>NC_040087.1:39409598-40659598 GCF_003369695.1 Bos indicus x Bos taurus | reverse complement strand
TGCAGAGTTCCAAAGAATAGCAAGAAGAGATAGGAAAACCTTTCTCAGTGATCAGTGCAAAGAAATAGAGCAAAGAATGGGAAAGAATGGGAAAGGCTAGAGATCTCTTCAAGAAAATTAGAGATACCAAGGGAACATTTCATGCAAAGATGGGTTCAAAAGAACAGAAATGGTAAGGATCTAAAAGAAGCAGAAGATATTAAGAAGAGATGGCAAGAATATACAGAAGAACTGTGCAAAAAATATCTTCACAACCAAGATAATCACAATGGTGTGATCACTCACCTATAGCCAGACATCCTGGAATGTGAAGTCAAGTGAGCCTTAGGGAGCATCACTATGAACAAAGTTAGTGGAGGTGATGGGATTCCAGTTGAGCTATTTCAAATCCTAAAAGATGATGCTGTGAAAGTGCTGCACTCAATATGCCAGCAAATTTGGAAAACTCAGCAGTGGCCACAGGACTGGAAAAGGTCAGTTTTCATTCCAATCCCAAAAAGGCAATGCCAAAGAATGCTCAAAATACCACACAATTGCATTCATCTCACATGGTAGCAAAGTAATGCCCAAAATTCCCCAAGCCAGGCTTCAACAGTATGTGAAACATGAATTTCCAGAAATTCAGGCTGGACTTAAAAAGGCAGAGGAACCAGAGATCAAATTGGCAACATCTGCTGGATTATTAAGAAAGCAAGTGACTTCCAGAAAAACATCTACTTCTGCTTTATTGACTACGTAGAAGCCTTTGACTGTGTGGATCACAATAAACTATGGAAAATTCTGAAAGAGATATGAATACCAGACCACCTAACCTGGCTCTTGAGAAATCTGTATGCAGTTCAGGAAATATCACTTAGAACTGGACATGGAACAACAGACTGGTTCCAAATAGGGAAAGGAGTACATCAAGGCTGTATATTCTCAGCCTGCTTATTTAACTTACATGCAGAGAACATCATGAGAAATGTTGGGTTGGATGAAGCACAGGCTGGAATCAAGATTACCAGGAGAAATATCAATAAGCTCAGATATACAGATGACACCACACTTATGGCAGAAAGTGAAGAAGAATTAAAGAGCCTATTGATGAAAGTGAAAGATGAGAGGGATAAAGCTGGCTTAACACTCAAAATTCAGAAAACTAAGATCATGGCATCTGGTCCCATCACTTCATGGGAAATAGATAGGGAAACAGTGGAAACAGTGTCAGACTTTATTTTTTGGCCTCCACAATCACTGCAGATGGTGACTGCAGCCATGAAATTAAAAGGTGCTTGGAAAAAAAGTTATGACCAACCTAGTTCAGTTCAGTTCAGTTCAGTCACTCAGTCATGTCCGACTCTTTGCAACCCCATGAATTGCAGCACTCCAGGCCTCCCTGTCCATCACCAACTCCCAGAGTTCACTCAAACTCACGTCCATCGAGTTGGTGATGCCATCCAGCCATCTCATCCTCTGTCGTCTGCCGGGGTCCAGCCCCGGCTAATCCAGGGTATTCGAAGGAGAGACAGCATCGGCAACCTATTTATTTAAATATTCATCAAAGATATAAAGAGTAATAGAATAAGGATAGCTCAGTGAGGAAATTCAGTGGAGAAAAGAGGCTTAATAATTCAGCCAGAAGGTGAGAGAAAGAACGACATGGGGAGACCAAGTTTCGGTGAACAAGGCCCGCACTTTATTTTCCAAAGTAGTTTTTATACCTTAAGTTATGCATAGAGGATAATGGGGGAAGGGGTAGAGTCATGCAGTAAGCCAGGCTTTCTTCCTGCACACTTATCATATGCAAAAGTTTAGGTGATTTGCATCGTCCTCTGGCCCAGAGGCCTGTTAACATTTTAAGAAACTTATTTTTCTCTAAAGGTGGTTATTCCAAAGTCAGGCGCCAGCGTCCAAAAAAGCATTGGACAAAGCTGCATTCCTATAGGGCAAAGGTGAGGTGGGCTCAATCAAGAAAAGAATTAACTCAAGGGTCCAAAGTTACAAACACTGAGGCTACTACTTACATTTATATACACCTATTATATCAATCAATACACTGCCAAGGACACAGTAGGTAAGGAGTATGGAGACTTAGCAGCAAACATTGGCCAATAAGTGAAAAACCCTTCACCAATACAATTTCTAATCAATCTTTTAACTACTTAAAGGAATCTGTGTTTAGACAGTTTAGAACATCTCCTGCCTCTCACAGTTGGGAGGCTCTGAACAATCACATGTGGCCAGAAAAACCTATTCAGGCAGGCTAGAGGATTTCCAAAGGAGTCTGTAGGTTGAAACACTGTCACACCCAGGAATTATTAACTGGAGCTGTAAGCTAACTCTTTTTTCAGAGAGAGGTAGTTGGGGACAGCTCCCTGTAAAGTCAGAGGTGTAGGTGAAAGCACAAAGCAGAAAGTAGGCAGACTCTGGTCTTGGGGGTAGATGCTCGAGAATTTCCAGGGGGACACCTGAGGTTCAATCCTGCCTTTGCGTATGCCAAGCCTCCTTCCTCATGACCTTTGCCATGGGCAGAGTTCCTCACGCTGGCTCCCGGCAGTGATAGAATTCCAGTTGAGCTATTCCAGATCCTGAAAGATGATGCTGTGGAAAGTGCTGCACCCAATATGCAATATGCAATATGCACTCAATATGCAATATGCCAGCTCCCGGCAGTCGTCCCCTTCTACTCCTGCCCACAATCCCTCCCAGCATCAGAGTCTTTTCCAATGAGTCAACTCTTCACATGAGGTGGCCAAAGTACTGCAGTTTCAGCTTTAGCATCATTCCTTCCAAAGAAATCCCAGGGCTGATCTCCTTCAGAATGGACTGGTTGGATCTCCTTGCAGTCCAAGGGACTCTCAAGAATCTTCTCCAACACCACAGTTCAAAAGCATCAATTCTTCAGTGCTCAGCCTTCTTCACAGTCCTACTCTCACATCCATACATGACCACTGGAAAAACCATAGCCTTGACTAGACAGACTTTTGTTGGCAAATTAATGTCTCTGCTTTTGAATAAGCTATCTAGGTTGGTCATAACTTTTCTTCCAAGGAGTAAGCATCTTTTAATTTCATGACCGCAGTCACCATCTTCAGTGATTTTGGAGCTCAAAAAAATAAAGTCTGACACTGTTTCCACTGTTTCCCCATCTATTTCCCATGAAGTAATGGAACCAGATGCCATGATCTTCGTTTTCTGAATGTTGAGCTTTAAGCCAACTTTTTCACTCTCTTTCACTTTCATCAAGAGGCTTTTTAGTTCCTCTTCACTTTCTGCCATCCATAATGGTGGTGTCATCTGCATATCTGAGTTTATTGATATTTCTCCTAGCAATCTTTATTCCATCTTGTGCTTCTTCCAGCCCAGAGTTTCTCATGATGTACTCTGCATATAAGTTAAATAAGCAGGGTGACAATATACAGCCTTGACGTACTCCTTTTCCTGTTTGGAACCAGTCTGTTGCTCCATGTCCAGTTCTAACTGTTGCTTCCAACCTAGACAGCATATTAAAAGCAGAGACAATACTTTGCCAACAAAGATCCATCTAGTCAAAGACTGTGGTTTTTCCAGTAGTCATGTATGGATGTGAAAATTAAACTCTAAAGAAAGCTGAGGGCCAAAAAATTGATGCTTTTGAACTGTGGTTTTGGAGAAGACTCTTGAGAGTC
This sequence comes from Bos indicus x Bos taurus, assembly GCF_003369695.1. Classification (NCBI taxonomy): domain Eukaryota; kingdom Metazoa; phylum Chordata; class Mammalia; order Artiodactyla; family Bovidae; genus Bos; species Bos indicus x Bos taurus. Next base: position 40,655,948 of record NC_040087.1, on the reverse strand, counting down.
CCTTGGACTGCAAGGAAATCCAACCAGTCCATTCTAAAAGAAATATATCCTAAATATCCATTGGAAGGACTGATACAGAAGCTGAAACTCCAATACTTTGGCTACCTGATGTGAAGATATGACTTATTGAAAAAGAACCTGATGCTGGGAAAGATTGAACACTGGAGGATAAGGGGATGACAGAGGATGAGATGGTTGGATAGTACTACCTAGCAATGGACATGAGTTTGAGTAAAATCCAGGAGTTGGTGATGGACATGGAGGCCTGTCATGCTGAAGGCCATGGGTTCACAAAAAGTCGGACTCGACTGAGCGACTGAACTGTACTGAACTGAACTGATATGTCTTTATAGGGACATATACTTTTATATTATTTTGCAGTAACATGAATGGATCTACAGATTGTCATATTGAGTGAAGTAAATCAGAGAAGCAGAAACAATGTATGACATTCCTTATGTGTGGAGCCTAAAAAGACATGAAAGATATAAACTTATGTACAAAACATAAGTAGACTCACAAATGGAAACAGTGACAGACTTTATATTTTGGGGCTCCAAATTACTGCAGATGATGACACCAGCCTTGAAACTAAAAGAAACCTTCCCTTTGTAAGAAAGCCATGACTAGCCTAGACTGTATATTAAAAAACAGAAACATTACTTTGCTGACAAAGGTCTGTCTAGTAAAGCTATAATTTTTCCAGTAGTCATGTGTGGATGTAATATTTGGACTAAAAAGATAGCTGAGTGCTGAAAAATTGGTACTTTTGAACTATGGTGTTGGAGAAGACTTGAGAATCACTTGGACTGCGCGGAGATCCGACTAGTCAATCCTAAAGGAAATCAGTTCTGAATATCCATTGGAAGGACTGATGCTAAAGCTAAATTTCCAGTACTTTGACCACCTGATATAAAAAGTTCACTTATTGGAATAGACCCTGATGCTGGGAAAGATTGAAGGCAGGAGCAGAAGGGTATGACAGAGGATGAGATGCCTGGATGGCATCACCAACTCAATGGACATGAGTTTGAGTAAACACCGGGAGATGGTGAAGGACAGGGAAGCCTGGAGTGCTGCAGTCCATGAGTTCACAAAGAATTGAACACAACTGAGTGAGTGAACCACAACAACTTACAGAACGAACCTATGTTTGATAGGAATAAAGGTAGTTGGTGAGTTTGGGAGGGACTGGCACACACTGCAATATTTGAAAATGGATAACCAACAAGGATCTACTCTATAGTACATGGAGCTCTGCTCAATGTTATGTGGCAGCCTGGATGGAAGGGGAGTTTAGGGGAGAATGAATACTTATTTATGTGTGGTTGAGTCCCTTTGCTGTCCACCAGAAACTATCAGAGTGTTATTAATTGGCTATAATTCAATACAAAATGAAAGTTTAATAACCAGAAATAATAGATATTTATTAACTATTATTTTCATTTTATAGATGAGGAAGTGTGCCTTATGAGGGAAAAGGCATAGCCCAATGATGAAAACTGGTAAGTGGAAGAGGTAGGGTTTAAACTATATTCCTTTAACTCTTCTCTGTCAAATAGTGTAGTTTGATAATAAAAGAACATTAATAATGGTCTCCTCTGAGCTTAAATAAATTTAACTCATAAAATTAAAAAATATATATATCAATAGCTCAGGTACTAAAAATATCTGACCAGGAGAAATACACGAGTCACTAAAAAAAAAAAACAAAAAAACCCATAGCTAAATATGACCTTCTTTTTATATATTCATCATATCCACAATGAGAAATGTAGGTCACTGTAGGTATTTCAGAACAGCCATCCCTCTTAAAATGTTTGTCCTTTGGGCTGGCACCATGCTGGGCCCATCTGTTGCTTCACCCCTGGCTGCAATAGATTGGTCCAGAACTGGGCAGCTGCATCACATTTATTCATACAGATCCCCTTCCTGGGAATTCAAAAGTCAGTACTGCAAAAAATGTACTTCATCTCTCCTGGGCTGAATGACCCTGTAATGTGGATAATAAGAGAATCCCACAGTGATATGTTTCACCACAAGGACTAGACAGAAAAAGAAAGCTGTTCTGCAAAGAGTGAGAAAATAATTAGTTGTAAATGTAGACAGTGTTGACAGATTCAGAGATAACACTGTAGCTTTTCCAAGCCCTGGTTCTAGTATATTATTAAACACAAAGAATTACTAAGTATTTTTCCTTCTCCTTAGGTTCTTTGAGATGCACTCATGGCCTTATCAATAGCTCAGGTAATAAAAATGTCTGACCAGGAGAAATACACGAGTTACTAAAAAAAAAAAAAAAAAAAAACATAGCTAAATATGACCTTCTGTATGACCTTGGACTTCCCTGGTGGCTCAGATGGTAAAGCATCTGTCTACAATGTGGAAGACCCAGGTTCGATCCCTGGGTTGGGAAGATCCTCTGGAGAAGGAAATGGCAATCCACTCCAGTACTCTTGCCTGGATAATCCCATGGACGGAGGAGCATTGTATGCTACAATCCATGGGGTCACAGAGTCAGACGCAACTGAGCAACTTCACTACTTCTCTTCTCTTCTCATGGCCTTATAACCATTATTTACTTATTGATTAGTTAGCCTCAGTGGACTTATATTTATCACAACATAGTCAAGTATATATCAAATATTGTAGCAGACTCTCTACACAATGATTCACCATTGTTTCTTCTTACGTTCTGTGTAGTTGTGACGTGTCAGTACATGCTAGACCACCAGTTAAAAACCCTGAAATATCCAAAAAATCAATATTTGGTGCTTGGTAACTGTCATTTTCTATCTTATCTTCTTGATAGTAGTCATTCAGGATAAGATTCTAGTACTAAATATATAAAAATCTTCTATTCTGTGCCTTATCTCCCATGTAATATAGTCAATCATACTCATCAGTTTTCCAATTATGTTTCCCATATTTCATTAATTTCCTTATTAATACAATAATTGGTGTTTATAAAAATTCATTTTCTTACCTTATTACTATGGCATGTAATTCATGCAGCTTCCATATCATCTTCACATTCCTGTTCAACCTCCATTCAATTTACCTTGAAAATAGATGGACTCGAAATGCTGACTTCATATACTTAAAAGAAGACCACATAGAATTCATTAATTTACTCCATTTAACATTATTGTTTTATATATATATATATATATATATATATATATATATATATATAAGTGGCCTGAAGAACTATGAACAGAGGTTCGTGGCATTATATAGGAGGCAATGACCAAGACCATCCCCAAGAAAAAGAAATGCAATAATGGCAAAATGGTTGTCTGAGGAGAACTTACAAATAGCTGAGAAAAGAAGAGAAGCAAAAGGAAAAGGAGAAAAGAAAAGATCTACCCATCTGAATGCACAGATCCAAAGAATAGCAAGGAGAGATAAGAAAGCCTCCCTAAGTGATCAATGCAAAGAAATAGAGGAAAACAATAGAATGGGAAAGACTAGAGATCTCTTCCAGAAAATTAGAGATACCAAGGGAACATTTCATACAAAAATGGGCACAATAAAGGACAGAAATGGTATGGACCTAATAGAAGCAGAAGATATTAAGATATTAAGAAGAGGTGGCAAGAATACACAGCAGAATTCATTCGAATTGCTTGGCTGGATGAAGCATAAGCTGGAATCAATATTGCTGGGAAGAATATCAATAACCTCAGATTATGCAGATGACACCACCCTTATGGCAGAAAGTGAAGAGGAACTGAAGAGCCTCTTGATGAAAGTGAAATAGGAGAGGGATAAGCTAGCTTAAAACTCAACATTCAAAAAACTAAGATCATGGCATTAGTTCCCATCACTTCATGGCAAATATATGGCAAACAATGAAACCAGAGAGAGGCTTTATTTTGGGGGGACTCCAAAATCACTGCAGATGGTAACTCTAGCCATGGAATTTAAAGATGCTTACTCCTTAGAAGAAAAGCTATACCCAACCTAGACAGCATAATAAAAAGCAGAGATATTACTTTGCCGACAAAGGTCCAATCTAGTCAAAGCTATGGTTTTCCAATGGTCATGTACGGATGTTAAAGTTGGACCATAAAGAAAGCTGAACGCTGAAGAATTGATGCTTTTGAACTATGGTATTGGAGAAGACTTTTGAGAGTCCCTTGGACTGCAAGGAGATCCAACCAGTCCATCTTAAAGGAAATCAGTCCTGAATGTTCATTGGAAGGACTGATGCTGAACCTGAACCTCCAGTACTTTGGCCACCTTATGTAAGATCAGATCAAATCAGTCACTCAGTCGTGTCAGACTCTTTGCAACCCCATGAATCGCAGCACGCCAGGCCTCCCTGTCCATCACCAACTCCCGGAGTTCACTCAGACTCACGTCCATCGAGTCAGTGATGCCATCCAGCCATCTCATCCTCTGTCATCCCCTTCTCCTCCTGCCCCCAATCCCTCCCAGCATCAGAATCTTTTCCAGTGAGTCAACCCTTTACATGAGGTGGCCAAAGTACTGGAGTTTCAGCTTTAGCATCATTCCTTCCAAAGAAATCCCAGGGCTGATCTCCTTCAGAATGGACTGGTTGGATCTCCTTGTAGTCCAAGGGACTCTCAAGAGTCTTCTCCAACACCACAGTTCAAAAGCATCAGTTCTTCAGCGCTCAGCCTTCTTCACAGTCCAACTCTCACATCCATACATGACCACAGGAAAAACCATATCCTTGACTAGATGGACCTTTGTTGCCAAAGTAATGTCTCTGCTTTTGAATATGCTATCTAGGTTGGGCATAACTTTCCTTCTAAGGAGTAAGTGTCTTTTAATTTCATGGCTGCAGTCACCATCTGTAGTGATTTTGAAGCCCAGAAAAATAAAGTCTGACACTGTTTCCACTGTTTCCCCATCTATTTCCCATGAAGTGGTGAGACAGGATGCCATGATCTTCATTTCCTGAATGTTGAGCTTTAAACCAACTTTTTCACTCTCCACTTTCACTTTCATCAAGAGGCTTTGTAGTTCCTCTTCACTTTCTGCCATAAGGGTGGTGTCATCTGCATATCTGAGGTTATTGATATTTCTCCGGCAATCTTGATTCCAGCTTGTGTTTCTTCCAGTCCAGCATTTCTCATGATGTACTCTGACCTTATGTAAAGAGCTGACTAATTAGAAAAGACCCTAATGCTGGGAAAGATTAAAGACAGGAGGAGAAGGAGACGACAGAAGATGAGATGGTTGGATGGCATCACTAACTCAATGGATATGAGTATGAGCAAGTTCCAGTGGTCGGTGATGGACAACGAAGGCTGGTGTGCTGCAGTCCATGGGGTTGGAAAGAGTCAGACATGAATGAGTGACTGAACTGAACTGATATTATTTTCTTATGTTCAGCATGACACTTACTTCAGTGTCTCCTCCTTTAGCTTCATTTTTTTATGTAATCTACCCACCAAGAATGAGGATTACATTTTGAAACTGAATTTCAAATTTACTCTTGGAAATATTTTTAAAGGTCACAACATTCTTCTTACTCTAAACCCAAGATTTCTTCTCCCATAGACTATGATGAAATTCTCTCCCTTAGATTGTCACTCTCAGCTTCCATGACATGGTTTCCATCAGTATTTTATACACTTGCTGGCAAAGTTTATGTAAATGTATTAAAAAACTGGTTAGTGGGTCCTCCCACCTCTAGGTATTATTCATTATCCCTATCTTTCCTCACCTGTTTTCACCTTATTCATTTTTTTTAAGACACATTACTTGCTGTTTTGTGTCCAAGTCATTTATTGCAATGTCTTTTATAATTCAATATCTGGTTTTATATTTATTATGTCCATAAGTAGCATGTTTTTGGTGTAGTGGTAGACTGAACAGGAAGAGATTTAGTTTACTCCATTTGGAGTCCATCTGATATTATAGGTTGCATTTTGTAAAATAGACCAGTCAGAAGACTAGCTTTGTGTAGGTTAAGAAGTCTCTTGGGAGTTACTTCATTTAGCTAGAAAATGAGAGTTGCAGAGTTAAGTATCTACCAGTAAACATCACTTGGCCACCTTTGGCCCAAGCTCCAACTATATAATTTCCACAAATCAAGCTTAAACCTGAAGTACAAGGTCAAATTACTGTAACCATATGCGTATCCAATAGGAGAAGGCAATGGCAACTCACTCCAGAACTCTTGCTTGGAAAATTCCATGGGCGGAGGAGTCTGGTAGGCTGCAGTCCATGAGGTCGCTAAGAGTCGGACACGACTGAGTGACTTCACTTTCACTTTTCACTGTCATGCATTGGAGAAAGAAATGGCAACCCACTCCAGTGTTCTTGCCTGGAGAATCCCAGGGACGGGGGATCCTGGTGGGCTGCTGTCTATGGGGTCGAACAGAGGCGGACAGGACTGAAGCAACTTAGCAGCAGCAGCAGCATGCATATCCCATGATGTGGCAAGTCACACCTAAATATATTTTCAGCAGAAACATATTTATATGTCAATTTAAAAAGAAAGTACTAAATGTTTATAAGAGCAGTATTCATAACAGCCCCAAGCTTAAAACTACATAAATCTCCATTGAAAACAGAAATGATGAATAAATTATAGAGTGAAATACTATACAACAATGAGAATAAATCATTCATTTGCTATACTTAGTCAGTCAGTCAGTTCAGTTGCTCAGTCGTGTCAGACTCTTTGCGACCCCATGAATCACAGCATGCCAGGCCTCCCTGTCTATCACCAACTCCCGGAGTTCACTCAGACTCAGGTCCATCGAGTCAGTGATGCCATCGAGCCATCTCATCCTCTGTCGGCCCCTTCTCCTCCTGCCCCCCATCCCTCCCAGCATCAGAGTATTTTCCAATGAGTCAACTCTTCGCATGAGGTGGCCAAAGTACTGGAGTTTCAGCTTTAGTATCATTCCTTCCAAAGAAATCCCAGGGCTGATCTCCTTCAGAATGGACTGGTTGGATCTCCTTGCAGTCCAAGGGACTCTCAAGAGTCTTCTCCAACACCACAGTTCAAAAGCATCAATTCTTCAGTGCTCAGCTTTCTTCACAGTCCAACTCTCACATCCTTACATGACCACTGGAAAAACCATAGCCTTGACTAGACGAACCTTTGTTGGCAAAGTAATGTCTCTGCTTTTCAATATGCTATACTTAATAATATGTATCAATTTCAAATGAAGTGCTAAGCTAAAGAAACCTCAAAGAATATATATATATATATATATTCTTGTCTGATTTCCTTTATATCAAGTGAAAAAATAAATATGAACCAACTTGTTAGAATCCTGGATAACAGTACCTTTGGGGAATTGCATAGTGACTTCAAGATATAATGAGAAGCATTCTTGGTGTGTTTCAGAAATGTTGACAATTTTCTGTTTCTTGATCTGAATTCTGGTTATGCAGGTGTACTGTTACTGAAAATTTATCACATTGTAGAATGATATATGCATATTTCTATATGAATATTTTCTTTCAATACAATGTTTTTAAAATATTAGCTAATATCAAGGATCTAAAGATTATATCCACTTGAAATATCTTCATAGGTTTGTTTTGTTTACATGTAATTAAGCTATACAACACCTTAAGCTTGTTTATTTTCAACACATGACGAATTTTTAACTATTATCTGTATCATATCACAGACTTCATATAATTCTTATGTGCTCCAAGGAAAATATAATGGGTATTTTTCAAGAAGATTGAAATATTCCCAAAGGACTACTTTTTTCTCTCCCTAAAAGTCTCTTCCTCATCTTTGAAGAACTAGCTCAGTTGTCACCTCCTTTGTGAAAGCTTATCATTTGCACCACAGGGCAGAAGCTGTTCCCTACTTTGTGAGCCACATACAGAGTTATTAACTTTGACAGCTTTTAAGGCATTGTGTTGGGATGATCTCGTCACAGTTTCAACTTCTCTACTAGATTGTGAGTTTCTCAAGGGCAAGAGCATCCCTTTATGCATTCCAGTCTCACTGGCACTTAAAAAATACATATAAAATATCTAGAACTAATTTCAACCAAAAAATGTTGGAAACTACATGGAAAACAGGACAAAAGTACTCCGAATTAAGTTATATCAGCCAGGAACTAAGTACTTGAACTATGTGTTGCATGATTCTTTTAGAATTACTTATATTGATTTTTCCATTGCCATCATAACTAGGAAGCAGTTTTAAGAAACCTGTTGCTGTGCTGCAGCAATCAAAACAACAACAACAAAATTCTGGCCTCAGCCACAGCAATACTTACGTATTCTCTGAAAACTAATATACTTCAATCTTCTGTATATTTTAAATCATGTTCCTTATAGCTTCCTCTATGCATTTTCAGAAAAAAAAAGTATAAATTGTAATCCATCTCCAGAAAATGTCTTTACTATATTTGTTGTATCCAAAGCATAGCCCTGTGACTGAGTCAGGAAGTAAAAACACATCTGAAGTTAGCTTAACTTCACTTCAAGGGGTAAACAGCTTTGTAATTGCCAAGTGGGATTAAGTGATGGTATCTGAAAGGAAAAGATAAGGGGATCATCTTCCTATAGAAAATGCAGAGACAAAAGGAAATATTTAGAGAAATAAACTAATAATAATATTCATAGACAAACTCTATTGATTGTTCATTCTCCCAACATTTTGCATTATTTATTTCATTTAGTTTCCTTTGCAAGATTTAAGATGTCTTAATTATAGTCATGACGTTTTTTATTCTCATGTAACAAATCAGAAAAAGTCTGGTGTGCTGCATACTTAGTTGCTTCAGTCCTGTCCGACTCTTTGCTACCACATGGACTGACTTCAGCCCACCAGGATTCTTTGTCCATGGGATTTTCTAGGCAGGAATGCAGAGTGGGTTGCCATGCCCTCCTCCAGAGAATCTTCCCAACCCAAGGATCGAACTCTCAGTCTCTGGTATCTCCTGCATTGCAGGTGGATTCTTTACTGCTGAGTCACCAGAAAAAAAATCTTAGGTACTTTAAATATCTTGCTACAAATTATGAACATTGAATAGTAGGGGTGGGTTTAAAATTCACCCAAATAACATAGGACCTGAATCTTTAATGATTCTACTTATGCTGCCTTGTTTAAAAATGTTCATAAAGACATGTGAAGCATCATACAAATGATTCTTTGGAATGGAACAAAAGCTCTTATAGCACCTACTTTTAACATAATTTATTTCATTCTTGTTGGAAGTATTTATGTAAGATATCTTTAGTAATTTCCAGAAGTAGAAGGGGATCGTGTTCATGGATAAAAATATGCAATATACACACTAATAACATCTATGTAGACACTTCCAGGGATAAGAGCATACTCTTTGATAATTGAAAACTTAAATAAATGGGTGTTATAATAAACATGTCAATTATTTTAAACTAATTTTTAAGTTCAATGTAATTGCAATTAAATTTTTTATAAAAGTATGCCCCTAAAAGTAGATTAGAATTTATTTATAATTACAGAATATTAAAATGAGAAACTATAGAAAAAAACATTTCAAATAGCAAACTACCAATGAATTTTCAAATGTTAATCTTAGAGTTTAAGTGCAACTTGTAAACATTTTTTCTAAAAACAAATTTAGTAATATATAACAAGCTTCATACACAAAAGTCTAGTAATTCTCCATTTAAGAGTAAGAACAAGGAAAAGAATAATTTAACAAAATGTTCTTCACAGAAATGTACTTCATTACATTCATTTTATAAAATGAAAAAATAGGATTTCAACATATGAATTCTGAATTTTGGGAGGATGCCAGTATTCAGTGCATAACCAATGAGAAAGTGATGAGAGTGGTTAGAATAAAAAGATTTATTTAATGGAGCCCTGGGCATTGAGAAGAAATGAAAACAAGATGCAGTTAGATTAGGCCAGTATATGAATGGGGCTATGAAGCCACCGAGTGCAAAGTCCCCCTGTAGTTGTCAAGGTCTGAATGTTCTACCTCCTACATGGGAGAGTATCCATAAGCTTTAGATTTTTCCAGTAGGATCAACAGTGGTCCATGGGAGGAAAGGGAGAGAGACAAGTGATTTGATCAAAAAATGCAGAGGCAAAATGTGCAAAAGTCCCAGATCAGGTATATTTGAACAGTCACTGACATGGGTTGCCTTCTTAAACATTATTGAGTTGCATTAATTTTTTTTTTATTTTAGGCAAAAGTACACTTTGAATGGTTAATATTTATTTAGGCACTGAAACTAGCATATGCACTATTACATTTTTAGTTTTTAAAAAAACTTTATGTATTGGAGCAAGATTCCTGACCTGTATGCAATGACGTATTTAATAGAGAACTGTGCAGAAATTGCATGCTATCCATCTAAACAGGTTTCCATTATACTTTTCCTATTGATAGAATATAAAAAGCTTTGAATTTGATCAGGCTGTCCATTCATTCATCTCTGAAAAAGTTAAGTGACATTTTATTTTAGCTACTATATTTTAGCAGCATTAAAAAGCTTATACATTAGGTAGCTTCTCAAAATGTTATTTATGCTCAGTAGCATTTAGCACATAGAACAGAGTGCATCTTCACATCCAGATTCACATAGAGATGTTTCATTTGAGTACCATATGCTAAAGAACTGGTATTTTGAGACAGAAGTACTAATAACCTGAGTTTCTTAACCATCAATATGGACTTCTTATTCTGAAAACTTGTCTTCTTGGCCACATCATACAGTGCCAGTGAAGTCATGCCAACAATTGCCCTGTTGTGTATTAACCCAGCAGTAGAGCACCAGGTCTGTCTGATGATGATGGCAGGCACTGTTATCATATCCAGGTAAATAAAAGCCCATATTTTGAAATGCCAATTTGAGATTCAAGTCAAGGGTACAATGTATTAAGAACTGGGTTTTCAACAATCTGATATCCTGAATGATATAAACAATTATGGAAATTGATGGCAATTATACCCAGGATGAGTTCCTAGCTACTGTTGTTTAATCTCTCAGTCATGTCCAACCCTTTTGTAACCCCAGGGACTGTAGCACAGCCAGGTTCCTCTTCTCTTGGGATTTCCTAGGCAAGAATACTGGAGTGGGTTGCCATTTCCTTCTCCAGCGGATCTCCCTGACCCATGGATTGAATCCAGGTTTCCCGGATTGCAGGCAGACTCTTTACCACTGAGCCACCAGGGAAGTTATTACTTGCTATGGAGACATTTTTTTCAAATGCAGTTACTCAAATAACATAGCCATAAGATCATCCTGCAAAGTGTATCAGAAATGTGAAGTTAGGGTGACAAAGTTTGACAATAATGTTATGCAAGTCAAACTTGGAAATTACATTAAGTATGTCTGTTCTGAGAGAAAAGCAATAAATCCGTTTTGTGTAAACATTTATTTTATTGTAGCGAAGCAACTTGTATACTTTTGAGCATCACCTTTCCTTTCCAGTGAAACAGAAAGAAAAATTTAACAATAAACAGAAAGTTATAATTGAGAATGTCAATTGTAAATAATATCCTACAGGTTCTACTGATTTTCCCATTGAGTGGAAGGGCTCAAATCATAATCAGGAGAGAATTTTATGTTAAAAGTGTCACCTTAAACTGCAAGGATGTCCATAAACATTACAACTAAACATGCCAAAGGAAAAGACATGTTGTCAAAATGCCCAGTTAGCCCAATCAGACATCTCAAACCCACCCTTTGCTGACCTTCTGTAACTCCATTTAAAAAAAAAATTTTTTTTCTTTTTCTAAACAAGAGAAAGTTGACAGATACAAGTTGGTAAATGCTAACTGTCTGTTCACACAGAGACCCAGTATAATGTCTGAGCCCAATATCTAGAAAAAGAACAAAAGCTAAACATTTTGTGCCCTATTACACAGGAGCTTAGTACCCTCCAGCTTTCAGAAGAGCTAAGCGGAGAAGGCAACGGCAACCCACTCCAGTACTCTTGCCTGGAAAATCCCATGGACAGAGGAGCCTGCAAGGCTGCAGTCCATGGGGTCACTAAGAGTTGGACAGGACTGAGCGACTTCACTTTTGCTTTTCACTGTCATGCATTAGAGAAGGAAATGGCAACCCACTCCAGTGTTCTTGCCTGGAGAATCCCAGGGACGGGGGAGCCTGGTGGGCTGCCGTCTATGGGGTCGCACAGAGTCGGACACGACTACAGTGATTTAGCAGCAGCAGCAGCAGCAGCAAGTGAGCAGAAGATTTTGCTTTTTCTCATAGAACATGGTAGTGTTGATTCCATAGAGTTTTTGTAGAGACAGAAAGGATAAAAATTGATTTGGAACAGAAAGGAGTGGAGATTCTTTTTCCCACTAAATTCTGCTCAAAGTAATAAGTTGAGAAACATGGTATAAAGAAGAAAAGAGATCTCAAAAACAGGATGACTTTGCACAAGAAGGGAAAAAAATACTGCAACTTGCTCTCAGGGACTAGAGAAAATTTTTTTAAAAAGAAAAGAAAGCTGGAATCCATTAGGGTTCCATTAGTCATCCTCTTCTTTATCTCCATCTTCTTCCTCTTTCCCATCATCTTCATCTTCTTCACCTTCATCTTCATCCCGTCATTCATGAATATCTTCCAATCCTTCCTCCTCCTCATCTTTTTCTTCTCCTTCCCCTTCTTCATCATCCGTGTCAGGAATTATGTAGTACTGTAATGGATTTGGCCAAATATCATCTTTGATGGCCTCTCCTAACTCATCTGCACCTGCATCAGAATGATCAGTAAACCAGGTGAAGAAGCTCTCTGGTTCCTCATGCTGTCTCTTCCTGCTGGCTTTCTTCTGTGTTTCTTCTTTTGTGTTTAGTGAAATCCTTTCTGATTTCCATTTGATTTCAGTGGACTTTGAAGATGAATCACCACTCTCATTCAGACGAAATTCTTTGGAGAGAATTTTACTTTTGAAGTAACAGTTTTTATTAAAATAAAAATCTATTCTGTAACTTGATTTACCATCTTCAAATTCTGTCAATTCAATTCCTATCAAGTAGTGTAGCACTCCTTCTTCCTCCTCCACAAGCAGTGCAGACACTTGTAGATGGTTGGCAAATAGTGTCACCCCAAAATTTTGGGTTTTGGTGAACAATTCTGACTGCATCTGGTAAAAAAAATGGTTGGAGTTTGTTATATTTCTGTTCTTTCAGAGTCTCTTCACTGGCTAGTTCATTAAATCTGTCATTTGCTTCATCAAAATGTTCAGTTGCTTCTTGCTGTTATTTTCTCCCTTCAGCAAGTTTGGAGAAGCAGACATTTACTGTGATCCAGAGGAAGGAGTCAGTCTCAGTTTATTTGGTTTCTTTACTTAATGTGGAAATGAAGACTCGTGTTTGGGAGATGTGTTGTGGGAAAAGCCAAAAATCAAACCAAGGGAAAACCCATACACAGGAGCTCTAAGACCTCGTATTACTTAATTTCAATTCTCATAACAGTTCTTTGAGGCAGGCACACATTTTTCTCTCTATAGTAATTAGTGAAAGTGATAGCGTTACTCACTCACTGTGTCCAACTCTTTGCGACTTCATGGATTATAGCCCACCAGGCTTCTCTGTCCATGGAATTCTCCAGGCAAGAATACTGAAGTGGATTGCCATTCTCTTCTCCAGGGGATCTTCCTGACCCAGGGATCAAACCAAGGTCTCCTGCATTGCAGGTGGATTCTTTACTGTCTGAGCCACAGGGGAAGACCAAAGTGAAAGTGAAAGTTGCTCAATTGTGTCAGACTCATTGCGATCCTATGGATTATACAGTCCATAGAATTCTCCAGGCCAGAATACTGGAGTGGGTAGCCTTCCTCTTATCCAGGGGATGTTCCCAACCCAGTGATCAAACCCAGGTCTCCCACATTGCAGGCAGATACTTTACCAGCTGTGCCACAAGGGTAACCCAAGAATACTGGAGTGTGGTAGCCTATCCTTTCTCCAGTGGATCTTCACGACCCAGAAATCAAACCGCGGTCACGTGCATTGCAGGTGGATTCTTTTCCAACTGAGCTATCAGGGAAGCCCAATTTGTAGACAGGCATATAATATTTAGAGAGCCTGAAGAACTCAAACACATCTCACAGTTAGAGGACAAACTCAAGCTGTCAATTTAGGTCTATCCAGCTCCAGAGTCCACCAAAGGCATGTCTGATTGATCCACAAAGGAAACACAGGTGATAAAGCCTAAACACATTAAGAGAAATAAAGAACTAAAACAGTGAAACTACTTAAAGGCCTTTATCAGATAATTCTGATAATGAATTTATTACTTTAGAAAACAAATCTGATAAGAACCAAACAGATTAAAATGGAATGATAGATTAGAGTGAAGAAAAGTAACTATAAAATAACTACAGGCTTTTTAGGAAAATCTGAATTAATGTGGGAATAACAACAACAACAACAAAAAGACAAATTTATGACAGAATAATTAACAGAATAGATAACTGAATGGATATGAGGAACAGAGGATAAGAGAAAGTTAGTAGTGACTGATATGTGAAAAGTACTACTTTAGCATATTTAATATATCTTGAAAGTCAAATATTCTTGATGTATTTTAGTACCAATATTGTCTGAGTTCTAACATATTTCTTTCTTTACATGTATAGCCGTATTTGACCTCATTGTAGCCCTAAAAGTTAGTCAAAAAAAAAAAAAAAAAAAAAAGCCATGTATTTTTAAAACTGGATAAGGCTGGGTGAGCTTTTGATATGAGCAAACATACATAATATAGAGCTCAGCAGTTAATGCAATCCTAATTGTAATCTATACTATGGTTATCAAAATGTATTCTTGATTTCCATATATTTGTATGGAGCTAGTTGGTATTAGTATTTGCTGAAATGTAATTTTAGTTAATTCAGTGTGAATTTTTATTTATAAATAAAGTAGATATCATTTCATCTTAGAAAATTCTAAGAAATAAGTGGATCTTTAAAATATTTTTCTTAACTGTTATTATTCTACAGGCAAGTAGCTGTACATTATCAAGAAAGCACACATTGCTTATTATGAGGATTATTTCACGTCTTCTGTTCTTTCTCAAAGACAAAACAATTTGGTTCTTTGAATTTCTGTCAGCAACACAAATGTTCAATTCAAATTGAGATAGAAACCAATTATGTTAGGAGAGGATCATTGACAATTGAAGCATTCCAGGACCTTTGGCCCTGACTGGCACAGAATGAGCAAAGAATAGCATTAGGAGACCCATAAGGAGTGTTTATTTCCATAATTCAATGCTAAAGAACTAAATTTGGAGACATTCTTAACTTTCTGAAATAAGTAAAGTCAATACAAACTCAAGTTTGTTTGTTTGGCTTTTTTCTAGATAGCTTAGTAACATCATCAAAGCATCCAAATGTTAACTTTCCCCCAAAACACTAGCAGGCATGAGACAAAAATCCCTGTAATCCTGCTTCTCCCAGTAAGCTAAAATGTATTACATGTTTACAAGCATTGTGTAATCTATCTTTACGTAATTTTGTCATTCAATTCACACATCAGGTGCTATTTTTACCCTGATTTTACAAACATATAAAGTGAGAGGCAAGAGTTATATGATTTGTCTTAGTCACCCATTTATTTTTCTTTTTAGCTCCAAAATTACTCAACAAAATTGAGGAAAGGTTCTCAGTGGATAGGCGCTTTGGTTTATCAACATCAATCATGAGTTCCCCATTCAAAGAAGACATTTACAAAAACAAATATCTCATTCCATCTTATCTAAACAAATAACTTGCTTTGACTCAACCACAAATATTCATCTATTTTGAAACAGCATTTTGGAAAGAAGTCTCCAGAAAATAGATAGGATACTATAATTACCAGAATCAGAATGATCTGTTTGTTTTTTAACTTTTTTTGAATTTTTTAATTACTTTTAGCAATCACCTAGCATACATTCAAATATACTGACTGAGCTGGCAGGATCTGCACGTGCTCATCATCTTAGAATGATGATGAGCTCATCTTAGTCAGCTCTGTAGTAACTGGCATGCTCAGACATCTTTTAGAACAGGATTTTGAATCAATATTGGTCAGGGGAAAATAATACAAAAACAAAACAAACAAAAAACCCATAAACTACTTTATATAACTACCTATAAACTGCCTTATGTAATTTAGGAATAAACTTTTTAGCACAGAAATTAAAGACTAACAGGAAGAGTTGGGATTGCAAAAGGCAAAGAAGCGATTAAGTCATTGCCAAGATTCAGGGAAACTGCCACGAAAGGTCAGGGAAGTAGACACTGCAGGACTGTGCCTGCACAGCATTCGATGGATTCGTCTCACAGACTTGCAGGAAAGAGGTGAAATCTCAGAATTTCCAATCATCTGTTTCAATCTCATCATTTATTTCATTCTAAGTCATGAGGTGGTTGGTTCTCAGGAACTTACTGGGAAGCCATAATGAATCTGACATCTACCCAAGAATCTTTCTACAATTCACTAAAGGAAAATGACTTCTTCCCTTCGATCTTCACTATTCTAATCACATACCTCAAAGTCTGCCTTAGAATTGTAGAGGAAAATGCATTCTGGGAAATGTCATCACCAACTTCTCAGCAATCTCCAAAGTCAGGCTTGGAAGGGGACAATGGTGATGGCAAGCGGGCAACAGGTAATCCAAATGAGGATACACTAAGCCCCTTAGGTCATGTGTCTCTCCCCCTGTAATTGTTTAAATATGTCATAGCTTAGTGACAACCTTCTTTTGATATCTTCTAATTTAAATATTGAAATATAGAGTTACCCATTATTAACATACCTTATGCTAAACTATTTGGGACTGGAAGTAAAGGAAAACAATTCTTTGTACAGATTTGAGAGTTGGATCATAAAGAAGACTGCATGCTGAAGAATTGATGCTTTCAAACTCTGGTCCTGGAGAAGACTTTTAAGAGTCTTGGACAGCAAGGAAATCAAACCAGTCACTCTTAAGGGAGATAAACCCTGAATATTCATCAGAAGGACTGATGCTGAAGTGGAAGCTCCAATACTTTGGCCATCCGATGTGAAGAGTCGACACATTGGAAAAGACCCTAATGCTGTGAAAGATTAAAAGCAACAGAAGAATGGGGTGGCAGAGAATGAGATGGTTGGATAGCATCACCAACTCAATGAACATGAATTGAGTAAACGCAGGGAGATTGTGAAGGACAGGGGAGCCTGACATGCTGCAGTTCATGGGGTCGCAAAGAGTCAGATATGACTTAGAGACTGAATAGCAATAACAATGATCTAAACTAATAACTGAATTAATAATAATAATTTAGATTTTATTTGTGCTGTGCTTAGTCACTCAGCCATGTCTGACTCTGCAACGCCATGGAATATAGACCACCAGTCTCCTTTGTCCATGGAGATTCTCTAGGCAAGAGTACTAGAGTGGGTTGCCATGCCCTCCTCCAAGGGATCTTCTCAACCCAGTGACGGAACCCAGGTGTCCCACATTGCAGGTGGTTTCTTTACTATCTGAGCCATCTTGTTATAAAATCTGTTATCCTACAGCTGATCTAATAGAAAACTAAAATCGCTATTAGAAACTGAATTATGGCTCAGGCTTTCCAACAACATCTGTTGAGTCTTCAAATTATAATATGTTCTGATTTGTGACCAGTATATGAAATTGTTTCTCCCATAACCAGAATACTTAAGTCTAGGAGTCAAGGTATGGAAATCGGAGTGACCTTAGTCATTAGGGCGTAACTCCATCCAAGGAGCAGTGGCTGTGCGGGCGAAAGAGGGCTGAGAGGAGCACTCCATGTTCAAGGTCAGTAGGAGTGGCCGTGAGGAGATACCCCACGTCCAAGGTAAGAGAAACCCAAGTAAGAAGGTAGGTGTTGCAAGAGGGCATCAGAAGGCAGACACACGGAAACCATAAAAACAGAAAACTAGTCAATCTGATCACACAGACCACAGCCTTGTCTAACTCAATGAAACTAAGTCATGGCATGTGGGGCTACCCAAGACGGAAGGGTCATGGTGGACAGTTCTGACAGAATGTGGCCCACTGGAGAAGGGAATGGCAAACCACTTCAGTATTCTTGCTTTGAGAACCCCATGAACAGTATGAAAAGGCAAAATGATAGGATACTGAAAGAGGAACTCCCCAGGCCACTAGGTGCCCAATATACTACTGGAGAACAGTGGAGAAATAACTCCAGAAAGAATGAAGGGATGGAGCCAAAGCAAAAACAATACCCAGCTGTGGATGTGACTGGCGATAGAAGCAAGGTCCGATGCTGTAAAGAGCAATATTACATAGGAACCTGGAATGTTAGGTCCATGAATCAAGGCAAATTGGAAGTGGTCAAACAAGAGATGACAAGAGTGAATGTCGACATTCTAGGAATCAGCGAACTAAAATGTACTGGAATGGGTGAATTTAATTCAGATGACCATTATATCTACTACTGTGGGCAGGAATCCCACAGGAGATGTGGAGTAGCCATCGTGATCAACAAAAGAGTCCAAAATGCAGTACTTGGATGCAATCTCAAAAATGACAGAATGATCTCTGTTCATTTCCAAGGCAAACCATTCACTATCACGGTAATCCAAAACTATGCCCCAAGCAGTAACACTGAAGAAACTGAAGTTGAACGGTTCTATGAAAACCTACAAGATCTGCTAGAACTAACATCCAAAAAAATGTCCTTTTCATTATAGGGACTGTAATGCAAAAGTAGGACTTCAAGAAACACCTGGGGTAACAGGCAAATTTGGCCTTGGAATACAGAATGAGGCAGGGCAAAGGCTAATAGAGTTTTGCCAAGAGAACGCACTGGTCATAGCAAACACCCTTTTCCAACAACACAAGAGAAGACTCTACACATGCACATCACCAGATGGTCAACACCAGAATCAGATTGATTATATTCTTTGCAGCCAAAGATGGAGAAGCTTTATACAGTCAGCAAAAAAAAAAAAAAAAAAAAGCCCAGGAGCTGACTGTGGCTCAGATCATGAACTCCTTATTGCCAAATTCAGACTTAAATTGAAGAAAGTAGGGAAAACCACTAGACCATTCAGGTGTGACCTAAATCAAATCCCTTATGATTATAGAATGGAAGTGAGAAATAGATTTAAGGGACTAGATCTGATAGACAGAGTACCTGATGAACTATGGACAGAGGCTCATGACATTGTAAAGGAGACAGGGATCAAGACTATCCCCATGGAAAAGAAATGCAAAAAAGCAAAATGGCTGTCTGGGGAGGCCTTACAAATAGCTACGAAAAGAAGAGAAGTGAAAAGCAAAGGAGAAAAGGCAAGATATAAGGATCTGAATGCAGAGTTCCAAAGAATAGCAAGGAGAGATAAGAAAGCCTTCCTCAGCGATCAATGGAAAGACATAGAGGAAAACAACAGAAGGGAAAGACTAGAGATCTCTTCAAGAAAATTAGAGATACCAAGGGAACATTTCATGCAAAGAAGGGCACAATAAAGGACAGAAATGGTATGGACCTAACAGAAGCAGATGATATTAAGAAGAGGTGGTAAGAATACACAGAAGAACTGTACAAAAAAGATCTTCATGACCAAGATAATCACGATGGTGTGATCACTCACCTAGAGCCAGACATCCTGGAATGTGAAGTCAAGTGGGCCTTAGAAAGCATCGCTATGATCAAAGGCAGTGGAGGTGATGGAATTCCAGTTGAGCTATTTCAAAATCTAAAAGATGATGCTGTGAAAGTGCTGCACTCAATATGCCAGCAAATTTGGAAAACTCATCAGTGGCCACAGGACTGGAAAAGGTCAGTTTTCATTCCCATCAAGAAAGGCAATGCCAAAGAATGCTCAAACTACCGCAGAAATGCACTCATCTCACACGCTAGTAAAGTAATGCTCAAAATTTCACAAGCCAGGCTTCAGCAATATGTGAACCGTGAACTTCCAGATGTTCAAGCTGGTTTTCAAAAAGGCAGAGGAACCAAAGATCAAGTTACTAACACCCGCTGGATCATGGAAAAAGTAAGAGAGTTCCGGAAAACATCTATTTCTCCTTTATTGACTATGCCAAAACCTTTGACTGTGTGGATTATAATAAACTGTGGAAAATTCTGAATGAGATGGGAATACCAGACCACCTTACCTGCCTCCTAAGAAGTCTGTATGCAGGCCAGGAAGCAATAGTTAGAACTGTGAATGGAACAACAGACTGGTTCCAAATAGGAAAACAGTACGTCAAGGCTGTCTATTGTCACCTTGCTTATTTAACTTATATGCAGAGTACATCAAGAGAAACACTGGGCTGGAAGAAGCACAAGCTGTAATCAAGATTGCTGGGAGAAATACCAATAACCTCAGATATGCAGATGACAGTACCCTTATGGCAGAAAGTGAAGAACTAAAGAGCCTCTTCATGAAAGTGAAAGAGGAAAGTGAAAAAGTTGGCTTAAAGCTCAACATTCCGAAAACTAAGATCATTGCATCTGGTCCCATCTCTTCATGGGAAATAGATGGGAAAATAATGGAAACAGTGTCAGACTTTATTTTTTGGGGCTCCAAAATCACTGAAGATGGTGATTGCAGCCATGAAATTAAAAGAAGCTTACTCCTTGGAAGGAAAGTTATGACCAACCTAGACAGCATATTAAAAAGTAGAGACATTGCCAACAAAGGTCCGTGTGGTCAATGCTATGGTTTTTCTAGTGGTCATGTTTGGATGTGAGAGTAGGACTGTGAAGAAAGCTGAGCACTGAAGAACTGATGCTTTTGAACTGTGGTGTTGGAGAAAACTCTTGAGAGTCCCTTGAACTTAAGGAGATCCATCCAGTCCATCCCAAAGGAGATTGATCCTGGGTGTTCATTGAAAAGACTGAAGCTAAAGCTGAAACTCCAGTACTTTGGCCACCTCATGCAAAGAGTTGACTCATTGGAAAAGACTCTGATGCTGGGAGGGATTGGGGGCAGGAGGAGAAGGGGACGACAGAGGATGAGATGGCTGGATGGCATCACCGACTCAATGGACATGAGTTTGAACAATTCCAGGAGTTGGTGATGCACAGGGAGGCCTTGCGTGCTCCTATTCATGGGGTTGCAAAGAGTCAGACACAACTGAGCAGCTGAACTGAACTGAACTGAACTTGGTCATTATTACTTACATAATTCAGTGTAAAATGCTTGATTCACATCACTGCAAATTTATGCTTTTCTGATTCCTTAAGAAGGCATATTCCCTGTCTTTTAGCTAACTTCATTTGTACCCTGTTTTACACACACATAAAATAGATAACTATTAAAGACCTACTGTACAGCATAGGGAACTCCACTCAATACTCTGCAATGGCATATATGGGAAAATAATGTAAAAAAGAGTGGATATATGGGTGGTACTAAATAATCATTGGAAATAATGTGACCATGTTACTTAGGGATCCCATCACTAAGAAATGTTAATTAATGTAATCAACATCATCATAATGTCAGGTAAGTCCTATAACAATGGTTCAAAAGTTATTAAAAGGATTGGAATATAGAATATAGTTGATTTGCAATGTTGTGTTAGCTTCTGCACTACAGCAAAATGAATCTGTTATACAAGTACATACGCGTGCCTGCTAAGTCACTTCAGTTGTGTCCGACTCTTTGTGACCCTATAGACTATAGCCCACCAGGCTTCTCTGTCTCTCCTGCATTGGCAGGCAGGTTCTTTACCATTAGCGCCACCTGAGAAGCCTATATATCCACTCATTTTTAGATTCTTTTCCCATATAGGCCATTACATAATATTGAGAGTTCCCTGTGCTATACAGTAGGCCCTTATTCGTTATCTATTTTATGTGTGGATAACTGGATACCAATGAACTTGTCTACAAGACAGGGGACATTCTTTCTTCAGGAATTAGAAAAGTATAAATTCGCAGTGATGAAAATCAAGCATGTTACATGGAATTAAGTAAATAATAATGATTAAGATCACTCCCATTTCCATACCTTAACTCCTAGACTTAGGCATTCTGGTTATGGGAGAAACAATACCACTTACTGGTCACTAATTCAGAACATATCCCAGTTTGAACACTCAACAGATGTTGTTGGAAAGCCTGACCATAACTGAGTTTCTAATAGCCATAGTTTTCTGTTAGGTCAGCTGTAGGATAACAATTTCATAACAAGAGTAAATTCGATGGACACAAGCACATTGTTAAACTTCAATCACTTTTAGTGAATTTCCTAAACAGAGGATATGTTGTGTGTGTTCTCTGTTGTTAAAGACATCACTCTATAAGTCTACTGATGGTGGACTTACTGAAAGAAGCACTGCAGATTTGAAGAGAAATTTATATCCAAATAAATGTCTCCTGGTAAAGAGAAATCATTATTCCTGCTATGAAAGATTCAATCCATTGTATACATCTTCTCTTGTGCCTGCCATATCCTCCAGGAGAGACTGTAATTGCTTCACTCAGCAATTTGGTAGTAGTTCAGCCTTAGTGAGTAAACCCCAAGATAGGTAGTTCATCCCTCTGTAGTATCTGGTCAAATAATCTAGCTGACATCCAAAGAATAGGTCATTTTGTCCAACAAATTATTGATAACTTTCTCTATGTGCTGTGCTGTGCTCAGTTGCTTCAATCTTGTGTGACTCTTTGTGACCCCATGGACTATAGCTTGCCAGGCTCCTCTGTCCATGGGATTCTCCAGGAAAGAATAGTGGAATGGTTTGTCATGCCCTCCTCCAGGGGATCTTCCCAACCCAGGGGTCGAACCTTCATCTCCTGGATCTCTGCATTGTAGGCCCACTGAGCCATCTGGAAAGTCAAACTTTCTCTATACTGGTTGTCATTTGGTGAGCATTCTCATTGAAAACAAGTATTTTGTTCTAATTCTGAGAGCTGTAGCTTCATAATTTTCCCTCAGATCTTGTTATCATTGATTTTAAATCTCATTTCTTTGCAGTTCCTAACCACTGTTCTTCAGGTTCTCTCCTAAGAGGTGTTGTGGCATTGTAGGGCCACTTTCAAGAAACACTAGTGTATTGTGCACAACTATTTTATGTTCAGATTTCATTTTTCTTTAGTTTCTTTCTCCCCATCCCTCTGTCTTTCATCAACTGGTTACAGGGACATCTCTTTGAGAGTGTAGCTGAGGGTTGACAGAGTGGACAATGTAGGTAAACAATAAATCATGGGTGGGAGTTTAAATCATTTGCTCCTACAATTTATACCTGTTTTCAGCACTGAAGTTATATATCACTTCCACATAATAATAATTTCTGTGCACTTCCTGTGCCATGTGTCAAAGGTTGAGATAACACTTGGTTCATTATGAACAACTCAATTTACATGGTAATGTAGTATTTCATGGTTAAATATTAAATCTCTACTAGGGCTCAGTAGTACATCAGGAAATATTTTTTTAAAAAGAGAGAGAAAATATGTCTCTAGAAAATATCATTTGACTCAGACCCTAAGCATTTGCACTTGACCATGAATTCTGCAATCTTATTAAACTCAGCTATTCATTTGAGCAGATTTTTGGTAGATTTTTTGAGACTTACCAATCATTTCCCTCTTAAATAGACAACTTATTTATTTTGTAGAACTTAAGAGGAAACTGCTTTTTTGTATAAACCCATCTACTTAAAATTTTGTTGCTCTTCTTTTGTTCCTGAAGAACCTAGGTACTTTCTGCTATCACTTCCCTCCAACTTGAACAAAACCTTTAGTATTCTCTTAGAGTAGATCGTCCAACAAATTATCTAATTTAATTTTATTAACGATGAATTTATTCCTTTAATTCTTAAAGGAGTGATGCAGACATAGATGACAAGACACTCGTAAATAGATAGATGAAAACAGATATGGATATAAATATAGATGATGCAGATATATGTGTAAATGAAGATAAAATAGATATGGAATCAGATAATAGATATATATGGGTACAGAAGCTTCAGCAATTTAATTATGTCATTCATTTATTTCCAAGTAACTGATATGCAGTCTATTATTTTCTAGGTGCTTTCAAATATTTTTATTCATTTTGGTTTTCAGAAATTTTATTGTAATGTGCCTAGGCATGATTTTCTTTGAATTTATCTTATTGAACTTTATTTCTTGAACTGAAATCTTAAACTGATGTATTTTACCACCTTTTGAAGTTTTCAGCATTATTTCTACACATACATCTTTCGTCCATGTCTCTTTCACTTCTCTTCCTAGAATTACAATGACAAACTGTTAATATTGCAAAAATTGTTTTATATGTATTGGAGGCTCTATACATAGTTTTTTTTTAATTTTTGTTTTCTTTATTCAATTGGATATATATATATATTTGATCTATCTAAAAGGTCACCATTTTTTTGTGTGTGTGATCTTCATTCATAATCTAGTGAGATCCCATTTTAATTATTTTAATTTTCATTATTCTCCCAATTCAGTTCAGTTCAGTTCAGTTCAGTCGCTCAGTCATGCCTGACTCTTTGCGACCCCATGAATCGCACCATGCCAGGCCTCCCTATCCATCCCAATTAGTTCTTTTTAAAAAAAAATTAGAAGAGCACTTAACATGAAATCTACCTCTTAACAAATAATAGCACAATACACTATTATTAACTATTAAGGGCACTATGTTGCACAGTAGATCTCTAAAACTCATTCATCTTGTATACCTGTGTAGCAACTGCTGACTTTCTCTTCTCCCATAGCTTGGCAACTATCATTTTGCTGTTTCTATCAGTTTTACTATTTTAGATGCCTCACATAAATGAAATCATGTCATATTTGTCTTTCTGTGATTGACTTATTACACTTAGTATAATGTTCTCCAGGTCCACTCATGTTATGTAAGACACAATTCGTTTTTTAAAACTAAATAATATTTCACTGTTTGTGTATAATATATTTTTCTTATTCATTTATCTGTTGATGGACATTTGAGTTGTTGCTATATCTTGACTATTGTGAATAACACTGCAATGAACATAGAATGCAGATATCTTGGAATCCTGATGTTATTTTGGGTATACAGTCAGAAGTGAGATTGCTAGATCATATGAGAGTCCTGCTTTTAGTTTCCTGAGGAGTTTCCATATGTTTTTCTTATAGTTCAGTTCAGTCCAGTCACTCAGTCGTGTCCAGCTCTTTGTGACCCCATGAACCACAGCACACAAGGCCTCCCTGTCCATCACCAACTCCCAGTGTCCACCCAAACCTATGTCCATTGAGTCGGTGATGTCATCCAACCATCTCATCCTCTGCCGTCCCTTTCCTCTCCTGCCCTCAATCTTTCCCAGCATCAGGGCCTTTTCCAATGAGTCAGACATTTGCATCAGGTGGCCAAAGTATTGGAGTTTCAGTTTCAACATTAGTCCTTTCAGTGAACACCTAGGATTGATCTCCTTTAGGATGAACTGGTTGGATCTCCTTGAAGTCCAAAGGACTCTCAAGAGTCTTCTCCAACACCACAGTTCAAAAGCATCAATTCTTTGGTGCTCAGCTTTCTTTATAGTCCAACTCTCACATCCATACATGACCACTGGAAAAACCATAGCCTTGACTAGATGTACCTTTTTTGGCAAAGTAATGTCTCTGCTTTTTAATATGCTATCTATATTGGTCATAACTTTCCTTCCAAGAAGTAAGCGTCTTTTAATTTCATGGCTGCAATCACTATCTGCAGTGATTTTGGACCACAGAAAAATAAAGTCTGACACAGTTTCCACTGTTTCCCCATCTATTTGCCATGAAGTGATGGGACCAGATGCCATGATCTTAGTTTTCTGAAACTTGAGCTTTAAGTCAACATTTCTGTCTTCTTTCACTTTCATCAAGAGGCTCTTTAGTTCTTCTTCACTTTCTGCCATAAGGGTGGTGTCATCTGCATATCTGAGGTTATTGATATTTCTCCCAGCAATCTTGATTCCAGCTTCTACTTCTTCCAGCCCAGCATTTCTCAGGATGTACTCTGCATATAAATTAAATAAGCAGGGTGACAATAGACAGCCTTGATGAACTCCTTTTCCTATTTGGAACAAGTCTGTTGTTCCATGTCCAGTTCTAACTGTTGCTTCCTTATCTGTATGCAGGTTTCTCAAGAGGCAGGTCAGGTGGTCTGGTATGCCCATCTGTTTCAGAATTTTCCACAGTTTATTGTAATCTACACAGTCAAAGCCCTTGGCATGATCAATAAAGCAGAAATACATGTTTTTTTCTGGGACTATCTTGCTTTTTCAATGGTCCAGCAGATGTTAGCAATTTGATCTCTGGTTCTTCTTCGTTTTCTAAAATCAGCTTGAACATCTGGAAGTTCACAGTTCATGTATTGCTGAAGTCTGGCTTGGAGAATTTTAAACATCACTTTACTAGTGTGTGAGATGAGTGCAATTTTGTGGTAGTTTGAGCATTTTTTGGCATTGCCTTTCTTTGGGATTGGAAGGAAAACTGACCTTTTCCAGTCCTGTGGCCACTGCTGAGTTTTCCAAATTTGCTGGCATATTGAGTGCAGCACTTTCACAGCATCATCCTTCAGTATTTGCAATAGCTCAATTGGAATTCCATCACATCCACTAGCTTTGTTCGTAGTGATGCTTCCCAAGGCCCACTTGACTTCACATTCCAGGATGTCTGGCTCTAGGTGAGTGATCACACCATCGTGATTATCTGGGTCGTGAAGATCTTTTTTGTACAGTTCTTCTGTGTATTCTTGCCACCTCTTCTTAATATTTTCTGCTTCTGTTAGGTCCCTACCATTTCTGTCCTTTATTGAGCCCATCTTTGCATGAAATGTTCTCTTGGTATCTCTAATTTTCTTGAAGAGATCGCTAGTCTCACTTTTAGTGAGAATACATATTTAGGCATTTAGTTTGTATCTACCTTTAATTTATGCAGCATAGGTATAATATTTGCTTTAAATATTTTGTGGTAATTCCAAATTCTGGATCACTTGAGGATTTGCATTTGTTGATTGTATTTTCCTTTTAGAACTGGTCACAATTTCCTATTTATACATATGTCAAGAAATTTTGAATTATATCCTTAGATTTAAAATATTAGGTTGTGAAGGATCTAGATTTTTTCCATAATTTTATAAAAATGTTGATTTTTCTTTCATTTTTATTCTTCACCTGTTTCAGCAATCAATTTACTTAACTTCAGTTCGCAAAAGCCTTGGAAGCTTCTCCCCATCAAAGGAAACCATAAAAATAAATACACAAAAGATAATCCATAAAACAGGAAAAAGTATTTGCTTATGATGTGACTCCAAAATTTACAAGCAGCTAATATAGCTCAATATCAGAAAAAAAGTCAAATCAAATACAGTCAGAAGATCTAAATAGATATTTCTCCAAAAAAATGCGCAGGCGGCCAAAATGCACAAGAAAAGATGCTCAACGTCTCCATTAGAGAAATGTAAGTCAAAACTACAATTAGATATTAATTCCCACCAGTCAGAATAGCCATCACCAAAAAATCGACAAACAGTAAATGCTGGAGATGGTATGGAGAAAAGGGAACCCTCCCACACTGTTGGTAGGAATGTAGATTGATAGAGCCACTCTGGATAACAGTTTGGAGATTCCTTAAGAAAATAAAAATAGAGCCACCAAATAATCCCATTACTGAGTGTATACTCAGAGAAAAGGATACATTCACTCTGATATTCATTGCAACAATGCTTACAATAGCCAAAATGTGGAAGCAACTTAAATGTCCATTGATAGAAAAATAGATAAAGAAGATGTGATACATATATAGTGGGATATTAGCCATTAAAGAGAATGAAACAATGCCATTTGCAGAGATGTGGATGCACCCAGAAATTGTCATACCCAGTGAAGTAAGCCAGAAAAGAAAAATAAATAATATTGTTTATATGTGTAATCTAGAAAAAATGATACAGATAAACTTATTTAGAAAGCAGACATAGAGTCACATGTAGAGAACAAACTTGGTTACCAAGGGGGGGAATGGAGTTGATATGAATTGGGGGTTTAGGATTGATGCGTATACATTAGTACGGACTTCTCAGGTAGGGCTAGTGGTAAAGACCCCACCTGCTAATGCAGGAGGCATAAAGACACAGGTTTGATCCCTGGGTTTGGAAGACACCCTGGAGGAGGGCACAGCAGCCCACTCCAGTATTCTTGCCTGGAAAGTCCCATGGACAGAGGAGCCTGGAAGTCTACTGTCCATGGGGTCACAAAGAGTAGGACACGACTGAATTGACTTAGCACACACTTGAAAAGTTTGATTATAGATAACTAATAAAGCCTACTATATGGCATAAAAATATCTAGTCAGTGTTCTGTGGTGACCTACTTGGGAAGGAAATCTAAAAAAAGACAAGATATATGTATACATATAACCGATTCACTTGGCAGCAGAAACTAACACAACACTGTCAACCAAATATACTCTGAAAAAAAAAAAAAAAGATAACCAACTAGGACCTACTGCACAGTGTAGAAAATGCTGCTCCATATTGTATAATAACCTAAATAGGAAAGAATTTGAAAAAGAATAGATGCATGCATATGTATAACTGAATCACATTGCTGTACACTTAAAATATAGCACAATATTGTCAATCAATTATGCTCCAATATAAAATACAAATTATAAAAAGTAATACACAGAAGACTTAGATAGGAGTTAAGTGTTAATTCAGTTTTAAAGGCCTTTACTCTGTGTCTCTTTATTCCTTACATGCACAGCTCAGAGTCCAGTCTGAGGCTTGTTTGGGAACATATATGAAGCCAGAAATTTTCCTTCATCCTGTCTGTTCTGTAAGATTTTTCCCGTGTTCTCTGCTCTGCAAGTCCCACACTTGTACTTCTAGCCAAAAGGTTCAAATTATTTTAAAATTTTGTCTGTTCACATCATCATTATGCCATGTAGCCCCATGACTTCCTCAGGCCAAAGCCATGAGAGAGAGAGAGAGAAGAAAAAAAAAAAAAAAAGAAGAAGAAGAAGAAGAAGAAGCTGGTTTCTTTGAATCTCATTTCTTCAAAATTTGACATCTGTACACACTACCTGCTTTTACCTTTTCAGAAGGAAGAAATGAGTTCTGCTAGTTTATTTGGGTAAGAAGTTAAATAAAGGATTGAAAATAGACTAGTCAATTGGAAAGCTGAGGTTTGGTGATCCTAAGAATGATCTTACTGGAGTGGTAGAGATGAAAGATTTTCAGTTCAATTTTTATATAAAATATAATATTGTAAGTTAGAATAATTTGATTTTTCACATCAGTTTAATATGCAATGAATTGTTAAATTTTCACTATTTTTAAAAATTCAATGTCTTCATAATGCTTATTCACAAATTCCTTACTTTTATTGTTGGATGATCTTTTTATATTTTGAAACTGTGACCTAAAACACTGACTTTGGAAAGCCCTAACTGTGACGAAAGCTTTTAGTACATTTGTTTTCATGTACCTCTACCATTTCTAAATGCTCCACAAAGTAGAGACATTTGATACTAGTGCTACAGAATCTGCCTGCCAATGCAGAAGATGCAAGAGATGTCCAGGTTCAATCCCTGGACTGGGAAGATCCCCTGGAGAAGGAAATGGCAGCCCACCCCAGTATTCATGGCTGAAAAAGCCCATGGACATAGGGACCACATGGGTGACAGTCCATGGGGTCACAAAGAGTTGGACAAGACTGAGCACGAACACACACACACACACACACACATTTTTTAATTTAATATGCTTTTCCTAAAGCTGTTTACAGTGTATAATAAAAATAATCTAAAAACCAGTAATAATTAGGAATTGATCACACAAAAGAAATGATAAATTGTATCTGCATTTTCATATGTTCAAGCTCTGCACCATAAATAGGAAATTAAGAGGGATTAAACAGTTACGATTATAAAAAAATCATCTGCACCCTCATGTTGTCACACTGATCCCAGTGATGATACCTTAGAGTTTCCAGTGCAAATCTAAGAGATCAAATTTTTTTGAACAAATGTGTCCATTGAGAAATGTGTATTAATGCATTGGAAATCCATTGATAAAAACTTTCCTCTGTAATATGTATGTGTTTCTATGGTACAGTCAGTCATCAATCAGCATATTGAAATTGTCCCTTCCATGCCAAATAACAGTTTTTGCCAAGAAGAAAGACCCATGAAGTCATTGTTCTCTCCACTGACGTCCTCACCTGGTGTGGGTATGTCTCAGAGCAGCTGCCTATTCTTCCTGAACTCGTGTCTGTTAAATGATCCCCAGCATCCAATCCATCTGCCGACCTGCTGCACTGACAGTCACCAAAGCTGGTGGATAATGTTGACTATCTGCCAAAAATAAGTAAAGACATCATTTTTCTCTAGGAAAAAAAATGTGATTGGGACAATAACGATTTTTTTATTTGGAAGCTCTCTATCATTCCTCTCTTCACAGTAGTCCTTCCATCTGACTGGAAAAAAAAACAAAAAAAGCATGTTATTGTTAAGAGTAGGATAAAGAACATAAAGTCCTTCGCTGAAGAAGCACTATGTTCATTTTTGATTTGCCACAATCTGATAAGAAATCTGAGGAATGTTCTGGGACAATGTGTAAATAGAACAAGAGAGTTCAACTTGATTCACCTGATACTTCCTGAAATTACTTGATAGCTTGGAGTGATGTAGTAAAATGATATATTCTTTGTTCCTCTTTGGCAGCATTTAAATAATTTATTTTATTCGATCTTACAATTCTTTCTGGAAACATCTATCAACAACTAAAAATCAGATTTAGAGATATTGGAAAATAAAACAAATATGAATTGTATACTATGTATACATAGTATATATGTGTATATATATGTATATATATGTAAATATTTCTAACACAATCCCAATTTCATATATAATATACTCATATGTATATAGAATAGCATTGAAAGAATCATCTCATACTTTTTATCTGCATCATTAGTTAAGGAGGATTTAACAATGACTCATAATATAAATTTATTTTGTGACTTGCTTTTACAATTAACAGAATAGTGTGTGCTGGATATATATATATATATATATATATATATATATATATAAGCTATTCCTACCAGTACTATCCTTCATTATTTAACTATTTCACTAGTAATGTACATTTGGTTCCTTGACAAGTATTCAAGAATATAAACATATATTTACAACTATATGTATAATCATAACATATGCATGCATACTCACTCACTCAGTCATGTTTGACTCTTTGCTACCTCAGTTACAGAAAAACATCTATTTCTGTTTATTGACTATGCCAAGGCCTTTGACTGTGTGGATTACAATAAACTGTAGAAAATTCTTCAAAAGATGGTAATATCAGACCACCTGACCTGCCTCTTGAGAAACCTGTATGCAGGTGTGGAAGCAACAGTTACAACTGGACATGGAACAACAGACTGGTTCCAAATAGGAAAAGGAGTAGGTCAAGGCTGTATATTGTCATCCTGCTCATTTAACTTACATGCAGAATACATCATGAGAAACACTGGGCTGGAAGAAACACAAACTAAAATCAAGATTGCTGAGAGAAATATCAAGAACCTCAGATATGCAGATGACATCACCCTTATGGCAGAAAGTGAAGAAGAACTAAAGACCCTCTTGATGAAAGTGAAAGAGGAGAGTAAAAAAAAGTTGGCTTAAAGCTCAACATTCAGAAAATTAAGATCATGGCATCTGGTCCCATCACTTCACGGCAAAACGATGAGGAAACAGTG
Source organism: Bos indicus x Bos taurus (assembly GCF_003369695.1). Taxonomy (NCBI): domain Eukaryota; kingdom Metazoa; phylum Chordata; class Mammalia; order Artiodactyla; family Bovidae; genus Bos; species Bos indicus x Bos taurus. The sequence goes on along the minus strand of NC_040087.1, from coordinate 40,624,328 downwards.
GAAACAGTGGCTGACTTTATTTTGGGGGGCCCCAAGATCACTGCAGATTGTGGTTGCAGCCATGAAATTAAAAGACGCTTACTCTTTGGAAGGAAAGTTATGACCAATCTAGATAGCATATTCAAAAGCAGAGACATTACTTTGCCAACAAAGATCAGTCTAGTCAGATCAGATCAGACCAGATCAGTCGCTCAGTCGTGTCCGACTCTTTGGACCCCGTGAATCGCAGCATGCCAGGCCTCCCTGTCCATCACCAACTCCTGGAGTTGACCCAGACTCATGTCCATCGAGTCAGTGATGCCATCCAGCCATCTCATCCTCTGTGGTCCCCTTCTCCTCTTGCCCCCAATCCCTCCCAGCATTAGAGTCTTTTACAATGAGTCAACTCTTCGCATGAGGTGGCCAAAGTACTGGAGTTTCAGCTTTAGCATCATTCCTTCCAAAGAAATCCCAGGGCTGATCTCCTTCAGAATGGATTGGTTGGAGCTCCGTGCAGTCCAAGGGACTCTCAAAAGTCCTCTCTAACACCACAGTTCAAAAGAAACAATTTTTCGGTGCTCAGCCTTCTTCACAGTCCAACTCTCACATCCATACATGACCACAGGAAAAACCATAGCCTTGACTAGATGGACCTTTGTTGGCAAAGTAATGTCTCTGCTTTTGAATATGCTATCTAGGTTGGCCATAACTTTCCTTTCAAAGAGTAAGTGTCTTTTAATTTCATGTCTGCAGTCACCATCTGCAGTGATTTTGGAACCCAGAAAAATAAAGTCTGACACTGTTTCCACTGTTTCCCCATCTATATGCCATGAAGTGATGGGACCAGATGCCATGATCTTAGTTTTCGGAATGTTGAGCTTTAAGCCAACTTTTTCACTCTCCACTTTCACTTTCATCAAGAGGCTCTTTAGTTCTTCTTTGCTTTCTGCCATAAGGGTGGTGTCATCTGCATATCTAAGGTTATTGATCTTTCTCCCGGAAATCTTGATTCCAGCTTGTGTTTCTTCCAGTCCAACGTTTCTCATGATGTACTCCGCACATAGGTTAAATAAACAGGGTGACAATATGCAGCCTTGATGAACTCCTTTTCCTATTTGGAACCAGTCTGTTGTTCCATGTCCAGTTGTAACTGTTGCTTCCTGACCTGCATACAAATTTCTCAAGAGGCAGGTCAGGTGGTCTAGTATTCCCACCTCTTTCAGAATTTTCCACAGTTTATTGTGATCCACACAGTCAAAGGTTTTGGCATAGTCAATAAAGATGAAATAGATGTTTTTCTGGAACTCTCTTGTTTTTCCAATGATCCAGCAGATGTTGGCAATTTGATCTCTGGTTCCTCTGCCTTTTCTAAAACCAGCTTGAACACCAGGGAGTTCACGGTTCACATATTGCTGAAGCCTGGCTTGGAGAATTTTGAGCATTACTTTACTAGCGTATGAGATGAGTGCAATTTTGCTGTAGTTTGAGCATTCTTTGGCATTGCCTTTCTTTGCAATAGCTCAACTGGTATTCCATCACCTCCACTAGCTTTGTTCGTAGTGATGCTTTCTAAGGCCCACTTGACTTCACATTCCAGGATGTCTGGCTCTAGGTCACTGATCACACCATCGTAATTATCTGGGTCATGAAGATCTTTTTTGTACAGTTCTTCTGTGTATTCTTGCCATCTCTTCTTAATATCTTCTGCTTCTGTTAGGTCCATACCATTTCTGTCCTTTATCAAGCCCATCTTTGCATGAAATGTTCCTTTGGTATCTCTCATTTTCTTGAAGAGATCCCTAGTCTTTCCCATTCTGTTGTTTTCCTCTATTTCTTTGCACTGATCGTTGAAGAAGGCTTTCTTATCTCTTCTTGCTATTCTTTGGAACTCTGCATTCAGATGCTTATATCTTTCCTTTTCTCCTTTGCTTTTTGCTTCTCTTCTTTTCACAGCTATTTGTAAGGCCTCCCCAGACAGCCATTTTGCTTTTTTGCATTTCTTTTCCATGGGGATTGTCTTGATCTTTTTTGGGTGTTAGTTCTAAAAGGTCTTGGAGGTCTTCATAGAACTGTTCAACTTCAGCTTCTTCAGCATTACTGGTTGGGGAATAGACTTGGATCACTGTGATATGAATGGTTTGCCTTGGAAACGAACAGAGATCATTCTGTCGTTTTTGAGATTGCATACAAGTACTGCATTTCGGACTCTTTTGTTGACCATGATGGCCACTCCATTTCTTCTGAGGGATTCCTGCCCTCAGTAGTAGATATAATGGTCATCTGAATTAAATTCACGCATTCCAGTCCATTTCAGTTCACTGATTCCTAGAATGTCAACGTTCACTCTTACCATCTCTTGTATGACCACTTCCAATTTGCCTTGATTCATGGACCTGACATTCCAGGTTCCTATGCAATATTGCTCTTTACAGCATTGGACCTTGCTTCTATCACCAGTCACATCCACAGCTGGGTATTCTTTTTGCTTTGTCTCCATCCCTTCCTTCTTTCTGGAGTTATTTCTCCCCTGGTCTCCAGTAGAATATTGGGCTGACATGGGGAGTTTCTCTTTCAGTATCCTATCATTTTGCCTTTTCATACTGTTCATGGGGTTCTCAAGGCAAGAATACTGAAGCGGTTTCCCATTCCCTTCTCCGGTGGACCACATTCTGTCAGATATCTCCACCATGATCTGCCCATCTTGGGTTGCCCCACGGCATGGCTTGGTTTCATTGAGCTAGACAAGGCTGTGTCCTAGTGTGATTAGATTAACTAGTTTTCTGTGAGTATGGTTTTAGTGTGTTTGCCCTCTGATGCCCTCTTGCAACACCTACCGTCTTACTTGGGTTTCTCTTATCTTGGGCGTGGGGTATCTCTTCACAGCTGCTCCAGCAAAGCGCAGCCATTGCTCCTTACCTTGGACGAGGGGTATCTCCTTACCGCCGCCCTTCTTGACCTTCAATGTGGGATAGCTCCTCTAGGCCCTCCTGCGCCCATGCAGCCACGGCTCCTTGGACGTGGGGTAGCTCCTCCAGCCGCTGCCCCTGACTTCGGTCATGGGGTAACTCCTCTCGTTGCCACCTCTGACCTCGGACGCTGGGTATCTCCTCTCTGCCATTCCTGCACCGTGGCAGTCTGGTACTCTCAGCCACTGCCCCTGACCTCTGACGTGGGGTAACTCCTCTTGGATGCCGCCCTTTGGGCATGGGGTCCTCTCGGCTTCTGCCCCTGACCTCGGACATGGGGTGGCTCCTCTCAGCTGCACTTAGCATGCCGGTGGCAGCCGCCTGCGCTTAGCGCGCCGGTCACAGCCGCCCTCTAGTCAAGGCTATGGTTTTTCCAGTGTTCATGTATTGATGTGAGAGTTGGCCTATAAAGAAAGCTGAGCACCAAAGAATTGATGCTTTTGAACTGTGGTGTTGGAGAAGACTCTTGGGAGTCCCTTGGACTGCAAGGAGATCCAACCAGTCCATCCTAAAGGAGATCAATCCTGGGTGTTCATTGAAATGACTGATGCTGAAGCTGAAATGCCAATACTTTGGCCACCTGATGCGAAGATCTGACTCATTGGAAAAGACCCTGATGCTGGGAAATATTGAGGGCAGGAGAAGAAGGGGATGACAGAGGATGAGATGGCTGGATAGCATCACCGTTCATGACACTTGAGTTTGGGTGGACTCCAGGAGTTGGTGATGGACAGGGAGGCCTTGTGTGCTGTGGTTCATGGGGCCACAAAGAGTCAGACACAACTGAGTGACTGAAATGAACTGAACTGAACTACCTCATGTACTATAGGATGTCAGACTCTGTCCATGAGATTTCCCAGACAAGAATGTTGGAGTGGGTTGCCATTTCCTACTCTAGAAGATCTTCGCAACCCAGGGATCAAACCTGTAGCTCCCACATTGGAGGCAGATTCCTTATCACTGAACCACTTGGGAAGCCCTAACCATAACATATATGTATGCATAATTTGATCATATGTTGTCCATTTTGTTCAAAGACTATTAAAAGTGAAAGTGAAAATTAATTGGTATGTCAATTTAAATATTAAAAGATATTAAAATTATGCCTATGCTTTTCTCTAAGAGTTTATAGTTTTGGGCCTTACATTTAAGTATTTAATTCGTTTTGAGTTTATTTATGTGTATGGTGTTAGGAAGTATTCTAATTTCATTCTTTAACATGTAGCTGTCCAGTTTTCCCAGTACTACTTATTGAAGAGGCTGTTTTTTCTCCACTATATTTTCTTGTTTCCTTTGTCAAAGATAAGGTGCCCATACGTGCATGCATTTATCTATGGGCTTTCAATCTTGTTCCATTAATCTGTATTACTGTTTTTATGCTGGTACCATACTGTCTTGATTACTATAGCTTTGTAATATAGTCTGAAGTTAGGAAGGTTAGCTCCTCTGGCTCCGTTTTTCTTTCTCGAGATTGCTTTAAGTTACTTGAGATATTTTATGTTTCTGTACAAATTGTAAAATTTTTGTTTTAGTTCTGTGAAAAATGCCATTGGAAATTTGATGGGGATTGGATTGAATCTGTAGATTCCTTTAGTTAAATCAGTCATTTTTACTATATTGATTTTTCCAGTCTAAAAACATGGCATATTTCTCCATCTGTTTATATTGTCTTTTATTTCTGTCATCAGGGTCTTATAGTTTTCTGCGTACTGGTCTTTTGTCTCCTTATGTAAGTTTATTCCAAGGCATTTTATTCTTTTTGTTGCAATATTGAATGGTATTGTTTCCTTAATTTCTCTGATTTTGCATTGTTAGTGTATAAGAATGCAAAGGATTTCTGTGTATTAATTTTGTATCCTGCAACTTTACTAAATTCATCAATCAGCTCTATTAATTTTCTGGTTGTATCTTTAGTGTTTTCTATGCGTAGTATCATATAACCTGCAAACTGAGAGCTTTACATTTTCTTTTCAAATCTGGATTCCTTTTATTTCTTTTTCTTCTCTTATGGTTGTGGCTAAGATTGCCAAAACAATGTTGAATAATAGTAGTGAGATTGGACTCCCTTGTCTTGTTCCTGATCTTAGAGGAAATTGTGTCAGGTTTCATCATTGAGAATAACGTTTGCTATGATTTTGCCATATATTGCCTTTATTGTGTTGAGGTAGTTTCCTTCTATGCCAATTTTCTGGAGGGTTTTTTATCATAATATGGATATTGTATTTTCTCAACAGGTTTTTCTTCATCTATTGAGATTGTCACTTTTATCTTTAATTTCTCAATATGGTATATCACATCTATTAATTTGCATATATTGAAGAATCCTTGCAACCCTAGGATAAATTCCAGTTGATCATTGTGCATGACTGATCCTTTTAATATGTCATGAGATTCTTTTCAATAGTATTTTATCTATGAACCACCTACCAGAATAATAGAAATAAAAACAGAAATAAACAAATGAGACCTAATTGAACTTAAAAATTTTACACAGAAAAGGGAACTATAAACAAGATGAAAAGACAACCTTAGAATGGCAGACAATGAAGCAACTAACAAAGGATTAACCTCCAAAATATACAAGCAGCTCATGCAGCCCAATATCAGAAAAACATGTAATCCAATAAAAAAATTGAACAGAACATCTAACCAGACATTTATCCAAAGAAGACATATATATGAGTAACAAATACATGAAAAGATGCTCAACATCATTTATTATTAGAGAAATACAAATCAAATCTACAATGAGGTATCACCTCACGTCAGTCAGAATGGCCATCATCAAAAAGGGAATCTCCTTACCCTATTAGTGAGAAGGCAAATTGATACTACTAATATGGAGAACAGCATGGAGATTCTTTAAAATCTAGGAATAAAACTACCTTCAGTTCAGTTCAGTTCAGTCACTCAGTCTTGTCCAACTCTTTGCGACCCCATGAATTGCAGCATGCCAGGCCTCCCTGTCCATCACTAACACCCAGAGTTCACTCAGACTCACGTCCATCGAGTCAGTGATGCCATCCAGCCATCTCATCCTCTGTCGTCCCCTTCTCCTCCTGCCCCCAATCCCTCCCAGCATCAGAGTCTTTTCCAATGAGTCAATTCTTCCCATGAGGTGGTCAAAGTACTGGAGTTTCAGCTTTAGTATCATTCCCTCCAAAGAAATCCCAGGGTTGATCTTCTTGAGAATAGACTGGTTGGATCTCCTTGCAGTCCAAGGGACTCTCAAGAGTCTTCTCCAACACCACAGTTCAAAAGCATCAATTCTTCAGCTCTCAGCTTTCTTCACAGTCCTACTCTCACATCCATACATGATCACTGTAAAACCATAGCCTTTACTAGATGGACCTTTGTTGGCAAAGTAATGTCTCTGCTTTTGAATATGCTATCTAGGTTGATCATAACTTTCCTTCCAAGGAGTAAGCGTCTTTTAATTTCTTGGCTGCAGTCACCATCTGCAGTGATTTTGGAGCCCCAAAAAATAAAGTCTGACACTGTTTCCACTGTTTCCCAATCTATTTCCCATGAAGTGATGGGACCAGATGCCATGAGGACCCAGCAATTTCACTACTGGCCATAAGACCTGAGAAAATCATAATTCAAATTGATACTTGAATCCCAATGTTCACTACAGCCCTGTTTACAATAGCCAGGACATGGAAGCAATCTAGATGTCCATCTACAGATGAATAGATAAAGAAGATGTGGTAAAAAGAAGTGAAAGTGATAGTTGTTAAGTTATTTCCAACTGTTTTCAACCCTATGAACTGTAGACTGTCAGGCTCCTTTGTCCATGGGATTTTCCAGGCAAGAATACTGGAGTGGGTTGCCATTTCCTTTTCCAGGGTGTCTTTCCAACTCAAGGATCAAACCTGGATCTCCTGCATTGCAAGAAGATTCTTTACTCTCTGAGCCACCAGGGAAGCCCAAGAAGTTAAGTTCCAGCTGGAGGTGCTGGAGATTGAATACAGGACCTCATGCATGGTAAGGGTGTGTTTTACCACTGAGATGTCCATTTGCAGATGAATAAAGATGTGGTACATGTATACAATGGACTAGTACTCAGCCATAATAAAGGATACATTTGAGTCAGTTGAAGTGAGGTGGATAAAGCTAGAGCTTGTCATATATAGTGAAGAAAGTCAGAAAGACAAATACAAATGTCATATATTAATTCATATATGTAGAATCTAGAAAAAATGGTACTGATGAACCTATTTTCAGGGCAGGAATGTAGATGCAAACACAGAGAACAAAGTTTTGCAGTGGTGGAAGGAGAGAATGGGGCAAACTGAGAGAGCAGCATTGACATATATACACATGTGTATAATATATAGTTAATGGGAACTTGCTATATAGCACAGGGAGCTCAGCTTGGCGCTCTGTGATGACCTAGAGGGGTAGAAAGGAGAAGCTGGAAGAGGAAGGAGGCTCAAGTGGGAGGGAATATGTGTACTTATGTCTAATTTATGTTGGTGTATGGCAGAAACCAATGCAACATTATAAAGAAATTATCCTCCAATTCAAAATAAAGTCAAAGAAAACTTTAAAAGATATTAGCAAATCGCCCTTTGGAAATCTATTATAATTCATCATTATTATTACAACTATTATTATTATTACTGTATTGGTTTGTAGAAGATTTATGAATTCTATATATTCATATTTCTATGCATTTCATAAAATATGTGTTTACTGCAAAATTGATGTCTGATATATTTTGACATTATTCATGTTAAAAGTTTCAAATCATAGATATATACTATATAAAAGAATCAAGAAAATATTAGTGTATTTCTTTCTATATCTAATTTGTAAAGAATATGTTCTTCACTCCAATAGTATACAGATATTTTTTTACTTCTTTTTTTTTAGTTGTTTCAAGTTTAAGGTTTAGAATTTTTAATTATTTGGAATTTGCTTAGTCAGGTAGTATGGGAAGTACTATTTTTTTCAGTATAAAGTTCAAAGCACTAGCATATTGTATCAGTAAAATAGTCAAATAGTAATTCATTTTCCCTTCTGACTTGATAAACCATAATTTTAATATATAAAATTTTTCATTGATGTGTAGAATATTTGAACCCTGTTTCCTTCGTCAATTCATTTTCTGCTTCAACTTCTCATAGTGCTATATTTTTATGTGCATACTAAGAAATGAAGGTGAGTTCTCCTTTCATTGTTCTTTCTATTTATTCCTATTATGAATGGCTATCGGTTGTTTTCTAACTTTAATTTTTACAAGTTTATTACAAAAATATAGGAAGTCATATGATATTTCAAATTCAGTTTAAATATTCTAAAAATTTTATTTTCACTGTCTTCAGAATTGAATTACAAACCAAAAAGTTTTTAAACATAGTATTATATGTTTAGTTAGGTAAATGGAAATATTTTTCCTATTTGCCATGTTCTGCCTTAAAGAAGGATTATTTCTTTTTTCCAGCTCATATATTATTAATAGTATAGGATTTGAGCATTAATCTCTTTTTAATGACATTTATGTATTTGCATAATTTCATAATATGCAAATCATTTATCATTCTTTGAGACTCCAATATGCAAATTATTATATTTTTTCATAATATGCAAATTATGTCCCATTCTTTGAGACGCCAGTGGACTTTAGCTTTTCAGGCTCCTCTGTCCATGGAGATTCTCCAGCCAAAAATACTGGAGTGGATTGCCATGCCCTCCTCCAGGTGATCTTCCCAACCAGGGATAGAACCCAGGTATCCCTCATTGCAGGCAGATTCTTTCCCAGAACCACCAGGGAAACTCAAAAATCCTGGACTGTGTAGCCTATCACTTCTCCCTGGCAACTTCCTGACCCAGGAATCAAACCAGGGTCTCCTACAGGTCTTCATTGCAGGTGGATTCTTTACCAGCTGAGCTACCAAGGAAGCCCATATGCAATAATGTGGTTATAATAATGTGGACTTTACTTAAGCTCTTTGAAATAATCTTACATGTGAATAAAGTTTTCTTTATATTATTTGAAATTGAATTATTTCCTTGTTTATCATCAATATTTTTAAATTGTCTGCTGTGCTGATTCAAAGCTGTGAACATTTCTTAGCAAATTGTATTATATGTTTATAAAGGTAGATGAAAAAAATCTAAAATATAAAGCTCTAATTCTGATTATTTTATTTTGTTCCATTTCACAATTTTCAGTTCCCTATTCTGGATGCTACAGTATTTTGCTGGATTTCAGTGCTTAGCGATTATATTAAAAATAGCAAAAATTCAGGTTCTATGTTGGCTAATGATCAAGTCATACTTGCTCATCCTTCACATTAATCATATTCCACAAACCTCTGAGTATTCTTTGAAATTATGACTCAGGATATGCCATCTGCTCTAATCCAGTCAGTTTTGTCACTTTACCACCCCAAAAAATATACTCTTCCACTACCATCAACAAAAACTCTGTAAACTTTCCCCTTTTTAGTATTCTTATCCTCTTTTAAATTATAATTCCCAAGCAAACACTCATGAGCCCCAGGCCATGTTCATCACTTATGATTTTTTAATCTATGATGTATTCTTCATGTTTAACTAGTCTCACACTTACTATAAGGTTATATCTTTTTCTTGTATACTAATTTTCCATAGAAAAATGGCCCTGGAATTTATTCTTAAATTCTTGAGATTAATGATTTTATTTCTTCTAAAAACACAAAAAATAGCATTCTTTCATTAAATGACAGCTTCAGTTAATACATTTCTGGAGAAAATTCTATAATTTATTAATGCATCTACTCCACATTGTCAGAGACAGCACAGAATATTGAACTCGGTTCAACATAATTCTCTTAAAAACAGTTACTAAAGAAGTACTTGTTCATCAAAAATTTCATTATTGGACTTAAAAAGAATAATGTATCTTCTAAAAATTTTAACAGAGTTCCAGTGTATTGCTTACACACTGGGAACATTCTTCTTCATTTGCTGATGATGTTAGAAGATAATAAATCAGGAAAACTTTCATCAAAATATAACTGTGTCCTTGAATATAACAAAAACAACAACAACAAAGGAAAACTATCACTTTTCAAAATGGTAAATTGGCTTTTAAATATATTTTTAAAATTTACTGAAGTCTGTAAAATAGACAGGAATAAGATAAACAATGACCTGTAGGGAAAAATCAAAGACTGACCGACACTGCTGTTCTTAATAGGTGCTGCTGCTGTTAACAAACCACCTAGATCCATCAAAAGTTGATTCTAAAAGATTGAGGATGAGGTCTCAACCCTGATTGAAATGAAATGTCAGCAAGGATAAGAGAAGAAAGATGGAGATTGTATTAAAAGAGAAACTATGTTCAGAAATAAGCTTTGGGACATACACGAATCTAAAATGGCATCTATATCCAGCAGAGCAAATTCATGGGGTCTAGAAAACTAGGTTAGTTTGTCTTTTTGAAGCACTTGTTGAATTCAGAGTTGAATCTGAACATAAATGGATTTAAAAGAGAATCCTTTTTATTGATTTCCAAGCTAAGATGACATATGAGGCAGAGAAGTAGAAAGGAATAAAAATTGCTAAGGCTGTAAAAGCTTGCTATTTTCTTTCTTTCTTACAGTTTTCAGTAAGAGTATAAACTATGTACATTTATCTACTTTAAGAAATTGTTTACAGTATGCCATGCTGAGAAAACTGGCCATTAGTTTCCTTGATTTTCTTCATATCAGCTCCTACCTTATTCCACACACTAGAAATTATAAAATGACTAGGAGTCCAGACTCCCACTGACGCTATAATTTGAAGACAAGGGCAAGAGATTTACTATTTCAAGGAGGCAGTTGGATGTGATGGAAAGAATATTGCATTAGTCCTTAAAGTCTAGGGTTTTAATTTCAGTTCTGACAATTCAGACAGTGGGTTCTGGAAGTCTCAATCTCTATGAAACTCACTGTTTCCTCATTTAAAATGAGAATAATCCTTAATGTTTCCCTGACTAATCTCCTGACTGCATTCAGTTTTTAAACTATGTGGAAATGTGAAGAAATGTACAAATGTGGCATTTTACTATTTCTGCATATACAATTTGAAAAGTCTATCAACTCACTATCTCTCATATAATCAACCCTTCTTCTGTTTCACCTTGTTAAATCACCCTTACATGTCACTTCTTGGTATATAATCATACCAACCTTAGCCTTCAGCTCAACTCCAAATAAAACTCATGACAATATTTTTTTCCTTGTATCATCAACTTTGCAGTTCTCTTACAGTGATATATTTTCCCTTACATTTTCTTAGAAAACTATGTCCCTCTTTGAATTAACTGATAGTGCTTTTTCTTTAAAGTACAAACCAAATTCCTCCAAATATTGTTCAGTTGAATTCATCCTTTCTTATACTCACTCATTCACAGCCTGTATTTCTCATCATAAAAATAACACAGAAAAGTCAACTAAATGAGGATAAGTTAAAATATTCCACTGTATTTAACAAACTATTACCTTTTCTATCAGTTCTATGCCCAAAATAAGTCAAAGAAACATCAATCATCATTGTGGAATTCACTTACATGACTTCAAAACAAGTTTGTACTAAATGAAGATAACACAGGAATGACACAATTGGTTCAAAGAATAAAAAATAATAATCTACTGATTGATATCTAATAATCAGCATACTTTTCTGAACCACAACTTTTCAGTCATGCAAGTCTTCCTCTGATGTTTAAGAATAGAATGAAAAAAGAAAAGAAAAAGACTAGAATGAAATTGTGTTTGCTAAAAGACAAATTAAGAGAATCACATTTTGGACTCTTACAAGAAAATTAAAATATCGTCCAGGACTTAAATGCAAGATGTTTAGAAAAGATTTGGCCAATTCAGTACATAAAAGTCAATTTTATTAGTTGAAAATGATGATTCCATCATAGATAGGGAAAAAAACCATAGCCTTGATTAGACAGATCTTTGTTGGCAAAGTAATGTCTCTGCTTTTTAATATGCTATCTAGGTTGGTCATAACTTTCCTTTCAAGGAGTAAGTGTCTTTTAATTTCATGGCTGCAATCACTATCTGCAGTGATTTTGGAGCCCCAAAAAATAAAGTCTGACACTGTTTCCACTATTTCCCCATCTATTTACCATGAAGTGATGGGACTAGATGTCACGGTCTTAGATTTTTGAATGTTGAGTTTTAAGCTAGCTTTTTCACTCTCCTCTTTCACTTTCATCAAGAGGCTCTTTAGTTCATCTTCACTTTCTGCCATTAGGGTGATGTCATCTGCATATCTGAGGTTATTGACATATCTCCCAAAAATCTTGATTCCAGCTTGAGTTTCATCCAGCCCAGCATTCTGCATAGTGCGTTCTGCATATAAGTCAAATAAGCAGGGTAACAATATACAGCCTTGACATACTCCTTTCACAATTTTGAACCAATTTATTGTTCCATTTCAAGTTCTAACTGTTGCTTCTTGTTATGTGTACATGTGTCTCAGGATACAGAAATGGTGGTCTGGTATTCCCATTTCTTTAAGAGTTTTTGCAATAAGTGAGATAAAAAACACTCTGGAGGCAACAAATAGTAGAATAACGGAGGCAGAAGATAGGATTAGTGAATTAGAAGATAGAATGGTAGAAATAAATGAATCAGAGAGGGAAAAAAAGAAAAACGAATTAAAAGAAATGAGGACAATCTCAGAGACCTCCAGGACAATATTAAACGCTACAACATTCGAATCACAGGAGTCCCAGAAGAGGACAAAAACAAAGACCATGAGAAAATACTTGAGGAGATAATTGTTGAAAACTTCCCTAAAATGGGGAAGGAAATAATTACCCAAGTCGAAGAAATCCAGAGAGTCCCAAACAGGACAAACTGAAAGCGAAACACTCCAAGACACATATTAATCAAATTAACAAAGATAAAACACAAAGAACAAATATTAAAAACAGCAAGGGAAAAACAACAAATAACACACAAGGGAATTCCCATAAGGATAACAGATGATCTTTCAATAGAAACTCTTCAAGCCAGGAGGGAATGGCAAGACATACTTGAAATGATGAAAGAAAATAAGCTACAGCCCAGATTACTGTACCCAGCAAGTATCTCATTCAAAGATGAAGGAGAAATCAAAAGCTTTACAGGCAAGCAAAAGCTGAGAGAATTCAGCACCACCAAACCAGCTCTCCAACAAATACTAAAGGATATTCTCTAGACAGGAAACACAAAAAGGGTGTATAAATTCGAACCCAAAACAATAAAGTAAATGACAACGGGATCATCAGATCAGATCAATCACTCAGTCGTGTCCAGCTCTTTGCGACCCCATGAATCGCAGCACGCCAGGCCTCCTTGTCCATTACCAACTCCCAGAGTTCACCCAGACTCAACGTCCATCGAGTCAGTGATGCCATCCAGCCATCGCATCCTCTGTCGTCCCCTTCTCCTCCTGCCCCAAATCCCTCCCAGCATCAGAGTCTTCTCCAATGAGTCAACTCTTCGCATGAGGTGGCCAAAGTACTGGAGTTTCAGCTTTGGCATCATTCCTTCCAAAGAAATCCCAGGGCTGATCTCCTTCAGAATGGACTGGTTGGGTCTCCTTGCAGTCCAAGGGACTCTCAAGAGTCTTCTCCAACACCACAGTTCAAAAGCATCAATTCTTTGGCGCTCAGCCTTCTTCACAGTCCAACTCTCACATCCACTCACGACCACAAGAAAAACCATAGCCTTGACTAGACGGACTTTTGTTGGCAAAGTAATGCCTCTGTTTTTGAATATGCTATAACGGGATCATACTTATCAATAATTACCTTAAATGTAGATGGGTTGAATGCCCCAAGCAAAAGACAAAGACTGGCTGAATGAATACAAAAACAAGACCCCTATATATGTTGTCTACAAGAGACCCACCTCAAAACAGGGGACACATACAGACTGAAAGTGAAGGGCCGGATAAAAATTTTCCATGCAAATAGAGACCAAAAGAAAGCAGGAGTAGCAATACTCATATGAGATAAAATAGACTTTAAAACAAAGGCTGTGAAAAAAAGACAAAGAAGGTCACTACATAATGATCAAAGGATCAATCCAAGAAGAAAATATAACAATTATAAATGTATATGCACCCAACATAGGAACACCGGAATATGTAAGACAGTTGCTAACAAGTATGAAAGGGGAAATTAACAATAACACAATAATAGGGGGAGACTTTAATACCCCACTCACATTTATGCATAGATCAACTAAACAGAAAATTAACAAGGAAACACAAACTTTAAATGATACAATAGACCAGTTAGACCTAATTGATATCTATCGGACATTTCACCCCAAAACAATGAATTTCACCTTTTTCTCAAGCACACACGGAACGTTCTCCAGGATAGATCACATCCTGGGCCACAAATCTAGCCTTGGTAAATTCAAAAAAATTGAAATCATTCCAAGCATCTTTTCTGACCACAATGCAGTAAGATTAGCTCTCAATTAGAGGAGAAAAGCTATTAAAAATTCCAAAATATGGAGGCTGAACAACAAGCTGCTGAATAACCAACAAATCACAGAAGAAATAAAAAAAGTAACCAAAATTTGCACAGAAATGAATGAAAATGAAAACACAACAACCCAAAACCTATGGGATACTGTAAAAGCAGTCCTAAGGGGAAAGTTCATAGCAATACAGGCATACCTCAAGAAACAAGAAAAAAGTCAAATAAATAACCTAACTCTACACCTAAAGCAACTAGAAAAGGAAGAAATGAAGAACCCCAGGGTTAGTAGAAGGAAAGAAATCTTAAAAATTAGGGCAGAAATAAGTGCAAAAGAAACAAAAGAGACCATAGCAAAAATCAACAAAGCCAAAAGCTGGTTCTTTGAAAGGATAAATAAAATTGACAAACCATCAGCCAGACTCATCAAGAAACAAAGGGAGAAAAATCAAATCATAAAATTAGAAATGAAAATGGAGAGATCACAACAGACAACACAGAAATACAAAGGATCATATGAGACTACTATAAGCAATTATATGCCAATAAAATGGACAACGTGAAAGAAATGGACAAATTCTTAGAAAAGTACAACTTTCCAAAACTGGACCAGGAAGAAATAGAAAATCTTAACAGACCCATCCCAAGCACAGAAATTTTAACTGTAATCAGAAATCTTCCAGCAAACAAAAGCCCAGGTCCAGACAGCTTCACATCTGAATTCTACCAAAAATTTAGAGAAGAGCTAACACCTATCCTACCTAAACTCTTCCAGAAAATTTCAGAGGAAGGTAAACTTCCAAACTCATTCTATGAGGCCACCACCATCATCCTAATACCAAAACCTGACAAAGATGTCACAAAAAAAGAAAACTACAGGCCAATATCACTGATGAACATAGATGCGAAAATCCTTAACAAAATTCTAGCAATCAGAATCCAACAATATATTAAAAAGATCATACACCATGACCAAGTGGGCTTTATCCCAGGGATGCAAGGATTCTTAAATATCTGCAAATCAGTCAATGTAATACACCACATTAACAAATTGGAAAATGAAAACCAAATGATTATCTGAATAGATGCAGAGAAAGCCTTTGACAAAATTCAACATCCATTTATGATAAAAACTCTCCAGAAAGCAGGAATAGAAGGAACATACCTCAACATAATAAAAGCTATATATGACAAACCCACAGCAAACATTATCTTCAATGGTGAAAAATTGAAAGCATTTCCCCTAAAGTCAAGAACAAGAAAGGGTGCCCACTTTCACCATTACTATTCAACATAGTTTTGGAAGTTTTGGCCACAGCAATCAGAGCATAAAAAGAAATTAAAAGAATCCAAATTGGAAAAGAAGAAGTAAAACTCTCACTGTTTGCAGATGACATGATCCTCTACATAGCAAACCCTAAAGACTTCACCAGAAAATTACCAGAAAATTACTAGAACTAATCAATGAATATAGTAAAGTTGCAGGATATAAAATCAACATCCAGAAGTCCCTTGCATTCCTATACACTAATAATGAGAAAATAGAAAGAGAAATTAAGAAAACAATTCCATTCACCATTGCAACGAAAAGAATAAAATACTTAGGAATATATCTACCTAAAGAAACTAAAGACCTATGTATAGAAAACTATAAAACACTGGTGAAAGAAATCAAAGAGGACACTAATAGATGGAGAAATATACCATGTTCATGGATTGGAAGAATCAATATAGTGAAAATGAGTATACTAGCCAAAGCAATTTATAGATTCAATGCAATCCCTATCAAGCTACCAACGGTATTCTTCACAGAGCTGGAACAAATAATTTCACAATTTGTACGGGGAAAAAAAAAAAAAACTCAAATAATCAAAGCAATCTTGAGAAAGAAGAATGGAACTGGAGGAATAAAGCTGCCTGACTTCAGGCTGTACTACAAAGCCACAGTCATCAAGACAGTATGGTACTGGCACAAAGACAGAAATATAGATCAATAGAACAAAATAGAAAGCCCAGAGATAAATCCATGCAACTATGGACACCTTATCTTTGACAAAGGAGGCAAGAATATACAATGGATTAAAGACAATCTCTTTAAGAAGTGGTGCTGGTAAAACTGGTCAACCACTTGCGAAAGAATGAAACTAAGGCAATGGCACCCCACTCCAGTACTCTTGCCTGGAAAATCCCATGGATGGAGAAGTCTGGTGGGCTGCAGTCCATGGGGTCTCTTAGAGTTGGACTCGACTGAGCGACTTCTCTTTCACTTTTCACTTTCATGTATTGGAGAAGGAAATGACAACCCACTCCAGTGTTCTTGCCTGGAGAATCCCAGGGATGGCGGAGCCAGGTGGGCTGCCATCTCTGGGGTCGCACAGAGTCAGACACAACTGAGCAACTTAGCAGTAGCAGCAGCAGAACACTTTCTAACACCATACACAAAAATAAACTCAAAATGGATTAAAGATCTCAACGTAAGACAGAAACTATAAAACTCCTAGAGGAGAACATAGGCAAAACACTCTCTGACATACATCACAGCAGGATCCTCTATGACCCGCCTCCCAGAATATTGAAAATAAAAGCAAAAATAAGCAAATGGGACCTAGTTAAACTTAAAAGCTTCTGCACAACAAAGGAAACTATAAGCAAGGTGAAAAGACAGCCTTCAGAATGGGAGAAAATAATAGCAAATGAAGCAACTGACAAACAACTAATCTCAAAAATATACAAGCAACTCCTACAGCTCAATTCCAGAAAAATAAATGACCCAATCAAAAAATGGGCCAAAGAACTAACTAGACATTTCTCCAAAGAAGACATACAGATGGCTAACAAACACATGAAAAGATGCTCAACATCACTCACTATCAGAGAAATGCAAATCAAAACCACTATGAGGTACCATTTCATGCCAATCAGAACGGCTGCAATCCAAAAGTCTACAAGCAATAAATTCTGGAGAGGATGTGGAGAAAAGGGAACCCTCTTACACTGTTGGTGGAAATGCAAACTAGTACAGCCACTATGGAGAACACTGTGGAGAATCCTTTAAAAACTGGAAACAGAACTGCCTTATGATCCATCCATCCCACTGCTGGGCATACACACTGAGGAAACCACAATTGAAAGAAATGCGTGTACCCCAATGTTCATCACAGTACTGTTTATAATAGCCAGGACATGGAAGCAACCTAGATGTCCATCAGCAGATGAATGGATAAGAAAGCAGTGGTACATATACACAATGAAGTATTACTCAGCCATTAAAAAGAATACATTTGAATCAGTTCTAATGAGGTGGATGAAACTGGAGCCTATTATACAGAGTGAAGTAAGCCAGAAAGAAAAACACCAATAACAGTATACTAACACACATATATGGAATTTAGAAAAATGGTAACAATAACCCTGTATACGAGACAACAAAAGAGACACTGATGTATAGAACAGTCTTTTGAACTCTGTGGGAGAGGGAGAGGGTGGGATGATTTGGGACAATGGCATTGAAACATGTATAATATCATATATGAAACGAGTCGCCAGTCCAGGTTCGATGCACGATACTGGATGCTTGGGACTGGTGCACTGGGACAACCCAGAGGGATGGTATGGGGAGGGAGGAGGCTTCAGGATGGGGAACACGTGTATACCTGTGGTGGATTCATGTTGATATATGGCAAAATCTAATACAATATTGTAAAGTTAAAAAATAAAAAATTTTAAAAAAAAGAGTTTTTGAGTTTGTTGTGATATACAGTCAAAGTCTTTAGCATAGTCAAGAGAGCAGAAGTAGATGATTTTCTGGAATTACCTTGCTTTTTCTATGATCCAACAGATGTTGACAATTTGATATCTGGTTCCTCTGTCTTTTCTAAATACAGCTTGTACATCTGGAAGTGCTCAGTTCATGTATTGTTGAGGCCTAGCTTGAAGGATTTTGTGCATTACCTTGCTAGCATGTTAAATTCAGGCAATTGTGCCATAGTTTAAATATTCTTTGGCATTGCCTGTCTTTGAACTAGAATGAAAACTGACGTTTTCCAGTCCTGTGGCCACTGTTGATTTTTCCAAATTTGCAGGCATATTGAGTGCATCACTTTAATAGAATCATCGTTTGTAACTTGAAATAACTCAACTGGAATTCCATCACCTCCACTAACTTTGTTCATAGAAATGCTTCCTAAGGTCCCCTTCACTTCACACTCCAGGATGTCTGGCTCTAGGTGAGTGATCACACCATCGTGGTTATCCAACTCATTAAAACCTTTTTTGTACAGGTCTGTGTATTCTTGTCATCACTTCTTAATATCTTTGCTTTTATTTCTGTGCCTTTTCTTTATTGTGCCCATCTTTATGAGATGTTCCCTTGGTATCTCTAATTTTCTTGAAGATATCTCTAGTCTTTCCCATTCTATTGTTTTCCTCTATTTCTTTGCTTTGTTCACTTAAAGAGGCTTTCTTATCTCTCCTTACTATTCTTTGGATCTCTACATTCAGATGAATACATAAAGTTATTATTAGATAAATATTATTGTTAGTAAATATTTTATTATATAAATTATATATATATATATATATACACACACTACTTGGTCTCTTCAGTGGTGTCTGACTTTGTGAGACCCAATGGACAATAGCCCACCTGGCTCCTCTGTCCATGGGATTCTCTAGGCAAGAGTACTGGAGTGGGTTGCCATACCTTCCTCCAGGGGATTTTCCTGACCCAGGAATTGAACCCAGATCTCCTGCATGGTAAGCAGTTTCTTTACCACTGAGCCACTAATGAATCCCATTATAGATATACAATGATCCCCTTTAGATAAAAAGAGATGTGAATATAAATAAACCATTAAAATAATAACAATAAACCATTAAAATAAATAATTTATTTTGCATTATCATTTCCCAAACTGTTCTACTTTATTTAGATGTATTATCTAAGTCTTATAAAATTCCTTAAACTTTATTATTATCATTATTTATTTACATTCAAGCTGGCCAGCAAGTTTATATGTATGCATGAATATTTTTATATATGTAGAATTTGGCTGAATAAATATATACCTTACATTATTTTTTAAATTGGTCATAAAATTTTCCCCATTGGTATGGGGAGGGAGGAGGGAGGAAGTTCAGGATGGGGAACACGTGTATACCTGTGGCAGATTCATGTTGATATATGGCAAAACCAATACAATATTGTAAAGTCAAAATAATAATAATAATAATAATAATAATACCAACAATAGCTAATCAATACCAATTTTTGAAATAATGTAAAATATATTTTCATTCAGTGTATGGCATTCCCTGTTGACTCAAATGGTAAAGAATCTGTCTCTAATACAGGAGACCCAGGTTCAACCCCCCAGTCAAGAAGATCCCCTGGAGAAGGAAATGAATATATGTGTACATGTTTACATTATTCTAGATGCCCTTGTTTATAGGAGTAATATGATTGAAGATCCTTAAAACAATTTTCAAGGCTTGAGATAGCCCCATCAATAGATAAAAATTGTCTCCACGTTCTGTAGACAAGAACTATGCCTACAGAGTTTAAGCATGTGCTATGGTTACATTGTTGTTGTTATTGTTGTTAAGTGCTAAATCTTATCTGACTTTTTGTGACCCCATGAACTGAAACCCACCAGATGCCTCTGTCCATGGGATTTCCCATGCAAGAATACCAGAGTAGGTTGCCATTTCCTTCTCCAGGCCTTCTTCCTTACTGTGTCTCCTGCATTGGCAGAGATATTCTTTACCACTGAGCCACCAAGGAAGCCCCATATTTATATAGTGATGAACAATAATCCCTTGTGGGAAAACAGTGTATAGAGTCAAAGAAAATAATAAACCAAAGCTAAGATAATGAGGGATCAATCAAAAACAATACTGAACATAATAAAATGTTAGCTTTCCTTATCAGTCCCATGTGAGGAGACTCATGGAAAATGTAATAAAGGAGAGCAATGTCAAAGTAAAGCAACCTGTGTTCGTAGATATGTAACATAACTCTACCATATTGTGTTTAGACGCCCAGGTGGGCACTGCAGTGATTTGTACAAAAAAGTGGTGAAATTAGGAAACTGTCAGTACACCAAGAGCTGAATATCACAGAGAAACCCCACATTTTTTAAACAAAAACACAAAGGCATAAAACATAAACATTCAGTATTATTTCTACTAGAATGTTCTACTTTAAGAGCTGAATATCACAGAGAAAAAACACAATGTTTAATGTAACACAAAATCATAAATCACCAATATTCAGTATTATTTCCACTAGAGTATTTTACTAGAGTGTTCTACTTGATTCCTTCTTCTTATAATATGAATCTTCAGATCTTCAAATATTTTTAGAAGTTCATGCTGGCTATAAAAGACAATCTTTTATTTTACTTTTTTCTCAACATTATTAAAGAGTATTACAAACATAATAAACACAAATCATCAACAAAACCTTAAACATCCAGTTGACATTTCCCTTCAGACTTAAAGAAAACTTCCACAGAGTATTTTTCCTCTTCCAAGAAGTTGAAAACAGTATTTAAGAATAAGGTGGGTTAAGATGATATTAATGCAAGAAATATGTAATTAAATTTACAATTTTTGTAACCATCATCTAACATTTATCAAGCACTCATATTATGTTGTGTGCTACATAAATGCACACCCATTACGTCTTGCATTGTTCTTTTTCTGTTGACAACAAAGGCTCTGTGTGCATGTCTCTAACAAAAAAAAAAATAAAGGATGCAATCAATAATACTTTTCAAACTATGTAAAAAGTAAATAAATAGGTACATGAATGATCCCTCAGTTCAGTTCAGTTCAGGCGCTCAGTCGTGTCTGACTCCTTGTGACCCCATGAATCACAGCATGCCAGGCCTCCCTGTCCATCATCAACTCCTGGTGTTCACTCAGACTCACGTCCATCGAGGCAGTGATGACATCCAGCCATCTCATTCTCTGTTGTCCCCTTCTCCTCCTGCCCCAAATCCCTCCCAGCATCAGGGTCTTTTCCAATGAGTCAACTCTTCGCATGAGGTGGCCAAAGTACTGGAGTTTCAGCTTTAGCATCATTCCTTCCAAAGAAATCCCAGGGCTGATCTCCTTCAGAATGGACTAGTTGGATCTCCTTGTGTTTGAAGGAATGACCCTTCATCTCAAAATTCACCTAAATCTCTCTTCTAGATCTGTGACCTCCTAAGAGGGGCGAACACACAAGGGAACATTTGTGTATAATCAAGTGGGAAGCAGGAAAAGGAACAAGATGGTTATTTACATTCATTTTTACCTAAGGAAAGAAATTTAGCTTTGGTAATATTCAGCTACGGTCATTTTTTGTTTTATAGATCAGGTGGCCATATGTTAAAGGATAGATTATGTATGCAGATGTCAGGAGCCGTGTTACGCATTACTGACAAAATGGAGGCAGAGCCCCCAACCCTGTCTCCTTGTCCCACAGGCACGGACCCAGGATGAAGGAGTTAGGTCTCGTCATTCTGACTTGATCTTTCCTTTCTTCAGTTGAGTTGGCTGGAAAGAATATTAAGGTGCTTATTGTTCTTTAGAGAAACATGAGAAAGCACAAAGCCTTCTGCAGTTGTGCCTAGAAAATAATCTATAAAGTAACCATTGACATTTGGTCAAGAATCTTTACAAAAAATGTCCCAGGCTGAGCACATAGGCTGCAGCTTGAGGCCATGGGAAGGATTGTTATCTGAGACCTGTTTGTGAGGGAAATATTTATGGCAAAGAAATTTGCTGAGTTTAAGGTTTAGGAATAATTAAGAATAGCTAGACCCCTTTTTAGGAGATAGTGATCTTAAGATGCTAGGGGCAAATGGGTTTAGAAAGATAAGAATTAAACTGAGGAATGTAGCATGAGTTACAATGTAATCACAAGTTAAGTACAGGACACATAAAAAGAAATAGATAATAGATAGTAAAGCTGCTTCTGAGAGAATCGCTGAAGCAGGAACTCTGTAGGACAACAATGATTTCTGGAGACAATAAATCTGTGTGGGGGAAACTAAAAATGTCAAACCTCTGACCTGATGCTTTTGTCAAAGTATTAAAAACAACAACAACAAAAAAAACTGAAGCTTGAAATAAACATATAGTTCCATATTATGAGTCAGAGGCTACATCATCGTCCACTGATACCACTCACCACTTCAGGCTGATTCCCTGGCTGCTGGAGCTGGACTCTGGTATGCAGAAAAAAAAGTTTATCTTTACAGGAGACAAGCACTTAGAAGCTCACCATTTTGCTTTCATTTTATGGCAGTTTATTGCAGTTTACATGTTCTCAGGTCCTTACTCACTCAGTCGTGTCCCACTCTTTGCAACCCTGCCAGTCTCCTCTGTCTATGGGGATTCTCCAGGCAGGAATACTGGAGTGGGTTGCCATTTCCTCCTTCAGGGGATCTTCCAAATCCAGGGATGGAACCCTGGTCTACCGCACTGCAAGCAGATTCTTTACCATTGGACCTACCAGGAAAGCCCCAAAATACTGAAGTAGATAGCCTATCTCTTCTCCCAAGGAACTTCCCAACCCAGGAATTGAACCAGAGTCTCCCACATTGCTGGTGGATTCTTTACCTGCTGAGTTACCAGGGAAGCCACGGTAAAGAATCCGCCTGCCAAAGTAGAAGTGGATTCAATCCCTGTGTCTGGAAGATCCCCTGGAGAAGGAAACGGCAATCAACTCCAGTATTCTTGCCTGGGAAATCCCATGGATAGAGGAGCGTGGCAGGCTACAGTCCATTGGGTCTCAGAAGAGTCAGACACTACTTAGCGATTAAATAGTTAAATAGTTTGCAAATTACTCTATTTAGCTTCAATACTAACTTATTTCAATACTAACTTAAGACAAATTTGATAAGCTGTTTGAAAGCTTCCTACCTCCCTTCCTAAAATCTGTATTGACACAAGACCAATTATGCAAGCATAAGCTTCCTTGGTGGCTCAGACCATACAGAATCTGCCTGCAATGCAGGAGACCCAAGTTCAAACCTTGGGTTGGAAGCATCCCTGGGGAAGGGAATGGCAACCCACTCCAGTATTCTCGCCTGGAGAATTCCATGGACAGAAGAACCTGGCAAGCTAAAGTTCATGGGGTTGCAAAGAGTCAGACAAAACTGAGTGACTAACACTTTCACAGTTCCAAACAAACACCAAGAAAATGACAGCATTGACTGTCATTTAAATATTCAAGTGAAAACAATCATAATTTAATCAGATATAAAATTGAGTTGCTCAAAAATTCAGAAAAGTATTATCTAGAACACAGTTTTAAATATGGATTGGTATCTACTCTATTTAATGAGAATATTAGATTTGAAATTCATTTATTGCATATCATAGAACAATTAATACTCAACGTGGTTGCAAGAATTTGCATAAAAATCATTGATATAAATAATATTATACTGTTATTTAACTGTATTTTTAATATAAATTTATTTTATATTGTTATTTAAATATATTGTATTTTAAAATTTTGAAATGCAGTTAAATCTTTACAGTAATTTGCTAAAAGGTAGTGATTTGACTGAGAAATATTTTTTCCACATACATAAAAAATGTTGAGAATGTAACAGTTATCACGAGGGAAGAGTAAATAGTTCATAGAATTTGAAGACAGATTGCACTTCTTTCTTTGTACAAAAGAAAAGAGACCCAAATATATTGCCCTATCATTTTTGCTCTGCTGCTGCTCCTGCTGCTAAGTCGCATCAGTCGTGTCCGACTCTGTGCAACCCCATAGTTGGCAGCCCACCAGACTACTTCGTCCCTGGGGTTCTCCAGGCAAGAACACTGGAGTGGGTTGTCATTTCCTTCTCCAATGCATGAAAGTGAAAAGTGAAAATGAAGTCGCTCAGTCATGTCTGACTCTTCATGACCCCCTAGACTGTAGCCTACCAGGCTCCTCTGTCCATGGGATTTTCCAGGCAAAAGTACTGGACTGGGTTGACATTTTTGCTCTAAAAGACACTTAAAAGGCAGTGTATTTTAAAAATATTCTATCCATCAACTTTTCTATTTATTTTTTTTTAACTTTACAATATTGTATTGGTTTTGCCATATATCAACATGAATCCACCACAGGTATACACGTGTCCCCCAGCCTGAACCCTCCTCCCTCCTCCCTCCCTGTACCATCCCTCTGGCTTGTCCCAGTGCACCAGCCCCAAGCATCTAGTATCGTGCATTGAACCTGGACTGGCGACTTGTTTCATATATGATATTATACATGTTTCAATGCCATTCTCCCAAATCATCCCACCCTCTCCCTCTCCCACAGAGTCCAAAAGACTGTTCTATACATCAGTGTCTCTTTTGTTGTCTCGTATACAGGGTTATTGTTACCATCTTTCTAAATTCCATATATATGTGTTAGTATACTATATTGGTGTTTTTCTTTCTGGCTTACTTCACTCTGTATAATAGGCTCCAGTTTCATCCACCTCATTAGAACTGCTTCAAATGTATTCTTTTTAATGGCTGAGTAATACTCCATTGTGTATATGTACCACTGCTTTCTTATCCATTCATCTGCTGATGGACATCTAGGTTGCTTCCATGTCCTGGCTATTATAAACAGTACTGCGATGAACATTGGGGTACACGTGTCTCTTTCCCTTCTGGTTTTCTCAGTGTGTATGCCCAGCAGTGGGATTGCTGGGTCATAAGGCAGTTCTATTTTGAGTTTTTTAAGGAATCTCCCCACTGTTCTCCGAGACAAGGCAATGGCACCCCACTCCAGTACTCTTGCCTGGAAAATCCCATGGATGGAGGAGCTTGGAAGGCTGCAGTCCATGGGGTCGCTGAGGGTCAGACACGACTGAGCGACTTCACTTTCACTTTTCACTTTCATGCATTGGAGAAGGAAATGGCAACCCACTCCAGTGTTCTTGCCTGGAGAATCCCAGGGACAGGGGAGCCTGGTGGGCTGCCGTCTATGGGGTCGCACAGAGTTGGACACGACTGAAGCAACTTAGCAGCAGCAGCAGCACACTATTCTCCATAGTGGCTGTACTAGTTTGCATTTCCACCAATAGTGTAAGAGGGTTCCCTTTTCTCCATACCCTCTCCAGCATTTATTGCTTGTAGACTTTTGGATCGCAGCCATTCTGACTGGTGTGATATGGTACCTCATAGTGGTTTTGATTTGCATTTCTCTGATAATGAGTGATGTTGAGCATCTTTTCATGTGTTTGTTAGCCATCTGTATGTCTTCTTTGGAGAAATGTCTAGTTAGTTCTTTGGCCCATTTTTTGATTGGGTCATTTATTTTTCTGGAATTGAGCTGTAGGAGTTGCTTGTATATTTTTGAGATTAGTTGTTTGTCAGTTGCTTCATTTGCTATTATTTTTTCCCATTCTGAAGGCTGTCTTTTCACCTTGCTTATAGTTTCCTTTGTTGTGCAGAAGCTTTTAAGTTTAACTAGGTCCCATTTGTTTATTTTTGCTTTTATTTCCAATATTCTGGGAGATGGGTCATAGAGGATCCTGGTGTGATGTATGTCAGTGAGTGTTTTGCCTATGTTCTCCTCTAGGAGTTTTATAGTTTCTGGTCTTACGTTGAGATCTTGTTAATCCATTTTGAATTTATTTTTGTGTATGGTGTTAGAAAGTGTTCTAGTTTCATTCTTTTACAAGTAGTTGACCAGTTTTCCCAGCACCACTTGTTAAAGAGATTGTCTTTAATCCACTGTAAATTTTTGCCTTCTTTGTAAAAGATAAGGTGTCCATAGGTGCATGGATTTATCTCTGGGCTTTCTATTTTGTTCCATTGATCTATATTTCTGTCTTTGTGCCAGTACCATACTGTCTTGATGACTGTGGCTGTGTAGTAGAGCCTGAAGTCAGGCAGGTTGATTCCTCCAGTTCCATTCTTCTTTCTTGATTGCCATCAGCTCTTTAAAAAAACGAAAACAGTAAACATATTTAATCTGCATATCTAAGAGGAAAAAAAGAGCATTTTAACAGAATCAGAAGATAAATACTCTTCAAAAGAACTGTGTGTGAGGTAAAGAGTATTTAGAAAACAGATATTTGAAAATATTTTCTTTGTTATGCTACTGAGTTCTTGGAAATGGCATTAGTACACCATTCATTAAAGAAACCTGTATCTGCACACTTAAAAAACATACAAAAATTTGAAGAGAGACGTTTCAGTTAAAATCTTCCAAAAACCAACCAGTCAGTTATAAAAACATTTGTAAAAATATATATATAAAAATGCAGAGCATTGTGATTAGCTTGAAAAAAAACAAGTGATTTGTAACAAGAAATATATAAATTTTGATGAAATTAAAAATAGATTCTTGTGGAATTTCAAAAAAGTAAATCTTAAATGGTGAATATAATTTGATGCTGATGATCAAGATAAAGCATGAAAGTTGCTGATAGGTTCTTCTTCCGTTTAGATATTTATATTTGGAGTTATCTCTTCCACCATTGATAAATATTCAAACTAAGGATTTAAAAAACTGTTATGAGAATCAGCCTTCAGTTTAACAAAATGTCAAGCAAATTAAAAAAATAATAATGAAGACTATTATTTAGAATAATTCAGTTATTTACTGAATTGCATATAAATAAATACACATATCTTGGGGAAACTTGCTTTATTTAAAAAGCTCCTAATCAGTGAAAGACAGATTAATCTTTATTGTACTGAGGTTATTAAACAAGGTTTTTAAAAGAATAATTGAATTGAATGGTGGGTTAAGAAAAATACTAATTTTAGAGGAGTATAAACAATAAAAGTGTCAAAGAGACCAGGAATTTAAGTAAAATAAATGAAACTTATAGTTTAGAATCAGAAACTGAATAGAAGAAAGTTTCACCAAAAAAAAAAAAAGGAGGGGATGATGATAATTTTAGCGAAAGCATTGTTTCATTTAATTCCAGTAGCTCAATATCCATGTAACCTAATAATATTATCTCCATCTTCCATCTAAAGAAATACAAGTTTATAGAGCATAGTAAATTGTACAAGGCCATCAGGAAAAAGCAGAAAAAAATTTTATTAGAAAAATGATGCCCCATGTATGGATGTTTTTGCTTAAATGTCAATTAACTACATAAATATTAGACTTCAGCCACTACAAATACACACAATGCATCACCCAGTAAGCATTAAATGTTAAATTAATGTTATTAAAAATTTTAAATAAATATGTTGTGAGGAAATGTATTGTAAAACACAGGGAATATAGCCAGTTGTAAATTGAACTTAACCTTTAAACTTATATATAAATAAATAAATTTTTAAATAAATATAATGCATACTAAATGAGATTGGGTATATGCAAAATAAGATGAAAGATACTTTCAAAAGATATTCTGATCTTTTTGGTATACTGATACAAATTTTTTCAAAGATTTTTTGAAATGTCTATTAATAAATTCTCTATACATACATTATTGAATTATCACTTCAGAGTGAAAATGACATGCACCCCTTTGAGTGCCATCTTTATTAGTTTACTCTGCTAAAGAAAGATGTGTATAAAAGTAACCCACCTTTGGAAAGTCGTAAATTACATTTTATTAATAATTGCTTTCCATATAAAACCAAAGAAGCCCAGATCATTTGTTTATTTTTAATTAAAAGGCAAATTTACTGAACATAATTGAACTTTGAAAATACACTTAAATCTGATTTTCTATTAGTGAAATCTTTCTCATCAATAATTTAACTACTAAATTGATAAATCCCAAAGCATTTCTTTTAAAAACCTCATTAGCATTCCTACATTCTCTTTCCCCTGTAGCTCCTGTTTAATTATAACAAAACCTTTATTCAGATACAACCTCAGAGAAAATTTTTAAAAAGTTGTTCCCTAGCAGATATGAGATCTAACTAAAGGTCACACAAAATTCTCCAGGAAGCCCATGGGATACTAGTGGTGTGTTAGGACTGAGCTACTGTCCTTGGGGAAGTCGTCCTTCCCAGATCTCTGAATACAAAAATATGTCACGCTGGTTAAACTTTTATATACTTTCTTTTTCAAGAAATAATTTTGTGATTAATTGCAAATCAACTAATACTTTCTTTTTTCTCATTTTCTCTGTTAGATTATGATTTTAATTTCATTTTATTAATTCATTGTATGAATTTAACTTGTTTACCCTATTATAATCATGTAAAGTTTTTCCTATGGATTACCATTTCTATTAAAACTTTGACACACCTACTGATATATAGTAAGAAAAAAATAAAGAAAATAAAAGACCCTGTAAACTCAAGTCTCCAGCATTTTTTTAGAACATAGCACTAAATATAAAAACTTTATCTGGCTTATCTTAGGTCTCCCTGTCATTGTCCTCTGTCTTCAAACTTCAGCCTATCTTAGTTTCCTCTTCTCAGAAAAGCAATAGCCTGGTGCCCTGTGTGTAAATGCAGTCACCTTTTACACTTAGATTTGTTAACTCATTGAGTTGCTGGCTGTATGTAATCAAGTCAGACCCCTTTATCTCATCTTCACTAGCCCAGAGACTCTAATGTCATTTGTTATATCTCTCCTAAATTCAGGCTCTAAAAGCCAATGTCACATTGCAACCTAACTTGCTCATTTTCAGAAATAAAATGATTCAATCTTGTCATTAA
This sequence comes from Bos indicus x Bos taurus, assembly GCF_003369695.1. Taxonomy (NCBI): domain Eukaryota; kingdom Metazoa; phylum Chordata; class Mammalia; order Artiodactyla; family Bovidae; genus Bos; species Bos indicus x Bos taurus. Next base: position 40,595,282 of record NC_040087.1, on the reverse strand, counting down.
CTGTGTATTTTCTTCATTAACATCGCTTCCTCATGTCCTCTCGAAAATTGTTTATATATTTTTACATAAGTAAGTAAGTGTTAGTCCCTCAGTCATGCCTGACTCTTTGCAACCCCATGGACTGCAGCCCACCAGGCCCCTCTATCCACGAGACTTTCCAGGCAGGGATACTGGAGTGGGTTGTCATTTCCTTCTCCATGGGATCTTCCCAATCCAGGGATCGAACTCAGGCCTCCTGCACTGAAGGCAGATTTTTTACTGACTGAACTACAAGGGAAGCCCATTTTTTTTTTTTAACACTCTAAATACATAAGTTATGCAAACATCCACTCACTTTATCCTATCATTTTTACTTATTTTCCCAAAGAGTGAGGAAGAAATATGGATTTCCTTTTAGAAATGGATTTTTTTTTCTTCTCCTTTGGTGTTTATTTTATCAATATAATAGTTATCATTTAATGACTTCAATATGATTGCAGGAAAACTTTGACTCCAAATTCATGACTGTATATTAATGTTGCTTCCAATATCAGTACATATTTTAAAATACAATGCAATACACAAGATTTTAAAAGTCCAGAGTGCTTGCTTGGCAGCTGAAAATAATTATCAAAGGAAGTGAAGCAATATCAACTAGTATAAATGTAACATAAAGATATATACATTTCAAATATGAAATTCCCATATGCAATCACTTTTAAATAAATTTGTGTTTCTTTTATTTAAGCTAATAATTATCAACAGATACAATCTCATTGCAGGGAACTCTTGCATTTCTTTGCTTTGTCTATGGAGCAGATTATTTAACACTGTCATTTCTTCAGCTCATAAACTAATATCCTTTTTTGCTGGGGCAAATTTCCAAATTCATTCTTCTTTCATTTTCATTTAGAGAACCTGAAGAAATAAATTAAAATCCTTCTTACTGCTAAACAATTACTTACACTTCAGTGTAAGGATTTGTGTGTAAATTTGTGTGTAAACACACAAATTTGTCATTATCTCTTTTTATGAAGATTAAACTAGTTTGAACTAGTTTTATCCATATACAAAGGCTAGAATTTTAAATAGCAATATATATCAAACTCTTAAAATATTTCATACTGCAGATTCTCCCAGGATATTCCTGATGTCTTAAGATGAATTTTCTTAGAAAACTTTGGTTTCGTGTAGAATTTATACAAGATAGAATTCTATATCATTCAACAATGCATCTTACAGATTTGGTACATGTCAGAGTATAATCTGCATAAAGCTTTTGAGGTTTGTTTGGATTTGGTATGATATTTTTATAGAGACCATATTATATTAAAATGTTGCATTTAATTTATTACTTAGCTCAAATCCAACAGAGTAATACTACAGTAGATTTGGGTAGACAATGTAGATCATCTACTAATATTTCCAAAGCAAGTGAGATACTATTATAGTGAATGTTGTGACATGACATGATATTATATGACATTATAATACTCCTGAAGAAATATCCTCTACATGGGAAATTCAAATTATAAGTATAACTATCTCAAAGAGTAAGAAATTACTTTTTAAAAGTTATAATTATTTTGGTGTGATTTTATCTGTTTAACTGATAACATTTCCTCGTTATATTCAAACATTGGTTCTTTAATCTCTATAAGTAATTTTTAGCTATCTGAATATATCATTCACTCATATAGCTTGTCATTCTGTACATTTTCCTCTGAGATTCCCGCTCACCCCTACTTTTCATGATGAAATCCTGTTACTGTCTTCAAATTTCAGAGGATATGCATTCTTCTCACCAGGATTCCTCCATTTCCACTCGATGCTGTGTGTGCTTAGTCTCTCAGTCATTTCTGACTCTGTGTGACCCCATATATTGTAGCCTGCCAGGTTCCTCTGTCCATGGAATTCTCCAGACAAGAATACTGGCGTGGGTTGCCATTTTCTTCTCCAGGGAATCTTCCCCACCCAGGACTTGAACCTGTGTCTCCTGAATTTCATGCAGATTCTTTACCATCTGGACTACAAGTGAAACCTTATCTATTCCACGTGAGGAGGAACTAATTCCAACATCTACAGTGCCCCCATGGTCATTTTCTCCAGAGTTCCCACAGTTTCTTTCTTGTAATTTACTCTTCCTTGTTCAGAATTAACCATAAAACAATAGTAACTTGTCACTATTTAAATGATCAAAACCTAAACTGATACTCTATACTTTGCAAAAATATTTGTTTCCTGATGGATTAGATTGCTTGAAGTGCCAGGGATGTTATCAAATGGTCTCATTTTATACATCTCATATTTATTTCAAGGTTAACCAAAAACATTAGGAGAAGAGAGAACCATTCTACATTTCCTCCGCTAGTTAGGCTTTATAAATATCAAGGGATATATTTCAAGAAATACAGCAGCTTTAGGAACCTGTAGTGGACTATCATAACTGCAGAAGCAGACATGTTTGCTTCCTTTTCAGAACCCCCATAATGATTAATCTACTCACCTCTATTGATTTTCCACCTCTTTTATTGCTTCCCAACTCTCTGTCATAGTCAACAAATGGAATATGATCAGTTTAGTTAATCATTTTTTATCGATTTTCTCCATCAGGCAGATTTCTTATCTCAAGCAACTAGATAAACTATAACTCTTAGTTTTCAGGATATATACAGTGGCCTCTGAAAGGACAAAGGCCATCCAAAAGACATTATAGATATCCTGGAATGTGGAGTCAAGTGGGCCTTAGGAAGTATCACTAAGAACAAGCTAGTGGAGGTGATGGAATTACACTTGAGCTATTTCAAATCCTACAAGATGATGTTGTGAAAGTTCTGCACTCAATATGCCAGCAAATTTAGAAAACTCAGCAGTAGCCACAGGACGGGAACAGGTCAGTTTTCATTCCAATTCCAAAGAAAGGCAATGCCAAAGAATGTTCAAACTGTAACACAATTTCACTCATCTCAGATGCTAGCAAAGTAATGCTCAAAATCCTCCAAGCCAGGCTTCAATAGTACATGAACCGTGAACTTCCAGATGTTCAAGCTGGATTTAGAAAAGTCAGAGGATCTAGAGATCAAATTGTCAACATCTGTTGCATCATTGAAAAAGCAAGAGAGTTCCAGAAAAACATCTACTTCTTCTTTATTGACTATTCCAAAGCCTTTGACTGTGTGGATCACAACAAACTGTGGAAAATTCTAAAAGAGATGAGAATACCAGACCACCTGACATGCCTCTTCAGAAACCTGTATACAGGTCAAAAAGTAAGAGTTAGAACCTAACGTGGAACAAAAGACTGGTTCCAAATAGGAAAAGGAGTATATCAAGGCTGTATATTGTCACCCTGCTTATTTAACGTATATGCAGAGAACATCATTAAAAATACTGGGCTAGAAGAAGCACAGGCTGGAATAAAGATTACTGAGAGAAATATCAATAACCTCAGATATGCAGATGACACGACCCTTAGGGCAGAAAGTGAAGAAGAACTAAAGAGTTTCTTGGTGAAAGTGAAAGAGGAGAGTAAAAAGGTTGGCTTAAAATGCAACATTCAGAAAACTAAGATCATGGCATCTGGTCCCATGACTTCATGCAAATAGTTGGGGAAACAATGGAAACAGCGAAAGGCTTTATTAACTTGGGCTCCAAAATCACTGCAGATGGTGACTGTAGCCATGAAATTAAAAGACATTTGACCTTGGAAGAAAAGTTATGACCAAATTAGACAGCATGTTAAAAAGCAGAGCCATTACTTCGCCAATAAAGGTCCATCTAGTAAAAGCTATGGTTTCACCAGTAGTCATGTATGGATGTGAGAGTTGGACTACAAAGAAAGTTGAGGGCTAAAGAATTGATGCTTTTGAACTGTGTTTTTGGAGAAGACTCTTGAGAGTCCCTTGGACAGTAAGGAGATCCAAACAGTCCATCTTAAAAGAAATCAGCCCTGAATATTCATTGGAAGGACTGATGCTGAACCTGAAGCTCCAAAACTTTGGCCACCTGATATGAAAAACTGAATCATTGGAAAAGACCCTGATGCTGGGTAAGAAAGAAGGCAGGAGGAGAAGGGGACGACAGAGGATAAGATGGTTAGATTGCATCACCGACTCAATGGACATGTTCAGTTCAGTTCAGTTAAGTCGCTCAGTCGTGTCCAACCCTTTGGGACCCCATGAACCACAGCACGCCAGGCCTCCCTGTCCATCACCAACTCCCAGAGTCCACCCAAACCCATGTCCATTGAGACAGGTGGCCAAAGTATTGGTGTTTCACCTTGAACATCAGTCCCTCCAATGAACACCCAGCTCTGATCTCCTTTAGGATGGACTGGTTGGATCTCCTTGCAGTCCAAGGGACTTTCAAGAGTCTTCTCCAACACCACAGTTCAAAAGCATCAATTACTCGGTGCTCAGCTTTCTTTACAGTCCAACTCTTACACCCATTCATGACTACTGGAAAAACCATAGCTCTGATTAGATGAACTTTGTTGACAAAGTAATGTCTCTGCTTTTTTACATGCTGTCTAGGTTCGTCATAAATTTCCTTCCAAGGAGCAAGCGTCTTTTAATTTCATGGCTGCAATCACCATCTGCAGTGATTTTGTAGCCCAGAAAAATAAAGTCTGACACTGTTTTCACTGTTTCCCCATCTATTTGCCATAAAGTGATGGGACCAGATGTCATGGTCTTAGTTTTCTGAATGTTGAGCTTTAAGCCAACTTTTTCACTGTCCTCTTTCACATTCATCAAGAGGCTCTTTAGTTCTTCTTCACTTTCTGCCATAAGGGTGGTGTCATCTGCATATCTGAGGTTATTGATATTTCTCCCGGTAATCTTGTTTTCAGCTTGTGCTTCCTCTGGTGCAGTGTTTATCATGATGTATTCTGCATATAAGTTAAATAAGTAGGGTGACAATATACAGCCTTGACGTACTCCTTTTCCTATTTGGAAGCAGTCTGTTGTTCTATGTCCAGTTCTAAATGTTGCTTCCTGATCTGTGCACAGCTTTCTCAAGAGGCAGGTCAGGTGGTCTGGTATTCCCATCTCTTTCAGAATTTTCCACAGTTTATTGTGATCCACATAGTCAAAGGCTTTGGCATAGTCCATAAAGCAGAAGTACGTGTTTTTCTGAAACTCTCTTGCTTTTTCAATGATCCAGTGGATGTTGGAAATTTGATCTCTGATTCCTCTGCCTTTTCTGAAACTAGCTGGAACATCTGAAAGTTCACAGTTCACATATTGCTGAAGCCCGGCTTGGAGAATGTTGAGCATTACTTTACTACCGTGTGAGATGAGGGCAATTGTGCAGTATTTGAGCATTCTTTGGGATTGCCTTTCTTTGGGATTGGAATGAAAACTGACCTTTTCCAGTCCTGTGGCTACTGCTGAGTTTTACAAGTTTGCTGGCATGATGAGTGTAGCACTTTCACAGCATCATCTTTTAGAATTTGAAATAGCTCAACTGGAATTCCATCGCTGAAGCCTGGCTTGGAGAATTTTGAGCATTACTTTACTAGCGTGTGAGATGAGTGCAAATGACCAACCTAGATAGCGTATTCAAAAGCAGAGACATTACTTTGCCAACAAAAGTCTGTCTAGTCAGGCTATGGTTTTTCTAGTGGTCATGTATGGATGTGAGAGTTGGACTGTGAAGAAATCTCAGTGCCGAAGAACTGATGCTTTTGAACTGTGGTGTTGGAGCAGACTCTTGAGAGTGGACTGCAAGGAGATCCAACTAGTCCATTTTAAAGGAGATCAGTCCTGGGTGTTCATTGGAAGGACTGATGCAAAAGCTGAAACTCCAATACTTTGGCTACCTCTGGCAAAGAGTTGACTCATTGGGAAAGACCTTGATTCTGGAAGGAATTGGGGGCAGGAGGAGAAGGGGATGACAGAGGATGAGATAACTGAATGGCATCACCAACTCGATGGACATGAGTTTGAACAAACTCTGGGAGGTGGTAATGGACAGGGAGGCCTGGCATGTTGTGATTCATGAGGTCACAAAGAGTCGGACATGACTGAGTGACTGAACTGAACTGCACTGATATACATCCTCTATGATGTTACTTTCTGGAAACATGTGATCCTAAATTTAGTTCGATGGTAAAGACAGAGAGTTCATGCTGATAATTCTTCATTCAGTTATTGTGGGATCATCATAATTATTATTGTCATCATAGTAAAATTTCCTCCCTCTCATTGGCATAGTATCTGGGATAACAACTGCTTATCCAACTGATAGTGTGTAGTTACCCTGGTTCTTAAATGGCAAAGAGAAAAAAATTACACATAATAACTGAACATAGAAAATAGAATTTAGAAAATGGATGAGAAGAAAATTTAGAAAAGTTAGTTTTCTGATGATTTTTAATACCTATATTTTATGCTAAAGAGTAAATGTTTCAGGTCAACACCGTTTATTTTATATGTAAAATTCCAGAACTTGTTCAATTAACTTTGCAGGGTTTTTTTTTTAATTATTGTTTGTTTGACTTAACTGACAGATTGTGTCCTTTTTTTTTTTTTTTTTTTTCCGTCACTTAAATACATCCGTAAAGTGGTTCCAAATTGCAGAGTGTTTGCCTTGTTGAATTTTTGCTCACTTTTATAAAATGACACAATAGTGACAGTTTGGCTATAATTACTCTGTTGAATAAATCTTAGAATATGTGTATTCAATGCTAACTCATCTTTAAAAAATAGTAAGTGGTTAAATTCCAACCAGTCCTTTTATTAATATTCCTATCAGTTACAATATTCCTCAGTTCAGTTCAGTTCAGTTGCTCAGTCATGTCCGACTCCTTGCGACCCCATTAATTGCAGCATGCCAGGTCTCCCTGCCCACCACCAACTCCTGGAGTTCACTCAAACTCATGTCCTTCGAGTCAGTGGTGCCATCCAGCCATCTCATCCTCCGTCAGCCCCTTTTCCTCCTGTCCCCAATCCCTCCCAGCATCAGAGTCTTTTCCAATGAGTCATCAAAAGCATCAGTTCTTCAGCGCTCAGCTTTCTTCACAGTCCAACTCTCACATCCATACATGACCACTGGGAAAACCATAGCATTGACTAGACAGACCTTTGTTGGCAAAGTAATGTCTCTGCTTTTGAATATGCTATCTAGGTGGTCATAACTTTCCTTCCAAGGACTAAGCGTCTTTTAATTTCATGGCTGCAATCACCATCTGCAGTGATTTTGGAGCCCCCCAAAATAAAGTCTGACACTGTGTCCACTGTTTCCCCATCTATTTGCCATGAAGTGATGGGGCCAAATACCATGATCTTAGTTTTCTGAATGTTGAACTTTAAGCCAACTTTTTCACTCTCCTCTTTCACTGTCATAAAAAGACTTTTAGTTCCTCTTCACTTTCTGCCATAAGGGTGGTGTCATACGCATATCTGAAGTTATTGATATTTCACCCGGGATCTTGATTCCAGCTTGTGCTTCTTCCAGCCTAGAGTTTCTCATGAAATATTCTGCATATAAGTTAAATAAGCAGGGTGACAATATACAGCCTTGACGTACTCCTTTTTCTATTTGGGACCAGTCTGTTGTTCCAAGTCCAGTTCTAACTGTTGCTTCCTGACCTGCATACAGGTTTCTCAAGAGGCAGGTCATGTGGTCTGGTATTCCCATCTCTTTCAGAATTTTCCACAGTTTATTGTGATCCATATTCCTATTATAACTAAATAACATATAAATTTATTTCCACACAATTTATGAAAGTATATATAGATAGATAGATAGATAGATAGATTAATGTAGCATTGTTTCTTTACAATATGCAATGATCTGAATATGAAAATCATTTACAAAGTAATGAAAAATATCTAACTATTGAAATTTATTGAATACTTCTCAGCATTTACAATTACTATCTAATAGCCTTAAGTTTATGACAGAAAATACTTGAGGACCAGAAAATAGAATCATAAGTAGGAGTTGGTATTGTAGTTAAATCTTTAAAAGAGTATTCATTAAATCAAAACTTTCTGGTATGGTATTTTATTCTGTAGTATAAATGTGGGTAAAGTACACAGATACACACACAATGAAAAAAATTCTTCTCATTTTAATACCTAAGAATTTTGCTTTGTCAGGTTTCAATCACCTTGTATTATTTTTCTTTTTTTTCTTTTTTTAATTTATTTTAATTGTATGTTAATTACTTTATGTATTATTTTTAATGAAAATAGACACTTCAAAAATGTTCATGAAAAACTCCCTTGAATTTAAAATGTTTAATGGGAGGAATGAAATACGTGCTGTAATGCCAAAAAATAACTGGGAATAAAAGCAGAAAATAAGACATTTGTTTCTGTAAAAAATAAATAAAAAAAATAAAATACTTTATTTTTGATAATACTCATATCAACATAATAATTATAGTTTTAAAGACAGAGATTCTTGGTCTAAGGATAAAGTTGTTTCAATTTTTTACTAAATGAATTTCTCCATTTGAAATGGGCAATCATCATTTTGTATAGATGTGTAAGTTAAGCACTTAGGCACTTTCTTCAAATTCTCTCAAACCACCGATCAACATCATGTAGTTTTGTAGTTATGTAGTTATAACTTGTATTTATACAAGTTATGTTGTAGCTTGCAAAATTATGGTAATAAGAATTTTATTAAAAAGGTTAGCCACCTTTGTGGAATATTGTTTTCTCTAAATGTACAGATAAAAATGCAATACATGCTGATATGATCTCCTGAAGGGGAAAGAAATTTTATTCTGAACTCTCGAAGACACTTAAATCTGTTCACTTTCAAAAAGAGAGCAGAAAGCAGGAATAGAAGGAACATACCTCAACATAATAAAAGCTATATATGACAAACCCACAGCAAACACTATCCTCAATTGTGAAAAATTGAAAGCATTTCCTCGAAAGTCAGGAACAAGACAAGGGTGCCCACTTTCACCATTACTATTCAACATAGTTTTGGAAGTTTTGGCCACAGCAATCAGAGCAGAAAAAGAAATAAAAGGAATCCAAATTAGAAAAGAAGAAGTAAAACTCTCACTATTTGCAGATGACATGATCCTCTACATAGAAAACCCTAAAGACTCCACCAGAAAATTACTAGAACTAATCAATGATTATAGTAAAGTTGCAGGATATAAAATCAACACACAGAAATCCCTTGCATTCCTATACACTAATAATGAGAAAACAGAAAGAGAAATTAAGGAAACAATTCCACTCACCATTGCAACGGAAAGAATAAAATACTTAGGAATATATCTACCTAAAGAAACTAAAGACCTATATATAGAAAACTATAAAACACTGGTGAAAGAAATCAAAGAGGACACTAATAGATGGAGAAATATACCATGTTCATAGATTGGAAGAATCAATATAGTGAAAATGAGTATACTACCCAAAGCAATTTATAGATTCAATGCAATCCCTATCAAGCTACCAAAGGTATTCTTCACAGAGCTAGAAGAAATAATTTCACAATTTGTATGGAAATACAAAAAACCTCGAATAGCCAAAGCTATCTTGAGACAGAAGAATGGAACTGGAGGAATCAACCTACCTGACTTCAGGCTCTACTACAAAGCCACAGTTATCAAGACAGTACGGTACTGGCACAAAGACAGAAATATTGATCAATGGAACAAAATAGAAAGCCCAGAGATAAATCCACACACATATGGACACCTTATCTTTGACAAAGGAGGCAAGAATATACAATGGATTAAAGACAATCTCTTTAACAAGTGGTGCTGGGAAAACTGGTCAACTACTTGTAAAAGAATGAAACTAGAACACTTTCTAACACCATACACAAAAATAAACTCAAAATGGATTAAAGATCTCAACGTAAGACCAGAAACTATAAAACTCCTAGAGGAGAACATAGGCAAAACAGTCTCTGACATACATCACACCAGGATCCTCTCTGACCCACCTCCCAGAATATTGGAAATAAAAGCAAAAATAAACAAATGGGACCTAATTAAACTTAAAAGCTTCTGCACAACAAAGGAAACTATTAGCAAGGTGAAAAGACAGCCTTCAGAATGGGAGAAAATAATAGCAAATGAAGCAACTGACAAACAACTAATCTCAAAAATATACAAGCAACTCCTACAGCTCAATTCCAGAAAAATAAATGACCCAATCAAAAAATGGGCCAAAGAACTATCTAGACATTTCTCCAAAGAAGACATACAGATGGCTAACAAACACATGAAAAGATGCTCAACATCACTCACTATCAGAGAAATGCAAATCAAAACCACTATGAGGTACCATTTCACGCCAGTCAGAATGGCTGCGATCCAAAAGTCTACAAGCAATAAATGCTGGAGAGGGTATGGAGAAAAGGGAACCCTCTTACACTGTTGGTGGGAATGCAAACTAGTACAGCCACTATGGAGAAGAGTGTGGAGATTCCTTATAAAACTGGAAATAGAACTGCCTTATGATCCAGCAATCCCACTGCTGGGCATACACACTGAGGAAACCAGAAGGGAAAGAGACACGTGTACCCCAATGTTCATCGCAGTACTGTTTATAATAGCCAGGACATGGAAGCAACCTAGATGCCCATCAGCAGATGAATGGATAAGAAAGCAGTGGTACATATACACAATGGAGTATTACTCAGCCATTAAAAAGAATACTTTTGAATCAGTTCTAATGAGGTGGATGAAACTGGAACCTATTATACAGAGTGAAGTAAGCCAGAAGGAAAAACACCAATACAGTATACTTACACATATATATGGAATTTAGAAAGATGGTAACAATAACCCTGTGTACGAGACAGCAAAAGAGACACTGATGTATAGATCAGTCTTGTGGACTCTGTGGGAGAGGGAGAGGGTGGGAAGATTTGGGAGAATGGCATTGAAACATGTGTAATATCATGTATGAGATGAGTCACCAGTCCAGATTCGATGCACGATGCTGGATGCTTGGGGCTGATGCACTGGGACGGCCCAGAGGGAGGGTATGGGGAGGGAGGAGGGAGGAGGGTTCAGGATGGGGAGCACGGGTATACCTGTGGCGGATTCATTTCGATGTTGGGCAAAACTAATACAATATTGTAAAGTTTAAAAATAAAATAAAATTTAAAAAAAAAAAGAGAGCAGAATTTTCAGTTTTAAAGTCTATTTGGAACTGTGTACAAACAGATGTCTTGAATTATGATTGCACTTTCTCTCTTGGACCCAGGTCTAAACCCACAAAAGCTGACCATTAATTCAGTTTGTCCATCAGACTTGTCACTGTCACCCGAAATACACCCAATCCTTAATAACTGTCAGTGAAATCATTCACCAAAATTCTTATCTTTCTTTTTTAATTGTTCAGCATATATTATATGTTAGTCACTCAGTCATGGACTGTAGCCCATCAGGCTCCTCTGTCCATGGAATTCTCTAGGCAAGAATACTGGAGTGGGTTGTCATTCCCTTCTCCAGGGGATTTTCCCAACCCAGGGATTAAACCCAGGTCTCCTGCATTGCAGGCAGATTCTTTACCACTTTGCCACATGGGAAGCCCCAACATATGCTATGAGTTTCCTAATCAGTTTATTTGTGTATATTTTACATTTCCTTTGACTTAAAAAAGAATGCTCTTAATATGTCTGTTTCTAAGTCTTTTTTTCATTATCCTTAGAGAACATCCTTGAAGAAGATATTGGATAATTATTTACTATTAGAAAAAGTGGTGCATAATCTAGCTTTGGGGTTTTATTTTAGGGTTGATGTATAAAATGCAATTTTATATTTATATATATATATAATTTGTATATATATAATTTTGCATACACAGATTTTATTGAAATAATACCTTAAGCAACTCTACCAAATATTTGTTGTTCTTTCTGGCATCTTTTTCTGCTGCTTTTGTAGTTTCTGCTGTAGTTGCATTAAATAATTCCAGTATTTTCTTGCCCTGTTATTTATCCTGATACAAATTTAATTGTTGCATATTTAAAATTAAATTTCATTACTTTTTAAATATTTCATTGCAACATTTCTCTTTTGTTTATAAGGCTACAGATAAAAATGTAATAGTTGTATTTTAAAATACAATTGAACCTAATTGTAAAATTGATGTTATTATGTTATTTTTAAATTTGTTGTAAGAGTTATCATCTTTTACTAAATAAAAACTGTATTTTACATCATTATCTTAAGAATAGTTGCTCAATGATCTGTACTGTGGGGTTGGTCACAAATCAACACTAATACTTACTATTAAGAATTTAAATCAATATTAATACTTATTAAGAATTTATTAGCATACATAAAGGTGAAAACTAAATTACTTGAATCTGTGAATAAGAACACATATCTTTTCATATAAAAAACTGAAAATTTGTTTACTTACTTGTGCTGCTCAAATATAAAAATGTAATAGGACTATTCAATTATTTAGATAAAGATAATTTATTTCAGTATGGGAGGTGTAAGTTTATGTTACTTTTTAATATAGTCACCTTGTATTGCAGTTTAAAAAGTAAAATATATATGTATATGAAAGGCGAATGGGTACAGAATGTGTATGTCATATTTAGGGGCCAGAAACAGGCAAGCAGCTTCAATTAATATCTCAGACAGTCTCTTTGGTGGTCAGCCGTGGTCATACTTAAAAATGTATCATTTCCAGTAACCGATTTTAGAAGGGCCATTTGAAGCAACCTGAGGTCCCAGAACTTCTGACTTGTGAATTAAGAAAAGAAGAGCTCGTGTAGCCTTGTACTCCCTTCCAACTGAGCTATGTTATGGAGGAGGAGGCAGAATCAATTGTATTGTTGCAGAGCAATAAGACATTAGTAGTTCTAAATGACAATGACAGTTGACCTGATTAGTAATCTTGATGACTTTGAAATTCCCCAGCAGTAAGAACAAGTTTATTTTTCTGTCTTCCTCTTTTTTAAACATTTCCCTTTATGGATTAGATTGACTTTGACAACTGAAATATTGCAAGCTTATAAACATAAGCACTCTATATAGTAAACTGTCTTCTGTGTGCCTACCTCTATACAAGGGGAGGGGAGAAAAATGTATCTGAAATTTGCTATCCTCCTTCATCCCTTGAAACCACATTCTTTGCTTGACATGGTAAGAAGTCTAAGTCAGAAATGACAGCAAAGTCCAATAAATCACAGGGAGAATGAAGAGTTGGGATAGACTTGTTTACTATTAGTTCTGGCAGTGATACCATTGCCTTTCAGTTTTAACATCTATACAAAGAAGAAAATCAGAAAATTATGAAAAATGATGGTGAGAATATCATAACTAAAAATTTGCCTTATGTGTGCCACTAGAAACAAGACGTATCATTCAGTGACTGTTATAATGCAAATTGCTTTATTAACAAATAATCAAATTTCCTATGAAAAATAAAAGACAGTTGTTGTCATAAATCTGACCTTCCAATCTTTATAAGAAAATGGCTAAACATCAGTGAGTGCGTTTGAATAAAAGTAAAAGCAAAGATATTTGGAAATTTAACTATTATGTTAAACCTTATCCCAGGCACAAGAAAAAATTGCAATTGACATTTTCAATACTGAATTTTAGCTGACTATCCTCCATTTGTTTGTTCCCCATTCACGTTGCAAGTTGGCATCAGAGATTAAGAATTGGAAACCACATCCATAGGTGATTATCAATACATGTAGCATGTATTTTTAGGAAATTATTTGTGTTCTTTTAGTGTTCTTGCATGTAGAATCCCAGGGATGGGGGAGCCTGGTGGGCTGCTGTCTATGGGGTCGCACAGAGTTGGACACGACTGAGGCGACTTAGCAGCAGCAGTCATAATTAAGTAATAAAACTAAAAAGAAATAATAATCAAAATGATTATAGCAACATCAGTTCAGTTCAGTTCAGTCATTCAGTCGTGTACGACTCTTTGCGACTCCATGAACCGCAGCATGTCGGGCCGCCCTGTCCGTCACCAACTCCCAGAGTCTACCCAAACCCATGTCCATTGAGTCCGTGATGCCATCTAACCATCTCATCCTCTGTCGTCCCCTTCTCTTCCCACCCTCAATCGTTCCCAGCATCAGGGTTTTTTCAAATGAGTCAGCTCTTCGCATTAGGTGGCCAAATTATTGGAGTTTCAGCTTCAAAATCAGTCCTACCAATGAATACCCAGGACTGATCTCCTTCAGAATGGACTGGTTGGATTTCCTTGCAGTCCAAGGGACTCTCAAGAGTCTTCTCCAACACCACAGTTCAAAAGCATCAATTCTTCTGCGCTCAGCTTTCTTTACAGCCCAACTCTCACATCCAAACACAATGACTGGAAAAAACACAGCCTTGACTAGCCGGACCTTTGTTGGCAAAGTAATGTCTCTGCTTTTGAATATGCTGTCCAGGTTGGTCATAACCTTCCTTCCAAGGAGTAAGCGTCTTTTAATTTCATGGCTGCAATCACCATCTTCAGTGATTTTGGAGCCCAGAAAAATAAAGTCAGCCACTGTTTCCACTGTTTCCCCATCCATTTGCCATGAAGTGATGGGAGCGGATGCCATGATCTTCTTTTTCTGAATGTTGAGCTTTAAGCCAACTTTTTCACTCTCCTCTTTCACTTTCATCAAGAGGCTCTTTATTTCTTCTTCACTTTCTGCCATAAGGGTGTGTCATCTGCATACCTGAGGTTATTGATATTTCTCCTGGCAATCTTGATTCCAGCTTGTGCTTCCTCCAGCCCGGCATTTCTCATGATGTACTCTACACATAAGTTAAATAAGCAGGGTGACAATATACAGCCTTAATGTACTCCTTTTCCTATTTGGAACCAGTCTGTTGTTCCATGTACAGTTCTAAATGTTGCTTCCCGACCTGTGTACAGCTTTCTCAAGAGGTAGGTCAGATGTTCTGGTATTCCCATCTCTTTCAGAATTTTCCAGTTTATTGTGATCCACACAGTCAAAGGCTTTGGCATAGTCAATAAAGCAGAAGTACATGATTTTCTGGAACTCTCTTGCTTTTTTGATGATCCAGTGGATGTTGGCAATTTGATCTCTGGTTCCTCTGCCTTTTCTGAAACCAGCTTGAACATCTGGAAGTTCACGGTTCACGTATTGCTGAAGCCTGGCTTGGAGAATTTTAAGCATTACTCTACTAGCATATGAGATGAGTGCAATTG
The DNA here is from genome assembly GCF_003369695.1 of Bos indicus x Bos taurus. Classification (NCBI taxonomy): domain Eukaryota; kingdom Metazoa; phylum Chordata; class Mammalia; order Artiodactyla; family Bovidae; genus Bos; species Bos indicus x Bos taurus. Next base: position 40,580,169 of record NC_040087.1, on the reverse strand, counting down.
TGCCATAGTTTGAGCATTCCTTGGCATTGTCTTTCTTTGGGGTTGGAATGAAAACTGACCTTTTCCAGTCCTGTGGCCACTGCTGAGTTTTCCAAACTTGCTAGTGTATTGAGTGCAGCACTTTCCCAGCATCATCTTTTAGGATTTGAAATAGCTCAACTGGAATTCCGTCACCTCCTCTAGCTTTGTTCGTAGTGTTGCTTCCTAAGGCCCACTTGACTTCACATTCCAGGATGTCTGGCTCTAGGTGAGTGATCACACCATCGTGATTTTCTGGGTCATGAAGATGTTTTTTGTACATTTCTTCTGTGTATTCTTGCCACCTCTTCTTAATATCTTCTGCCTCTGTTAGGTCCCTACCATTTTTGTCCTTTATTGAGCCCATCTTTGCATGAAATTCCCTTGGTATCTCTAATTTTCTTGAAGAGATCTCTAGTCTTTACCATTCTATTGTTTTCCTCTATTTCTTTGCATTGATCACTGAGGAAGTCTTTCTTATCTCTTCTTGCTATTCTTTGGAACTGTGCATTAGCAACATACATCAAAATGTTTTAAGGAATTTAGATAAACATATTTTTTACCCTGTGTGTCAAATCTTGGCTAAAGTCAAGCTATATGAGAATGGACATCTCTGGAAGTCATTTAAAAAATCCAAAAAGAAGCATATTTATGCATGCCAAAAATTAAATTGATGTTTAATATATGCCTATACCAGGTTAAGATTTTTTCTGACTCACTATAACATTTCATTTTTAATACTGTGCTGATTTCTGAAGGAAGCTATGCTTTGAAAGCACAAATTCTATAAATTTGTGTTAACTTAAAATTATAAAATATAAGGTACACTTTTTGAGCTTTAAATGCTGTTGCTGTATTATTTATTGCAGAAACTTTTGTTGTAGGAATTGCATAGCATAATCCACACTGCTTCTTGCTGGCCTTTTGAAATAAATTACAGGTAAGATTAATAAACTGTTATAACTGCATACTTTTGAATGCTTAATTGTACCCAACTACCAGATATATGTATTTTAATGGTTTGTATTTTGAATGACTCTTAGCTTACCTAAAATTAAATATAACTAAATATATATTATTAAAACTGCTCATGGGTGTCTCAAATGCTAAAGAGTCTACTTGCAATGTGGGAGACCTGGGTTTGATCTCTGGGTAGGGAAGATCCCTTGGAGAAGGGAATGGCAACCCACTCCAGTATTCTTCCCTGGAAAATTCTAAGGACAGAGGAATCTGGTGAGCTACAGTCCATGGGATCACAAAGAGTCAGACACAACTGAGTGACTAACACACACACACACATATATTATAATGTTTCAAGCACTGTGCCAGAAAAAAAAAAAAAAACTAATATTAACACATTAATAACTTTAAAAACATTTTTAAAGATAAGAGTTAGTAATATTTTCCTTTTTTTTTCATTCATTTATCAAAAGTTTACCAAACAGTAACTAAACACTACTATAACAGAAGTAGCCTGGGTTTAAAGATTGATAATTATGGCAAGCTGACTGCAGTGCAAAGGATTCATGAGGAATCAAGCAAAAAGCCTGGACATTATTCATCTATAAATTTCTCATTCCTGATGGAATCCTGTTGAGATAGTATTCAATATCTCATGTAGAGTGAGATACCCATAGTTCAGAGCTGCCAAGAAACTATGGGTTTTCTTCATTTTACACTAGGTGTTAGCAAATCTGGCCCACCACCTGTTTTTGTAAATAAAATTTAATTGGAATACAGCCATGCTTATTCACCTACATGTTTTCTATGGCTGCTTTCACTTTACAACACAACTCAGTAGTTGTGACAGAGACTGCATGTCCATTGAACCTAAATTATTTATTACCTGATCCTTTAAATGAAAAATTTGCTGACACCTGTTTTATGTCTGAAACTAAGGAAGGGACTATGTTAGTGTGTAATGGTCTACATGAAACCATCTAAGGCCAATACTTGCTGTGTTATAGCTGCATTATACTATTTCCATTTCATTCTCTGTCATCAGGCCCATAGCCCACTAAAACCCATTCCTTTGGATGGGGACATGGGTATTCATGTTTCATTCCATATAAAAAAATTATATATAAGGATATCACTTTTTAAATATAACAATAGCATATCCAAAGAAACTACAAGCTAAAAGCAGATAATGTTAATCATTATGGCAACCGCAGTTGGAAAAACCAGAAAACCTAATTTATTTTTATAGCTCCTGATGCAATTGGTGGGCTTATCTGCCCATTAATTAATTTTAAGGCTAGAACTGTTTGATCTGGGCCTACCAGGCATTTCTTTCAGATTTAATGTCAAATTTTCTTTGAATAAGGTTCAACAAAAAAAGATGATTTATATGAATATCTACCGAAGTGAAAAGGATATAGTGAGTATCAAGGTGAAAGTGTTAGTCACTTGTGTCCAACTCTTTGTGACCCCATGGACTGTAGCCCATCAGGCTCCTCTGTCCATGAAATTCTCCAGGCAAGAATACTGAAGTGTGTTGCCATTTCCTTCTCCAGGGGATCTTCACAACCCAGTGATTGAACCAAGGTCTCCATAACTGCAGGCAGAGTCTTTACCATCTGAGACACCAGGGAAGTCCATGAGTATAAGGTAAAGGTAGTCTATGATCAAGAACACCATACTCAGGTGACAGGTTCAGTGCTGAAGTGACCAGTGTGAATCTTCTCTCCTAATTTGTTGTCTTCTGGGGATATATCTGTTGATATTCTTGAAGAATTTTATTTTTCTGCTGCAAATTTGTCAGTTTGTTGTGAGATAAAACAACTATGATTCATCAGCATCTGAATTTTCTTACACAATCCATACACATGAAAAGTGAAATTCTTAGCCTTTTTGAAGTTTGTTGGATCATGTGACTTCTCTGGCTGAGGGACTATGGGGTGCAGTGACCTAAGTCATTTTCAGATCAAAGCATTGAAGCCTGGCACATGATCTTCTAGCTTTTCCCCTCATTCTCAAATGGAGATGAAAATCAAAGATTGCATAAGAATTAAAGTAGCCTGAATCACAACCAATAGTATACAGTTCAGTTGTCAAAAATTTTTGTCTACACCTTTAAAAATAAGAGTTAAAAAGAAATAAATCTTTATTTCATAAAGCCACTGGGAATTGAGCCTGTATATTGGTACATAATGACTTCTCAGACTTTCTGTAATTTCAAGATCTCTATTCTTCCTCTTTAACCTTGGATGTAGAGGATATGAAGGACTGAACTAGTCTATTCACTTTTAAAACATTTCATCATAATCCCAATAACTCATTCCAATATCACTGCTATCGTGCCCATCCAAGGAAAAATGAAATATAAAAAGATTCAATCCAAATCATCTCAGATAGTAAGTGATTTTAAAATCAAGATGCTTGAAATACATCCAGAATTCAACTCAAATGAAAGAAAATTATATCTCCTGAAATCCAATAGAAGCTTCCAAAGAATGAAAATGAAGTGATAGTTGGTCAATAATACTTTATCATAAGCTCTTTTTAATGATGATGTCAACTTATTTAATAGTTTCTACCACCAGGTAAAGGCTTCCCAGTGGCACTAGTGGTCTCCAATGCAGGAGACCTAAGAGATATGGGGTTCAAATCTCTTGGTTTAGAAGATCTCCTGCAGGAGGACACAGCAACCCACTCCAGTACTCTTGCCTGGATTCCATGGACAGAAGAGCCTGGTGGGCTGCAGTCCATAAGGTTGCAAAGAAGTGGAAACTAGTGAAGCGATTTAGTACACATACACATGCTATCAGGTAAAGATCTTTGATAAGCTTCTGGCACATCAGTAGGTTTTAACTGCCTACTATCTTATGCTGAAATGAATCAAAATCAAGTTAAAGACCCACAGGTTAAGCTTCATATCCTCTATTCTACAGTTCACAGAAGAAATGAAAAATGAGGAAAACGTGCTTTAGCCTTTTACTATCACAGGTAGCACTGAAAGTAGCCCCAGATCTGGTAGTATAATCACTCACTTGTCATAACACTTGCTTACCTTTAACATTCAAGTCTAACATTCAAGCCTGGTACATCAATTCGGGTATGAGTTTGGTTGATATTGTCCATCACCCTTGATAAAGAAAGGGATGTAGCCGTTTAGTAAACTGGGTATCATAATGTGCCATATGATTTCCCTGGTGTATGGACTGAATGTTTGTGTTGATGTGTTAAAAATCTTAACTCCCAATGTAACGATATTAGGAGGTAGGGAAGCCCACATGAATGGCATTAGTGCCCTTACACCAAGAAACACAAGAGCTCTCTCTACCCTGCCTCCCTTCTCTCTCTCTCTCTCTCTCTCTCTCTCTCTCTCTCTCTCTCTCTCTCTCTGTCACTGAGAAGATGTTCATCTGAAAAACAAGAAGTGTTTCTTCACTGAACATGGGATTTGCTGGCACCTTGTTCTTGGACTTCTTACTCCCTAGAACTGTGAGTGGTTTGTTGTTTAAGCCACTCGGTCTCTGTGAATAAGTTATAGGAACCTGAGATATACCAGGAGGCTAAGACGCATGGCCACTATTGCATGGATAAGTATGCTTTAGCATCTTAAGAAACTCTTGAACTTTGTGAATCATCCAAGCTACAGCTCACTCATTCCTACCCAAGGTGGGAAACACATACTATTTCTCCTCATGTGAAGAATGGTAGCACTAAACTACCCAGTCCCTGACTCATAACACCAGTGAACTCCTTTATCTTCTCTAGGAACATGGAATCACTGCATTAGCAGGCCATGGCCCAGCAGTAGAAACTGTGTCTTCATGATGAAAACAGGAACTAACTTCACTCCTCATTAGTACTACTGATGAGCATTTCTAGATAAGATGCTTGGTTAGTGACAGGTAAGATCACTTGATTCCAACATGTAACACTGTATTGGGTGGCCAGGAATGCAGGCTTTTACCTTCAGAGGAGCCTCTTCTGTGCCTCTGTAGCTGCCACTAGATGAGTTTACCCCATGGTAGTTTACAGCATCATCATTTCTTTATTCTGGTTCTGCCTCCCTAATAGACTCCTAATTACCATTACCAAGGTCAACAACAATACTATGCATAGTCTGCTGCTGAAATAGAAGGCCAGGCCAGATAAACAACAGCTGGTCGATTCTTTAGTGAATTCTGAATTATGAAACTGGTAAATAGAAATATTTCTCTGCCTCCAAAAGGGGCAATTGTTCAACTTGACTTGAATCAACAGATTAATATATTTTATATATGTGTTTGCCTTTCCTACCCCCAGGATCTTGGTCAGCAAGGGTTGGGAGGAGGGAGCTAGGACTAGAAAAATATTCAGAAAAATACTCATCCAAAGCCTCTCCGGAAGCCAAAACCCTCTTGTGGGGGTGACAGAGAACTACTTCAGCCAAAGTCCCTGGTAAGAAGGCTTTCAAATGGAGGGCTTGAGCTAAGAAAGCAGACATGTCTATGAACATGACTGACCTATAGATGTCATTGATTGTAACTCTCAGAAAACTGCACTATACTGTCTGTGCACCAAATTTGGTATGGGGAGAATAGCTGCTCCTCATGAAGACTGTTAGGGAAAGTCTTTAATTGCCTATGGTTAGGCTTGAAAGATCACACATAGAATTATAGTCTGGAGTCAGACTCCCTACAGGATACACTGTGTACCACAAACATCCAGTGTTTTGCTGCTGTTTAGTTGCTCAGTCATGTCCAACCCTTTGCAACCCCATGGACTGCAGCATGCCAGACTTCCCTGTCTTTCATCATCTCCTGGAGCTTGCTTTGCTGACAAACATCTGGATCATCAAAGCTTTGGCTTTTCCAGTAGTCATGCGTGGGTAGGAGAGATAGACCATAAAGAAGGCTGAGCACCAAAGAATTGATACTTTTGAACTGTGGTTCTGGAGATTCTTGAGAGTCCCTTGGAGAGCAAGGAGATCAAACCAGTCAAACCTAAAGGAAATCAAATCTGAATATTCATAGGTAGTACTTATGCTGAAGCCAAAGCTCTAATACTTCAGCCACTGGATGGGAAAAGCTGACACATTGGAAAAGACCCTGATGCTGGGAAATACTGAGGGCAAGAGGAGACAGGGAAAACAGAGAATGAGCTGGTTTGATGGCATCACTGACTCATTGGACATAAGTTTGAGAAAACTCAAGGAGATAATGATGGACAGAGAATCCTGGTGTGCTGCAGTTCTTGGGGTTGCAAAGATTCATACATGACTTCACAATTGAACAACAGGAACAACAACAAGAAATATTTAATCCAATCATAAAGAATTAGTGGGTACCACTACAGCAAAGTGGCCATGGAAGAGTATATTTATAACTTGAGTTTCTACCTGGATATCTTTATTTACTCTGAGTCCAGTCTCAGTAGTCAATAGATCAAACTGGAAGGCATAGCTTGACAACAGGACATTGTAACAGGGACTCAGGTATCTCAGTATTGAGATTTTGGCTACGCCACCAGTTCACTTCAATCCAGTCGGCTCAGTCATGTCTGACTGTTTGAGACTCCATGGACTGCAGCATGCCATGCTTCCCTGTCCATCATCTACTCCTGGAGCTTGCTTAAACTCATGTCCATTGAGTTGGTGATGCATCCAACCATCTCATCCTCTGTTGTCCCCTTCTCCTCCTGCCTTCAATCTTTCCCAGCATCAAGGTTTTTCTCAATGAGTCAGTTCCTAGAGTCAGGTGGCCAAAGTATTGGAGTTTCAGCTTCAGCATTAGTCCTTCCAATGAATATTCAGGACTGATTTCCTTTAGGATTAACTGCTTAGATCTCCTTGTAATCCAGGGGACTCTCAAGAGTCTTCTCCAACACCACAGTTCAAAAGCATCAGTTATTCGGCACTCAGTTTTATTTGTAGTCCAGCTCTCAGATGCATACATGACTACTGCAAAAACCATAGCTTTGGCTATACAGACCTTTTTCAGCAAAGTAAAGTCTCTGCTTTTTAATATATTGTCTAGGTTGGTCATAACTTTTCATCCAAGGAGCAAACGTCTTTAAATTCCATGACTGCAGTCAGCATCTGCAGTGATTTTGGAGCCCCAAAAAGTAGTCTTTCACTGTTTCCATTGTTTCCCCATCTATTTGCCATGAAGTAATGGGGACAGATGCCATGATCTTAGTTTTTTGAATGTTGAGTTTTAAGTCAACTTTTTCACTCTCCTCTTTCACTTTCATCAGGAGACTCTTTAGTTCTTCTTTGCTTTCTGCCGTAAAGGTGGTGTCATCTGTGTATCTGAGGTTATTGATATTTCTCCTGGTAATCTTGATTCGTTTGTGCTTTATCTAGCCTGGCATTTCACATGATGTACTCTGCATATAAGTTAAATAAGCAGGGTGACTATATACATCCTTTACATACACCTTTCCTAATTTGGAACCAGTCCGTTGTTCCATGTCCGGTTCTAACTGTTGCTTCCTGACCTGCATACAGATTTCTCAGGAGGCAGGTAAGATGGAAAACTTAGAAACAAAGATCACTGAGAGTATGATGGTACAGACCTGAATTAGAAACTGGAGACCTATACTTAAGAAATGTACTAATTAATAATAGTAAAAGTAGGCATGATGGGTTTAGTCCAAATTGCTTCTTTAAGAAGAGAAGCAGTGGGCCTCCTTGGTGAACATTTGGTGCACTACACGTGGGTCTGTGAACCTATGGCCCCTCATTTTTGGCTCAGTGGAGCATGGATGGAGTAACATAACAAGTGTTTGCTTTATCTCCATCTTGATGGCCTCTGTGACTGTCCATTCCAGTGACTTCAGACTCTGTTCTGTGTGTGTGCTAGTCATTCAGTTGTTTCTGATTCTTTGTGACCTGCATGGACTGTATCCTGCCAGGCTCCTCTGTCCACTGGATTCCCCAGGGGTTGAAACTAATGAATTCATTTATCATTTATTCAAACAAAGCATAACATTTAGGTGAAGAAGCAGTCTTTTGAAATACTGATAATCTGGATTTTATCTGCCTTTTTTAGTTACACCCATTCACAGCTCTCTTTTTACTTCTTTTGCCTCCACAGTCTTTATTTCCCCAAACTACAAAATTTTGCAGTGTAGAAAGAGTAAAGAGACAAGGTTTCCCTAATGGCAAACGAGAAGATAATGCTCAGTTCATTTCATTTCAGTTCAGTCGCTCAGTCGGTCCAACTCTTTGCTACCCCATGAATCGCAGCATGCCAGGCCTTTCTGTCCATCACCAACTCCTGGAGTTCACTCAAACTCATGTCCATCGAGTCGGTGATGTCATCCAGCCATCTCATCCTCTGTCATCCCCTTCTCCTCTTGCCCTGAATCCCTCCCAGCATCAAAGTATTTTCCAATGAGTCAACTCTTCGTGTGAGGTGGCCAAAGTACTGGAGTTTCAGCTTTAGCATCATTCCTTCCAAAGAACATCCAGGACTGATCTCCTTTAGAATGGACTGGTTGGATCTCCTCGTAGTCCAAGGGACTCTCAAGAGTCTTCTCCAACACCACAGTTCAAAAGCATCAATTCTTGGGTGCTCAGCCTTCTTCACAGTTCAACTCTCACATCCATACATGACCACTGGAAAAACCATAGCCTTGACTAGACAGACCTTTGTTGGCAAAGCAATGTCTCTGCTTTTGAATATGCTATCTAGGTTGGTCATAACTTTTCTTCCAAGGAGTAAGTGTCTTTTAATTTCATGGCTGCAACCACCATCTGCAGTGATTTTGAAGCCCAAAAAAACAAAGTCTGACACTGTTTCCACTGTTTCCCCATCTATTTGCCATGAAGTGATGGGACCAGATGCCATGATCTTCGTTTTCTGAATGTTGAGCTTTAAGCCAACTTTTTCACTCTCCTCTTTCACTTTCATCAAGAGGCTCTTTAGTTTCTCTTCACTTTCTGCCATAAGGGTGGTGTCATCTGCATATCTGAGGTTATTGAGATTTCTCCTGGCAATCTTGATTCCAGCTTGTGCTTCTTCCAGCCCAGCGTTTCTCATGATGTACTCTGCATATAAGTTAAATAATCAGGGTGACAACATACAACTCACCCTGTTTTAAATTTCTTAATTTATCAAATTCACAGAGAAACAGCACATTGATAATTATGATACCCATTGGTGCTCATAAATGATCCATTCACTCTTAATGTTACATTAACCACAGGTGATAGTTATTAGATCATTTTAATTTATCTGAACAGAGGAAAATGAAACCAAAACACATAGTTCACCTCATCTAAGAACAGTTGTTTTTCTGTTTCTTCATTTGGCTTCCCTCTTGTAAATCCCTTCTTAAAAGTCCTATCAACATAAGTCTCAAATGGCATTAACCATTATTATATTTAGATAGCACCAGCATCTGGAATGTCCTGGTAACTGTATCTCACTGTCCTTTTTTATCTTTCTATAATTTGAAACCCATTTATTCTAGCTTTTACTAATCATGTTATTCCACCTAAGCTCTTTGCAAGAGAAAAAAACAATTATCTGGGCATTGTCATTGCCATGCCTTACTTTCCACATCCTCCAGAGGCATAAATTCATTATCTGATGCTGAATAAATCACACCTTCCAAATTTGATTTTATCTAATCTTTAAATATGAAAAGGATGACAATTCTTACTTTTCTATTTCATTTCTGATTCAGTAGTAATTGACCCACTTACTAGACTGAAGTCTATTTTCAATCAATTTATTCTTGGCCTTCTTTTAAAAGCAAGTAGTCTACAGCAAGTCAAATTTATGTTTGAATATAAAGAATATCACATGATATTTAAGAATGAATTATCTAAAGCTGAATAATCTGCATTTGAATTCAAAATTACTTAGCAACTTTATTCCTCAGCTATCTTATCTGTAAATGGAAATAAGCTCTTGCATAGAGTTGTGGTAAAGAGAACAGAGATGAGTATAAAGCAACTTACAGAGACCAGTACACATGATCTATAAGTCCCACAATTAAGTGAGATCCTTCTTGTGAAGCACATGGTTGGTGCTGCCACACAGAAAGCATGCAATATATACTATATCCTATAATTAATGATAATAATGAGCAATTATAATCTGTTGATGACCACAAAAACATTTTTCTCAAAAGATGTTCTCAAGGTTAGTGATTAATTATATGAAGCAGTCATCACAGCTTTGATCCATGGTAGGTATTCAATAATTGGCCACCATTCTCAGATTCTTGGTCTCTCCTTCTTCTTAATCCTTTTGTTCATAAATAAATATAATCCCTGCCTAGAAAAGCACACACTGCAGTCTGCAGTCATGTTTTGGAATTATAAAAATGAAAAAAAAAAAAAAAAAAAGAACCCAATGCAAAATCTTGTCAAAAATCTCGCAGAAATCTTCAACCAGGATTTATTCTTGTTTTAAAAGTATCTTATTAAGTTCTTTTGTGTTAAGTTGCTAAATCATGTCCAGCTCTTTATGGTCCCATGGACTGCAGCATGCTAGGACTTAGTTACTATAATACTAATGATGATAATGCTCAAAAGCTTTATTTACCTGATGCTTGAATTCATGTCATTAATTCTAAGGAGATGACACCTTTTTAAAATAGGCTATTTTTAGGGCATTTTTAGGCCCACAGCAAAATTGAACCAAAATTTTCCACTTACACCTTTGCCTTATAACATCTTTATTTTAACATTACTAAAAAATCAAGTTTGACTAATATGAATCCCTCAGTCTATGTCTTTATCATCCAAAATACTGTCTTTATAATATTCTTTTTCTTTTTTATATTCTCTGAGACATTGATATGATGCTGTCTTTTAAAGTTTTCTCAAGTCCGTTTTCTTCCTCATCCTCTGAAGATCCTCCCTCAGTTACCCCTGATCATCATCCCTCTCAATTCATCTCTGACCTTTTACTCTCCAGCGTCTAAAGCTTTGCAATTTACATCTTGGTTCCTTCTCTTTTTATTTAATTTTCACTTCCAGCTTTTTTAAACAATTGGTATGTATTGACCGCCTCTATTTACAGTCACCAACTCTCAATTTCTCAAGAAACATTTGAAATATTTTGGCTTCTAAGAAAGTTGATTTCAACAGTTGCCTGTTACCACTTCATCCTCAAACACTTGTTCTCTCAATTCTTCCTCTCCTTAGAACTCTTTTTCAGACTTGACCAATTCTTGAAACCATCAGAAATTGCTTAAGAAGAATGAAGCAACAAGGAAGCAACTATGTGTTCTGGGAACACATCCAAACTTATTCCCAGAAGTTATAGGAAACAGGCAAAAGATAAAAAAGGACAAGCAGGGAGGAAAAGCACTCACAAAATCAAAATCAGAACTAGAAAACAAAGTTTCGGCCATGAGATGTCACTCTCTAAATACTTATCATGTACAAAGGCGAGGGATCAAACTTCCCTTTAACCTGGTTGTGTGTGCATGTGTGAAATTGGCATAATTAGCTCAAATCAACAAAGTCTGCAGTCATCACTAAGCTGGCTGTTTTTCCTCTCTGTAACTTCAATATTATTGATTAAAATACCAAATTAAAATGAATGGAAAGAGGCCTGTGAAAAAGGCTCCAAACAGCTGGAAATATGACAGTAGGTAGTCATCAAAAGAACAAAATCTTTAAATACTGTTCTTGGAAATATGAAAAATCATCCTGGCAGTAATTGATTATCAGCAATTGATAATTGTTAATATCACATGTAATCATCCAAATAAGTGCTTCATTTTGAAATTTTGTGGCAGGTTTAAATAGAACTAGGATAGTATGAATAGGGACAGACTTTGGTAACATTAGCAAAATTTTCTGAGCAAAAAAAATGAGCCCATTGCAACAAAAATCAATCTTCATGTACTAAAGATAAATAAGGCCTTTTCCTCAGGCAGGAAAACCTGTCCATGGAATTTTCCAGGCAAGAATACTGGAGTGGGTTGCCATATCCTACGCCGAGGATCTTTCCAACACAGGGATCAAACTCATGTCTCTTGAATCACCTGCATTGGCAGCGATTCTTTACCACTGTGCCATCTGGTAAGTCCTGTACAATACAAGCTAAATAATGGTAATTATTTCCCTTGGAGAGATAACACTTCTGGTAAATAAGCATTAGTTTTACTGCAATTTAATGGACTTACTTTTCCAAAAGATCAACTGGAAATTCACTCCACATGTTTAAAGAAACACAAAATAGGCAAAATGTACTATGTAGGCAACATATAAGATTACATGCACTTGAATCAGTAACTATATTAAAGATGATTTTAATTTTTAAAAAAAAGTGAAATTTGAAATGAAAATGAGTCATTCAGAAATTTTATAACAGAAGTGCAAAGCATTATGAATTTTATTTTACATCATCTTCACTATTTTTGTCCAATTTGTATTCTAGATCACTAATACTAACATGATCTGATATTATAAAATTAGACTTGAATACATTTTTACCTATTTTAATATGGAGTCAAAATTCACATGAAATTAGGGTCTTAATATACAGTTAATACTTTTTAGATATATATTGAAAAAATATCTAGCTATGAATTTTTAAAGTCGGTCTACATACCACCTAAAATCATGTGTGTGAGAAGAAAGAAATAATTCAATTCTTTAGATAACAATTGTTTTAATCAGCTTGGGTTACTATAACACTTACTAGGAACTTGGTGGCTTAAATGACAGACATGTATTACCAGCAGTTCTGGAGGCTAGAAAGTCCAAGATCAAGTTGCTGGAAGATTCACTTACTGGTAAGAACTCTTCCTGGCTTGAAGACAGCCACCTCCCTACTACTCTTATGGTGGAGAGAATGCTGCTGCTTTCTCTTCTAAAAGAATACTAATTCCATCATGAGGGGGCCCACTCACCCTTGAGACCTCATCTAAATTTGAATTTCAAAATATAATCAGTTAGCAGCTTAACTGCACTAAAAATTAAAGGGGTTTTTGCTCATTTTAACTGCAAAGATGTTATATCATATTCTAATTTTAAAATTTATACCCATATCCAAAAGTATTTCATTAAGTAATATTTTATTTTTTTTACAGTAACTTATTTGGTTATAATTTGCATGGAACAAAATTGATTCATTTTAAGTAAATGCTTGTAAATTTGAACAAATATATATACTCAGGTAAGTGTAAGGCAATCAAGAAATTTAACTTTTCAAATTTAATTTTATTTTTAAAATTGTTAATAAAACTCTTTCTTCATCCCTCCACAGTCAGATCTCTCATCTACTACTATATATTGCTTTTTTCCTATCCTAGAATTTCATATAAATGGAACTGCATAGAATATGGGCTTCCTGATAGCTTAGTTGGTAAACAATCCGCCTACAAGGCAGGAAACGCTAGTTCGATCTCTGGGTTGGAAAGATCCCCTGGAGGAGGACATAGCAACCCACTCCAGTATTCTGGCCTAGAGAATTCTATGGACTGTATAGTCCATGGGTTCGCAAAGAGTTGGACAAGACTGAGCAACTTTCACACACACACACACACACACACACACATAGAAAGTACACTTTTATGTCTGACTTACTTTTTTCAGTATAGAAATTTTGGGATTGTTTTAATATCAACTGTTTATTTTTAAAATTTATAATTAGGATTGCTTTTTACAAACATATCATGATGTTTAAGAATTTGTTTCTTTTTTCTTTTTTTAGTAAATTGTTTGAAAGTTTTTAAACTTTACATAATTGTATTAGTTTTGCCAAGTATCAAAATGAATCCACCACAGGTATACATGTGTTTGACATTTTGGTTTCTCTGAAGTTCTAAGCTATTAAGAATGAATCTACTCTGAACTAATACACTATTATTCTATCTCTTATTCTGTCCTTGTATTTGGAATTCTGTTTGCTATACTATTTCATTTCCAAATAATTATGGATTTTAGAAGCAGTATCTTACAAACATCTACCAAAAACCTCACAGGGATTTCTATTGGGATAGCATTGAATCTGTAGATCAACTTGGGAATAATGATCATTTTTCAATATTGAGCTTCTCAATTTGTGAACAGACTACCTGTCCATTGCAACAGTTAAATTCATGTAGTAACTGGCTGGGCTAACCAGGTTTAATAGTTAAGCATCAATCTAGATGTTGTTGTGAAGGTATTTTTTAATGTGATTAATGTAATCCTGGAATGTGAAGTCAAGTGGGCCTTAGAAAGCATCACTACAAACAAAGCTAGTGGAGGTGATGGAATTCCAATTGAGCTATTTAAAATCCTGAAAGATGATGCTGTGAAAGTGCTGCAGTCAATGTGCCAGCAAATTTGGAAAACTCAGCAGTGGCCACAGGACTGGAAAAGGTCAGTTTTCATTCCAATCCAAAAGAAAGGCAATGCCAAAGAATGCTCAAACTACTGCACAATTGCACTCATCTCACACGCTAGTAAGGTAATGCTCAAAATTCTCCAAGCCAGGCTTCAGCAATATGTGAACCGTGAACTTCCTATGTTCAAGCTGGTTTTAGAAAAGGCAGAGGAACCAGAGATCAAATTGCCAACATCCGCTAGATCCTCAAAAAAGCAAGAGACTTCCAGAAAAACATGTACTTCTGCTTGATTGACTATGCCAAAGCCTTTGACTGTGTGGATCACAATAAACTGTGGAAAATTCTGAAAGAGGTGGGATACCAGACCACCTGATCTGCCTCTTGAGAAACTTATATGCAGGTTAGGAAGCAACAGTTAGAACTGGACATGGAACAACAGACTGGTTCCAAATAGGAAAAGGAGTATGTCAAGGCTGTGTATTGTCACTCTGCTTATTTAACTTCTATACAGAGTACATCATGAGAAACATTGGGCTGGAAGAAGCACAAGCTGGAATCAAGACTGCTGGGAAAAATATCAATAACCTCAGATCTGCAGATGACACCACCCTTATGGCAGAAAGTGAAGAGGAACTAAAGGGCCTCTTGATGAAAGTGAAAGAGGAGAGTGAAAAAGTAGGCTTAAAGCTCAACATTCAGAAAACGAAGATCATGGCATCTGGTCCCATCACTTCATGGCAAATAGATGGGGAAACAGTGGAAACCGTGTCAGACTTTGTTTTTTGGGGGCTCCAAAATCACGGCAGATGGTGGTTGCAGCCATGAAATTAAAAGACGCTTACTCCTTGGAAGAAAAGTTATGACCAACCTAGACAGCATATTCAAAAGCAGAGACATTGCTTTGCCAACAAAGGTCCATCTAGTCAAGGCTTTGGTTTTTCCAGTGGTCATGTATGGATGTGAGAATTGGACTGTGAAGAAAGCTGAGTGCCGAGTAATTGATGCTTTTGAACTGTGGTGTTGGAGAAGACTCTTGAGAGTCCCTTGGACTGCAAGGAAATCTAACCAGTCCATTCTAAAGGAGATCAGTCCTGGTTGTTCATTGGAGGGACTGATGCTGAAGCTGAAACCAATACTTTGGCCACCTCATGCGAAGTGTTGACTCATTGGAAAAGACCCTGATGCTAGGAAGGATTGGGGGCAGGAGGAGAAGGGGATGACAGAGGATGAGATGGCTGGATGGCATCACCGACTCGATGGACATGAGTTTGGGTAAACTCTGGGAGTTGGTGATGGGCAGGGAGGCCTGGCATGCTGCGATTCATGGGGTCACAAAGAGTCGGACACAACTGAGTGACTGAACTGAACTGAACTGAACTAAATGTAATCAGTAGCAATGAGCAAAGCTAATTATCCTCCATAATGTGGGTGTATCATAGCCAATCAATTGAAGTCTTCAAAAAAAAAAAAAAACTGAGGTCACTCAGCTAGTAAGGACTCAAGATTGCCTTCTGACTCAAGGATGCAGCATCAACTCCTATTGAATTTCCAGCTTGCTGGCCTGCCTTGCAAATTTTAGCCCCTACAATTGTGTGCCAATTCCTTAAAAGAAATTTTTTTTCCTTATTTGTGTGCTCAGTTTCTCTGGGAGAAATTCATCCTAGTAAATTTGCTTTATTTTTAGAAGTTTTAAATTTTCTTTCAGAAATGTCTATTTAAATTTTTACTGTAAAAATATTGCACATAATATTTTTTTAATTTTATTTTATTTTTAAACTTTACATAATTGTATTAGTTTTGCCATAATATTTAAAACTAATCCCCAAATACTGTTTTTGATGCTGTTGTAAACTTTGATCCTACTCTTATTATTTGTTTGTTTCTGGTATAAACAGATTTGACTAACATGCTACTTTCAACTTAAACAATTCAGTTTTTCTAAAGTCATTTGTCTGTCTATTTCATTTTAGTAGAGATAGTCTAAGATTATTTATGTATATGATTTTTTTTCTGTGAAAAGACATATTACTTCTTTATCCCCAATGTTTATACCTTGTATTGCTTTTTCCTAACTCATCCAGAAAGGAAAGCAAAACCTTAGGAGAAATGATCAGTTTCATTTCATGCTGTAGGAAATGACATATAGAAATGAAAGCAAGATTGATAATGGGAGGAGAGAGAATAGTATTAAAGAAAAAATCTATGGCCATACTTGATTCTATAAACAACTCAAATCTTTTCATATATTTTTCATAACTAAAATAAAATCAATAGACAAATTCAATATAATATTTCTGCAATAATTTCAAGCAACCTGACCATATTATTTCCATCTTTTAGATGTATTCTTATCTAATTGAAAATAAGATATTTGCCAAATATAGACAACTATTCCAAGGGAATATGTCTCTTTCAACTTCTGAAAGAACTAAGAACTTTCAGAACTGGAGACTATATCAGTTCGATAAAAGACTGAGGAAGAAAGCAGAATCTTTTCAGGTGTAATTTATTTTCACGATGATTAGCAATTATCATGCACACATAAAAAGCAGAATACAGTGACATAAAGAGGGCAAGATTTAAAAAAAAGGAATAAAATAGTGACTGCTTGAACAACATGATATATTTTGTCCCTGCTATTAGGTATTGTGAGTGTCTTGGCACTGGGCAGGACAGTATTCGTTAATATCATGAATTCTGGAGCCAAATGACCTGGGTTCACATTCTATCTGTCTCAGTGTGTAATCACTCTGTCATCTTGGGAGACATTTTTAATCTTTCTGTGCTGCATATGTAAAATTCAGATAATTACTGTAGCAACCTAATAGGGTTATTATGAGGATTAAATGAGTTATTATTTAAAAACGATTTAGAAGAATTCCAGACACATATTAAGCTGTATGTGTCTCTGTGTGTTTTAATACAATTTTAAATATATTTCTCTTTAGAAGGAAAGCATATTATTCATATGCCTCAAGGCAAAAGTATAATAGTTGTCACAAGAATTATTCCCATGACTAGTTCAAAAAGTTATATGTTTAATTACACAAAGATTATAGATTTTTTTATACAGAGTATTCTTAGTCCATTTTATAGATTATTATCATAAAAGAAAAAGATACTACTAAAATTTTTCATGCATTAATGAAGAGTGAAGATTCTCCTGCAGCACTGTGTTCTTTCTTCCTTTCTTTATTCATCGCATCACAATTTCTTAGTCTTCACATGGCAGTCAGAATGTGACTTTCTCAGGGAGACCTCTGATCCCTGTTTCTAGGATAGATATCTCAAAGAACCCTATATTCTTGCTTTTATGATACTCATAATAATGCTAATTAAATGCTCCTCTTATTATTCCTTTATATATTTTCCTCGACAAAACTTTAAGCTGTTAAAATACAAGAGTGTTTCTTCCACATCTTCTGTTTCTAGTGCAGGGTCTAATACAAAGTATCCATAAGTTCCCTGAGACAAGGGATCTAGCTATACTCTTTTTATCCCTAGCATATTAGTGGTATTAGGAGATGCAATAAATATTTGCTGCATAAATGAAAAAATAATGTAACATAAGATAAAAATAATGAATTATTATTTTTGAGTGATAAATCAAAGTTTTGCTTTGCAAAGTTACAATGTGAATTTTTGGTTCTTCACTTTGAAAACACTACCTTAGTTTACTGTCCAGCAATATAATTCTAGTCTAACTCTCTGGCTTTTACTTAAGGACATGAGCATATGTTTGTATTAAGGGCCAAGTAAGAAGCAAAATTTTATGATGGTCCCCAATAATCTGGCTTCCAATGTACATATATATTCTTTCAGTAAAACACTTCCAATAAAACACTAATCTATATGCTGCTACAAAGGGATTCTGAAGACAACTAAAATTCTAGATCAGCAGACCTTATAATGGAAAAATTATATGGAAAGGTGCTTCAATAACTGTGTCTAGAAGTTAAAGACAGGGAACATAATGGTGGTGTTGGTGGTGGTGTCAGAGATACTTGCAGTGTGAGAAAAGTTCCATCAAGAGAAACCCTGCATTGTTAGCTATGAAGATGGTAAGAAATAAATAGAAATTAAAAAAAAAATACAGCAGTCTCTAGGATCTGATAGTGACCTTCAACTACCAACAAGAAAATAGGCAAAACCAATATAATATTGTAAAGTAATTAATCTCCAGTTAAAATAAATTAAAAAAAGAAATCAAATATCATCATTAAAAAAAGAAAGAAAGAAAATAGAGACTTTTCAGCCAAATGGAACTGAAGTTTACCAACAATATGAATGAATTTTGAAATGGATTCTTCCCCAGATCCTTAAGACAAGAAGACAGCTTGACAGACATCTTGAATTTCAACCACTGGAAAATTGAGAACCCACATGCATTGTACCCTGACTTCTGATCCACAGACTTGTGAGCTAATAAGTGAGGACTGTTTCAAGCCACGAAGTTTACAACAATTTGTAATGCAACAATATAAATGGAGATATCTCTTTATAGAAACAAGTATATTTGGTTTAAAACATAAAGAAAAGTTGTACAAGGCTCAGATGAATTAAATTTGTCTGACCATAACTTTTTGAGAGTCAATGTTAACTATTTAACAATAAAATTTTGAATATTAAAAATACAAATATATGTGTATAAATTCTGATATTTATTCAAATTAATATTAAAATTTAAAAGAATAACATTTATTTTTAATATAAATTTATTTATTTTAATTGGAGGCTAATTACTTTACAATATTGTATTGGTTTTGCCATACATCAACATGAATCCGCCACGGGTGTACATGTGTTTCCCCATCCTGAAACCCCCTCCTACCTCCCTCCCCTTACCATCCCTCTGGGTCATCCCAGTGCACCAGCCCCGAGCATCCTGTATCATGCATTGAACCTGGACTGGTGATTTGTTTCATATATGATATTATACATGTTTCAATGCCATTCTCCCAAATCATCCCACTCTCGCCCTCTCCCACTGAGTCCAAAAGACTGTTCTATATATCTGTGTCTCTTTTGCCATCTCACATACAGGGTTATCGTTACCATCTTTCTAAATTCCATATATATGCGTTAGTATACTGTATTGGTGTTTTTCTTTCTGGCTTACTTCACTCTGTATAAGAGGTTCCAGTTTCATCCACCTCATTAGAACTGATTCAAATGTATTCTTTTTAATGGCTGAGTAATACTCTATTGTGTATATATACCACAGCTTTCTTATCCATTCCTCTGCTGATGGACATCTAGGTTGCTTCCAGGTCCTGGCTATTATAAACAGTGCTGCGATGAACATTGGGGTACACGTGTCTCTTTCAATTCTGGTTTCCTTGGTGTGTATGTCCAGCAGTGGGATTGCTAAGTCATGTGGCAGTTCTATTTCCAGTTTTTTAAGGAATCTCCACACTGTTCTCCATAGTGGTTGAACTAGTTTGCATTCCCGCCAACAGTGTAAGAGGGTTCCCTTTTCTCCACACCCTCTCCAGCATTTATTGCTTGTAGACTTTTGGATAGCAGCCATTCTGACTGGCATGAAATGGTACCTCATTGTGGTTTTGATTTGCATTTCTCTCATAATGAGTGATATTGAGCATCTTTTCAAGTGTTTGTTAGCCATCTGTATGTCTTCTTTGGAGAAATGTCTGTTTAATTCTTTGGCCCATTTTTTGATTGTTTATTTTCCTGGAATTGAGTTGCAGGAGTTGCTTGTATATTTTTGAGATTAATTCTTTGCCCATTCCTTCATTTGCTATTATTTTCTCCCATTCTGAAGGCTGTCTTTTCACCTTGCTTATAGCTTTCTTTGTTGTGCAGAAGCTTTTAAGGTTAATTAGGTCCCATTTGTTTATTTTTGCTTTTATTTCCAATATTCTGGGAGGTGGGTCATAGAGGATCCTGCTGTGATTTATGTCAGAGAGGGTTTTGCCTATGTTCTCCTCTAGGAGTTTTATAGTTTAAAAATGAGTCTCAAAAATGATGAAAGCCATTTATGAAAATATCTTATTGCAAACATCCTGTCAATTATCTCTATTTATGAAGACAATGTTAATGGAAATAAAGATATTTAAACAGTATTTTTAAAATAAGTACTGTAAACTTGGCAGGGATTTTGTTATTTATGCTTCCAAACACATGCTGACTCGTTTGTTTATGCCAGAAACATAATCCATATTTATAGTTCTCAAGAGTTTCTTTCTTTCAACATCCGTTGACCTTCTTCACTACATTCCATGTGCTTGTTTGATCCCCACGACTTTGTTTGGAAATCACAAGGGGAGAGAACAATTACAACGCCCATTGCATTTGAAGTTCAGGTCTATGCCATTTTTCTGTGTCCTCCGACAAAACAAGGAGAATCTGTAACCTCTAGATCATAAGGAAAATAATTTTTCTGTGTAAGTGAAACAATTCATAGATTCTAAGCCTGGAAAGCTGCAGATGCAAGAAACAAGCAGGGAAGGGGCAAGGTGAAGAGGAACTTCTGATTTTCTTCAGCAGTGTAGCAGCTGCTGCACTACATTATGTTCAATTCCCAGTACTTCTTCCTTCTTCTTCATAATGTTTTTGAAGCAATACTGAGCATCCTTTATATATTTGAATCCCTAGAATTATTGTCTCCTGTTGCTTTATTACCATAATAAACTTGTGAATCATAGTAACTAACGCAGTAGGGCTCCTATGACGAATTCATTTTCATAACCTCTTTTGTTGTCACAAATGTGATCCAAAAGGGTGCCATGTCAGCAGTTTATCACTGCTTAATTTAACACGTTACAGAGACTCATTTAAAACTTCAACAGATGTAATATAATGAAACACTCTAGTTATAATTACAATTATGTTAACACTTAATAATAATTGAGCCTCTGTGCCTATATTTCATTTTGCTCTAAAGACAATTGAATCTTTTTGAAAGTAGCTAACCCTCAGCAGGTGTTCTGCTTAAAAAGCCAGCATAATTAAATGAGAAGGAAAAAGTGATGATGGCACAGGCAACAAGTTTGCAACTGAAAGGTAGATATTAAAGAAATTTGGAGATCTAGCTGTTCTTAAAGTGAAACCAAGGTTACGAAATAAAAATCTAGAGTCTTAATGAGAATTTATAAATACACGGAAGTAAGAAGTAGTAAAAATGTGTCTTGATGTGATTAGCACAGCTTGTTGCCATTAAATTAATATGTAGAATTATGTCAAGTGTAAACAAGTTATTCATAAACATCTCATCAAACTCTCTTCTTGAAAGTTTAGTAATGACAGGAACTCTAAATAGCCATTCTAGTGATTAATATTATACCAATATTTCCATCATGCCATATTTAACTCTAACATCTATAGCCTATTAAAAAAATACCACTGCAATATAGAAATTAAGCACCAAATACTGATGAGACAGACATTGGTTAACAAATAATCAAATTTATCCTCCAAATGCAAAATATATATTCCAGATATTATTACCCCCCAAATTTTCTTTAATGGAAGTATTTTAATCTCACAATGAAACATGTAATTTTAAATGGAGTTCCCTAATTGATGTTATCATCTCCACATGATTCATTTTAATTTTAAGTAACTATGACTGAGTTTTAAATTGATGATGAAACATAATGATAAATAAAAAGGTATTTATAGTCTGTTTTAGGAAAGTATATTTATTTGTACTACAATTATACTTTGATTATATAAGCTAATTAAACACGTTGTTAGGTACTGAATATCAGATACCTTTTCTCTAGAGAATTTATAATCTAGAAAAAGGCATTCCATAAGCAAATATATAATGATAAATTGTGACAACAGCTGTGATTAAAACAAAAGTAAGTTAGTGTAGGAGAATCACCCAATGGATAGCATTTAGAATACAAGATCTGGAATGGTGCTTCTCACAAGGAGACATTTTAATGGAAATCAGATTATTCAGAGGGATAGTTTGGGGTAAAACAAAATGGGTAGAGTAGTTCTAGACTGAGGATATGCACTTGAAATCTCTGATCAGTATAGATATAGTAGATCATTAATGATTAAGGATAAAATTTGAGTAAATTTAGTTGATGAAGAATCTCTTAGGGTAGGCTAAGTAATTTGGGATTTTATTTTAACTATAAAGGTCATGACAATTTTTTAAGTATATGGAAAGTGATAAATTAATTTTTAATCTTTCAAGGCATCACTTTTGTTGCTCTGTGTAGTGGATAGTATGAACATGAGACTTGAGTCCCAGTATACATCAACTCAGGCTTTTGCAATAATGTAGGTGAGTGATGATGCCTCAGACTAAGCATTAGATATTAGGTCTTTGGGAATGAAAACTAGGCATTGAGTCTCTAAAGTTCCTTGTAAGACATGAGAAAAATCCTGTTAGTGGTACAAGATTTTATTAATTTATGAATTTATGAGTTTTTGAGTATTCCTTGGTAGATCAGATGGTAAAGAATCTGCCTGCAATGCAGGAGAACTGGGTTCAAACCCTGGGTCAGGAAGATCCCCTGGAGAAGGGAATGGCTACCCATTCCAGTATTCTTGCTTGAAGAATTCCATGGACAGAAAAGTCTGACGTGCTACAGTCCATGTGGTCACAAAGAGTCGGACACGACTAAGCAACCAACACTAATGAGTTTCCCTGCTTTGCCTTATTACATAATACTCTAATGTGTGAAAGTGAAAGTGAAGTCACCCAGTCGTGTCCGACTCTTTGTGACCCCCATGGACATCAGGCTCCTCCGTCTATAGTATTTTCTAGGCAAGAGTACTGGAGTTGGTTGCCATTTCCTTCTCCAGGGAATCTTGCTGACCCAGGGATCAAACCCAGGTCTCCCGCATTGTAGACAGACACTTTAACGTCTGAGCCACCAGAGAAGTCCACTCTAATGTGTAGTTTTCTTAAATATACTGTTAATTAAAAATAAATGTGCAAAGGCAAATATATGATATTGTCTGTATGTGGAATCTTAAAAAAAATGATACAAATGACTTATATACAAAATAGAAATTGACTCACAGACATAGAAAACAAACTTATGGTTATCAAAGGGGAAATAAGGGGACAGTATAGATTAGGAATTTGTGATTAACATATGCATACCACTATATATAAAATAGGTAACCAACAAGGAATAGTTCTCCCTCAGTCTTAAGGGAGATCAACCGACCTACACTCAATATTGTAGCACAGTAGACTATACTCCTAAAAAGGACAAGAATGTGAAAAAAAAAAAAAAATCAGTATACACAGCATTGTTGTTCAGCCATCCAGTCATGTTAACTCTTTGCAATCCCATGGACTGCAGCACACCAGGCCTCCCTGTCCCTCTTCATCTTCTGGAGTTTGCCCAAATTCATGTTTATTGCATCAGTGATGCTGTCTGGCCATCTCATCCCCTGACACCCTCTTCTCCTTTTGCCCTCAATCTTTCCCAGCATTGGGAACTTTTCCAATGAGTCATCTGTTAGTATCTGATAACCAAAATACTGGAACTTCAGCTTCAGCATCAGTCCTTCCAGTGACTATTCAGGGTTGATCTCCCTTAAGACTGGATTGATCTCCTTGTTGTCCAAGAGACTATCAGGAGTCTTCTCCAGCACCACAGTTTGAAGACATCAGTTCTTCATCATTCTGCCTTCTTTACCATCCAGCTCTCACAACTGTACGTGGCCACTGGGAAGACCACAGCTTTTGACTATACGGACCTTTGTTGGCAAAGTAGTCTCTGCTTTTCAATACACTGTCTAGATTTGTCATCGCTTTCCTGCCAAGAAGCAATCACCTTCTTTTTCATGGCTGCAGTCACCATCCACAGTGATTTTGGAGCCCAAGAAGAGGAAATGTGTCACTGCCTCCACCTTTATCCCTTATATTTCCCATGAAGTAATGGGGCCAGATGCCATGATTTTAGGTTGTTTTTTTTTTATAATATTTATTCTTAAGCTGGCTCTTTCACTCTCATCCTTCTCCCTCATCAAGAGGCTCTTCAGTTCGTCTTTGCTTTCTGCCATTAGAGTAGTATCATCTGTATATCTGAGGTTTTTGATGTTTCTCAATATTCCTCAGTAGCACAGAAAACTATACTCCCATAAAAGACAAGAATGTGAAAAAAATTCGATATACACAGTATGTATAACCAAATCACTTTGCTGTACACCTGAAACTAAGACAACATTGTAAATCAACTATACATCAATAAAAATAAATAAACTAAAAAATGCATAGCAAATCATGGTGAAATGAACACTGACCAAAAATATTTAAAAAGTAATGCAAAAAAGGAGGCATTTTTTAAATTGCAAGATGTAATATCTTTATTAATAAGAGTTAAATATGATTTCCTTACAAAATATCTAGAAACTAATAAAATAAGGAAGTATTTGTCTTTACAAGATAAATACTTTGAAAATTGTAAAAAAAAAAATTGTATCATTTAAAAATAAAAGAATTCCTGGTACTGCTATTCAACATGAAATCTCTTCATATGAAATCCTTAAGTAATAATCCTATGTCTGGTAAAAATGACTGTCACAGCTCCTTAATCCTGATGATGAGTTACTGTGCCCAGGTTTATAATTTCTCCTCCAGAATTAACTTTGGGCTTGTTCCAGCTGCTAAAGGTGCTTAAATCACAGTGTAGCCTTAAGTCCCACCTCTGCTTAGACCATTACAAATTCAAGTAAATAGTCTGATACTGCAGATCAGAAAAAAGTATCAACAAAATCCTTATTTCTAACAGATTTTTCCACATTGCGCTGAAGAATGCAACTAATAATCACTAACAGAATAACTGCATCCAAGCCTACCTCTTAATCAAGTACAATGACTACCTGACCATTGGGAAGGAAGTCTGCAGTGGTGAATAGCATCAGGACACTTCAGAGAGAGCAAAGACTGTTTTCTCAGCAGTCCTTGCTTTACAAACTGGCTCTGCATTCAACAAGGTTTTAAGTTTTGAGAATCATTTACCTGATTACAAATGCTGATAAGTCTGGCTGAAAAATAGCCGTGCAAGAATTAGATATGATGCTTGCAAACCATCATTAGAGTGTCTGATGCATGACAAGCACTTAGTACATTGTGACTATGTTTCTTGACCTGTTTTAAACAGAAAATCAAGCTTATTTGATGTTGCCTTCAAAAGCTTAATGCTTGCAAAAATACCAGTAAAGTTGCTGATCAAATGAAAATGGCAGTTTCCAGGACATTTTGTTTTAGTATAAGATACCAGGAATCAGGAAGATATTATGTGGTAACTTTAGTATATAAACACACACTGATCATCCTCCCAATTTCCAAAAAGTCACTCTCAGTATAGGAACATTCATCACCAACTATTCTTACCACTAAATGGAAACCTGGCAAAAATATTGGGGTGTGGTGGACTGTAGCCCACCAGGCTTCTCAGTACAGGAAAATGGTAAGGAGGGAACTGATACAAAAAAATAATAATAATAGCAAAATATTATACACTTTACCATAAAGCATATCCTTCACTTCAGATCAAAGTTTATGCTAATCTTTGAGCCTCAGAACCAAGAGTTTATTTACAAAGCCATCTTTTTTTTCTGTAAAGATTTTCACAGTGATTCATTCATTTAAGAAATCCGAGAATTTCACATACTCTTTGCGACTCTATGGACTGTAGCCCACTGGGCTCTTCTGTCCATGGGGATTCTCCAGACAACAATACTGGAATGGATTGCCATGCCCTCCTCCAGGGGATCTTCCCAACATAGGGATTGAACCAAGGTCTCTTATGTCTCCTGCATTAGCAGGTGTGTTCTTTACCACTACTGCCACCTGGGAAGCCCTATATTTATGCAATTACATGTTAACCATATGAAGCAAATATATAAGAAACAACCATGTTATATCACAACATCCCTTGTGAGCCTTCTCAATGATTTTAGATCACATATCTTTAACTCTGAATGACTAAACCACTTCTGTCCCAAGAGCTGAAGATCTGCTCTTTCCATATGTCTTAGAATAGTTAATAGCAGATTTTTGCAGAATGATCTCACTCTTGTTACATTTTAAGGCTTTATTAACAAATATAAAGCCTTTCCAAATAATACATGGAATTCTTAAACCCTCCCTTTCATTCAACCTGCTTTCCTGAAATAGCAATAACTTGGACAATACATAAACAGTAAAAATGTAAGTGCACTGTCCACAATGGTCTGCTGCTCTGGTAGCTCAGCTGGTAAAGAATTCACCTGCAATGCAGAAGAACCCGGTTCCATTCCTGGGTCAGGAAGATGCACTGGAGAAGGCATAGGCTACCCACTTCAGTATTTTTGGACTTCCCTGGTGGCTCAGAAGGTAAAGAATCTGTCTGCAATGCGGAAGACCTGGATTTGATCATAGGGTTGGGAAGATATCCTGGAGAAGGGACCAGCCACCCATTCCAGTATTCTGGTCTGGAGAATTCCATGGACTGTATAGTCCATGGGGTCGCCGAGAGTCAGACAAGACTAAACGACTTTCACTTTCTATCTAAAACAGCCTTTAAGTGTATGTTGTAAAGCATTCAGGGGAAATGTAGCCTCAATTCTTTGGGGATTTTTTCCCAGTCACAATGAGTCAAGGGAATATTAAATATATTAATAACAGACCTTAAAAAGTGTAAGTTGTAGTGTTTGTACTAATTTTGTACAGAGAAGACTGGGAACAAGCTCTCTCAGAAAATACTTTGATAATAAATAGAATCCGGCTAATAGTTATTGGTGGAGTATTTTCCAGTTTTTTACTAAATACTCATAGAAAGCCAAAAATAAGAGATTGTTTGAATACAGAATAGTAAGGCTGGCAGCCAACCTCTTATAATCTAGGACAGATTTCCAAAAAAGACAAGATCTATAAAACTGGATTAAATAATGTCATTAGGGGAAATTAGCTAGAGGCTATTTTACCCCTCTCCCTCTTTTATTCCCTGGTCTATAAGCAGAAGGAAAAACCCACTAAATAATTGGGTATCCAACCATGGTACTTTAGTTAGCTCAACTGCACTCCAAAACTACCATTGCCTTATCACAGTGGGCAGGATACTTTGGTGATAGGCAAATGATAGTGATGTATTGATTCTGAGACTTTGATTTTCCAAGAGTAATTTGTTGTTGGCAGCCAGAGTAAAAGCCTTAGTAAATTCTTATAAGTCCCCATATGCTCTATCTATATGAGTATCAGAAGGGCAAAAAAAAAAAAAAAAGGACAGATGGAAAGAATCACAGTTTATTAAAGCACTGTGGTTGAAGCCCTCAGATAGTAAAAACTGAGCCATATGTTGACACACACAGACCCGCTATCCAAGTTTGGTTCAGAGAGGAGACATCAGTCAGCAGCCAAGAGGTTGAGATTTGCACCAAGTGAACATCAAACATTCATTTGGTACACACCAGATTTTTACAGGTCACTATCAAGAATCAGTAAATCAAGGCTCATTTAGGATTGAAAAAAGGCTCCCCTTCTCTGTGCAGAGTTTCATACTATCACCCTGGAAGTAGTCATTGTCTTTGCTTTACTGTCGCATTCTCATAGTGCCCTCTGCTGCCTTTCAGGTAAGCTTGGAGATGGCAGGTTGGTTGACAGCTAAAGGATGTGCTTTCATATATTTGAGACCAACAAGAAGGAAAAATAATGAGATTTCCTTTGTTATATGCTTTTTTCATACCAAAAGATATACTTTAAAGCCATTCTAAGTTCTTGTAAGCAGTACTTCATCTTCAACCCCAGATTAAATATCCCCCATGAATACATCTTAGAATATTCTATCCAAGTAAATGAAAAGAAGTATACTTTAATTTTGTAATAATGGATTTATTAACAAAAATGCTTTTAAGAATAATTCTTAATAATAATAATAATTTAGTTGATGATGAGCTAACATTGATAAATTAACAAGTCATTGCTTTAAAATCTTAACTACATAAAAATAACATTTATACTGAAGATTATGAACCTCCAAAAAAGTATTCTCATCCACTAATTGTTGAAATTATCATTCAGTATACCAGTAAATGATTCTAGAATGATTTTGCAATTGAGAAAATCCGGTCCAATTTAAGAAGTTGAGAACTATCTTTTTAATTCAAATTGCTTGCAAAGAGAAAAAAAATTACACATTTTCAGAAAATTGCAATACAAATGCAACAAATGAGAAATAATTTATAACAAAGCTCATAAGATAGTAGCAGAACTTTTTTCATATTACACAGTTACACCTTTAAAATTCACCTAGTAGTTCTCATAGAAATCTGTAATGATATAGCAGAACAGTTTAGAGCACAAAATAAAATGGTGCAATGTTTTGAAATTCATTTAAAGAAAGTCTGTAGTAAGTTAATATGAAATGGAGTTTTAAAATATTTCAACCTGTAGATATAAACTCGTGTCCAAAATCACAGTGAATACTGCAAGCCAATTTTATAATATACAAACACAATAGCAGACAGTTTTGCTTTGAAATTTGCTTTATGTAAAATCACATTTTGATATTTCTTTTTATAATGAGTAAATGTAAAAGCAAATATCACAGTAAAAAATAATGTATTTTATACGTGCTTTGTGTTAATGGTGCAAATTTATCAATGAATATTGAAGCTAACAGTAGAAAAAAACAACAAAAAAATTTCCAAAATACAGTAAATCACACAAAAACATAATTTGTTCTGTTATATATTCTAAAGGTTATATTTATACTATGAGCAGTGAATGAGATTAATGAGCTTTCTCAGCACAGTAAAAATCCTCCTCAGAAACAGAAGCTAAATTGCAATAAATCATGGATTTATGTTCATGTATTTATGGGATGGGAAAGATTTAGAGTTCCTCTGTAGAGAAAGCCATCCCAAGTAAAAGAAAAAATTATGGCATCCATAACATAAAGGTAGATAAACTGGGGCAAGCTCAAAGTTGTGCATTCAGTATGCTTTAATAATGTCAATAATTTATTAAAAGTAATTATCACAGCAGACTTGGCTGGTTATACTTCACCAGAAGTGACAAAATGCTAGTTCAATATGTTAGTTACCTTCATATGATTATGTATCAAGACCAATTAAATTAGAGCTATCGTTTTTCTACATTTCCCTTAAAACTAAGTGCCACTTTTCCTTTCAAAAATGTCAGCAGTATTATAGGTGATAGAGTGTAATTCATCAACTATAAAATATTTCATATCATTTATGCCAATAATCCAACCTTAGATCACTGCCTAAAAATATTTTTCCTTATTTGTTAAAAAACAGGTCTACTGATCATATTTGGCTATCTAGTAAGAGTACAATCTCTGACATTTATATAAAAAAGATTTTTGATCACAAATTTTGTGGACAAATATCATGAAGACAGTCTAGTATCATTTTTAAGTGAATAGGATCCTGGTGTGTTCAATTTGTGGCATCTTACTGGAAAAATTATCTGAAGACAAACACTGGGAATACAATTATAGCAATACTAACCCAGATGCCAAAAGCCCAGTAAACTTTATTTTGTCTGCACCTCTAAATGAAAGAGTCACTATCAGAAACAGTAGAGTGAACTTTCTACTCAATATCCTGAAAAGAAAAAAACAATAGAATCCAATATATTTGTTTCTGGGGATGTTATACAATCTGCTTCAAATACAGTGTAACACTAAGAAAAGAGGAAACCAGGTTGTTTGAAAAAAATCAAAATCATTTCAAGAGAAATATTGATAAATAAGAAAATGTTGCTGTTTAGAAAATAATTCCAATTTTGACAGATAATGATACAGTAATGCAGAGGAACAAAATCTTATAAGGCTTGGAATGTCATGTTTCAGACATTTTGAAATGGGCTGCTTTTCCATCAGTGTTCAGAAAGAGATCAGACAAAAACCACAGAGATAAATTTAGATCTTCTGTGCTCACATATGAGTAAAACATTTTTGTTACGATTATACAGCCTCTATTAATTCTTCATAAACTAGAGGCTGCTTGATGGAAGCACCAGAAATTATTCAGATTGGAGGGCAACATAACTTTCCAAAGGTAGGTTATTTTGGATTTTTTGAGAAATGTATATCCATTAATGGATGAGCAATAACTTTCATATTTCTAAACTATTTGAATTCATTCAGTTTAAATATTTCCAAAGAGCATATTTAATGAGCACTACTTGAAAAAGAGCCAGAAGTATAAAAATGAATAATGCATAATATTATCTCTAAAACTGTGAACAATCCTGGGTGGAGATAATACTAGAGATTTTTGATATTTTATGAAATTAAAATGTAACAATTTTTAAAATAGCATGCAACCTTGAAAAAAAGATTAATCTACATTTATTTCTAAGATTCAATAAGTAGCAAATTGACAAAAGGTAAACTATTTCTGATTTGGAATCCTTACAGACACCTTGTTATCAAATATCTTAGTCTTTATGTATGTCACATTTTCACATATGCATTCATACATTTTGACTCTTCTAGTGCCATTGAGTACTTCTTAACAATAATTGGCAAGTACCAATAATTTTTGTTTTATTACGTAAACCAACAAAATAGTGTGTCTTATTCCCAGCCAAATTTCTTCATTTCTATCTACACATTTAAAGCTATAAAATGGGTTAATTGTATTCTTTTGTACTGTGTTCACACTTGTTCAAAATTTTATATTGGCTTGATAGGAATCCTATTATTATAGCAGAATTTGAAACACCACACTCTCAAAAATAAGCTGATCAATGTATTATTAATGCCTCGTAAAGCTGTACAATGTAAGGTGAGGTCAAAAGTAAGACTATTTCAGCTTAGTTCTTGCTTAAAACTTACTCATTTATAGTCAGTTCTACATGGAAAATTTTACGTTTTCTCATTTCCAAGAAAACTACTTCTCTATGTAAAAGAACTACATAAATATTTTTCTTAATAACTCTAATGAATTTTTTAATAAAAGAATAAATGTGTAACAGCAGAAGGATATCAACTCTTCTCATTTACACATGACATGATTATGTTTTAATAGGAATAGTTCCAGAACACAAAAGCTAAAGATGATTAAGTGCTGTTAACAAACAGTAGATGACAAGAACAGGAAATTTTCCCAGATTCAAGGAACATTAAAATCTACACAATCTCCAAACTTGGTAGTTATAACAAGCTTGGAATACAAAAAATAGGCAGATAAATTAAATTAACACCAATCTGATGGCAGAAATATTTATTCTTATTTACTTTCAAGTGATTTAATTATCCCACACCAAAGCTCTCAGTTCAGTTTAGTTCAGTTTAGTCGCTCAGTCGTGACCAACTGCGACCGCATGAATCGCAGCCCGCCAAGGCCTCCCTGTCCATCACCAACTCCTGGAGTTTACCCAAACTCATGTCCATTGAGTCGGTTATGCTATTTAACAATCTCATACGCTGTTGTCCCCTTCTCTTCCTGCCCTCAATCTTTCTCACCGTCAGGGTCTTTTCAAATGAGTCAGCTCTTTACATCAGGTGGCCAAAGTACTGGAGTTTCAGCTTCAACATCAGTCCTTCCAATGAAGACCCAGGAATGATCTCCTTTAGGATGGATAGGTTGGATATCCTTTCAGTCCAAGGGACTTTCAAGAGTCTTCTCCAACACCACTGTTCAAAAGCATTAATTCTTCAGTGTTCAGCCTTCTTTATAGTCCAACTGTCACATCCATACATGACTGCTGGAAAAACCATAGTTTTGACTAAATGGACCTTTACTGAAAAAGTAATGTCTCTGCTTTTTAAAATTCTGTTTAGCTTGGTCATAACTTTCCTTCCAAGGCATAAGCATCTTTTAATTTCATGGCTGCAATCACCAACTGCAGTGATTTTGGAGCCCAAAGAAATAAAGTCTGACCCTGTTTCCACTGTTTCCCCATCTATTTCCCATGAAGTGATGGGACCAGATGCATGATCTTAGCTTTCTGAATGTTGAGCTTTAAGCTAACTTTTTCACACTCCTTTTTGACTTTCATCAAGAGGCTCTTTAGTTCTTCACTTTCTGCCATAAGGGTGGTGTCATCTGCATATCTGAAGTTCTTGAGATTTCTCCTGGCAATCATGATTCCAGCTTGTGCTTCTTCCAGCCCAGCATTTCTCATGATGTACTCTGCACATAAGTTAAATAAGGGTGACAATATACAGGTTTGACGTATTCTTTTTCCTATTTGGAACCAGTCTGTTGTTCCATGTCCAGTTCTAACTGTTGCTTCCTAAACTGTATACAGGTTTCTCAAGAGGCAGGTCAGGTGGTCTGGTATTCCCATCTCTTTCAGAATTTTCCACAGTTTATTGGGATCCACACAGTCAAAGGCTTTGGTATAGTCAATCAAGCAGAAATAAATGTTTTTCTGGAACTCTCTTGCTTTTTTCATGATCCAGTGGATGTTGGCAATTTGACCTCTGGTTCCTCTGCCTTTTCTAAAACAAGCTTGAACACCTGGAAGTTCATGGTTCACATATTGCTGAAGCCTGGCTTGGAGAATTTTGAGCACTGTTTACTAGCATGTGAGATGAGTGCAACTGTGCAGTAGCTTGAGCGTTCTTTGTAATTGCCTTTCTTTGGGATTGGAATGAAAACTGACCTTTTCCAGTCCTGTGGCCACTGCTGAGTTTTCAAAATTTGCTGGCATGATGAGTGTAGCACTTTCACAGCATCATCTTTTAGGATCTGAAGTAGCTCAACTGGAATTCTATCACCTCCACTAGCTTTGTTCGTAGTGATGCTTTCTAAGATTCTCTTGAATTCACATTCCAGGATGTCTGGCTCTAGGTGAGTAATCACACCATAGTACTTATCTGGATCATGAAGATCTTTTTTGTACAGTTCTTCTGTGTATTCTTGCCACCTCTTCTTGATATCTTCTGCTTCTGTTAGGTCCATACCATTTCTATCCTTTATTGTGCCCATCTTTCCATGAAATGTTCCCTTAATATCTCTAATTTTCTTGAAAAGATCTCTAGCCTTTCCCATTCTATTGTTTTCCTGTATTTCTTTGCATTGCTTGCTGAGGAAGGCTTTCTTATCTCTCTTTTCTATTCTCTAGAACTCCAACTCAAGTGGGTGTATATTTCCTTTTCTCTTTTGCTTTTTGCTTCTCTTCTTTTCTATTGGTAAGGCCTCCTCAGACAGCCATTTTGCTTTTTTGCATTTAGACACAGACAACTTCACTGATGAAATCTATCAAAAAAGAAATAAAATCAAATTTACCTAAATTTAGTAGAGGTATAGTGAGGTACAGTAGAGGTATAGAGAAAGTGAGACTGTGTCCTAATTCCTTTTATGATATCAGCATGTACTTAATATCAAAATATGATAAAAACATCATCCAAAAAATTATAAATATTCATCATAAGTATAGATGAGAAAACTTTAGAAAATATAAATAAATAAATTCATCAATACATAATAAAATATAATACAGAATGTTCAAATTACGTTTATCTAAGGAATGTAAAAATAATGTCATAACATTAACAGAAGAAAAGATGAACATATATGATCACCTCAATAGATATAAAGAAGTCACATGCAAAAATTGCAAACATACATATAATTTAAAAATTAAGCAAAATAAAAAATGAAAAAAAGTCATCCTTAAAATGCTATATAAAACATAGTTAGTCCTGATGATTCAGTGTTTTCCTCTCAAATATTGTAAACAAGAAAAAGAGATACTCTTCAACACTTCTTTTAAAATTTTTACTAAGGACTCAGTTAACATGAGAAAGGACAAGAAAAACAATTTCAAATAAATTATTTATATAAAATCCTATTATAGAAATCCTAAGAGATCCAGAAAACAGCAGCTAGAACTTTGAGTTCTGCAAGTTTGTGGGATACAAGTCAATATATAAGAATCCATATAATTTCTATAATTATACAAATATGTAATACAAAATATAACAAAATGAACTTATAAATATTGCAAACATGAATATCTTGAAAAAATTAGGTTTTAGATGTAAAAGTTATATATCTTAAAATCTACAAAGTACTGCTAAGATGAATTTAAAGAGACCTAAAAGATGGAGAGATATATCATATTCATGGATGGGAAGAGTGAGTATGTTTGAAACGTCACTGTCTCCAAAATTATCTGCAAGTTCATGTCAGTCTCAATCCTACTACCAGTAAGTTATGGGGTTTTTGGTTTTTGTATAACATAATAACAAGTGATAAGTAGATCATAAAATTTATATGGAAATATTAAGAACCTAGTAAATACAGACAAATCTTGACAGAACAAATTTGACTTCAAGAATATTGACTTCAAGATTCAGTGTAAAGTTATGGTAAAACCAAATAAGGGTAACTAAATAACAATTGGTACAAACAGTATATATTAATAAAAAACCAGCAGACCCATACACTGATTTTATACAATAGCAACCAAGCAATTCAATAAGTATGGGTGTTTTTTTGTTTTGTTTTTTTGTTTTTCTTTTTAAATGGTGCTAGAAAAACTAAATACGCAGCGGAACAGGGAAATCTAGACTCTTAATTTTGCAACTTTGGGTTAAGCTAAGTATCCTTAGATCAGACACAGAAAAAATAATTAAAGAAGAAAATAAAATCAATTAAATTTCACTGAAACTAAATACTTCTGCCCATTAAAGATACTTTTAGGGACTTCCCTCGTGGCCTAGTGGTTAAGACTCTGTGCTTCCACTAAAGGCAACTTGGGTTTGATCCCTGGTCTGGGAACTAAGATTCCACATGCCATGTGGCAAATATATATATTTTTTTTCTTTAAATATATCTATTTAAAGAAAATGGACCAAAAACTGGGAGAAAAACAGAAAAAAGGAAAGAAATCTTAACAATGTATTAGAAAATTATAAATGGAAAGTTGAAGAAAATGCAGAACAAGGATTTGTGGGAAAAAAAATCATAATTTTCTTTTCTTCTCTAGATAAGGAATTGAGGCAGTTCACTAGCAAGAGCCATGAAAGAACTTTTTGGAATTAGATAATTGTTCTGTAGTTTGACATGGGTATCAAATACAACACTCTTTGCCTAGTCTGGATCAAATAATAAGGAAATATATGATATTCTTAACCAAGGTGCATTCTACAAAATAACTGGCCCACTGTAGTCTTCAAAAATATCAATATCAAGAAAGACAAAGACTGAGCTATCATATGTTCCAGCGACAAGGAACCTAAAGACTTAGGCCACTAAATACAACGAATGAAGTGCCTTGAATTCATTTTTGGAACAGGGTAAATAGATATAAAATACATTATTGGGACAACTGACAAAATGAGAATCAGTTCAGTTCAGTCGCTCAGTCATGTCCAACTCTTTGCGACCCCATGAATCGCAGCACGCTAGGCTTCCCTGTCCATCACCAACTCCCGGAGTTCACTCAGATACACGTCCATCGAGTGAGTGATGCCAACCAGCCATCGCATCCTCTGCCAGACCCTTCTCCTCTTGCCCCCAATCCCTCCCAGCATCAGAGTCTTTTCCAATGAGTCAACTCTTCACATGAGGTGGCCAAAGTACTGGGGTTTCAGCTTTAGCACCATTCCTTCCAAAGAAATCCCAGGGCTGATCTCCTTCAGAATGGACTGGTTGGATCTCCTTGCAGTCCAAGGGACTCTCAAGAGTCTTCTCCAACACCACAGTTCAAACACATCAATACTTCAGCACTCAGCTTTCTTCACAGTCCA
This sequence comes from Bos indicus x Bos taurus, assembly GCF_003369695.1. Lineage (NCBI taxonomy): Eukaryota > Metazoa > Chordata > Mammalia > Artiodactyla > Bovidae > Bos > Bos indicus x Bos taurus. The sequence goes on along the minus strand of NC_040087.1, from coordinate 40,544,254 downwards.
ACTCTCACATGCATACATGACCACAGGAAAAACCATAGCCTTGACTAGACGGACCTTTGTTGGCAAAGTAATGTCTCTGCTTTTGAATATGCTATCTAGGTTGGTCATAATTTTCCTTCCAAGGAGTAAGCATCTTTTAATTTCTTGGCTGCAGTCACCATCTGCAGTGATTTTGGAGCCCCCCCCAAAAAAGTCTGACATTGTTTCCCCATCTATTTCCCATGAAGTGATGGGACTAGATGCAATGATCTTCATTTTCTGAATGTTGAGCTTTAAGCCAACTTTTCACTCTCCACTTTCACTTTCATCAAGAGGCTTTTGAGTTCCTCTTCACTTTCTGCCATAAGGGTGGTGTCATCTGCGTATCTGAGATTATTGGTATTTCTCCCGGCAATCTTGATTCCAGCTTGTGCTTCTTCCAGTCCAGTGTTTCTCATGATGTACTCTGCATATAAGTTAAATAAGCAGGGTGACAATAGACAGCCTTGATGTACTCCTTTTCCTATTTGGAACCAATCTGTTGTTCCATGTCCAGTTCTAACTGCTGCTTCCTGACCTGCATACAAATTTCTCAAGAGACAGGTCAGGTGGTCTGGTATTCCCATCAGTTTCAGATTTTTCCACAGTTTATTGTATCCACACAGTCAAAGGCTTTGGCATAGTCAATCAAGCAGAAATAGATGTTATTCTGGAACTCTCTTGCTTTTTTCATGATCCAGTGGATGTTGGCAATTTGACCTCTGGTTCCTCTGCCTTTTCTAAAACCAGCTTGAAAATGAGCATAGACTGGTATAATGCAATAGTGACAATTATCCAGGTTTTGATAATGTAATGCAGATGTGTCAGAGAGTCTCCTTATTCTTAAAAATATATGGATTGAGATATTTAGGCTTAAAAGGGATCAACATCAAATTACATACTCCAGAAGAATATATTTGTGTATAAGAGAGAGAGAATAATAAAGAAAATAAAGTGAAAGATAAACAACTTCTGATGGAGTTGCTCTATACAGTCAACAAAAACAAGACCAGGAACTGACTGTGGCTCAGATCATGAACTCCTTATTGCCAAATTCAGACTTAAATTGAAGAAAGTAGGGAAAACCACTAGACCATTCAGGTATGACCTAAATCAAATCCCTTATGATTATACAGTGGAAGTGAGAAATAGACTTAAGGGACTAGATCTTACAGATAGAGTGCCTGAAGAACTATGGATGGAGGTTCGTGACACTGTACAGGAGACAGGGATCAAGACCATCCCCACGGAAAAGAAATGCAAAAAAGAAAAATGGCTGTCTGAGGAGGCCTTAAAAGTAGCTGAAAAAAGAAGAGAAGCGAAAAGCAAAGGAGAAAAGGAAAGATATAAGCATTTGAATGCAGAGTTCCAAAGAATAGCAAGAAGAGATAAGAAAGCCTTCCTCAGTGATCAATGCAATGAAATAGAGGAAAACAACAAAATGGGAAAGACTAGAAATCTCTTCAAGAAAATTAGAGATGCCAAGGGAAAATTTCATGCAAAGATGAGCTCAATAAAAGAAAGAAATTGTATGGACCTAACAGAAGCAGAATATATTAAGAAGATGTGGCAAGAATACAAAGAAGAACTGTACAAAAGAGATCTTCATGACCAAGATAATCATGATGGTGTGATCACTCACCTAGAGCCAGACATCCTGGAATGTGAAGTCAAATGGGCCTTAGAAAGCATCACTATGAACAAAGCTAGGAGAGGTGATGGAATTCCAGTTGAGCTATTTCAAATCCTGAAAGATGATGCTTTGAAAGTGCTGCACTCAATATGCCAGCACATTTGGAAAACTCAGCAGTGGGCACAGGACTGGAAAAGGTCAGTTTTCATTCCATTCCCAAAGAAAGGCAATGACAAAGACTGCTCAAATTACCACACATTTGCACTCATCTCACAGGCTAGTAAAATAATGCTCAAAATTCTCCAAGCCAGGCTTCAGGAATACGTGAACCATGAATTTAAAGGTGTTCAAGCTGGTTTTAGAAAAGGCAGAGGAACCAGAGGTCAAATTGCCAACATCCGCTGGATCATGGAAAAAGCAAGAGAGTTCCAGAAAAACATCTATTTCTGATTGATTGACTATGCCAAAGCCTTTGACTGTGTGGATCACAATAGACTGTGGAAAATTCTGAAAGAGATGGAAATACCAGACCACCTGACCTGCCTCTTGAGAAACCTGTATACAGGTTAGGAAGCAACAGTTAGAACTGGACATGGAAAAACAGACTGGTTCCAAATAGGAAAAGGAGTACATCAAGGCTGTCTATTGTCACCCTGTTTATTTAACTTCTATGCAGAGTACCTCATGAGAAATGCTGGACTGGACGAAGCACAAGCTGGAATCAAGATTGCCAGGAGAAATCTCAAGAACCTCAGATATGCAGATGACACCACTCTTATGGCAGAAAGTGAAGAACTAAAGAGCCTCTTGATGAAAGTGAAAGAGGAGAGTGAAAAAGTTGGCTTAAAGCTCAACATTCAGAAAGCTAAGATCATGCATCTGGTCCCATCACTTCATGGGAAATAGATGGGGAAACAGCAGAAACAGTGTCAGATTTATTTTGGGGGGGCTCCAAAATCACTGCAGTTTGTGGTTGCAACCATGAAATTAAAAGACGCTTACTCCTTGGAAGGAAAATTATGACCAACCTAGATAGCATATTCAAAAGCAAAGACATTAGTTTTCTAACAAAGGTCCGTCTAGTCAAGGCTATGGTTTTTCCTGTGGTCATGTATGCATGTGAGAGTTGTATGCATGTATGCATGAAGAAAGCTGAGTGCCGAAGTATTGATGCTTTTGAACTGTGGTGTTGGAGAAGACTCTTGAGAGTCCCTTGGACTGCAAGGAGTTCCAACCAGTCCATTCTGAAGGAGATCAGCCCTGGGATTCCTTTTGGAAGGAATGATGCTAAAGCTGAAACTCCAGTACTTTGGCCACCTCATGCGAAGAGTTGACTCATTGGAAAAGACTCTGATGCTGGGAGGGATTGGGGGCAGGAGGAGAAGGGGACGACAGAGGATGAGATGGCTGGATGGCATCACTGACTCGATGGATGTGAATCTAAGTGAACTCCAGGAGTTGGTGATGGACAGAGAGGCCTGGTGTGCTTTGATTCGTGAGTTCACAAATAATCAGACACTACTGAGCGACTGAACTGAACTGAACTGAAACAACTCCTGAATTGTGTAAGGAGTGTACAGGAATTTCTTGTATTTCTGCAAATTTTCTCTAAATGTAATGTTTCAAAGTAAAAGTCACACACAAAGGAAAATAGGAGAATTTGAAACAGAAAAAAGGGAATGTGTCAGGAGTGATTGAAGGGTAGAAGGTAGTACAGAAGAAACAGTGTTCTCAGCTCTGAGAATACATGATTCTTTCAGTTTTAGACATGATTGTTATCCAGAGAAAGGATAATAGTGGACCAAAGTCTCAGTGAAAACAGGAAGAAATAACTTTCAGTCTAGAAGATGACTGTACTTAGTAGAAGGTACCTTTGTGTATAAGTTTTGTTTAACAGAATGATATCCAGTAGAAAGACAAACAGTAAAGAGAATCTCAAAGGTTCAACTTTTAACAAACGATTTTTTTCAATGCACTATCTCAGTCAAAGAACACTGACCAAGACAGGTCAGTTTTAGCCCTAAGTCTGCAACTTAGTAGTTAAATATATAACCTAAATTTTATTTGCATAAATTTCTCATTTGAAAATAGGATACCTATAAATATCAATTCATGATAGTTTTATAAAAAAGTAATAACAATTCATGTCAATATTAAAACACTAACATTAATTATTCAATAAATTAATTAACAATTAATTATATACTATATGAGACATCACCATGCACCTGTATAAACATAAATGTTATACCATCTTCTCACATTGTTAGGTGCACATAGAAACTGGACATCACTGAATTCCCTTTTATGCACTATAAAATCAGAATGCTTGCAAAAAATAGACATCCATTGCTAAAGCACATTTTTATTAAAGATGTTAACATAATATGTGACCTTTGAGTAGCATGTAATCATTAAGATGTTTTATCCCACTTTTAATTCTGTCTTTTAGGGCTATCTTCTGTTTTGAATAATTTGATATGTGTTTCATTGGGAAATACAGAATTTTGAGGAAAGCAAGCAGCCTTGCAGATGTTTTCCAGATATACAACATATTTGAGCTGCTGTCTTGAGAAGTAGGGCATTTTTATAGAATGAGTTGCTGCATATACTTGAAATGTCAAGACATGCTCTCAAGACTGTACAGGTTTTTCATGAAGTCTAACTTAAAACACTGTCACGTTTTTAATTCTACACACACTGATTTATGAACAATCACAGTAGATTTTCTTGACATTTATTTTCTTACTTTTAAAGCTTGATCTAGAATTTCCAGTTAAGCACATTTTCTACTATCTCCTACAGAAAGATTACAGTTCTAAAACTTCACTAAAAAATCACAATCATTATATATATATATATACACACATATATACTTGCAAAGGTCATTTAACATAAAAATGTTAAAATTGAGTCATGATATTGAATGTGATAAGTACATTTGTGTATGTATCTGCATGCATATATAATAAAATCTGCAAATGTCATAAATTTTTAGCATATTAAGAAAGTCACAGAAAATGCTTCATAAATCAATGTTGGTAATACATGTAGCTTACAGTATGAGAAAGATCTCTGAAATAAGTCACATACATATGTAAATTATGGAAATACTTATAAAAGTAAATATACATTCCCTGTAATCATTATAAAGACACTGAACTGTAAGTTCTGATTTTAAGTTACTTTCTACATATTAAGGACTTAGGACTTGGTGTTTGAGTAGTCTTTTATGTTTATTACAATGTCATTTTGTCTTTAGAATCATAACTTTCATTTATTTAGGTAATAAATATGACTACACAACACAAAAAACTACTATGTTTATTGAAATTATTGTGATACACAGATATGCTTTGATATATGTCTAGGATATTTGAAGATCTATTTAATTTTTAATGATTAGTTTATTTATCATCGGACCATGACTTTCTCTACTTAAACTTACTCAGATGAAAAATATCAAACAAGATTAAAGGCTAATTACTAAGTCATATTTTGTATACCAAATAGCTATTCACTATACAATGTATCAGTTCAGTTTAGTTCAGTCGCTCAGTCGTGTACAACTCTTTGAGACCCCATGAATCGCAGCAGGCTAGGCCTCCCTGTCCATCACCAACTCCCGGAGTTCACTCAGATACACGTCCATCGAGTGAGTGATGCCAAGCAGCCATCGCATCCGCTGCCAGACCCTTCTCCTCCTGCCCCCAATCCCTCCCAGCATCAGAGTCTTTTCCAATGAGTCAACACTTAGCATGAGGTGGCCAAAGTACTGGAGTTTCAGCTTTAGCATCATTCCTTCCAAAGAAATCCCAGGGCTGATCTCCTTCAGAATGGACTGGTTGGATCTCCTTGCAGTCCAAGGGACTCTCAAGAGTCTTCTCCAACACCACAGTTCAAACACATCAATACTTCAGCACTCAGCTTTCTTCACAGTCCAACTCTCACATGACCACAGGAAAAACCATAGCCTTGACTAGATGGACCTTTGTTGGCAAAGTAATGTCTCTGCTTTTGAATATGCTATCTAGGTTGGTCATAATTTTCCTTCCAAGGAGTAAGCGTCTTTTAATTTCATGGCTGCAACCACCAACTGCAGTGATTTTGGAGTCCAAAAAAATAAAGTCTGACACTGTTTCCACTGTTTCCCCATCTATTTCCCATGAAGTGATGGGACCAGATGCCATGATCTTAGTTTTCTGAATGTTGAGCTTTAAGCCAACTTTTTCACTCTCCTCTTTCACTTTCATCAAGAGGCTCTTTATTTCTTCTTCGCTTTCTGACATAAGGATGGTGTCATCTGCATAACTGAGGTTATTGATATTTCTCCCGGCAATCTTGATTCCAGCTTGTGCTTCCTCCAGCCCAGCATTTCTCATGATGTACTCTGCATAGAAGTTAAATAAGCAGGGTGACAATAGACAGCCTTGATGTACTCCTTTTCCTATTTGGAACCAGTCTGTTTTTCCATGTCCAGTTCTAATGGTGGCTTCCTCACCTGCATACAGGTTTCTCAAGAGGCAGGTCAGGTGGTCTGGTATTCCCATCTCTTTATTCCCATCACAGTCTATTGTGATCCACACAGTCAAAGGCTTTGGCATAGTCAATCAAGCAGAAATAGATGTTTTTCTGGAACTCTCTTGCTTTTTCCATGATCCAGCGGATGTTGGCAATTTGACCTCTGGTTCCTCTGCCTTTTCTAAAACCAGCTTGAACACCTTTAAATTCATGGTTCACGTATTCCTGAAGCCTGGATTGGAGAATTTTGACCATTGCATTACTAGCATGTGAGATGAATGCAATTGTGCAGTAATTTGAGCATTCTTTGTCATTGCCTCTCTTTGTGATTGGAATGAAAACTGATCTTTTCCAGTCCCGTGGCCACTGCTGAGTTTTCCTAATTTGTTGGCATATTGAGTGCCTCACTTTCACAGCATCATCTCTCAGGATTTGAAATAGCTCAACTGGAATTCCATCACTTCCACTAGCTTTGTTCATAGTGATGCTTCCTAAAGCCCATTTCATTTCACATCTCAGGATGTGATGTCTGGGTCTAGGTGAGTGATCACACCATAGCGCTTATCTGGGTTGTGAAGATCTTTTTTGTACAGTTCTTCTGTGTATTATTGCCACCTCTTAATACTTTCTTCTTATATAGGTCCATACCATTTCTGTCCTTTATTGAGCCCATCTCTCCATGAAATGTTCCCTTGGTATCTCTAATTTTCTTGAAGAAATTTCTAGTCTTTTCCATTCTATAGTTTTCCTCTATTGCTTTGCAGTGATCGCTGAGGAAGGCTTTCTTATCTCTCCTTGCTATTCTTTGGAACTCTACATTAAAATGGGTTTATCTTTCCTTTTCTCCTTTGCTTTTCACTTTTCTTCTTTTCACAGCTATTTAATACAGCCTCCCCAGACAGTCATTTTGCTTTGTTTTTTGCATTTATTTGTCTTGGAGATGGTCTTGATTCCTGTCTCCTATACAATATCATGAACCTCCATCCATAGTTTATCAGGCACTTTGTCTATTAGATCTAGTCCCTTAAGTCTATTTCTCATTTCCACTGTATAGTCATAAGGGATTTGATTTAGATCATACCTGAATGGTCTAGTGGTTTTCCCTACTTTCTTCAATTTAAGTCTGAATTTGGCAATAAGGAGTTCATGATCTGAGCCACGGTCACCTCCCGGTCTTGTTTTTGCTGACTGTATAGAACTTCTCCCTTTTTGGCTGCAAAGAATATAATCAATATGATTTCGGTGTTGACCATCTGGTGATGTCCATGTGTAAAGTCTTTTCTTCTGTTGTTGGAAGACAGTGTTTGCTATGATCAGTGTGTTCTTTTGGCAGAACTCTATTAGCCTTTTCCCTGCTTCATTCTGTACTCCAAGGCCAAATTTGCCTGTTACTCCACGTGTTTCTTGACTTCCTACTCTTGCATTCCAGTCCCCTATAATGAAAAGGACATATTTTTTGGATGTTAGTTCTAGAAGGCCTTGTAGGTCTTCATAGAACTGTTCAACTTGAGCTTCTTCTGCATTACTGGTTGGGGCATAGACTTGGATTACGGTGATATTGAATGGTTTGCCTTGGAAAAGAATAGAGATCATTCTTTCATTTTTGAGATGCTGGATTAAATAATCTCAAAAGGCACTTCCAACTTTTACTTTTCTACAAGCTATTATACTTATATAAACATTATTCATGTCAATCAAAATCCAATTACAGTTGAAGACTGTGCATGCAGATTATTAGAATAAAATAAAACTATGTCTCATTGGACTTCCCAAGTGGCTTAGTGGTAAAGAATCCACCTGCCAGTCAGGAGATGTAGTCCAATCCCTGGGTCACTAACATCCCTGGAGTAGGAAATGGCAGCCGACTTCATTTCCCTGGGATGCCTGGGAAATCCCTTGGACACTGGATCCTGGTAGGCTGTAGTCCATGAGGTTGCAAATGAGTCAGATACAACTAAGCTACTAAATAACAACAGCATGTCTTATTTAGCCTATGAACTGCATTTTTATCTTAGAGATTTTTGCATCTTTCAGAATGGTGACACTGCATTTTATATTAGGTAGATATATATCAGTATAGATATAGTATTAAATCAGTATGTTTTATATATTATGCAGGCCAGTGCCAAGAGGCTAGTCTGTCATTTGGCTGAGCCCACGGATTAGGCCAGGACCACCCAGGCTAGGCTGCCTTTCGATTGACACCACTGATTAGGCCAGGCCAAACAAGTTTAAGGTCAGGAGGGGCGGCCGTGAGGAGATATCCCTTGTCCAAGATAAGGAGCAGCAGCTGTGCTTTACTGGCGCAGCTGTGAAGAGATACCCCACGTCCAAGGTAAGAGAAACCCAAGTAAGACAGTCATCGTGTGAGGGCATCAGAGGGCAGACACACTGAAACCATAATCACAGAAAACTAGTCAATCTAATCACATGGACCACAGCCATGTCTAACTCAGTGAAACTAAGCCATGCCGTGTGGGGCCACCCAAAACAGACGGGTCATGGTGGAGAGGTCTGACAGAATGTGGTCCCCTAGAGAAGGGAATGGCAAACCACTTCAGTATTCTTGCCTTGAGAACTCCATAAACAGTATGAGAAGGCAAAATGATAGGATACTAAAAGAGGAACTCCCCAGTAGCCCAATATGCTACTGGAGATCAGTGGAAAAATAACTCCAGAAAGAATGAAGGCATGGAGCCAAAGCAAAAACAATACCCACTTGTGGATGTGACTGGTGATAGAAGCAAGGTCTGATGCTGTAAAGAGCAATATTGCATAGGAACCTGGAATGTTAGGTCCATGAATCAAGGCAAATTGGAAGTGGTCAAACAAGAGATGGCAAGAGTGAATGTCGACATTCTAGGAATCAACAAACTAAGATGGACTGGAATGGGTGAATTTAAATCAGATGGCCGTTATATCTACTACTGTGGGCAGGAATCCCTTAGAAGAAATGGAGTAGCCATTATAGTCAGCAAAGAGTCAAAAATGCAGTATTTGGATGCAATCTCAAAAACGACAGAATGATATCTGTTTATTTCCAAAGAAGACCATTCAATATCATGGTAATCCAGTAACGCTGAAGAAGCTGAAGTTGATCATTTCTATGAAGACCTACAAGACCTTTTAGAACTAACACCCAAAAAAGATGTCCTTTTCATTATAGAGGACTGGAACACAAAAGTAGGAAGGCAAGAAATACCTGGGGTAACAGGAAAAGTTGGCCTTAAAATATGGAATGAGGCAGGACAAAGGCTAATGAAGTTTTGTCAAGAGAACGCACTGGGCATAGCAAACACCCTCTTCCAACAACACAAGACAATACCCTACACATGGACATCACCAGATGGTCAACACTGAAATCAGACTGATTATGTTCTTTGCAGCCAAAGATGGAGAAGCTCTACACAGTCAGTAAAAACAAGACTGGGAGGTGACTGTGGCTCAGATCATGAACTCCTTATTGCCAAATTCAGACTTAAATTGAAGAAAGTAGGGAAAACCATTAGACCATTCAGATATGATCTAAATCAAATCCCTTATGATTATACAGTGGAAGTGAGAAATAGATTTAAGGGACTAGATCTGATAGACAGAGTGCCTGATAAACTATGGACAGAGGTTCGTGACATTGTACAGGAAACAGGGATCAAGACCATCCCCATGGAAAGGAAAAGCAAAAAAAGCAAAACAGCTGTCTGGGCAGGCCTTAGAAATAGCTGAGAAAAGAAGAGAAGAGAAAAGCAAAGGAGAAAAGGAAAGCTATAAGCATCTGAATGCAGAGTTCCAAAGAATAGCAAGGAGAGATAAGAAAGCCTTCCTCACCGATCACTGCAAAGAAATAGAGGAAAACAACAGAATGGGAAAGACTAGAGATCTCTTGGGAGAAGGCAAAGGCACCCAACTCCAGTACTGTTGCCCAGAAAATCCCATGGATGGAGGAGCCTGGTAGGCTGCAGTCCGTGGGGTTGCTAAGAGTCAGACACGACTGAGCGACTTCACTTTCAATTTCCACTTTCATGCATTGGAGAAGGAAATGGCAACCCACTCCAGTGTTCTTGCCTGGAGAATCCCATGGACAGAGAAGCCTGGTAGGCTGCAGTCCATGGGGTCACACAGAGTCGGACACCACTGAAGCGACTTAGCAGCAGAGATCTATTCAAGAAAATTAGAGATACCCAGGGAACATTTCATGGATAGATGGGCTCAATAAAGGACAGAAATGGTATGGACCTAACAGAAGCAGAAGGTATTAAGAAGAAGTGGCAAGAATACACAGAAGAACTCTACAAAAAAGATCTTCACAACCCAGATAATCACGATTGTGTGATCATTCACCTAGAGCCAGACATCCTTGAATGTGAAGTCAAGTGGGTCTTAGAGAGCCTCACTATGAACAAAGCTAGTGAAGGTGATGGCATAACAGTTGAGCTATTTCAAATCCTTGGAAGATGATGCTATGAAAATGCTGCACTCAATATGCCAGTAAATTTGGAAAACTCAGCAGTGGCCACAGGACTGGAAAAGGTCAGTTTTCATTCCAATCCCAAAGAAAGGCAATGCCAAAGAATGCTCAAACTACTGCACAATTGCACTCATCTCACATACTAGTAAAGTAATGCTCAAATTCTCCAAGCCAGGCTTCAGCAATACATGAACTGTGAACTTCCAGATATCCAAGATTGTTTTAGAAAAGGCAGAGGAACCAGAGATCAAATTGCCAACATCCACTGGATCACTGAAAAAATAAAAGAGTTTGAGAAAAGCATCTATTTCTGCTTTATTGACTATGCCAAAGCCTTTGACTATGTGGATCACAATAAACTGTGGAAAATTCTGAAAGAGATGGGAATACCAGACCACCTGACCTGCCTCTTGAGAAACCTATATTCAGGTCAGGAAGTAACAGTAGAACTGGACATGGAACAACAGAGTGGTTCCAAATAGGAAAAAGAGTACATCAAGGCTGTATAGTGTAACCCTGCTTATTTAACTTGTATGCAGAGTACATCGTGAGAAATGCTGGGTGGAAGAAACACAAGCTAGAAGCAAGATTGCTGGGAGAAATATCAATAACTTCAGATATGTAGATGACACCACCCTTATGGCAGAGTGTGAAGAGGAACTCAAAAGCCTCTTGATGAAAGTGAAAGAGGAGAGTGAAAAAGTTGGCTTAAAGCTCAACATTCAGAAAACTAATATCATGGCATCTGGTCCCATCACACATGGGAAATAAATGGGGAAACAGTGTCAGACTTTTTTTTTTGGGGGGGGGGGGCTCCAAAATCACTGCAGATGGTGGTTGCAGCCATGAAATTAAAAGACTCCTTGAAAGGAAAGTTATGACCAATCTAGATAGCATATTAAAAATCAGAGACATTACTTTGCCAACAAAGATCCATCTAGACAACACTATGGTTTTTCCAGTGATCATGTATGGATGTGAAAGTTGGATTGTGAAGAAAGCTGAGTGCCGAAGAATTGATGCTTTTGAACTGTGGTGTTGGAGAAGACTCTTGAGAGTCCCTTGGACTGCAAGGAGATCCAACCAGTCCATCCTAAAGGAGATCAGTCCTAGGTGTTCACTGGAAGGACTGATGCTGAAGCTGAAACTCCAATAGACCACCTCATGAGAAGAGTTAACTCATTGGAAAAGACCCTGATGCTGGGAGGGATTGGAAGCAGGAGGAGAAGGGGAGGACAGAGGATGGGATGGCTGGATGGCATCACCGACTTGATGGACATGAGTTTGAATGAACTCAGGGAGCTGGTGATGGACAGGGAGGCCTGGCGTGCTGTGATTCATGGGCTCCAAAGAGTAGGACACGACTGAGCAACTGAACTGAACTGAGTATAGTTTAAAATAATATACTATTTGCTAAGACTGATGTAACAAAGTACTAAAACTGAATGGCTTAGACAACAATAATGTATTGTCTCAGAGTTAGGCATGACTCAAGTGACTTAGCAGCAGTAGCACAGTTTTGAATCCTAAAAGCCCAACATCACAATTATCATTGCACTGGTTTCTTTCAAAGGCTGTGGGGAAAATTTGTTCCATACCTCTTGTAACTTAGTGAAATCTTTGGGATTATTTAGCTTGTAAAAGCTTCACCAATCTCTATCTTTATCTCATATGGCATTCTCCCTGTGGGAGTATCTGGGTGCAAATTTCCCCCTTTTTTAAAAACCAACAGCAACACACTGAATTATGGCCCATCCTACTTCAGTATAATCTCATCTTATCTAATTATATCTACAATAACCTTGTTTCCATATAAGACCCCATTCTAAGGTACTAGGGTTTAGAATTTCAACATATGAATTTTAGAGGGATACAACTGAACCCAAAATATAACATATCTTAGTATCTATATGTTACTATTTATACCACTGACATGCTAGTTTATTAGATAGTGCTATTATAATGATATGTGGACATAAATATAAACCATAGAATATTTATACTATGAGCATATTATTATTATAAAATATATTAGTATATTTTATAATACATGGGGCTTCCCTGGTGGCTCAGATGGTAAAGAATCCACCTGCAATGCAGGAGACCCAGGTGTGATCCCTGGGTTGGGAGAAGATCCCCTGGAGGAGGGAATGGCTACCCACTCCAGGATTCTTGCCTGGAGAATTCTATGGAGAGAAGAGCCTGGTGAGCTACAGTCCGTGGAATCACAGAGTTGGACCCAACTGAGCAACTAACACATACATACATACATAGTACATAGGAAGATGGTAGATAATCTAAAGATTGGCCTATTCTAAGCAAAATCTAAGCTGATTTATTTATGAAAGTACTTTGAAAAACTATTCAAACAATTCTTCCTGAAACTTTTTCTCAATATACTAATTCTTTTAGGAGGAAACACAAAATGTTACTGAGAAACAAGATAGTAATGGCACCTTACTCATGTGTTTCAATAATTAATATAAAAATAAAGTTTCAACTGTATGTGTAAGCTACAACTTTGAAAGCTGCAATTCTATGCCTAACTTAGAATTGTATTGCAGTTGAATTTGTATATGTATATATGTAGTCCCATTCCCTCCTTAAAGATGTTCACAAACTGAAAATATTTGTCAAATAATATGTAGAGTGTATCCTCTCTGTTTATATTAGCAAAGAGATTAATCCTATAATAGCAGTTTAAAATGCAGACAATATAAAGTATTTGGTCCTGTGTAAATATGCATATCACTGTTTGAGTGTGTATTTGCCATTTGCTAAAAACTATTTTAATTAAAAGTCCAAAAATAACTAGTTTCATCGTATTTGGTAAAGTAAATAGCACCATTAAAAGTCAATCAAGTATGACAAAGTGAAAAAAGTATTTGTGAAATGGATCTTTTGCCTTCTTTGTTTTATTCATAGCCTGGATCCCTTTCCTTTACTATCACACCCACTCATTTCCTGGGCTCCCATCAGACTTTGGAGAAGTATCTAAACATCAGAACCCATCTTGTTTTTAGAATCACTGGTTTCAATAAAATTAATAAATAAAGACTAAGATTTCATTAACTAAAACAAGATTTTAATGACAAACTGTCTTCATTAAGATGCATCTTTTCCTTGAGTTTTTAAAGTCACACATGCATACAACACACACACACATATTAAAAGGAAAAAGATTGTTTCCTTTCTACTACTGTCAACACTTTGTAAAAAATTCATAAACAGAAACCTCAGTTAAATAAAGACTGGAGACCAGAAAGGGAAGCTCTCACACCTATCACAATAGCAGAGCTCAACAGGAAGATAAGACTTCTTTCCCAGCAAGGATTTAACCAATGAAAAGTCATGGACTATTTGTTTAAGATGGCCTTCCAAGTTTCCTTCTCCTCTCTATAAAAAGTCTTCTCTTTCCCTTGCTGGGCAGAGCCTTCCTAGTGACTGAACATGGTTGCAGACCCTGAACTGCAACGTTCTGCTGACCACAGGTAAACCCATCTTTGCTAGAGACATACCCAGCAGTCCATCTGTTTTATGTCAACAAATTCTCCCAACAAATTGTGTAGGTTTTACAATTCTTGGACAACAACTGGGTGTCTGACAATCAATTTAATTCTGACACTATCTTCATAGAGTTAAAATCAGATCTCACAGCTTAAGGGCTCAAGTCTCACAAGATTACTCCCACTTTAGATTCCAATCACAAGTCTGGATTTCCCATACTTCAGACTCAGAAAATCAATTTACTTAAAATTATCCGTTTCCTATAAAGGAGGTAACTCACAAACAGTCAAATAGAATAGATGCATTGGGCAAGGTTTCAAAAAGGGATATGGAGCTTGCATTCCCTCCCTGGGTGTGCTACCACCCAATACATGTATACATATACCCCTTCCTTCCTGAACCTCCCTCCAACCACTCCATCTCATACCCTCTAGTTCATTACTGAGCACCTAATTGAGTTCCCTGTGCTATACAGCAGCTTCCTACTAGCCATCTATTTTACACACAGTAGTGTATATATGTCATTTCTACTCACTCTCTCCTTCCACCCTTGCATCTATGTCTTTATTCTTGTGCTGCAAATAGGCTCATCTGAACCACCTTTGAACCTTCTATACATGTGTTAATATTTGTTTTTCTCTTTCTGACTTACTTCACTCTGTGTGACAAACTCTAAGTCCATTCACATCACTACAAATGACTCAGTTTTGTTCTTTTCTATGGTTGAGTAATAGTTCATTGTATGTATGAACCACATCTTCTTTACCCATTCATCTTTTGATGGGCATTTAGATTGCTTCCATGTCCCGGCTACTGTAAATAGTGCTGTAATGAACATATGATGCTTTTGAACTGTGGTGTTGGAGAAGACTCTTGAGACTCCCTTGGACTGCAAGGAGATCCAACCAGCCCATTCTAAAGGAGATCAGTCCTGGGTGTTCTTTGGAAAGAATGATGCTAAAGCTGAAACTCCAGTACTTTGGCCACCTCATGCAAGAGTTGACTCATTGGGGAGGGCTCTGATGCTGGGAGGGACTGGGGGCAGGAGGAGAAGGGGATGACAAGAGGATGAGATGTCTGGATGGCATCACCAACTCGATGGACGTGAGTCTGGGTGAACTCCGGGAGTTGGTGATGGACAGGGAGGCCTGGCATGCTGCAATTCATGGGGTTGCAAAGAGTCAAACATGACTGAGCGGCTGAACTGAACTGAATGAACATATAGTTCTTATCACTTAGGAAATTACAAGGCTTTTAGGAGGTCTGTCCATGAGCTGTGACCAAATATAAATTCCTATTGTGTCACAAAATCATATATAATAGCATACACATATGTATGTATGTATATGTATATATGTTTGTATTTCATATATATATTACATATGTATGTATATGACCATATATTTCTGGTAAGATGGCTCTAATTGTTTGTAAGAAACATACAATATTTCTAAATCCCAGTGTAGATTATAGCTGGGATCCCTGCTATATCATATTAAATGGTTTCTATTCCTAATACTGCTTATTAACTTATCCATGCCTATATAGGAGAGATAATAATATTATTGTAAGTATTAAATAATATAGCAGCTATAGTCAATAGTCATTGATATATAGCAAGAACACAATAAGTTCAGAATTATTATCATCACCACTCCTTTTTAAAAATCATGTTAAAATATTAACAGTAATTATCTTTATGTGTTAGGATTAAAACTGATTATTATATATATTTAATATTATATTTTTCAAGACTTTACAAGGACTATTAATTGCATAGTAACAAATAAAATGCTGTTTTGAAATGAAATAAAAAGAACTCAACAGTATTTATCTAATAATATTAATAAATTATAAACTGTTTATTATGTAAAATAATGTAACATCAACTCTCTTTCAAACTAAACTTTAAAAAGCAATTACTGAATCCATTAAAAGTATTTATTGACAACCACAGGAAGTTTGAAAATGACACAAACAACGGCTACTTCTTGTCTTCTTCTATTGAGTGACAGTGGATCTAAAACTTCACATCTGGTCTCAGATTGGAACCAGAACCCGTTGTCTTTTAATTAAAATCACTCACCTGGTTTTAGAACTTACTGAAGCTCAGGTTCTTAATGTCTCAGCATACAAGGAATTCAACAAGGGGCAAAGTGATAGTCAAGAAGTAGATTTACTAATACAGGATGCTTGTAAGGATACAAGTGGGCAATCAAGGGGACTCTGCCCCAAGAATTAAGTAAGCCATCAAAGAAAATAAGGGGCTCTGAGAGACACATATGAATGTCTGCCTTCCTGATGTCTACTTTCTCTGCAGCTCAGGATTGCATATAAGCCTTAGTTACCTGTCTTTGAATTTTTCATATCTATGTGAGATTCCTGTATATAAGAAATTTTATTTTCCTATTAATCTGTCTTAGATATATTTTTAATAGGTCAACTAAAAAAGCTGCCAACTACAAATTAGCACTTACCAAGAACATTGCCAATGACTGAACAAAAAAAGGCATTTGCCATCTGTCTCCACGGAGACTGAACCTCCTGTTGCTATTGTTGCTAAACTTCAACAATTCCTGAGGGAGTTAAGGGTAGAGTGAGGCACTCTGTGCTCCAGGGAATTTGGTGGGACTGGTCTTTAGATAGCTGGATGTATCTAGGAACAGATTTTATGATTTCAGTCCTTGAATCTCCTCCTGTCTAGAAAAGCACTAAATCCCTTCATGGTGACATCAGATTTTCATGACTAACAAAAAACTTTTTGTAAAATGAGTGCTTCATGACATTGAACTCCCCTTCACTAAAACCTTGTTGACTTTCCCCCACTGCTGCTTTGGAGTAGTCTCTCAGAGCTATTTGAGATGCTGCCTCCTGAGCTGCAGTCCTCATTTTGTCCCAAATAAAATTTAACTCACAACTCTCAAGTTGTACATTTTTTTTTTTTTAGTCGACAAAGCCTATAAAGGTAGAGGAACAATTTTCCTTCCCAATAACACTTAAAAAAAAAAAAACTTAAAAAGGACTCTCTTGGCCCCTTTTCATACCATTTTTCTTTTTATACCATTTATCTGTGATTAACTTTTCTGCACTAGGATTTATGAGATAGCATTTACTATTGTGTGCTTATTTTTGTATCCCTTTACACTCATGTCCTTTACACTGTATGTCCTCTGATTTGTTACTCTAAAAGAAGCATATACCTGAATTTCATATTTTACTTGATATAGATAATATTTTATCATATAATATATATCTAAGCCTGTTTATATTTGCTGCATTTATTAACAGTTTGGACTGTTTGGCCATTTTCTTTTGACATAATTTTCTTTTTTTGTTTGTTTTTACCCATTCTGACTTTTAATTTTTTTCTTCCCTTTTCATCTTTAGAGTTGCATATTGTATATCTCTTACTTTTCCTTTTAGTTGCTAACATTCATATATATTAATATATTTTTTCCTAATAACTGCTAATATTAATCAATGCCATGCTTTTTATCCAAAACAAGGCAACACCCAGCAGGATATGCTGGATATCCAGCATATTCAGAATATGTGCCAGTTTCTTATAAACTTTTTCTTAACTGACTTTCATGTCATTTTTGCATATTTAGCTTAAATTTATTATTAACCACAAAAACCTATATTAATTTTATTATTTTTCTTTATATTTTATTTTTCTTAATATTTAGTAAAATTATTATTACATTTTACCTATATGTGTTCTTATCATTAAATTTTTGTCTTATTCCTGTCTTCTGCATTCCTTTTTTCTTTACCTACAGAAGTACCTTTTTGATAGTTCTTTTGTAAACTGTTCTCTGGGAATGAGCTTTAAGTAACCATATACTTTTCTTTTTTCAGCCATTATAACTAAATAAAATTTGTTGTCCTGGTACTATTCTTCTGTAAGTTTCTTTCTGTGAATTTCTGTAAATTTCTTTCTCTCATACATTCTAGAATTTTCTCTCTGATCTCATGTTTTGTGATTTCATTTTGAGGTGTCTATTCCTCAGATAAGAAAGTGTGAGGTATCTATTGAGGTGCTCTTCAATCTGATGATTCATATGGTTGGTCATTCTGGAATAATTTCAGGTTTGAATGTTTCAAATATTTGCTCCCTAACATTTACTTTACATCCTCTACTACTCTTCTTTCTAATTTGTATCTGTTCAGCATTGAAATAACTTTTTGAGCCTGTTGAGTAAAGTTAGTCATAGCATCAACTTGTAGGATAACATCTGTAGTTTCCAGAGAGGGAATGAATATTGCAGCCAGATAATCATACCAGTGAAATACAGACCTTGCCCAGCAAGGTTTAAGGTGTGGCAGATTAGTAGACTTTTCTGGAAGCTCTGAAAATATGAAGCCATGAGTAAAAGGTTCCATCTCCCTATCCAGCCAGAGGGAAGCCATGTCCATAGGTAAGAGCCATATATCCAGTAGATCCCATTAGGAGCAAACAAGCATGACCGAGGGATCCAGTCCCAATGAGTGCCTGGCCAGGCAAAGGGAGGACCTGAACATGGGAAGCTTTCAATTGATTAAGAGGGAAGTGCTCCACAGACGCAGCAATTAGACTGATTGTGGAATGCAGGGTAAGAATGAGCCCAGGACAGAAAGGTGTTGTCTTGAGGATCAAATAGGCAGACTTAGGACTTTTGGAGTCAGCAGAAGCAGGCCCACATAAATTATCAGGTCCATCAGAAAAGTAACAGGTGAAAGCATAGAGGATAAAGACATAAAATGACTTTATTTAGTTTTGGTTAGGGTGCCACTTTTTAACTCCAGTATGGTACACCCAGGAATAAATTCCTGGCACCTTGACAGCTGTGGGAGAAGAAAGAATAATCTGATAAGCGCCTTCCCAGAGGGGCTTGAAAGATTGGCCTCCAGATCTCAAAGTCTTTATCAGGACCTTGGTGCCTGGTTCAAACAGTGGCTTGTTTGACTCAGAAGCCAGGAGTCACCTCCCAGAGTTTCCATAATGTTTCTTGAAAGGCTGAAAGCTGAGTCACATAGTTAATTCTAAGGCTTCAGGGTCTATAACACTGTCTGTACATAAGAAGCACCCTCCATACCATAGATACATTCAAAGGGGGACAGTCGTTTCTTTTTAGGGGCAGTCTGAGCCCTCATTAAAGCAATGCAAAGAACTTTAAGTCAATTGTCCTGAGTCTCTTGAGTTAATTTACACAGATGTCTCTTAATGCCATTAGCCTTTTCTACCTTTCCTGAAGATCGGGGTCTCTAGGAACGGTGTAAGTGATATTCTATTCCTAGAGACTTTGACACCCCTTGAATTACAGCAGCTTTATTGACTATGCCAAAGCCTTTGACTGTGTGGATCACAATAAACTGTGGAAAATTCTGAAAGAGATGGGAATACCAGACCACCTGATCTGCCTCTTGAGAAATGTGTATGCAGGTCAGGAAGCAACACTTAGAACTGGACTTGGAACAACAGACTGGTTTCAAATAGGAAAAGGAGTTCGTCAAGGCTGTATATTGTCACCCTGTTTATTTAACTTATATGCAGAGTACATCATGAGAAACGCTGGACTGGAAGAAACACAAACTGGAATCAAGATTGCCGGGAGAAATATAAATAACCTCAGATATGCAGATGACACCACCCTTATGGCAGAAAGTGAAGAGGAACTCAAAAGCCTCTTGATGAAAGTGAAAGAGGAGAGTGAAAAAGTTGGCTTAAAACTCAACATTCAGAAAACGAAGATCATGGCATCCGGTCCCAACACTTCATGGGAAATAGATGGGGAAACAGTGGCTGACTTTATTTTTCTGGGCTCCAAAATCACTGCAGATGGTGACTGCAGCCATGAAATTAAAAGACGCTTACTCCTTGGAAGGAAAGTTATGACCAACCTAGGTAGCATATTCAAAAGCAGAGACATCACTTTGCCAACAAAGGTCCGTCTAGTCAAGGCTATGGTTTTTCCTGTAGTCATGTATGGATGTGAGAGTTGGACTGTGAAGAAGGCTGAGCGCCGAAGAATTGATGCTTTTGAACTGTGGTGTTGGAGAAGACTCTTGAGAGTCCCTTGGACTGCAAGGAGATCCAACCAGTCCATCCTGAAGGAGATCAGCCTGGGATTTCTTTGGAAGGAATGATGCTAAAGCTGAAACTCCAGTACTTTGGCCACCTCATGCGAAGAGTTGACTCATTGGAAAAGACTCTGATGCTGGGAGGGATTGGGGGCAGGAGGAGAAGGGGATGACAGAGGATGAGATCTCTGGATGGCATCACCAACTCGATGGACGTGAGTCTGGGTGAACTCCGGGAGTTGGTGATGGACAGGGAGGCCTGGCATGCTGCAATTCATGGGGTCACAAAGAATCGGACACGACTGAGCGACTGATCTGATCTGATCTGATCTAATGGTGGAGACATTGTCGCTCTGGAGGCTACTTGGCAGCCCAAACATGGGAATAATTTCATGGATTAAAATTTTTATAACTTTCTTAACCTGTTCACTACAGCAGGGAAAGGCTTCAATCTATCCAGCAAAAGTGTCTATCCAGACCTGTAAGCAAGTAAATCCATTTGTTTTTGGCATATGAGTAAAAGGAAACACAGCCTCATTTATTGAGGCTAGTCTCCATCTCGAACTAGCCTCCATTTATCACTTAACTTTTTCAAACCCCAAATAGGAGCGTTTCATGGACTATTACAGGGATTTAATAGCCTCTGCTCCTTTAAATTTCCAATGATAGGTTTTAACCCTTCCTTAACCTTTAGTGGGCACTGTGGAAATAAGTGAGGGTCTTTGAGGTTGATAATGACAGGAACAGCATTTTGTGCTCAACCCACCATTTTTCCATCAGCCCACACTTCAGGATTTACATTTGCTCAATTAATGGGAGAGAAAATTCAGGCTCCATATTCATGAAAACAGAACCTGGAACTTGCCCAGTATATCCCTCTCCATAAGGAGTGAGGGAGACTCTGGCAGGATCAGAAACTCGTGAGGAAATAGCAGAGAGTCCCAGTTGCAGCTTAAAGGATCACTGAAATAATAACATTTGGCTCGTCCTGACAGTCCCATTACAATAGTGAATCGGGAGGAAAGTGGACCAGGGGCTTCAATGAGCACAGAGAAAGTTTCCCCAGTGTCCAAAAGAAAATTGACTGATTGCCTTCCCCAACTCCCCCACTCCCTCCCCCCCACCCAGTTATTAATATCCAGGGTGTTATTAGGATGGGAGCTTGTGTGGGGACCTGTGGGCACCTTCAGCCCTGATTGTCCTGAGAGCCTGAGCCCTGGGGCCTACACCTCTGGGGACAGTCTCTCCTCTGGTGTGATCCTTTACACACCAGATGGGAAGCCGGGGGCAGCTTAGATGCCTGAGAGCAACTTCGTTTGAGATGCCCCTCCTTTCCACAGTAATAGCAAGCCCATCCCTTTTCACCTGGGTTCTTCTGGGAATTTTTCTCTTCAGGCTGATTCATAACAGTTTCCACAGTCATCACTAAAGCCTGGGCCTTTTCTCTGGTTCTCTTCTATTGTCTTTTTTCCTCCTCATATTCTCTACTGTAATATACTGTCTGAGCCAGTTGTAACAGTTGTACCTCTGGGTAAGAAAAGGGCTTGTGGATTTTTATAGATTGGTTATTTTTCCCAGTAGGGCCTCCTGAAGAGGCAGTAAGTTGTGTAGCTTTTCCTCAGCTCCTCTAGCTACCCTTCACATACATTTCCAGGGATAGATTAGATAAACATGCTTTTTCTCATCCTCATCCTTTTCCTCACCTTTGTCTCATCCTTAGTTTTTAGTTATCTGTGCCTCCTCTACTTTGACTGTCTGAGTTCCTATTGAAACCAAAGCAGTCTAAGGCTGCATTGGAACTGGGTTTCTTTGAACTTTTCTCGAGACTGAGGCAACCCTTCCTGGAGGGATTCCTTGACCCTAAGCTTGCTCAGTTGTGAGCCCCAGATACAGAGGCAGAGGCAGAGTAAGAGGACAGGAGGGAGCTGAAAGCTTTGCACCCAAATCTGTACTCTTAGGAAATAAATCTGCATATCTCGCAGAAAGAAAAAGAGCAACACATATGGCACTTCTACCCATTTCCCTTTTCTTCTACAGAACCAGTCTAGTTGTAAAATAGAATTGTAATTAAAAGACCCTTCAACCGGCCATTGTCTGCCACACTCTAGCGGATATTGTGGCCATGCAGATTTGGAAAAGAAAGTCAGGCTTGTTTTCTTTAAACTCTGGGGGTCAAACTTATCCCAGTTTTTCAGGAAACAATCCAAGAGTGTGAGTCTGGAAATTTGAGGAGCTCCCATCTATAAAAGAGAAAAAAGCGGTAACCAGCGCCTTTGCTTCCTTCCACTGGAGGCGTCCCTCCCTGCTGTAGATGGGGTTGTAGGCAGACATTCCACAGAAGCTTCCCTTCCCTGGCTGGGCTTAGTCTGTCCCTTACAGACAGAGGCGCCTTACTTGTCCCTCCCGTTTCTACCACCAAGGTAGGGTGGAGATGCACCAGGGGTAGACATGATGGCATCCTGAATTGATTTCTAGTTCCATACCACCCTGACCTTTGTTTGATTTGCCAGAGTAGTTTCCCAAAATATTTCCCAAGCTAGTACTCCTAGAGGAAGCATCCATCTTATGTGTGCCTGTTCACATTCCTGAGTACAGTCTTGACCACAGTAGAAGCAATGAATCATTGCCACATCAGTAAGCCACTGGAGAGCTTTATCTAGTCTGCTAAGAGCTAGTCCTACCAAAGGAAGAAGCCTGTTGTGCTCCCAAACTGGGATTCCGAACCTATGTTCTTAGAAACCTCTTGCTTGCTAGCTGCACTTCCATCCATATAGTTTGGAGGCACAGCTACAACAAGGACTCACTAGTTTCACTTAGTTCCTAAACATGCTCCTAGCAAGTCTGGGTTCCCATGACTACCAAGCTAAGAGTCTAAATAAAAATACATAGTAACGACATGAATCACAAGTCCATTGAAATTCTATGATCAGACAGATTAGGTTAGCAGTTCTAATTTCCCACCCAATTATGAAATGGTCAAAGAGACCAGGAAAAGCTGACTGAGAAAGGAAAGTTCACTCCACATGCTTTGCCCATTTCTGGTTGCTCCCTTCGCAGGACCTTTGCTGTCTCTTGGCATTGACAGATCCGTATAAACCCCTGACAATGCTCCCCTTTGGGGGCTGCCTTCAGTCATTATGAGGCCCTGTGAAACCACAGAGCAGGGCTCATCACTTACTTCCTTTATGCAAAGTATGTCATTCATTCACACAAACACACTGAAGAGTTAGTAAAGCAGAAAAACTCTACACTGAGAAAGCAGAGAGGCTAGAGCTCTGAGTGTTCTTACCTTGTCCTACAGATCCTGGATGAGCCCCCAAGATGATAGCTTACGGTGAATGATGTCAGATTCGTGATCTCCAAAGAAGAAGATTTACCTTCGGGATCAGAGACCAGGCTTGACCACTCAGGGCTTTTGAGTGGCAGAAGTTTTATTACATTGAAAAGGGACAGAGAAAGCTTCTGACATAGACATCAGAAAGGGTCAGAGAGTGCCCTGCTCACTAGCCTTTAGCAGGGAATTATATATTTTATAATTAGTTGGTACAATAAACCAAAAGAATGTCTCAAGGTTGTAAAAATTTTACCAGACCCACTCCCACAATTTACACTTTAGGATAACAGGATTAGAATTTAATAATAGAAAGATCCTACCAGACCCACTCCCATAATATGCATTTTTAAATATCAGGATTAATCAGAAGGTTTTCAGGAAGGAGAAACTGTCCTCAAGCAGGATACATTGTTGTTACACAATCCCTCACTTCAGTTCAGTTCAGTCACTCAGTTGTGTCCGACTCTTTGGGACCCCATGAATCACAGCATGCCAGGCCTCCCGGTCCATCACCAATTCTGGAGTTCACTCAAACTCACGTCCATCGAGTCGGTGATGCCATCCAGCCATCTCATTCTCTGTCATCCCCTTCTCCTATTGCCCCCAATCCCTCCCAGCATCAGGGTCTTTTCCAATGAGTCAACTCTTTGCATAAGGTGGCCAAAGTGTTGGAGTTTCAGCTTCAGCATCAGTCCTTCCAATGAACACCCAAGACTGATCTCCTTTAGGATGGACTGGTTGGATCTCCTTGCAGTCCAAGGGACTCTCAAGAGTTTTCTCCAATACCACAGTTCAAAAGCATCAGTTCTTCATCGCTCAGCTTTCTTCACAGTCCAACTCTGACATCCATACATGACCACTGGAAAAACCATAGCCTTGACTAGATGGACTTTTGTTGGCAAAGTAATATCTCTTCTTTTTGATGTACTATCTAACTTGGTCATAGCATATTCAAAAGCAGAGACATTACTTTGCCAACAAAGGTCCATCTAGTCAAGGCTATGGTTTTTCCAGTAGTCATGTATGGATGTGAGAGTTGGACTGTGAAGAAAGCTGAGCACCAAAGAATTGAAGCTTTTGAACTGTGGTGTTGGAGAAGACTCTTGAGAGTCCCTTGGCCTGCAAGGAGATCCAACCAGTCCATCCTAAATGAGGTCAGTCCTGAGTGTTCTTTGGAAGGAATGATGCTAAAGCTGAAACTCCAGTACTTTGGCCACCTCATGCGAAGAGCTGACTCACTGGAGAAGACTCTGATGCTGGGAGGGATTGGGGGCAGGAGAAGGGGACGACAGAGGATGAGATGGCTGGATGGCATCACTGACTGGATGGATGTGAGTTTGAGTGAACTCCAGGAGTTGGTGATGGACAGGGAGGCCTGGCATGCTGTGATTCATGGGGTCGAAAAGTGTCGGACACGACTGAGGGACTGAACTGAATTGAACTGAACTGAAGGTTGGTCCTAAGTTTCCTTCCAAGGGGTAAGAGTCTTTTAATTTCATGACTGCAATCACCATCTGCAGTGATTTTGGAACCCAAAAAATAAAGTCTGACACTGTTTCCACTGTTTCCACTATTTCCCCATCTATTTCCCATGAAGTGATGGGACCGGATGACATGATCTTCGATTTCTGAATGTTGAGCTTTAAGCCAACTTTCTCACTCTCCACTTTCACTTTCATCAAGAGGCTTTTTAGTTCCTCTTCACTTTCTGCCATAAGGGTGGTGTCATCTGCATATCTGAGGTTATTGATATTTCTCCCAGCAATCTTGATTCCAGCTTGTGCTTCTTCCAGCCCAGCGTTTCTCATGATGTACTCTGCATAGAAATAAATAAGCAGGGTGATAATATACAACCTTGACGTACTCCTTTTCCTATTTGGAACTAGTACAGAGTTTAAACTGAGTTGCTTGTTGTGTAATCATCAGGTCCAGGCTTAAAGAAAAAAAAATTATGTGGTTAAGACTAAGGAATGTAGAGGAATTGTAAAAAAAAAAAAAAAAAAAAAGTTTGTCTTTTCCTCCTTGAGAACCCCAAACTCCTCTCTCCTCAGGGAACCCCAGATTTTTTATCAACCTGCCTAGGAATTGACTCTCTCATGGCTTCATTTGATAAATTCACTATAGACCATTTAGCTTGAAAACTGAAAGAATTATTTACCTCTAAATAAAATACACTAAAATATATTTGTGTATCTTAAATTTTTTTAAGTTGTCCTTCCTTTCTTTCTCTTTCTCCTCACTCTTTCTTCCCTCTTTTCCCTCCTTTCTTCCTCCTTTCTCTCTTTCTTTCCCTCTTTCCTAATTTTCAGTGTCCTTTTCTTTAGTTACTACATTTGCTTGTATCTTTGATGATTGGAAACATAATGTTGCTTTTTATACTGGGACTATGAAGTAAAGGTTCAGTTGTTTTGAATATAAAATAGAAATATTTTATAGTAGAATATTAGTATATTCTACTATATATTCTATATTCTAGAAGAGTAGAAATATTTCAGCTTCAGGAAGTAATTTTTTAAAGATAAGGTTTTTAAAAATTATGGAGGAAGTGTTGAAAAATCTAGCATGTTAACAAAGTAAGTGTCAACTAAAAAAAAGATGTACAACTTGAGAGCTGTGAGTTAAGTTTTATTCAGGGCAAAATGAGGATGGCAGCCCAGGAGGCAGCATCTCAGATAGCTCTGAGAGACTACTCCAAAGTGGCAGTAGGGGAAAGTCAATATATAAGGTTTTGGTGAAGGGGGAGTTCAATACCATGAAGCATTCATTTTACAAAAGGTCTTTTGTTATTCATGAGAATCTGATGTCACCATGAAGGGATTTAGTGCTTCTCTAGATAAGAGGAGATGCAAGGACTGAGATCATAAAATGTGTTCCTAAAAACAGATCAGATCAGTCGCTCAGTCGTGTCCAACTCTTTGCAACCCCATGAATCGCAGCACGCTAGGCCTCCCTGTCCATCACCAACTCCCAGAGTTCACTGAGACTCACGTCCATCGAGTTGGTGATGCCATCCAGCCATCTCATCCTCTGTCATCCCCTTCTCCTCTTGCCTCCAATCCCTCCCAGCATGAGGGAGGTGGCCAAAGTACTGGAGTTTCGCTTTAGCATCATTCCTTCCAAAGAAATCCCAGGGCTGATCTCCTTCAGAATGGACTCGTTGCATCTCCTTGCAGTCCAAGGGACTCTCAAGAGTCTTCTCCAACGCCACAGTTCAAAAGCTTCAATTCTTCGGCGCTCAGCCTTCTTCACAGTCCAACTCTCACATCCATACATGACCACTGGAAAAACCATAGCCTTGACTAGACGAACCTTTGTTGGCAAAGTGATGTCTCTGTTTTTGAATATGCTATCTAGGTTGGTCATAACTTTCCTTCCAAGGAGTAAGCATCTTTTAATTTCATGGGTGCAGTCACCATCTGTAGTGATTTTGGAGCCCAGAAAAATAAAGTCTGACACTGTTTCCACTGTTTTCCCATCTATTTCCCATGAAGTGATGGGACTGGATTCCATGATCTTCGTTTTCTGAATGTTGAGCTTTAGGCCAACTTTCTCACTCTCCTTTTTCACTTTCATCAAGAGGCTTTTGAGTTCCTCTTCACTTTCTGCCATAAGGGTGATGTCATCTGCATATCTGAGGTTATTGATATTTCTCCCAGCGATCTTGATTCCAGCTTGTGTTTCTTCCAGCCCAGCATTTCTCATGATGTACTCTGCATATAAGTTAAATAAACAGGGTGACAATATACAGCCTTGAGGAACTCCTTTTCCTATTTGGAACCAGTCTGTTGTTCCAAGTCCAGTTCTAAGTGTTGCTCCCTGACCTGCATACAAATTTCTCAAGAGGCAGGTCAGGTGGTCTGGTATTCCCATCTCTTTCAGAATTTTCCACAGTTGATTGTGATCCACACAGTCAAAGGCTTTGGCATAGTCAATAAAGCAGAAATTGATGCTTTTCTGGAACTCTCTTGCTTTTTTGATGATCCAGCGGATGTTGGCAATTTGATCTCTGGTTCCTCTGCCTTTTCTAAAACCAGCTTGAACATCAGGAAGTTCACAGTTCACATATTGCTGAAGCCTGGCTTGGAGAATTTTGAGCATTACGTTACTAGCGTGTGAGATGAGTGCAATTGTGTGGTAGTTTGAGCATTCTTTGGCATTTCCTTTCTTTGGGATTGGAATGAAAACTGACCTTTTCCAGTCCTGTGGCCACTGCTGAGTTTTCAAAATTTGCTGGCATATTGAGTGCAGCACTTTCACAGCATCATCTTTCAGGATTTGGAATAGCTCAACTGGAATTCCATCACCTCCACTAGCTTTGTTCGTAGTGATGCTTTCTAAGGCCCTCTTGACTTCACATTCCAGGATGTCTGGCTCTGGGTCAGTGATCACACCATCGTGATTATCTGGGTCGTGAAGATCTTTTTTGTACAGTTCTTCTGTGTATTCTTGCCATCTCTTCTTAATATCTTCTGCTTCTGTTAGGTCCATACCATTTCTGTCCCTTATCGAGCTCATCTTTGCATGAAATATTCCTTTGGTATCTCTGATTTTCTTGAAGAGATCCCTAGTCTTTCCCATTCTGCTGTTTTCCTCTATTTCTTTGCATTGATCGCTGAAGAAGGCTTTCTTATCTCTTCTTGCTATTCTTTGGAACTCTGCATTCAGATGTTTATATCTTTGCTTTTCGCTTCTCTTCTTTTCACAGCTATTTGTAAGGCCTTCCCAGACAGCCATTTTGCCTTTTCACATTTATTTTCCATGGGGATGGTCTTGATCCCTGTCTCCTGTACAATGTCACGAACCTCATTCCATAGTTCATCAGGCACTCTGTCTATCAGATCTAGGCCCTTAAATCTATTTCTCACTTCCACTGTATAATCATAAGGGATTTGATTTAGGTCATACCTGAATGGTCTATTGGTTTTCCCTACTTTCTTCAATTTAAGTCTGAATTTGGCAATAAGGAGTTCATGGTCTGAGCCACAGTCAGCTCCTGGTCTTGTTTTTGCTGACTGTATAGAGCTTCTTCATCTTTGGCTGCAAAGAATATAATTAATCTGATTTCGGTGTTGACCATCTGGTGATGTCCATGTATAGCGTCTTCTCTTGTGTTGTTGGAAGAGGGTGCTTGTTATGACCAGTGCATTTTCTTGGCAAAACTCTATTAGTCTTTGCCCTGCTTCATTCCATATTCCAAGGCCAAATTTTCCTGTTACTCCAGGTGTTTCTTGACTTCGTACTTTTGCATTCCAGTCACCTATAATGAAAAGGACATCTTTTTTGTGTGTTAGTTCTAAAAGGTCTTGGAGGTCTTCATAGAACCGTTCAACTTCAGCTTCTTCAGCGTTACTGGTTGGGGCATAGACTTGGATTACTGTGATATTGAATGGTTTGCCTTGCAAACGGAAAGAGATCATTCTGTCGTTTTTGAGATTGCATCCTAGTACTGCATTTCGGACTCTTTTGTTGACCATGATGGCCACTCCATTTCTTCTGAGGGATTCCTGCCCGCAGTAGTAGATATAATGGTCATCTGAGTTAAATTCACCCATTACAGACCATTTCAGTTCACTGATCCCTAGAATGTTGACATTCACTCTTGCCATCTCTTGTTTGACCACTTTCAATTTGCCCTGATTCATGGACCTGACATTCCAGGTTCCTATGCAATATTGCTCTTTACACCATCGGACCTTGCTTCTATCACCAGTCACATCCACAGCTGGGTATTCTTTTTGCTTTGGCTCCAACCTTTCATTCTTTCTGGACTTATCTCTCCACTGATCTCCAGTAGCATATTGGGCACCTACTGACATGGGGAGTTTCTCTTTCAGTATCCTATCATTTTGCCTTTTCATACTGTTCATGGGGTTCTCAAGGCAAGAATACTGAAGTGGTTTGCCAATCCCTTCTCCAGTGGACCACATTCTGTCAGATCTCTCCACCATGACCCTCCCATCTTGGGTTGCCCCATGGGCGTGGCTTAGTTTCATTGAGTTAGACAAGGCTATGGTCCTAGTATGAGTAGATTGACTAGTTTTCTGCAAGTATGGTTTCAGTGTGTTTGCCCTCTGATGCCCTCTTGCAACACCTACCGTCTTACTTGGGTTTCCCTTACCTTGGGCATGGGGTATCTCTTCATGACTGCTCCAGCAAATCGCAGCCATTGCTCCTTGCCTTGGAAGAGGGGTATCTCCTCACCGCCGCCCTTCCTGACCTTCAACGTGGGATAGCTCCTCTAGGCCCTCCTGTGCTCGCATAGCCACAGCTCCTTGGACGTGGGATTGGTCCTCCCGGGCACCACCCCTGGCCTTGGTCATGGGGTTGCTCCTCCATGCCGCTGTCCTTTGCCTCAGGCTTAGGGGCGTAGGGTATCTCCTTCAGGCTGCCGCCCCTGACCTCGGACACAGAGACCTGTCCCACCAGATTCCCTGGAGCACAGAGTGCCTCACTCGTCCCTGAACTCCCTCAGGGGTTGTTGAAGGTCAGCAGCTATAACAGCATGGGATTCAATCTCCTTGGAAAGTGAATAGTGAAAGTGAAATAGCTCAGTCCTGTCCAACTCTTTGTGACCCCATGGACTGTAGCCTACCAGGCTCCTCTGTCCATGGCATTTTCCAGGCTAGAATACTGAAGTGGGTTGCCATTTCCTTCTCTAGGAGATCTTCCCAACCTAGGGATTGAACTCAGGTCTCCCACATTGTAGGAAGATGCTTTACTGTCTCCTTAGAGGAAGATGGCAAATGCCTTTGTTGTTCACTTGTTGGCAATGCTCTTGAAGTGAAGTGAAGTCTCTCAGCCGTGTCTGACTCTTTGTGACCCTATGGACTGTAGCCTATCATGCTCCTCTGTCCATGGGATTTTCCAGGAAAGAGTACTGGAGTGGGTTGCCATTTCCTTCTCCAGAGGATCTTCCTGACTCAGGGATCGAACCTAGGTCTCTCACATTGTAAGGAAGACGCTTTACCATCTGAGCCACCAGAGAAGTCAGCAATGCTCTTGGTAAGTGCCAATTTGTAGTTGACATAAGGAATATTAAAATAGTAATTTTAAGTCAATAAGTATGATTTATAAAATCACACAAAAAAGAGCCATGCTATATTTTAAGTACTAGGGGAAAAAAAAAAGCTTTAAGAAACCGATTTTAGATGTCAAGTTTTTAAAAATCAACGTTTTTTCATTTCTATAAAAAATTTTTTTGTGAAAGTGTTAGTAGCTCAGTTGTGTCCAACTCTTTATGACCCCATAGACTGTAGCCTGCCAGACTCCTCTGTCCATGGAATTCTCTAGACAAGAATACTGGAGTGGGTAGCCATTCCCTTCTCCAGAGGATCTTCCTGATCGAGAGATCAAACCCAGTTTTCCCACATTGCAGGCAGATTCTTTACTGTCTGAGCCACCAAGGAAGCCAAATTTATTTTGAAATTGTATCAAATATCAAAAGGTGGCTAATTTTTAGTATATAAACAATTGATGATATAGTAAACAAAGATCAAAAAATTAATGAATGCAATTACGCATAGGAAAAAAAAATCAGATAAGAGAATAATAACAATTGCTAGAACAATTCAACAAAAATTCTAGATTATAAAAATGTGCAGAATTAAAGAACGTATTTTATATGTCCCACAAAACAAGGAATGCCAGTGAAAGTAAAAATTACAATAAGTTATCATCAAACTGAGATACTTAACTGGAAGATAGTGAGGGGACCATGAAGTCTGACCAATTATAGAAAAAAACACTCTCTAGTGGCAGGAACTTAGCATCAAGTCACAGGGGTAAAAATACAAATTATGAATGCAGGATTTTTATGAAGAGTGACACAAAAATATACTAACATAATTTCAAGTGTACACTTTTTGATTGTAAATTATTTAAAAACTAAAATGTGTGATAATTTATATATCACAATGTAACTTACACAAGAACAACAGTGGTGGGAATCTTTCAGCATGTTTCTTCTTTAATGATATATTGATTTTTTAAATTAAAATAGCTATTTTAAATTCCATATTTTCCAACATTTTATGCATGTTTTATGGGAACTCTTTAAAGGCTCTTTAAATATTACAAATCACTACTAGTACCATTAACTTACATGCTTAGATTCAACCAAAACCTTTGAACATAGGATCTGAGAATCTCTTGTTTTCAAACACTCTGAAAAAGATCCTTATAGGAATTGAAAAATCACGTTTCTAATATAAATTTTTACAGTCCTTCTAGTCCTCCTTGCTTTCTTTAAACTACGGGGCTTCTCAGGTTGTACAGTGATAAAGAATCTGCAGGAGATGCAAGAGACCCGAGTTGGATCCCTGGGTCAGGAAGATCCCTTAAGAGAGGAAATGGCAACCCACTCCAGTATTCTTGCTAGGGAAATCCCATGGACAGAGGAACCTGGTAAGCTATAGTCCATGGGGTCACAAAGAGTCGGACTCAACTGACCACATACACACAAACACACATGAATTTTCCTACCTTGAATCTGTGGACAGCTTTTCATGTAGTAACACCTCCCATATATTCTCTAGTTTTTGTCTGTGAGCTCATCTTCAGCAGTAATCATCTTCCACTATGTCCTTTTAGGGGGTTTCCACTATTACCTGTTCCTGATAAATTCCAAAACAGCACTGATTTACTAGAGACTTAAATGTCATTGTGAATTCAGGTATTATCAGTGTTAAATTTTATTTCTTCCTTTTTATTTTTTTTGCTAAAACTGACTAGGTGACATTTAGGGTTTCAATCTTTTTGTACTTGATTCTCCTATATTTCAGCTTATAGAAGGAATTGTCTTAATCTGAGGTCCCAAGAAAATAGATAGACATGTGTGTTCTAGTAATTATTTATAGGCTATACAGTATGTTTCTGCTCTCTGGCTTTATTCATATCAATTTTAACTGAGTCTGGGTGGGATTAAATCCTATCCCTATTGTCCATATTTACTCATCCCTCTGTGAGCCATGTGAATTTCACTTTTTCTTACTTTCTGGATACTCATTTGTTTCTGGTTTTTGGAGGTTTCCTTTTCTTACTTGAACATGACTATCTAGTGAAAGTTAAATAAATATTTACTTGAAATAAGGATATTATAGCATGGATTAATCAGTCATCTTGATTTGAAATCTTGAACGTTGACTCTGAAATGTTTTGTTCTGATTAGAAAAAAACATTATGCTTGTTTTATTCTTGAAAGTCATGATTTTTTTGGACATATATAATAAAACCCCAAAATAACTGTAAACATCAAAAAACAAACTCAGTAAAATTGAAAATAGATTAGTTTAACATATAACAGTATTCACTCAGAAATACATCTTAGCATACTGCTGGAAATTTTAAAACATTGCACTATTCTTCTGTAATGTGGCCCAATTTCTATCTAAGATCCAAAATATAAAATCAGATGCCATTCACATTTTAAGTGAGACATTTTAGTGGTTTAATAAAGCAATCAAGAATGTATTAGGCTCACAGGACTCTTCTAAGCTTAACTATTTAAGCTTATTTTTATGGTACAAACCAGACCCTGAGGTTGCTATAGTAATGTTCAAATGACAGCTATAGATAATGATATTTTTGAGGTAGGATAACAGAAGAGACTTAATTTTCCCTCAGTGATAATATTTTCTTCTTTGTCCTAGTTAGAAATCAAATCTTAATTACCCTATTATTTTTCAGTGAAATATCAGAATAGTCCTAAAAATTCTAAATTTCAATTACTTAAAGATTTCAAAAAAACCTTATCTATTAGAAGTTTTTGCTATCGATCTTTAATTCCCATTTACTTATTATGTTTTGGACACTTGAATTTATAAAAATGTAGGACACTTCTGTCAATTTGTTATGTGAATGAACGCATATTTAATATATATTGCCTACAAAAGGTTTTTCATATTAGTCCTCTCAAAAAGAACCATTCTTAGCTAGTATGATTGTCTTTAATTCACAATCTTTATCCCCATTGCCCAGCCTTGCTTTTGTACCTACTATTTATGAATTCCTTACAAATTTATCATTTTCTCTGACATTACATCCTACTTCTACTGTCAATATTTTTGATTCCCAATAATGGTAAGTGGAATTAGTCAGCAACAAAGCACTAACAATTTTTAAAAGCAAGGGTATTATTTCAAAAGCCAAGTCTTAGCTTGAAAAGTTACAACTTGGCAAGCATGCTTTAAAAATTCTGATATTCTATCAAATTTTAATAGTTTTAATTGCCTAATTATCTGCTCCAGTGCAATAATAAAGCCTTTTAATATTTCATTTTCTACTACATGAAAAAATATTCTAGTCTGTACAACAGAACCTTCTCACCTTTCGCTGAATGTTATGTTGAAGCTCCCTAGTATAATTCTGCACTTTTGTAACCCAGCTCCATCTGTCTGTCATCTCACTTTCATTTCCTCCACCTCTCTCCTTACCCAAATGTTACTTGTTTATTCAAGGAACACCTCGTTTTCTTTCTTTTATCTTTTTGTCATTGCAACTCTGCTTTTTATATCCATTTTTATACTCCTCAATAAATTTCTCTCTATATCTATTTGTGTGTTCTTTAATGCAGGCAGTAACTATGTTTCTGAATCTTATATGCCTTCCCATGCCTCTGAAAATTTTGTTCTCTACTCTCGATCTTGCCATTAGCACCTCCCTTAATCTGTGGGCCTGTGCTGTACTGAATAGTTAGGAGAGAATCAATGCTTCTTTTCAAGCACTGACAGGAAGAGTGCCTTGGGCACACTCAGCAGAACAAGGAGCCATGAGGTCAACAACAGCAAGAGGATTTAAAGACAACTGTAAGACACTGAATTTCCACTTAAGAAATTCCGTGATCCATTCTGTGCGTCCTTTATTGCATTGCTCAATCTATAAGAAATGCATTATAAATATGAAAAAAAAAATGTTTTATTTATTTGCAACTTCAAGAATATGCTCCTTACACCAGAAATGCACAAGAAGTTCTGGGGTTTCATGAACAGAAACACTGTCAAAAATGTTCAAAATATTATTATTCTTGTATCAAGATCAGTACTTTTGGTTTCTATTTCCCGTACTGGACTCAGCCCATCAAGTTATTCTGCCTAAATCTGTATTTAAGAGCTACTTACTTACTCTCAAATTTTTGACACCTCACAAATGAAAATGTTTACTTTCAGTTTCATTATAAGGTAGCAAAAGAATTAATCAACAGTAATTAGGGCTTTACATATTCAATGATGATGCTCCGATTATAATCAGCTTGGGAAACAATGTAAAATCATTTCATTTTCTTGCAGAAAATGTTCAACTGAGAAAATGGATAAGATACTAAAGCAGCCACAACTTTGAAAATCATTTCTCTTTGACATAAGCTTTTTCTTTAGAAAAAAATTAATGCATTGCAATATACAGGAAAATATTAAACCTAAGTATTAGTAAGAGATTTGTGTGAGTAGTACTAGTACTGCATTAATGAATTTCAATAATACATCTCAATAATTATTAACTGCATTACTAGTCCACCTAAAATTCGCCTTATGACTTGGAGAAAATGAAAACTAGAGGGTAAAACTTATAACTTATACCCATAATTGATCTTAAGATTCTATTTATATACACCAGGAATAGAAAATAGAGATTACATGTCTCTTCAAATAATACATTTTATAAATAAGCATCTAAAGAAGAAACTTTCATAAGAAAGTATATTTATATACTAACAATATGCTAAAGCAGGCCTAGATGTTTTTGCACTATACCTGAATCGCTATTTTACAGACATGCTGAAAACAGCTAAGAATATCCTTCATTTGTTTTTGAAAAAGACTTTGATGAGAATTTCTGTGACAGGCCCAAGTTGAAAATTGCAAGTATAAATGATCCAGAATGGAAAACCAATCAAATAAGGATTTGATTAATTGAAGCAGGACATTTGACAAGAAATTGTCTTTATTGTCGTTTTGGTGATCACAGCTTCGTTATAAGATACAAATAATATATGTGTTTCTGACAAAATAAAGAATATACATTATAAAAGAAAATATTTTTAGGAGAGTGTAACTTATAAATATTTTTCATTTTCTTTGAAAATATTTTATTGTTTGTAATATTAACATAGCCTAAACATATATGCTTTATTCATTTCCAAATCATCTCTTTTCAAATAAACTCTAAACTTAAATGCTTATTTATTTAACATATCTATCATGGTCTTTCAAAATCACCATATAGATCTTAAGCTGAACTCTTTTAAATCAATAAGATAAAGCTTTTTACAAATTAGGTAAAAATGTGAACAGTTCTGTAATCATGCATACATAGCTGCATTAGAAATCACATTCATGAGAAAGAAAATAGAGCTCATATCCTGAAGGAGTTTCGCTTGATTGAAAATCTGCTACAAGAGTTTTGCAGGTAGGTTATTTCATTACATGTGTGTATGTTTAGTGGTATTCCTGCAAGTGTTGCAATAGTTAACTTTACACCTAACCCACAGTGTAAACTGCAGGGTGGAGTGGTCGCTAGGCAACCTAACCAAGAGAACATTAAGGACCAGATTTTCCTCATTTAAATCTGTTTGAGAGCTAGAGAAGTGAGAGATTTTTATGGGCAGAACTTTTCCAGTTGCTTTGGCTAAAAGCTAAGCAGCCTGCAATTTGTATGCCTGAAATCTTGTCAGGTTGGCAAAGGCTGAAACTACAGAAAATGGTTTAAGGAAATACTATTACTAACATGAGGAGGATTTTCTTTAAGGGGTAGAGTCAGTTTTATTCTTAAGTAAAAAGATGTATTTCTCCAATACTGTAGAATTTCATATTTGGTGTATTTTTATTCCTGTATCATTTGGTATTCTGATAATTCTTTTTAAGGAAATTTATTGTGCCTTTAAAATTAACTCAGATTCAGACATAACTTAATAGAAAATCTTTACTCTTCTTTATAGATGCAAGCACAGAAAATTTCTATTTCCAATAAGTTCCTGACATTAATAATTCAAATTAAAAGGGTAGGGTGGTGAGGAGTAGATATGTCTTTGATTTAAAGCCCTACAGGATATTATTTTTTCATTTCTATTATAATTTTTAAAAATTATTTTCTTTTTTGAGTGTATGATTTCATTAACTGTTTGCATCATCCTAATTTATGTTAATAATTGCCTGTTTTGAACTTTATATTAATAGTGTCAGCCATATTATCTTTTACAAATTAATAATTTTTCCTTAAAAAATGTTTGTGAAAATCCTTTGTGGTTTTGTATGTACTGTATTTCATTATTTTTATTTCTCTGTGTTACTTAATTCTATGGGTTGTGACATCAATAAATAAAATAAACAAATAATATATTTATCTATTTCCCTATTAATGTCAAATTTAAGGTGTTTCCAATTTGAGGGAATTAAGAAAATTCTCCTGTGTTCTTGTATGTCTCTTAGAGTACCTATGAAGGTGGGTATATTTCAAAGAATGAAGACTAGGGTCACGGGAATGCTAAAACTTAAACCTTAACAAGGTAATGATAAATTCCTCTCCAAAGTGGTTCTACCAATATATATTCTCACCACAATATTTAAGGATTTCATTAGTTGTTTCAAATCTTCAACAAATTTGTTGCCAGCAGTTTTCTGTTCTTTGTTTTTTTCCTGTCTTTTCCAACCTGGTAAATCGATGGATACCTCTGCAGTTTTAGTTAGCTTATTCATGCTTGTGAGAATTTAAATCATTTAACATGTATCTTGCCTGTGACATTTGTGACATGCCCCATGAGGGATTGTATGCACATTTAAATCTCCTCCATCTTTACCTGAGAGATACTTACTAGTGGCTGTCCTACCAGAGGAGCGTACAGCTGTGCCCTATTGAAATCAAAATAAACACAGTGTGGATAGAAACAGTGTGTGTCATTTCCATGGACAGTATTTAAGTATGTGCTTGTGATTTTCATGACCCTTTATCCTTTATCCTGAGACCAGTGATGTTTCAAATGGTTTGGCCCTAAGAGTCTAGATCTGTAAATAAGACCATGCTGCTGCTAAGTCGCTTCAGTCGTGTCCAACTCTGTGTGACCCCATAGACGGCAGCCCACCAGGCTCCACCATCCCTGGGATTCTCCAGGCAAGAATACTGGAGTGGGGTGCCATTGCCTTCTCCGAAATAAGACCATAGAGTAAGATTAAAGCCCACCAGTGATGGATATGTGGTGTGAGAAATTAATTACTGATACTTAATTTACTAATGATTCTTAGCAGTTTTTAAAATACATTCTGGACACTATCCTTTGTCAGACTCAAGTGTTGAAAATATTATTTCCCATGTTTTAATTTGCTTTTCATTCTTCTTGTGATATCTTTTGATTAAAATGATTAAATAGAATTTACATATATTTATCCATCTTTACCCTTCTGTTAAGTTTAATTTACAAAATCCTTTTATTTCCTGAGATAATTATATTCTAAAAACCTTTTTTGTAATGCCCTTCACATTTCAGTATAACTTCACAGTAAATATATCAAGCCTTGAAATTCATTTGCTTGTTTGGTTTAAGAAATAATTGACTGATGTTTTACTTTTTTAATGACTATACAACTAGAGAGAAGAAAGACTTTATGGTGGCTCAAATGGCAAAGAATCTGCCTGCAGTGCAGGAGACCTGTGTTAACCCCTGGGCCAGGAAGATTCCCTGCAGAAGGAAATGGCAACCCTCCAGTACTCTTGCCTGGAAAATTCCATGAACAGAGGAGCCTGGTTGACTATAGCCTGTGGGATCGCAAAGAGTCAGACACAACTAAGTGACTAACTTTCCTTTTAATAGAGAGGATTGTATTTCCTATTTTTCTTTTAGTCAGTTTTAATGCTATATTTTTCTGGAAATGAATTAACTTTAATATTATTAAATATTAACCTTAAATTTATGAGCATAAAGCTTTTTATATCATTCAGTACTTCTGTTCTTCCTTGTTTTTTCTTTAATTTTGGCTGTCCTGGGTCTTTGTTGCAGTGTGCCAGCTTCCCTGGTGGCTCAGACAGTAAAGAAATCACCTGCAAAGTGGAAGACCTGGGTTCAGATCCTTGGGAGGGGAAGATACCTTGGAGGAGGGCAAGGCAACCCATTCCAGTATTATTACCTGGAGAATTCCCATGGACAGAGGAGCCTGGCAGGCTACTGTCATGGGGTTGCAAACAGTCGGACACGACTGAGTGACTAAATACAGCAGGCTATTTAGTTGCAGTGCCTGAATTTAGTTGCCCTGCAGCATGTGGGATCATAGCTCCCTGACCAGGAATCAAACCCTCATCCTCTGCACTGGAAGACAGATTCTAAACCACTGGACCAACCGGAAAGTCCATCATTCATTTTGTATATGAAATATCTATAATTTGTTAAATATATTTGTTCCCTCTTTATTTTTATATAAATTTTAAATGAAGTTTATTATTTTTGTTAGACTTTGTATAATCAACTAGAGAAATCTGCTAATCTTTTTAATTAATTTTTGTATTTATATCTATACTTTAAATTTTAACTGATGTATTTTTCTAATATCTTGAATTGAATGCTAATTAATTTTAAACTGTATTCTTCTCTATTAAATAGTTAGATCTCTAATTACAAGCTTTATGAATAGTATTTTCATTATTATTTTTTATTTTCAATTTTTAGTTCTTTGTTTAATTCCTAGGTATTTTAGAGGCAGGTTTGTTAATTTCTAACATTTTTTTTCTTTTGGATATTATTTTCTAGCTTAATTATGTTTGCTCAAAACTTTTAATTCTTTACTATACTTATATGTAATATACTTGTCCACACTGCATGGACCAGTATATGATTAAACTTTATAGCTATTCAAAGTGTGATTAAATATTTATTCTATATTTGCATGCAGGAATTGTATAGATAGATAATGGATAGATGGATACACATACATAGATGCATAGATAAATAGATAGATTTTTATTAGATTATTTTTTATGAATATTTGTCTTTATTCTTTCTGGTATTTTTACCTTTTAGCAATTATTCACAATGCTACTGAGAAAAGTATAATAAAACTCCCAACAATAAATTTATATTTGTCTTTTCACCTTATGTGCTGTGCTGTGCTTCATCATGAACAACTATCTGTGACCTCATGAACTGTAGCCCACCAGTCTCCTCTGTACATGGGAAATCTCCAGTCAAGAGTTCTGGAGTGGGTTGCCACACCCTCCTCCAGGATATCTTCTCATCCCAGGGGTCAAACCCAAGTTTCCTACATTGCAGGAGAATTATTTACTGTCTAAACCACCAGGGAAGCCCAAGAGTACTGGAGTGGGTGGCCTATCCCTTCTCCAACAGATCTTCCTAACCCAGGAATTGAACCGGGGTCTCCTACATTGCTGAGCTACCAGGGAAGCCCTTTTCACCTTATATTTCTCCACAATTTTCATTTCATTTTTTTCAAAGCTATTTTACTGTGTTCATGCGA
Organism: Bos indicus x Bos taurus; assembly: GCF_003369695.1. NCBI lineage: Eukaryota > Metazoa > Chordata > Mammalia > Artiodactyla > Bovidae > Bos > Bos indicus x Bos taurus. The sequence continues at coordinate 40,504,265 of NC_040087.1, read as the reverse complement.
TTGCAAAATATTTTATAGTATTTGTTAATTTTGCTGTTTCAAATGTTCTGCCTTAAAATATATTTTGTCAAATATTACACTATTAATTATAAAAATATATAATCCTAATAATTTATAAAGCAGTAAAATTTAATGTAGTTGTAAATTACAAAAATAACTTATGTAATTATATTTCCAAAGCACAGCACAGAAAAATTATCAGCCTGGAATGAAATATTCATCAAAATTTTAAGCATGAATGTCCCCCAAACTATGAATGTTTACTGTTAAAATACATTTACTAGAGGAATTTTGTGCTTAGTCATTCAGTTGAATCCAACTCTTTTCAACTCCATGGACTGTAGCCAACCAGGCTTCTCTGTCCATGGAACTTCCCAGGCAAGAATACTGGACAGGGTTGCCATTTCCTACTTCAGGGTATTAAAGGAGTTACAATGCTTGTAATTCAAGAATTAGGCAAGTGGTCTCAAATGTCAGATATTAGGTTAAAAAAAAATGAAGTGGTAATAACTAACAAATGCATAGACAAATTTTATAAATAGTCTGTGTTTCATTTAGTTAAGCCAGAATAGTACTTTTGTTTCAATTTCAGTTGTCCTCCTAGTTCACAAATAGTAGGAGATCAAATACTATTGATCACATTTATCTAGGAAGCAGAAGGCAATGTCATTCAGTATCAGTTTATCTTCTTTCATTAGAAGTTTGGTATATAAGACTTGGTGAATTTTGTGAGCTCTTGAAAAGAAAATATATATATTTGTTTTTACCCTTTGCATTTCCCATAACTAGATTTTGCTTGGCATATATTATACCATGTTCTCAGTGACTGCTATTTGAATAAACCAATAATTTAATAAAAGGGGAGGGAGGAGGGAGGAGGGTTCAGGATGGGGAACACATGTATACCTGTTGCGGATTCATTTTGATATTTGGCAAAACTAATACAATTATGTAAAGTTTAAAAATAAAATAAAATTTAAAAAAAAAGAAAAAAAAGAATTATATAACACAGCTGAAATTCCAATATCAGACTTAAGCTGTCCAATTCTAATCTTCTAATCTTCTAATTCTAATGGCTGTGTGTACTTTTGACCCCAAATTTGCTGTATATTTCCTTTAAACTGTCCTCAGTTATAAGATGTCCTCCATAGCAACCAAGGCAGGATTCAGAAGGCTAAGACAAAAGTAGTGTGACTATCAGCCAGAGAACACAGGTCATTCAAATATAGAAAGGCATAGCTGCTGCTGCTGCTGCTCAGTCGCTTCAGTCGTGTCCGACTCTGTGCGACCCCATAGACGGCAGCCCATCAGGCTCCCCCATCCCTGGGATTCTCCAGGCAAGAACACTGGAGTGGGTTGCCATTTCCTTCTCCAATGCATGGAAGTGAAAAGTGAAAGTGAAAGTGAAGTCGCTCAGTCATGTCCGACTGTAGCGACCCCATGGACTGCAGCCCACCAGTCTCCTCTGTCCATGGCATTTTCCAGGCAAAAGTACTGGAGTGGGGTGCCATTGCCTTCTCCGAGAAAGGCATAGAGAAGTCATAAAATCACACAAATAATAACTGAGGCAATGCCTTATAGTAACTAATGGAGTCCTTCCGGGAGGAACACAAACATCACTCAACAAAATAGTTGCTAAGAATCTCATAGTTAAGGTACTCTGTATAAGACCTGAAGCAGAGTAGAGTTTAAAAATACTGGTCTTGCACAAGAGTGTAACTGTGTTAGTACAGAATGACCTTGAACAAAACAACACAAAGATAAAAGGAAATCAGTAGTATTCGGAAGACTCAAGAGGAAGAGAAACCAAACCCAGCCAGAGAAAAGAAAAGTCAGGAACTCTAAAATTCTGATATAAAATTCCCTCAATTTTCAGTGAAATGGAAATGGTATAAGTAATTCATATCAGAATCTCATATTTAAAGATTGTTCCCTACGTTAACTCTAGAGAACAGTTTTCACTTACTCATTTATTTATTCATTCAATGAAACTATATTTTTTGAATACTACCAAGTGCCAGGCAGTAAGAACATAACAATTTCTTAATCTCTCAATGTCTCAGTTTTATCATCTCCAAAATAAGTATAAAAATATATTCAACTCATTGAATTGCCTTAAGGATTAAATGAGCTACTCCATCTCAAGGGCTTAGGCCTGCTCCTCATATATAGTAAGCATATTAAAAAATGACAGTGAACATTAATGACATATCTGCCAAGTATGTGAAATAATAAGGAATAGCAATGGCAATGAACAATGTTGTGCATTAATTTCTTTATCTGACTACCCACATCAAGTGGGAGTTAAAAGTTGAAAAACAATGGCTAATAATTATGAACAAAATAGAAAATTTAAACAAAAAAATGCATTTCACAATATTCTTCAGTCCCATCTATTCAAATGTTTTTGATCCTTCCTTCTGAAAACAGAAATCCAGTAACTGAAAAGAAGTTTTTTGAGACAGTATCAGGTAAGGACCTCACTGTGTGCACGCATGCTAAGTCGCTTCAGTCGTGTCTGACTCTTGAAGACCCTATGGACTGTATCTGGCCAGGCTCCACTGTCCTTGGGATTCTCCTGGCAAGGGTACAGGAGTGGGTTGTCAGTTCCTCCTCCAGGGAAGGACCTCTCTAACTGTGCCCAAAATATTTTTATTTCTAGGGAAATTATGACCAAACATTCCAAGTTTAATTTAAATTTATTTGAGCTCTGGAGGCTTAGAGATAACTTACTGGACAAAGACTGAAAATAAGGATTCCAAGAAGACAAATAAGTTCTTGGCAACTGAGGGAGACTAAATATGGGATCCTGGTCAGCAGTGATTGATATTATTCACATACCATAACACTGTCTTCAGCACCAGAGAACAAAGGTCATAAGCTGTATGAACAGGCATGACTTTGAACTTGCTTCCTTCAGATTGTTTTTTAATGAAATGGTCCTAGAAAAGAAGGGAAAGTTGAAATAACATGAGTTTCCTTTGGAAAGTGTAGGTTCTTGATAATATAGCATTAGTAATAAATGGGCCACTCTCAGAAAAAAAATACAGAACTGGGAAATACAGAGAGAAATTGTAGTAGCATTTATGAGTTATTTGTGTAATTATTGTCAAGCTTAATGACTTGACTGCAATAATGGAATATTTAGCACTGAAGATTTCATCATCATGAATTTTACAATGACGCATTCAGAAAAACCTGTTAGACTATTGTTTAGAACATGTTTTTCAAAAGTCAGTTAAGAGAGTTAGAAGCCACGGTCATTCTCTGTTTGGGGGTGAATCCTTTACTTATAAATCTTATCACCTAGGGGCAACAAGTGTTTGATATTGCCCCAGAGAAAATGGGTAATCAGCTTCAGTTATTTTGCCTGACATTTTTTCTAGTTAAGGATTCACATCCTAGCCTGGAAAAAGTCATACTGCTGTACTGTTCCAACCTATTAAACAAAAAGTGAAGAAGGTCTATCATCTTTACAGAGTAAATATATCCATGCATATAAAATATTCTGGCTATATCCATTTTCACCTTCACCTGTACCTAGAACAGTTTAAGACACCTATGGTCATATAGTTATACTAACTAGAAAGAATGAGCTAGTTCCTGTTATGTCCACAGAGCAGTCTTAATATTATGCTACTACATGAAGTCAATGCCAACCTGAAGATGTGCACTAGGCAAAGCGAATACATCAGCCTTCAAGATACAGTGCAAAAGGATTAAGAATTGGAAGGAGGTTGAGACTAGTATGTGTGGAAAGAAACCAGCTACAAGACAAGAGACAATAAAGTCCTAAAGAAATTTCATGGTAACTCTTACTACAGAGGGGATTCTCAGGTGGCACTAGTGATAAAGAAACCACCTGTCAATTCAGGATACCTAAGAGATGCAGGTTTGATCCCTGTGTCTGGAAGATCCCCTGGAAGAGAGCATAGCAATCCCCTTCAATATTCTTGCCTGGAGAATCCCATGGGTAGAATGGCCTGGCAGGCTACAGTCCATAGGATCTCACAGTGTTGGACACAACTGAAGAGACTTAGCATGCAGGCATGCGTGCGTGCTTACTACAGAGATAAGGGAAGAGGTTGAATCCTACAGAATCTGAGGATTTAAAAATTGATCTAAGGGGATGCAAGGATTCTTCAATATACGCAAATCAATCAATGTAATACACCACATTAACAAATTGAAAAATAAAAACCATATGATTATCTCAATAGATGCAGAGAAAGCCTTTGACAAAATTCAACACCCATTTATGATAAAAACTCTCCAGAAAGCAGGAATAGAAGGAACATACCTCAACATAATAAAATCTATATATGACAAACCCACGGCAAACATTATCCTCAATGGTGAAAAATTGAAAGCATTTCCTCTAAAGACAGGAACAAGACAAGGGTGCCCACTTTCACCATTACTATTCAACAGAGTTTTGGAAGTTTTGACCACAGCAATCAGAGCAGAAAAAGAAATAAAAGGAATCCAAATTGGAAAAGAAGAAGTAAAACTCTCACTATTTGCAGATGACATGATCCTCTACATAGAAAACCCTAAAGACTCCACCAGAAAATTACTAGAACTAATCAATGACTATAGTAAAGTTGCAGGATATAAAATCAACACACAGAAATCCCTTGCATTCCTATACACTAATAATGAGAAAACAGAAAGAGAAATTAAGGAAACAATTCCATTCACCATTGCAACGGAAAGAATAAAATACTTAGGAATATATCTACCTAAAGAAACTAAAGACCTATATATAGAAAACTATAAAACACTGGTGAAAGAAATCAAAGAGGACACTAATAGATGGAGAAATATACCATGTTCATGGATTGGAAGAATCAATATAGTGAAAATGAGTATACTAGCCAAAGCAATTTATAGATTCAATGCAATCCCTATCAAGCTACCAACAGTATTCTTCACAGAGCTAGAACAAATAATTTCACAATTTGTATGGAAATACAAAAAACCTCGAATAGCCAAGCTATCTTGAGAAAGAAGAATGGAACTGGAGGAATCAACCTACCTGACTTCAGGCTCTATTACAAAGCCACAGTTATCAAGACAGTATGGTACTGGCACAAAGACAGAAATATAGATCAACGGAACAAAATAGAAAGCCCAGAGATAAATCCATGCACACATGGACACCTTATCTTTGACAAAGGAGGCAAGAATATACAATGGATTAAAGACAATCTCTTTAACAAGTGGTGCTGGGAAAACTGGTCAACCACTTGTAAAAGAATGAAACTAGAACACTTTCTAACACCTTACACAAAAATAAACTCAAAATGGACTAAAGATCTCAACGTAAGACCAGAAACTATAAAACTCCTAGAGGAGAACATAGGCAAAACACTCTCTGACATACATCACAGCAGGATCCTCTCTGACCCACCTCCCAGAATATTGGAAATAAAAGCAAAAATAAACAAATGGGACCTAATTAACCTTAAAAGCTTCTGCACATCAAAGGAAACTATCAGCAAGGTGAAAATACAGCCTTCAGAATGGGAGAAAATAATAGCAAATGAAGCAACGGACAAACAACTAATCTCAAAAATATACAAGCAACTCCTACAGCTCAACTCCAGAAAAATAAATGACCCAATCAAAAAATGGGCCAAAGAACTAAATAGACATTTCTCCAAAGAAGACATACAGATGGCTAACAAACACATGAAAAGATGCTCAACATCACTCATTATCAGAGAAATGCAAATCAAGACCACTATGAGGTACCATTTCACACCAGTCAGAATGGCTGCGATCCAAAAGTCTACAAATAATAAATGTTGGAGAGGGTGTGGAGAAAAGGGAACTCTCTTACACTGTTGGTGGGAATGCAAACTAGTACAGCCACTATGGAGAACAGTGTGGAGATTCCTTAAAAAACTGGAAATAGAACTGCCTTATGATCCAGCAATCCCACTGCTGGGCATACACACTGAGGAAACCAGAAGGGAAAGAGACACGTGTACCCCAATGCTCATTGCAGCACTGTTTATAATAGCCAGGACATGGAAGCAACCTAGATGTCCATCAGCAGATGAATGGATAAGAAAGCAGTGGTACATATACACAATGGAGTATTACTCAGCCATTAAAAAGAATACATTTGAATAAGTTCTAATGAGGTGGATGAAACTGGAGCCTATTATACAGAGTGAAGTAAGCCAGAAGGAAAAACACCAATACAGTATACTAACGCATATATATGGAATTTAGAAAGATGATAACAATAACCCTGTGTACCAGACAGCAAAAGAGACACTGATGTATGGAACAGTCTTATGGACTCTGTGGGAGAGGGAGAGGGTGGGAAGATTTGGGAGAATGGCATTGAAACATGTAAAATATCATGTATGAAACGAGATACCAGTCCAGGTTCAATGCACGATACTGGATGCTTGGGGCTAGTGCACTGGGACAACCCAGAGGGATGGTATGGGGAGGGAGGAGGGAGGAGGGTTCAGGATGGGCAGCACATGTATACCTGTGATGGATTCATTTTGATATTTGGCAAAACTAATACAATTATGTAAAGTTTAAAAATAAAATAAAATTAAAAAAAAAAAACTAAAAAAAAAAAAAACTAAAAAATTGATCTAAGGAAAGTGGGAGAAAAAAGTAAAGATATTATCCATATTTCAAGCCTGAAAGATTAAGGAGAAAGAAACTAGAACATCAAGAAGAAAAATGAGTAATAGCAAAACAATAATGAGCTGAAATTAGACATTAACATTCTTATTGTTGGTAAAACTTTATAATGTGTGGATTCAATAACTTAAAGTGAGTCAAATTTCTCTCAGATTGAATTAGAGTATGAGAAGCAGTGAAACTAGAATAAAAATAATTTGGGTTATAAAATAATGTGTAGCTATTGAGTAATAAAAGTGGTAATTTTGTTAAATGTATAGAATAGCTCAGAAGATTCATAAGAAATTCCATAGATGTTAAAATCACTATTGTTATTGGAGTGACAACCTTTCTAAGTACTATTTTGATGAATTATCATTTGGGTGTACAAGTTCTAGTATATACATTTAGAGAAATAAACCAAATCTTTACCAGTCTTCATACATATATTTGTGTATTTTAAATAAATGACTATAATTAAGGGCACTCAAACTTTGATGCTTATATTTTTAATGACAATAGATACTACAAAAATTAATGGTAGTATAACACTAGAGGTAATTCATAATAACTCAGAGAGATGTGAGTAACAGATAAAGAAATATATCAAAATATATTCCTAATTCTCAAATTTATTCTTCCTAGACATTATCCCTACTAATATTTAAGTATTTAGTAAATCTAGCTTTAAAAAATAACATTTACAATAATATACAAAGAAAGCAATGGTGTTTTCATTTGGAGAGCAAGTAGTAAAATCTAGAAAGAAAGATTTTACAGAAAAGCATACCTGAACAAAGAGTTGTGACAAGAGGATTAACAAAATCATATATATATATATATATATATATAAAATAAGATCATCTCTGCATTTAAAAATGATATTCATCATAAGATAGAAACAGTACACAACATGCAAAGGCCTCCTAGGTTGACTGATAAAGTGAAAACATCAAAGTTTAAAAAAAAAAAATGATTACAGTGATTTCATGCTCACAAAGTGAATAAGGGAAATAAAACTGAAGATCTGTGTGCTAGCTACACTGGGAGAAGCGAGTTATCCTGTCATCCATGATCGCAGGTTTTACTCTGTTACTGCCTGATATATTCAAGTATGCCAAATAGGTATAAAATGATAGTAGATGACCTCCTATGGGACTCTGTGCACAGAAAATGGGGGATGAATCAGTCTGCATTGAATTGTGTTTCTCTCTCCCACAGATAAATATTGCATGCTAAATCAGTCTCAGTGTACTCACATAGCCTTCCGTTTAGCTTAATATATTCAGTGTCAACTTATTTCAAACTGAATATAGTTTGAGTCTATGTATCAATACATAGTTTGTCTGAAGTAAAAACTGAAAACAGTTAAAGTAAAATATAGTGAAATTCTTTTCCTACTCCTGTAATTTTTTAGGGAATAGTGAGAAAAATCTATGAGCTGCAACACCAATTTAACTGGTATTGCTAATACTACTTAATGGCATGAAAATACCATATTCTTCACATTCTAAGAGAACATACTAGATTATTCTATTCAGAGATTCACGTAAACTAAATCTTTTTTAGTCACTGTCTCAGTCAACTGGGATAAATCTAACTTGATTAGATTTAATTGGTCATATTTTCCAAGAATTTTACACTAGGTTACTATGTTCCTGAAAATATTGTTATCTACACATCTCATATCAGAGACATACTTTATGATGTGAGAACTGTTTCCCTATCTCTAAGTCTTATTGTGACAAAACAGTGTGTGTGTGTGTGTGTGTGTGTGTGTGTGTAAAGCATTCACAATGTATTTCATAAGCCTGTAGGGGTGCTGGATTTAAAGTTCTTGAACAGTCATAGTGAAAATATGATACTATCTGCTTTTCTCCAGCAGACATCTTAGCCAACACCTAAAGAAAAGGTGAGGGCTGGGCAGGAAAGAAATTGGTAATAACTGATGCAAAGAACTTCAAGGTAAACTCAATCCTTATATAGGACTGATTGGGCTGTTTTAACAAAGACCCAGGTAAATAGTGGTTTAAAGAAAATAAAAGCTTGTTTCTTTTTAAGGTAGTTCCAAGTTAATATGGAGACCCTGAAATATGAATTTTTATCAGGTTGAAGTGCTTTGGAATTTGTCATATAATGTCTCTCTCCGGATAACCTAACTTTGTACTTTTAAGATGAGTCAACATCAAATGTGAAGTCTACAAACTGGAAAAGGAGAAAGGGGAAAGGCCATGTATGACTGGGTCAAACTTCTTTTTAAAGGTACAATCCTGAAGATTAAAAAAAAAAAAAAAAAAAAGCAAGAAACAATTTACACTTACATCACACTGGGTAGAAATTAATCACATGCCATATCTGGATTGGAGGATGTTGAGAAATGCAGTCTTTAATCTAGGAATGTTGTGCTTGTCTAAAACTTGAGTGTTCTATAATTATAGATAAATTGGATACTAATATTCAAAGTAATCAATTCTATTGCATTAACAAAAATTCCAGTCATAATTCCCTATTCTTCTCATTCTAATAAGACTTATACACCTTATGAGAAGTGGTATGACATAAGTGCTTGGAAAATCACCTCTTAAAACATATGCCTTTGGATTGAACCTTGGTTCCGTTATTTTCTTGCTAACTACTTCTCTACCGCAGTTTCCTCATCTGTGAAAAATGGTAATAATTTTCATTAAGTTGCTATAAGTATCAACTATATTTTTGGATGCAGAGGTTTAGAACAACTAGACATGTAAGACTGGGATTGACAAATATACATTATTGACATCATGCATAAAATAGGCAACTAATAAAAACATACTGTGTAGCACGGTAAACTCTGCTTACTGCATCATGGTCACCTGAATGGGAAGGAAGTCCAAGAGGAAGGGGATGTTTGTACATGTATGGCTGATTCATTTTGCTGTAGGGTAGAAACAGTGGCACCCCGCTCCAGTACTCTTGCCTGGAAAATCCCCATGGATGGAGGAGCCTGGTGGGCTGCAGTCCATGGGGTTGCTAAGAGTCGGACACGACTGAGCGACTTCACTTTCACGCATTGGAGAAGGAAATGGCAACCCACTCCTGTGTTCTTGCCTGGAGAATCCCAGGGACGGGGGAGCCTGGTGGGCTGCCATCTATGGGGTCGCACAGAGTCGGACACGACTGAAGCGACTTAGCAGCAGCAGCAGCAGCAGCAGAAACTAACACAACATTGTAAACAACTATATTCCAATAAAAATTAATTTTAAAAAAGAACTCAATAATTATGTCTGCTTTTCTCTAGAATGTTTTTGAAAACAAAGTCCTTTATAATTTATTTCATTTTAATGCTTGTTTATGGATTTCTATTTTTATATTCTTAGAACCCATATTGTCTAAAACTAAAGGTCCTAGACTTATGTGTTTTTTCCTTAATTGGAACTTTTTAAAATAATTTCTAACACAATATTTTTTTAAATTTATATCCACTTCTATAAATGACAGCTTCATTAATTGCTGAATAAGCTTATCAATAAGCTTTTGCTTATTTTTAAATGCATAAAAATGTTAACTTTACAAACTCCTATGTACATGTTTACAAAACAAAACCAGACTGCTTCAGACAGCCAGAAACTAATAACTCTTTAATCTTTCGTTCCAAGCACACAGCAATAATAAAGATTTGTGAGTATCTACCGAAGCACAACACATCTTGAGGAATACAGCTCAGAATGTTGAAGGCACCCTGATGAAAAAGAGTCAGATAAAATTTAAGAAATTATGTGGAGTATAAATTATAGGCAAGCATTAAACACAACAAACCCATGGCAAGCAGCTGATGTTCTGCATAACTACAGGGTTGGGCAATAGGAAAAGAGTGTACGGTTCGTGCTTGAGCATGCGGATGTACTATTATCAGAGGGAAAAAGCATCCTTGCCCATGATGGATCCACAGTGAACAGATTTTATATCCCAAGACAGAGATTCAGGAGAAAAACACACAGTGGGAGAGCAAAGAGATGACAGGGAAGGGGAAAGAATGAAATGATAAGAGAGATTAATCAAGATTGGTGTAAACATTTTGGATCTGAAAGGGGGAAACAGGAACAGAGCTAAATTATGAGGTAAAGAGACATAGAAGGGAGGACAGGGAGAGAGAGAGAGAGAGAGAGAGAAGACATCCATAAGAAAAATAGAAAATAACTCTCTCTCAATATTGAGGCCTGAAAATAGAGGCTAAGATGCCAGGCAGATCCCAACATAAGTGACCCAATATCCCTGGCTTGGGGCTCTGATGCCATTCTAATAGTGCACCGGCCTTTCTGAGGTTCCTTCTTGACTGCTTTTCACAATCTGAGGCCAAACCCACTTCCCTAGCCTTGACATCTTACCTCACTCTTCATCTACACATCAACACTTGGGTAACCACTGCTCCTTGAGAAGTCAGTTAACCTTAAGTTATAACACTTTAAACAGACGTTTGTCCACAGCAGATAGATCTGAGATAGGCTGGGAATTGGCACTCTTTACTAGAGTGCTTGTACTTGAACTAATGTCTCTTTGAGCAACAGAATACAAAGAAACTCTAAGGGACTAAAAAGAACGACAAGCATTTGCAGCCAGGGCAATTATGAACAAAAAGATACACAGAGGTCATAAACCAACTGCCATGGCTGAGGTGCCAGAAACAAAAACAGGGTACCACCCATGACCTGTGCACACAGCACTACTAGGGAGGCTGCAGACTCTCTAAGTTATGTCTACCCCCTATCCTGTGGAACCAGCTTACCCAACACTCAGGGAGTGAGTAAGGGCACCAGTTTTTTGTTCTTACTCTGGCTCCCTTGTGCTGTAGCACAAGCTCCAGTAAAACCTTGTCTAAATTTTTCCTCTGACCTCTTATCAATATCTATTGATTATAAGGTCCAAGGGCCCAGGTTGGTAGCAGATCTAAGTAGAAGTTAGGGATAGAAGTACATCAAAGATATTGGCATCAGTAGTCCTGGAGATATACTGTCCAATACATTAGCCTCTAGTAACACTTAACTATTAAGCACTAGACCACATTGAGATATACTCTAAGTACAGAGCACACACTGAATTTTCAAGACAGTATCAAAACTATGTGAAATATTTAATTAATATTTTATTTATTTTTTAAGTTTTTAAAATTAATTTACTTTAACTGGAGGCTAATTACTTTACATTATTGTGGTGGTTTTTGCTATACATTGACATGAATCAGCTATGGGTATACATGTGGCCCCCATCCCAAATCCCCCTCCCACATCCCTCCCCGTCCCATCCCTCTGGGTTGTCCCAGTGAACTACCTTGGAGTGCTCTGTTTCATGCATCGAACATGGACTGATCATCTATTTCACATATGGTAATATATACAAGTTTCAATGCTATTCTCTCAAATCATCCCACCCTTGCCTTCTCCCAGAGTCCAAAAGGCTGTTATTTATATATGTGTCTCTTTTTCTGTCTCACAATAGGGTCATCATTACCGTCTTTCTAAATTCCATATATATGCATTAATATACTATATTGGTGTTTTTCTTTCTGACTTACTTCACTCTGTATAATAGGCTCCAGTTTCATCCACCTCATTAGAATTGATTCAAATGTGTTCTTTTTAATAGTTGAGTAATATTCCATTGTGCATATGTTCCACAAATTTTCTTATCCATTCATCTGCCAACAGACATCTAGGTTGCTTCCATGTCCTAGCTATTGTAAACAGTGCTGCAATGAACATTAGGTTACAGGGGTCTCTTTCAATTCTGGTTTCCTCGATGTGTATGCCCAGCAGTGGGATTGCTGGGTCATATGGCAGTTCTATTTCCAGTTTTTCAAGAAATCTCCACATTGTTCTCCACAGTGGCTGTACTAGTTTTCATTCCCAACAGTGTAAGAGGGTTCCCTTTTTCCCACACCCTCTCTAGACATTTATTGTTTATAGACTTTTTGATGACAGCCTTTCTGACCAGCATGAGATGGTACCTCATGGTGATTTTGATTTGCGTAAATGAGTAATGTTGAGCATCTTTTCATGTATTAGTTAGCCATCTGTATGTCTTCTTTGGACAAATGGCTGTTTAGTTCTTTGGCCATTTTTTGATTGGGTCATTTATTTTCTGATATTGAGCTGCATGAGCTGCTTGTATATTTTTGAGATTAATTCTTTGTCAGTTTCTTCACTTGCTATTATTTTCTTCCATTCTGAAGGATGTCTTTTTACCTTGCTTATAGTTTCCTTCTTTGTGCAAAGTCTTTTAAGTTTAATTAGGTCCCATTTGTTTATTTTTGCTTTTATTTCCATTACTCTTGGAGGTGCAATTAATATTTTAGATTGATTACATATTTAATATATGTTAATATTGAGCTTAGCTACATTATTATTGATAAGATTCAATTAATCTGTTTCTTCCTACTTTTGGAAAATGTTAAGTTACACATGTGGTAAAAATTGTATTTCTATTGGATTGCACTGGTCTGGAAATTTGCAGCATTACAAGACAAAATTATTTGCCTTTCTATAACTTAAAAAAGGGCTCCCTTCTGAGCAGAGCCTAAAGGCTTTGTAAGTGCATCATCTGGTGCATACGCTACGCTACGCTAAGTCACTTCAGTCGTGTCCGACTCTGTGTGACCCCATAGACGGTAGCCTACCAGGCTCCCCCATCCCTGGGATTCTCCAGGCAAGAACACTGGAGTGGGTTGCCATTTCCTTCTCCAATGCATGAAAGTAAAAAGTGAAAGTGAAATCGCTCAGTCGTGTCCGACTCTTAGCGACCCCACGGACTGTAGCCTACCAGGCTCCTCCATCCATGGGATTTTCCAGGCAAGCATACTGGAGTGGGGTACCATTGCCTTCTCCACATCTGGTGCATGGCCCAAAGGAAAATGACACATGGTTATCCTGGCCAACCACAACACCTGTGCCTAGTCTCTGTCTGAGGACTTAGAATATGCACAGCCCAAATTTGTTAAGCCAATTTAACCAATCGCTATTTCTTACACTCCTCTAGTCACATTTTATACATTCTCCCTTTCAATGATTAATGGCAAAGGGGAAATAATAACGTACACTATGTGTACTCTGAGGGTCAGAGGAGAGATATTTTTAAATATTCATTGAAAAATGTGGATAGGTGACATGTATTCAAATGAGGAATAGAAACTAAAGCATCCTACTCAACATTAAATGTCTGAGAAGACAGTACTCAATACCCATGTCAGTCCGCAGCAGGAAAATCCTACAGTAGGTAAAATATTATATTTCATCCATTATGAGTTACATTTTTTTTCATATTTTAACATCCTTGAAATCAAGATGCATCATATGATTGATGACATCCTATAATTTCTGCCAAGCAGACAGCACTCACAACAAACTCATCATTGTCTATGCGTGTGCAAGCATCATTGTTACTTGTGGCAGGTTAATACCACTGAGATGGTGACATTTCATCTCAAACTATTTAAGAGCCATCTGAGAAAGAAATAACAGTTCTGTTTATATTTTGGAAATCTTCCACAGACACATCCTAGTAAGGTAAATAAATACAAGTCTTATAGAATTGGTGTCCACATCACAGAAACAAATTATGGAGACAGTGCCAAGTAGCCTGAAAAAATTATCTATCATCAACCATCTTGATGGTTCAAGGCACAATATATTTTGGGAGGAAAAAAAGAGACATTACTATAACTGAGATGAACAGTGATTCAGACTCTTCATATGAAGAACTTTAAAAATACCTTAACCAGCTTATTTGACTTTATTTCCATTCACTATTCACTAATGTGATATGTAATAAAAGCCTATATATCAGTCTAAAAACATTTTTTTAAATGTACAAAAATGCAATTCTAAATTATAGTAATGAATTGAATTATACTTTAATTTCCAGATATTTTTCCTTAAGATTTTAAAAAATAAAATGGGGAGGGAGGAGGGTCTAAGATGGGGAACACATGTATACCTGTGGTGGATTCATTTTGATATTTGGCAAAACTAATACAATTATATAAAGTTTAAAAATAAAATTAAAAAATAAAAAAAATAAAAGATTTTTAAAAATAATGATACTTTGTATTGGTACTATAACTTTAATTTGTTTTACTTGTCATAATTTATTTCCTATTAGCCTTCCTATTTTGTTTGTGTTTACTAATCTAATCCTTTAGTATGTGTGTTCAGTCTCTAAGTCAAGTCTGACTCTTTGCAACCCCATGGAGCCCATCAGGCTCCTCTCTGTCTATGGAATTTTCCAGGCAAGAACACTGGAGTGGGTTACCATTTTCTTTTCCAGAGGATCTTCCCAACCCAGGGATTGAACCCATGTCTCCTGTGTCTTCTGCATTGACAGGCAGATTCTTTACTACTAAGCCACCTGGGAAGCCAGTCTAATCCTTTACCTGAGTATATTTGCATAAGACTAATTTTTGATCTCGGAGAAGGCGATGGCACCCCACTCCAGCACTCTTGCCTGGAAAATCCCATGGATGGAGGAGCCTGGCAGGCTGCGGTCCATGGGGTTGCTAAGAGTCGGACACGACTGAGCGACTTCACTTTCACTTTTCACTTTCATGCATTGGAGAAGGAAATGGCAACCCACTCCAGTGTTCTTGCCTGGAGAATCCCAGGGATGGGGGAGTCTGGTGGGCTGCCATCTAAGGGGTTGCACAGAGTCAGCCACGACTGAAGTGACTTAGCACAATTTTTGATCTATTGATTATAGACAAGACAACATTTATTAAAACTCTATAAATGGCTCATCTGTCATACCGTCTCCTCTGGGTTTCTGTCCATTGTGCTTTTCTTTTACACTTTTCATGGTTACAACATTTATATTCTTAAACTGCAATTTAGTTTACTGCCTTTTTTCTATATGTTGATGGAACAAACTAAAAGTACTATACAAAACCATAACATTATGCTGAAGTAACTACTGTCTTCTTCAGGGTCAAATGCTATGACTGAAACCATAAAGAGAAAACATAAAACTACACCAGAATATTTGTGTATCTTGGTTGCTTAGAAATCACATTTTTTCCAGCATAGATGGCTTAAGACTGTTTTGAATAGCTTTTCATTTTTGTTACAATTTTATATTACTTTTTCATCCTCTTTATAGAAAAAAATCCTCATCATAAAAATTTAACTTCCCTTAAATTGCAGTGTAATACCTTGCTGGAGATATTTTTTATAGATTCATTTTAGTACCTGCTACTCCTTTAACACTCAGTATTTTTAAAACTTCTAGTCCTGGGTTTAGTTCACTGTTTCTTTAATTGTATGATTGCTACTTTGCTAATTTTTTTTCATTTTACTTTGTTTAATGGTGTTTAATATACAACTTCAAGTATTTTTTTCAACAAGAAGAGTCTGTGAGAGGTGGATTTAATGTTTTTATGTGCCCCCAAATATCTATTCTTTTATTCTTAAATTTAATTTGGTGAGTGTTACAAGGAACAGTTGACTTCCTTAATACTATTTCCCAGATCCATGATCTCTTGCAGCCTTCTAATATAAGGTCTAAGAGAATGAAACTCAGTACTCGGTTTTCAGCTTCTTAACAGCTATGATTCCCAAGAAACAGTTGAATCTGGTGAATCTAAGTGAAATCATGCTGGGAGAGGGACATATCTAGAAAAACTTTTGTTCCTGGAAGAAATACAAATAAAAAGATTCAACTGACATGGTACCTTTGCCCTCTCCTCTCCTCTTACTATCTTGCACATAACTGGGAAGGCTAGTCAAGAGAGGTAGCAACAACCTAAACAATTATCTATCATTTTTCTGAAAGTGAAATTGAACTAGATACCCTATTTGTTGATTTGTTTGCTAAATCTAGCAACTTTAATGCAATCTTAAGGTTAAACACAATATACAGATAAACTCTCACTCAGAGGGGAGACCTAGAGAGAAAAGAGAGTATCATAGTATTCCCAAAGTATTGACATTAACATCCAACATGTTTTACGTAGTATAAAATTGGATGGAATAGATTAACAAGTTGTGAATGTCCATTTCTGTGCTGAGTCAGATCAAGACGCTTCTAAAGGCTTGAATATTAGAAGCTGAAGGAGAAAGGGTCTGAATGAAGAGAAACAGAAGGAATCAAAGAAGCCAATGATATTCAGAATTTTAGTTCAGCAGTAGGGAATGAAGGTTCAGGAAAAAATGGAAAGTTCTCCCCAAGTAGAAATTTCTTGGATTAGAAATACATCTGAAGCAAAATACTCCCTGTGACCTAAATATCTTTTCAGGGTCATCAATAAAAAGAGAGATTTTAATGAGGCTTCAATATATATTTGACAAGATAAGGAATATGGGGAGTAATAGGTGTCAGTGATGCTGGACTCAATGAGTAGGAAAACATTGTCTCCCAGAAATACAAGAATAATAACAGTAACACATGACATTTCTTGGGCATGGGGAAAGGGCTAAAGCACCATTTTTTTGTGGTTCATAAGTAGTCAATTCATTTTTACTGAGTTTGTGGGAGCCAGTCCCAGAAAAAAGTTGAATCCTGTTAAATTTAGTGTTGTGTGTATGTGTATATGTGAGTATGAGTGTGTGTATATGTGTGTGTGTGTGTGAGAGAGAGAGAGTTGTGTGTGCAAGTGTGTGTATGCATTTGTACACAAACACATGCATGTTTCAGGTGGGGTGAACATTAATTCTATATACAACTAGAAACTGTTTATGTATGAAAAATGAAAGCGAAAGTCACTCAGTCATGTCTGACTCTTTGCAACTCCATGGACTATATATATACAGTCTGTGGAATTCTCAAGGCCAGAATATTGGAGTGGATAGCCGTTCTCTTCTCCAGGGAATCTTTCCAACCTAGGGATCGAACCCAGATCTCCTGATTCTTTACCAGCTGGGCCACCAGGGATATGTATATAAACATTGTATATATGCAAAGTGTATATATCTTGTGCTAGGGTGTTTAAAGAAAGAAAATTTCATATAAAATATATTACCTTAAGGTTCAGAATGTGTTCCTCTTCTAAACAACATTTAAAAACCAGGACATATGAAATATTTTCAGAGGTATGACCCTTTGTTTTGCAGTGAAAGAAAATCTTCTGGGTTACCACCCTGCTGCAAAATATCACAGAGTCTGTGAGATAAGAAAGTCAATATGTATTAGACAAAGAGAAGAAACAGTGTATAGAGAGTGAACAGGAAACCAGCGATGAGGAAAACAGCAGGGGGTTGCTTGTTGAGCCAGTGACCTTTTTCTATTCTTAATACACAGAAGATTGTGTAGATCATAGGAAAAAAAAAAAAAAAAAGATTTCTTTAATTCTTTAGTTTTCTGTATACAGATAAGGATTTTTTCTTTTCTTCTCATTTAACTTTAGTAACATTCTCCAGTAAGGTTATTATGCTTGCACATTGAATTCAGTGTAAGCTAAATAGGAGAAAATAATAAGTATCTTGAAGCTTTTTTACTACTAGTTATAAAACTCTCCAAGAACTGCAAGTATTTTTCCTCTAACAAGTAATGCTATATTCACCGAGGGAAATGAAACAGAGCTTAGAGTGAGTCTTGCAGCCTATTAAACATTTAATAAGTAATAAGACTCCATCAAAGTGCAGACTATTCTTTACAGATGATGACTGCAGACAGTCACTTCCCAATTTGAGCTCTAGAAGCCAGGAGGGAAGCTATTGTGATGGAAGAATCAAATATAAAGTGACTAAGAATAGCTGATTTATTGTATTTGACATTTATTAATATGAACTTTCAAGGACTGGGTCATGAATGCAGACAGTTTTGAGCCATTGTCTATGTACATGTGTCTCTGGCTCAATATCTCAAAATATGGAGATCCTATTTTATTTTCAATGTCGTAATAACCACTTTGATACATTCATTAATCAGATCTCTGAATTGCAATTTGTCTTGTCTTGTGATATCAGGGACTAAGACCAAGATAGAAGACATTAAACATAATTTGATAATTCAGAATGCCTCTCATATTCTGATTGTCAAGCCTGGCTAATTTCACAGTCAAAGTAGTATATTTCAGGGGTAGAAGCTTAGAATGCACATCACCAGGAGTAAGTCACTTGCTTCCTCTTCACTCACCTTTTAAATCTAGATTGACTTCATAACATTCTGAGAATAAGGCATGTGTGTCACTGTCAACTACTGTTTATATCAAATTTCCTCATATGTTGTGATAGGTAGGCAGAATTCTAAGATAGCCTCAAGATTCCTGTCCCCTAGTGCTCATGCCCTGTGTAACTTCCTCTCCTTGAGTGTGGTGAACATGATAGATCTAATTTCCATGCTATGGGACATTGTGTAACAAAGGTAAAGGGATTTTGCCTAGGTAGGCCTGTCCTAATGAGTCAGCCCTTTAAAACTGTACTTAGACTTTTCCTGATGTTAAAGAATTCTCTTGATGTCTTTGAGGAAGTCAGACACCGAGTTGTGAGTGAGCAGCAGGATAAGGTATTGAGGATGGCCTTCGTCCAGTTGCAGAGAGGGATTCTCACTGACAATCAGCAAGTAAACAGGAACCTCAGAAATAAACCACAAAAATCAAATTTTGCCAGCAACCTGGATGAACTAGGAAATGTATTCTTCCCTATCTAAGCTTTTGGATGAAAACACAGCCTGACTCATATCTTCATTTCAGACTTATTAGGCTTTGAGCAGAGAACACAGCTGAGCTATGCACAGACTTCTGACCTGCAGAAACTATGAATTAATAAATGGATATTGTTGTAAACTACTAATTCAGTTCAGTTCAGTTGCTCAGTTGTGTCCGACACTTTGCGACCCCACAGACTATAGCACAACAGGCCTCCATGTCCATCACTAACTCCAGGAGTTTGCTCAAACTCATGTCCATTGAGTCAGTGGTGCCATCCAACCATCTCATCCTCTGTCATCCCCTTCTCCTCCAGCCTTCAATCTTTCCCAGCATCAGGGTCTTTTCATATGAGTCAGTTCTTCACATCATGTGGCCAAAGTATTGGAGTTTCAGCTTAAGCATCAGTCCTTCCAATGAATATTCAGGACTGATTTCCTTTAAGATGGACTGGTTGGATCTCCTTGCTCTCAAGTCTTCTCCAACACCACAGTTCAAAAGCATCAATTCTTTGGTGCTCAGCTTTCTTTAGAGTCCAACTCTCATATCCATACATGACTACTGGAAAAACCATAGCTTTGACTAGATGGACCTTTGTTGGCAAAGTAATGCTATAGTAATTTTTCATGCAGCAATAGCAAGCTAATAAACATGGCTTCTAGGCTAGAGCATCTTAACAATACAAAATGATATTGGACAATGTTGTTTCAAAGGCTCTGAAATACTTTGAAGGCAGTATCCAGTGTTGAAAACACAGTACATTCTGGATAAAACTTGCATATGTGACTGAATAAATGGTTAACTTATAATAAATGCTTTGCACTGTGAATTATAAAACACCTTGAGGTATGTTGATTTTTAATGATAAAATATTGATAGATATTAAAATATACATTTTAGAATTGAGAAAATAAACTCACAGAAAGGTAAATGACTCAACCGAAGTCATAGCCTTGGAAAATGACAAAATGTTCCACCATAATCTCTTTACCTTTATTGAACAGAGGTATTAAGAAAATAAGCAATGGAAACATGCTTGAAAATAAATAGAATTCTGATTAATTCATGAAAGCAACTAGAAATAGCATCAGGAAACTCACTCTTGGGGCATGTTATCTAACTTCTCTGAATTTCAATTCTTTCATCTATAGAGTAACACTAAAATAGTACCAAACTCACAAAGAGCAGAGCATTCACATGAGCTTATCTCTTACAGATTAACTTTGAAAAAAATGGAAAATGTAGAATTTTAAAATCCTACAGTTTTTTATAAGCTTGCTATATGCTGTCTTTATAGATTTATTCATATATACTAAAATAATAAAGAAAATGAAATCTCTTATACATGTAATTTTAATAGATATTACACACTTAAAACAGCATCAAAGGTTGTGGAATAAATATTTTCTTTTTAAATATTTAAGTCAAATGTTTGTTGTTTACAAAAGTGTTTAACATCCTCCAATATTTTTCTACCCAGGATCAATAAAAGATCATAGAAAGTAAGTTTGATTTAAAATGACAATAAAAGCACATTACAGTTCTAAGTTAGTATGTCATCTTTAGAATTTCAGAAGCAAAAAAATCACTCTGAAATATTAAGCAAAGGACTGGGAAACTTCTCAAAAGATTTTTTAATTCTCTGAGAGAAGACCAGGGCATATTTTATCATCAAATATTGACAAGAAAGTGATTTAGTAAATAGCTTTCTCAGACACTCTGAAGTAAGTTTCTTTCTTTTTTTTTAATTTAATTTAATTTTATTTTTTAACTTTACAATATTGTATTGGTTTTGCCATATATCAACATGAATTCACCACAGGTATACATGTGAAGTAAGTTTCATCATCATATTTGTACCTCTTTAAAATATTAAAATAACTTCACAAAAATTGCTTCTATCTTTAGGTTTGAGACTTGACAATATATTTCTAAAATTACTTTATATTTTCCAAATTTGCACATACATTTTTTAAGCCTAGTAATTACTTTTGATATCTTCAAAATAATTTACTTCAGTCATTTGGCCAGAGTAATGCCAATGGATTCTTGAATAGTACTTCCTAATAGATACATTTATATATGAAGCATCTTGCAACATGATTGACACATTCTCATACATACACTAGAGCTACAAAAAGGAGATATTATTTTCTGGGGCTGCAAAAAAAAAATGAGTTTAAAATACCTAGTATTCAATTTAATAGTTATTTTCTTTTCAATTACATGAAAGTAATAGATTGATATATTGATTCATAAATGATAACTAACACTGTATTCCATGCAGAGGAAAAAAATAAACTTTGCGTATATTTATTTTTGTCACCATAAGTGAATGAGTATCTGTAAAAATTTCTCACTTTTTAAAGCATTTGGATCTGTCTCTTTTCAGTAATTTTTTCAAACTATAAAATACTTTAAAAAATCCCAAAGAATCAAATCCTTGTTCATTTGCAGGAGCTTTATAATTTTTTACTATCCTAAGTTCTAATAATGCTTTATCTAGCCATATTTGAGTGTAACAAAATGAGTCATCTGCCATTACAAATCTTAAACTCGTACAAGATGTCTTTACATAAGCTTTCACACCCAGGAGTCATGATTTTTCCTGTGACAAATGGGTCCTCAAACACAAGAAAATTCTTATCTCCATCTGGTCCCATCAGATAACAAAGACACTGTGATTATTCTCTATATGTATTTTCATATTTATAACACAAATGTAAAATTAGCTATATCAATAAGCAGAGGGAGGGGGAAAAGGCAGATATACAAGTAGAGAGCTTTAATTTCCAGAAACGTTTTGGAAATAGACTGATGAAGAACAATGTATATGCCACTGTGCCTCCAGGCAAAAAAAAAAAAAGCCAGATTTATTCAGTCTGACTTGAAAATAGTGCCTGTTGACTATACATCTTGACTGACAGTATAGAATTCCAACATTGTCATAAATTACATTGACAAGTATAGGTGATTAACTGTGATTGTAGAGAAATACACATGTACCAATAATCAGGAAACAACAATAAAGCAATATTTTAAATATTTTATTAGTTTTTTTAATGTTGCAATAGGATTTGACTCAGAGATTAAGATTTCCTATAAATAAATTTCTAGAAACTAAAACAATACCTTTTTACTCAGGCACACACAAGCCTACCATAAAGAAGCTGCAATGGACATTGATGGGAAGATTGAGCATCAGGAAAAAAACCTGAGACTTATATGTAAGACTAGGATTCATTATTAAAAAACTGAGAAATTTCCCACAACAATTAGCAGATCATTTTAACTTGACAAATTGTTACTTTTTAAAAATCTTTCTATCTCTGAAAGAAATTCAATTAGGTGCTTGCAAGTCCCCCTTGCTTGAACAGCAGTCATATGCACCTTGTCCCTGTCACAGTGCTTGATATTATCTAGAGATGAGTGACAGAAAAGTCCAGGACTAACAAAGGCTTGCTCCATTCCTGTCAGCCAACTCTGGGATGTCTTTCTTATTAGAAGTACCCAGGAGTTTTCTCTGCACAAGTAGAGTCCTAGAGTAAGTAACGTCGTCTCCTGTTTTACCATGTATACTCCTGAATCAAAGGTGATCTTTCCCTTTTCAAGAAATGCCTGCCCCCTTTTGGCCAAAAACCAGCAATTTCATTTTCATTGAGAAAACAAAAACATAATGTTTTCCCCTCCTCCGAATGACATCTGTCTTAAATAATGGAATGAGCAGTTCTCAAATTAGAAAAAAAAAAAAAAAAAAACTAATTATCATGATGCAGAATTTAAACTACAAGCAGTCTTCTATATTTTGTTGTGATGTGGAAGTAGAATCTTGAGAGGAACACAATTTTAGTTTTAGTTTCTAAATGAAAATAAAAGCTTATGTTCAGAGGAGTTCAAGGTTAAATTTCCTCCTCATCAGGCAAAACAAATGTATTACTTTTCCTGGATTAAAATAACTATAATACTAGGAAACAAAAGCTTAGTAAGATTATAGCTTAAATTGGCAAACCTTTAAATTTGAACTTGTTTAAAAACTAATTTAATATATCCCATAACTCACAAAGTTGTCACTAATTATTGATTCTTAGAAGAAAAATAGTAAGAGTTTTTTAGTTGTTAATATATTACTTGGTTCTGATAGTTTGATCTGAGTGTACTATTTTATGAAAAATATAGGATAGAATGTGAAGAATTAAAAATACCCAAGTGCAAAAATACCTGATAGAATCATGAATGTGAATAATCAAGAAAGTCAAAAAAACTAAAGTCTAGGGGGAAAAATAGAACAATTTAAAGAAAGTGTCAGGTTGGTCAAAGACTAACTTTGATTGTGTGATTAGGAATGAGAATTAGGTTACAGTGCCTGTTGCAGAGAGAAAAACAACCAACACTTCTTGCCTTTACACTGAAAAGGTGATTATTTAACCAAGAATGACATTGGATTTACTTTCTTCTTTGTGTGTACACAGAGCTTACACTAAGATTGGATGGCAAACTATTTCTCTTGGAAACAGACTGAAAAAGAAAATAGTAACTTTTTAAAAACATTGTTGGGAAAACCTATATCTGTTGACAAAACCACATAATTTCATTTAGTAATTTACTTAATTAGATCTAGTAAGAATAAAGCAATATTTTCTTGAGTGTTTCTGGATCTCATGAACTCTAACAATTTCAATACTCCTCGTTTTGGTTTGCAGATATATATTAATTCCCTGATTTGGGGCTTCCCTGGTAGCTCAGACAGTACAGAATCTGCCTGCAATGCAGGAGACCTGGATTCGATTCCTTGGTTGGAAGATCCCCTGAAGATGAGAATGGCTACTCACTCCAAAATTCTTCCCTAGTGAATCCAATGGACAGAGGAACCTGTTGGGCTACAGTCTATGGGATCACAAAGAGTCAGACACCACTGAGTGACTAACAGTTTTACTTTTGCTTTCACTTTTTTATATAGGCTTGGAAGTAGTGTGCATTATCCCAAAGTAACTCTCATTCACACACACACACACACACACACACACACACACACACACACATCCCTATATGCAAAAAGTCTCTATTTTGTAAGAATATAAACCTAGATTTTTTCTCTCCCTCATTCTGCCTTGAAGGAATAACACTGTTACAAATGATCAAGATGGGAAAATGGCCTTAATTTTTCCTTCAGCTTGACTGAATTTTAAGCAAAAGTCTTTATGACTCTAGGCCCTGATTTCCCCTTTCCTAGAAAATTTACCTTACAAAATTTTATAAACATAAATTCTTTATCTTCCTCTTTGAGGTACAAATCTCTTTAAAGGCTTCTCGCAAATTTTAGAACCCAGGGATGTTTTTCTCAAGGACTAGGGATCCATACCTTTGAGATATATTAATCAGGAGAAATAGTACATCATCACCGAGTTTCTGTGGAAGGGTAGGAGTATATTTCAGCTGGGAGCCTTGCTTCAGGTTGTAAATCTCCTGTCATGAGAATAAAAAGAAATTTACTTTTCCTTTTAATAAGGATTACTTTGCCGACAAAGGTCCATCTAGTCAAAGCTATGGTTTTTCCAGTAATCATGTATGGATGTGAGAGTTAGACTCTAAAGAAATCTGAGCACCGAAGAATTGATGCTTTTGAACTATGGTGTTGGAGAAGACTCTTGAGAGCAAGGAGATCCAACCAGTCCATCCTAAAGGAAATCAGCCCTGAATATTCATTGGAAGGACTGACGCTGAAGCTGAAACTCCAATACTTTGGCCACCTGTTGTGAGAACTGACTCATATGAAAAGACCCTGATGCTGGGAAAGATTGAAGGCTGGAGGAGAAGGGGACGACAGAGGATGAGATGGTTGGATGGCATCACTGACTCAATGGAGATGAGTTTGAGCAAACTCTGGGAGTTGGCAGTGGACTGGGAAGCCTGGCATTCTGCAGTCCATGGGGCGGTAAAGAGTCGGACGAGACTGAGTGACTGAACTGAACTGAACTGATTAACAAATATAAGTCACCTACATTTCCCACTCAGCTCTTAAAAACATTCCCAACTTTTGTTTCAATGGAGTTTTCTGTCTCTGTCCCCCATCACAATAGCCTGAATAAAGTCTTCCTTGTCTGATCCACTTTGACCAATTCAATGCTTACTTTCACAGAGCCAAATTCACGGTATTAAGGAACAGTGATTTTATGTTATGTAGGATACAGCTGCAATCTATTTACAGTTCAAATTATTAGTCTATTACCTCTTATTGGGCTTCCCAACTTGTGCTAGTAGTAAAGAGGTCACCTGCCCATGCAGGAGACATGAGACAGGAGTTCGATTCCTGGGTCAGAAAGATCCCCCGGAGGAGTGCATGGCAACCCACTCCAGTATTCTTGCCTAGAGAATCTCATGGTCAGAGGAGCCCAGCAAGCTATAGTCCTTAAAGTCACACAAAATTAGACACAACTGAAGCAACTTAGCACAATTTTTTATGAAACCCTCTTTCAATTGGGGGCTTCCCTTGTGTCTCAGCTGGTAAAGAATACACCTGCAATGTAAGAGACCTGGGTTAGATCCCTGGTTTGGGAAGATCCCCTGGAGAAGGGAAAGGCTACCCACTCCAGTATTCTGGCCTGGAGAATTCTATGGACTATACAGTCCATGGGGTTGCAAAGAGTTGGAGATGACTGAGCAACTTTCACTTTCACTTTCAATTTGTCTTTAGAGATTTTTCTTGATTACTGTTTTGGGGATTATTTTCTCATGTGACATATTCCAAAATGTAGTTGTGATGGCTCTGATTTTAGCATTGTGCAAATTTTTTCATGAATTCTTAAGTTTGGGTTACTAAATTGAACACTTGAAGTCGAGATGAATACTCCATTTCACTTGCTAATCTTTTCTTAGATTTATTTTCTGTGTCTTTGATCCTTATTAATACCAAGACCATGAGGACCAAGCAAAAGATATAGGCATAGAAAAAGAGATTTAAACTTCTTTGTGTCATGAACCCCTTTTGACAGTTTGATTAAGCCTATGAACCTCTTAGAATATTCCATTTAAATCCATAAAATAAAATTTATAGGATTAAAATGGAAGCTAACAATATTAAAATATACCAAATGCTTTTATATTGTTACATGGTAATATATTTGCTTTTTTAAATAAATTATAAGATACAGAGATTGGTCCATCACCAATGGTAACCTCTGAATTGTGGTAAGTGATATTTCAGGATATCTTCAACACCTTGGTAACAAGAAAAAAAAAATCTATTGGTATATATCAACAGATCAGCTGATGCTGCTGAGGATTTTTGGCCTATATTACAATTGAAGAAAGTGTTAAATTTCAGCTGGTGGTTAATGAAAAAAAAATGTTTTTTTTTTTTCTTATAAAAGTAACTGGTTAGCCTGGATAGTCTAGAGTACAGAACGAGAAGAGTACTTTGATTCTAAATCACTACCGCAAATGGAAACTTATGACCCTACTGGCCCATTGTAACTTGTCATCATTAGTGACAATGTACAGGAGATTGTGGCTGAATCCCTACAGAAATAAACTAAGAATTCCCTCCAAATATCTTCTTTATAAAACTGAAGCAGTGCTTAGATGAAAATTCAAAAGGTTGGAATTCCAGCACAGTTTCATCACATCTTTATTTTTACTAACCTCTAACTGCCTGAGCATAAAATGTACTCACTCATCTGACTATGCTAAGTTCAAATGCCTTAGGGACAAGCTGTTCACTTTCAGTGGGTATTTTTATAGTGTAAGATAGGAAAGAGCCAAAGGAGAAGGAATTTTTGAGTAATGACAGAGAAACTATAGGGATCATTCACTTACAGAATGTTTTTTAACCTCTTAAGTACCCGGAGTTTTATAAAAACTCCTCCCATGCTGCTGCTGCTAAGTCGCTTCAGTCGTGTCCAACTCTGTGCGACCCCGGAGACGGCAGCCCACCAGGCTCCCCTGTCTCTGGGATTCTCCAGGCAAGAACACTGGAGTGGGTTGCCATTTCCTCCTCCAATGCATGAAAGTGAAAAGTGAAAGTGAAGTCGCTCAGTCGTGTTCAACTCCTAGTGACCTCATGGACTGCAGCCTACCGGGCTCCTCTGTCCATGGGATTCTCCAGGCAAGAGTACTGGAGTGGGTTGCCATTGCCTTCTCCGTATAAAGCTGAGTTTGTTTCTGTATTACAATGACATTACACAATTCTCTCAAGTGCTGGTTACTTTGCGGTTCCCATGTTGTATTGATTTCTGAAAATCATAATTTTGGATGGACCTTAAAAAAATGATAAACAAAAATACAATTAATAATTCTGCAGTTAAGAAAGAAGCATTACATTTTACAATCATTGCCAACTGATGATTAAACTCCTCATTATGCTTCATTCTAACGTCAAGAAATGTCAACCTCATCAAAAAATTTAAAAAAAAATTGTAGAATTCTTGAACAAGATCAGGTTGGAAATATCAAATTCCTAAATAAAGGCATAATCAATACTGCAGTTTGGCAGGGGCTGCTAGTTAATATTAAACCTAATACATTTAATCCTGTTGTTTAGTTGTTAAGTCCTGTCAGACTCTTTTGTGACCTCATGGCTGTAGCCTGCCAGGCTCCTCTGTCCATGGGTCTGCCAGGCAAAAACACAGGGTGGGATGCCATTTCCTTCTCCAGGGGATCTTCCCAACCCAGGGACTGAACCCGTGTCTCCCGCATTGACAGGCAGATTATTTACCATTGAGTCATCAGGGAAGCCCACATGTAATCCTATGTAACTTCTAAATTCTCCCAAGATTCACTATTTTGAACCTGAATATCTGTTTTTTTATTCTTCCCTTTTTTTAGTTTTGATGCTATTTTTAAAATTATTTTACATTCAAAATTATTTGATTTACAGTGTTATACTACTTTCAGATATATAGCAAAGTGATTTAGCTATACCTATACATTGGAGAAGGCAAATGCAACCCACTCCAGTACTCTTGCCTGGAAAATCCCATGGACGGAGGAACCTGGTAGGCTGCAGTCCATGGGGTTGCTAAGAGTCGGACACAACTGAGCGACTTCACTTTCACTTTTCACTTTCATGCATTGGAGAAGGAAATGGCAACCCACTCCAGTGTTCTTGCCTGGAGAATCCCAGGGACAGGGGAGCCTGGTGGGCTGCCGTCTATGGGGTCACACAGAGTCGGACATGACTGAAGTGACTTAGTAGCTGCAGCAGCAGCATACATATATCTGGGCTTCCCAGGTAACTCAGTAATGAAGAATTTGCCTGCCAATACAGGAGGCTTAGGGTTGATCCCTGGGTAGGGAAGATCCCCTGGAAAAGGAAAAGACAATCCGCTCCAGTATTCTTGCCTGAAAAATCCCATGGTCAGAGGAGCCCAGTGGGCTACAGTCCATGGGGTTGCAAAGAGTCAGATACAGCAACTGAACATGCATACATACATACATATACCTATTGTTTTTCAGATTCTTTTCCCATACAGGTTATTAGAGATTATATGTTTTTTATGCAGTGTGTCCTTAGTGCCTCCAGCTAATTCTTTACTATTTTATGAAGTCAAATTCAAAGTTTTAAAATTTTCTCTTTGACTAATGCTAAGGAGATGGATAGAAAAAAATAATTCAATTTATATTTGTGTTTATTAGTCACATCAGGTAAGCCCACTCCACTTGTTTCCATCAGAAAACACCTATATTATTTACTGAAAATAGACTCTTATGGAAAAATAAAACTGTCAGATTAGGTCATATTTCATTTCCATGCACTGGGCAGCAACAATAAAAGGATTTGGCCAGTGGACTACCAGTTTGCCATTTCTTACGACTGCCCAATACACACTGGAGTTAGAAAGAAAGGAAAACTGAAGTAGCATTATTGGTTCCATAACCAGCTCCCTGACCAAGAACACCTCAGTCTTTGATGTGGAGAGGTGAAGGATCACTGTGTACATTTTGATTTGATAGCTTCTCAGAGTATCTCTTGACCCAACTCCACTCAATCAAATGTCAGAATCTCTAGAAAAGAAAGGTTATTATAGAGAACAAGGCAAATCAAAGCCGCATCACTATGCTTTCTGTAGACAAGAGGCAGTTCCACATTGTGACTTTAGTACAACAATAAGAATTTAATAAAGGGGAAACATTTGAGGGATGACAACAAGACAGATACACTTTGCAGGAATTTGTAGGTGGAATCATTCACCAGGCTGCAGCATCGGTCAAGTGGTATCAGCTTCTAATATACCTGAAGACATCTGTCAGCGACTGATGTATTGTCAATATACAAGCCAGGAAGCCTTGTAAAAATAGGAAGAAAGATGGAGTTGTGAGACCTCCTGGGATTAATTGAGCAAGTCAGAAAAACATGAACAGGTGCCAGTTTCAGCAACTTAGCTCCTGAGTAGAAACTCCTGGTAACTCACAAATTCCTGCCTTTTTGATGGTGTTTATCCCTTGATCTATTATTACCCTCAGGCCACTGGCATATAATGATGATAACAGGTGTTCAACCAGTTTTCACAGACTCCACGACTTACTTAGATCTAAATAATACATGTTCTCCATGTAACATTATTTATTCAGAAGTAACTATTTATTTTTGCTGAAGATATCAGCGAGGCTCACTTGTCCATGGATGAAGCGATATTTGAGTTAATGGTCTATGCAATATCCACAAATAGAATTACAAATCTTTGAAATGTAGTGAAACAACATCTTTCAGAAGCATTAACTTCTGGATATAATAATTATGACTCCAATGACTTAGTGAGAAAATTAAAGTAAAATCTCTCTCCTCTTGTTCTGAGAGAAAAATATGATCATTTATCATAGAAGGAGATAATTGAACTTACTATTCAAATTTAGAGATCTCCTTATTCATGTTGCTCTATTAGCTCTGTCAGCAGAAGATGCATGTATTTTTACCTATCAGCCTCTAGTATAGCAACTGGAGCACAATCAGTGATCATTTATATGATAATAAATGGGAAAGACTAATTCTTAACATCTTTTCCTTATTAGAGCCACAGAAAGAAAACTGTGACAAGCATATATGGGATATTTCAATATCACCAGGGGAATTAATATCATGTCACAATATTGTCCTAAATGAAGTATTTGTAAGCCTTCCTTGATCTAAGCCAACAAGTTTTAAACATGTCTTAAAATTTTGCATCAGGCCATGTGATATCTCATTTGTTACTCTGAGAAGGAGACTACTTCTTACCTTTGTGCTGTTTCTTTGTGGGAAGGACATTCGTTCAATTTATTGAAATCCTACTTACTTTAGAAGTGCACTTAAAGGAAAGCAAGTAGACCTTTTGCATGTTAAATATGCAAATACAATTGACATTATTTGCTATGAAAAAAAACAGGAAAAGTGGGGGAAAATAGAAAAAAAAAGAACTCAAGAATGATTTTCATTTAAGTGAATTTATCTAATGAGACTACTAAAATATTAAAATTATTTAATTCTGTTTTACAGTCATTGTCTTTCTGTTTGCACTCATATACTAATATACATTGTTGGTTACCTTCTTATATTTATGGCCCTTTCTTCTGTCTAAAGCATACATCATCTGAAGAGGTAAATATATCTCATATTTTCTTTGAAATAGCATCTTCCTGCAATGTAAGTATCTAGTTAATAATTATCAGTTTAAATGTATGCCAGGTCTTTTATACCATTGCCTGAAATACTTGTCTCCTCCAATCTCAACCCAAAGAAAAAACAGGTGGCTAAAATTTTATGTTTCAGTGTCAATTTGGGGTAAAAGTGCCAAAAAGTTACCTTTTTTTTGTTTTGTTTTAACAATAATCCAAAGTGCTCTTCCTTTTTTATTTTATTTTTTTTGAAATAAACCTATCTTTGTACCTGGTGGGAGCTGGGGCTTTCCAGAGAGTTCAAAACTACCCTATCACCAGAAGTAATGCTGTTTTCAAGAGATGATGAGAGACCTGAGAACTAACTCATCCTTTGTTTCCCTAGTCAAGTTTCGATTCCATTATCTACTTCTGCATTTTTAAACTTGAGAAATCTCTTGAAAATGTCCACAGATCTTGCATTTCATAGACAAAACAAAGAGAAATATCAAAGAGGAAATATTGCCAACGTTTAATCTTTCTTTTTCTTAGTCTTCCACTGGATCTTCTAAGACACATTAGAAATCCTTCTCAATATAGTTTCAACATATACCAACAGTACACTGAAGATCCTTTCATTTGTTACAAAGTCACAGGATATTCTTCAGCACTTACCTTCCTAGAGCTTTCGACAATAATTCTGTATGGAGTTTTCTCTTCCTTTTGCTTCTGTGACAGTGATTTTTTGTTTGTTTTTTCTCACATGTCTGATTGTTCCTTTTTAGTTTTTTTCCATTTCCTCTATTTCATAAACAAGGGTTTTCCTAAGTCAAAAGAAAAATAACAAACTGCAAAAATATTTGCAATATGTTTTTCTTCTAAGTAATGGTAGTGTTTATAGCCAAAGAGAAATTCTCATGAAAACTGAATTCTGAAATTCTGTAATTTATTTCATGCATATCAACAAAGTTTTCCATCACCATCATCAGCAGTACTTTTAGCCCAAACACTCATCAATATTACTTGGAATATTAAGAATTTATTCTAACCATTTTCTATATATATTTCCTATGACTTCCTACAATCAATCTTATATACAAAAATCAGATTAATATTTTTAGCATGTAACCTGAATATGCCCAAAGCACACTCACACACACACCCACACACACACAAACCACCTCCCCCACACACACCCAACCATTACCACCACTTTAAACTCTGTTTTTCTAAGAATGAAACCCCATATTCTTAACACGGCCTGCAAAGTACTGTATGGTTTTGCTTTGCATTTTGCAGCTGCCTCACTTCACACAGTGCTCTTGGGGCAACTTTGTCACCAATCTGCTTTCAATTCCTCTAATATAGCTGTGGAAAGAAGAAAAGCGAAAAGCAAAGGAGAAAAGGAAAAATATAAGCATCTGAATGCAGAGTTACAAAGAATAGCAAGAAGAGATAACAAAGCCTTCTTCAGCGATCAATGCAAAGAAATAGAGGAAAACAGCAGAATGGGAAAAACTAGAGATCTCTTCAAGAATATTAGAGATACCAAGGGAACATTTCATGCAAAGATGGGCTCGATAAAGGACAGAAATTGTATGGACCTAACAGAAGCAGAAGATATTAAGAAGAGATGGCAAGAATACACAGAAGAACTGTACAAAAAAGATCTTCACGACCCAGATAATCACGATGGTGTGATCACTGACCTAGAGCTAGACATCTTGGAATGTGAAGTCAAGTGGGCCTTAGAAAGCATCACTACGAACAAAGCTAGTGCAGGTGATGGAATTCCAGTTGAGCTATTTCAAATCCTGAAAGATGATGCTGTGAAAGTGCTGCACTCAATATGCCAGCAAATTTTGAAAACTCAACAGTGGCCACAGGACTGGAAAACGTCAGTTTTCATTCCAGTGCCAAAGAATGCTCAAACTACTGCACAATTGCACTCATCTCACACACTAGTAAAGTAAGGCTCAAAATTCTCTTCAGCAATATGTGAACCATGAACTTCCTGATGTTCAAGCTGGTTTTAGAAAAGGCAGAGGATCCAGAGATCAAATTGCCAACATCTGCTGGATCATCGAAAAAGCAAGAGAGTTCCAGAAAAACATCTATTTCTGCTTGATTGACTATGCCAAAGCCTTTGACTGTGTGGATCACAATAAACTGTGGAAATTTCTGAAAGAGATGGGAATACCAGACCACCTGATCTGCCTCTTGAGAAATTTGTATGCAGGTCAGGAAGCAACACTTAGAACTGGACATGGAACAACAGACTGGTTCCAAATAGGAAAAGGAGTACGTCAAGGCTGTATATTGTCACCCTGCTTATTTAACTTATATGCAGAGTACATCATGAGAAATGCTGGACTGGAAGAAACACAAGCTGGAATCAAGATTGCCAAGAGAAATATCAATAACCTCAGATATGCAGATGACACCACCCTTATGGCAGAAAGTGAAGAGGAACTCAAAAGCCTCTTGATGAAAGTGAAAGAGGAGAGTGAAAAAGTTGGCTTAAAGCTCAACATTCAGAAAATGAAGATCATGGCATCCAGTCCCATCATTTCATGGGAAATAGATGGGGAAACACTGGAAACAGTGTCAGACTTTATTTTGGGGGGCTCCAAAGTCACTGCAGATGGTAACTGCAGCCATGAAATTAAAAGACACTTACTCCTTGGAGGAAAAGTTATGACCAACCTAGATAGTATATTAAAAAGCAGAGACATTACTTTGCCAACAAAGGTCTGTCTAGTCAAGGCTATGGTTTTTCCTGTGGTCATGTATGGATGTGAGAGTTGGACTGTGAAGAAGGCTGAGCGCCGAAGAATTGATGCTTTTGAACTGTGGTGTTGGAGAAGACTCTTGAAAGTCCCTTGGACTGCAAGGAGATGCAACCAGTCCATTCTGAAGGAGATCAGCCCTGGGATTTCTTTGGAAGGAATGATGCTAAAGCTGAAACTCCAGTACTTTGGCCACCTCATGCGAAGAGTTGACTCATTAGAAAAGACTCTGATGCTGGGAGGGATTGGGGGCAGGAGGAGAAGGGGATGGCAGAGGATGAGATGGCTGGATGGCATCACTGACTCTATGGACGTGAGTCTGGGTGAACTCCAGGAGTTGGTGATGGACAGGGAGGCCTGGCGTGCTGCGATTCATGGAGTCGCAAAGAGTCAGACACGACTGAGCGACTGAACTGAACTGAACTGAATATGCCCTACATTTTCACAATCACTGTAAGATTTGGCAATTACTGCTCTTCTAGCAAGGCTTTCTTCTCCACTTTTACCCACTTAATTTTATTTCACTAAAATTTTAGCTAATTCACAACATCTTCAAGGCAGCTCTCCTGCCATGACAGCTCTACCACACATTGTTTTAGCACCATCTATCTTTACTTTTCATTATTGAGGTTTGTAACTTTAGATTTAATCTTATGGTATCACTGATGGGCTCAGGGCAGAAATTAAATACCCAACAAACTATTCTTGTCCCTTCCGCCCACTTAAGTTTAAAGGTGTTAGTCGCTCAGTTCTGTCCAACTCTTATGACTTCATGGACTGTAGCCCACCAGTCTCCTCTGAGAATCCTCTGTCCTTGGGATTCTCCAAGCAAGAATCCTAGAGTGGGTTGCCATTCCCTTCTCCAGGGGATCTTCCTGACCAAGGGATTGAATTCAGGTCTCCTGCATTGCAGTAAGATTCTTTACCTTCTGAGCTACAGGGAATCCAGAATCACTTCATTAACATCAAAAGAGACAGCTTCCTCAATCTCATCACTTAGAAAATTCCAAAGGTTTTAGAACCTCTGTGCTAGAAATGGGGAATACGACCAAACTTATATATTTTATTATAAGTCACAGTATCACAAAATCTATGGCTCATCAGTTAACTTTTATTGTGATAATTTATATTCTCATCTAACTTCCCTTAATATATTATGAACTTCCTGAAAATTATAAAGCAATATTTATAGAACTTTATCAACTACAAGTTGATTTTATTTGTATTACCTCATTCAACTTTCAGAACAAATGAGATTGATGAAGAAGAATTAATGCTATTCCAGTTTTCAAGAATAAATATTTGAGACTCAAAGTGATAAAATGACTTGTTTAAGATCATAGTCTATTACATAGTATTAAATTATAGCCTTTAATTTCAAATTATGTGCTTATCACATTAATAGTTTCATATGCATATGTCCAAAAGTACATAGCTAGGTGGCTGTACACAATTTTTTTGAATGAATGAATGAATGAATCCATTAGTAATCTAAATGAAAATTTCACATTTTTGTTTGAAATTATAATGTTTGGAAGATTATAAAAAAAATATACAGTGGATTTGAAGTACTTTGGGAGTTGGCACTGTATGACAGAATGTTTAAAGTATTGCAGATTGAATGCCAACTTAAATGACAATAATTTAATTATTTTTTAAAAGATTAGGATATAAAGAAAATTGCAAGTGAATACAAGAAGCAAAATTTAGCTAGGATTTTTTTTTTAATTTTTTTAATTTAAATTTAAAATTGGTTTTATATCAGATTTAACTTTCCTTAATACTCAGAAATGGGGGAGTGTGCAATTTCCTCAGTTCTGTCTCACTGCAGAAAAGATTTGAAATGGTGGACCAGTGTTACAGCTCAGTTACAGCTTGGAGTTTTATTTGGCAAGCAAAGGATAGTACATCCCTGAGGCATGAGAGAAGCTTCAATATGTCTTGGCTTCCTCCTTTTATACATTTGTCTCCTCCCTGCCTTAAGCCTGCCCTATGCAAATTGGGCTGGCCAAGAAGTGGGTGTGTGGTTTCACCTGTGGATTTTCTTTAATTCCATTTTCACGGGCTTTTCCCTTTCTTTGTCTTTTAGCCATCACCATTTTGGATTCCTTTTTCCTATTCTAAATACCTAACAGAAATATTCTAAAAAAACACAGTTAATCTTTTAGAGGTTTTTTTTTTTAACTTTAAAGTAAGTTTACATTTGAAATTATACTTTTTATAATTTTTATCTCTGTAAAGCAATATGAATCACACATGCCTTTATAAATCTGTTTATGTAAGTGTGAATACAAAATATAAGAATGAAACATTATAAACAATTTATATTCATTGTAGTCTTGCTTCTATGGCAGTGTGAAATGACCATAATAATTGTCCTGGTAAGAAGAAATGCACTGGACATTAAGAGACTGCCTCCACAGAGTGCATTCTTCAAACATAATGAATATAAAAAAGACAGTATGTTCATCTTCAAAATATTTTCTGTAACATGGCAAGATTTATTCACCTTAAAAATAAAATCATAATTATTAACATTTCTAAGTATCTGTACGGTGCTCACTATTGCTGAAATCTCCACTGCTGGGCATACAGACTGAAGAAACCAGAATTGAAAGAGATAGGTGTACCCCAATGTTCATCGCAGCACTGTTTATAATAGCCAGGACATGGAAGCAACCTAGATGTCCATCAGCAGATGAATGGATAAGAAAGCAGTGGTACATATACATAATGCAGTATTGCTCAGCCATTTAAAAAAAATACATTTGAATCAGTTCTAATGAGATGGATGAAACTGGAGCCTATTATACAGAGTGAAGTAAGCCAGAAAGAAAAACACAAATACAGTATCAGATCAGATCAGTCCCTCAGTCGTGTCCGACTCTTTGCAACCCCATGAATCGCAGCACGCCAGGCCTCCCTGTCCATCACCAACTCCCGGAGTTCACTCAGACTCACGTCCATAGAGTCAGTGATGCCATCCAGCCATCTCATCCTCTGCCGTCCCCTTCTCCTCCTGCCCCCAATCCCTCCCAGCATCAGCGTCTTTTCCAATGAGTCAACTCTTCACATGAGGTGGCCAAAGTACTGGAGTTTCAGCTTTAGCATCATTCCTTCCAATACAGTATACTAACACATATATATGGAATTTAGAAAGAAGGTAACAATAACCCTGTATACAAGACAGCAAAAGAGACACTGATGTATAGAACAGTCTTTTGGACTCTGTGGGAGAGGGAGAGGGTGGGATGATTTGGGAGAATGACATTGAAACATGTATAATATCATATATGAAACGAGTTGCCAGTCCAGGTTCGATGCATGATACTGGATGCTTGGGGCTGGTGCACTGGGATGACCCAGAGGGATGGTATGGGGAGGGAGGAGGGAGGAGGGTTCAGGATGGGGAACATGTGTATACCTGTGGTGGATTCATGTTGATATATGGCAAAACCAATACAGTATTGTAAAGTTAAAAAATAAAATAAAATATTAAAAAAAAGAAATAAAGGAAAATGAAAAAAAAAAAAATCAAAGCCTTTTTTCATCCTTAAATTATGCCCTGAGATAGACTCAGTTCAGTCACATTTAAAAAAGGAAGTAAGTGCTCTTGATTCAAATGAAAGGAAGGAAGGAAGAAAGAATAAAAGAAAAAGACCAAAAATTACTATGCTTTATTAGTTTATAAAGATATTTTAGTTTTCATTTTAAGTTGATTTAATTTAATGGGATGGAACCATAGTATTTTAAATGTTTCCCCTCAGATTATGTATTTTGAAGAAAAAAAATTCTCAATTGTCAGGCATAATTTCAGTGCTCAAAGATTCTACTCTCTGCCGTATTACACAAATATCTTATATGGTTTACAATAATTGCTTAATATATTGTAATCTATTTCCTAAGAGATAATTATCCTTTTAATTAAGCATGTATAAATGGACTTCCCAGGTGGTGCAGTGGTAAATTATCCACCTGCCAATGCAGATCCCTGAGAGTAGGAAATGGTAACCCACTCCAGTATTCTTGCCTAGGAAATTCCACAAACAGAGGAGCCTGGTGGGCTGCAGTCCACCGGGTTTCAAAGAGGTGGACATGACTGAGCATTCAGACACATACACCCTTGCACAAATGTCCGCACACAAACAGTTGGAGAAAATATATAGAGAGAATTAAATGGTTAAACATATGTAAACATTTCAAAAGATAGTAACTCCCAAAATCAACTAACAGTATTGCTTAAAATATGCTCTGAAGACTGCATTCCCATTGTATAGACTGTAAATTAAAAAATAAAACAAAGCAAAACATGCTTTTGCTCCTATGGCTTAAAGTTGTGCAAAAAAAGTTGTAAATTAGATACACAGCTAGAATGCGGTTAAATAAAGTTACTATATGAATAGTCAGATGACTCTGGAAACAAGCATACACTCTGATGCTAAATAAAGGTAATTTTTATTTCCTGCTTTCATCACACCAGAGATCAGTGAGTAACATTTTTCTTTGTTGTTGGTTTTCTATGGTAAGTAAGACCAAAATGAGGAGGCATGTAGACATTTCCTATAGTTATTCTACCAGTTCTCATTCATGCCTATAGGAAAATTACTTCTCCAAACAGATCTAATTCAGAAGGATACACACATTCCCTGTGCTTGTCTGGATCAATTTTATGGATGATTAACTTCTTTATATTGACAGTAGGCCCATTTTGGTAATGACTTACATGATTGTGATTCTTTTTTCTACCAAAAAGCACAGCTGAAAAAAGTTAATGACTTCAAATATTGTTAGGTTCCAATTTTATAAGCTCCGTCTCTAACCACATCCTACAAAACTCAAAGTATCCAGGTATTTACCCACTAGCCTCTGTGTATCAATTCAGACCAATTTTTAATCTTTCCTAATGTGATTACGAGTTCACTTATACTATCTATACTGCTTAAATCATACTTAAGAATCCAATTTATAATATTTACCAATATAATACATTTTTCTAGTCCCACAATGCCTAAACTGGATGAGAATACAGTTGAGAATTAACAAACATTAACTACATTTGAATAGATAAAAACCTATGAAAAGAAAGGAGGGAGGAGATCTAGATGGCAGAGTAGGAGGTTGAGTTCACCTCCTCCAATGAACACATCAAAAATAAAACTACATGTGAAACAATTCTCACTGAAAACACACTGGAGACTTGCAAAAAGACTCTTATGCAACCAAAGCTGTAAAAAAAAAAAAAAAAATCCAGATGGAGTTGAGTAGGAAGGGAAGAGAAGCAATCGTGTTGGGACTTGTGTTCCTAGGAGAGGATACAGAAGAAGAGAAAGATTACAGACTTGAAAATCATTCCTGTGGACTGAGAGATTAAAACCACATGCTGGGCACCCCAGCCCTGGAGTCTTGACATTGGGAAGACAAGTCCCCTTAGCTGCTTTGAAAACCAATGGGACATATTGTGTGTATTTGTGTGTGTTTTGTGGGTGGGGTGGCGGGGGGAGGTCTGTAATAAATTTAGATACTGACCATGAAGAGCATGCACATACTTGCTTATTCCTGGGAACAAGGTGGAGAAAGTAGATTGAAACTGTCTTGGACTCTGACCAGTTTCCTGTGACCACTCCATTGCACCCCAGCAAAAGTTAAAAATGAAGAGGGAGACTGTTCTATACATCAGTGTCTCTTTTGCTGTCTCGTATGGGAAGATTTGGGAGAATGGCATTGAAACATGTAAAATATCATGTATGAAACGAGATGCCAGTCCAGGTTCAATGCACGATACTGGATGCTTGGGGCTAGTGCACTGGGACGCCCCAGAGGGATGGTATGGGGAGGGAGGAGGGAGGAGGGTTCAGGATGGGGAACACATGTATACCTGTGGTGGATTCATTTTGATATTTGGCAAAACTAATACAATTATGTAAAGTTTAAAAATAAAATAAAATTAATTAAAAAATGAAGAGGGAATTCTAAAGACAGCAAGAGAAAAACAAAGAATCACATACAGAGGAACTCCCATAGGGCTATCAGCTGCTTTTTCTGCAAAAACTTTGCAGGCAAGAATGGAATGGTATGATAGATTTAAAGTGCTAAAAGGGAAAAACATATAACCCAGCAAGATTTTCATTTGTAATGAAAGGAGAGATAACTTCTCTGACAAGCAAAAACCAAGAATTAATCAGTCAGTCAGTCAGTCAGTTCAGTCGCTCAGTCATATCTGACTCTTTGCGGCCCCTTGAATCGCAGCATGCCAGGCCTCCCTGGCCATCACCAACTCCTGGAGTTCACTCAGACTCACGTCCATCGAGTCAGTGATGCCATCCAGCCATCTCATCCTCTGTCGTCCCCTTCTCCTCCTGCCCACAATCCCCCCCAGCATCAGAGTCTTTTCCAATGAGTCAACTCTTTGCATGAAGTAGCCAAAGTACTGGAGTTTCAGCTTTAGCACCGTTCCTTCCAAAGAACACCCAGGACTGATCTCCTTTAGAATGGACTGGTTGGATCTCCTTGCAGTCCAAGGGACTCTCAAGAGTCTTCTCCAACACCACAGTTCAAAGAAACACAGATGTATAGAACAGTCTTTTGGACTTTGTGGGAGAGGGAGGGGGGGATGATTTAGGAGAATGGCATTAAAGCATGTATAATATCATATAAGAAATGAATCGCCAGTCCAGGTTCAATGCAGGATACAGGAAGCTTGGGGCTGGTGCACTGGGATGACCCAGAGGGATGGTATGGGGAGGGAGGAGGGTTCAGGATGGGGAACACGTGTACACCTGTGGCAGATGCATGTTGATGTATGGCAAAACCAATACAATATTGTAAAGTAAAAACAAACAAACAAAATAAATAAATAAATATCTTTTTAAACATTAAAAAAAAAAGCATCAATTCTTCAGTGCTTAGCTTTCTTCACAGTCCAACTCTCACATCCATACATGACCACTGGAATTAATCAATACTAAATCATAAATAAACTAATCATAAACTAAATCATAAATAAATGTTAAAAGGCCCTCTCTTAGTAGAAAGAAAAGGCTACAATAAGAAACAAGAATATATAAATATCACTAGTAAAAAATATCACTAGTGAAAACAAGCATTTAGTAAAAGCTATGGGTCAATCACTTAAATAAGCTAGTGCATAGATTAAAAGATAAAAATTATAAGCTATAACTACAATAAACAGCAAGGGGACAAACATTAAGATGAAAATATAACATCAAAAACATAAAAAATGGGGGAGTGAAAAAATATAAATATGTTAGAATGTGTTTGAACTTAAATAATTATCAGCAAAAACAGGTAGAGTTATAAGTTAACATGTATGAACCCCATGGTAACTACAAATTGAAAACCTATAATAGATACACAAAAACTAGAGAGAAAGAAGCGAAATTATACTGCTAAAGAAGACTATCAAACCACAAGGAAAGAAACTAAAAAGAAGCAGAAGTTAACTACAAAAACAATTAGAAAACAATAAAATATTAATAAGTACATACCTATTAACAATCACTTTAAATGTCAATGAACTAAATCCTCCAATAAAAAGATATAGTGTGGCAATTGAAAAAACAATACAAACAAAAAAAAAACACTCATATAAATCTGCTTACAAGAAACTCACTTCAGAGCTACAGACACACACAGACTGAAAGTGAAACAATGGAAAAAGTATTTCACGCAAATAGAAATGACAAGAAAGCTAAAGTAGTGATACTCATATCAGACAAAATAGACTTTGAAACAAACTCTATAACAAAAGACAAAGAAATGCATTGCATAATGATAAATGGAACAAGTAGTAGATATTTGTTAACATATATGCACCTAATATAGAGCACATATATAGATAAGGAAAATATTAACAGACACAAAGGGAGAAATTGACAGAAATACAATAAGAGTAGGGGATATTAACACCCTACTTACATAAATGAACAGATCACCCAGACAGAAAATCAATAAGGAAACAGTGGTCTGAAAACATACATTAAACTTGTTGGATTCAATATATATTAGGGCATTCCAGCCAAAACAGCAGAATAAACATTCTTTTCAAGGGCATTTTCCAGGATAGATCTCATGCTATGCCACAAGACAAGTGTCAACACATTTAAGAGGATAGAAATTATATCAAACTCTTACAAAACTAGATATGAGTTACAAGAAGAAAAATGAAAAATAAAGCATGAGGATACTAAATAGCATACTAGTAAAACAACACCTGGGTCTCCTGCATTCCAGGCAGATGTTTTACCATCTGAGACACCAGGGAAGTCAAAAACAACAACAACAATAAAAACAAGTGGGTCAATGTAGAAATCAAAGAAGAAATCAGAAGATAACTAGAGACAAAGAAAATAAAAACATAGTTTCCAAAATCTATGGAACTCAGCAAAAGTAGTTCTTCTAAGAGGGAAGTTTACAGTGATACAAGACTGCCTCAAGAAATAAAAACGTAGGAAATGATGTATATTATGCTTTACATAGACTTCCACTAATGCAAATCCCAATGGAAAAGAATAACTCTAAAATTGTCCTATAACACTTCTTGACACATAATAGTAATTCTCTATAATCTCTGCTATCAATCCATGATTGGTTCCTTATTTTTTAATGCCAATTATTTTCTTTTGTTGTTTAGGGATTCCTTTTATGCATCAGTACAGCAGCTCTGTCCATATTTCCAGAATTCCTCCTGTTTTTAATATTACCCATGCTTTTCTCACTTAGCTGGTGACTTTGCCTATTCATTCTCTGGGAAGACTAAAGAATGGAATTTGATTTTCACCATATCCTTTCTCTAGTCAAACCCAACACCTGTCAACATATTATTTCTTTCAATTTTAAGAAAATTCTATACCTTTATACATCACTCTTTCTAAGACCAAAAGTAGTCTTTCATCCCAGATCTTCCTAACTTTTCTAGCAAATATCCCTTGTCTGTTCAAAAGTAAAAGTATTCTATGATCTTGCACAGGATTTAAAATTCTGCATTAAAGAGGGAGATGCAAGTAACATCAATATCACAGATATAGCTTTCTTAATGTTTATTCTATGGTTTATTATTATTATTTAGAGGTTAACATGTACTGCAGAAAATCCATTCTGGCATTTCCAAGGTGTTTCCAGCAACACATTTATGAAAGCAGTTACTGAGAATACAGGAACTGGAAGGAAAGAAAAAGAAATACTTATTACAATTCAAATTTTGTTGCAAAAGAAACATGTTTGAATCTTAGTTCAGATAATTAAATTTTATGGATAAATAAGTATATAAATATTAACAAATTGGGTGGGTTTAAAGAACATTTATTATGTTCTTTTGTTTTGATAATACTATCTTATTTGGCTAAAGAGTTATAAGTAAACTATTATCACTTGAAATTTCCAAGATTTCATGTACTCATTGGCTGAAAAATTCAGATTCTTTTCTCTCACTATAACTTCCTATGGTAATTCCCACTGTCTTTTACTCTTTATTCATATTCTGATATCTAATTTTTCCCACTCCCTACCTGCTATCACAAATGTCCAACATAATTGTAAAGTAATTTTCTATCCTGTACAGCCAAAAGCCACAATGTATTCCAAGCAAGAGATATCTGAGCATCGCTAATGCACATTTACTAATGGTTGGACATTAGTAAGCCTATTATCTATTTTATTTAATCCTGAATCTGTAGCTTTACTAGAGAAAGTATGGTAATTGTATTAATAGGTCTGTGTATATTTTCAATTTCGTTTAATTCAACAAATATTTTTCTTTGCCTCTAACAGTACCTATACCATGGTTGAATATATGAGGCTTTTTTTTTTTTTTTTACTTTACAGACAAGTTTTGTGTAATCTTACTAGCATACATTGTTGAGGTGAAAATTGCAAGCCCCCCAGGAGGCTGTTCCCCACCTGCCAACAAGCCTAGAGCTTGCCCGTAGTGTCTGTGAGTAGTTCTATCTTCTGGACTCAGACTGCCCTGCCTGCTCTATCCATACTCCAAGATTCCTGTACTTTGATATAAGTATAGGATGACTATAGAAAGTATGTCATCCAAATCAGCAGCCCCATTGACAAGAGGGAAAATTCTTTTGAGACATGGTATTTAAGATACAGATAAAAGAGAATTTATTAACACTTGTTAAATGCTAAGAAAGAAAGAAAAAATATTGTTAAGTTCTGATAAGAGGACAAATGAGAGACACTTCACTCAGGTTAGAGTGAGCTTGGAGAGTGTCATGAGAATAAATGAATTCCAGGTAGAAAGATGACTGCAACCAGAAGAAATAGCCTACTATGTTCAAGGAATTATAAATACCTTCAACCTAGTGCAAGAATTGAGGCTGAGAAGACAATAAAAATATTGCTTATAAAGGAATTTGTACCAACAAATTTTTAAAAAGAAATAAAGAAGTGTTAGCATCTTGATCAGGAAGGGGAAGGCTTGGAGAGTATGGCTATGATAAATCTAAATAGGAACTTCAAAATTAGTTGCACACCAAGAAATAAAATATACACTTTTGAAACATAGGATAGATATCTGGGTAGAAAATATGTATCTGAGAAAGTTGTTTTATAAGTAATAAATAAATATATGCTTATAAATA
Organism: Bos indicus x Bos taurus; assembly: GCF_003369695.1. NCBI lineage: Eukaryota > Metazoa > Chordata > Mammalia > Artiodactyla > Bovidae > Bos > Bos indicus x Bos taurus. Next base: position 40,460,043 of record NC_040087.1, on the reverse strand, counting down.
ACATCATTCTTCTGGTTCTGATCAAATAATAAGGATAAGTGAAAGACAGAACCTTAAGGAATAACAGCAGAACATTGAGAAGCAGGATGAGAAGGAAAAAACCTGAAACATCTTAGAAAAGGACTAGAGAATCAAGACTAAAACTCAAAGGTGACAGTACCACAAAAGACAGGAATGAGATTTCAAGAAAGCTGTGTATAAGATTCATCAAAAAACATGTGATGAATAACATTGAATATTCATATGATCTCTACCTAGAAATATATTTTCTAAACATAAAAGTATATATAATTTCATAAGGAAAAATATAAATGTAACTACATAAAATTAAAAGGATCATGAACCTCAAAAGAAAAAATACATTAAAACAATCAAATCAAAAGAAACTTTAGGAACATGTGTAACATAATTGGGAGAAGGCAATGGCACCCCACTCCAGTACTGTTGCCTGGAAAATCGCATGGATGGAGGAGCCTGGTAGGCTGCAGTCCATGGGGTCACTAAGAGTCGGACACGACTGAGCGACTTCACTTTCACTTTCCACTTTCATGCATTGGAGAAGGAAATGGCAACCTACTCCAGTATTCTTGCCTGGAGAATCCCAGGGACGGAGAAGCCTGGTAGGCTGCACTCCATGGGGTCGCACAGAGTCGGACATGATTGAAGCGACTTAGCAGCAGCAGCAGCAGTAACATAATTAAAATTCTACTGTATGAGAATTCACTATTGAATACAGGAATATTATCTAGTAAAAAAAATAGGCAAAACGTTTGAAGAGAAAATTCATAGCTAATAGAAAACTAAAATTGAGAGCATAGTAAAATGTTCAAAATTTCCAATAACCAATTAAATTCAAGTTAGATCAAGAATGAAACACCATTTTTACCTATCAAATTTACCAGACTACCTCTCTGCTGGCTAGTATGGGGAGATAAGAAGTCTTAAAGATGGATAATTGAGGGGAAATTGATGAAAACTTTCCTATCTTTCTCAGCATCAGGATTTTTTCCAACAAGTCAGATCCTTGCATCAGATGACCCAAGTATTGGAGTTTCAGCTTCAGCATCAGCCCTTCTAGTGAATATTCAGGGTTGATTTCCTTTAGCATTGACTGGTTTGATCTCCTTGCAGTCCAAGGGACTCTTAAGAGTCTTCTCTAGCATCACAATTTGAAAGCATTTTTCTAATGAAAAATTTGATTATTGGACATAAATGATAATAAAATGTAATTAAAGGGTGATATTCAATACAAAAACTCAAGGTATTGGGGATGCAAATGTAAATATTACTTTCAAGCTTTTGATCATAAGCACTCCTAAAGATGTGGCTCATGCTCAGTATTTCTGTCTTCTTCTGGTGGAGGTACCGTGAGACTGCTACCTGAGGCCCCCCAAGAACATAGCTCAGAGATGACCCCATTGGCAACCATAAGAAAACATCTATATAATTTATTCCATATTCACTTATTCTCTTTGTGGTTTTACTATATATTCATTATTTCTGCATGTCAAAAATAAAATGCATTTTTGAATGGTTGTGAATTTTTTAGAATGCTTGTAAAATCTTTAATTTTTATAAATATCAAATTTTTAATGCCATTGAGTGTATTGTTTTCAATAAATATGTATTACTGATGAACCTCCAGAAAAAGAGTTAAGATTTTTTTCATTTGTGTGGGGATTAGTAGTACTTACTAGGTAAAAATATAGCAATACTTATTTATATCAAGACATGCTGCATACTCATTAAATTTATGTCTTGGGAGCCATCTCAGATATACAAAATTTCTAAAAATGTATAGGCATTAAAACCTATTCATAGGGGGGAGATCGCAGCAAAAACAAAGATGGCGACCGCGCCGGGGTCGAAAAAAAAAAAAAAAAAACCTATTCATAGCAAGTCATGTACTTGCAGGTAATATAACAGCCACAGATACTATGGTAATTTAAGCCAACAGCTGATTGTAGTTAATAAAAATGTAAATATTTTCCAAGATCTTAATATGGTAACTACCTCCCCATATATATTGAAGCCATATTAATATGAAATCAGTAAACTCATGATTAATCTTATTTTCAACATTATAAGGATTAGCTGGAGTTTTACTATAATTTCATATTATTTATTTATTTCAATTGAATAATGTTAATGGATCTGTAGATTAAAAATCCTATCAACAATTAGTAATAAGATATTCTTGTCAAGTAGCTAACAATATAGACAATAGAGGACAACACATAATTACTTAACTATTAATATCTTCACACATACCAGTTAGGTATTCCTTTTTTTCCCTTATGTCCCAAAGATGCTAAAATGAGATTGTTATGTATTCACATCATGGATAAGAGATATTATTTAACCAGAATAAATGTGTAAAGTGATTGGAAAGGGTAGTTGTTTGTGACAGAAAAGATAGCATGCATGGTGGGCAGGTTTAAATACTTATACAGTTATTAAAGCCCATAGCATTAAAAAATAATTTGATTAGTTATGTATCTTTAAAAGAAATTCTCAAGTATGTTACAACGCCTTGTAGCTTGTATTAAAAAAAAAAAAATTAATCACTATCTTTTCACAGAATGGCGTTGGTAAAAATCACTCTCCTACCAGACGACCTTAATATTTTATCTAGGATAGCATTTAAATTAACTTTTTTTTTCCTTTTTAAAATTAATTATTATTGAAGTATAATTGACTTACAATGTTGCATTAGTTTCTGCTATATAGCACAGTGAAACCCTTACACAGATTATAAAATCAACAGAAGAATGTGCCAAGATTATTATACTATACCTTTATGTGCTAGGGTACTAAGTGTGATATTTCATTGCAAAAACAGAAACCAACTCAATGTCCTTCATAAAAAGTGAACGGACAAGATGAAAAAAGACTTATTCGATAATAATGTTCTGGGAAATTTGTGTTTTTTTCACTTACAGAAATATATTATAATATTAACTATTAACTATTTAAAAGATATCAAAGGACAAACATTGGATCATTTTATAAATTATAAAATTTAAAAAAATTCTCGTGTAGTGTTATTTATTCCTTTCCTCATTTATATACTTGAATACTCAGATTAATATACATCATTGGCAAATTTTACTTATCTCCTTCATATGCTGATTTCTTTGCTAGGAAAATAAGGGTTGTTATTATTCACATTCAGGGATATTAGATATGAGATATAATTATGAAAATTTCAATGTGCAATACTCATGTCATTTACTTTCTTATTAACTCAATATCCATTTCTCACAAATCAAATTTTTACATTTTAATAATTGATTTTAGAAGAGTAAGGGTTAAAAAGAATAAGGCAAGCCAAATATTCACTTATAGGAAATAGATTAATAATGTGATTCTTTTGTTTATTTAACTGTCAGTGTATCTGAATGATTCCCCTCTCCCTGTGTGTGAAACAAGGGTTTTCTCTAACATAAGCTCTATATATCCTTTGTGTTTGGACTCTGCACAAAGGAGGTTCAGATAAACATTGAACAACGCCACAGTCAAACACATGGCATACATTAACATTGGTGTTTTTTCATCCTAGTTAAATAATTATGCCAGAAGAAATTGCAGCTGTTTCTCATTTAGTACTTACAGTTACCTAAGAATTTTTTAGAGCCAAATGATAAAAAGAGAGATAAAAAATCTTTATAAATCCAATCAGAAGAGAAAAATTATAAATTGTTGTTAGATTTTGACCAGATGCCTGAAAAGATAGATTTCTACCTATTAAAAAAGTACTATTTGACTATTTTCCACTGAAGACTGTAGAAGTAGAATTATTAAAGATTCACGCAGTGGTCTACAGTGTTGTGCCAGGCATGCACCCAATGGGTGTTCAATAAGTACTAATTATTGCTGCTGCTTCAGTACTTTATAACGCAGCCTGGAACATTGTATAATCAATGGGAAAAGAGTACAAATTGCATTAGTGTATGTTTTTATTATCTCAGGGTAAGGATGGGCAGGAATAAATAGAGCAGATACCTACTGACCCAACATTATTAAATGATAGTTCAGGAGAGCATGAATAAAATGTCTGTCTGTTGTGTGCAATCATTCCCTGTCCAGTTTTTTCTAAAATATCTTAATTCATCTCCTGAGGCCATAGGCAATTGAAGCTCTTATCTGATTTTCTTTAATAATATACAGGATACTTAAAAATTAAAACAAAATAAAGGAAAGAAAAATAGAACATTACTTTAAAAGAAAAGAAAACGTAGCGGAAAAAAATGAAGTAGGGAAGAAAGAAAGGAAGGGAGGAAGGAAGGAAATACAGAAGGGGAAATAATGGTAGAAACATGACTTTGCAGTCTCAATGTCTTTTGGTCATGAATGAGGGGCAATGACTCTCCCTTGCTGGGAGATTGTTTACATCCTTGGTTCCCTATATAAAAGCCAGTGGCACCACCAGTCACTCTGAAAAGCAAAGCCTCCTGCAAGCATTTCCAAATATACCCAGGCAGAAGACACATCTTAGTTTGAAAACCACTGCAGGATTTTGTATTTCATGGAGCTCTTTATAAACTAAAAATATACCAAAGACATTTGGCTTCTACACCAGTGGTTCTCAACCTTGGCTGTGCATTAGACTCCTCCAGGGAGCTTTTAAATTTCCAATACCAAGGCCATGATTCAACTCAATTATGTCAGTCTATGGAGGAAGGACCTACATATCAATATTTTTCAAACTTCTTCTTCAGACCAGTGGTTTTAATGTTTTAAACCATTGCATTGACCCCATCTGCTGTCCAAACCTTTAATTTGATGAATTGACTTAACAACTAAAACTGTACTTTCTACCCAAGAGTCTGGGACTAGGATTTTAAGAAGGTAACAAAAGACAGTGACTATTTATTGATAGCCTACTATATATCAGAATCCTACCAACTTACTTAAAACTTATATATAGTCATATATATTACATATATATGAACATATATGTGATATATATAATCTCAGTCCTCAAAGCCAGACCTGCAAAACACAAGTTACCAATTTTATTTTTTGATGAGAAAATGGGTTGTGATGATTTACTCATTAGATGTCATGTGGTAAGAGATTCCATTTACAAGCATTAGGCTATCCGCCCCTTTCTTTCAGAATACTCCATAACATTAAAAAAGAACAATTCCATAGGATAGGGCCAAAGAAGAGCCAAGGCCAGAGCCAGTCTGGGGAAGCTTCTCCTCTGAAGAAGAGAGCAGGAGAAGAGGCAAGGGCTATGCCAGTTTTTTTCTAGACTAACAACTCCTACAGTTAAACTTGGTTTGCACAGTCAAATTTCAAAGTCAAGGAGGTGAAACGTAGCAGTTATGGGACATGAACCCTTTAGAGGCCAAGGTTGGTGATAGGGATGGGGAGAAGGGAAGTATACCCAAAGTAGAACAATTTTAATTTTTGGCACTTTCCTTTTAGATTCAGGGTTCATAATAGGTAAAACATAATTCAAATCCAGAGAGAATTCCTAAGTAAACAATCATGTGACTTCTAATTCTTTCATCCCAAAATGAAAGAGACACATGAATGGTGTAAATGTAAAGATTACAGTGGTCAAAATAGAAGATGAGTTATTTAGGGAATGTATCACCACAAAAATAAAGTTCCTAAGGAGAGTAGGTCTAAGCACTATAAATATATTTTATTTTCAGCCATTTTATTGAAGCAAGTGGGGAAATGATGTACTGAGAGGAGAAATAAACCCATGTAACTTTCACCCACATAAAAGAAGGTAAAAATCTGCAGAAAACATTTCATTTTATGTCATTGTTGAATATCACTTAACAGTAAACGCAGTGTTCTGCTTCTTGTTGATTATAACCGAAAATTAATGCCATATTTTGTTTTTTGAATAAAAGATTTTTTTCCAACAATATACAAGTATGATATACCCCCCACAACAATTGCAGCATATTCATACCAATCTGCTTAGAATTCATGCATTTTAAGAAGAATATGATTAAATATTAAGGCTACTCACATTTTTCAAAGCATAATTAGGAAAATCATATTTCTTTATTGAGCTCCTTTTCCTCTTTGTTTCTCTTTCTAAAAATTATTTGAGAATATTATAAACAAATTATAAAGAGGAATTATGTTTTAAGTTTATTTTTGTAAATAAGTATTTGTTCAGTATTTTCTTTTATCATATTATACAATTGGAGTGATTAAAAGCTTAAATTTATAGTTAAAGCATATTTTGCTTACATAAAAATAGCTTCAAATATTTTAAGCAATATATTTTAAATGTCTATGAAAAAGAAATTGGGAAAATAAATGACCTATAAGAAACAGCTACAGAGTTAGTAATCAAATCTGTAATATTTTGTCTTGAAAAAGAATCATGAGGCTATATACTAGCTACCTAACTTTTTTTTTTCCCCTACTCCCAAAGAGAATATGACTTTCCCCTGCAAAGCATTCAAATTGTAGCTTGTATCCAGTGCTCTCAGACTCTCAAATTGTTTAAGACTTTAAAATTTAATCAAGGGATTTCTTAATGGAAGCTAGGAAGAGCAACATCAGAAATACATTTGACAACACAGTAACAAATTTCTACTTAATTATTTACAATAGCCATATATGGCTACAGAGGGACAGAGAAGTAGTCAGAATCATGTACATCAAACTCAGCTGTCTGAAAAAACAAGGGCATCAATTTGTCCTTGTGCCATGCAGTTTTCAAGATTGCATCTTGTAGATCTTGATGAAATTACAAGACTACGATTTGAAGCTTCTTGCTGATTATTTATTGCCACAGGTCACTCTGAATTGAATGCTTTCAGGGTACAGAGATATTTGCATGCATCTCATTTTGCCTAAAAACATGTTTATCATCACTGCTAAAAGCCAGTACTTTTAAGCTTCCATTTTCCCCATTTCTCTCTTTGTCTCTTTTTGTTTCTCTGCCTTTCTGTATCATTATCTCTATCTTGCCCTCTTTCTACAATAAAACAGAAAAGTTTTCCACTGAGCCCAACATTATAACAAGCATCCACATGCTTATGATAGGCTAAAGAAATTTAACCTACTAATTTAGGCCAGAGTTTTTTGTTTTTTGTTTTTTTTTTCTTTTTTGCCATTACTGAGCTAGACTTACAAATCAAATATTTCATTAGTTTTATTCATAGGAAAACCCCTTAGCTTTCATACTTTGGATTATGCATTTGTCAATGTTTTCCCACAAGTAATTGCCCTGGTTTTCTGTTACTAAGACAGAGCTGCTGCTGCTGCTGCTGCTGCTAAGTCACTTCAGTCCTGTGTGACTCTGTGCAACCCCATGGACTGCAGCCTACCAGGCTCCTCCAACCATGGGATTTTCCAGGCAAGAGTACTAGAGTGGGTTGCCATTGCCTTCTGCTGCTAAGACAGAGATACAATTTCAAACCAGTACTTGCTTTCCTTGAATTTTACTATGTAGTACATTTATAAGCCTTGACATTCTTAAGTTAAAAGTTATATATTTTTTAACTTTAAATTTCTGTTACTGTATTTTTATTGAAGTATAGTTGATTCACAATATTGTGTTAGTTTCAAATGTGAATCACTTCAGCAAAGTGATCCAGTTATATATATAACTGTGCTATATACTTGTTGATTATCTATTTTATATATAGTAGTATGCATCTGTTAATCCCAAACTCATAATTTATTTCTCCCCTTTCTTTCCCATTTGGTAACCCTAAGTTTATTTCGTATGTCTGTGGGTCTATTTCAGCTTTGTGGATAAGTTCATTTGCATTTTTTTTTTTTTTAGATTCCACATATAAACAATATTATATGATATTTGTCTTTGCCTGTCTTTCAATTACTATAATAATCTCTAGGTTATTAGAGAACATGAGTTAATCCATATTGCTGAAAATGGCATTACTTTATTATTTTTTTATGGCTGAGTGATATTCAATTGTATATATGTGCCACATCTTTATTACCCCTTTATATGCTTTATTTTTTTAAAAAGTTATTGTATACTGGAGTATAATTGATTAACAATGTTGTATTAGTTCTAGGTGTACAGAAAAATGATCCAGTTATACATATATCCATTATTTTCTAGATTATTTTCTCATATAGGTCACCACAGAGCATTGAGCAGAATTTCCTGTACTATATACTAGGTCCTTAGTTATAATACTGTGTATATGTTAATCCCAATCTACCAATTTATTCCTCTCCCTTTACCACCAGTAAGCATAAGTTTGTTTTCTACATTTGTGACTATACTTTGATTTTGTAAAAAAGTTCATTTAAACCATTTTATAAGATTTCATATATTAACAATATCCTATGATATTTGTTTCTCTCTGTTTGCCATACTTCACTCATTATGACAATCTCTAGGTCTATGTATCTTGCTGAAACTGTCATTATTTTGTTTGGTTTTATGGTTAAATAATATTCCACTGTATATATGTACCACATCTTCTTTATCCATTTGTCTGTTGATGGATATTTAGTTTGTATCCATGTCTTGGCTATTTTAAACAGCACTGCAGTGAACACTGAGGTGCATGTACCTTTTTGAACCACACTTTGCTCTGAATATATGTCCAGTAGTGTGATTGCAGGATCATATGGTAACTCCATTTTTACATTACTTTCTAAAGGACTCTCCATCTGTTCTTCATGGTGGCTGTTCCAATCTACATCTCCACCAACAGTTTTGCAGAATTCCCATTTCTCCACATCATCCCCTACATTTATTACTTGTAGACATTTTGATGATGGACATCTGACTATTGTGAGGTGATATTACATTGTAGTTTTTATTTGCATTTCTCTAATAATTAGTGATGCTAAGCTGAAACTCCAATACTTTGCCACCTGACGAGAAGAACTGACTCAATGGAAAAGACCCTAATACTGGGTAAGACTGAAGGCAGGAGGAAAAGAGGATGACAGAGGATGAGATGGTTGGATGGAATCATCAACTCAATGGGCATGAATTTGAGCAAGCTCTGGGAGTTGGTGATGGACAGGGAAGTGTGGCACACTGCAGTCCAAGGGGTCTCAAAGAGTTGGACACAACTGAGCAATGAACTGAACTGAGTCTCTTTTTATATGGTCTTCTGGCAATTTTTGACTTGGTTTGTTGCTTGTTTTTTGGATATTGAGCTGCATGATCTGTTTAAATTAAATTAAACATTTCATGAAAATAAATCTATAATGCTCTAGAGTATGCTTTTCTTGAAGAGGAAGTATCAACTTATTTTTTCACAATGGAAAGATTCAAAGATTGAGTCAATGTTATATGCATTTATGAGTTGTAGGGTTTATTTTTATGAATAGTATTTTCTGAACACACAAGTTCCTAGAATTTATATAAAGCTGCCTGTATATAATCCCTGAAATAATCCCATATATATAAAAATTTGCTATACTTTCAACACATGTAAGGGATAAAAGAAATGCAGAAAAGCAAAATGGCTGTCTGGGGAGGCCTTACAAATAGCTGAAAAAAAGAAGAGAAGTGAAAAGCAAAGGAGAAAAGGAAAGATATAAGCATCTGAATGCAGAGTTCCAAAGAACAGCAAGAAGAGATAATAAAGCCTTCCTCAGTGATCAATGAAAAGAAATAGAGGAAAACAACAGAATGGGAAAGACTAGAGATCTCTTCAAGAAAATTAGAGATACCAAGGGAACATTTCATGCAAAGGTGGGCTCAATAAAGGACAGAAATGGTATGGACCTAATAGAAGCAGAAGATATTAAGAAGAGGTGGCAAGAATACACAGAAGAACTGTACAAAAAAGATCTTCATGACCCAGATAATTACAATGGTGTGATCACTCAACTAGAGCCAGACAACCTGGAATGTGAAGTCAAATGGGCTTTAGAGAGCATCACTACGAACAAAGCTAGCGGAGGTGATGAATTTCCAGCTGAGCTATTTCAAATCCTGAAAGATGATGCTATGAAAGTGCTGCACTCAATATGCCAGCAAATTTGGAAAACTCAACAGTGGCCACAGGACTGGAAAAGGTCAGTTTTCATTCCAATCCCAAAGAAAGGCAATTACAAAGAATGATCAAACTACCACACAATTGCACTCATCTCACATGCTAGTAAAGTAATGCTAAAAATTCTCCAAGCCAGGCTTCAGCAATACGTGAACCGTGAACTTCTAGATGTTCAAGCTGGTTTTAGAAAAGACAGAGGAACCAGAGATCAAATTGCCAACATCCGCTGGATCATCGAAAAAGCAAGAGACTTCCAGAAAAACATCTATTTCTGCTTTATTGACTATGCCAAAGCCTTTGATTGTGTGGATCACAATAAACTGTGGAAAATTCTGAAAGAGATGGGAATACCAGACCACCTGACCTGCCTCTTGAGAAACCTATACGCAGGTCAGGAAGCAACAGTTAGAACTGGACATGGAACAACAGACTGGTTCCAAATAGGAAAAGGAGTACATCAAGGCTGTATATTGTCACCCTACTTATTTAACTTATATGCAGAGTACATTATGAGGAATGCTGGGCTGGAAGAAGCACAAGCTGGAATCAAGATTGCCAGAAGAAATATCAATAACCTCAGATATGCAGATGACACCACCCTTATGGCAGAAAGTGAAGAGGAACTCAAAAGCCTCTTGATGAAAGTGAAAGAGAGTGAAAAAGTTGGCTTAAAGCTCAACATTCAGAAAATGAAGATCATGGCATGTGGTCCCATCACTTCATGGGAAATAGATGGGGAAACAGTGGAAACAGTGTCAGACTTATTTTGGGGGGCTCGAAAATCACTGCAGATGGTGATTGCAGCCATGAAATTAAAAGACACTTTTCCTTGGAAGAAAAGTTATTACCAACCTGTATAGTATATTGAAAAGCAGAGACATTACTTTGCCAACAAAGGTCCGTCTAGTTAAGGCTATAGTTTTTCCACTGGTCATCTATGGGTGTGAGAGTCGGACTGTGAAGAAAGCTGAGTGCCGAAGAATTGATGCTTTTGAACTGTGGTGTAGGAGAAGACTCTTGAGAGCCCCTTGGACTGCAAGGAGATCCAACCAGTCCATTCTAAAGGAGATTAGTCCTGGGTGTTCTTTGGAAGGAATGATGCTGAAGCTGAAACTCCAGTACTTTGGCCACCTCATGCAAAGAGTTGACTCATTGGAAAAGACTCTGACGCTGGGAGGGATTGGGGGCAGGAGGAGAAGGGGACGACAGAGGATGAGATGGCTGGATGGCATCACCAACTCGATGGACATGAGTTTGAGTGAACTCTGGGAGCTCGTGATGGACAGGGAGGCCTGGCGTGCTGCGATTCATGGGGTCACAAAGAGTCGGACACGACTGAGTGACTGAACTGAACTGAAGGGATAAAATGTGATAATTAATCTAATGATATATAAAATGTCCCTGGAGAAGGGAAAGGCTGCCCACTCCAGCCTAGAGAATTTCAAGGACTGTATAGTCTATGGGTTGTAGAGAGTTGGACATGACTGAGCGACTTTCACTTTCACAATTAGATTGCTAATATACGACAGAAAATATATAATTAAAAATACTATTTTTATAATTTCTAAAAGTTATAAGATCGTTGAGTCAGATTTGGAAAAAATATATGTCTTATAATATGCCTTCTAATAGCAAATCCTTTTTATGACATTCTGAGCAAGGATCCAGTTATTTAGAGAATAAATATGAAAATATAACTCATATCCAGGGTGAAGTCTCTTTTTGTACATTATATACCATTGAATTACTTACATTAGTTAGGAACTTTTAGTAGATTTCCTTGGAAACTATCTCTTTTTTAGGGTACACATGTGTCTGAACTGCAGATCTCACATTTCCCATATCTAAAATAAATATATTTTGGCATTTAACTTCATCCATTGTAAACTTTTATACTACGTTCAGCATCCTTTTTACAAATAATAGGTACATGCTAGTCATTTTTAAAAATATAAGTTAATTCTAAATTGCCAGAATATTTGACAATGTTGTTTTTCTCTTCACCATACTAGCCATCTCAGAAAATTCAACTCTTTGTTATTAAAGATTTATGACAATAGTAAATTTGAAGGACAACTGGTATAGGATAACTGAGAAACGCTCACACTTAACATACATTTTTCTCTAGTTTCACTAGAATTCTTCAGCCATTCTATTATGGGAGGAGCCATCAGAAGGTTTCATAATGATGAGTGGAAATGAGGGACATGAAAGCATGGACTTACCAAAAAATGATAGTAAAAGGAGCATAATTTTATATTTCAAGAACTGTGGAATATCTGAGTTATTATCCTCTTTACAAATTAACACATTATTATGCTACCACACTTTCATAGATGCTACCAGAAGACATGGGTCTCCTGGGTGAGAGACAAAGGATATTATTTCTTTGTTCCAAACCACACAAAGACAGTGGATCAATCTCCTCAGCCCCCAGTTTCTACATAATTGAAGCAAAGCTGGGCTCAGGTGTATGTTGCACACGGTAGATTAGTGTCACGGCTGAGAGTGCTGAGCTTAGAAAACCACAACTTAAAAAAAGAAATGACTGCAAATCTGTCTTCACTTTTCCAGGAAGGAGACGTTATCTCTCTAAGCTGGTCTGTAAACAAACCTGTTCCAACTGTGAAGGAGGACATCATTTCTATCTTCCAAGGCTATTTGCTATACAAACATTCTTCGAATTCAGTCCAGGACCAAAGTTGATACATGTGCAGATATGTAATAGGGATAGTACAAGCTAGAACTGACAAAACTATTACTATGATAAGCACTTTATATGTATTTGTCACCAAGAACTGTGAAAGCGTTCCACTGTATTTATAATGAGCAATCATTTCCCCTAGATTAATGCTCTTGGGACAATAACACAATCAGCATAACTGTTAGATAAATATTCTAAGTGAAACATTAATCCATTTTGCATGAAAGTCAGCCTTGTTATAATTAAATTTGTCCTAACAGCTTTAGAAATCTGTAGATCATTTTAGTCTTCAAATACCTCCCTTTTATTTTTCTCTTACTCATGCTCTCTTTGACTGTAATAATTTTCTTGTCACCATCAAATCCATCTAAAGATCCCCACCCCTTCCCTGGATCTCACGAATAGATAGTATAACCTGAATCTTCAGGTCTTCAGATCTTTGTACCTTTTCTCATATTCTGTGGCACCCAAGTGGGAAAAATGGTTTTCACATCCATGCAAGTTAAACTGTTCAGTAATATACATATTTCTGCTGCTTTGAATTGTCAACATCATTCTGGAATTTTAAGGAAAAATCACTTTCATTTAGTTATTTGCAGTCTGTGTGATCAGGGTTTATTTTAAAAGTATGTATAGACATAACAAAGAAGTAAAAATCATAATCCACATGGTGGAAGAAAAGTATTTGTTTCACATCTAATTAACAAAGAATTAGTTAACACAAAAATTAAAATATACTAAATATTTTTTAGCTACATACTAATAGGAAAATGGACAAAAGTTACAAACAAACATATCAAAACATAACACAAATGGACAATAAATATATGCAAATATACTAAGCCTTAGGTATCAAAAAATTTATAATTAAAACTACACTGAAACAGTATTCTGTAGGACTAATTTGGCAAGAGTTCCAATTTGTAAGACTATAAAAGTCTGGCACACTTATGGTGCTCAGGATCTCTCATATACAGCTTGTGGGTTAAAACTGATATAATTACTCTGGAAAATAATTTAGTGACATCTTGTAAACAAGTAAATGCTTGTGCATCTGGTCCAGGAAACAAGGGAAAAACACTAGAGAAGCATTGTTTTTAATGCAATACTAATAGAAACCATTAATGTTTATTGAAAGAATGGTTAAATAATTTTACAAAAACAGGGACTAAAAAATAAACCAATTTGGAAACTGTGTGTGTGTATGTGTGATGTGTGTGTGTGTGTTTTCTCTTTCTCAGAGACAAAAGGCTGAAAGATAAATTGGTTAAAAAATAAAAAGTATGAAAAAATTGGTAATGTTCTAAAGTTCTCTTTCTTTTACTAGAGAGTGAGCTTACTATTATCCTTCATATTATATACATGTATCTAATATTTTTAATGTACCAATTATTTCAAAATAAAAGATGGGAGTAAAAGTCAATCTATATAAACATGGTTTTTTAAAAAAGGATATATCTGAACATACATGACACATGGGCACAAGACAGAGAGAAAGGGTAAATGGAGAGATTTGGGTTTGGTTTGAGTTGGGATGGGTTACAAAGGCAGGTGCATTCCATTTGCTGATGTCATTCAACAAATGTCATTTTTAGGCAAATTTTCCGTATTTAACCTCATCTTTATTGTAACAGCCTATGAGGTTTTTTAGACCAATTGTCCTTGGCTTTTGAACCTTAATCCCCAATTCTCTTAAGATGTGTTTTCCTTCATCTTTATGACAATTAAAATTTAGACTATTGATCCTCTTTAGTCTTGCTAAAATTCTAGGAAAAATGAAACATAACATGAGGTTTGGCTTATAAACTTGAGCAATAACTTTTTAGATACTGACTTTATTGACCTCATTTGAAGCAACTGACAAACTGGAAAGCTTGCTAGGACTCCTTCTCCAGTGTATTTTATTTGCATCATTGTATATTAACTCACCAAAAATGACTTATTGTTTTCGGTTCATCACATCTTTTCCTTTAAAACTGGAATATATTCTTGTAATATTCATTTTTCCCCAAGACAACTCCATGCTCCTTAGCTTTTAATAATGAACAGAAAATGAGTTAGAGACTGTAGATTTCAGAATGCCATGGATAAAAAGAAGAGTACTTAAACTGTTCCTCATTTTCTTTAAAAAATGGAAGTGGGTTTAGACAAAATTTTATTTTTTAATTAAACTTGGTGGTGACACTAGTGGTAAAGAATCTGCCTGCCAATGCAGGAGACACAGCAAAAGACACAGTTTTGATCCCTGGGTCAGGAAGAGCCCCTGGAGTAGGAAACAGCATCATGATTCAGTATACTTGCCTGGAAAATTCCATGGACAGAGGAGCCTGGTGGGCTACAGCCCATGGGTCTCAAAGAGTCAGACACAATGAGTGACTGAGCACACACATACATAGTGTTAATACTATTGTACAATACATTTGTTTTATAGACTAATCAATTATTAATCACTGAATTTGAAAACAGCTTTTGCAAACTACATTAATATTTTATGATACTTTGCTGGCTTTCATGGTATCTAAATATGTGTTACACCTTCTGTGGGGTCCACTGATGATTAAAAAAAAAAAAGCACTTCATGCTTATACAGTTATGACATTAGAGAATTTTCAAGACTTTATGTTACTGGAGATTTTCTAAATTGTGGATTGCAATACACTGTTAATGAAAACTTTACTGTTAAACTACAGAGAAAATGTAAATCTTAATTTCTGCAAAAATGACTGCTGCTGCTGCTAAGTTGCTTCAGTCATGTCCGACTCTTTGCGACCCCATAGGTGGCAGCCCACGAGGTTCCCCTGTCCCTGGGATTCTCCAGGCAAGAACACTGTAGTGGGTTGCCATTTCCTTCTCCAATGCATGAAGGTGAAAAGTGAAAGTGAAGTCGCTCAGTCGTATCTGCCTCGTAGCGACCCCATGGACTGTGGCCTACCAGGCTCCTCCGTCCATGGGATTTTCCAGGCAAGAGTACTGGAATGGGGACAGTCTCATAATAAATAATGAATATATATAGACTTTTTATTCTGTTTTACACTTTTATCTCCAGATCTTAAAATAAAATGCAAAACCAAGTTGATATTTATGAGAGTATACTTTATATTTTAAACTATTTTATACCAGGTATTTGTGATTACACCTTAAATTTTAAGCAAAAATTATAGTTGAGATGCTAGATGCCATAACATACATTTGCCAAAAGTATATAAAAAGAAACTATACAAAATGAAGTTTTATTCTTTCTGATAGTAAAATTTATAACATTTATATCTATCAGATAATATATATATATGTATAGGTTTATCAACTGTTAAGTAGTAAAATTGCATTTGTCTTATGCTTTTTTCTCAAAATTATAAAAACAAAGGACATGAGTCAAATGTTAAAAAATTCTCTAACATTTTTCCCATTTTATTGAAGAAATAATTAATTTTTTCTAGCACATTATGCAGCATTTGTGCTGCAAAGAAAATATAGACTATGTTTTTTTTATACTCAAAATATTTGTATATATGTGAGTAAATATCTTCTTGTTTCATATGTGTACTCATAAAAATGCATGGATATACAGATATGTATGTGTGTGCGTATATTTCAGTTCAGTACAGTTGCTCAGTGGGGTCTGACTCTTTCCAACTGCATTGACTGCAGTACGCCATGCTTCCCTGTTCATCGCCAACTCCCGGAGCTGATTCAAACTCATGTCCACTGAGTCAGTGATGCCATCCAACCAGCTCATCCTCTGTGTCCCCTTCTCCTCCTACCTTCAATCTTGCCCAGCATCGGGGTCTTTTCAAATGAGTCAGTTCTTCACATTAGGTGGCCAAAGTATTGAAGTTTCAACTTCAGCATCAGTCCTTCCAATGAATATTCAGGACTGATTTCCTTTAGGATGGACTGGTCGGATATCCTTGCAGTTTAAGAGACTCTCAAGAGTCTTCTCCAGCACCACAGTTCAAAAGCCACAATTCTTCGGCTCTCAAGTTTCTTTATAGTCTAACTCTCACACCCATACATAAATACTGGAACAGCAATAGTATTGACTAGACGGAACTTTGCTGGCAAAGTAATGTCTATGCTTTTTAATATGCCATCTAGGTTGGTCATAGCATTTCTTCCATGAGCAAATGTCTTTTAATTTCATGACTGCAGTCACCATTTGCAGTGATTTTGGAGCCCCCCAAAATAAAGTCTGTCACTGTTTCCATTATTTCACCATCTATTTGCCTTGAAGCAATTAGACCAGATGCCATAATCTTAGTTTTTTGAATATTGAGTTTTAAGCCAAACTTTTCACTCTCCTCTTTCACTTTCATCAAGAGATTCTAGTTTTTCTTCGCTTTCTGCCGTAAGGGTGGTGTCAGCTGTGTATCTGAGATTATTGATATTACTCCTGGAAATCTTAATTTCAGCTTGTGCTTCATCCAGCCTGGCATTTCCCATGATGCAGTCTGCATATAAGTTAAATAAGCATGGTGACAATATACAGCGTTGATGTACTTCTTTCCCGATTTGGAGCTAGTCTGTTGTTCCATGTCCAGTTCTAACGTCTGCTTCTTGACATGCATACAGATTTCTCAGGAGGTAGGTCAGGTGTTCTGATATTCCAGTCTCTTTAAGAATTTTCCACAGTTTGTTATGATCTACAGAATCAAAGGCTTTGGTGTGTCATTAAAGCAGAAGTAGATGTTTTTCTTGAACTCCCTTGCTTTTTCAGTGATCCAATGGATGTTAGCAATTTGATCTCTGGTTCCTCTGCCTTTTTAAATCCAGCTTGAGCACCTGGAAGTTCATGGTTCACATACTGCTGAAGGCTGGTTTGGAGAATTTTTAGCATTACTTTGCTAGCGTGTGATATGAGTGCAATTGTGTGGTAGTTTGAACATTTTTGATATTGCCTTTCTTTGAGATTGCAATGAAAACTGAACTCTTCCAGTCCTGTGGCCACTGCTGAGTTTCTCAAATTTGCTGGCATGTTTAGTGCAGCACTTCCACAGCATCATCATTTAGGATTTGAAAAAGCTCAACTGGAATTCCATCACCTCCACTAGCTTTGTTGGTAGTGATGCTTTCTAAGGCCCACTTGACTTCGCATTCCAGGATGTCTGGCTCTAGGTCAGTGATCACACCATCGTGATTATCTGGGTCATGAAGATCTTTTTTGTACAGTTCTTCTGTGTATTCTTGCCATCTCTTCTTAATATCTTCTGCTTCTGTTAGGTCCATACCATTTCTGTCCTTTATCGAGCCCATCTTTGCATGAAATGTTCCCTTGGTATCTCTAATTTTCTTGAAGAGATCTCTACTCTTTCCCATTCTATTGATTTCCTCTATTTCTTTGCATTGATCCCTGAAGACCTTTGGCTGCAAAGAATATAATCAATCGGATTTCGGTATTGACTACCTGGTGATGTCCTTGTGTAGAGTCTTCTCTTGTGCTGTTGGAAGAGGGTATTTGCTGTGACCAATGTGCTCTCTTGGAAAAACTCTGTTAGCCTATGAATGCTTCATTTTGTACTCCAAGGCCAAATTTGCCTGTTACTCCAGATATCTCTTGACTTCCTACTTTTTCATTCCAGTCCATCTTTTTTGGGTGTTAGTTCTAGAAGGTCTTGTAGGTCTTTATAGAACCGTTCAACTTCAACTTCTTCAACGTTACCAGTCGGGGCACAGACTTGAATTACTGATGTTGAATGGTTTGCTTGGAAATGAACAGAGATCATTCTGTCTTTTTTGAGATGGCATTCAAGTACTGCATTTCAGGCTCCTTTGTTACTATAATGTCTACTCTATTTCTTCTAAGGGATTCTTGCCCACAATAGTAGATATAATGGTCATCTGAGTTAAATTCACCCATTCCTGTCCATTTTAGTTCATTGATTCCTAAAATGTCGATATTCACTCTTGCCATCTCCTGTTTTGGCCACTTCCAATTTGCCTTGATTCATGGACCTAACATTCCAGGTTTCTCTGCAACATTGCTCTTTACAGCATCAGATTTTACTTCCATCACTGGTCACTCCCACAACTGGGTGTTGCTTTTCTTTGGCTCCATCTCTTCCTTCTTTCTGGAGTTATTTCTCCACTGATTGGGCACCTACCAACCTGGGGAGTTCATCTTTCTGGTTCCTATGTTTTTGCCTTTTCATGCTGTTCATGGGGTTCTCAAGGCAAGAATACTGAAGTGGCTTGCCATTCCCTTCTCCAGTGGATCACATTTTGTCAGAAGTCTCCACCACAACCTGTCCATCTTGGTGGCCCTACATAGCATGGCTCATAATTTCATTGAGTTAAACAAGATTGTGCTCCATTTGATCAGTTTGGTTAGTTTTCTGTGATTTTGATTTTCATTCTATCTGCCCCTGATGGATATGGCTAAGAGGCTTTGGAAGCTTCCTGATGGGAAAGACCCACTGAGGAGGAAACTTGGTCTTGTTCTGATGGGTGGGGACATGCTCAGTAAAATTTTAATCCAATTTTCTGTTGATAGCTCTGACTGTATTCCCTCCCTCTTGTTTGACCTGAGGCCAAACTATGATGGAGGTAATGAAGATAATTTCAACCTCCTTCAAAAATCCCATGCACCCACTGCTGTACTCAGTGCCCCCAACCCTACAGCAGGCCACTATCGATCCACGCCTCTGCCAAAGACTCCAGGACACTCATGGGCAAGTCTGGGTCAGTCACTTGTGGGGTCTCTGCTCCTTTCTCCTGGGTTCTGGTGTGCACAAGTTTTGTTTGAACCCTCTGAGCATCTCTGGTAGGTAAGGAGTTTGATTCTAAATGTGATTTTACCCCTCCTACCGTCTTGCTGGGGCTTCTCCTTTGCCCTTGTATATGGGATATCTTTTTTTGGTGGGATACATTTTCTAGTCGACGGTTGTTCATCAGTGAGTCGTAGTTTTGGAGATCTTGCCGAAGACAAGCACAAGCCTTTCTCTGCCATCTTATGCCGAAAATCGTATATTTATATATGTGAATAGATAAGTGATAGATGGATAGATGCATAGATAGAAACATATAAGAAAAGGTTTGCTAATAATTAAAATAATCTTAAGCAGAAATTCCCAAAATAAATTATTGTTGCATAAAAACATGAAAGTTCTTATAGTTAGTTAAGCTTAGCCACATATTTTTTAACCCCTGCAAGAATTCTTTAAAAATGACTATAAGTGTGAAACTGTCTTCCCATAACATGATGATGAAACAAATACAGGAAATAAAATTTGAAGATATTGGATTTATTTTTATATTCCTCTGTAAGGTCAAACACAATTACCAGTGCAAACATTTCACTCTTTTAATCACTGAAAATTATTTTTTACATGTAAACATGGCTCCTTGTAGTCCTGCAATACGATGGAATCAATCTCAAAGTTTCTCAGTGAATACACTAAGCTCCCTAGTCACTCATCCTGCCAGTACTAACAACTAACTCTTGCTTGGTTTAGACAAGAAGGTTCTAAGGTTTACTGTATCTTTAAGTTTCTATGACTCTCTAGTGTAGTCAATTTAATCATTGTATTTGTATCAAGTTACCATTCAGATACTTGCTAGTTCTTACATTACCTATTTTATCCATTATCACTTACTTTCATTCTGAAGGCCTACATTTGTTCAAATTGAATCGGGGCTGCTTTTATATGTCAACTAAGTTCATTGTAATATAGAAATTGTAAAACCGTGAAAAGAATTCCTCTTCTTCACCCTCAGGATTACTGCAAACATTCAAGCCCCCACTTTTTGCCTCCTGAAGTATTAAACGGCCTCTGCTTCCAATTTCATCATACTGTCACTTAATTGATTTTTTTCCAAAACAGGAGTCTGATCATATTTGTCTTCTTAAAATCCTGCAATGGTTCTATTGCCTGCAAGCTAATATCCACATATTTCAACATGATTTAAAGCAGTTCATTGATTAGGTACAAACTTTCCTTTCCAATTATTTCCCAATCACACTCTCTACTTCTGAGGTACATTATTCCTCTCTGCATTTGTTCATGCTGTTCCCTCTGAATAGAACATCCAAACATTTTTCCTCTCGTTTCTCTTTCAAACTTTAGCTCAAGCACTACTTCTACAAAATATCTTTCTGATCCTCTCTAGAGGAGGAATACATATCCTCCTTTTTGTTTTTCTCCCAAACCTCAAAATTACATTCACTCAGTTACCACTATGCTGTGTTTATTTCTTCATGTGCAAAACTTCAATATTAGTGTTTGTTAAATTATATATCTCTTTTAGTAGATTCAAAGTCCCTTTAGGGAAAGGTCTTCTTCATGCAGTATGACCAGACTTAGTACAGGGCTGGAACATACTGTTACCATCTGAGCCATGCTTTCAATTGACATCTATTGAAAAATAGAATGAAGTGAAGCATCCACACTAAAGTAATAATGATACGAGATTAATAAAATATATAAATTACACAAAGGAATTTTTTGCATTTATACTCCTATATATTTGTATATTTACATAAAAATGTACACAGTACAGTAATTAACATCAAAAAAATTTTGAAGTGTTTATTATAAATACAGATTTCTGGATTTCAAGAACCAGAAATTTTGATTTTTTAGATCTCTAGGACACAAAAATCTGTACTTTGGCTAACTCCCAAGTTGATTCATCTTCATACTAAGGTAAGAGGATAAATTCTTATAAAGTATTGCAAGAAAAATGAGATAAGCTTTAATTGAGTGATGGACAAAACATCTTTGTTTTCATAATGAGCAGAGTTGAATTATGGAATTCTAAAGCTCTGAATCTTGACTATCAACAAGTTTCCTCATATGTCAGTTCAGCTATCTCCAGATAGTTCATGATGGCATCTTCTATCAACAGGGTTGCTTAATAGTCTTGGAGGTCAGAGTCAATTGATAGTTTAAGCACTAAATGCCCCCTTTCTCAATTAAAGCTCTGTTAGCAGAATTTATTGAGGAACAGCAAAAGTTTACATAATATACAGATTTTCTATTATATTACCTATATTTTTCTATATATAAATATACATATATACACACACATTTTTAATAATGTAATTTTCAGTAATCAGAATATAAGTGATGAAGGTAAAATCTATCTGAAACTTAAAATACAGTACATTTCAGTATAGGAAGCATAGTATACTTCTTTAAGTGTACTTACTAAAATCTGAATGCTTCATCTATGCACCTAAATGCAATTATCATAGTTCAAATAGAATAAGAAAATATTATTGCTCCACTTAGTCTTCCCTTCTCAGGAACATATATAACTTGCAAAATGCTTTATATTTCTGTGTGGACACACATACACATTTAGTTTCTTGTCTTAAGGACCATATGGTTTCTTTTAAAATCTTTTGTCTTCCAGATTATATAGACATTTACTATTGATTTGGCTTATCTAACTCATTTTCAGAAATGAAATGAGTTTTCTGATTAACTTGACTCATTCTTAAATGTGTAGATTAAATGCCCCTTAATGTGGCTGTTCACATCTGGTATTCCAGATGTTTGCCATAATAATCATATAAAACCAACACAGAATTTCCAAGGCCATGAAAAACACTGAAGAATGAATAAAGGCAGAATTGTGTCTCTTCCTACATATGACTCCCTAGAAATTGGGTATTCTGTACTGCACTACCCAAATCAATTCATCAAAACCTTAAAACCTAAATAGTTCTAATCCAGCCTTAAATGAACTGGAGCCCTAAATAGCTTAAAATGAATTTCCCATTCAAAGATTCTCCTGAGTATAGACGTCTTTCCTGACAAATACCCTTGAATGTTTCCTTTAACATGATGATTTTTTTTTTAAATCAAGACTGAGGTTTGATGGGATATGGTGCAGTCTGGGCTAGACAGCCAGGACAAGGAGACTGTACAGTCACCTAGAAGCTGTGCAAGGGAAGGTCCAAATTGCAGATACTAGGAGTGGACAGTAACATGCATGTGTCATTTCAGAAGCAGTTGCCATCAGACAGCAAGTTGGGACACTAGTGCAGTGGAACAATATGAATGTTTCTGGGTGTGTGGCAGTTAGATACTTTAGAATGTGAATGTGATGGAAGAGTTTATACTGCTCCCTTGTATTGATATTACAGCAAAAGAAGCTGAGACAGAATTTTCTTTTAACTTACCTGAATCAGTAATTGAGATTTCCCAATATGAATGACAGCAAGAATTTCTGAGTTCACAGATCTATACTAGACTATTTCATTTAAAACCACCAGGTATCGTGCATCGAACCTGGACTGGCTTGGGACTAGCGCACTGGGATGACCCAGAGGGATGGTATGGGGAGGGAGGAGGGAGAAGGGTTCAGGATGGGGAACACATGTATACCTGTGGAGGATTCATTTTGATAATTGGCAAAACTAATACAATTATGTAAAGTTTAAAAATAAAATAAAATTTAAAAGAAAAATAAATAAATAAATAAAACCACCAGGTAATCATATATTTATTCTCTATTCAATACTTTGTTTTGCACAAAGTCAAAGTAGAGAGTATATATACAGGTTGAAAAATTTGAATTTAAGTATATTCTGACATACTTAAATGATGGGTATAAATAAGATAAAATGAATACTGAATATTGCAGACTTCATGTATGATTAGAACAGATTAAGAAGGAAAAGTACAGAATGAGGACCACACACACCCTAATGAAAATATCAATGGAAATAACTATCTCAATATAAACATGATATCATCTGAAGATGCTAATTCTAATATAATAACTAATCAATGAAAAGAAATATTTTTTGTTTGTTTGTTTGTTTTGACCAAGAGGAGAAATATTCCACTGTGTCCTACATATTTAGTGTTCAATTCCAGGGAACACATGTGTTACAGAGAACATTGGTAAACAATTATATCCTGAGAAAGTAATCAGTTTAATTCAGTTTAACATTTACCAGCATGCTGGTAATTTGCCAAATCCTTTCTAGATTTTATAGACTATTTCATTCAGTTCAGTTCAGTCAGTCAATTGTGTTTGGCTCTTTGCGAGCCCATGGACTTCAGCACTGCCAGACTTCCCTGTCCATCACCAACTCCCAGAGCTTACTTGAACTCATGTCCATTGAGTCAGTGATGCCATCTAACCATCTCATCCTCTGTCATCCCCTTCTCCTCCCTCCCTCAGTCTTTCCCAGAATCAGGGTCTTTTCAAATGAGTCAGTTCTTTGCATCAGGTGGCCAAAGTCTTGGAGCTTCAGCTTCAGCATCATTCCTTCCAATGAATATTCAGGACTGATTTCCTTTAGGATGGACTGGTTGGATCTCCTTGCAGTCAAAGGGACTCTCAAGAGTCTTCTCCAACACCACAGTTCAAAAGCATCAGTTCTTTGGTGCTCAACTTTCTTTATAGTCCAACTCTCACATCCATACATAAATACTGGAAAAACCATAGCTTTGACTAGATGGACTTTCGTTGGCAAAGTAATGTCTCTGTTTTTCAATATGCTATCTAGGTTGGTCATAACTTTTCTTTCAAGAAGCAAGTGTCTTTTAATTTCATGGCTGCAGTCACCATCTGCAGTGATTTTGGAGCCCTCCAAAATAAAGTCTCTCACTGTTTCCATTATTTCCCCACCTATTTGCCATGGAATGATGGGACCAGATGCCATGATCTTCATTTTCTGAATGTTGAGTTATAAGCCAACTTTTTCATTCTCCTCTTTCACTTTCATCAAGAGATTTAGAAAGCATATCAAACATATAATTTGTCAAAGTGAAACTGTACTTATCTGAAAAATAGAAGACTCTGTATGAGATGGAATGATTTGGGGGGGCATACATTGTATTGCTTCATTTTGCTTCAAAAAATGAGGGAATGACACTCATTAGGAACTTAATAAGAAGTAAACTGAATAGATTATTTTTGAGGTAGCAATTTTCTTATTAATCGACATGTTCAAGCAGAGGGCATTGGTGAGAATGTTTGGGTACCCTGAGAAAAATAGGGTTGTATCTTATGTTTGGTGAAAACCTCCTTGCAATTCAAAATTTTGTTTCTTTCTAGCTAATTTATGGCATGTGCAGAAATAGAACCTACTATTAAAAATAGAACTAGGGACCCTGCCTTTTATTCTTTCCAATGCACTTTGACTAATCTGGGTGATATTTGCCAGCCTGTTTCATCTCTTTCAGAAGTAGAAAGATAGAAAGATAGAAAGAGCCACTTCATATCAGAGAAAAGTTTCCCTGACTCTGTCTACTGTGTCCTTGATGGCAGTTGTACAGTAGTTTTTCTTATCCAGAAGGATGGAAAATTATATACTTGATGCAAAGGACCATGAGGAATTTGGAGGTGATATTGTTTGAAACCTAACCCAAAGAAACATTATTTAATGTATTACTTTGAAAAATGTCATGGTTATACTTTTTCTGATGTCCTTAACATAATAATTATATTATACAGCCATTTTCTTATTTTACTTATACTATAAAAATTATTTTTATCCCCTTTGTGATGGGAGAACAATGTAGGACAATAATTTTATAAAATGTATTCTACTTGATTTTCAATTGGTTTTGAAAACAATGAGGTATATAAAATATGATCAACCTGTCATATACTTACTTCATTTTTGAATAATATGGAGGCTTAATGTGTGCCTGACAAGATTCTTAATACATCATATGAATTTAATATTTTAAGCACTTTGGTCAATATTGAAAGAAAAGCTCATTTTCACCTAATGAACATACCAAGTTAATTAGCCATCATTTATAATCCTAGCAGTGTGGAAGGTAATATAGCATTTCAAAATAAATTTAAGACTGCTGCTGACACAGGCAGCATAATATTTTTGCAAGATATGAAGGTTGTAACCATAAAATAATGTTAACCTTTAGGTGTCCTTGAAAGTGACCAAGGTAAAGCAATTCAATAATTACAAAAAAACTGATGTTTTTCCCAAAAATCTGGATAATAAATATCATTTTGAATGTGAAACACTTCAACTGTATTTGAACATTGCATATTTCTTATTTACCAGTTTTCTCTACTTTAGAACATGTTCTACATGACAGGTTAGATACCCTGTAAAGTCTTTGCCCTGGAAAGATGTCCTGGCTGACACTGGTAACTATTTTGTTCCAGTACACAGATATGAAAATATTTGACTGCAAAAGAATTCCAAGTAGTTCACATCTGAAAATATTAGGAATTAAACACTAGAGAGATGCCCATATAGCTGAAGCAGACAAAATGTTTTCTCTCTGATCACTATCCAGAACTTAGAATATAATCAATTCTGCAAATGTAAATATTTATTGTAAGTGGCACATTGCTTTTACAAAGTTCTGAAGCAGTTCTTTTATTATATCTTTTATTACAACTTTTATCCTACATTAACAACATAAGTCATGGGCTTGGGTCATTGATTGTAAGGCGGAAAATTATAAATCCAAGCTTAAAAAATTGAAAACAATTTTCAATCAGTTTAAATCTTTATATTTGCATTATTTAAATCATCCTCAAAAAGTATTTCAGAAAGACTAAAATTAATTTAGCATTTCACTCTAAAATTCATACATTATAAAATGAGTCAAAAATATGAATATAAACTGTTGGAAATCAATTAATCAGGTCTCAAATAATATATGATTTTTCATTTGCCACTTTTATATGCTGATCACAATATGTATTTTGGGAAATAATTCACAATGAGTGAACATAGGTCCCCAGATCATATTGTTCATTTTCCATTCATTATAATTTGTTAGTTAGAAAATAAAAACTTGAAATACAAAAACTATATCAGTTAGGATAATTATAACATTTTGTTGAAAAATATTGACTAAATGGAGAAGAGAAGGAAAATATAGAACTCTGTCTATGATTTAAATGTATTGGAAATAACACTTGACCTCCATCAGAGATGTTTCAATCATGCAAGTAAGTTGACATTTTTGGATGTTATTATTTTTGTCTATAACAAGTAGAAAGTAACATCTGCCCTATATAAGTCACAGTATTGTGTGTTAAAAAGTGATGAAATGAGTTTTTTAGAAATTATAAATAGGCATATTATTAAGTGATTAATAAATGAGTAGACAAAGGTTGAAAAGATTACTTTGCTTGAAGTCTGTATATTTCAGTTCAGTTCAGTTGCTCAGTCATGTCCTACTCTTTGCAACCTCATGGGCTGCAGCATGCCAGCCTTTCCTGTCCACCACCAACTCCTGGAGCTTACTCAAACTCATGTCCATAGAGTCGGTGATGCCATCCAACCAGCTCAGCCTCTGTCGTCCCCTTCTCCTCATGCATTCAATCTTTCCCAGCATCAGGGTCTCTTCCAAGTGGTCAGTTCTTTGCATCAGATGGCCAAAGTATTGGAGTTTCAGCTTCTGCATCAGTTCTTCCAATGAATATTCAGGACTGATTTCCTTTAGGGTGGACTGGTTGGATCTCCTTGCAGTCCAAGGGACTCTCAAGAGTCTTCTCCAGCACCAAAGTTCAAAAGCATCAATTCTTCAGCACTCAGCTTTCTTTATAGCCCAACTCTCACATCCATACATGACTACTGGAAAAAACATAGCATTGACTAGAAGCACCTTAGTTGGCAAAGTAATGTCTCTGCTTTTAAATATGCTATCTAGGTGGGACATAACTTTACTTCCAAGGAGTAAGTGTCTTTTAATTTCATGGCTGCAATCACCATCTGCAGTGATTTTGGCGCCCCAAAAAATAAAGTCTCTCACTGTTTCCATTATTTCCTCATCTTTTTGCCATGAAGTGATGGGGCCAAATGCCATGATGTTAGTTTTCTGAATGTTGAGTTTTAAGCCAACTTTTTCACTCTCCTCTTTCACTTTCATCAAGAGGCTCCTTAGTTCTTCTTCACTTTCTGCCATAAGCTTGATGTCATCTGCATATATGAGGTTATTGACATTTCTCCTGGCAAATTTGATTCCAGCTTGTGCTTTATCCAGCCTGGCATTCCTCATAATGTACCCCTACATAAAAGTTAAATAAGAAGGGTGACAATATACAGCCTTGATGTACTCCTTTCCTGATTTGGAATCAGTTAGTTGTTCCATGTCCAGTTCTAACTTTTACTTCTTGAACTGCATACAGATCTCAGTGGGCAGGTCAGGTGGTCTGGTATTCCCATCTCTTAAAGAATTTTCCAAAGTTTGTTGTGATCCATACAGTCAAAGGCTTTGGCGTGGTCAATAAAGCAAAAGTAGACATTTTTCTGGAACTTTTGTGCTTTTTCAATGATCCAGCAGATGTTGGCAATTTGTACATTTACAGTTATCTTTTTATTTTTGTGGGCTCCAAAATCACTGCAGATGATGATTGCAGCCATGAAATCAAAAGATGCTTACTCCTTGGAAGGAAAGTTATGACCAACCTAGATAACATATTCAAAAGCAGAGACATTACTTTGCCAACAAAGGTTCGTCTAGTCAAGGCTATGGTTTTTCCTGTGGTCATGTATGGATGTGAGAGTTGGACTGTGAAGAAAGCTGAGCACCGAAGAATTGATGCTTTTGAACTGTGGTGTTGGAGAAGACTCTTGAGAGTCCCTTGGACTGCAAGGAGATCCAACCAGTCCATTCTGAAGGAGATCAGCCCTGGGATTTCTTTGGAAGGAATGATGTTAAAGCTGAAACTCCAGTACTTTGGCCACCTCATGCAAAACGTTGACTCATTGGAAAAAAGTCTGATGCTGGGAGACATTGTGGGCAGGAGGAGAAGAGGATGACAGAGGATGAGATGGCTGGATGGCATCACCGACTCTATGGACATGAGTCTGAGTGAACCCCGAGAGTTGGTGATAGATAGGGAAGCCTGGTGTGCTGCGGTTCATGGGATCACAAAGAGTCAGACACGACTGAGCAACTGAACTGAACTGAACAGTTATCTTAATCCTATCTGAAGGGTTTGTGCTTCTTAAAAGAGGCATATTCTGAAGGAACAAGGTACCATTCTCAATAGCCTTCAATGGTTAGGAGTAAGCAAGTCACTAAGGTTTCAGTTCAGTTCAGTCAGTCAGCCGTGTCCGACTCTTTGTGACCCCATGAATCACAGCACGCCAGGCCTCCCTGTCCATCACCAACTCCCAGAGTTCACTCAAACTCATGTCCATTGAGTCGGTCATGCCATCCAGCGATCTCATCCTCTGTTGTCCCCTTCTCCTCCTGCTCCAATCCTTCCCAGCATCAGAGTCTTTCCCAATGATTCAACTCTTCTCATGAAATGGCCAAAGTACTGGAGTTTCAGCTTTAGCATCAGTCCTTCCAATGAACACCCAAGACTGATCTCCTTTAGAATGGACTGGTTGGATCTCCTTGCAGTCCAAGGGACTCTCAAGAGTCTTCTCCAACACCACAGTTCAAAAGCGTCAATTCTTCGACACTCAGCTTTCTTCACAGTCCAACTCTCACATCCATATATGACCACTGGAAAAACCATAGCCTTGACTTGACAGACCTTTGTTGGCAAAGTAACGTCTCTGCTTTTCAATATGCTATCTAGGTTGGACATAACTTTCCTTCCAAGGAGTAAGCATCTTTTGATTTCATGGCTGCAATCGCCATCTGCAGTGATTTTGGAGCCCAAAAAGTCTGGCAATATTTCCACTGTTTCCACATCTATTTCCCATGAAATGATGGGACCAGATGCCATGATCTTAGTTTTCTGAATGTTGAGCTTTAAGCCAACTTTTTCACTCTCCTCTTTCACTTTCATCAAGAGTCTTTTTAATTCCTCTTTCTGCCATAAGGGTGGTGTCATCTGCATATCTGAGGTTATTGATATTTCTCCTGGAAATACTAAAGTTGAGAGACTCATAATTTCTTGCCTGAGACATTGAATCTTTAACAAGAGACTCCTAGAGGACAGAGCTATTGCAATTTGTTTTCCTGCCCCAGATGCCTGGCTGTGGTGATGAGACCATTGCCTGGGACAGGAATAGAGGCAGTGATAACAGATGTATCAGTGAGGTGGGCTCAGAGTCATCGTAGGGTATGGGCCCCGGCTCTGGTTCCCACAGCCAACTGGCCCCTGACCTTTGACTTATGTTCTGAGCCTGGTACTCTAATCTTTCTGTGATTTCTAATACCTATTTAATGTTCTTCCAGAATGTATCCTTTTCTGCCAAGAGAGTCAGACTTGACATTTGCTACTTGAAACAAACAAACAGAAAAATCTGACTGTGTCATGCAAATTCACTGGGGGTTTATTTGATACGAACCTAGTTATAGTAATATAATTGATACTCTCTTTTAAAGAGTAAAAACATCATGATATAGTTCATGAATTCCTCTTTGTTGCTAGAAAGCCTCTTTCTTTCTATCTTTCTGATCTTTTATGTATCTTAATATATTAATACTATCTTGTATGATGCCTTACCTGGAATGACTGTACTCAGAGACACTCCATAATTCCTTTTGTAGCTCAAATTCCCATCAGAACTTACAGTAATCACTGTCCTAAAAAAGAGCTAGTTAAAACTGGCATGTACCAAAATAAGAGGATTGGTATATTAGCAATGAATATTTTAGTGTCTACAGTTGTTCTCCTTTTCACTGCAATACAGTGTTTCTTATCCTTCACTTGTGTAATAGAATAAATGACATATTTCTGAGGACTGATTTATTTGTCTTGGTTTGTGTGAATTGATTCATTTCAGAGCATTCACCAGAATAGTTGGTATCAAAATAATGCTGTATACAAAACATATAAATGCATTATTGAATGAAGAATGAACTGAAAGACCATAAGTTCTCAAAGATGATGCTCACAGCAAGAGGATTAAATTGCATAAAAATCAAGTCACTACTCTGAAATACTTAGTGTAATAAAAGCTTGAGAGAAAAATGTAAGATGAACTCAATTTCTCAGCCATTGCTATGGGTCTGGATGTGCATCCTGCTGTTATGTGAACAATTACCATGCCTGGAGGGAACTGAATGAATGTTGGCACCTATTGGCAGATGAAATAAAAACCTAAGCTTATTCTCCTATCATGAGGCTCACATGCCATATGCTAAAAACTAATACATTAAGCTGGCATAATGAGGAAGATAACACATTGTGTTCCTGCTTGCTTACATTGCAAAAACTATGACACCATTATACAAATTGTCTGTAATTCATTGATCTTCCTTTTTTCTTGCAATTCTTTGAATTTTAGAAGTACCTAAGTTATAAAAATATAACAGTCGATTTGCTTAAAAGTAGAAGATACTTGAACTTTGGCCTAAATCTTTTTCTCTCCATTTTTCTTGAATCTGCCAAGATATTTGCCATTGAGTGCCATTTTCTGTATGTGTCTTTTTTTCATAAAACAGGGCTGTATAGAAAATCTGCAACTATAACACTGAAAATCCTATTTTCATTAGATGGGTTATTCTTATAATTTTGCTTTACATTTTAACTTTATTACTGTGTTCCCTGCATGAAAGATATGCAAAATATGTAACCTGGTTTAGGTTTTGGGCCAAGGGATCAGTGAATATTTGACTATGGATTGATAATTGATACATGGGATGTTTGGAAACTTAGAATGATAACAAAGTTCATTCTAAACTTAGAATGAAGCTCAAGTGAGAATGTATGGGTGGGGGGAATGAGCCATTGCCTCAAATAAAGAGAAGCAAATTTAGTTCTTCTTTCCAATTACCCTTGTGGATATTTCTGAACATAAAAATAGACAGAGCAGCATAAGGTCACAGGTATATAAGAGAAATGCACATATGATGTCTAGAGCCCAAGACCTCTTATCAAATCATCCAGTCAGCAGTATGTTCTGCATCTGGGCAAACACAGTAAAGTATTCAAAGAATATAGGACACAATTTTTATTCTCAAGGAGCTTAAAATTCAAACAGCATGCCAACACAAGCAGGGTTATAGTATGGAAAATAAAACTGCATTAGATTAAAATTAGGTGTAATCTAGATGGGATAAATCAGACTATTGTGGGACTCCTGAAAAATCAGAAGACTTTGTGTAGAAGATTGGATTTGATTTGTTGAAGGATGTGAAGAATGTGGATAGTAAAGCAAAGGTGTTAGAGATGCTAGGGAAAGACAAGCCAAGATAAACAAAGCCACTATCCTCGCAATAAGCATGCTTTGTCTTCAGGAGAAAGGACTAGTAATAAATGATGAAATGTCACTGAATAATTCAAATATGTGTGGGGAGGAAAGAGAAGACGGCTCATGGAAAATATTGAAAAAGCAGATATTTGGACTTGTTCTGGTAGATAATAAGGAAACATTGAAGAAAACACAATTTCATTCAAAGCTAATACATATTAATGTAATTCCCAGCTACTGTCTGGCCATTGTGCAGGATGGTAAAATAGCTAAAAATAATTTCCCCTGCTTTATAGTAATTTCAAAGGAAGGGAAAGACTCCAAGAGTTATATTATTGGGAATTGCCTAGCTTTTATTAATGTTACATATCGATAAAGTATTCTAAGTGTATCACCTAGTATTATATAGTATGTGGTTTTTTTCACCTTGAAAGTGTTTTCTGCTTTGCTTCAAAATTTACTTTTAGACACTCAAAAAGAGAAAAATAGAATATGGAATTTCTGGTTACGTGATTTTGCAAATCGATATTTTGTGTTTCTCTGATACACTATTCAGTTCAGTCCAGTTCACTTGCTCAGTAGTGTCT
Source organism: Bos indicus x Bos taurus (assembly GCF_003369695.1). Taxonomy (NCBI): domain Eukaryota; kingdom Metazoa; phylum Chordata; class Mammalia; order Artiodactyla; family Bovidae; genus Bos; species Bos indicus x Bos taurus. The sequence goes on along the minus strand of NC_040087.1, from coordinate 40,427,724 downwards.
GACTCTTTGCGACTCCATGAATTGTAGCACTCCAGGCCTCCCTGTCCATCACCAACTCCCGGAATTCACTCAAACTCACGTCCATCCAGTCGGTGATGCCATCCAGCCATCTCATCCTGTCGTCCCCTTCTCCTCCTGCCCGCAATCCCTCCCAGCAGATGTTCAAGCTGATTGTAGAAAAGGCAGAGGAACCAGAGATCAAATCGCCAACAACCACTGGATCATTGAAAAAGCAAGAGAGTTCAGAAAAACATATATTTCTGCTTTATTGACTATGCCAAAGCCTTTGACTCTGTGGATCACAATAAACTATGGAAAATTCTGAAAGAGATGGGAATACCAGACCACCTGACCTGCCTCTTGACAAACCAATATGCAGGTCAGGAAGCAACAGTTAGAACTGGACATGGACCAACAGACTGGTTCCAAATAGGAAAAGAAGTATGTCAAGGATGTATATTGTCACCCCGCTTATTTAATATATGCTGAGCACGTCATGAGAAACACTTGGCTGGAAGAAGCACAAGCTGGAATCAAGATTGCCAGAAGAAATACCAAAAACCTCAGATATGCAGATGACACCACCCTTATGGCAGAAAGTGAAGAGGAACTAAAAAGCCTCTTGATGAAAGTGAAAATGGAGAGTGAAAAATTTGGCTTAAAGCTCAACATTCAGAAAACGAAGATCATGGCATCTGGTCCTATCACTGCATGGCAAATAGATGGGGAAACGATGGAAACAGTGTCAGACTTTATTTTGGGGGGCTCCAAAATCACTGCAGATGGTGAGTGCAGCCAAGAAATGAAAAGATGCTTATTCCTTGGAAGGAAAGTTATGACCAACCTAGATAGCATATTGAAAAGAAGAGACATTACTTTGCCAACAAAGGTCCATCTAGTCAAGGCTATGGTTTTTCCAGCAGTCATGTATGGGTGTGAGAGTAGGACTGTGAAGAAAGCTGAGCGCCGAAGAATTGATGCTTTTGAACTGTGGTGTTAGAGAAGACTCTTGAGAGTCCCTTGGACTGCAAGGAGATCCAACCAGTCCATTCTAAAGGAGATCAGCTCTGGGTGTTCTTTGGAAGGAATGATGATAAAGCTGATACACTATATCCTCCATCAAAATGTGCAGCACTGAAAGACAAATTATATTAAGAGATATGGGCTTCCCAGGTGGTGTAGTAGTAAAGAATCCACCTGCAAATGCAGGAGACCCAATAACTTTATCCCTGGGTCAGGAAGAACCCCTAGAGGAGGAAATGGCAACCCGCTCAATCACTTCTGAATGTTGAGCTTTAGTATTCTTGCCTGGAAAATTCCATGGGCTGATGAACATGGTGGGCTACAGTCCATGGGGTCACAAAGAATCAGACATGACTGACTACACACACACACACACCTAAAGAGATATGTTAAAATCCCCCAAAATTAAATATTTATAGATATCAAAAATAAATATAAACATAACACAATGAGTAGAAGATAAATCTATGTACTTTCTGGGTTTCAGGTATCAATACTGAGAAAACGTAAAGTTCACTTTGTCTAAGTAATAAAGATGAAACCCACAACATATAAAAGATTGAAGGGACCAAAAATAGGCTCACTTCTGAAAATCAGGGTTAAAGAGAATTTCCACTGATGCTTGAAGCAGATGAAATACGTTAACACCAAATAAGTCTTAAAATTGTGGCTTTTTGAAGTTATGGATCTGGGAAGTAGATGGACAAAGACCTGACTTAAGACTAGAACTAAAATAACACATCTCTTGCTTAAGATATGAATTTACAATATCCCTGGTATCATTGTAGATAGGAGCTCCAAACTGACTTTTTAAGAATTTGTTTTGTATCAGGGGCCTTGTGGGTTAGTTGAAAAGTGAAAAGTGAAAGTGTTATTCATTCAGTTCTGTCTAACTCTTTGTGACCCCATGGACCCAGGCTCCTCTGTCCATGGAATTTTCCAGGCAAGAATACTGGAGTGGGTTACCATTCCCTTCTCCAGGGAATTTTGCCAACCCAGGGATGTAACTCAGGTCTCCTGAATCACAGGCAGATTCTTTACTGTCTGAGCTACCAGGCATTTAAATTCAGTATGCAAGATGATTATAAGGAAGAAATAAAGGGACAAAGAATCACTGCTCTGATTACTGCAACATACTATACAAGATGAATCTGAAAAATCAAAATTCTGATGAACATAAAGAATGAAAAATGTAAATTACTCTAAACGAATTTACACTAAATTAAATAAGAATAATATAATATATAAAATTTGTACATACTCATATTTAATGTCATTAAAGAGATGAGGAAATAACATTCAAAGATTTATTTCTGCAAAACTGGTGCAGAAAGGAGACACTATCAGATGACTATGATATCTTCATTGGAAATATTTGAAACATTTGAAACAATGTGAATGTTAAAGACAAAAACACAAAGTAGGATGAATTCTGAAATGTTTGGAGTTGGGGTCTACCATATCAGTTGAACCTGATGATGGAGACAACTCTTCTGCATGCTTTGGAAAGATTCCCCTGTACAAGGAGATGAAAGATAAAACCTTCAAAAATTCAGTGGTTTCCATGTGGGTGAAATGTTTAGGATTTCAGTAATCTTTGGCATGCCAAAATATTCTTTTATGTCAGTGGTTTATTAACATTACCCTCAGAGTTTCTGATTAGTCGAAGTGGTCAAAACTCAAGTATTTATATTTTTAACAAGTTCTCAAGTTAATGCAAAGCCATGTCATATGAAACAGAAATCAAGAAATTATTTCAAGAGCATATTGGGCACTAGTTCAGGTTAAGTGCCTGACCATGTGACATCAGGAATGGATATTATCACATTCAGGGACTCACAATATTGGATAGATAGAGCAGCAATATGTTATACAAAAGAAATGATACTCTTGGGATCCAGCCCTGCAAGATCCAGAGGACACAGTAAAGTGCAAAAAGAGGTAGCCCAGACTTTCATGTTTCCTACCTCTGTTTCATTACTGCCTCTCCCTCAACTTAACACCCATTTCCTCCTTGAGGGTTCCCTAAGACTCATTGGCAAAGGTGGATATGAACGCAGCCTTCATTTGCAGATGAGTTAAGTTGTTATTAGAAGAAAATGGACTGCTTCCAAATTACAGTCGTTTTGAGGGCTGACCCTAAAAGCACTGGGCAGGAGGAAATAGCCTCACAGTGTGAAGATCTATATACAGAACACATGATCACTTACTTTGGGGCTGAAATGGCTTTGAGTACAGTTATACGCTGACTCCTATGCAGGCATGAATGGTGTCCTATGTTGCCCCAGTACATGGCACAATGGAAGTCAAACAAATATGGCAAAGAGTACACTGGTGGATCTTTGGGACTGAGTGCCAAACACTTACATTGTTTTTCACATTAATACACACCAGAGAATAATGTTGAGAAACGCTTAACAAGATAGACAGGATGATTTTTCTTGTCTTTGTCTATCAACCACTCTCTTCATAAACTTCCATGCTGGTCCAATGAATCTGATAAGAGCGTACCTGGTAGCAAGTTTATAAACTGGGCTCAAGAACATATATTCCCATTCTCCACCTATAAATCTACCAGCAGAAGAGGCAACTCTGATCCCTTTATCTTATCACTGTTCCTCAATAAGAACTCTGGTGCCAGCTTGAATATATTGGATGCTTTCTATCCTGGATGGTACAGCAATTTGTTCTTATTGAAATTGACACCTACTTCAGATAAGAGTTTGTCTTCCTTGCCTGCTGTAGTGCTTCTTTGAGCATTACTATCTTAGAGCCAAGAGAACTGGCATGGAATCCTGTACTGCACTGTCTCATACCATGGACCAATTTTATGGCAGAAGACATGTGACGATATACCCCTGATCACAGAACCCACAATATATTGCATCACAAATCCATTACTTGCTATCAGACTGATGGAATGGATATCAAAGTCACCACAAAAACATAGCTCAGATTACTATGTCTTGTGATTTTGAGATACTATTTTCCAATATTTGCATTGAACCAACAGCTTACATCTGGGGATATATACTTAGAACCTGGAATGCTTCAATCCAGAAACCATGAGCAAAAGTAAGATCTGTCCCTCTATACAGTCTTCTCAAAAGCCTGCTTGAGAAACAAAAGGCAAGATTAGTGATGTAGATTTTGAAGAATTAATCTGGGAAGACTCACTCTACTGGATATTAATCTATCTATCAATCTATTTATATTATCTAATATTGGTATAGATTGATAAAACGGAGTGGCAACTTTTAAACATGTTAAATGACAGATTTGACTTTACAAAGCAATAAATAATGGACTTTCTATGTAGTAGAGCTAGAAAAATTGGTTGTTCTGTGGATAATATAAATTTGGATTCTTTACTCATATCATATAACAAAAATCTTTCCAGTTAGATTACAATTTAAGTGAGAATAGCAAAAAGTTAAAACTGTAAAAAAATATGTAAGAAGATATGACCTCAGGATAGGGAAGAGTATCTATAAGGCAAAAATAGCACAAAAGATACAGGAAAATATTTATAAATTTCACCATAATTAATTTAAATTTTCCTATATGGGCACACGATAAGGAAAATGAAAAGAAAAATCTTAAAAATCATACTTACTGGACCTATATAAAAAAGCAAAAATTGAATTATATATGGTTAGGAATCTCTCGTGGAGAAGGCAATAGCACCCCACTCCAGTACTCTTGCCTGGAGAATCCCATGGACGGAGGAGCCTGGTAGGCTGCAGTCCATGGGGTCGCTGACGGTCGGACACGACTGAGCGATTTCACTTTCACTTTTCACTTTCATGCATTGGAAAGAAATGGCAACCCATTCCAGTGTTCTTGCCTGGAGAATCCCAGGGACGGGGGAGCCTGGTGGGCTGCCGTCTATGGGGTCGCACAGAGTCGGACATGACTGAAGTGACTCAGCAGCAGCAGGAATCTCTCCAGTAGTAGTAATCAATAATAAAATGCCAACCCAATGGGAAAATCAACAATAATAAAAAACAATGCACACAGGAGGAAACCTGGATTAGTAGTGAACGCAAAAAAAGTCGCTAACAGCAGAATTAATTACAAAAATGAAAAAACACAGTTAGAGGCTATTATTATTATTATTACTATTACATAGGCAAGAACTTTAAGATATTTGCCAATCCCAATAACTGCCAAAGATATAGAAAAATAAAATTAAGAATTTTCTCACGCTCCAGAAATTCATGTAAAATAGCACCAGCATTTTGGAATGCAATTTGACTATATCTAGGAAGTTTAAGAGGCACTGTATCATTTAGAATGATGTTCAGGCATAAGTAACTGTAAATCAGATTACAGTGTTTAATCAAGGAAAGGGTTTGTCTCAGGCCTATAATAAAAATTATCTGGAGACCCTGGGCGTCCCAGGGCTGGCGGAAGCAGTGGCTAACAATGCCTTCAAGCACCCAGACCTATTTTGCCACTCTGCTTTCCTTAATGTGTGGCTGCTGCACCTCCAGGATCACCACAATTCTGGGCAAGAGAAAGATTAGGGGAGATTAAATTGGCTTTGGCATTTCATAAGATAGCCACTTCTAGCTGCAAAAAGAGATTTCTTTTCAAACTCTAAAGTTGAGATAGTCAACTATTAAAAAGATGTGGACATTGCTGAATTTACCATACATATATGAGATCCACTATCTTGCTATGCAAAGTGTGTTCTGTTCTCAATGAATAAAAGGGTGCCTCTGCACCATTTAGAGCTTCACAAGTGGTGCTGGTAAAGAATCTACCTGCAGTGCGGGAGGCCTGGGTTCAATCCCTGGGTTGGAAGATCCCCTGGTGGAGGGCATGGCAACCCACTCCAGTATTTTGCCTGCAGAATTCCCATGGACAGAGGAGCCTAGCAGGCTACAGTCCATGGGGTCGCAAAGAGTTGGACACTATTGAGTGACTAAGTCCAGCAGAGCACTGCATCATTTAGGAATTTTTTAGAAATGCATAATTTCAGGCACTACTTCAGATTTACTTCAGTATCTTCGTTTTAACAGGGTCCCTGTAGATCCATATGCAAGTTAATCATGTAATAATATACATTGCATCTTACAAAAAAAGTGGAAGTAACTTAAATGCCCATAAACAACAAAATAAACATTTATCTATTCAATAGAACAATTTAAAGGGCAGTTGAAACAAATAACTAGATTGACTAGTACTCATTTGGACAAATAACAAAAGTAAAATATTGATTTATGAATATCAAAATTAAATCAATAGTATGATACAGTTTTTATATGTTTTTAAAGTATAAAGCAGTATTTCATATGAATACAAACATACTTATCAAAATATTTAAAAATGAATGGATGAGGAATGCCTACCAACTTCTTATATTGATTATCTTGGGGTAAAGATAAACAGAAATGTTCCATTGATCTATATTTCTGTCTTTGTGCCAGTATCAATGGAACAAAATAGAAAGCCCAGAGATAAATCCACGCACATATGGACACCTTATCTTTGACAAAGGAGGCAAGAATATACAATGGATTAAAGACAATCTCTTTAACAAGTGGTGCTGGGAAATCTGGTCAACCACTTGTAAAAAGAATGAAACTAGAACACTTTCTAACACTATATACAAAAATAAACTCAAAATGGATTAAAGATCTCAACGTAAGACCAGAAACTATAAAACTCCTAGAGGAGAACATAGGCAAAACACTCTCCGACATACATCACACCAGGATCCTCTATGACCCACCTCCCAGAATATTGGAAATAAAAGCAAAAATAAACAAATGGGACCTAATTAAACTTAAAAGCTTCTGCACATCAAAGGAAACTATTAGCAAGGTGAAAAGACAACCTTCAGAATGGGAGAAAATAATAGCAAATGAAGCAACCGACAAACAGCTAATCTCAAAAATATACAAGCAACTCCTACAGCTCAACTCTAGAAAAATAAATGACCCAATCAAAAAATGGGCCAAAGAACTAAATAGACATTTCTCCAAAGAAGACATACAGATGGCTAACAAACACATGAAAAGATGCTCAACATCACTCATTATCAGAGAAATGCAAATCAAAACCACTATGAGGTACCATTTCACACCAGTCAGAATGGCTGCAATCCAAAAGTCTACAAATAATATATGCTGGAGAGGGTGTGGAGAAAAGGGAACCCTCTTACACTGTTGGTGGGAATGCAAACTAGTACAGCCACTATGGAGAACAGTGTGGAGATTCCTTAAAAAACTGGAAATAGAACTGCCTTATGATCCAGCAATCCCACTGCTGGGCATACACACTGAGGAAACCAGAAGGGAAAGAGACACATGTACCCCAATGTTCATCGCAGCACTGTTTATAATAGCCAGGACATGGAAGCAACCTAGATGTCCATCAGCAGATGAATGGATAAGAAAGCAGTGGTACATATACACAATGGAGTATTACTCAGCCATTAAAAAGAATACATTTGAATCAGTTCTAATGAGGTGGATGAAACTGGAGCCTATTATACAGAGTGAAGTAAGCCAGAAGGAAAAACACCAATACAGTATACTAACGCATATATATGGAATTTAGAAAGATGGTAACGATAACCCTGTATACGAGACAGCAAAAGAGACACTGACGTATAGAACAGTCTTATGGACTCTGTGGGAGAGGGAGAGGGTGGGAAGATTTGGGAGAATGGCATTGAAACATGTAAAATATCATGTATGAAATGAGATGCCAGTCCAGGTTCAATGCACGATACTGGATGCTTGGGGCTGGTGCACTGGGACGACCCAGAGGGATGGTGTGGGGAGGGAGGAGGGAGGGGGGTTCAGGATGAGGAACACATGTATACCCGTGGTGGATTCATTTTGATATTTGGCAAAACTAATACAATTATGTAAAGTTTAAAAATAAAATAAAATTAATTAAAAAAAAGATAAACAGAAATGTAATTAGAATGAGTAAAAAGTCATTTTAATTGCATTTGTTATATTTTATTTCTTTAAAAACTGCAAATATGGCAAAATGTTAACAAATATCTGCATTTGCTCTAGATTCAAAAAAATTATTCTCTAAACTTTTAATACATTTTAAATATTTTTAATATATTTTTACATGTAAAATGAATACAGATAATTTTTTGAAAGGTAGTAATGATGTAACTCCTTTCACACTGGCAATTTGTTTTTGAATGATTTAGCAATAGCTGGGTAAAATAAATACATTATTTATGAAGATTAAGTCAGCACTGGAGTAATATTTGTAACTGATTTTTATGATAGGGACTCCAAAATATTTCAATGAATTTGCACCTCTCTCCTGGTAGTAACACAGTTAGGAAACTCAAGAATATATCTAAATACATGCACACATATTTATAACAAGCTTGCTTCAAAACTGCTAAGGATGAATAGAATAAATGTGGCGAAGTTGAATGCCATGCCTATTTTTTAAAGGAATCTGAGTATTCTTGGAACTTACACAACCATTTTCCCAACCTCTTGAAGTTTTTCTCTTCATCAATTACTTTGACTTTGATACTGATGTTTAGTATATATTATCTCCTTTTCAAACATTAAATCTGTTTGAAAAATATGCATCCTGGTTCTTGTCGTTGTCTTTGCTCCTTTTTTAGTATACAACTTTCTCTGTGTTTTTAATGTTTAACATTAACACTAGAAATGGCATTTTTTTTTCTTCTACAGAAAGCAATTTCTTAGCATGTAATAGTCCTAGAGAGAAATAGTCTTTGTTAATAAAAGATTGTTCACTCAGTATCTCTGCTATATGTACCACTTTCATGTTTATTAGCCATGAGATAAGCAAATTAATAGGGAAAAAATTAAGTATGTCATAAGGGCACACAACAGTGAATGGAAGGATTATTTTGCTCTTTTTGAAACTTTCATTATCTTCACAATATCCTAAAATCAAAACCCAGAGACTTACTAAGATAAGAGATTTTTACTTTATTCTGATATTGGCCTCAAGTACTACTCCTTGTCTTTTCCCTGTAACAGACATTAAGATAGTTTATTATTATAAGAAACCGATCAGTGGCTACTTGCCCAGCTTTACCTGCACGCACAAATGCCTGAAGCTGGAGCATCCAGAGGATAATTAGAGAGAGAGCGATGCTGAACTTTTAAATTGGTGAACCAAGAAGGGAAAACTAAATGTCATTAGTTGCACATAATATATTCCCATTCTGTGTAAATGCAGGACCACTTAAAAACAAATAAAACTAACGAGTTATTCAGTGAAATTGTCAGATACAAGGAAATGCCAAAATAGTAACTTTCCCTAATACCAGAACTAATCAGTAGGAACTCATACACACATACATACACACACACACACACACACACACACACACACAGAGTTTAAAAACAACATACTAGATATTTAAAAATGAACTTCGGAAATTAGAAAAATACATATCTAAACAAAAATAAAAGAGTTTAAAAGTATTCATTTAAATGGCTTAGTAAAAAATAGATACTATATTCCTGGAAATTAAAAATTGATAATAAAAATATATCAAGCATTCTAAAATAAACATGCTCTTTCAACATAATCTCTTCAAAACTTTAATAGAAAGTAAATAAACATACACTGTCCTGAAATGGAAATACGCACAACGTGTATCATTAGTTGAGAAAAAGCAAAATGTATAAAAATATCTGATACTTGAAAAATTGTGGTAGTTTTAAATACATAGAATACAAGGAATATGTGTGCATTTTTCTTCCTTTCTCTGTGTATGCATTTGCACAGGAATGGCGTAACTGTCACCAGACCCTTAATATCAGTCGTTGCTGGGAGACATGAGGGGTAGGAGGTGGGTAGAAGAGTTTTTTTACATATTATGTACTTTGGTGCTGTTTGAAATTTTTATGTGACCATATTATGAAAGAAAAATATGAATAAAGTACCAAAGAAACAAAAAGGAGGTGTACCACACTGAGGAAGATCAGTTCGGTTCAGTTCAGTTGCTCAGTCATGTCCGACTCTTTGCAACCCCATGGACTGCAGCACCACAGGAGTCCCTGTCCATCAACAACTCCCGGAGTTTACTCAAACTTATGTCCATTGAGTCAGTGAGGCCATCCAAACATCTCATCTTCTGTCATCCCATTCTCTTCAAGACTTCAATCTTTCCCATCACCAGGGTCTTTTCAAATGAGGCAGCTCTTCACATCAGGTGTCCAAAGTATTGGAGTTTCAGCTTCAACATCAGTCCTTCCAATGAATTTTCAGGACTGATTTCCTTTAGGATGGACTGGTTGGATCTCATTGCAGTTCAAGGGACTCTCAAGAGTCTTCTCCAACACCACAGTTCAAAAACATCAATTCTTCCACACTCAGCTTTCTTTATACTCCAACACTCAAATGCATACATGACTACTAGAAAAACCATAGCCTTGACTAGAAGCACCTTTGTTGGCAAAGTAATGTCTCTGCTTTTTAATATGCTGTCTAGGTTGGTCATAACTTTCCTTCCAAGGAGTAAGCATCTTTTAATTTCTTTGCTGCAGTCACCATCTGCAGTGATTTTGGAGCTCAAAAAAATAAAGTCTGACTGTTTCCCAATCTATTTGCCATGAAGTGATGGGACCAGATGCCAAGATCTTAGTTTTATGAATGTTAAACTTTAAGCCAATTTTTTCACTCTCCTCTTTCACTTTCATCAAGAGGCTCTTTAATTCTTCTTCACTTTCAGCTATAAAGGTGGTGTCAACTGTATATCTGAGGTTATTGATATTTCTCCTGGAAATCTTGATTCCAGATTGCACTTCATCCAGTCCAGCATTTCTCATGATGTACTCTGCAAATAAGTTAAATAAGCAGGGTGACAATACACAGCCTTGATGTATTCCTTTCCCTATTTGGAACCAGTGTGTTGTTTCAGGTCAAGTTCTAACTGTTGCTTCCTGATCTGCATACAGGTTTTTCAAGAGGCCAGTCAGGTGGTCTAGTATTCCCACCTCTTTCAGAATTTTCCACAGTTTATTATGATCAACACAGTCAAAGGCTTTGACATAGTTAAGCAGAAATAGATGTTTTTCTAGAACTCTTTTGGTTTTTCAGTGATCCAGCTGATGTTGGAAATTTGATCTCTGGTCTTCTGCCTTTTCTAAATCCAGCTTGAACGTCTGGAATTTTATGGTTCACATATTATTGAAGCCTGACTTGGGGAATTTTGAACATTACTTTGCTGGCATGTGAGATGAGTGCAATTGTGTGGTGGTTTGAGCGTTTTTTCGCATTGCCTTTCTTTGGGATTGGAATGAAAACTGACCTTTTCTAGTCCTGCATCCACCTCTGAATTTTCCAAATTTGCTGACATATTGAGTGAAGCACTTTCACAGCATCATCTTTTAGGATTTGAAATAGTTCAACTGTAATTCCATCACGGCCACTAGCTTTGTTCAGAGTAATGCTTCCTAAGGCCCACTTGACTTCACATTCCAGGATGTCTAGCTCTTAGTGAGTGATCACACCATCATGATTATCTGGGTCATGAAGATTTTTTTTTGTACAGTTCTTCTGTGTATTCTTACCATCTCTTCTTAATATCTTCTGCTTCTGTTAGGTCCATACCATTTCTGTCCTTCATTGTGCTCATCTTTGCATGGTATATTCCCTTGGTATCTCATTTTCTTGAAGAGTTCTAGTATTTCCCATTCTATTGCTTTCCTCTCTTTCTTTACACTGATTACTGAGGAAGGCTTTCTTATCTCTCCTTGCTATTCTTAGGAACTCTGCATCCACATGGATATATCTTTCCTTTTCTCCTTTGCTTTTGGCTTCTCTTCTTTTCACAGATATTTGTAAGGCTTCCTCAGAAAGCCATTTTACTTTTCTGCATTTCTTTTTCTTGGGGATGATCTTGATCCCTGTGTCCTATACAATGTCCTGAACATTGTTCATAGTACATCAGGCACTCTGTCTATCAGATCTAGGCCCTTAAATCTATTTCTCACTTCCTCTGTATAATTGTAAAGGAATTGATTTAGGTCATGCCTGAATGGTCTAGTTGCTTTCCCTACTTTCTTCAATTTAAGTCTGAATTTGGCAATAAGGAATTCATGAACCACAGTCATCTTCTGGTCTTATTTTTGCTGTTTGTATAGAGCTTCTCCACCTTTAGCTACAGAGAATATAATCAGTCTGATTTCTGTGTTGGCCATCTGGTGATGTCCTTGTGTACAGTCTTCTCTTGTGTTGTTGGAAGAGGGTGTTTGCTATGACCAGTGTGTTCTCTTGGCAAAACTCTATTAGTCTTTGCCCTGCTTCATTTCGTATACCAAGGCCAAATTTGCCTGTTACTCCAGGTGTTTCTTGACTTCCTACTTTTGCATTCCAGTCCCCATTATTGAAAAGGACGTCTTTTTTAGGTGTTAGTTCTAAAAGGTCTTGTAGGTCTTCATAGAACCGTTCAACTTCTTCAGCATTACTGGTCAGGGCATAGACTTGGATTACTCTGATATTGAATGGTTTGCCTTGGAAACAAACAGAGATCATTCTGTCATTTTTGAGATTGCATCCAAGTACTGCCTTTCGGGCTTTTTTGTTATCTATGATGGCTACTCCATTTGTTCTATGGGATTCTTGCCCACAGTAGTAGGTATATTGGTCATCTGAGTTAAATTCACCTATTCCAGTCCATTTTAGTTCGCTGATTCCTAAAATGTCAACATTCACTCTTGCCATCTCCTGACTGACCACTTCCAGTTTGCCTTGACTCATGGACCTGACATTCGAGGTTCCTATGCAATATTGCTCCTATGCAATATTGAGGAACATAAAGAAATCATTTTTGGTAGCTTTATAAACTTGTTTCAAGTAGGACAATAAGGCATGCTGAATAATGAGCCCTTCAAAGTCCAAATCTCTGTAATATGTTATCTCTCATCATAAAGAGCCATGCAAACATGATTAATTTAAGGATTTTGAGATGGGGGAAGTTATCCTGATTGTCTAGATGGGCCTAATGTAACTACAGGTTTCCATACAACAAGTAGGCAGAAGATTTGACTACTGAGAAAAGATATGAAGACAGAAGCAGACATTAGGTGAAACAGCCATGAGTCAAAGGTTGTCAACATACTCTAAAATCTGGAAGAGTCAAGAGCCGATTCACTCCTGGAGCCTCCAGAAGGAATCAGCCCTAACAACCCTGGAGTATAGACTGTAAGACTGATTGTGAATTTCTAGACTCCAGAACTCAAAGAGGACATTTTGCATTATTATAGATAACTAAGTATGTGGTAATAGGAAATATGAAAGCAGGCAGGAAAAGTGCATTGAAACAAATCTGCTTTGTAGTTAGGGTAACCAGGTAACCCATGTGGTCTGAAGCCTAAAGGTTGATGAAGTTAGGTAAATTTGACAGTGCCAAGCAAGAGGAAAAAGAGGATGTGAATCACCATGGTACAAATAGAGGAGACATTTAAATAAGAAGCAGAACAATAAAAAAAAAAAAGAAGAAGAAGAAGCAGCAGCAGCTCTGCGATGAAATTGAGTCAGATGTGAGAAGCCAAGATCTATCAGTCAGACAATTAACAAATGGGCTTTCAGTGTGTGCTTTGCACAAGGCTTGGGATAGAAATGTAAAATATGGACTGTGCCTTTACAGAATTTGCAATCGGGAAAAGAAATGATCCACTGAATAATTTTAGATGAATGATCCACAAGAAGAACCAAAGCCTATGCTACATGCGGAAGCCACAGGAAAATCCCAGATCAGAAGCAGACCAGGTCAGAGCAGCCATAGGGGTTAAAGACCAAAGAGACAAACCATGCCCATCACATCTCAAAAGGTGACTCAAGACTTTGCCCTGGGGAAAGAGGCCTGCATTTCAGGTGTCCCAGAATGAAGGACGCTTATACTCTCCTAAATAGAGTGTTATCCTATATGAGAAAAAAACAAAACCAAAAAGTATATTGAACACACATCAGTGTCAAACTTGAGTTCCTTGCTGAGCTAATGCCGGTTTGCATCTGATTATTTGTATAGCAGAGCCGTTGAGCTATTTCTAACTCTCATAATGGAGAAATGAAGAAAAATGTACACACAAGCACAGGCAAATGTATAAATTGTTTTTTTACAATATCAGGTATTCTATTAAGGTTTTAGAAAGATTATCTGCTTATTTAATGTCCACATTTTTTTTCATCCTGTAGTACTGGTTTTAAAATATAAACTTTTGAAATGAGAGTGGTGTGGTCTTGTTAATCTGCTCCAAAGCCATTTCACAGTCAGGCACACATTATACACTAATTGGATTCCTGATGCATCTTTAAAAACTAATTTCAAAACACTAAGTAATCAGAGGCTTTGTCTTCAAAACAAGACATCGCATCAGCAAAAAGTGTTTATTAGTCAGCCACCTGGTGTTCTGCACAAAGCAATTTAAACAGACACAGTCCCTGCCCTGAGGAACTGTCTAAAGCCAGTGCCATTGTAACATTCAAAGACAGACAACTACACTAATGACAAACACGAGGTACTTACATTATTAAAAAATGAAAGACCTCACTTCATAATGTTATTTGAATCAAAAAATGAGCTCTTGCTTTGTTTTGGAAAAAATGGCAGAGAGACTTGCAAAACAGTTAATAAATAAATGTTTATTAAATTAATAGTGCATTTGACAATACAATTTTGACAAAAGAGATAAAAATGCAAATGTAAATAAATTTTATTAGAATATATTATAAACAGTACAGTCAACTGATGTGGAATTTACTTATCTGAGGACCAGGTTTTCATATGCCTTTCTGCCATTTCCAAGAGATTGTAATGCACCTGAAGTTAGAACCAAGAGATTTTTCTATTTGCATACCTTTTTTCATCACAGTGTCTGATATATAATATTGAGCTTATAGGAATGTTGAAGATAACTAAAAATGAATAGTTTAAATGATATTGGAGCAATTTTCTATAAGTAGCAATGTTCCTTCTCACTAGGCCTGCTATTTAATATTTGTGGAGGCATATGAATATGTATGATGTCACAAAGAGTTGGACACGACTGAGCGACTAAACTGATGAATATATTAATACCTTCAATAGAAAAGGGCTTACCTGGTGGCTCAAAGATATGCTAAATCACCCTGGCTTTTCTTATAACACTTTCCTATAATACAGATTTTATGGTTTGCCTTGTATCCTCCACTCTTAAATGTTCCTTCAATTGCAAAACAGATAGACTAAATGAATTTCTAGCTGAGTTTATTTTCCAAGCCAATTGTGTATGAATGTACCTCAAAACTCCAGAGGCACCATTTACATATATATATCAATATAATTGGGAGTGATATCTCTGGAGTTGTACATTGTAGTGGCCATGAGTGAGTTAGGGTAGCAACATGATATTCAGTGTAGACAATGACTTTTCTCACAAACTAATGTACACAGACATCATGCCCAGACAGACCAATCTCTTCAAGGGAACACTCAATCTCCTTTCCACTATACAAGTGTTCTCTCAAAATAGAACTTTTCCCCTTTAATGGGAAACAGATGAAAAAATAGACAACAAAATTAGAGCATTTATGGAATCCTCATACATCTGCTCTAGGAAAAAGGAATTAATTCCATGAAGCCATGGAATAAAGGTTATTCAATAAACTTTTGACACCAGAAGTCATTGAATTAATTTCAATTGTTGAAATCAATTTAAAAATATTGATAAGCTATAATCAAATTTGTGAGCTTCCCTGGTGGCACTAGTGGTAAAGAACCTGTCTGCCAATGCAGGAGACATCAGAGACATGGGTTTGATCCCTGGGTCAGGAAGATCCCCTGGAGAAGGACATGGCAAGCCACTCCAGTATTCATGCCTGAAGAATCCCAAAGACAGAGGAGCCTGGCTAGCTATGGGTCAAAGGGTCACAAAGAGTTGGACTAGACTGAGTGACTCAGCACACATAATCAAATTTATGCTGTGACACAAGGTTTAGAAAAATATTAAAAGCATAGTTTTTCCTTTTAAATAGGTTTATGAGTAAA
Organism: Bos indicus x Bos taurus; assembly: GCF_003369695.1. Classification (NCBI taxonomy): domain Eukaryota; kingdom Metazoa; phylum Chordata; class Mammalia; order Artiodactyla; family Bovidae; genus Bos; species Bos indicus x Bos taurus. The sequence continues at coordinate 40,411,694 of NC_040087.1, read as the reverse complement.
TAAGAATTAAAAATTACATACAGTAAGATCTAATGTTAGAGCTTTTGCTATGAAGACACTTGGCGAAATTTTCATAAATCATGTAAGGGAGAATTTTGTACAATCAACTGCATGATCTTAAAGTTATATTTTATATAATTTCAAAGTGTATTATAGATAGATAGAAGGATATACTGATCCATACACTTTAAAGAATGGGAGAAAACAAAATGAATAAAAATTAATAAATAAGTCAGAAGCAATAAAAGTTTCACTTTACCCCTAATGTAGTATGTTGAATAATGATCCCCAATTATATAGGTCGTAATCCTCAGAACCTGTAAATGTTACCTTATTTGGAAAAGAGCATCTTTGCAGATGTGGTTAAATTAAGGATTTTGCAATGAGGAAATTGGGCTTCCCAGGTGGCTCAGTGATAAAGAATTTACCTGCCAAGCAGGAGAGGCATGCTTTGTCTCTGGGTTGGGAAGATCCCCTGGAGAAGGAAAGGGCAACCCACTCCAGTATTTTTGCTTCAGAAATCCCATAGACAGATGAGCCTGGTGGGCTACAGTCCATGGGTTCTCAAAGAGTTTGGCATGACTCAGTTGACTAAACAACAGCAACAATGGGGAAATTATCCTGGAGATGATATTGCAATCCTTTGATTGCAATCACACACCATTAGGACTGAGTGGAAAATGAAATGTGAAGACAAACAGATAATTGAAGGGATGCTATGCTGATGAGCTGAAAGATGAAAGACAAAGTATGCAGCCATGAGCAACGAATGTAGCCCTAGAAGCTAGAAAAGACAAGGAAACACTCCCCTTCCCGATAACCTACAGAGGTAGCAGAGCACTGCTGCTACATAGGCTTTAACCCACTGAAACTACTTTGGACTTCTGACCTCCAAAAATGTAAAGGAATAAGTGTGGGCTTTCCTGATGGCTCTGTTAGTAAAGAATCTGCCTGTAATACAAGAGACCTGGGTTGGGAAGATCCCCTGGAGAAGGGAATGGTAACCCACTCCAGTATTCTTGCCTAGAAAATCCCATGGACAGAGGAGCCTGTCAGGCTATATATAGTCCATGGGGTCACAAAGAGTCATACACCTGTGAGTGACTTTCACTTTAAGCCATTAACTTTGCAGTAATTGGTTAGAGCAGCCTCAGGAAACCAATATACATATATTCAGCAGAACTGGAGTCTTTAAAGATTCTTCCTCAAATGATTTCTCTCTCTTCCTTTTTAAAATAATTAAATAATTCCAAATACAAACATCTTCATGCTGCTGCTGCTGCTGCTAAGTCGCTTCAGTTGTGTCCGACTCTGTGCGACCCCATAGACGGCAGCCCACCAGGCCCCGCCGTCCCTGGGATTCTCTAGGCAAGAACACTGGAGTGGGTTGCCATTTCCTCCTCCAATGCATGAAAGTGAAAAGTGAAAAGTGAAAGTGAAGTCGCTCAGTCGTGTCTGACTCTTAGCGACCCCATGGACTGCAGCCTACCAGGTTCCTCCGTCCATGGGATTCTCCAGGTAAGAGTACTGGAGTGGGGTGCCATTGTCTTCTCCCAACACCTTCATGAAAGCTTAGTAAATTAATCAAAAATATTTAACTGTCATTCTCTTTATTGATTTACTCTATTTCTACTTATCAGATCTTCCTTTAACTTCATGCTTTCACTTAGGCTCTAATCCTTTGTGATGTATGTGGGTATGTGTGTGTATGTGTATATATATATATATATATATATATATACACACACACATATATGTATATGTATATAACACCTTGATAAATTTGCTTAATATTTATATTTTATTTTATGTGATTTCACCATAATTTATATTTAATATACATTTATATTTTGCATATTAATTTTGTGCTACCATAAGTTAAGGACAATTGTTTTAGCTTTCTGTTGGTACTTGAAGAAACTTTCACAAACTTGATGGGTTGAACAATATAAATTATTTCCTTACATTCTTTAGGTTAGAAGTTATACGTAGGTCTCACTGTGATCACTCAAGGTGTTGGTAGACCTATGTTCCTTTTCGAAGATTCTAGGAAATATTCTGTGGTTTTATTTGTTTGTTTATTTTGTTTTTTTACTTTGCCAGCTCCAGTGTGTTTTAGTTGCTCAGCTATGTCCAACTCTTTGCAAGCCCATGGACTGTAGCCCACCAGGCTCCTCTATCAATAAAATTCTCCAGGCAAGAATACTGGTGTGGGTTGCCATGTCCTTCTCCAGGGGATCTTCCCAACCCAGGGATCAAACCCGGGTCTCCTGCATTACAGGCAGAATCTTTATGGTCTGAGCCACCAGAGAAGACCTGCCAGCTTCAGAGACTGTCCATATTCCTGGGGCACATATTCTCCATCTTCAAAGCAATGACAGTGGGGCAACTTCCTCATGTTGCCTTTACCCTGGTTCTCTGACCACAGCTGGGAACAGTTATCAACTTTCAGTGAAACGTGATTAAATTGGGTACACTTGAATATTTCAAGTTAAACTATCATCTGAGAGTCTACACTCTTAATTACAACTGTATAATTTCTTTGCCATGTAAGGTAATATTTTTAAAGATTCTGGAGATTATGTATAAACATCTCTGGAAGTCATTCTGTCTTCATACCCATCTATTATATATTCATATATACTGTTTATAGTATGAAATTTTAAAATATATTGTTGATAGATATTTAAAATAATAATGAGTCATTTTAAACACAAATTATTTGCACATAGTTTATCCCTAAAAAAATGTAACTTACAGATCACATGGGTCCTTAAAAGAATAAAATTTTAATAATTTTGCAAAAAAAAAAATATATATGGAGTAAGATGAATGAGGAAAGGAGATCTGAGAAAGCCTCAGAAACCCTAGCTAGACTGACAACAAATATTTGTCAGTTATTAAAGACTGGAAGAGATAACTGCTGCTTCAAATATGAAAATAGAAGTGGAAAACTTCAAGAATATGAAAAATTAAAGAGATGTGACACTAGCATCATTTGCTTTTACAGATAATCTTTCAGTAACTGATCCCACAGGCAGGGGTCAGGAAAATAATACATGAACAAAAGGAGAAGTTTAACAGAGAGTGAAGTCATAAAAAAGAACGAATCCAAAACTCTGAAGGCAATGAAATGAATGACTGGATTTTTTTTTTTAATTGCAATAGAGGGCATTAAAAGCAGAATGAATGAGGCAGAGGAAAGAATCTATGATATAAAACATAAGAATTTTGAAATTATCTAGTCAAAGGAGAATAAAAACCTAAAAAGAGTGAAGAAAGCCTTATAGTCTATTGAATACCATCAAATGAACCAATTTGTGAGTTTCTGAATTTCCATAGGAGAAAAGAGGGAGAAGAGAAAAAAATTAAAGCAATAATGACTACTGCTGCTGCTAAGTCGCTTCAGTCATGTCCAACTCTGTGCGAGCTCATAGACAGCAGCCCACCAGGCTCCTCTGTCCCTGGGATTCTCCAAGCAAGAATACTGGAGTGGGTTGCCATTTCCTTCTCCAATGAGTGAAAGTGAAAAGTGAAAGTAAAGTCGCTCAGTCATGTCTGACTCTAGCGACCCCATGGACTGCAGCCTACCAAGCTCCTCCATCCATGGGATTTTCCAGGCAAGAGTACTGGAGTGGGTTGCCATTGCCTTCTCCAATAATGACTGAGAACTTCCCAAACTGAAAAGGAATTTGGATATTGAAGTTCATGGACTTATACTTGTGCTAGTCATTCAGTCGTGTCCGATTCTAGGTGACATCATGGACTGTGGCCTGCCAGGCTCTGTCCATGGGATTCTCTAGGCAAGAATACTGGAGCAGGTTGCCATTCCAGGGAATCTTCCCAACCCAGGTCTCCTGCATTGCAGGAAGATTCTTTGCCATCTGAGCCATCAGGGAATTTCTAGGACACCAAACAAGGACTCACAGGACACCAAACAAATACAGTGTAAAGACATCTTCACAGTGATACATTATAATAGAATTACTGAAGATCAAAGACTGTAGCTTTGTAGTATAGTATAGCTGGGAAAACTGGTCAAACACCTGTAAAAGAATGAAACTAGAACACTTTCTAACACCATACACAAAAATAAACTCAAAATGGATTAAAGATCTAAATGTAAGACCAGAAACTATAAAACTCCTAGAGGAAAACATAGGCAAAACACTGACATAAATCACAGCAGGATCCTCTATGACTACCTTCCAGAGTAATGGAAATAAAAGCAAAAATAAACAAATAGGACCTAATTGAAGGAAACCGTAAACAAGGTGAAAAGACAGCCTTCAGAATGGGAGAAAATAATAGCAAATGAAGCAACTGACAAAGAATTAATCCCAAAAATATACAAACAGCTCATGCAGCTCAATACCAGAAAAATAAATGACCCAATCAAAAAATGGGCCAAAGAAGTAAACAGATATTTCTCCAAAGAAGACATACAGATGGCTAACAAACACATGAAAAGATGCTTAACATCACTTATTATCAGAGAAATGCAAATCAAAACCATAAGAGGTACCATCTCATGCCAGTCAGAATGGCTGTCATCAAAAAGTCTACAAGCAATAAATGCTGGAGAGCGTGCAGAGAAAAGGGAACCCTCTTACACTGCTGGTGGGAATGCAAACTAGTATAGCCACCATGGAGAACAGTATGGAGATTCCTTAAAAAACTGGAAATAGAACTTCCATACAACTCAGCAATCCCACTGCTGGGCATACACACTGAGAAAACCAGAATTGAAAGAGACACGTGTACTCCAGTATTCATCTCAACACTGTTTATAATAGCTAGGACATGGAAGTAACCTAGATGTCCATCGGCAGACGAATCAATAAGAAAGCTGTGGTACGTATACACAGTGGAATATTACTTAGCTATTAAAAAGAATGCATTTGAATCAGTTCTAAGAGGTGGATGAAACTGAAGCCTTATACAGAGTGAAATAAGAAAGAAAAACACCAATATATATTAATGCATATATATGGAATTTAGAAAGATGGTAATGATGATCCTGTATGTAAGACAGCAAAAGAGACACAGATATAAAGAACAGACTTTTGGATTCTGTGGAAGAAGGCGAGGGTGGGATGATTTGAAAGAATAGCACTGAAACATGTGTATTACCATATGTGAAAGAGAAGACCAGTCCACTTTCAATGCATGAAATAGGGCACTCAAAGCCAGTGCACTGGGACCACCCTGAGGGATGGGATAGGGTGGGAGGTGCGAGAGGGGTTCAGGATGAGGGACACATGTACACCCATGGCTGATTCATGTCAATGTATGGTAAAAAAACTGCTACAATATTGTGAAGTAATTAGCCTCAAATTAAAAGAAATAAATTAATTAAAAAACAAAACAAACAATAACAAAGGATCAAAGACAAAGAAAGCCTTAAAAGCAGCAAGAAAAAAACTTGTAACTTGAAAAAACTTGGAACCTCCAAAAGGTATCAATAGATTTCTTAGCAGAAAACTTACAGGCCATAAGAGAGTAGGATGATATACTCAAAATGCTGAAAGAAAAACTAACAACCAGAAATATTCTAAGTGGCAAAATTGTCTTCCAGAAATAAATAAAAATTAAAGTCTTGCCCAGGCAAAAGCTGTGGGACTTCATCATCACTAAATCTACCATAAAAATGAGAAAACAGAAAGATAAATTAAGGAAACAATTCCATTCACCATTGCAACGAAAAGAATAAAATACTTAGGAATATATCTACCTAAAGAAACTAAAGACCTATATATAGAAAACTATAAAACACTGGTGAAAGAAATCAAAGAGGACACTAATAGATGGAGAAATATACCATGTTCATGGATTGGAAGAATCAATATAGTGAAAATGAGTATACTACCCAAAGCAATTTATAGATTCAATGCAATCCCTATCAAGCTACCAACAGTATTCTTCACAGAGCTAGAACAAATAATTTCACAATTTGTATGGAAATACAAAAAACTTCGAATAGCCAAAGCGATCTTGAGAAAGAAAAATGAAACTGGAGGAATCAACCTACCTGACATCAGGCTCTACTACAAAGCCACAGTTATCAAGACAGTATGGTACTGGCACAAAGACAGAAATATAGATCAATGGAACAAAATAGAAAGCCCAGAGATAAATCCACGCACATATGGACACCTTATCTTTGGCAAAGGAGGCAAGAATATACAATGGATTAAAGACAATCTCTTTAACAAGTGGTGCTGGGAAATCTGGTCAACCACTTGTAAAAGAATGAAACTAGAACACTTTCTAACACCATACACAAAAATAAACTCAAAATGGATTAAAGATCTCAACATAAGACCAGAAACTATAAAACTCCTAGAGGAGAACATAGGCAAAACACTCTCCGACATACATCACACCAGGATCCTCTATGACCCACCTCCCAGAATATTGGAAATAAAAGCAAAAATAAACAAATGGGACCTAATTAAACTTAAAAGCTTCTGCACATCAAAGGAAACTATTAGCAAGGTGAAAATACAGCCTTCAGAATGGGAGAAAATAATAGCAAATGAAGCAACTGACAAACAACTAATCTCAAAAATATACAAGCAACTCCTACAGCTCAACTCTAGAAAAATAAATGACCCAATCAAAAAATGGGCCAAAGATCTAAATAGACATTTCTCCAAAGAAGACATACAGATGGCTAACAAACACATGAAAAGATGCTCAACATCACTCATTATCAGAGAAATGCAAATCAAAACCACTATGAGATACCATTTCACACCAGTCAGAATGGCTGCGATCCAAAAGTCTACAAATAATAAATGCTGGAGAGGGTGTGGAGAAAAGGGAACCCTCTTACACTGTTGGTGGGAATGCAAACTAGTACAGCCACTATGGAGAACGGTGTGGAGATTCCTTAAAAAACTGGAAATAGAACTGCCTTATGATCCAGCAATCCCACTGCTGGGCATACACACTGAGGAAACCAGAAGGGAAAGAGACACATGTACCCCAGTGTTCATCGCAGCACTGTATATAATAGCCAGGACATGGAAACAACCTAGATGCCCATCAGCAGATGAATGGATAAGAAAGCTGTGGTACATATACACAATGGAGTATTACTCAGCCATTAAAAAGAATACATTTGAATCAGTTCTAATGAGGTGGATGAAACTGGAGCCTATTATACAGAGTGAAGTAAGCCAGAAGGACAAACACCAATACAGTATACTAACGCATATATATGGAATTTAGAAAGATGGTAACGATAACCCTGTATACGAGACAGCAAAAGAGACACTGATGTATAGAACAGGCTTATGGACTCTGTGGGAGAGGGAGAGGGTGGGAAGATTTGGGAGAATGGCATTGAAACATGTGAAATGCCATGTATGAAACGAGATGCCAGTCCAGGTTCAATGCACGATGCTGGATGCTTGGGGCTGGTGCACTGGGATGACCCAGAGGGATGGTATGGGGAGGGAGGAGGGAGGAGGGTTCAGGAAAAAGAAAAAAAAAAAAAGAAGGGCAGTGATCCCAGCTCCAGGTCGGCCCCACACAATGTGGAGCTTCTGGAGAGGCTCTTCTGACTCCCCCTCCCCTTTACCCCCCACATCCAAGCACAGGGTCACTGTGTCCCAAGGAGAAGACAAAGAGTTTACCTATTCTCAACTCAGCGCACACCTCAGTGAGGGGAGGAAGCAAAGAGGTCACAGTTCAGGAGGTTTGCTGGAAGTCAAATGAGCTGTGGCTCATTCAGTCTACTGGCCAGTCTATGGGAGATCAGGAAAGCAGGGTGGCCGACCAAAGGCACGTGTTGAATCTAGAGATCCTGTGGTGGGGGGCCATGAGCTTGGGGCAGGGCCAGGTAGTGGGGAAATAGGAGGGCGGTTTTCTTTTCTTCTTTTTTGGGAGGATGGGGTGCAGTCTTCTTTTTAAAGCCAGCTTCCTTGGGAAACAAACTAAAGATTAGGTAGGAAGCTAGGTACCTGTATAGAAAATGTGTCCCAGTTTTCTTGAATGAGGATGATATTTTATTTACTTCCCTTGAAAGGCAAAGATCAATAATCATAATAAAACAGACATAGAGGGTTGAGCACTTTACATTTACTTTTACATTTACTATTCCAGATCATTATAACCACTCGCAATGAGGTACCAGTCAATTTTATAAATGAATAAACTGAGGCTCAGCAAGATAACATGAGCTGTCCAAGTGTACATGTTTAATAAACACAGGAACCAAGATTCAAATTCATTACTATCTGGTGCACATTCCCCTAAACCACACTGGTTCTCACCCACCTGACCATCCATTAGTCTGTAATAAAAACAGAAAAAAAAGAAAAAAAAAAAAAAACATAAAAAAAAGAAGAAAAGCATAAGAAAGAAAAAAGAAAAAAAAAAAGAAATTCTGAAAGTTTTTCAAAATGAAATAAAAATGTGCTAATTAGTATCATGAAAACATGTGAAAATACACAACACACTGGCAAAGTTAGGTATATAATTAAATTCAGAATACTCTAATACTGAAATTTGGTGGAATCTTAACAACTTAACACTAGTGTGAAGGTTAACAGAAAAGAGTATAGCTTTCTTTCCTCTTCTCCATCTTCACAAATATATGAAAATTAAACAACATACCTCTGAAGAAATTAATGGGTCAAAGTGAAAACTGAAAGTGAAAAGTTCTGGGTCATGTCTGACTCTTTTCAACCCTAGGGACTGTAGCCTGCCTGGCTCCTCTGTCCATGGGATCTCCAGGCAAGAATACTGAAGTGGGTTGTCATTCCCTGATCCAAGGGATCTTCCTGACTCAGGGATCAAACCCAGGTCTTCTGCATTTCAGGTAGATTCTTTACCAACTGAGCCACCAATGGAAAATAAAAATACATATAATTTGAAACAAATGTAAATGCAAATGCAACGGTAAAAAATCTATGGGATGTAGTCAAAGCAGATCTAAGAGAAAAATTTATAGCAATAAAAACATATATTAAGTAAAAAGAAATATGTCAAACAACCTAACTTTATACCTCAAATAACTAGAAAAAGAAGACCCAAATTGAGCCCAAAGTGAGCAGAAAGAAGGAGATAACAAAGATCAAAGAGGAAGTAAATGATACAGAGACCAGAAAAATGATAGAAAACATCAACACAATAAAATTCATTTTTTTGGAAAGATTAACAAAATTTATAAATCTTTAGTAAATTAATAAAGAAAAAGGCCCCAAATAGCCAAAACAATCCTGATAAAAAGCAAAGTTGTTTTCACACTCACACTCTCTGATTTAAAACTATACTGAACAGTTACAGTAATCAAAACTGTATGATACTGGCATAAAAATAGACACACAGGCTATTGGAATAGACTTGAGTCTGGAAATAAGCCCTTGCACATATGATCAACCAATATTTGAGAAGACAGTCAAGAATATTCAATGAAAAATGACAGTCTCTTCCATAAATGATGTTGGGAATACTTGGTAATCATGTCCATGATAGTGAAATTGGATTGTTATCACTTATCCACTCACCAAACTCAACTCAAAAAGCATTAAATACAGAAAACGTAAGACCTAGAACTGAAAAACTCCTAGAAAAAAATATAGGGGAAAATTTCTTTGATGTTGACCTCAGCAATGATATTTTTTAGTATGACACCAAAAGCATAAGCAACAAATGCAAAAAGTAATAAATGCCACTACATGAATTTAAAAGGCTTCTGTACAGGAAGGGAATCAATAAAATGAAAGGACATATTGTAGAATAGGAGAAATATCTACAAAATCTATATATGATTAAAGGTTAATATTCAAACTGTATAAAGGACTCATATAACTCAGTAGCAAAGAACACAAAGAATTTGATTAAAAAATCAACAGAGGAATTGAATAGACATTTTTACAAAGGACACATGCAAATGTATAAAAGGTACATGAAAAGGTGCTCAACACCACTAATCATCGTTCAGTTCAGTTCATTTGCTCAATCGTGTCCAACTCTGCGACCCCGTGGACTGCAGCATGCCAGGCCTCCCTGTCCATCTCCAACTTCCAGATTTTACTCAAACTCATGTCCATTGAGTCAGTGATGCCATCCAACCATCTCATCCTCTGTCATCCCCTTCTCCTCCTGCCTTCAATCTTCCCCAGCATCAGAGTCTTTTCAAAAGAGTCAGCTCTTCACATCAGGTGGCCAAATTACTGGAGTTTCAGCTTCAACATCAGTCTTTCCAAGGAATATTCAGGACTGATTTCCTTTAGGATTGACTGGTTGGCTCTCCTTGCAATCCAAGAGACTCTCAAGAGTCTTCTCCAGCACCACAGTTCAAAAGAATCAATTCTTCTGTGCTCAGCTTTCTTTACAGTCCAACTCTAACATCCATTACATGACTACCAGGAAAACCATAGCCTTGACTAGACAGACCTTTGTTGGCAAAGTAATGTCTCTGCTTTTGAATATGCTATCTAGGTTGGTCATAACTTTCCTTCCAAGGAGTAAGTGTCTTTCAATTTCATGGCTACAGTCACCATCTGCAGTGATTTTGGAGCCCAAAAAATAGTCTTTCACTGTTTCCACTGTTTTCCATCTATTTGCCATGAAGTAATGGGACCAGATGCTATGATCTTAGTTTTCTGAACGTTGAGCTTTAAGCCAACTTTTTCATTCTCCACTTTCACTTTCATCAAGAGGCTCTTTAGTTCTTCTTCACTTTCTGCCACTAATCATCAGGAAGATACAAACAAAAACTGCAATGAGCTATCACTTCATACCTGTTAGAATGACTATCATCAAAAAGACAAGATATAAATATTGATGAAGATGTGGAAAATAGGGAATCCTTGTGCACTGTAGATGGGAATGTAATTTGGGCAGACATAATGGAAACAACATTGAAATTACTCAAAAAAATAAAAACAGAACTACATATGATCCAACAATGCCACTTCTGAGCTTATATCTAAAGGAAATGAAATCAGGATCTCTAATATATATCAGTACACTCAGGTTCATTGCAGCATTAGTCATGACATCAGGATATCAAAACCACCTAAGTGGTGATCAGTGGATGAATGGAGAAGCAGATATGGTATGTGCATATGCAATGGAATACCACTCAATCATGAGAAGAAAGGAAATTCTTCTGAACTGAGAGTAGCATGCTAAGTGAAATAAGCCAGACAGAGAAAGACAAATACAGTATGATATTCACTTATATGTGGAATCTAACAGAGCTGAATTCACAGAAACAGAGAATAAATTGGTGGTTGCCAGGCACTGGGGCAGGGGAGCAGTATGATAAAAGGAGATATATCAGTCAAAGAATATAAATTTCCAGTTATAAGATGAGTAAATTCTGAAGTCTAATGTACAGCATGGTTATCACAATTAACAATATTTTATTTTATACTTGAAAGATGTTAAGAGTGTAGACCTTAAATATTCTCACTACAAGAAAGAAACCTTAATTGTATGAGGTGGTTGAAATATTAACTAACCCAAAGTGGCGATTATTTCACAACGAATAAATGTATCAGATCTCTCAATATACATGTACACAATATTACATGAAGATTATAAATAAATCTTGGAAATAAATCTGGGGAAAAAAATAAAGATTCTAGACTAGGTTTTGCCATATTTTCAGGTGGAAAAACAAAGATGTATTATGAAGATAAAGTTGAAGCAATGAAAAAAAAAAAAAGATAAGTTAACTTAAAACTTGCCTGGCATTAATGGTAGTTCTAAGGGGTCATCAGGACTTTTGGAGGCCTCCCTGTTGCTCAAAGTTGGTCAGCTTAAAGAACTCTCAAAACCCCCAAATGCAAATACCGTATCCTTACTATGCAAATACGTCTTTAAGATCAAAATCCCCTCAAAAACAGATTGGCACTTTAAACAATTCCAATAAAGATTTACATGAATTGCCAGAAAAGTCATACTACCAAGTTCCATGGTACTGTCTGTGTTCATTTTCCCTTCTTACATCCAAACATTGGTATTAAAACCAATTTTTTTTCACATTCTAATCTCACAATTTCTGGCATTTACACGTGATTTCTAATTGAGAAATGTGCCAAATGACAGATACAGAGGCTGAGATTTACCAGCAGTTTAACAATCTGCCCAGGTGTAAACCTACTAACAAATTGTGTTCATCATTTTTTGTCAACTTAGATATGTATTTGCCTGTGTAACAAAGCAGAGGTTTGAATTTTAGCTTAAATTCAGATCCCTAAACATCTCTTTAAATGTCTTTGAAATGATAGCTCTATGAACAAACACTGAAAGAAATTCATACACAGAAAATTGCCTGTCACACTAGGCAATGTAATCAAAGATGGTAGAAATTGCTAAATTTCTCAACATAGGATAAGCTTTTTCAAAATTAGGTATTCACGGGGAATGATTCATGCATGATAAAGAACTATGACACAAATGCCAACAACTATCAAATAGCAGACATTTAGGAACACCTATTTAATTTTCAACAGTATTTTACTATGACAAAAACAATAAAGAAACTCAGTTAATGTACACCCGTGGTGGATTCATGTCAATGTATGGCAAAACCAATACAATATTGTACAGTAATTAGCTTCCAATTAAAATAAATAAATTTATATTTTTAAAAAGAAAGAAAATGTAGACAGAATTATGCTATTCTTTGATATTACTAGAAATTATATACTAAGGCTTAAGAATGCTTACAAATATAATGAGGCTTAAAGATATCATTATATATTGGAAGTGTGTCATAGTAATATGAATTTCAGCTACCTGGAGTGATTCACAAAAATCTTTGTACTCTGAAACTGAATTAGGTAGAGGCTCAAATTCTATTTGTGACATTTAAAAGAGAAAATGGTCAGGATGAAAGAGAAGCATTATTAATTTTTGATTAATTAAAAAGTTCTTTTTTAACAGAGTACATTATTCAAAATTTATTATATGTTTTATTATACTTCAGTATTTTTACTGTATTCAGTATTCTTGCCTTGAGAATCCCATGAACAGTATGAGAAGATGTGACACTGGGAGATGAACTCACCTGGTCAGTAGGTGCCCAATATGCTACTGCAGATCAGTGGAGAAATAACTACAGAAAGAATGAAGAGATGGAGCCAAAGAAAAAAAAAACTCAGTTGTGGATGTGACTGGTGACAGAAGTAAAGTCCAATACTGTAAAGAACAATACTGCATAGCATCTTAGGTTCATGAATCAAGGTAAACCTGATGTGGTCAAAACAGTAGATGGCAAGAGTAAACATCAAAATTTAAGCAGTGAACTAAAATAGATGGGAATGGGCAAATTTAATTAGGATGAACATTATATCTACTACTGTGACCAAGAATCCCTCAGAAGGAGTGGCATAGAGCTCATAGTCAACAAAAGAGTCTGAAATGTTTTACTTGGTTGCAATCTTAAAGTTGACAGAATGATCTCAGTTCATTTCCAAGGTAACCATTCAACATCACAATAATCCAAGTCTATGCCCCAACCACTAATGAAGAAATTGAAGTTGAATGTTCTACAAAGACTTACAATACCTCCTAGAACTAACATCAAAGAAAGATGTCCTTTTCATCATAAGGAACTGGAATGCAAAGTAGGAAGTCAAAACACCTGGAGTAACAAGCAAGTTTGTCCTCGGAGTCCAAAATGAAGCAGGCCAAGGGCTAACAGAGTTTCGTCAAGAGAACTCACTGTCAAAGCAAACACCCTCTTCCAACAACACAAAAGAAGACTTACATATAGACATCACCAGATGGACATCACCAGAAATCACATTGATTATATTCTTTGCAGCCAAAGATGGAGAAGCTCTATACAGTCAGCAAAAACAAGGCCAGGAGCTGGCTGTGGCTCAGATCATGAACTCCTTATTGCAAAATTCAGACTTAAATTGAAGAAAGTAGGGAAAACCACTAGATCATTCAGGTATGACCTAAATCAAATCCTTTGCAATTATACAGTGGAAGTGAAAAATAGATTCAAGGGGTTAGATCTGATAGACAGAGTGCCTGAAAAACTATGAACAGAGGTTCATGACACCGTACAAGAGGCAGTGATCAAGACCATCCCCAAGAAAAAGAAATGCAAAAAGGCAAAATGGTTGTCTGAAAAGGCCTTACAAATAGCTGAGAAAACAAGAGAAGCTAAAGGTAAAGGAGAAAAGGAAAAATACACCCATATGAATACACAGTTCCAAAGAAGAACAAGGAGAGATAAGAAAGCCTTTCTCAATGATCAATGGGAAAAAAAAAAAAAAAAACAGAGGAAAAAAGGAGAATGGGAAAGACTAGAGATCTCTTCAAGAAAATTAGAGATACCAAGGGAACATTTCATGCAAAGATGGACACAGTAAAGGACAGAAATGGTGTGGACCTAACAAGCAGAATATATTAAGAAGAGGTGGCAAGAATACACGGAAGAACTATACAAAAAAGATCTTAATTACCCAGATAACCATGATGGTGTGATGAACCAGCTAGAGTCAGACATCCTGGAATGTGAAGTCAAGTGGACCTTAGGAAGCATCACTACAAACATAGCTAGTGAAGGTGATGCAATTCCAGTTGAGCCATTTCAAATACTGAAAGATGATGCTGTGAAAGTGCTGCATTCAGTATGCCAGGAAATTTGGAAACCTCAGCAGTGGCCACAGGACTGGAAGAGTTCATCTTTCATTCCAATCCCAAAGAAGGGCAATGCCAAAGAATGTCCAAACTACCATACAGTTGCATTCACCTCACACGCTAGCAAAGTAATGCTCAAAATTCTCCATGTGAGGCTTCAACAGTATGTGAACCAAGAACTTCAACATATTCAAGCTGGATTTAGAAAGGGCAGAGGAACCAGAGATCACATTGCCAACATCCATTGGATCATGAAAAAAGCAAGAGAATTCCAGAAAAATATCTACTTCTGCTTTATTGATTATGCCAAAGCCTTTGATTGAGTGGATCACAACAAATTGTGGAAAATTCTTAAGGAGATGGGAATATCAGACCATCTTACCTGCCTCCTGAGAAATCTGTATGCAGCTCAGGAAGTAACAGTTAGAACCAGACATGGAACATTGGACTGGTTACAAATTGGGAACGGAGTACATCAAGGCTGTATATTGTCACCCTGCTTATTTAACTTATATGCAGAGTACATCATGAGAAATGCCGGGCTGGATGAAGCACAAGCTGGAAACAAGATTGCCATGAGAAATATCAATAACCTCAGATATGCAGATGACACCACCCTATGGCAAAAAGCTAAGAGGAACTAAAGAGGCTCTTGATGAAAGTGAAAGAGGAGAGTGAAAAAAATGACTTAAAACTCAACATTCAGAAAACAAAGATCATGGCACTGGTCCCATCACTTCATGCAAATAGATGGGGAGAAAATGGAAACAGTGAGAGACTTTATTTTCTTGGGCTCCAAAATCACTGCAGATGGTTGTGACTGCAGACATGAAATTAAAAGACACTTACTCCTTGGAAGGAAAGTTATGACCAACCTAGATAGCATATTAAAAAGCAGAGACATTGCTATGCCAACAAAGGTCTGTCTAGTCAAGGCTATGGTTTTTCCAGTAGTCATATATGGATGTGAGAGTCAGACTGTAAAGAAAGCTGAGCACCAAAGAATTGATGCTTTGAACTGTGGTGTTGGAGAAGACTCTTGAGAGTCCCTTGGACTCCAAGGAGATCCAACCAATCAATCCTAAAGGAAATCAGTACTGAATATTCATTGGAAGAACTGATGCTGAAGCTGAAGTGCCAATACTTTCGTCACCTGATGAAAAGTACTGACTCATTGGAAAAGACCCTGATGCTGGGAAACATTAAAGCCAGGAGGAGAAGGGAACGACAGAGGATGAGATGGTTGGATTATATCACCAACTCAGTGGACATGAGTTTGTCCATCAGGGAGTTGGTGATGGACGGGGAGGCCTGACGTGCTGCAGTCCAAGGGGTCGCAAATAGTTGGACACAACTGAACGACTGAACTGAACTGAACTGAGGGGCCACAACTCACTGGAGTCAGTCTAATGTTGTACATATAACAAAATTACTGAAAGCTTGCTGAGAGAATGAGGATATCATGAAAGTGAGTCAAATTTGTTGTTCAATCACTGTTCTTCACATTAGAAAACTTTACAGTTAAATTTTAATTTTTTCTTAATAATTAATTTCCACAGACGCCAACTAATAAATGGTCATATGATGAGTCCAATCCTCATATCCTACTGAATATTCAAATATTAAATTTGAAATTATCTCACTGAACTCTTTCAATACTTGACATACTCTGCTGAAAAACTTAACACATTCACTAAAATATGTGTATTCTGGTGGCTTTCAGGTAAATGTACACTAAGGTGATTTTCCCAATCCAGGAATCAGAAAATTAAACATTGTCTTTAGACTGTATCCCACTCTATTTGGTTATTTATGTATCTGGAAAGGAACACTTAATCTTTGGACTTTATAAATGTACTAAATTTTTAGTGAGAAAGAAAAGTCCACGTTTTGGAATGAGAGCCACATAGCCTTATACAAGTTAGTTCAAAAATCTGCAATGGCTACTTTATATTAATTACCATTGACTCATAAAATCAGAATAGTTAGAGTGTTTAAACAGTTGTGTCCAAGAAGAAATGTTTCAGTTGGTCTTCTGTTCTTATTGAAGAACTATATTTCTTGACCTTTTGCTATTGTGTGGCTCATGCTATTTCACTTTTGCAAGAATGTTTTTTTGTAGCTGAGTCCTTAACTACTTGTTCAATTTTCCATTATCAACAAAGTGAAGGGAAGGGAAGGGAAGTGAAGTGAAGTGAAGTTGCTCAGTCGTGTCCAACTCTTTGCGACCCCGTGGACTGTAGCCTACCAGGCTTCTCCGTCTATGGGATTCTCCAGGCAAGAATACTGGAGTGGGTTACCATTTCCTTCTCCAGGGGATCTTCCAGACCCAGGGATCGAACCCGTGTCTCCCGCATTGGAGGCAGACGCTTTAACCTCTGAGCCACCAGGGAAGCCCAAAATAAGTACCAAAGCAAGAAGCAACTAAGATAAGCATTAACATTTACTATATGTCCAGTTCCTAAACGTGCAGTTCAACTGAAGCCAAGTATACAGCTAGCTACCTCAGCAGTTCTCTGCTGTGCAATAAGAACTTTGTTATAGTCCAGGATATTTCTTATCTAAAAAAGCTTTGTCACCTCTCCTGACTCCTCCTCTCTCCATCCTTTCTATAGTAAAAAATTAAATAATTTTTCCTAAGTACCATTAAAAAAAAATCTACTTTTCAGCCATTCATGAATCCCATTTTTATCCACCCTATAGATGTGAAAACATCTTACTTTGCTTGATATATGACTCTCCTTCCAGAGATTACTCCGCAAAATCCTTGTTTTGTTTGTTTTTCTCATAGAAAATGTTATCTCTTTAATCAAAGTATTAAATTTTCACACATCTAATATCAGAGATCTAGGAAACTTATTATGAAAAATAGAATTGTGGTTTCCTCCCCTATATGCCATGCCTGTTTCCCAGAGGTAGCAAATTGCACGTCATCTTTTGTTCTTTCATTTTTATCCACATTTCTTGATTTTTTTCAGTCTTAAATACTATTTACTTCATTTCTTAATTTTTTAAAATTGTATATTATCTATTAAATTCCACTGATGGGTATTTTGGAGGTATCTCTCTTATACTCAGATACCTAGTATACCCCTTATCCTCTCAATATAGCTATAAAAAAAATTGGGGGTATACTGTTTACTATTTCTATTAGTATTACTCTTTAATTAATGACTATTACCCACAGTTGAGCTATGTGATATATTAAGATTATATTTCCCTCTGATACATTTTCTTGGTGTTTTCTCAAATTCATAATATGTTATTTTTAGTGGATGAGGCTTTCTCCATACTTTTCCTTAATTCATTTCTAAACTCGCCTCAGAAATAAACATCTCCTTTAAAACAGTCAAATACATCAAAATTTCAAATTGTTTTTTTTTTTCCTTTGAGAAAATTTTACTGAAATCTCCCACCCACCTGCTACAATGTGAATCATTTCCTGCTGCAGGGCTTTCATTCTGGTGGTTTCATTTGTGCTGGTCTCTTTCTCAGATTAACAGTTCTCTGCAAATGTTTCACATTCTTTGATTCTCAGCTACTATTTAGGAATAAACATAAACAATCCCATGCATTGGGATGCATTAACTGGTGATCATTATCCTCTAATGATTAGACATGGATTCATCAACCTAGCTGGAAATAGGTAGATCATTTCTTCTGAGTTTCTAGGTCTTCCATCCTCAGAGAAAAATTGTTCAGTTTCAAATGACTTCCCCAATTCTGGAAGCAAGTTCAAGAAGGAGGTCAAGAGTTCCCTGTTAGGTGTGTAGACTTTCACTTAATCCCATTCTTATGCAGAGTCCTCTGTTTCAACACCTCCAGAGGGGGAATTCACAGAATACTCACAAGTGACTCCTGGCTTTGCCAGATGAATAAGAGAATCTTTGATAATTTCTTATGGGACAGACTTTAAAACAATTTTCTGATCTATAACTGCAGCAGCACCCCTTTTATTACAACCTACTCCCCTTCCCAAACTCTTCTATGACTAAGCTATGGCTTGGTTATCTTCGTGAAAGCTTATATGTTAGCTATCTCAGCTCTGCTAATTTTCATCCACATTTCAAGTTCAAAACTCTTCAACATATATCTTCTGTCATCTTTTAAACTCTCTTTTCATGGTGCTTACATGTTATGACTTTTAAAAATCTTTAATTGTTATATTGACAAGGTTTCCAGAGACCATGGAAACAAAAGTGTGTGTTCAACCCACCTGTTTAACCGTCTCTCTGCTCCTTTTTCAATCAATTTCTCATTAGTGAAAATTTCTACCTAACCGTTGTTCTCAGTACACTGCAGTGCACTTTATTTCTCTCTTATTATAAAGGTATGGAGGTTGCATCTCCTAGGAGGTGGGCAGCACCTCTGCGCAGTTTCACTATCTTTAGCACCTGTCACCTGGTCGACCGTAAAGTAATCTGTGATTAGCAGTGTCTCACCTACAACCACCAAAACAGGAACATTAAGTAATGCAGAAACCATCATTATCTGTGTACTAACTGAAAGAAATTCTTTCTCTCAGTCTATAATGACTTCAACTTGAGTCTTTAAATATGTAGAACCCATAGACATTTTCCCTATGGAATGTCTGCTTTCCTAAAATATGCTCTGTTGAATCACTTTGGGACCTTATTTTCTTTCAGCGTGCCCACATTTTAACTTTCTTTTTCTCTTTGAGAATCTTAGTGTTGCTGCTTTTTTTCAGAACAGAATATTCATAGACTTATAGTGAGCCACATAAATGTATTAACCTAAAACATGGCATCAGAATCCATCCTTAGAAAAGTAAGCATTGTTCAGCAAAGTATATCACTGAAACTTTATATAAGATAAGTACAAATTTCAAGATCAGGGTTGTGAAGAGTATAAAAACAAAACAAACAAAGATAAAAGCTAAACTGTGTAAGTCAGAGGAATTTCCTTTGTATTTGAGCAATTAAGAGATTGGAGTTTTAGAAAAAGGGAGAGTTTGGGAAAGAAGCCAGAAGGTTTGTGGTCATTTGGTATTAATTTGATAATAAAGTACTAAAGTGTTATTGCACAGTAGTGTCCAATCCTTTATGATCCCATGGACTGTAACCTCCCAGGCTCCTCTGTACATGTAATTCTCCATGAAAGAATTCTGAAGTGGGTCGCCATGCCCTTCCCAACCCAGGGATTAGAACCTAGGTCTCTTTCATTGCAGGCAGACTCTCCCCTGAGCCACCAGGGAAGTTCTCATTAGATAATAACAAGGTCATAAATTTTGCACTGAATTCTTGGGAAGGGAAAGGAAAATGAGATCAGGGGAAATCATAAACAAGTCTTTAATTTTATCATTAGTGTTTTATTTTCTGAGAAGAATTCTGAACCAAATATGTTAAAATGGTAAGATATATTGGACTATGTAGGCATATAGCTATTCATGATGTTTCTTCCTATACCTTTATATATGCTTGAAATATTTCATAATTTAAGAAAAAGCAACAACAAAATAGTATGATCTGAGTTGGAAAAATCATATTTGTGTTGTAACTTAGAGAACAAGACCTATGGATAGAAGTTTATGAATATCAGCCTGATCAGAACTTACAGAGATCATGAACCTTAGGTTAGGACTCTTCTCAACATCAATCCAAAGTTGGCTTCCATCAAAGAGGTAAGTTAAGAAGAGAAAGAAATCAGGAAAATAGAAAAGAATCCTAGTGGAATTACCTTCTTGAACTTCCCTCATGGCTCATACAGTAAAGAATCTGCCTGTAATGCAGGAGACCCAGGTTCAATCCCTGAGTAGGAAAGCTCCTCTGGAGAAGGAAATGGCTATCCACTCCAGTATTCTTGCCCAGGGAAGGGTCACAAAGAGTCAGACACGACTGAGCAACTAGCACTAACAGAAAAAAAAAAAAAAGCAGAAATATCAGTGTATCAGCAGATATTAGAGAATGGCCAAAGAAATGCATTTTTCTCCCTTATACCATACTATCCTATGTAGGCAGATTCCCAGACTCTGCTGTACTTCCCTCACCTCCTACTTGTGCCTTATTGCTTAATTTTTTTCTCTATATTGCCTTCTTTATCTATTTAATTGTATGTCTTATTTCTTCTTTAAGGTTATAATTATCTACATCTATCTATAGTTATCAACTACAGAGTTGATAACATTATCATTTAGTGTTATTTCCAAGTTTCCTGAGCTGAATTAAGGATTGAAGGAAGTTTTCATTGTTCTTAAATATGGAATCTTTGTTGTCATCTCCCAGTACTAGGATCTCAGAGAATCCACCTTGAAAATGATGAATTAGACAGTTCCCTAAGGTGCATTCAAGGGCTAATATTAGATGATTCCATCATTTCCTTGAAATATTGGCCCTTCCCATGCTGGTGGTGGATGTTCTGTGCAGCTTATGAAACAGCAGATGCTTAGGTATCCTGCTGTCATCCAGGGAGCAGGTTTATTTTGTAGCAAGTGACACTTCCAGATGGTGAACTGGATGCAGTCTAGCAAGCTGTTGATGAAATGGCTCAGAAAGTGGTGTAAGGGATTTGTGGGAAGTCCAAAATTCATTCAAAATTAGATATTAACACCATGTTTTACACATTCAAATGATTTTGAGCTTAATGCCAAGGTTCAACTCTATCCATTAAGCTCAAAAAGGTCATGCTTCATCATTAAACTCTATACGTTTCCTTCATTAGAGTGTTATTAGCTTTTATAAAGTATTGTCAGTTCTGTCTAACAAATGAAAAATGGCCATATCTAGTACACTAATAGTTATATGACCTTCTCTTTTAGCTCATTCACATAAAGCATTTTATCTACTCTACAAAGCAAGTTAATTTTTTATTTCTTATTTCTGTATATTTTTAAATAAAAAATTAATACATATTAACTTTTTTCCACCTGACTTTTCATTTTAAAATGATCACTTCAAGAATGATACTATATCAAATGCACACTGAATTTTATATAATTGAGGTGTAAGTCTTAAATGTTCACTAGAATAACAGAGGACAGGATGTATAAAAACTTCTAAATTGAAGAAAAGATTAAAGAACTGAGATCACTATGCCCATATATGAAAGCACACAGAAAATTTGTTTTAGAATCTATTTGAGTTATTTTAAAATAAATACCATGACATTTGCATAGTTCTCTACTTTCTCCCTACTTTCTCATAAGCATAGTATCTTATAGTTGGCTTCCAGCAATCACTCCCCAGAGGATTTATATCAAGTTATATCCCTGTGTTCATTGATTATACTGTTCTAGTTTTCATAAATCCAGCAGGATTCAAATAAAAGAAAATAATTAATTTGATCTGAGAATTTGGCCTAAGAGTTTACCTTTATAAATTTTACCTTTATTATTTACCTTTTTACCTATAAAGTTTACCTTTATAAATGTATGTATTTTCATCCACATGAAAAAATGGCCTGTTTCCAGATAAATAAATCATGAAAAAATGGGCTGTGGTTCTACATAAAAGTTAAAGAAAAAAAGTCCAAAACTTGCTAGAACATCTGTATTGGTTATATATTACTACATAACAAATCACTCCAAATATAGCTGCTTAAAGCAAAGAACATTTTATTATCTCACAGTTGGTCAGGATTCTGGTCGTAGTCTAGCTTGATCTCCTGGCTTAGAGTCTTAGCAGGGTGAAATCAAACTGCTGACAGATGCTGCACTCCCACCTTAAGGTTCATGTGGTTGTTATCCAAGCTTGGTTTCTGTCCCCAGAACTGCAGCTGGCATCCTCCACGTTTAATGATCCAAGAGAGAGCACACAATGGAAAAGCCAGATTTTTTTTTTTTTTGTAATATAACCTTGGAAGGGACATCCCAACACTTGTCATATTCTGTTCCTCAGAAGAGAGTCCCCTGGTCCTTCCCACACTTGCTGCTGCTGCTGCTAAGTTGCTTCAGTCGTGTCCAACTCTGTGCGACCCCAGAGATGGCAGCCCACCAGGCTCCGCCGTCCCTGGGATTCTCCAGGCAAGAACACTGGAGTGGGTTGCCATTTCCTTCTCCAATGCATGAAAGTGAAAAGTGAAAGTGAAGTCGCTCAGTCCTGTCGGACTCTCAGGGACCCCATGGACTGCAGCCCACCAGGTTCCTCCATCCATGGGATTTTCCAGGCAAGAGTACTGGAGTGGGGTGCCATTGCCTTCTCCTTCCCACAATTAAGAAGAATGAATTACACAAGAGCATGGACACTGAAAGGTGATGATCATGGTGGGCAGCCTTAGAGGATGACTGTTGTTTCATCTTTAAGTCATGTCTGACTCTTTTGCAACCCCATGAACTGTAGTTCATCTGGCACCTCTGTCCATAAAATCAGTAGGACATATCAAGGTATTCCAGTCTTAAGAACACACAATTAATATCCAAGAAAATTTAAAAAACAAATTTTCTTGAGGTAATTGTCCATTCTTTATATAAATAGATCCAACTATTATGCTAATAGAGAATTGGCCTCACATAAGTGGGAATTATAGGATAATAGAGAATAGGCTTACACTGGGAAGATGAGATTGTTTCATCTGTGAGATTTACCTGACACCAAAGGGAAATATTTATGCTTATAGACTTTATATATGAGCATATATCTTTATGGTAAGTCAGAAACATCCCATTTGATAAAGTATCTTTGTAATTATCCACTACTTTTAAATGTTCTGAGGCAAAGCAAATAAAACAAGCCTAAGTATTATAAAATTTTAGGAAGTTAAAGCCTTTTTGAACACATATATTATGATATTTTACTATCAAATATATTTTCTTAACAATTTAAAGATTCATATCAGCATTAACTTATTACACTTCATCATTTTATTTACAGTAGAAGAAAACAGTTGTATTCCTCTGAACAAGAAACAAAGATGAGATGCTAGCAATGAAATGATGAAACAGTGATAGATTTTAGTCTTCCTCTGATTCATAAAATATCAACAAGGAGCTGACAACCAGAAAGTTGCCTGTTTTTCATTCTTTTCCATCATATTTTCCTTATTGGTTTTAAGACTTCAATCTAAACTGTGCTACATTTTATACCATTCAAAGGGATTTATGTGAAGCTACTCACATGCAAGAGAAAGTTCAGGTAATTTATTAATTATTATATTTTCAGTTAATAAAGCCTATGCTATGAAAGAATTAAAAAGTCATTCATAAGAAATGTGTAGAAAATCCTAGTTGCTTTACAGTCATTTTCCAAAGTCAATACAGCCTCCCACACTACAGATTGACACTCACCCTTTTTCAAGTAATCCTAATTATTATCATCTCATGTCTAAACATCGAAAAAGTAACCGATTTCAGATCAATATTTCATCATAGATACGTTTAATGATAACTATCTATATCACACAGGTTTTGTTTGTTAAGCCAACACTGAAAATTAGCTCTGCTTTTTCTTGCTTATGATTTACACTTGCACATGAACCAGATGGCAGTAAGAATCAGATAAAAGAATAATAAACTTAAGCTAGAGAAATTGAGATTATTTGAAACAACATATTATTTCAAAGATATAAAAACCCTGATGATTAAATCCTTTTCCTTTTGCATGAGTTGTCTAATGCATTTATTTCTGTCTACCTTTATTGGAAAATCTCTCCATTAAATTAAACCATGGAAATGCAGGGCAGATGAGTCTTCGTTCAGGGAACTAATAAGCCCACCAAATCATGAACAGAACATCAGATGAGCCGTAGTTTTTCACCTTTCCCACACACCTGGGAGGCATTAAACAATGAAACTTTTTTCTTGTCCAGAGGAAATACTTTCTTTACACAGGTTCTAAATAATGAGCCACTTTAAGGTAACTCTATGTAGAGGGACTTATGTAGCAGAAGTACATCACAGGATATGAGCTGTTAGAAATCCAAGCTTATTACTTTGATGTACCAAATGATGCCACAACTCAAAAATTCCTAAAGGTCTGTCTGTTAGGCATGCAGTGAGGTAAGTGACAAATAAAGATGTTCTAATATAGCCTTACTGTCTCCATATCAAGGTCTGTATGAAACAGAAACCTGTCTTTCATAAAAAATTCTTGTGAGATACTTGCAAAAACATGGTCCTTGGGAAGGTTAGAAATATGTCCTTTTTGCATAAGAGGTTAGTTTTAATAGCACATTTAAATGTAGTTAATAAGAATGCTATTCTGATAGTGGATAAATAGAACATAAAAGGTTGAACTGATGAATAAGAGGAAGAAGAGATGAAAATTTGATAGCATCAGTTACTTCACATTAAATAATAATATAATGGATATATTCAAATATGTATAATATAACCTACAAATCAAATACTAATACAATAACATGGGAAAACATGCCAAATAATATTAAGATTTGTTATCATTTTCAAATTGTTTAAATATAAATTTTGATAAGTCAGCTATCTATTCCAATTAAGAAATCACTCATAATTCTGAGATTTTGAGGAACTATGTGTGCATTAAAAAAATAAATAAACATTTTTATTTTTTAGGTAAGAGCTAAGAAATTAGAATTGCTAAAGTGTATCTGATAATGAAATCTGATTTCCGTAATGCTATTTGAACTAATAGCTTCACATGATTATGTGAAGTAATTCTAATATTTTTCAATAAATAAAGCTAGTTGAAATAACTAAAGGGGTGAAAAAAGTTATGAACAAATGTTTTATTAGCTATTGTCAATTTTTTTTGTATGAGTTATAGGTTAAATTCTGATAGGGTTGGAGAAATTAGGCCAGGAGAAAATCAAACACATTCAACTTCAGTCCACCTTCAGATAACGTTTCTTATACAATTGACTTATATTACTATTTTAAATAATATTCATGTAAAATAAAGCACCTATAAGAAAATAATATTGATGAATGCCATCCTGAATTGAGAGAAAAAGGGTTGAATTTAGTACATTGAATTTAATACATTTGACAGAATAAAGATCTGCATTTTTCCAAAAGTAACTAGCTTATATTTTTATTATGGCAAAAGTAAATGATAGCAACTAACTTTGGGAGAATCATTATCTTGGCATAGCTTTTTATTCCTATTACCTAATCAGGGTTCACATATTAATAAGTAAACAAACTCAAAAGCTGACCTTTTAAGGAAAAGAGAGAGAAAAAATTCACAAGTTACTGTAATGCCATATTAACATCAAGTTAGTGGGTTGCCTATGTAGATAAATGATCTAAACTTACATGGGCTTTGTGCAAATTGTGTCAGGATGCAACAAATTTTGGCATGTCCTGTCAAAAAAATTGGTATATTCTAGTGAATTCTAATCAACTCTACTAAAACCTTGTTCCTCCTTTCCCTATCAAGAAAGAGTTAGGTTTGAGTTCATCTCAAAGAATCATAGGTTGCTGGGAAGATGGAAAATCAACTCACAGAAGATGTTGTCATGGTGGCTTAATGCCATTCAGGCTTCTGAATAGAATTTTAAATTCCGAACACTTTTTGTTCTGTTGTAACCTGAGAAGTACATGTATAGAAATTACAATTCAATAAACTAAAATCTATTATCATAGTGAACTAAAAAAAAAAGAAAAAAACAAATTTCAAAATTTTCTGTAAATGAAAATAGATTAAAATTTTTTTTAAATTAAATCTGAAACAAGCTGAATTCAATGGTCCTTAGCACTTTAGTGCAAAGTAAGTAAAAATAAAAACTTTTGTTTTTCATGTTTTAAGATACATGGTTAAGTAATGGAATTTTTTGAAGTGATAACTACAAGTTTATAAAGTAAAATTTAACTATATTAATAGTGTTCTCAGTCTTACATAATAATTCATTTGCCTCCTGAACGATGAATTATAAAACATAGTCTAAACCCTGATCAATATAACATATAGGTAAAACATGCATGGGAAAAATGGCACCAAAATGGGGAAGAAATAACTACCTGAGTGACAGAGAAGTAGACTACTATGGAAGTTTAATCACTGGCTGCTAAGGAGTGAGTAATATATTTACTAAGTCATCAATTACACTTAAAAGAACATTCGGAATATGTTTTAATGCATATATCACTTGTCAGTGTGCAACTCCTCTTAATGGAGACAGTGAACATTAAGAAATTCAAAGTATCTTCATGGAAATAGAATTAAACTACAATAGCAGTTAGTTAGGAGTATGTTTTGTTCTGGCTTAACTTGATAAAGTCAACAACAGTTTATCTCTTGGTCACAGCAGCAGAGGGAGAGAGTGAGAGAACCTGAAAAAGTAGTATTGAAGCAATCTGTAGTTTTTTGTCCTAATAAAAATCATGACAAAGCATGTTCAATATCACCTTTTAATATTTGAAAACAAAAGATGAATAATAGAATTTGGGCAAAACATTAAATTGTGGATTTATATTAGTTTCAGTGTAGGCTTAGATATAAAAATTTAAATTGCAAAAATTCAAAATACAGTGCTTTAAATGAATAATATCTATTTTTTCAGTCTCATGACTATTTAGAGATGACTCTGCTCCAGTAAATAAATAAGGTCCCAGGTACATTTCACAATTTTGCCTTGTCATTGCCAAGGTATCATCCCCATCTGCATTGTTGAATGTAAATCACTGCTCTTCCATGCTGAAACCTGAGGGGAAAGAAA
The DNA here is from genome assembly GCF_003369695.1 of Bos indicus x Bos taurus. Lineage (NCBI taxonomy): Eukaryota > Metazoa > Chordata > Mammalia > Artiodactyla > Bovidae > Bos > Bos indicus x Bos taurus. The sequence goes on along the minus strand of NC_040087.1, from coordinate 40,384,484 downwards.
AGGTAATTCAAATAAGTGTAATTTAACAAGTGAGTCAGATGTTCATTCATTTTCATACTCCACTGAAGAAAAAAAATCATAACTAACTGCGAATGAGTTTGGAAATGTCTCAGCAGTTGTATGCCTAGCAAAAATCTACTGCAATAGAAAAATGGATTTATAACCACAGCAAGCAATCAGACCAGATAAACGCATCCTTCCATATTCCCATAAGTAGAGTCATCCACAGTTTGTTGTGTCTTGTTTCAGTTTATCTCTTGATGAAGCATAGTCTCTTCATTTCAGTTCAGTTCAGTTCAGTTCAGTCGCTCAGTCATGTCCGACTGTTTGCGACCCCATGAATTGCAGCACGCCAGGCCTCCTGGTCCATCACCAGCTCCCGGAGTTCACTCAAACTCACATCCATCAATTCGGTGATGCCATCCAGCCATCTCATCTCTCCTCCTGCCCCCAATCCCTCCTAGCATCAAAATATTTTCCAATGAGTCAACTCTTCACATGAGGTGGCCAAAGTACTGGAGTTTCAGCTTTAGCATCATTCCTTCCAAAGAACACCCAGGACTGATCTCCTCTTCAATCAAGCTCAAATATGACTCTCCACACACTGATAACATATAAACTAATAGATAATTTATATGACCACTTCTCACCCAAAATGCAACAGAACAATTACCATAACCAAATAATTAGCTGGCTTTGGTAGAACAGGCATTTGGTATTTTTTTCTTGGTAATAAATTTTTCTCAAAATATATGTTTTAAATTTTATTTTATTCCAGTCAGCTTTTAGTTAAAATAACTATGCCCAAAGATTCCTCTAGACATATACCTCAAACCTGCCAATTCTATTCACTGTTCTAGACTAGGCCAATGCACTCTTCAATGATGTAAATGATACTAAATTGAAAATAACCTGGAACAATACAGTTGGATAACAAGACAGCATCTTCAATTGGAGCTTCATTGTGGACTGGCACCTGATTCTGCCTAAAAAAGTTTAATTTGGAGATAGATTACAAGTAACAATTTCATCTGCTATTTAGGATAAATAAATGGTTCTAGGGTCCAGATTATCGATTTTTCAATCAATGTGATTGCTGATTGCAGGCAGACTACCTCTTTTAGAAGTGCTGCATTTACTTCTCTATAGGATTGCAAAAATTGTCATTTCTTGCCTGATCTCAGCTCTATTTGCTAGTAATTTTGCTAAAACAACAAAGAGCAGCCAATTACATTTTTCTAAGAAGTTTCAGTAAAGCTACAGACTTGGTAAGTGTATAGTCTGCTATTCAAACGATCACAAATGATAGCTTTACAAGTATTCTGCCATGTCCTCACTTGAGTAATTATCTTTCCAGCCAGAACACTCAGGCCATACTCTTCACCTTATTCTAATAATACCACTGCCATGTGACTTAGATTTTTGTTTAATAGAGCCTCACTTCCAAGAATCATTTTCTGTACTAATGAAGGACTAAGTTGATTACAAGTGGTGCCCAGAATACATTAGTTTAAACAGGAGTTATTTCTCTCACTTATACAGTTTGGGAGTGGTTCATACTGAAAGGTATCATGCCTTTGTGAAGTCCTCTCTCTGAAGCAACCCAGGTTCTTTTCCTTGTGTTGTCCTTTCTTATCCTGCAATATTGATTTCGTCTGCACAACCAATACGATGTCATTTTTGGAATTCACTGGTGGTCCAGTGGTTCAGACTCCACATTCTCACTATGAGAGACCCTGTTCAATCCCTAGTCAGGGAACTAAAATCCCACCAGCCATGTGGTGCAGCATATATATATATATATATATATATATATATATATAATTTTTATTTATATAATTTTAATTTAATATATATAATATTGTTCAGTCGTGTCCGACTCTGCGACCCCATGAACTGTAGCCTACCAGGCTCCTCCATCCATGGGATTTTCCAGGCAAGAATACTGGAGTGGGTTGCCATTTCCTTCTCTAGGAGATCTTCCCGACTCAGGGATTGAACCCAGGTCTCTCACATTGTAGGCAGACACTTTACCGTCTGAGCCACCAGGGAAGTCCATATATATAATTATATATATATAATTTTTAAGCCATGTCTCAGCCTATAGAAAGAAGAACATTGAACTGAAGACACGCAAATTCCCTTTGTGCAAGACACTAAAATATTACATAGATTATGTCCACTATTTGTATTCCATTAGAGAGAATGCAGTTACCCAGCCATATGTAGCTTCAGAGAACCTTCCAGACAGATTCTTCAGTGAGGGACTTGTTGAGTTGGCTTCTTGGAGATTTGTCAGCAGATATATTTCAGCTGTCAAACTTTTTAGGCTGTGCCAAGTTGCAAAGAGTCATTTTGCCTAAGGACAAGCCCCATCCAGGGCAACCTATATGCAAGGATAAATCCATGTGGGGATGTGGCGTCTGGCTCCCTTACCAAAACTGAAAACAATGCCAAAAATCTAGTCAATTTACAAAGCCCCAGTGGGAGTCCAAATTAGGCTGTAGCATGATCTTTCTCTTAATACTCATTTCTTTTTCTGCTTCCTCATTGAAGCTTTCTCTTCTACTCGTTGAAATACTCTTTCAGTGAGTATTGGTCCTAAGGAACTTCCTGAACAAAAATCCTGCACACCATCTTAGTCAGCTTCCTAAGGAGTCAAAGAATTAACAGTGATAAAGTATTTTGTTTAACTAACACACGTATAAATGTATTTTATATTAGCTATTTCAAGGCAAATATAATAGATGTCCCTATTTACACCATACTTCTTATTCAAGACTGTCATCAACATAGACATTTTCTTCAGTAAGTTATCCTCTATCTTTTCCTTGTGATCATATCAAATGTGTAATGCAGATGAGAAAGGTATGTGGCTTTAATAACTTCAGTGTACATTCCCCATGCTTCCTTGGCAACATGTATATTATACATGCATCCAAAGCTACTTATCTGATAGGTGTAACCAAATGGCTTTTCATCATTTCATTACAGACTCATGTCTATTTAAATGGCTATGTTAATACTCAAACTTCTCTCTGCTTCTATTCGTAAGTACTAGCTTTTGTTTAAATGAGTCATGCCAAAGCCAATACATCATGTATCACTAGAGACTAAATAAGGAAGGCCTTGGTCAGTCTAATAAGCAATGTTTCTAAAAGAAAGAAACACAGGCAGAGAAAGGAACATAAGTTCCATGAGGGTTTCACAAGAGCAAGGGGATTCAGCTTGCTGATCCCCTTTCTTAAGGACCAGTGAGGAGGGGAAAACCATAGGAAGCTGCCAGTGGGCACAGGAGCATCTTTCCCTGTGAAAGAGGGGGAAAATATTCCCAGAGCAAGGGAATAAACAAAAGTGATCAATTCCTGCCAGTCGAAAGATAAGACTTCACCCTGAATAGCTATGCCATTTCTATCTTGCCATTACTCTTTTTTGAGTCAAATGAAGGCCAAAATTTTAATGCATTCTACATTACATAAATTACCACAGTGTGTTTTGCTGTTTTGACCTTTTCAGCATTTCTTCTATAATTTGATTGGGCAGCTATTATACTTGCTTTCTGTTTACAACATTTAACCTGAAAGGAAGAGAGATATTGAGCCAAACAAGCAAAATACTAAAATAACACTGAGACTTAATTAGAGGTATAATGTGCTGCAAGTCAGGGGACCAAAATGCCAGTAAGTCCAGAACTGTCTTGTGAATTTCTTGATTGACAGAGGCAGCAAGGAAAGAGAAAATCATAAGTAAAGTTAGGACAACTAAAACCATTATTAGCATTATTTAAAGGTCATTTACATTAAAATTTCTCTAATGTATTAGATGTAATAATAAAAATATTTTTAAAATATATTTCATACTTACGAACTGTGAAATGTATCAAATTTACATTAAAATAGCCTTGAAAAAATAACATTTGGCAGAAAAAATGTACAGTCCATCAGAGGACATTTCTTGACTGCTTAGAATGCATCACACATTGTATTAGGAATTGAGGACAAATAAGCATAATACATATTTCAAACAGTTTACAATCTTCAGCTGATGTTTCAGACAATGAATGAATGCTGACATAGATCCATACAAATGAGTGGTTCCCCCCTAAGAGCATTTATCAACCTAATGAAGAACTAGTGGTGATGGATGGTTAGATTGATTGAAGGTTGATCTTTGCTACTCCAGGTAACAGAGTGAGGGACAAGGAAGTTGAGGTTGTTCATAAGATGGTGGTTTTACTGAGTTCTAAGAGTATGATTTGGGATATAACATGTGAAGAAGGGAAATAGAGACACAGTGGACAGTGAAGACCATAATGTTAGGAAGAATGAAGCAGAGATTATTTTAGAAATATGTGTAACATAAATGCCAAGAAACTAGCACTTAATATTTCTGATATTGAACAAGAAAGAGGCTAAAATGAAACTTTCAGAGCTGAAAACAAACTTGAAGAAATAATGACTGGAAGTGAAAGTCACTCAGTCTTGTACGACTCTTTGTGACCCCATAGACTGCAGCACTCCACGCCTCCCTGTCCATCACCAACTCCTGGAGTTTACTCAAACTCACATCCATTGAGTTGATGATGCCATCCAACCATCTCATTCTCTGTTGTCCCCTTTTCCTCCTGCCTTCAATCTTTTCCAGCATCAGGGTCTTTTCAAATGGGTCAGTTCATCACATCAGCTGACCAAAGTATTGGAGTTTCAGCTTCAGCATTAGTCCTTCCAGTGAATGCTCAGGACTGATTTCCTTTAGGATGGACTGGTGGGATCTCCTTGCAGTCCAAGGGACTCTCAAGAGTCTTCTTCAACACCACAGTTCAAAAGCATCGATTCTTTGGCGCTCAGCTTTCTTTATAGTCCAACTTTCACATCCACACATGACTACTGAAAAAACCATAGCTTTGACTAGGTTTAGAATCAACCCACATACCCTCCAGAGACACTCAGAGGTCTCAAACATACCTTGTGTGCACCAGGACCCAAAGACCCCACAGAGACTAAGACAAAACTGTGTTTGAGTGTCTCCTGAGGAGGTACAGGTCAACAGTGGACTGCTGCAGGGGCAGGGGCTCTGGGTGCAGTAGACCTGGGTATGGCATAAGCCCTCTTGGAGGAGGTCACCATTATCCCCACCATAGAGCCACCAGAACTTACACAGGACTGGGGAACAGACTCTTGGAAGGCACAAAGAGCTGAGCTACAAGGGAAGCCCAGTAACTGAAAACTACTCAAATTTGACAAAAGACCTAGACATACAATTTCAAGAAGCTGAGTTCACACACATACACACACACACACCAAGACACATCATGAGCAAACTCTGAAAATTAAGGATGAGGAAAAAACTTTTGAAAACAGTGAGAATGAAATGACACTTTACCTATGGAAGAAAACCAGTTAGAATGACAGCAGATTTTTCATCAGAAATCATATAGGAGGGGAGGTGGGACTGCATTTTTATCTGCAAAATAAAAAGGAAAAGCCAAACAATCCCCAAATTCCTCCCAATTCTAAAGGTGTACTATTTTCAAAGATAACTCAAAGATTTCTCAACCAACAAATGAATATTACCACTTAATATTTCAGGGGAATTATTGTATATGTTCCTTCTGTGAGGCCACATGACAAAGTTTAGAGATGTAGTTTATGGTTTGAACTGTATTTTTCCATATGTTGAAGTCCCAGCTCCCAGTACTTCAGAATATAACCTGATTCGGAAATAGGTTACCTTGCAGATATAATTCGTTAAGATAATTTAACTCTGGACTAAGGTGAGACAGTGATCCAATGTGTCTGGTAAACTTTTAAGAGGACAGTATTGTGTAGTCAGAGACCCACAGGGAGAATGCAAATAATGAGTGAGGCAGAGATTGAAATTATTTAGCTGCATAGCAAGGACCATCACAGACTGTCAGAAAACCACCAAAAGCTAGAAAAAGCCAAGGACCAATTCCATTATAGGTTTTGGGATCATGGCCCTACTGACACTGATTTTGGATTTCTAGCCCTTAGAACTCATAAAATTAAGACCTGGTTTTTGTAATTTTGTTATGACACCCTAGGAAACTGGAATACAGATTTTTATACAAGTCTGCTGTTATCAGTATATCTGACCACATTTTCTCATCATATAGACATTCAGTAATTTCATTCCTTATTTATAACACAGGTGCTAAAATCTGACTTGTAAGTTTGGTAAACTATGTATTTTTTTAGTCCTACCCTAAAGTTTGAGTTAGGATTTCTGGGAGGTTTTTTTTTTTTTTTTTTTTTTTTAATAAATCTATGTTTTTAACCTGTTCCTAGAGTTACCACTATCTACTTTAGCCAGTCTAAACACCCTATAGATCGTTTCTAGGGTGCCACTTATTTAAACAAGAACAGTTTCATTGTTAATTTAAACAATGTTTTACATTGGTAATGTGGAATTCTTACTTTCAAATTATTGCTTTGAAATAGCACTCTCAAAAACTGTAACTGGTTTTGTGACTATTTTAATTATCTTCTCCTCTGAAAAGTAGTTTATATACATATTTTAATTAGGGTTTTGAAACAAAATTCTGAGGTTTGCATATCAAACGATATTATTAAAAAAGTGTTTCAAGTTCTCTGACAGGCTTTCAAGAGATCCACAGTAACTCAATTCTTTTAAAAGGCTATGAAATACTTTTTGTCATATGCATTTCTTGAATTTTAAGCTTTATTGATATTTTCTCAGAAATACTGTTACTGTCATAATTATATTCCTGAAGGTTTTTAATATGCTTCACATACTTCTTCATCTTCTCTCTTTTATTCTGCAACTTATTTAATATGCTTCCCTGATAGCTCAGTTGGTAAAGAATCCACCTGCAATGCAGGAGACCACGGTTCAATTCTTGTGTTGGGAAGATCCCCTGGAGAAGGGATAGACTACCCATTCCATTATTCTTGGGCTTCCCTTATGACTCAGCTGATAAAGAATCTGTCTGCAAGGCAGAAGACCTGGGTTTGACCCCCAGGTTGGGAAGATCCCCTGGAGAAGGGAACAGTTGCCCATTCCAGTATTCTGGCCTAGAGAATTCCAGGGACTGTATAGTCCATGGGGTTGCAAAGAGCTGGACACGACTAAGTGACTTCACTTTCATTTTCACTTTTATCAGCTCGGTATTAATTCCACCTGGAGTGACGGGGGAACAGACCACAGTGCATGTTACAGATTATTCAATATATTTTAAAATTTATATTATTGTTGAATTGTGAGAAGCATACATACATATATATACTTATAATTACATGTATATATATTTGTATAAATACATGTATTTATATATATATATATATATATATTTTGAATCTATACTGGAGCTGGAGAAAATAAAACTAAGTGTGACAATTTTGGAAAATGGGTATATTGAACTGGAAATTCATTCCCTCAAGCGTGTTATCATTTATAAAAAATCGTAATTTTCAAAGTAATTTTCTGTTTGGTAAACCTGGAATAAGCACAAGCTGGAATCAAGATTGCCGGGAGAAATATCAATAACCTCAGATATGCAGATGACACCACCCTTATGGCAGAAAGTGAAGAGGAACTCAAAAGCCTCTTGATGAAAGTGAAAGAGGAGAGTGAAAAAGTTGGCTTAAAGCTCAACATTCAGAAAACGAAGATCGTGGCATCTGGTCCCATCACTTCATGGGAAATAGATGTGGAAACAGTGTCAGACTTTATTTTTGGGGGCTCCAAAATCACTACAGATGGTAACTGCAGCCATGAAATTAAAAGACGCTTACTCCTTGGAAGGAAAGTTATGACCAACCTAGATAGCATATTCAAAAGCAGAGACATTACTTTGCCAACAAATGTCCGTCTAGTCAAGGCTATAGTTTTTCCAGTGGTCATGTATGGATGTGAGAGTTGGACTGTGAAGAAAGCTGAACACCGAAGAATTGATGCTTTTGAACTGTGGTGTTGGAGAAGACTCTTGAGAGTCTCTTGGACTGCAAGGAGATCCAACCAGTCCATTCTAAAGGAGATCAGTCCTGGGTGTTCTTTGAAAGGAATGATGCTAAAGCTGAAACTCCAGTACTTTTGCCACCTCATGCGAAGAGTTGACTCATAGGAAAAGATTCTGATGCTGGGAGGGATTGGGGGCAAGAGGAGAAGGGGACAACAGAGGATGAAATGGCTGGATGGCATCACTGACTCGATGGACGTGAGTCTCAGTGAACTCCGGGAGTTGGTGATGGACAGGGAGGCCTGGCATGCTGCAATTCATGGGGTCGCAAAGAGCTGGACATGACTGAGCAACTGATCTGATCTGATCTAATGTCCATTGAGTCATGACACCATCCTGGTTCGTCATACTGGTTAATAAGTATCAATTATAGGAGGAACATACACAAAGTGTGGATACCATGATATAAACATTATCAGAGCTTATTTTGGAGAATGCTACATTATAATCTCTAAAAGAAAAATAATAAATATTAAATTGGAGAAAAACAGGTAGTATACTCCAAAAGACTTTCAAAAGCTAAAAGCTAATTCTTAAAATATTAAATGTTGGTGTCAAATATTAAGAATTCAATAAAAATTAAAATATTAACTCCAGAAACCAGAATTTTTAAAATTTCAAGATTTCAGAACTAAAAGACAAAGAATTGGAGATCTAAACGTAAGACCAGAAACTATAAAACTCCTAGAGGAGAACATAGGCAAAACACTCTCTGACATACATCACAGCAGGATCCTCTATGGCCCACCTCCCAGAATATTGGAAATAAAAGCAAAAATAAACAAATGGGACCTAATTAAACTTAAAAGCTTCTGCACATCAAAGGAAACTATTAGCAAGGTGAAAAGGCAGCCTTCAGAATGGGAGAAAATAATAGCAAATGAAGCAACGGACAAACAACTAATCTCAAAAATATACAAGCAACTCCTACAGCTCAACTCCAGAAAAATAAATGACCCAATCAAAAAATGGGCCAAAGAACTAAATAGACATTTCTCCAAAGAAGACATACAGATGGCTAACAAACACATGAAAAGATGCTCAACATCACTCATTATCAGAGAAATGCAAATCAAAACCACTATGAGGTACCATTTCACGCCAGTCAGAATGGCTGCGATCCAAAAGTCTACAAGCAATAAATGCTGGAGAGGGTGTGGAGAAAAGGGAACTCTCTTACACTGTTGGTGGGAATGCAAACTAGTACAGCCACTATGGAGAACAGTGTGGAGATTCCTTAAAAAACTGGAAATAGAACTGCTTTATGATCCAGCAATCCCACTGCTGGGCATACACACTGAGGAAACCAGAAGGGAAAGAGACACGTGTACCCCAATGTTCATCGCAGCACTGTTTATAATAGCCAGGACATGGAAGCAACCTAGATGCCCATCAGCAGATGAATGGATAAGAAAGCAGTGGTACATATACACAATGGAGTATTACTCAGCCATTAAAAAGAATACATTTGAATCAGTTCTAATGAGGTGGATGAAACTGGAGCCTATTATACAGAGTGAAGTAAGCCAGAAAGAAAAACACCAATACAGTATACTAACGCATATATATGGAATTTAGAAAGATGGTAACAATAACCCTGTGTACGAGACTTCAAAAGAGACACCGATGTATAGATCAGTCTTATGGACTCTGTGGGAGAGGGAGAGGGTGGGGAGATTTGGGAGAATAGCATTGAAACATGTATATTATCATGTATGAAACGAGTCGCCAGTCCAGGTTCGATACACGGTATTGGATGCTTGGGCCTGGTACACTGGGACGACCCAGAGGGAGGGTAGGGGAGGGAGGAGGGAGGAGGGTTCAGGATGGGGAACGCGGGTATACCTGTGGCGGATTCATTTCGATATTTGGCAAAACTAATACAATACTGTAAAGTTTAAAAATAAAATAAAATTTAAAAAAAAGAATTGGAAAATTTTATGGAAAATAGAATACAGTGATAAATTTTCTAGAAAGCTGCCTGCCAAGAATTCCTCCCATGTCTGTAATGCATGCAACCCCTATGGTCGTGCGATGGACTCTATTTCTTCTCCCTTTAAATCTGAGCTAACTGGGATTTGCTGTGATCAATAAAATTTAGAAACAGGAAGATCAGGATAGGAAGGGGGGAGGTAATTTTCCAACTGGTCACTAGTTCTCAAAAGATAGCACTCAGTTGCTTGTCTATACAAGACATTTTGAAGAGGGCATAAAACTACAGGTATATGAAAATACCACACAGTATGGAATACTGAAAAAAGGAAGAGAAGGTACTTATCTGCTAACTCCTCCCCATTTCCTGCTTCTAAGAGATTTAAGTTCACTTTAGGAAGTATCTGCTTTCCTATAGCCCTAGGTTTTGCTGTTTTTTCTAGACAGTTACTGGGAAAGTCGGATTCATCACTACCACCACCACTCCTCAGCAGAGAGTTGCTTTGTATGAGACTGGAAACAGTGAGATGTGAGAACATCTATGGCTTCACCAAGGCAAGACTTGATTGTGGAAGGTAGTCTTCTCTCTAGACAGTAGGTGCTGCTAAGTTGCTTCAGTCATGTCCGACTCTGTGTGACCCCAGAGATGGCAGCCCACCAGGCTCTCCCATCCCTGGGATTCCTCAGGCAAGAACACTGGAGTGGGTTGCCATTTCCTTCTCCAATGTATGAAACTGAAAAGTGAAAGCGAAGTCACTCAGTCGCTCAGTCGTGTCTAACTCCTAGCGACCCCATGGACTGCAGCCTACCAGGCTCCTCCGTCCATGGGATTTTCCAGGCAAGAGTACTGGAGTAGGGTGCCATTGCCTTCTCCAAGTCAGTAGGTGCAGTAGGGGGCCAAATTTTCACTTCAAGAACATCTGAGACAGGTGGTGCTGTTAGGAGATTAAGGAATGACAAGGGTAGCTAATGATGTCCACATGTAAGCATCTCAATTCAGAAAACCACTGGGACTGAATAAACCTGTTAGGGGGAGCCCACAGGTTAGATTTCATTCAGTCTATCCTTCACACAACTCAGATCTGCTCACCTTTTGCAACAATTGTATGAATATCAGATTGCCACCTTTCTTCATGGAGGTAAAATCCAATCATTACGTAGCCAATTGCAAAATCCTAAAAATATTGCTGATGGCTAGAAAAACCATGCTACAATCCCTAATGCTGCAAGCTTCCCCCAAACTATAATTGATATTTCTCTTCCAACCAGTTCTAGATTCACCACACACACACACCCTCCACTTTAACCAAGATTTCACCTTGCTTAGTAAAGTAGTGAAGTGGTCAAAATCTTCATATCTGAAGGTTCTGAGTGTGGCTGTCTTGCTCATGTTAGCAGATTTTTCTGCATAAACACACCAAGTAATGTCATATTAAAACTCACTCATCCCATATATATTCCTTTCAGCACCATTGTGTGGAGATATCCCTCAGCTTCTCTTAGTCATTATATTTAACTAAACAATCCAGTAATTCTTTCTTTGACTGTTAATCCCCTTGAAAGAGGAGCCCAATATGGTCTAATGATATTTTTGACTTCTACTTATTTCAGTGAAACTCATAGTTTCCTCTGGTAGAAATTATACTCATAGTAAACAGAACATCTATTTCAGTGGCTATTGGTTGGGAAGAAATACTATAAAAGTTCTACAATTTGGTCAGTGGGAGTTATAATGAAGGGATCAATCCTATTTCTTCCTTCTTATTATCTGACCTTTTGAGAATGCAGCTTATAAATCAGCCACTAGATCAGCTAAGAACCTACCTCCAATTGGACGATGCATTTGAACTCATTGTATTTTCAAAAATGGCCATGATATCTTATTCAATATATTCTTCTGCAATGTCAGTCTCACAGTAGGAAGTGGAGTTAAATCCCACTTCACTTCCATAAATCTGAACCAGCCTTACTGAATACTTTGAACAAAAATAGTGCCAATGGTGATATTGTAGGCTGGAACATAAAAAATTGCAGCTTTTGTGTATGTCTTTTACAACACCTCGTATTGGAAAGCTTCTTCCCAAACATAGCTATCACATCCAAGCTGTATGAAGAGGCCATGTATACAGACTTCACTTGTCAGCCCCAATTGAGCCCCTGATACTATGTGAGTGAGCTATCAGCCCCCAAAGACTTCTGCAGGTCCAGCTACAGCCTCAGCCCCAACCTCCAATGAAGACATTGCAGATTAACTTCTTCAAACAACAGAAGAGTGAGAGATAATAACTTGTTTAAGCCGTTTCGTGTAAGAATGAGTAGTTTTATAGCAATAGATGACCAAAGAGTGCCTCCAACACTTCAAGGTGTTGACTGCAAGCTGACACTGTGGCAGTGACTTCAATAAGCAATTCCGTCATTCTATGGGGACAATCATTTTTAATAATAAAAAAGGTTGTAAAATCAGAAAATCCCATCATCATACACCTATTATCATATGTCATTTCTATTATATGCTTCCCTTAGTTAAAAGCAATGCTTTGTGGGGCACAATATTAATATATGAGGCATTTTAAAATCATGATTATCAAATGGTGGAGCTGGTAGGAATGGGGAAGGCAGATCCATATCTGAAATGTGTGTCATTTTAACTGAAAGTAATCTCTGTTCCCTCCAAAGTGCCTGTTACAATCTATGTGCCACTAAATGATTGTTCTGCATAATGGTACTATATTAAAGAGCTAGAACTGTGATTGGACACTCTTCAGTAGGTAATTCAGCCTTTGCAATAGGCCACCCACAATTTTTGACAAATACATAGCTTCCAGCCATGCCACCATAGCTATTCTGTTCATAAACCCATTTTACAGGTAATGAGATGACCAAGAAAATAGACTTGCTCATATGCACAGTATAGATCATCTCTCACCTAATTTTTGAAAGTATACTCTTTGGTAAAAGAGCGTTACTGGTTGCATTCATGTGAGACAAATCCTCATTCTGTGTCTTTTAAGTCAATCCATGTAACTTTTCTCCAGACATCCTTATCTCCAGGCTTCCATCCTTATTTCTTCCCAGTCATTATTCATTCCTCATATCCATGTATTAGATGATATCTCCTTCTGTAAAAGGAGATGTATGACTGAGTATTTTGTTCACATATTTGGCCCCTCAAATGATTTAATTTGACTAATATCTTTCAGGACCATGTATGAATGTGGGTATAACATGGTAGTAGCCCCTTTCCTGAAAATGTCAACACATTTTGATGGTCCATCTGTGAGCCAGGCTTAAGTCTTTCCTTTCCTCATCAATTGGTTAAAATTTACTCTCCATAAGTTGTAAGCTGAAGAATAAACATCAGATAAACAGAAATAAGTGACAAGGGAGTCTGGGCCATCTGTTCATTTAATTTACTTGCACTTTCTGAATCTGCATCAGCCTACTCTTAAGTGTGTCACTTCCATTAAATATTCAATTGCTATAGCACCTGCTTAACCTTAGGACTAGCTGAATTCAAAATAACTTAGCTCGTGGCATAAAGTTCTGGTTTCATAATTTCATGGTGTGTCTTGGTCAGGTGCTCAGACAAAAGCAGTTATTTAAATGAAAACAGTTGCTAGCACATGCATGCAAAGCTATGCTTTTCAAATGGAGGGTAATTCTCTGCTGAGGTGGACTTGGCTTTACTCCAGGAACCAATGTGATTGTCCCATATCCAGAGACTTCACACAGCATCTTTTTCAAACACTGTTTCCTCTAGTATAAACTAATCAATGGATGAAATGACTACAACAGCAGGGCAACCTGCACTAAAGACTAGATCTTCTTTGAACCTCATTCAGTACTGAGAGTATTCAAAAATCTCCTGATCAATGGATAGGAGTTATATCCTCAAGTGATGTGTATGTTGCATCCATAATGCAAAAAGACTTATCAAGCACAACAGCTCTTCCTTAGTGGTTTATAGTTCTATAAACAACAGGTTACCTTTAATTTAATGCAAGATATCCTAGATCTTTAAATCCCTAAAAATTTCACTAGTCTAGTAGACCTCTGATTTATATGGATTTATTACCACTCTCTGACACTATTTCACTACCATGACTCTCACTTTGATGAGAGACACCTGTTGAGGCTAACAACACCATCAAAACCCTTTTGCAGTTCTACCAATTCTATAATCATATCTTTGGTCTGATTTTCAACAGAATCTGCCTGGTGACCACAAAAGATAAAAGTCTTTTTAAAATCTATTCTAAGTATATTTTGCTTTTACAGCCTACCTTCAGTTGGCAATGAGCTTTTTATAAGCTATCCAAAGTCATAAAAAAATGTCATACCACATTATTAAATGTTTCATTATCATTACCCTTGTATTGATGAACTGAATTTGCCTTACCCTGACACCTCAAGTGAAACATGACTATGATGTCATTGACTGTATTACTCCACTGATCATAAGTCCTAATTCATTCAGAATCATAAAGATCAGAGAAAAAATAAATGAAATAGGGAACTAAAAATTAGAAAAGATCAATGAAACTAAATGCTGGTCCTTTGGAAAGAAAAACAAAATTGATAAACCTTTTTTAGCCAAACTCATCAAGAAAAAAAAAAGGGAGAGGGCCTAAATCAATAAAATTAGAAATTAAAAGGGAGAAATTGTAATCAACACCACAGAATACAAAGGACTATAAGAGACTACTATAAGCAACTATACTCCTATAAAATGGACAAACAGGAGAAATGGACAAATTCTCAGAAGAATACAATCTTACAAAGCTGAACTAGGGAGAAATAGAAAATATGAATAGTCTAATTACAAGTACTGATATTGAATCTGTGATTAAAAAACCTCCCAACAAACAAAAGTCCAGGACTAGATGATTTTACAGGTGAATTCTTCCAAACATTTAGAGGAGTTAATGCATATCTTTCTGAAACCATTCTAAAAAATTGCAGAGGCAGAAACACTTCCAAACTCATTCTATGAGGTCACCATCATCTGATGCCAAACAGGATGATGCCAAACATCATCCAAAGCCAAACAAAGAAACTGCAAAAAAGAGAAACTACTGGCTGATATCACTAATGAACATAGACACAACAATCCTTAACAAAATACTAGCAAATTGAAACCAACAATTCACTAAAAGTGGCAAACCCACTTTAAAATCTGCCCTGCGAATTGACTTTCCAAGGCCAGTATTGGTCAATTGTTTCAGCCCAAATTCCCTTGAAATTATAACTTTAGCTAAGGCTTGTACTCTAATGCTTTGTTAGTGGGTGAAATTCTAGGTAGTAAGAGGTAGGTAGAGATGAACATGCAATAAGAATGGAAAGAAACCAAATATAAGTTTTCTATTAAAGCAGTCCCACCTTCACAATATGTGGGCTTGGACTTTAGAGTTACTGCAACTTCCACTGAAGGACAGATAATGGAGACTGCCTAGTCCTTAACCCAAGAGAAATATGAGAGCCAGCAGTGTTTAGAGATTTAGTGATTAGGCAGAGGAGGTTGCTCTGGTCATGTCCTTTTTTGGTCAAACAACAGAGAAGGAAAGTAAGAATTAGCGAATCTAAGTAAGTGCATTCTTTGGGCCCAATAGCATAAATTATAACATCTAAATATAGATTATGTACATTACTCTTGGAATTATATTTTTGCTTTTATTAGTAAATTACTCAACTCATATGCAAATTGATCATTGCAATCAGAATCATTTTCTACATGTATTCTGTATCCTAGAAACATACATTTTTTAAAAAACCTTATAACTGTGATACAAGTATCATTATCTTCAGTTTAGAAACACTATAACTGAAGCTAAAAGAGATGAAATAACATTCCATTATCAGGTAATTGGTGTTTGTGATTCTAGCCTAGGTCTGTCTGAGTTTAGTCCCCTGCTTATTCTACTTTACCATGCAACTTAATAAAAACAAATCACTGCTTGTTCATTACTTTGTAGTATAAAAAATTCATGAAAATAATTTTACCTTATTTAAAACTTATAGAATGTATGGCTTAATTATTACTGTTGTTTTATTTACTTGAAAGCTGACGTTCAGAATGGGCTAAACAGTGTACCCAACTTCACATTCCAAGAAATCATGAGGTGAAGGACATACTAGCACTGATCTGAAAATTCAGTAATCTGCCATAAGAATACCAGGAATACAGAAACATTTTACAATTTGTATTACAATTTATGTATCGCATTTGTCACTTCTCATTCCCCACTTTTGCCTGTCAATTTTGTTCTTTTTTCCTATGACAAAGGAAGATGAAACTTTGTGAAGAGCTGCCATAATATAGGCTTTATTCATAAAGCATTCCTACCTATGGAGAAGCACAGAAAAATACAGTAACCCCTATTGCCTAAGAGGAGGAAATATCTGTAAGTCCTTTTTAAAATTACTAAATCATTTTTTCTTTGTGCATTAAGAAAGTCCAAGATGTAACAAGATGGTCTGTGATAATAGTACAGATGCCTGAGGGTTTGTTGTGAGGTGCTTAAGTATGAAGATGTGCTACAGAGGCAGAGAGAACTAGAATCTAAACTGGTACTAAAGCTATTCAGTAACTATGAGACCCAGGTGAAGTTGACAAGTTCTTCCTATCTCAATTGTCTAGTAAGTAAAATGAGATTTCTTCTAGGCATTAAAATGGACATGTTTAACTTGTGTCAGTGAAAAGTAACATTTGCAATGTGTTTTGCAGGTGCCTAGTTCAGCTTCCGCAACGTGTGGCAGTTCTATGGTTTAATTGTAATAGTTTCACTGCCTGTTTTATTGTTTATATATTCCAGAAAATGGAGGGTGCTTATTCATTTCACCATCATCCCTCATGTAGTCCCACACAGTTGGGCACTAATAAGGTTAACTCTCAGCTGCTAACTAATTAATGTGAAATTGCTAAATACCCACATGAATTAAATCCTTATTTTCATCATGAATAACTTACTAAAAATGAAGGGCTGTTTAAGATTGTGTAAAACACTGATTAATTATCTATCAAAAATAAGAGTCCAGGGATACTTAAACTCTTTGCATTTTAATAGCAGAGAGTGTTCAACTCAAATCACTAAACTAAGTCATTTAACAATTGAGGATGCAAAAAATGAGCTCACAGCTATGAGAAGGGGATAATATGACACAAGAGAATGACCCTATTCCCCATTTTTGTGGCAGCATGTGAAGTGTGTTGCTGTGAAGTGAACAAACAAAATCACATATGGGGAGAGGCAACAGCTGTCTCCATAAAGTCTTTGGCTTCCTGCTGCCCTTCATCCTAGAGGCAGACGCGGTGTGGTTGATGGCTGCCCACCATGCTATACTTTATTGCTTCATTGACTGTGTTGCAAATGCTGACAACAGTTTACCAGCAGCAAAGAAATTATTTGATTTACCTCAAGTTCTTTTGCTACCACTCCAGAGTCTTGTGTGTCCTTGGTTAAATGGTGCCCTTGCAAAACTGCAAGGCAAAATAATAGTTTCCCCCTTAACGCAATAGATACAGTGCTGTGATGTGAAATTACTGGAAAAAAAAAAAGTGTGATTTGGGGAAATTACAGTTCCTTGTTTAGTATGTATTGTGCATGCCCTACAGCCTTCCCTAACCAGTAGCTCCCAATTTCATTTAAATTGTAATGATTTCCTTTAAGGACAATTAAGTTGCCTAAGAGCAGTGCATGCATACTAATGCAGCAAAGGCAAGGCTCAGTGTAGAAGAGAGTAATAACTGTTTATTAATATGATAATTAAGTGTTAATGCTTAGCAACCTAATGATATCTTTTAAATAACTTACATTTTGGAGCCAAATCCTGGCAAATGGAATTCTATTAAAAATAACAAAATGCACTGAATATAAAAATAAATGATGCTAATCTGCCATTAAATCACATATATTTTCTGATTTGCATCTCATATGAGAGAAATCTCCTATTCTCTCTTTCCTACCAAATATGCGAAACCAGTATAATTAGCCATGCCTATTTCAGAGTTTTTAATGCTTGTGGAGATTTATAAACACTCAAAGGGAAAGCAAAATAATAAAAAGTAGAGATGAAGGTGAATATCATTTTAGAATATCCATTTTAAAACTATTCATTTGAAAGTACATTTTCTAAATTTTCAAAAAAATTCTCAACTTGCAAAATATATCAAAATTGTAGCTTTCAAAACTTTAATACTTTCTATGAGTCCTCATTCTCTGGCCTCATATTTTCACAGTCTATACTATATAGAGAGTAAATATTTCCAACTTTTCCAGTATCATCTGGATTTTTCAATTTTTAAAACTCATTTTAAATTCCTAAAATGCATATTCTTAATCTTTAATTATTACTACATCTATTGTGACATATACATTTAAGAGCGTGACTAGACATTCTTAATTAGGTTCTGTACAATGTTAAATATTAAGAGACAAATAGAAATTGTTACTGTTCTTTCAGAATGAATAAGAGGGGAAATGTGTTCTGTAAGTGTGAGGTCATACTTCTACAAAGGCAATAAACAAAGTGTTCATGTGTTGCTTCCTTTTGGAAGTGGCCAAGTTGCTTCCTGATGCAAAGAGCCAACTCAGCGGAAAAGATTTTGATCTCAGCCAACTCAGCTGAGAAAGACTGAGGGCAGGAGCAGAAGGAAGCAACAGAGGATGAAATGGTTGGATGGCATCATTGACATAATGGACGTGAGTTTGAGCAAACTCTGGGAGATAGTGAAAGACAGGGAAGCTTGGCCTGCTGCAGTCACTGGGGTGACAAAGGGTCAGACACAACTGAGTGGCTGAAGAACAATAAAACTGCTTCCTATGTTGAAATGAAACACCACAACATCTTATTCAATGAGTGATTTTTGGTTTCTGATCTGCACTCTGAACTCAACAATCAAAGGAGGAAAATATCTCATCTAAGGGTCCATTTCTGAAATCCTGTTTTTTCTTTTTCTTACTTTCTCTTAGACATCCCACTTTTCACTGTTTTGCTATCTATATGGTTAAATATGCACAAACTCACTGACTAGAGTTCTCTGAAAGAAAACAAAATGTCTCATGAAATTCATTTTAGAGAGAGACATGTATGAATGTCGATAGTAGTAAAGGAAAAGTCACCTACTTAGTGGAGCAAATAAAAATGAGGACTAGAAACCCTCATTGGATTTAATTGCAAAAAACTCCTTAATGGCAATATAAAAGGGTAATATTTGAGTATCTGGAGCTATGTCACACTGCAATGGGCTGAAGTGTCAATTGGAATAAATTAAATCACAAGGAAATTAAAAATTTGAAAATTAATAAGTAATTTCCACAAAACATGAGTAATAAGGGAGAAAGAGATGTAGGGTATTAACTAGTGAGAGACGTTATAATTGAGAACTATTTTTTAAATAGAGTGTATATTTGTTTAAATGTGTTTAGATGTTAAAGAAGTATTCAGGATAAATTAGTTGAAGATTAGCAGGAAAGGAGAAAGGAATGATGAAGGTCCCTGAAGATTCAAGTAGGAGAAGATGAAACTCAAAGCATAAATGGAGATACTGGCTTAGAAGGCTACAGAACCACCTCTGTCTCTAAACCTGATAGAAAGGGAGTGAGATGGTTGTGTTTGTATTGTGAAGGCAAGAATCTCTTACATAACAATCTCAAATTCTCTAAAATAATATAGGAAGCATTAATATCTAACCTTTTCTTTCAGTTCAGTTCAGTCGCTCAGTCGTGTCCGACTCTTTGCGATCCCATGAACCACCACACGCCAGGCCTCTCTGTCCATTATCAACTCCCAGAGTCCACCCAAACCCATGTCCATTAAGTCAGTGATGCCATCCAACCATCTCATCCTCTGTCGTCCACTTCTCCTGCCCTCAATCGTTTCCAGCATCAGGGTCTTTTCAAATCAGCTCTTCACATCAGGTGGCCAAAGTATTGGAGTTTCAGCTTCAACATCAGTCCTTCCAATGAAAACCCAGGACTGATCTCCTTTAGGATGGACTGTTTGGATTTCCTTGCAGTCCAAGGGACTCTCAAGAGTCTTCTCCAATACCACAGTTCAAAAGCATCAATTCTTCTGCGCTCAGCTTTCTTTATATTCCAACTCTCACATCCACCTTTTCTTTACTACAAGTAATTTTATATTTGGTGTATTTTTCTCTAAAACACCAAGCATTATAGTTTTCAAAGTACAGATTTTCACAGCACACCTGTCATCATTCTCCTTTACTCTGCAGACCTCTCAACTTCAAAGGTTGCAGCCGGTCTAGTTAACCTTTCCCATTTCCAACTTCTGGCTCAAGATATTGTCTCCTTTCTTTTTCTGGACCTCTAGAGTAGTCAGGAATTCTTTCCTATTTGGCCCCAGGTTTATCCCTTTGGCTTGTGGTCAAAATTGTACTGACATACTGTCTACCTCCTTGCAAACTTGGCTGATATCCATTATACTAACTGGAGAAGGTTTTGTCTCTTGGCTAACCCTTCTATTCAAACAGAATCATAGTCCTCCTCCCTCCATTAGAGTGTGGAGGTATACACCATTTTTCTGCTTTCTCTACCTGACTTTGGCTATTAGTGTCTCACCTTTGATAAAGTATAATTAAAAAAAAAATACAGATAGAAAAAGAAGATTGCTTTTATATATGCTACTTATGTTGAGGAATTTGGACTTTCATTAATATTCCAAAAACCCAAATGTCTTTTGTTATCTAATATATGTCTCCTGAGCAAAAAGTAGGAGAATAGGATCCAGAGCTCTAGAAATAGGGATAGCTTGACTAATTTGGAGTTTAAATGGCTTCTTATTTAATTTTATGATTGAGTAGAATAGAATTTATATAGAAGGGCTAACCATGTAAAAGTAGTGAAAATAATAAGCTTCAATAAAAATGTTTCCAAGGAAACTTATGGAGGCAGCCAAACTCTAATCAAGACAAGTTAGTACAGGAAGAAGTCTAAATGGAGATAAAGGCCTTCATAAAAGTTGTCCCTGTCAACCTAAAGAGCAAACATGTGTCAATTGTTTGGGGTTAGCTAAATTGACATCTAACAAGTGAGTTTACTAAGAGATTCTAAGTGTGCATATAAAATGTACCCCTCAATGCCAGATGTTTATACTTACTATATATTTGCTTAATCAGATCCTTAAAACAATTTGCATCTGAGTACTTATAAGAAATCATGCACACTGCCTAGACCAATGAAATAAATTATATGGAACTAAAGCTACAAAGGAAATTATACGACACAAAGCCAGATAGCTTCATACTAGTGGAGGGGTTATGAATGCTCTATTTTTACAAGAAAATGCAGACAATAAACTATTGATTTTAAGATGTTGAAATGAGCCTGAATGTTTTACATTTATTTCCTTTGTGTATAATAGATATTATCAAACAAATATAATAAAT
This sequence comes from Bos indicus x Bos taurus, assembly GCF_003369695.1. Classification (NCBI taxonomy): domain Eukaryota; kingdom Metazoa; phylum Chordata; class Mammalia; order Artiodactyla; family Bovidae; genus Bos; species Bos indicus x Bos taurus. Next base: position 40,363,149 of record NC_040087.1, on the reverse strand, counting down.
TCTAAAAGAGAACTGCTATAAACAGAAAAGAAAACTTGGATCATTTTTTTAAATAGAGGAACAAAATGGTTGAATTAAGGAAAAAGGCAATTATTTCAAAAAGCACTTGATTAAACATAGGAAAAGAGGATAAACAGAAACAAGTGGACTTGTTTTCCCCCAGAAAAAATAATCACCAGTTTTCACTATGAAGGAGTTAATGTTTCCTGCAAGCATATATTTATGTGTGTGCAGTTGTGTGTATTTGTGGGGGGTGGGGAGTGATTGAAGAGGTATGAAAACTTCAGCAGGATCAAAACTGATTGTGACTTACATTCTTAAGAGTCACTTGATAAATCAAGTAGATAGTCCAAGATGGAGAATTCAGTACAAAAAGGTAGGAAAGATCTCCAATTCAGGATTGAATTGTGACTACACTAAAAAGTACAAAAGAAGAAAAATCTCCAGGAGAAAAGTGAAATCTCCATTCTAACTAGTCTCCATTTTACCTCCTTTGCTATGTCCTACTCATAACTGCATTTAAACTGAAAGGCATTCTCAGTGAAACACATTCTCAGTGTATTTTCTACACTGGCAGAAAATAAAAGAATGTAGATATTTTTTGAGTAATGACAAAGATTTGACCTAAGACAAGGCATTTCATTAGCACCCTCCCTTTAGAGCAGCCAGATACTGCTCTGATCTCCAGGACAAGTGCAGAAGTGAACTTGGTCCACCAGCTTCGATCATAAGTGAATGTTTCTGCCTCACCCTAAGATTCATTTGGAGGGGAATTTTCCAAGCAGGGGAAGAGAACACAAGTGATGATCAGTCGAATTTGCTATGTGGCGCCCGTCCTCAGTACCAGAAAAAGAAAAAACAAAGAAGAAGAAAAGCAGACTTACTATAGTGTCACAGTCCAAACCTACAAATGTCACATTCTTTGAAAATGTGAAATTAACATCAGAAAGCTAAATAAAACAAAACAAAACCACTAAGAAATTTAACAGAAATGTGTGACCTAAAACAAATAGATTGTCAGTCATTTCTCCAGCAAAGATGGGTTTATCAAAAATCAGCAGAGATTTGTAGTTCAGGGTCTGCAACCATGAGAAATCATGTGCAAGTCCCCATATGGTGGAGGAAGAATGCTTTAAACAAGGGAAAAAAGAAGTAGAGAAGGTTATAGTAAACAGAGTCCATGTTTTATATTGGCAAAGTCCTTACCAAGAAAAAAAGAGGAGTCTTTCTACTGCTCTTTTGACTTGGCTATCTATTATCACAGGTCCTGAGAGTTTCCCCATCTGGCTACGTTACTCAATTTAATTGAAATTTTTATTTTACTTTTTAATTTCTCCCTTTTTATCAACATCTTTCTCTGAAAGAATCACTTGAAAGTGTCCCATTTCCCCTTTTCTGTTCTTCAGTGCCAGGAAGGACATTTCCTGGGAGTTGTGTCTAACATCAGCAGGAAAGTGCACAGATTGGAAACTTATTGAAAATACATTCGAGTAACAAGGAGTAGGAGAAAGAATTCCCAGATGCCTTTTATCTAAAAGTCATATATTATCATGATCATAGGCATTGGAGATCATTTGAAGTGTTATGCAATCATCAAAGGTTTGGCTACAAACTTGTAATGGGCCTGTGCCAAATAACTTTGGAAAGCTATCTTATCAGATGTTATCTTGCTTCAGTTTCAGGAAGCAGATAACAGGTTACCAGAGTATTGCAGGTCCAGCAAGAGTTTGGTGCTTTATTTAGGTGTATCACATGAATTCAAGAGCCTATGCCTCAGAGTAGCAGTATAAGGGTTGGTTAGCAGTACCTAATAGGAACCTTTTCAGGGAGGTTGAAAGTTCCTCTGGAAATGCCTTTCCAATGCACAAAATCTCCAGATGATAGAGTGTGATGTTTAGTGTCTTTGTCCTCTAAAGGTACACTGTGAAAAGACTGCTCTACCAAAACATGGTTATTTTTTAATAAAAGCAATCAGGCCTATGTAATATTGAAGTGTCTCTCTTTTAGTCAATTGTGGATCAAAAAAAGCAGGAGCCAAGTGCATAGGGTAAGAGATTATGAATTTAAAAAAAGGAGTAGATCTGTGATTTAGAAGAACAAAAGACAATGCTTTTAGCCAAGCTGTTTGGCGAGCCTCTACAAATTTGATCAACTGAGTCTTAACAATACCATTAGTACATTCAACTAAGCCAGAGAATAGAGGACAGTAAGCAAAGTGTTATAAAATCAGCCATACAGCACAGACTTGTTGAAGCATCAGGCCAGTAAACTGGGTTCCTCAATCACTATGGTGCTTGAGAGAAGTTTCCCATGTATGAATAATCTATTCCTAAAGGACTTTAACCACAGATGAGCAGTAGTCTGTCTACAATGAAAGGATTCAGTCCAATGTGCAAACATACAGAGTGTGCCTAAGACATATTCATATCCATTAGACAGAGAAAGTTTTGTGAAATCCATTTGCCAGAACTCAAATGATCCATTAGTCAGTTTTAAATGTCCAGGAGCAATATAAACAAGCTTTTCTGGGTTATACTTTAGACAAATGGGATGAGTGACATAGGAACTACTAACCCATTAATGCTTCCTCACCACTATTGATTCATGAATGCTTTCATTTTGTCAGTAGACCAATGGTATGATGCTTGTATAGTGGTTAAGAGTGGATATTTTAGTCTTCAGTAGGATTGGTCTATTATTTGGTCCAAACCTGAGCTTTCCCTGTATATCGAAACAACGGTTGTTAAATTTCCAAACTCTTTTTTTTTCTTTTCTGAGGCCAGTTATTGGGCTTCTCTAGCCAATTTTTCTAAGATATTATTTGGGGAAATATCCTTTTGAACTATGACAGAGATCTGGCGGAGGGGGTGATTAGTTCTTTTAAGGGCATTATTCTTTGTGGAAATGTTAGCAAACTGATATCCCTTAGTTTCCAGTGAGTCAAATTTAAAATACTGAAGAATCTTAATAATGGTTAAAGGAACAAGTAAAAGTATTACATCCAATTATTTCTGAACATAGGGGTCTTTTTAATATTATTTCCACTGGAAGTAAGGAAGACATGTTGCTTCCACAACATTCCCAAATCATGAACTACTCTGTAAACATATCTACTATCAGCATAAATATTGGCAACTCTGTCCTTGGCTGAAGCACAAGTCTGTGTAAGAAGGTATAATTCAGCCTTTTGGGCTGAATTAGCCATTGGTAAATATGCCACCTCCACAACATCAAAAAGAGTTGTAATAACACCCCAACATAAGGTTTGCCATTGTCACCTTTTAAATAAGATCAATCAGTTGAACCATGAGAAGTCACGTTACATAGAGATAATGATCTATGTATCTCTGTACTCTCTGTAATGATCCCTAGGAGTCAGAATGTTGCTTGTCAGTGTCAAGTGGTCTTGAACAACCTCATTGATGATGGAGGGAACAAGAGTAGCAGGGTTAAGGTTGTTACAATGTAAAAGAGTTATGTGAGGAGCACTTAACAAAAAGACTTCAAAAGAGGTGAGGTAGCTGACTGAGAATTGTTGACTGTGATGAGAATTTAGGAGAATTTCTATTCCATGATGGAGAAGGAAATGGCAACACACTCCAGTATTCTTGTCAAGAGAATCTGTGGACAGAGGAGCCTGGTGGGCTGTTGTCCATAGGGTCTCACAGAGTCGGAAACGACTGAAGCAACTTAGCATTCATGCATGCAATGGAGAAAGAAATGGCAACCCACTACAGTATTCTTGCCTGGAGAATCCCAGGGACAGAGGAGCCTGGTGGGCTGCCGTCTACAGTGTCACACAGCGTCAAACACGACTGAAGTGACTTAGAAGCAGCAGCACCTATTCCATGAGGTAAAGTAGTTAAATGGGATGCCACAACAATTTTGTTCAATGGCCCTAACCAAAAGGATAGTGGCTATACTGGTTTTAAGGCGGGGGAGTATCCCTATGCCACAAAATCTAGCTGATGTCTATAATATCTGATGGTCAATGATATTCCCCACGTTTTGGGATGAGTAGCTTATCATCCTTTTCATATATGAAAAGGAAAAAGGTGATCTAATGATTAGAGGATTAAAAGCTTGTAGGTTCATCAAACTCTCCTTTCAGGCCTTGACATTTACCTGATTCTCCCCATAAATTGGGTCAGTGTTTTATTTAGTAAAACACACAGAGGTTTGACAATAAGAGAGAAACTGAGAATCTAGTTTTATCAGTAGCCATCTAGCTCAAGAAGACCTCACCTTTGGCACTTATTTTGTTGTTGGGGGAAACTTAGAACACCATGAAGTCTATCTGGATCTAGGGTGTAGCTCTGCTTCTAATAACAGATGTCCTAAATATTGAGCTTGGGTTGGTAAGTTGCAGTTTTTCTTTGGTGACATTGTGTACCTTGAAGGACAGAGCTTTAGCAAGTGGGTGCTCTCTCCTGTGGGGAGTCTGGGAAGGAGAGTAAGGAAGCAAGTCATCCAAATATTGCAACAAAGTAGAACTTCTAGGGAGCTTCATATGATCCATATCTTTCAGGATTTGTGAGAAATAAGAACTTTCAGTAAAACCCTGAAGCCTTGTTGTCCTGGTGAAATGTTTTTCTTCCAAAATGAAGTCAAAAAGGTATTGGCTAGTTTCATCGCTAGAGAATGTGATGCATAAATCAGTTACAGGAAAGAATGTACTTCTGGTAGGAATGAATGTTAGCAACATATGATGGTTGAAAATGACAGGGTATCAAGATATAACAGTGTTGTAATTGTTCAGAGATTGGGACAAACCTCCAACCTTGGCTCTTAGGTTTTCTCACAAAAAAAAAAAAAAAAAAAGGAAGAGTTACAGAAATGATGTGTGGAGAGGGACCAAGGTGATAGGCCTTGAGTGCTATTATCTTCTAAAATGGGCCTTAAGTCTTGAAGGGATTCTTTACTTATAGGGTATTGATTAGCTCTGTGAAGAGGTTTTTAAAGCCCTGTTTAAATCTTGATGGGAGGTGCTCTGTGAATTTAACCAACATCGGAAATTTTGCCCGTAAGAAAGATGGTCACAGATTCAATAGGGATAAATAACCAGTGTTCCCAGAATTAACTCTAGTGCTATCAGAGAGAATACAAATGAAAGATATCAAAAGGATGATTTAATTCACCTGGTTGGTTACTTTGATGACTACTGTCAAATTCTAGAATTATTTTCCTTTAGTTGAGAGGAAGAAATTCGGACATGATATTTTTAAATAAGTCGTGGGCAAATGAAAAGGTAGTGGCAAAGGAACTGAGGAGAAAAAGGTATGTATCTCTCAATGGACCTAAACAAAAGAAAACAGATTCTGAGGCAGGAATTTCCTGAGGTTCATTAGAGATCCCCCACTGTTTGAGATGTTTTAGTTCTCTGAGGCAAGGGCTGCTTTATAGCTATGGGGTTGCGCACTGAGAATGTGGCTCTGGTATCAATTAGAACTTGGAGAGACTCATACCCAATCTGGAGAAATGTTTCTCCAAGCCAATTAAGAGGAGCGTGGAGAAGAGTTCCTCTAATTCCTCAGAGCCCTATCATTGAGAATTGGAAGGACATTGGAAAGGCTGGTTAGATATCTGAAAAGTGCCTAAAGCACTTACATTTTTAACAATCTCTTTTTCTTTGTCTTGGCTTCTGCATTAATAGCAGAAACTAGGAAAATTTTGGTTCCATTTAGGAACCTTCATTTTCTGGAGTTGAAGATTCCAAATTTTAGCTGCCTTCCTTTTAGATTATTCATCTAGAGTGCTAGAGAGCTAGTTTACCAGATTAACTAAACCTGGAGTGGACATAATTTCCTAATCCATCCTGGTCCTTTTACAAGAAGAGAAAACGTCCCAGGTCAGCCCATTAATAAAAGCAACCCAAATGGAATTAACATCTAAAGGTACACCAGAATTTTCTTTAAAACTAATCTGAAGTCAATTACAATAGTCATGAAGGGTTTAGTCAGATTGTTGTGCACAAGTTAAACTTTGTTCCAATCAATGGGCTTTGGAAAAGCTCTAGAAATTGCTCCATGAGACACCTTGTGATTGCTCAAGCCTGATCATATAAGTTATTAACCTACTTTCCCAGTTATAATTCTAGAGATCTTACAGGATTTTTCCCGATTGGTGATTTTTATCAATGCTAGGCCTGGCCTTCAGGGACAAGCATATAAACTATCTGATATAAGAAGTCAGGTTGATAAGTTTCAAGGACTATATTAAAATCCTTAGCAAATCTGTGAGCATCTTTGGTTACTTTGGAAAAATCTTTGACTATGGCTCACAATGTCTATGGGGTCGCACAGAGTCGGACACGACTAAAGTGACTTAGCTTAGCTATGGCTCACATTTCAGATTTTGTCCAGGAAATATAAGAAATTAAAGGTTTTGCCTCTGGATCCTTAGGAGGCTTAATTTTATATGGATAGGTTCTGCCAAATTCAGAAGAAAAGAGGGGTTTGGTAAGAGAATTAGTGTAAGGGATTGAGAAGGCATACATGACTTAGAAGGAAAGGAGAAAATAGTGCTGGAAACAGGGTCTGGCCACACAGAGCTGAGGGAGATAAGAGGCTCCAGAGGTGGGGCCAGAGACAAAGAAGCCAAGGAAGAAGGGCTTGAGATTTCGGAGGCCATTTTACCTTTCTTTAATCATTTGTCTCAATCTTAGAATCAAATTGTGAAGATAGGCTATTTTAGACTCTTAATAAGATTTAAAACCTTCAAAATACTAAAAAAAAATAGGTATTGCACTCAATAGCAGAAATTTTTAAGCTATTGTAACTCAATTTGATTTTTGTTTGTTTGTTTTGTTTATAATTAGGTTTGGGACTTACAAAAGTTCCTCATAATAGCCATTGATATTCTAAATAGACTTTGGTCAGATCAGTCTCAGTCATAAAAATGCATGAGAAAGGACAAAAGTTTTTAAACATTAAAATCAGTCATGGTCCTGGTAGAGGGGATCCACTCAAAATATTTATATAACTGGGATTCTATTTCTCAGAAATTTTTCTTTAGATTGAAATAATTTTCAAACAGTTTTAAAAACTTATGGCTCAAGCACTTCAATTCAAGTAGCTGGCAAGCTGAAGCAGCCCCTGTACCCACAGGAATGAAATAATGTCTTCTCAGCCAGTTTAGGTTGAAACAGCCTGATCCAAAATCAGACCAAACTCCCAAAGGAGTACTCACACACAGAACATAGCCTTAACTGGAAAGAACAAAACCTTAAAACAGATCCTGAATAAGTCTACAGTGCTTCAAACATGAAGACCATGTGAGTTTGAATCCAGAATAAAGGCCCACTTTCAAACTCCAGAGCCAGAAGAAAAGTTGTGAGCGCAACAGTCTCAAATTTAAGTATCACAATTGTTTGCTCCCCAGCTCTAGAGCTGGAGGCTTTTGGAGGTCTTCTCCAGTTCGTATTTGGGTCACCAACATGCAGCCCTAAAACAATAGACTGCCTGTTATTTTTCCAGCAAAGATAGGTTTAATTGGAATCAGCAGGGAATTGCAATTTGAGATCTGCAATCATGGTGAGCCATGTTTTTATATAAGGGAAAATGAAGTTGGAGGGCAGAGTAAACAGAGTACTCAGATTTTCATTGGCTGAGTCCTTGTCAGGAAAGAAGAGGTGCCTTTTCCTATTGGTTTTTCCTCTTGTCACAGGGCTTCAGAGCTCCCCCTGCTGGTCTCCCAAAGTTTCTGCTTGTTAGTTCTTGAATTGCTCAGTCAGTCCCAACTCTTTGCGACCCCATGGACTGTAGTTGGCCAGGCTCTTCTGTCCATGGAATTCTACAAGCAAGAATATTGGAGTGGGTAGCCATTCCCTTCTCCAGGGGATCTTCTGCACCCCGGGATTGAACCCAGGTCTCTCTCATTGCAGGCAGATTCTGCACAGATGGAGCCATCAGGGAAGCCCAAGAATACGTTCGCCAGAGGATCTTCCTGACCCAGGAGTCAAACCGGTGTCTCCTGTATTGCAGGCAGATTCTTTACCAGCTGAGTTACAAGTGACTGCAGCAGAAATGTATACCTAATCTCCTCTTCAAATCCCAGAAAAGCACAGAGGTGGAAGTCCGTACCTAACATAGAGGGCCAGAGTGAGAAGCAGAGCTGAAAACCAGAGGACTGATTGAAGGTCTAAAAAAGGAACAAATGTGCACTATGTCTTTCTCTATCCCACCTGTATACACATTACACACACACAGAGCAAAACTTCTGGCAAAGTGCAAGTGGTTTTTCTCTTAAGAAATTAAAATAGAAATAAGGTGAGTCAAAGCTTTCTGATGAAATACTAGAGTCTCAGATTCTGGGGGTTCTAGAGTCCTTGGCTAATAGTCAGGTGCCTGACTGTTCACCTTGAAGTAATGACTGCCAGTCATTCCCAACTTTTCCCCATATGTATCGATGTCCCTACAGAGTTCCCAGTCTAGGAAGGTGAGAAATCATTCACTGTATACCACAGAAAAAAACCAATAACCAATATCACCTTTCCACTGTTTATTTATTGAATATAATTGGACAACCAGAGACTAGCAGATAGATAACGGGGTACAGTGGTAGACATAAAAATGGCAGTTAAGATCAACAACAAAGATAATTTCTAGAGAAATATTAATTCAAAGGCTTATATTTCACAATATTTATATATCCAGAGAGACTGGGGGAGGGGGATAGTTACATCTTTAACACAAAATTAGAATGCCAAGGGGGAGAAAAAAGGAAAGATCAGAGACTAAACTACATGAGAATATGTTTGTGTGCAAAACACAAAGATATATTAGATCATCCATTCAACACGATCTTATGGAATGTCTGCTGTGTGTCTGCGTGTCAGGCATCTTCTCCACAGGCTCTTTTACATTTGAAAATTGTTTGGGTAAAAAACACACCAAGAATTCAGGTTAAAAATACTGTTATCACTGAAAATGAAAGAAATTGTATATAGGAAAGAAATTCCTATAGTGTGCAAGTAATAAACATCAAAATATTAAATGAAATGAGCTGGGCACTAGAAGTCATACACAGGACAAAGTCCTAAGGCATATTGGTAAGTCTGTAGCAACTACTGACAAATGTTATGGTCATTTTAATGATTTTTTTTCCTCTACCAATATTAATTGCATTGCTTTTTTTCTTGAAAATATTTATGAATGCTATGATCCATATGATGCTCAGCTACTGTTTTTATTACTTCTCTTAGGAATTTTTAGTCAGTTGTCAGTGTGGCCAAATTTTATAGAACAAAATGCTTAAATTAAGAGAAAGCATACCATAATTGAGAAAATGTTTATTTAATAGGAGAAACTGTAAGGTTTAAGGGATGGTTGAAAAATTTAAAATGTACAAACTCCACCAGTAAAATTAGCTAAAGAACACAGGTTCCTTTCTCAGATTTGAGTCTTGGAGTAATTGATGCAGAACCCACAGTTCCCTGATTCTCTGCTTAGGGAATCAGTCCTTCCCTATGAATTGTTGAGAAATTAAAATATCTTCGTCTGTCTCTGAGTCAGCTATTTCTGGTTGAGCCATTTATTACATGTTAAGCTATTAATAGTGTTTAATATCCCCATCTTTACTCTTACTTTAATTTAAAAGCAAGAGAGTTCTGCTGTAGGGAAGTCAATTAACTACTCATTACTGTAAATATGATGAAGGTAGAAAACCTTATACTGCCATCATCCTGGAAGGTACTTACAGGCTGATTTAAGAGAAAGGTTAGCAGAATATTTATGGTGTGTCCGACTTCTCAAGTGTAAATTTTGAGTAAATCTGCAGGTGAGTGTATTTGATTAGTGCTCACATTGCCTCTGCACTGACTCAATACATAAAAATGGGCTGGAATAAACTGACGTGAGAAAATGGTTGAATGTGGTCAAACTCCTAGTTCAGATTCTTGTTTGGGGCTCTACAAAAGCAAAGTCATTTATTTTTCATTTCAATTGGTCGTTTTGCTATTCAGAAGCCATCAGTTCACTTGTCTGTTTAATAAATAGCTACTAGTTTACCGGATGCCAAGGAATATATGAGATATTAATTTATCTCATTCTTACACAGAGATTTTTAGTGAGAATTTACAGAGTTCAGTATCGTCCTGACCTATGAGAATAACATTGTGATTAGCAGGCAAAATTCAGTATGACTACTTCCATCTGAAATCTACTTCAGATTCTCTTTGCAAGTCTTTCCCCGAGGGAAGCAGTTGAGTAGACTGGTTCTAAAATTTTGCATTTATGAACCTCAGCTGGTTACATTCAAATTATCAATTCATCAGCACATAGAGCAACAAAAATGATTTTATTCTAATATTATTTGATTTGCTTATCAAAGGAGTCACCCCATTTTAAAGTTGCAGCTTTCTTTCAGCTCTCCACAGGAACCACAGGGTTCCAGGAAAGACTAGAAGCTTCCTCTAATATATCTGTTATTATTTAGCAAAAGAAAAAAAGCATTTCAGAACAGTTTGACCTAGAAAAATATTTCCTCTTTACATTTCCAAAATAAATATTTCTGGACTTATTAAGATAGATTTAACTATGGCAAAATATGATAACTATATCAATACTAAGTAATATATTAAATAAAATTGAATGTGATTGTAATTGGTAAGCTTGTTCCAGTAAAATATTTGAGAAGATTAAGTACTCTAATTTTTTAAAAATTTATTCATACTGGATTAAGTATAAAATATATGGGCATCTCTTTAAAAATTCAGTGTTGTGCCTCTCTGTCAGAAATATTTTACCATTGTTCCTATAAAAAATTCACATCTGATTTATATCATTTTGACTAAAATTACCTTTTATGGGTCTATAACACAAGTTATGTGTCAAGACTATTCTTGCCTTGAATTTTTCCCCCTTTGGCAAATCCTACTGAGCTCAAAATTTTTTCAAGGATATCAACATTACAAGAATTACATCATCTGAGGAAAACAGAAAATAAACTTTGAAATGACCTGAAAAAATTACTGTGGCTGGGTTAATGCAGTGAGATGCAAGTGATAAAACGTGAAAGGCAACAAAACTAATCAGACACATAGATAGTAATCTGTTAATGAAAATATAAGCTTTAAAAAGACCTAGGAGTGATAACAGGAAATAGAGAAAATAAGTCTTTCCAAAGAAAACCATTTTGATGACCTGTTGATTCAAGTAATTAGAAATTTTTATACTAAAAAAAAAAAGTTTAAACAAGGAAGTGATGGCAACTTGACATTTATGATGCTTGCTGAGTAAACACTGTGGCCCCAAAAGTCATTTTGATTAGAAGAGTCCAAAGAAAAAAAAAAAAAGAAGAGTCCAAAGAAGTACCCTATTTCAACATTCTAGGGTGAAAATGTGAAAAAATGTTCAGAGTTAATATGAAGAAGCACAAATTTTATAGATATATACCCTAATCAGTGAGAAATGTTCCAAAAAGAGAAATTTTCTAAACCAAAAGAATAGATGATGGAAGACTAAAGACATAATGGGAATACTGACGTACATATAGCTCTTTAAAGAGCTGGTCATTATTCAGTCTCTTTCATTTGATCCTTACCTCCACCGAGTAGGACACATGAGGACCATACAGTCTCTTCAGCAGACACTAACAGAGGCTCAACTGCTCAGACTGTCTATGTGTTTTTCCAATACACCCATAACTTCCGGCATCTCTTCTTTGTTCATTTCCTTCTGATTCCTTCTGCTATGCCTTTTTTATTTTAATTTTTTTCCAGAAAACAATGTGTTACAATTATGCTATGGATCTCATGCACTTTTCTTCCAGTTGAGAAAAATCAACTTGTTTAGCCAATTTTATGTTTTCTGCCCACACACAGCTTTAAAGAGGGCCTAGACCAGGGTTATATGCTGTGTCTTTGTCTCTGAGCTGCTTTCTGTCTGTATTCTACACTCTCATCCTTCTACATTTTGAGGTGAAGATTTTTCCCATTTTAAACATCTACTGGGGTTGAGACCACTAATCACATCCTCTCTTCCCTACCTTCTAAACTAATGGCCATGTTTAAAGTGAGTATATCAAGAACAGAAGTGCTGGAGAAAGCAGTTGGAGTGAGCCTAAATTCAATCAACCCAGTCTTGACAGCACACTGAGGATACATTCAAGTCTGTAAACCAGAAATGTTTACATAAACAAGCATCGCTTTCTCACCCTGGATAGACAAGAAAAAAGAAAAGGAAAGCAGACCCTTCCATATAGGAACTTCAGAACTTTCAGTTGAATGGAAGATATAAGTGATGAGTAAAATAAAAGACAGATGTATTTCTCTAGTTGAATTTCTTCTACATTAATAATGAGATTATTTTTATCTGTGAACGAGTCCAAAAATGTGGCTAAAACATGACAGAAGTTTAAATTCTTTATCACTTAATCTTGCAGGTAGTACAAGATTGTTAGCACAACTCCAGCATCCTGAGGGAGCCAATCATTTTTCAAATTGTGTCTCTTTAAATCTTTGTACTTAAATTCCACTCTGTGGAATTTTGTTCAAGAAATCTTCCTCTGGAAGCACTAGTTCCAATCAGCTTACAAAAATGGAAAAGATGAAGAAAAGATTATGCACCCTTCCTCCAAGGAGACTGATCTCAAGTGCACACACCACTTTTTTCTATAGTACGTTGGTCAAAACTAAAGTCATTTTCAATTCTACTTTGAAAAATACTGGAAAATGTAGTCTTAATTCTGTGTGCTCCAAGCACACAGAATTAGGCTAAAATTCAAATTTCTATAACTAAGAAAGAAAGGGAGAACCAGTTCATAGAACCAGTTTAGAGTGGTAGTTAATTAAGGCCTGGGGATTTGTCAAGGAGAACACATTTCCAACGGGAAGATGAATAAGTTCGTGGGATCTAGTGTACAATATGGTGATTATAGTTAATTATAATGCGTTATAATATACTTGAAAGTTGCCAAAAAAGTAGAACTCAAATATTCTCACCACAAAAAAAGAAATAGAATTATGTAGCATGATGTAGGTATTAGCTAATGCTATGGTAGTAATCATTTTGCAATGATATAAGTGTATCAAATCAACGCACTTGTACACCTTAAATTTGCACAGTGTTATATGTCAAATGCATTTCAGTAAAGCTGGGGGGAAAGGTTTAGGGAACATTGTGCTTCTATAGGGGCACACTTGCATATAAAGACTATATATTACCATTTGTTGTCAATTTTATACAATTATTTAGCATGAACTCTTTTATTCAGGAAGATAGTTACCATCTCATTCCTGTCAGCAAGATAAAATGAGTTATCATGTACATCTTTAGGTTCATCACAAACAGCCAACTGCGTGAGTTAGAACAGGTAGTGAAACCATAGGGACAGATGAGTGCATTGGGCAATAGTGATTTGCTTGCCTATTAACTAATATCCCTTGTGGTAACAAAACCTCAGTTTTCCTTCCCCACAGTCTCAGTTCAGATGACTTATATTTCTACTCCTGTCACTTTCTCCCAGATTTCAGGACTGAGTAGGTAACTCTGGACTGGTCAATTGGGGAGTTCTATTCCCCCAGGCCATATTGATGGGGATGGAGCACAAGATAGATCAATAGGAACCCTTCAAAACTATTTCCAAAGCAGAGGTAAATGTTGTGGCGAGAACAGAATCCTGCCTGATTGTCAGGACAACCCTGAGACTTTAAGACTTTTTGTTACATAAACAAATAAATTACTGTTTTGCTGAAGCCAATTTGAGTTGGATTTCTGTAACTTTTTCCTTTTGTCTGGACAAAGTGGAAATCAAACTTGGAATCTTTATTTTCTAATTTACAATAATAATTGAACAATGGCATTTAATATGAATATGATACAGAAACTTAAGATAATGTCAATGATTCTGGCCTTTTAGTATTCACTGTCTGGTATTATCCCCTCTTCTTGAATGTGGAGCTGACCCATTGACATTCTTCATGCTTGAACAGATGACAAGCATGATGGTTTGTGCCCTCAAAGATTGACTTATGAAGCATTGTGGCTTTTGCCTCACACCCTTTCTTACTCTCTTGGCTTACTTGCTCTGACGGGAAACAGCTACCATATCTGAGCTGCCCAATGGAGAGGTTCAAGTGGTTTAAAAAAAAAAAACAAAAAACCAAAGTCTCCAACCAATAGCCAACAAGGACCTGAGACTATTGTCAGTAGTGGGCTTGGAAGGCACTCTCCACCTAATCTAGCCTTGATGAGAATGTAGTTCTAGCTCATAACTTGATCTCAAATTTATGAGACAGAGTAGCGAAGAGTCGGACACTACTGAGTGACTTCACTTTCACTTTTCACTTTCATGCATTGGAGAAGGAAATGGCAACCCACTCCAGTGTCCTTGCCTGGAGAATCCCAGGGACGGGGGAGCCTGGTGGGCTGCCGCCTATGGGGTCGCACAGAGTCAGACACGACTGAAGCGATTTAGCAGCAGCAGCAGCAGTGAGCTGAGAGACCCAGCTAAGCTACAGTAAGATTTCTGAACCACAGAGACTGTGATATAATAAATGTTTATTGTTTTAAGTTGCTAAGGAGTAACCTTGTCATGCAGCAATAGAATGAGGTTAATCCCAAACAGATTAACAATAAAATACTCATCTTCCAAAGACAAAAAGTATAATTGAAATGATTATATTTATCAATAACTATTTATAGTGGAATTTGAATTATTAAATTTATGCATGGTTTCTGGTATAATATAAACACCAGAAATTAAAGTAAAATTTAATACAAAAAATTTTAGGTAAAAGGGAAAAGAACACTGAATGGTGGGGAATAAACAATTTCTACTACCCTTACTACCTGCTTACAGACTAATATGCTCCCATGAGGTAGGTAGAAAAACATTCACATATTTAGCCACAACTTTTTTTACTCTGATCAGTCATTTTCCAACTGCCAGATATGAGTTTTTACCCCTGCTTAGTCTGATTAATGTTAGTGTATGTTTTGCTATTTTTTACTTTGTTTCTTTGCTTGTTTGTTTCATTAGGTGTGAAGAACAGAAGTGTTAGGACACCGCATACTCTGCCATCTTTTCTTTGTCAATTTTCTTTGATTTATGCTACTGTGCTCACTCTGGATACTTTCCAGTTTTTCAGACACATGAAATCTTCTTTGATCATATAATTTTAAGGAAAGAAGTGCACATATGATAGTTTCATATATATTCTCTTATATTATCATAGTAGCTGTGGTGGCAGTTATAAAAAGAATACATATTATTCCAGATTACTAATTTGTCAATTGACTGGCAATGTACTTTTAAAATGCATGCATCCTTTCTTCTCTTAATGGTTGGTTTCAAAGCTTCTCATGGGCTGAGACTATATAACTTCCTCAAATCCCAAATAGACACAGCTGCAACACATATAGGGAATTGATAAACAAAAATTGCAGAATGAATAGTAATAACAAAAGAGATGAGAAAGTAACTTAATGCAAAAAAAAAGAAGAAAAGAAAGGAGAATAAAGCATAGGGAAATAATTTATGCTACTTTCATGAAATAGAACCATCTGGTACATAAGTAAGAGCAGGCGAGATTACCATGGTACTCAATTGGAAAAAGACACACTCTTTACCTATCTACCTACATTGCATATAAATTCAATGTTATTCAAAATACATAACTGAAAACATTGCTTAAAATGTACATTGTGCTCAAACTAAAGAGGAAAACACAATAACAACACATTTTCATTAACATGCATAACTGTAATCAGTTGATGCATGAAATTGAAAAATTACCTTTGCAGGTCAATTTTTTCTAACATAACAATCCAACTCTACATTTTTATGAAAAGAACAAACCAAATGATATTGAAAATAATCTTATACCCTAAACCTTAATGCCAATAATATTAGCAGACACCCATAACCACTAGACCTTCAGGTATGACCAAATCAAATCCCTTATTACTATAAGTAGAAGTGAGAAATAGATTTAAGGGACTTGATCTGATAGAGTGCCTGATGAACTATAGACAGAGGTTCGTGACATTGTACAGAAGACAGGAATCAAGACCATCCCCAAGAAAAACATATGCAAAAAAGCAAAATGGCTGTCTGAGGAAGCCTTACAAATAGCTGTGAAAAGAAGAGAAGCAAAAAGCAAAGGAGAAAAAGAAAGATATACCCATTTGAATGCAGAGTTCCAAAGAACAGCAAAGAGAGATAAGAAAGCCTTCCTCAGCAATCATGCAAAGAAATAGAGGAAAACAATAGAATGGGAAAGACTAGAGATCTCTTCAAGAAAATTAGAGATACCAAGGGAATATTTCAAGCAAAAATGGTTTCAATAAAGGACAGAAATGATATGAACCTAACAGAAGGAGAAAATATTAAGAAAAGGTGGCAAGCATACACAGAAAAACCATACAAAAAAGATCTTCACCACCCAGAAAATCACGATGCTGTGATCACTTCCACTTATCTAGAGCCAGACATCCTGGAATGTGAAGTCAAGTGGGCCTTAGAAAGCATCACTATGAAAAAAGCTAGTGGAGGTGATGGAATCCCAGTTGAGCTATTTCAAATTGTAAAAGATGATGCTGTGAAAGTGCTGCACTCAATATGTCAGCAAATTTGGAAAACTCAGAAGTGGCCACAGGACTGGAAAAGGTCAGTTTTCATTCCAATCCTAAAGAAAGGCAATGCCAAAGATTGCTCAAACTACCGCACAATTACACTCATCTCACATGCTAGCAAAGTACTGCTCAAAATTCTCCAAGCCAGGCTTCAGCAATATGTGAACCGTGAACTTCCAGATGTTCACGCTGGTTTTAGAAAAGGCAGAGGAACCACAGATCAAATTGCCAACATCCTCTGTATCATGGAAAAAGGAAGAGAGTTTCAGAAAAACATCTATTTCTGCTTTATTGACTATGCCAAAGCCTTTGATTGTGTGGATCACAATAAACTGTGGAAAATTTTTCAAGAGATGGGAATACCAGATCACCTGACCTGCCTCATGAGAAAGCTGTATGCAGTTCAGGAAGCAACAGTTAGAACTGGACATGGAACAACAGACTGGTTCCAAATAGGAAAAGGAGTACGTCAATGCTGTATATTGTCATCTTGCGTATTTAACTTATATGCAGAGTGCATCATGAGAAACGCTGGGCTGGGGGAAGCACAAGCTGGAAACAAGATTGCTGGGATAAATACCAATAACCTCAGATATGCAGATGACACCACCCTTATGGCAGAAAGTGAAGAGGAACTAAAAAGCCTCTTGATGAAAGTGAAAGAGGAGAGTGAAAAAGTTGGCTTAAAGCTCAACATTCAGAAAATGAAGATCATGGCATCTGGTCCCATCACTTCATGGCAAATAGATGGAGAAACAGTAGAAACAGTGGCCGACTTAACTTTTGGGGGCTGCAAAATCACTACAGATGGTGGTAACTGCAGCCATGAATTAAAGACGCTTATTCCTTGGAAGGAAAGTTATGACCAACCTAAACAGCATATTGAAAAGCAGAGACATTACTTTGTCAACAAAGAGTCATCTAATCTAGGCTATGGTTTTTCCAGTAGTCATGTATGGATGTGAGACTCGGACTATAAAGAAAGCTGAGCACAGAAGAATTGATGTTTTTGAACTGTGGTGTTGGAGAAGACTCTTGAGAGTCCCTTGGACTGCAAGGAGATCCAACCAGTCCATCCTAAAGGAGATCAGTCCTGGGTGTTGATTGGTAGGACTGATGTTGAAGCTGAAACTCCAATACTTTGGCCACCTGATGCAAAGAGCTGACTCATTTGAAAAGACCCTGATGCTCGGAAAGATTAAGGGCAGGAGGAGAACAGAATGACAGAGGATGAGATAGTTGGATGGCATCACTGACTCAATTGACATGGCTTTGGGTAGACTCCAGCAGTTGGTGATGGATAGGGAGGCCTGGCATGCTGCAGTTCATAGAGTAGCAAAGAGTCAGACATGACTAAGTGACTGAACTGAACTGATTATATACAAAGATGTGGTTTAATTAACTGTAAGGCTGAATGATCAATGTTGTATATGGTCTATTTTTACCAAATTAAAGTACTCAAAACAACAAACTTATATTTACCAAAACAAGTGGTTTCTTAATGCTACAATGACTCACTTAAGATTGCTTTTTTCTTCATAAAACTAAGGATATTACATACAAAATTGTCATTGTATTTTGTGGTGTATAAACCAGAAGAGGCTTCAGGAAGTTCAATGATTTGTCCTTATACCTAAAAAACTTAGTCAATAGAGTTAAACCAACTTTATGAAAAAGGATAGAGAATGGTAAATGATAAATTTTTTTTGGAAAGTGATATCAGGCAAATGTGCTTGACTCAAGCTACTTTATCCATCTTCCAATTCTAAACTGATGAATGTCCACCTTCTCTTCATATTAATGCAATTCTCCATCATATGTATTAGGTACCTATATTGTCAATTATTACTACTACCATAATATATTTGAGTATTTTCTACTTGACAAAGAGTAGCTTAAGTGCAATTTTTGGTCTCTAGAGTATGGCATTTTCTAGTAAAATATTTTGTAATAAATAAATCTAGCATTATTAAATGATACAAAGTTATCACATATAATACATGTGCATATACACCATACATGACCCTCCTGGGTGTTGCTAGTTGTGAAGTTGTGACCCACAATCACACCTAATTGCTAGTTGTGACCCACCTATCAATGCAAGAGAGGTAAGAAGTGTGGATTTGATCCCTGGGCCAGGAAGATACCCTGGAGGAGGGCATGCAACCCACTCCAGTAGTCTTGCCTAGAGAATCCCATGGACAGATTAGCCTGTTGGGCTATGGTCGATAGGGTCGCAAAGAGTCAGACACAACTGAAGTGACTTAGTACAAACTACTTACATCAGAAAGCAGGCCTATAGAGTGTTGAACTTTCACTCTTGTTTTTTAATATCCTCTACCATAGTTAATATGGAGTTTCCAGAGTCAATACAGTGGGCTATACTGCTTAGACTAGACTACTTAATCCTACTTAGGCAAGATTGGACATCTTTATGGCCAAGATCAGGTGAGCTATTTTAGAGTTAGAGTGCTAGCATAGATGCAAACCAGGTGATTGTTAGGATATTGGAAGATATATGATACAGTCATGCATCACCTTATGGAAATTCATGTTCATGGCACAACTGTCCACATGGAGTCAAGACTTTGAATACATGTCAATCTGGTCATGAACTACACTGAGAAAGCTGAAATATCTGTGAAGACTGATTCTAGAGGTAAATCAAAGCAGACAGGAAATAGGACAAACAATTTGGCAAAATTCATATGATCTCAGATAGTGGTGAGCAACGTTTTCTAAAAGAGATAAGCAAGCTTAATATCCACAGTTCAGATGCCCAGGAAGGCAGACTCCTAAAGTAATAAAATTGAGGGATAGGGAAAAACTTCAAACGGCAACCACTTGAGGAACTGATTTAGTTTCACTTTAAGATAGGAGAATTCTAAGACACAATGCAGTTCCACTTACAAAGCCACTACCAAACAACAACAACAACAAACAGAAAACTGTGACCCAGAAGCCAGTGGACTCCTACATGTCATCCATGAGTTTCTAATCTTTGTCTGTGTATAAGCCAGGAAGACCAAAGATCAGTGAGCAACAATTGTCAGTTAAGACTGCAGGAGAAAACATCAATAGTCCCAGGAGGCAGAGTTTGAGGAAGGACAAAACCTGAGGAAATAAGGTAAAACATTGAAAGTGGGAGAAAATGATCAATACTCATCATTTGCTTTAGCATAGAATAGGATGGCCAATATAAAAGTAAAAAGATGGAAATAAGATAAATAAAGGAAGTCTCCAGATTTAATAAAAATGCTAAAAGGAAATGACATACAATTTTAAACAAATTTTAAATCGATTATATACAATTTTATATAAATTTATTAATAGATCAAGAATAAATTTGAAATGAAATAGCCAAAATGGACCCATACTTGTAGCTATTACAGACTTGGTGAAAATATGTTAATTGTGCTTTAGAAGCAGGGACTGGTGATGTGTGAGAGGAAAGTGTGACATGACAATGTCAGCAAATTTAGGAATGTCTCCAAAACTTAAAATGAAATTAGAAACAAGACCAATAAAAGTTTAGTATAAAAAGATACAAGAACAGTTTGTTTATAAACAGTAGCTAAGCAACAGCTATTTAGCAACTATAGGTTTTATTTTCATTTTCATTATAAATTAGCCATATAAGTATCTTTCTTTATGCCCATAAGAAGGCTAGTCTTCAATATTTATCATTAATATTCAGCCTTGCTCATTTTATCTATTAATATATTCAAACTTTCTGAGCTGAAGAAATCTCAGCTTTGTAGTCATTAGTGTTCATTATCCTTAAATGAAAATGTACTGGAAATAACTTTTATATCATTCTTATTGGGCAATTTAAGAGAGAAAATGGGAATATTAATGCTGAAAAAGTACAGTGTAATAGCCAAAAAGCCTGGTTAAGAGAATATCAAGCTATAAGGATCACCAGGAAAGACGTGTCTTGTGTGATATGTCATGTAAAATCTGTGCTCTATTCCTTCTATTCTCTATTCCTGTTATCAGAAAAGACCCATCCCTCCAGAAGGAAGGGATGCCCACCAATACAACCTAACACCAAAGTGCTGTTCTTGGTCCCAGCACCTTGAAATACCAACATTCTATAATTGCCAGAGTCAGTGACACACCTAAAATATTGCCAGACCTGAATTCTATATCTTTTAATCTTTTTATCTGATAATTTAATATCACTTTTACTCTCAATCTTGACCTAGTGTTTATAAGCAAGAAGCCTCACTACAAGATGCCACCTCTCCTCTTTAGTGAAACAGAGCAGTCAAAACTACTGTCACTTTGCAGTAACCACGAGTCATGTCATCAGCTGAACAGCAGGTGGACTCTGGCCAACCTTGAACACAGGAAGCAGGCATTCTTTTCCACTGAGAGTCAGGCTACAGAACACTTTCTGAGATTGACATGCCAATCCAAGCTCCCCCTAGATCAGTTCACCAGCACCTTCCCTGTCATGGATGCTCATATTCCACTGACTCCACTTAATGTTCATGAGTTGATGCCATACACATCTCTCATTGCTGCAATTCCTAAGACATGTATACCTCTATTTGCCCATTTCTTGTACTCTCTGATTCGTATACACCTTTCCATTCCTCTACCTTGTTGCATAATTCAGCTTCATTACATTTCAAAAGAAGGTTATCTGCAGTTGTATTCTTTCTATGAGAACCTTCTATTTATTTCCTTCCACGAACTGAAACCTAGACTTCCCCCAGAAATTGCTTTTTCTGCACTCTTCACCAGGGAAAATTGGTCCTTCTCACACCTCACATTATTGACCATAAAGTCAGGAGGCAAAGTAAGCATTCTTCTAACCAAGTCTTCAAAGATTGACTCTTATTCTTTCATGTTCACATAAAACTCTTTCCTTCACATTAACCTTCTTTCTTTCTTATTATTAGTATGTTTGGGTAGGTCACTTGCCCACATTCATTCAGGAGTTAAACTAAAGTAAAGAAGCTTTACATCATCTTGACCTAAGACTGAGAAATATACATATCTACTTGAATACCCATCAAACAACCAAGTCTATTTTTTTTAATATTCTTTATCCTGTGACCTCTATTACCACTCTGTTTGATCAATTCCCTCCCGAGAGTATACCTTAAAGGTCTAAAAAGTTAGTCTTTATCTTCATTTTTACCACAACTTTCTATTCCTTTCATAACCATATCTTTAAAAAAAAATCAAATGCATTATATATTGTGAATGGTTAAAAATATTTGATTCTGCAATGAGAAAAAAGAGATAAGAAGTATTTTAAACTTTGAAGAGAATATAAATGCCAGAATGAATTTCTTAAAGTTGTAGAAAGAGGGCTAAAAAATAAACAATTTAAAAAATTTAAAGATTCAATAGATAAGAACAAAATGAGAAAATCTAATTATTTATAAAATTGACAAAGAGAGAATACTGGTGAGATTAATCCAGAAAAACATAAAGTCACAATTAAAAGGAGATGAAACTATATATTTTAAACATATTTAGAATGAGAAAGTCATAGAATGTATAT
Organism: Bos indicus x Bos taurus; assembly: GCF_003369695.1. Taxonomy (NCBI): domain Eukaryota; kingdom Metazoa; phylum Chordata; class Mammalia; order Artiodactyla; family Bovidae; genus Bos; species Bos indicus x Bos taurus. The sequence goes on along the minus strand of NC_040087.1, from coordinate 40,341,054 downwards.
CAAATAAAGCAAAATCTTAGATAAATAAACAATTTTTTGAAGAAAAGAGTTTACTGAAAACTGACTGACTCAGGAAGTCAAAAAGAACTGAAAAGTCTATAATTATTATTTAAGTTGAATCTGTAGCTGAAGTTATATCATGTACACAAAATATACTAAGTCCAGCTACTTGATGTTTCTTTTTTAGCATATTGCTGATTTTTATACAAGATTTTCTGAACTAAAATATTAAAGATATATTTCCCCTGAATAGAATTCTATTTTTCAGTGAAGTGCTCCTGGAAAGATGAATTCACCACATCTCACAAATAAAGACACTGAAAGTTAGGGAGGTAAGCTACCTGGTGAAGGAGATATAATCTCTATAACTGTTCCAATTGCTGTGGCTGCAAAATAAATCTTAAAACAATAACCTTACTTGGCTAATAAGCCTGCTGTCCAGGACAAACATCAGAGAATTTACAAACATGTTTTAGAAGCATCACAGTGACGAAAAACTGCTTTTTAAAAACAGATGAATAAATAGAAATAAGATAGCCACCTAGAGCTAAGACTGTTATCAAAAAAATGATCCAAAGAGACTAAGAAACTAAGAGTTTCACCTCAATGAAATAGTGCATCAGGAAAGATTAACCCACCAGCAGAGAGAATGTAAGAAACATGTCTGTCTTGGCCAGGGTTCTAGAGAGGAAATCAAGTCACCTTTTCCCACTTCAAGATTATCATTACTGATCCAGCCCTATTTTGAGTTTGGAGTTTGATTCCTGGTGAACCTGAGATCACAATTTAACTTTGCTGACATATATTTAAAAATATCTACCAAGATGAAAGTAAGAAGTTACCTCAAATTTTCAAGCAGATAATGGGAAAAAAGAACAACATCATTAAATGAGATTAATGTTACAGAGATTAAGTGGCAATTTTATACTTAATTATCATTTTATGCTTCCTATGTGCTAACAGAAATCCAAAGTTGTTGGAGTACTAAGGTAAAGAGATATATTTTTCAGGCTCCATTAAAGCTAGGGGTGGATATAGGATTATTTTGTCCCAAGTTGTTGCCATTTAGTTGCTAAGTCATATCCTACTTTTTATAACCCCGTGAACTGTAGCCTGCCAGGCTCCTGTGTCCATTGGATTTTCTAGAAGCCCTCTTCAAAGAGGGCTTTCTCAACTTCCTTTACTCTTCTACCCTCGTCTTGTTTCATACTTCCTGTCTTTAAATCATAAAACTTAAAGTAATTTTTGGAGCAGGAAGAAGTTCACAATTCTTGCCTACTTTAAAATCTATTACTTCTGCCTTAAAAACATGGACTTACTGCCTTCCTTCCTCGTCTCCTTGCTTTTTCATCTTTTCTTGTGTTTAGCACCATGTGGAAGAGAAGTATACAACAAGCATTGCAAAAGGAGTTTATTTTCCTTATACAACAAGAATCTAGGACTAGGGCAGTGACCCTAAGATACCATCAACACTTCTGCCAATGTCTACTATGGGGTCTACAATTTTTGAAATGTGACTTTTCTCCTCAATTGCAGCAGAGCATCTGTACTCCCATGCATCTCAAAGACTTTCCAGAATATGAGAGAGAAAGGGGAAAAATAAAAGGAAAAGGAAAATGACAGCTAAACCTGTCTCATTTAATCCAAGAATAAACAGCTCTCCTGGGAATCCTGTCTAATATTGTTCCATTTACAACTTGTTGGCCACAAATAATATCAGTTAAGCCACACTTAGATGGGCAACAGCCTGGGAAATCAAGTATTTAGATGGGCACATTACCACACCAAACTGAATTGGATTTCTGTTAGTAGAAAAAAAGGGAGGATGGTGGAGAATGAATTTTGAGTGCACAACCAGCACTGTCTAGTACCCATTCTCCCTTTTATCAAAATTCTGATCTTTGATTTGCTTAGTTATGTGCAACAAATGGAGGTAATTGGAATATTTAATGTTTAGCCCAAATCAGATAAATGGCTGTGATTCTTAAGACAGAAAAAAAAAGAATTTTGGTCATGAATTTAACATTAATGTATATAGATCATATGTCCAATATTTAAAGGGATTACATTAGAATATATGTGGCATTCAGATTATTATATTTATTTAATATTAAATCAGCATTCTGCCCTAATTTATTAGAAGGAAACTAAGATCCATTTATCTAACTTCCCAGCAAAAGCTTTTGAATATTATATTCTTAACCCAAATGTCCTTATTATATTTTCCTCAGGCGTTTAGCGATTTTGTTACATTTAACAGCAGCAATAATTCTTTATTCCATAAAAAATGGAATTTTACAAGCAGGACAAACAGTTCCATAAATTAGGAGAAATACCTGCCTATGCCAAAACAACGCATTTCTTTCTTATTCACCCTTTTGTGATGTATTTATTTTAGAACCACACTCTCATTGTTTTAAATTTACAACTTCTTTTTATGGTTTGAAACTCTGGTGAAAAATTGGTTGACACCTAGAATATCAAGACACAAGGAATTTATAAGTAAAAATGCATATTTTAGAAATGAATGTTTTCTTAAAAGATGTATCTCATCCTAAAATAATTCTGAATAGATTTAGTAAGTTAGTAAGATTTTTTTCCCAACACATTTTCAAGGTCTAAGGTGCATGTTTAAACATAAACACATATATAGTTACTCATGTAGTTGAGAATTTTAAGTTGCTTTTTCTAAACAGAATAAATCAGTGGCATAATATATTCTTTTTTTTTTTTCTTTAGGAGAAAATTTGCTAGAATTAATCTAAATCTGCACATGACAATTGCTAAAGGAAATGAATCTATAGAAACAAAACACTGCATTTCAGTTAACTTACTATATCTGATTACATTCTCACATAAGTGAGGCAACTGATAAATAAGCAACAAAGCCCTACCGTGTAGCACAGGGAACTATACTCAATGTCCTGTGATAAATCATGGAAAAGAATATTAAAAGGAATATAGATACATGTATAACTTAATCACTTTACTGCAGAAATTAACACAACATTATAAACCAACTACCATAAAACATAACATAAAATTGAAATATATAAAAATACAAAAAAGGAAAAAATGAGTGACGCAACTATATTAGAATGGGTAAGTACTTTTTCATATTTTCACATTTGAATTATGCAGTTGATAGTCAGGAATGGAACCCAAGTGCGTTACACAAGCCAGATACTTCAATAAGCCATAGAAATACTGAAAATAACATTTGTAAAATTAAGACTTTCTTTCTTCCTCTTACATAAATACCTATAAAATTCCTTAAAAGTACAAAAATTACTAAACTTCTTCAAAATGTATATGGTTTAAGAACTTCCACTTCAAGATTCTGAAATACTTCTCTTCTGATATTCTGAAGAAAACTCTACACAAAAGCCAATACTAATTTATATTTTCACAGATGTATAATTAATATCTCTGCTCTTGTGTAGCTTCTCTGCAAATGGATCAGACTTTACTCATAAATATGTATTAAACAACTACTATATGCCAGGTCCCATGCTTCTTGAAAAAAGTTTGTTAATCCATAAAGTTTAATGTAATTAAAAAAAAAAAAAAAAAAGCTAGGTTTGAGGAGAAAAAAGTTAAAATTAAAATTAGTTATACATTTACACTTCATACGAATTTTTAAAAATAAAATGCTTAATGCTTTATTTCTCTTTCAAATTTAGAATAAATACAGAACTAGGACTGCAGAGAATTCTTGGAAAGCCATTCATATATATTGGAGAATCATGAGTTCTCTGAACTTAAAAGTATTTTTAAATGTCTATGGGAAACTATGCTGGATACTCATACAGACACAAGAATGAAAAAGACACATGCTGTGGCTTCCAACATTTATAATCCAGCAGGCAAAAAAGTAATTATAGTACAAAGCAAAATGAGAAATGGAATGTTTGTTACAGGTACTAGGGAAAAGGAGAAATAGGGAGAGGTAGGGAGGTGGCTGCTCTCTTTGGGACATCAGAAAAGTGCTTTACGTATTTAATCCTCATGACAGACCTGCAGAGGCAGGCATTCTTATTCACATTTTATTGATGAGAAAATGTAAAAAGATGAAATAACCTGCAGAGACTGTATCAATCTGTGTCTCTAAGAGACTTCCTGGAGCAAACTATTCCCTCTGCCTGCCTCCTGTCCCCAATGCCCTACACAAATATTTTCAAGAAGAGTTAGCTCAAAACAAACTTTTGTTCAGTTATGACACTGAGTTTGAGGCTGTTTGCTACTACAGCATATACTATTATGTACTCTCATTTGATCTGGGCAGAGGAAAGAATAAACATAAATATTTAAATGTTGAGAGTGTACGACAGTGAGAAATTTAGTTGACTAGAGAATACCCCTATGAAGGGTGGTAATGTGTGATTAGACTGTAAAAACCAGTTGGCTCTATGTTATAGCAGTTCTTCAATGCCAGTGGAAAGTAACTCTCTCAATCCAGGAGGTCTAATTCAGCACTTAATAGGCTCAATAGAATGTGAAGACTAATTGTTAATAAGCAATGCATAGAATAAAAGTGCTTTCTAACCTAAACAATCTATTATCCTATATTTTGAAGATGTTCTCTATATCATGTTATCTATATCTTTCTCTAAAATGATGTTTATAAAAGGGATGCAATGAGATAAGCTGAAAAGAGTCATTTTTGGAATAATATTAAAAATAATGTTAGCTATATTTATTGGATAACTAATAGATGGCAACATGAAAGTTTTAGAAAATTAAATATACTAAGTTAGACAATATCTATTCAACTAATAGATGACTTGAAAAAATTCCAAAAGTTATTTGCATTAAGATATGGTTGTTTACTCTTAAATCATCTCTAGAGTTAATGATATAATACACACACACACATACACACACACACACACACACACACACACAGCCTTTCCATAGCCTGGATCCAGTCAGCAGTAACTGGTTACCATCTGCATGATGATATACAGCAAATATCAGACATCTATCAAATTGCAGCTACACAAGGGGGAGAATACTGGACTAGGAAATGCTGACATCACTGCCAATGAAAACTGAAGATGTGGAACTTGTAAGTAAAACAGAAGGGATTGGTGCTCAATGGGTTATAGCAGTTGCAAATATCAGTGCCAACAGCCAATGTCCAAACAGCAGAAACAAATAGAGATAAGGACATTTTGAAACTCACAGAGGCCAAGAGAGGATACTCAGGAAGTGAAAAGAAAGGTAGCCAGTCCTATACCAAAACCTAACATTCCATGTCTCTGTATTCTGAGATTGTAGACAAAACTGTAATCTGTGAGAACGTTACTAAAATACAAAAAATAAAGTTTTATCCAGGTCTGTGGAAATGCTATATAATTGACCAGAAGAAGACCTTGAAAAGAAGGAATAGCAGAACTAATAAAAATAGAACCTGATGAAATGTCTAATATGCATTTTCCTCAGCCCTAACTCTTCCCATGCATAAATCATTGAGATATACATTAAAGTTCAAGATACTCTATATACTTTTCTAAGCCCTCTATAATAATGAATGATCAAGAAGCATCACTACTGAAATATAGAAAGACTACAAAGGATACAAAGAATTATAAAGAGTAATGCATATTTTTCAATACATTTAATTTTTTGAAATTAGAAAGGTAAGCTCAAATTGATTTTGTTTAAGTTTATTAATTTGTGTGTTTTACAAAACTCAATCATAAGAAAACTTAGGATCAAAAGATACTATGATATTAGGAACAAAAAATATCACTTGCCAAGAACAACAGATCTTTGTTCAAATGTTTTTTTTAATTATTACAGAATTAGCTCTTCTCTTACAGCTTCATAGTATAACTAAGAAGTTTAAAGTTTCAAAGATATCTACAGTAAAGTAATAACTTTAGCTTGATTTAAGATAAATAAAACTGTTTCCTCAGGAGTTTATTCATTGTGTTTTTTAATACCAACCTTATAATATCCATTCAGGCCTATACAGACTAAAATGCTTAAAGTATGGTTTCTCAACCTTAGCACTATTTACATGTTTATTTTCTTTTGTTACAGAATAAACAGCAAATTTGGTGAATTAAAATAATACCCATATACTAACACAGTTAAGTAGGTCAGAAGTCCAGTATAGCATAGATGGTTCTCTGCTCTGGCTGAGGATGAGTTCTGACTTGGAGGCTGGAAGTGTGTGTATGTTGGTCACTCAATCATGTCTGACTTTTACTACTATCCCCTACCCCACCCCCATGGACTGCTGCCTGCCAGTCTCCTCTCTCCATGACATTTCCCAAGCAAGAATACTGGTGTGGGTAGCCATTCCCTTCTCCATGGAAACCCCTACCCAGGGATTGAACATGGATCTCCTGTATTGCAGGCAGATTTTTACTATCTGAGCCACCAAGGAAGCTGTTGGAGGCTGGAGGTCTTCTTCAAAGTGCATTCTTGTTTTGGGAAGAGCATAGTTGTTATGGTTGTGGAACTGAAGTCCTTATTTCCTTTCTGGATGTCAGCCAGAACTACTGTAGGCTCCTGAAGGTCACTTGCAGATCCTTGACTGTGGGCCTCAGAATCTCAGCAGCAAAGAACTTCCTCGCATGTGTCAAATCTTTCTCAAACTCAGAAGTTCTCTGATTTCCTCTTCTACGACCATCAGGAGAAAACTCTGCTTTTGAAGGGCTTATATGATTAGCCTACTTGGCTATCTCCCCATCTTAATGTCAACTGTGCCGTTTAACATAATCATGCATAGAATCTTATTAGCAGTTCTGGGATTATACATGGTGTGTACACAGAGAGGGTGATAAATCTTCAGGGACATTTTAGAATCCTCCCTACCATTTAATGAGATAATTCTTTGCTGTGGGTTCTCCTCCGTGTAATATGAGTTAATTTAGCAGGATCCCTGTCCTTTACCCACTAGACCACCCAAACCCTTGGCCCCATACGAGTGCATGACCTGTTAGGAACTGAGTTGCACAGCACGAAGTGAGTGGTAGGCAAGTAAGCAAAGCTTCATCTGTATCTACAGCCACTCTTCATTACTTGCATTACTTCCTGAGCTTCATCTCTTGTCAGATTAGCCACAGCACTAGGTTCTCATAGGATCAGGAACCCTACTGTGAACCACGTGAGAAAGGGGTCTAGCTTGTGTACACCTTGCAAGAATCTAATGCCTGTTGATGGAGCTGAGGTGGTGATGCTAGCACTGGGGAATGGTTGCAAATATGAATTACCATTAACAAAGTAAATGTAATGCACTTAAATTATCTTGAAACCACCCCCACCCCCAGTCCTTGGAAAAATTGTCTTCTATGAAACTAGTCATGGTGTCAAAAAGATTGGGCACTGATGCACTAGATGACAGTTACATTCTCCACCCCAAGTTTTCACACTCAAAAATGTCCCCCAAGTTTGCCAAATGTCCCCCAGGGTGAGGATGAGAGGCAAAATTGCTCTGAGATAAGAATCACAGGTTAAAACTCTCTTCCGTTATCATGAAATGCAGTGTAAAAATAAAAATATGCATACTCCTATTTTAAGTCCCATAAAATATGGATTTTATTAACTTACTGTAATTTTATTAACTTGCTGTTGGTTTTTAAATACATAATAGCATACATCATTACAATGACTATTTTACAATAGAACTATAGTATTGATTTATTTTTGCTACTTGAACAGCAACCATGATAAACACTAGTTTTAAAAAATTAGGCAACTAGAAGGAAGAGTAGTGGGAAATTCAAAGAATTTAGACTTAAAATTGAGATAATTCTTTAATAGAAGTCAAAGCTGGATCTATATTGGCCTTCAAGTCCTAATTTTCCTTCAATTTGTTATGAATTTGCCACCTATGGAATTTTCTCTACTCTCTTAAAATTTATTGATATTCAACATGGAGCGTTTTCAAGGTTTTTAGTTTCACAGTTTTACATCTAGCTCTATAAAATGGAAGTGTCTTTTATTAGTTCTAAAAAGTATCTTTTGTGAGTTTCTGGGGACAAACTCTTCAAATATTCTCAGATTGCTAAAATTTCTCATGTCCATCCTCTCATAATATTTTTGAATTTATGGATTTTCACAGCATTCCTTCTTGACTTTTATTTTCTCCAGGTTTATGAATTCTTTTTTTTTTTTTTTCAAAATCTCTGCTTATATAGAAGCATCTTTCTGTTCCATAATTCATGTGGCCTCAAGATTTTGTAATGAGGGTAGAGTCTGCTTTTTTGAAGCCTTGCTATCAATAGTGTGGAGAGAAGGGGCTGTGGGCTGATGCTGCCAAAGCATACACCTAACTAGTTGTTTAAGTTTGGACTACTTAAAGTCAAGTCCTCTTTGCTGTTACTCTAACCTATAGATTATTTCACTTACTTTTTTGGATTGTTAAAAAATTAAAGATGTAATATATGCAAGGTCCCAAAATAGTGCTTAGCTCCTAGAAGTCACAAGTAAATTTAACTATTTGTTTAAGAAATATATGTTGAAAACTCATCTATGGTAAATGCATTTAGCAGTTGAAAACACACACAAAACAGATGCCTTGGTCCTCATATGCCTTTTATGCTCATATGAAGATGATACACAAAGGGAGGAAGATATTAACTGTGATGTTCTTGCCCTACTGGCTGGAAAATTAAGATTTTGGAAACTATCACACAGACCTAGGTACTGATGACAGTTCCCAATTTTGTCTTTTCAACCCTTAATGGGAGCCACTAGTAAAGAAGTAGATTACTAATGTATGCTATAACTATGATTATCCTCTGTGGGTAACTTTGCAAAATACAGACATCTAAACATCCCAAGATATTCTGATTCATTATGTTTCCAATGAGGCATAATAAGGTTGACCCCTGGAAAACATGGGACTTAGGGACACTGACCCTCCTCATGGAAAATGTACATATAATGTGTAGCCTGTTCTTCATATAATGGATTCCTGCACATCCCAGGTTCCCTCCATATTTGCAGTTCTATATTTGTGGATTCAACCAACAGAAGATCGTGTCACAATATACTACTTACTATTGAAAAACAAAAACCCACATAGCCATGGACCCGAACAGTTCAAACTTTTGTTGTTCAAGAATCAGCTATAACATCTGAAATTTCAAAGAATGTCAAGGTGAGTTTGATGTATAATTCAAGTCTGGAGGTTATGGCCTTGTGGACCATGATTTATGGTTACTTATTTTATCATCCACTAACCAACTGGGGATCATTGCCTTAACTTACTGTGTTGTTATGGACTTTTCTCAATGTGGTAATTTCCTGCTTGAAGTGTTTCAGGACTGGGTATATCAGTATTTTATGGAAGCACACAATAATGTTGTCTGTTTTGTGTTCGACATTCCTCACCAAAAATTCTCAACTTCTTGGCAAATCTTCTAGGCAAAGCTCACAAGTAACTATTTTATCCTGGAGTATGACTGATTAATAGAGAATCAAATGAAAAATGAAATAACTTTGGGTTTTCCTGGTGGCTCAGTGCTAAAGAATCTGTCTGCCAATCAGGAGATGCAGATTTGAGCTCTTGTTTGGGAAGATCCCCTGGAGAAGGAAAGGACAACCCACTCCAATATTCTTGTCTGGAAAATCCCTTGACAGAGCAGCCTGATAGGCTACAGTTCTTGGAGACACTAGGAGCTGGACGTGACTTAGCAACTAAACAAGAAAAGCAACAACGATACTTTATGTAAAGGCTAATGACATAAAGAGACAAAGCTGGTTATTCGATGTGGTGAGATATGACACCTTGGGTGACTAGGCATATAAAAAAAAAATGATGCAAGTTTTTCATATCTACTACACGTCACTATGCACTATCTAGTGTGAAGTTCATATGCTTTTCCTCCCTTCATTTATATGATCTTGTTTGATCATCTTTAGATGTTTATATTTATATGTTATTTCATTCTTTAAAAACTAAGTGACATCTATAAATCTGGCAGGCTTACTAATCACTTTAGAAATCTCATTAAAGGAGTAAGTAAATATGATCTCTTAAGAATATTTTTTGAAATCCTTGCTTTCACAGCTTTCTACCTCTCTATTTCTGATCCAGGGTCATTGGCATTAATTCAATTGTTTATTCATTATCTCTTGTTTAGTTGATTTCCCTTTTCACTTTTCAACATTGTGTTTAACTTTTCAAAATTGTTTAATGTTGTTAGTTTAATTTTTCCATTTTTAAGAAAAAAGTAAAAAAACAACAAAAAAAGATACCTGCAATTATTAACCAAAGTGATCTCCACTTATAGTAGTTTTCCTATCTTTTCCTCAATATATACAATTCCATAAATGTCCCATAATCTTATGTTTTACTGCATTGTACTAAGCAGAAATAAGTATGCAAATAGGACTAACTGGGCTATAATTCATAAAATTATCCCAGATGTCCCTCTCAGGAATGAAATCAATTGATATTCTTAAAGGAACTACTTGTTAATCACACAATACCACATTTTCATAATTTTATCCTCATCTTTTATTCTTCATATTTTTTCTTGGTAATTGCCTATTTAATTGTCTGTAATATTTCTTTTAAAATGCTGTGTTTCAAGTGTTTTACCACACAATGGTTGATGACCATGGGCATCTTCCTACTCCAGCTTACACAATTTCCTCCAAATTTATTGGCTAATAGTATCCCCAGAATAAACCATGGCCCTAACTGTGTATTTAGGAATGTATGCCATTGAGCTTTATGATGACCATTGCAAATGGACTTCCAGAACTGAATTTTATTTGCTTGGCAAGAAAAACAAAAGTCACAATTCTTTCACTTCTGGTGTCCTGGAGCAATTAATATCCATTGCAAATGCAATTTGCCTTTTTCTATTATTGCTATTTCATACTAATTTTGAAATTCACCATTTCTTCCAGGGAACAGGAATCAGGCTCAATAGTTGAGTAAGAACTGGAAGTGATTTGAGCTCTTGCCTGGCAAATCCCATGAACGGAGGAGCCTGGTAGGCTGCAGTCCATGGAGTTGCTAGGAGTTGGACACGACTGAGAGACTTCACTTTCACTTTTCATTTTCATGCTTTGGAAAAGGAAATGGCAACCCACTCCAGTGTTCTTGCCTGGAGAATCCCAGGGACAGCGGAGCCTGGTGGGCTGCAGTCTATGGGGTCACACAGAGTCGGACACGACTGAAGTGACTTAGCAGCAGCAGCAGAAGCAGAATAGATTTATGTGAAGTCCTCATTATAATGGTGAACAAAGTTTGGAATTCTGGAAAGTTTAGAATTCTGAGGTTGGTAAACTTTGTATTTCTTTTAAAGGATGTTTGCATGTGACAATTTGAAAAGACATTAAAAATCATTTATTCTCACAAAGGTTATTCAAGGCACGTATAGTTTAGAATTTTCCCCTTTAAATATACCAAACTATCTGCTGTATTTTCTAAGATGATAATAAATCACTTCCAAATATATATACATTTGAACTGAAATGTTTCACATTTAAAGAAAGCTTAAAGGCAAGTAAAATTTTGATATCTGATATTACCTAGTTTTATATGCTAACATACCAACTGATACATATACATATATATAATATTTAAAATGTAAATATTAGTAAAGGATTCTTAGTTTCTCATACAGAGATTTTCTCCCAACATCCAGGGATATTATATTTACTTTTACAGTTAAAAATCAAGACTCATAAAATTAAACCAACTAATACAGAAGTTAATACTGGTAAAATTAAAATAATTTATAGGAATGAGGATCACAGAGGTTTGGTGGAAAAGTCACTAATCAAAGATAAAATATTTGCTGAGTTCTGTCATTAAGCAAAACATAGCAAGGGCTCCAACATATTTTTAATCTACTTGCTTATACAATCTCATCACAGAATACAGAATACCATATTTGAATAGAATACATAATGGAAACAAATTGAGAAATAACAAAGAGATCATTAAAAAATGAGAACAATGACACAAAATCCATTTAAATACCTGCATTCAAAAATGTGAGGTTTTCCTTTGTTGTGTTTTGGTTTATGGAGCTGATTTCATTTAGCAAAGTTTTCCAAATATTAGCTATATATCTTAGGCACAGTTTAAGAGTTTCAAGCATTTTAATGGAATAACTACAGGAAATGGAAAATTTAGTGAGAAATTAACATTTGAAGAACTATTAATATAATTGAGTTGATTGCTATAGATTTGGAAAAGTCTGTCTTAGAAAAATAGCCTGGACTTTGAAATAAGAATAAAATAATTTTTAAGTCCTGTTCTGCCACTAATAAACAATATGAATTTGTCATGGCATTTAACCTCTCTAAATAAAAGTGTTTATCCGTAAAGTGAAGATATAAGTTTGAAAATGCATGAAAAGGCTTACATGAGGCATTTGTAAAATAGTGAAGTGTCTTGCAGAGTAAGCACTCAAAAAGTATTTGCCATCGTGCTCAATGATGAATCATTTTTCCTAAAGTGAAGGGAGTGGGAAAGCAGGTTAGAATGGCTTTAATGCTAATATACTATTGGAACTTTACTTCAGAGGATGGATTTTATATGATGCCTGGGATTAATAACATTAATTTGTTCTAAAATTATATTTGTCTCTTAGCCAATGATCCTAATTTTTTTTTTTAAAAAAAGGGCAGTACAGCATAAAGAAAATAAAAACTACATCCATTTAAAATTTTTAGTTAGATAATAGAGATCAACATAGGATAACCAAGAGCAGTTTATTCAAGATACAAAGAGTGACTTTGAATTAATTACTTCAACATATCTAAATCCTATCACCTTTGAATCACAGATGCTTTCAAATAAACCAATGCTGACTTGATAAACACTACCATGAGCAGTATGAAAATGCAAAAAGACAGGACATTGAGAGATGAACTCCTGAGGTCGATAGTTGCCCATATTCTACTGGAGAACAGTGGAGGAATAACTCCAGAAAAATGAAGAGACAGAGCCAAAGCAAGAACAATACCCAATTGTGGATGTGACTGGTGATGGAAGTCAAGTCTGATGCTGGAAAGAGCAATATTCCATAGGAACCTGGAATGTTAGGTCCATGAATCAAGGCAAATTCGAAGTGGTCAAACAGGAGATGGCAAGAGTGAACATCAACATTTTAGGAATCAGCGAACTAAAATGGACTAGAATGGGTAAATTTAACTCAGATGACCATTATACCTACTACTGTGGGCAAGAATCCCTTCGAAGAAATAGAGTAGCCATTATAATCAACAAAAGAGTCAGAAAGGCAGTATTTGTACGCAGTCTTAAACACAACATAATGATCTCTGTTCATTTCCAAGTAAACCATTCAATATCACAGAATAATAAGATTGATTATATTCTTTGCAGCCAAAGATGGAGAAGTTCTATACTGTCAGCAAAAACAAGACCGGGAGCTGACTGTGGCTCAGATCATGAACTCCTATTGCCAAATTCATATTTAAACTGAAGAAAGTAGGGAAAACCACTAGGCCACTCAGATCTAACCTAAATCAAATCTCTTACAATTATACAGTGGAAGTGACACATAGATTCAAGTGATTAGATCTAATAGACAGAGTGCCTGAAGAACTATGAATGGAGGTTCATGACACTGCACAGGAGGAAGGGATAAAAACCATCCCCAAGAATGCTAAGTCGCTTCAGTAGTGTCCGACTCTGTGTGATCCCATAGACGGCAGCCCACCAGGCTCCCCCATCCCTGGGATTCTCCAGGCAAGAATACTGGAGTGGGTTGCCATTTCCTTCTCCGATGCAGGAAAGAGAAAAGTGAAAGTGAAGTCACTCAGTCGTGTCCGACTCTTAGCAACCCCATGGACTGCAGCCTACCAGGCTCCTCTGTCCATGGATTTTCCAGGCAAGAGTACTGGAGTGGGGTACCATTGCTTTCTCTGATCCCCAAGAAAAAGAAATGCAAAAAAGCAAAATGGCTGTTTGAGGAGGCCTTACAAATAGCTATGAAAAGAAGAGAAATGAAAGGCAAAGGAGAAAAGGAAAGACATACCCTTCTGAATGCAGATTTCCAAAGAATAGCAAGGAGAGATAAGAAAGCCTTCCTCAGTGATCAGTACAAAGAAATTGAGGAAAATAATAGAATGGGAAAGACTAGAGATCTCTTCAAGAAAATCAGAGATAACATGCAAAGATGGGCTCAATAAAGGACAGAAATGGTATGGACCTAACAGAAGCACAAGATACTAAGAAGAGGTGGCTCAAATACACAGAAAAACTAGACAAAAGAGATCTTCATGACCCAGATAATAATGATGGCATGGTCACTCACCTAGAGCCAAACATACTGAGATGTGACATCAAGTGTACTTTAGGAAGCATCACTATGAACAAAGCTAGTGGAGGTGATGGGATTCCAGTTGAGCTTTTTCAAATCCTAAAATGATGCTGTGAAAGTGCTGCACTCAATATGTCAGCAAATTTGGAAAACTCAACAATGGCCACAGGACTGGAAAAGATCAGTTTTCATTCCAATCCCAAAGAAAGGCAATGCCAAAGAATGCTCAAATTAATGCACTATTGCTCTCATCTCACATGCTAGCAAAGTAATGCTCAAAATTCTCCAAGCCAGGTTTCAAAAATACATTAACCGTAACTTCCAGATATTCAAGCTGAATTTAGAAAAGGCAGAGGAACCAGAGATCAAATTGATAACATCTGTTGGATCACTGAAAAAGCAAGAGAGTTCCAGAAAAACATTTATTCCTGCTTTATTGACTATGCCAAAGCCTTTGACTCTGTGGATCACAACAAACAATGGAAAATTCTTCAAGTGATGGAAATACCAGACCACCTGACCTGTGTCCTGAGAAATCTGTATGCAGGTCAAGAAACAACAGTTAAAAATGAATATGGAACAAGAGACTGTTTCCAAATCGGGAAAGGAGTATGTCAAGTCTGTGTATTGTCACCCTGTTTATTTAACCTATCTGCAGAGTACATCATGAGAAGTGCTGGACTGGATGAAGCACAAGCTGGAATCAAGATTTCCAGGAGAAATATCAATAACCTCAGATATGCAGATGACACGACCCTTACGGCAGAAAGTGAAGAAGAACTAAAGAGTCTCTTGATGAAAGTGAAAGAGGAGAGTAAAAAAGTTGCCTTAAAGCTCAACATTCAGAAAACTAAGATCATGGCCTCTGGTCCCATCACTTCATGGCAAATAGATGGGGAAACAGTGGAAACAGTGAGAGACTATGTTTTTGAGCTTCAAAATCACTGCAGATGTTGACTGCAGCCATGAAATGAAAAGATGCTTACTCCTTGGAAGAAAAGTTATGACCAAACTAGACAGCATAATAAAAAGCAGAGACATTGAAACATGTAAAATATCATGTAAGAAACGAGTCGCCAGTCCAGGTTCGATGCACGATACTGGATGCTTGGGGCTAGTGCACTGGGATGACCCAGAGGGATGGTATGGGGAGGGAGGAGGGAGGAGGGTTCAGGATGGGGAACACATGTATACCTGTGGCGGATTCATTTTGATATTTGGCAAAACTAATACAATTATGTAAAGTTTAAAAATAAAATAAAATTAGGAAAAAAAAAAAAAAGGCAGAGACATTACTTTGCCAACAAAGGTCCATCTAGTCAAGGCTATGTTTTTTCCAGTAGTTATGTATGACTGTGAGAGTTGGACTGTAAGGAAAGCTGAATGCTGGAAAATTGATGCTTTGAATTGTCGTGTTGGAGAAGACTCTCGAGAGTCCCTTGGACAGCAAGTATATGCAACCAATCCATCCTAAAGGAAATCAGTCCTGAATGTTCATTGGAAGGACAGATGCTGAAGCTGAAACTCCAGTACTTTGGCCACCTGAAGTGAAGAACTGACTCATTTGAAAAGACCCTGATGTTGGGAAAGATTGAAGGCGGGAGGAGAAGGGGATGACAGAGGATGAGATGGTTGGATGGCATCACTGTGTCAATGGACATGAGTTTGAATAAACTCTGGGAGTTGGTGATGGACAGGGAGGCCTCGCATGCTGTAGTCCATGGGGTCACAAAGAGTCGGACATGACTGAGTGACTGAACTGAACTGAACTGAGTTGATAAATCTGCTAGGGATCAGAACAACTTTAACCATTTTTTAACAGCTTTCTTGAAAGTATCCCTTGATATACCTAATGAGTTGCCAGGAAGAAATTGCTGAGGTTGCAAATAGGGAAATATGGTCAATTTCTAGGTTGAAAACAGAAAAGTAAGTGACTGCAGCCCTGCCCCTTTGAAGACCTCCTATTCTATCAATGCTCTTATCATGCTGAGACCTTGTCATTTCACCCTTTTCTGTAGCAGCATGGAGAGAAACATTTATAATAAAACAGTGGTTGTCATTGTTGTTTTTTTCAGAGAGGTTAAAAATGGGTGAAACTTTTTAGGGGTCTAAAGGATAAAATTCTCCAGGCAATAATACTGGAGTGGGCAGCCTTTTCCTTCTCCAGGGGATCTTCCTGACCCATGGATCAAACCCAGAACTCCTGCATTGCAGGAGAATTCTTTACTAGCTGGGCCACAAGGGAAGCCCAAAGGATTAAAAAAAAAAAAAATTGTATTAAGTAATGACTAGATCCTTAGTTCCATTTTCTAGTGTTTAGTAAGTATTGAAGTTTGCTGTGGGAATATTTGAGAGTGCTTACATTTTTTACAAAATAATTTATGAAACATGTAATTATATAGAGCCTATCAGGTGCCCAGGAAATACAAAGCATTCAAAGGAAAAGAATGCAACACACTCTTCTCACCTCAGAAATATTAGTTTATTTGGGTCAAAAGAAATGCATGTTCCATATCAGGAAATAAGTATAGGGGGCACTGAATGAAACAGATACCACAGAATGAAAAGAGCAGATGACTGAAGAAATTGGTGGGGGTTAGTGTTACAAGTCAAAAGTAAATATTAAGGCTATAGATATTCTGGATGAAGAGGTGTCCTACTTGAGAGTTCCTTGCCATGTGGCATTAAGGAAATGAAGAAAGGGAAAATGACCTTGGGGTGAGGGGCCGTAGAGAAGAAATCTGAGGATATGAGATAAATAGCTCTGATGGAGTTGAACTTTGAATTAACACCTAAAATGTACATTCTTAAATAAGAAAAGACTGAGATACTTTTTTTAAGTTTGTTTATTTTTGGCAGGACAGAAATGAAAAGGACAAAGTAGTTTCTTGGTCATGTAGTTGTGGGTAGTAGTCGCTCACATAGCAAAAAAGTGTTTATTCTCTGGGCTTCCATGCAGCTGCCTGGAGCTGGCACTGGAGCCAGGCAGAGCTTGATCACATGAAACCAGCATAGACTTTTAAATGATAATTTTGCTGGATCTCATATCTAAGACCCCACAGACTTTGAGGGCTTAGCTCTCAAATCCAAGCTTTTGGAACCCAATTTTTGTTTCTCTCAAATTAATGCCTTTGAGATGAATATTAAAGCATATTTTGAAATTCAAAAGATAAGCATTGTCTTTCTAAGTTATCTGAACTTTTCCTTTCCCAGAGGCATGAAAGGTGAAAAATCTGAATTTCCCAGAATAATCAGGTTAATGTGTGTATATAGATACATATATGCATATAAAGCAATATATGTTTATTACATTTATATCATAAAAAATTACACTTCTTATTGTTTTCTGAAGCAGACATTTTTCATTACTACTACTTTGTAAGACTGTTTTTTCAGTAAAACAATTTGGGAAACATTGTTTCTACTATTAAATGATAATAACTATTACCATATGAAATGTTATCTGAAATCCTGAACTATACATATTTTAAATAGATTATTTTAAAACTAGTTGACCATGAAACCTATTTCTTGAGATCTATATTTTATCTTTGCATAAAAGCTGAGTAAATACTTATGGGAAATATTGCTAGGTGGAATATAGAAATCATATGAAACAGAAATCAGTTTTTTAAGTGAGATTTTTCATCTCTCCCATCATCTACCTCAACCTAACAGCTGTGAGAAGTCAGAAAAACTTACTGACTTCTTACTCATCTTGCATTCTTAACTTGTGACATGTTATATAAGTTTTGCTTGCAAGTGTCCTCAATCATGTCTGACTTTTTGTGACCCTCTGGACTGTAGCCACCAGGTTCTTCTGTCCATGGGATTCTCAAGGCAAGAATACTGGAGTGGGTTGCTGCTCTCCTCCATGTATATAAGCTGTAGCTGGGCTACATGTTTGTTTTGTTCAAATTTTCTTCAAAACTTGGATACATTTCTGGTAAAAAAAAAAAAAGTATCAATATTCTTCTATAAAATATTGTTCACGTTTGAGATTTGATTTTTATTATTATTGTCAAGTTAGAGTAGATTTGTATAAAGGATAGTTAAGTAAAATATGTTTAAAGCCTGTAACTAATTAATTAATAAATATTTATTAGGATTTTTGGTTGAGTAAAGATGCTTATGGCATCCAGCCCCATCACTTCATGGGAAATAGATGGGGAAACAGTGGAAACAGTGTCAGACTTTATTTTGGGGGGCTCCAAAATCACTGTAGATCGTGACTGCAGCCATGAAATTAAAAGACGCTTACTCCTTGGAAGGAAAGTTATGACCAACCTAGACAGCATATTCAAGAGCAAAGACATTACTTTGCCAACAAAGGTCCGTCTAGTCAAGGCTATGGTTTTTCCTGTGGTCATGTATGGATGTGAGAGTTGGACTGTGAAGAAGGCTGAGCGCTGAAGAATTGATGCTTTTGAACTGTGGTGTTGGAGAAGACTCTTGAGAGTCCCTTGGACTGCAAGGAGATCCAACCAGTCCATTCTGAAGGAGATCAGCCCTGGGATTTCTTTGGAAGGAATGATGCTAAAGCTGAAACTCCAGTACTTTGGCCACCTCATGCGAAGAGTTGACTCACTGGCAAAGACTCTGATGCTGGGAGGGATTGGGGGCAGGAGGAGAAGGGGACGGCAGAGGATGAGATGGCTGGATGGCATCACTGACTCGATGGACGTGGGTCTGGGTGAACTCCGGGAGTTTGTGATGGAGGGAGGCCTGGCGTGCTGCGATTCATGGGATCGCGAAGAGTCGGACACGATTGAGCGACTGAACTGACTGAACTGAACTGAAAGACGCTTATAGCTAAGATATGAAACTAAGAATTGAAAAGGAACACTTGACAGATTTGATTAAATTTAGATTTAAACTGGTTCTTTAAAAAGATACCATAATTGAGGCTGATAGGCAAACAAGAGACAAAAATAGTTGCATTTTTCTGACAGTTTTACTTCTCAAAATGCATTATAATCTACTATATTTATGGAAGAAAAATATAAATTTCTTAGAAAACAGTGACATGAAGAAGTATCTAACAAAAAGTACAAAATACAGTATATCAAAATGTCTTTTCAGTTCAGTCACTCAGTCATGTCTGATTCTTTGTGACCCCATGGACTGAAGTATGCCAGAGTTCCCTGTGTATCACCGACTCCTGGAGCTTGCTCAAACTCATGTCCATCGAGTTGGTGATGCCATCCAACCATCTCATCCTCTGTTGTCTGCTTCTCCTCCTGCCTTCAATCTTCCCCAGCATCAGGGTCTTTTTCAATGAGTCAGTTCTTCACATCAGGTGGCCAAATTATTGGAGCTCCAGCTTCAGCATTATTCCTTCCCATGAATATTAAGGACTCATTTCTTTTAGGATTTACTGGATTGATCTCCTTGCAGTCCAAGGGACTCTCAAGAGTCTTCTCCAACAACACAGTTCAAAAGCATCAATTCTTTGGCGATCAGCTTTCTTTATAGTCCAACTCTCACATTCATACATGACTACTGGAAAAACCATAGCTTTGACTAGATGGACCTTTGTCAACAAAGTAATATCTCTGCCTTTTAATATGCTGTCTAGGTTGGTCACAGCTTTTCTTCCAAGGAGCAAGCATCTTTTAATTTCATGGCTGCAGGCAACATTTGCAGTGATTTTGGAGCCCCCAAAAATAAAGTCTGTCATCGTTTCCCCATCTATTTGTCATGAGGTGATGGGACCAGATGCCATGATCTTAGTTTTCTGAATGTTGAGCTTTAAACCAACTTTTCCACTCTCCTCTTTCACTTTCATCAAGATGCTCTTCAATTCCTCTTCCCTTTCTGCCATAAGGGTGGTGTCATCTGCATATCTGAGATTATTGATATTTCTCCTGGAAGTCTTGATTCCAGCCTGTGCTTCATCCAGCCTGGCATTTGACATGATGTACTCTGCATATAAGTTAAATAAGCAGGGTGACAGTATACAGCCTTGATGTAATTCTTTCCCGATTTGGAACCAGTCCATTGTTCTATGTCTGGTTCCAACTGTTGCTTCTGGACCTGCATACAGATTTCTCAGAAGGCAGGTAGGGTGGTCTGGTATCCCCATCTCTTTAAGAATGTTCCACAGTTTGTTGTAGTCCATGTAGTTAAAGTCTTTGCCGTAATGAATAAAGCAGAAATAGACTTTTTTAGGGAATTCTCTTTTTTTGTCTATGATCCAACGGATGTAGGCAATTTGATCTTTGGTTCCTCTGCCTTTTCTAAATTCAGTTTAAACATCTGGAAGATCTCAGCTCATGTACTGTTGAAGGCTGCTTTGGAGAATTTTGAGTATTATTTTGCTAGCATGTGAGATGAGTGCCATTGTGCAATAGTTTGAACATTCTTTGGTACTGCCTTTCTTTGAGATTGGAATGAAAACTAACCTTTTCCAGACCTGTGACCTCTACTGAGTTTTCAAATTCGCTGGCATATTGAGTGAAGCACTTTCACAGCATCATCTTTTACAATTTGAAATAGCTCAACTGGAATTCCATCACCTCCACTAGCTTTGTTCATAGTGATACTTCCAAAGCCCACTTGACTTCACATTTCAGGATGTCTGACTCTAAGTGAATGATCACACCACCATGGTTATCTGGCTCATTAAGATATTTTTTGTATAATTCTGTGTATTCTTGCCACCTTTTCTCAATATTTTCTGCTTCTGTTAGGTCCCTACCATTTCTGTCCTTTATTGCACCCAATATTGCATGAAATGTTCCCTTGATATCTCTAGTTTTCTTGAAGAGATCTCTAGTCTTTCTTATTCTATTGTTTTCCTCTATTTCTTTGCATTCATTGATCACTGAGGAAGGCTTTTTTTATCTCTCCTCATGTTTCTTTGGAACTCTGCATTCAGATGGGTAAATCTTTCCTTTACTCTTTTGCCTTTAGCTTCTCTTCTCAGCTCTTTGCAAGGCCTCCTCAGACAACCATTTTGCCATTTTGCCTCACACACTTTGAGTGTTTAAATGATCCCTGCGGAGGCATGGGTCATCAGTGGCCTGCCACTGGGACAGGGTCTGTGGCTGCAGCAGACCTGGGTCACGCAGTGTTACCCACCATAGAGCTGAACAGATGACCCACAAACTGCAGAACAATTATACTAAAGAAATTCTCGAGCTATTAAGAAAGTTCTAGGACCCACAATGGATTTTCCAACTTGGGGAACCAGCAAAAGGACTGAGAACCCTCAGGGTATTTGACTCTGGAGGCCAGTGGGATTTGATTACAGAACTTCCACAGGACTGGGGAAGCAGACTCTTGGAGGGCACAAAAAATACCCCATGGACCCCAGGAACCAGGAAAAAGGAGCAGTGTCCTCACAAGAGACTGAGTTGGACTTGCCTGTGAGTGTCCTAAAATCTCCAGTGGACAGTTTGGCCTCAGGTCAAACAGGGAGGTAACACAGCCCACCCATCAACAGAAAATTGGATTAAAGATTTACTGAGCATGGACCTGCCCGTCAGAACAAGACCCAGTTTCCCGCACAGTCAGTCTCTCACATCAGGAAGCTTACATTAGCCCCTTATCCTTTTTCATTAGAGGGCAGAAAGAATGAAAACCACAGTCACAGAAAACTAACCAGACTGATCACATGGACCACAACCTTGTCTAACTCAATGAAACTATACATGTTTAGAAGTCACTGATCCAGTAGTGTTCAAATAAATGAAAGTTAAAAATAACATTATCCTACCAGATTGATTAAAAAAAATTAAAAGATTGACCACATTCAATGTTGGAAAGAATTTGAGTATATATTCTTGGTGTATATTTAAGCTGATATCTATCAGGAAGGTTATAGTTTGGAAATAGTTATCAACATCATGTGCATTTCCTTTGCCCCAACAATCTCATTTTTATATATTTATCTATAGAGATACAAAACAATTGAAGACACATGTATTGTGATGGCCAATATACCTTAGTATTTTAGAAAAATTAAGCATATGGGAATGATTAAATTTCTAGAATGTCCCCACCAATATTGATAAAGTTGATCTTTGAGTATTCACACACAAAGATGTTTTTTGAAATAGACATAAATATGTAAGATATACTTATCTGGGTGTACTAATGTGGTGGGAGTGAGGATGAGGACAATGGAGGTTTCAGAGGGCCTTGAGGTGACATACAACTGTCTACTGGCAGCTGAAGTGGGGTAATACGAAAAAGACAACTTGAGAGGAATCATCCACCCTTTATATCATACTGTTTTTTTAAAGATCTCCTTTTGCCCTCAGGAGTTTGTATAACTTTATAACTTAAAAAGTTACTGCAACTCTGAAAAACATTTCACATATGAATGCCATATTTTGTTGGATAAAAAGAGTATTAAAAGTAAAATAAATTTAAAGTGGAATTGATCACTAATGTGAATAGACCACAACGTTTTTATGGAACTAAATAAAATAGTTTAGCTACTAACCTGGTCTCGTTAAAATGTTTACAATGAATTTTCGTAAGTTACATCGGGGAATACTATTTGTCAGCCATTGAAAGCATTGTGTAAGGAGCAACCCCACGTCCAAGGAAGGAGTGGTGGCTGCGCAGGCGCAGGAGGGCCGAGAGGAGCTACTCCACGTTCAAGGTCAGGAGGGGTGGCTGTGAGGAGATACCCCTCGTCCAAGGTAAGGAGCAGCGGCTGTGCCTTGCTGGAGCAGCTGTGAAGAGATACCCCACGTCCAAGGTAAGAGAAACCCAAGTACGATGGTAGGAGTTGCAAGAGGCATCAGAGAGCAGACACACAAAATATAATCACAGAAAACTAGTCAATCTAATCACACGGACCACAGCCTTGTCTAACTCAGTGAAACTAAGCCATGCCATGTGGGGCCACCCAAGACAGGCGGGTCATGGTGGAGAGGTCTGACAGAATGTGGTCCACTGGAGAAGGGAATGGCAAACCACTTCAGTATTCTTGCCTTGAGAATCCCATGAACAGTATGAAAAGGCAAAGTGATAGGATACTGAAAGAGGAACTCCCCAGGTGGGTAGGTGCCCAATATGCTACTGCAGATCAGTGGAGAAATAACTCCAGAAAGAATGAAGGGATGGAGCCAAAACAAAAACAACACCCAGCTGTGGATGTGACTGGTGATGGAAGTCAAGTCCCATGCTGTAAAGAGCAATATTGCATAGGAACCTGGAATGTTAGGTCCATGAATCAAGGCGAATTGGAAGTCGTCAAACAGGAGTTGGCAAGACTGAACGTCAACATTCTAGGAATCAGAGAACTGAAATGGACTGGAATAGGTGAATTTAACTCCAATGACCATTATATCTACTACTGTGGGCAGGAATCCCTTAGAAGAAATGGAGTAGCCATCATGGTCAACAAAAGAGTCCGAAATGCAGTACTTGGATACAACCTCAAAAACGACAGAATGATCTCTGTTTGTTTCCAAGGCAAACCATTCAATATCACAGTAATCCAAGTCTATGCCCCAACCAGTAATGCTGAAGCACCTGAAGCTGAATGGTTCTATGAAGACCCTACAAGACCTTTTAGAACTAACACCCAAAAAAGATGTCCTTTTCATTATAGGGGACTGGAATGCAAAAGGAGGAAGTCAAGAAACACCTGGGGTAATAGGCAAATTTGGCCTTGGAATACAGAATGAAGCAGGGCAAAGTCTAATAGAGTTTTGTCAAGAGAACGCACTGGTCATAGCAAACACCCTCTTCCAACAACACAAGAGAAGACTCTACACAAGGACATCACCAGAAGGTCAACACCAAAATCAGATTGATTATATTCTTTGTAGCCAAAAATGGAGAAGCTCTATACAGTCAGCAAAAACAAGACCAGGAGCTGACTGTGACTCAGATCATGAACTCCTTATTGCCAAATTCAGACTTAAATTGAAGAAAGTAGGGAAAACCAGTAGTCCATTCAGGTATGACCTAAATCAAATTCCTTATGATTATATAGTGGAAGTGAGAAATAGATTTAAGGGACTAGATCTGATAGAGTGCCTGAGGAACTATGGTCGGAAGTTCGCAACATTGTACAGGAGACAGGGATCAAGACCATCCCCATGGAAAAGAAATGCAAAAAAAGCAAAATGGCTGTCTGGGAAGGCCTTACAAATAGCTGTGAAAAGAAGAGAAGCGAAAAGCAAAGGAGAAAAGGAAAGATATAAGCATGTGAATGCAGAGTTCTAAAGAATAGCAAGAAGAGATAAGAAAGCCTTCCTCAGCGATCAATGCAAAGAAATAGAGGAAAACAACAGAATGGGAAATACTAGAGATCTCTTCAAAAAAATTAGAAATAGCAAGGCAACAGTTCATTCAAAGATGTGCACAATAAAGGACAGAAATGGTATGGACCTAACAGAAGCAGAAGATATTAAAAAGAGGTGGCAAGAATACACAGAAGAACTGTACAAAAAAGAGCTTCACGACCAAGATAATCACGATGGTGTGATCACTCACCTAGAGCCAGACATCCTTGAATGTGAAATCAAGTGGGCCTTAGAAAGCATCACTATGAACAAAGCTAGGAGAGGTGATGGAATTCCAGTTGAGCTATTTCAAATCTTGAAGATGATGCTGTGAAAGTGCTGCACTTAATAAGTCAGCAAATTTGGAAAACTCAGCAGTGGCCACAGGACTGGAAAAGGTCAGTTTTCATTCCAATCACAAAGAAAGGCAATGCCAAAGAATGCTGAAACTACTGCACAATTGCACTCATCTCACATGCTAGTAAAGTAATGCTCAAAATTCTCCAAGCCTGGCTTCAGCAATACGTGAACTGTGAACTTCTAGATGTTCAAGCTGGTTTTAGAAAAGGCAGAGGAACCACAGATCAAATTGCCAACATCCGCTGTATCAGGGAAAAAGGAAGAGAGTTTCAGAAAAACATCAATTTCTGCTTTATTGACTATGCCAAAGCCTTTGACTGTGTGGATCACAATAAACTGTGGAAAATTCTGAAAAAGATGGAAATACCAGACCACTTGACCTGCCTCTTGAGAAACCTATATGCAGGTCAGGAAGCAACAGTTAGAACTGGACATGGAACAACAGACTGGTTCCAAATAGGAAAAGGAGTACGTCAAGGCTGTATATTGTCACCCTGCTTATTTAACTTATATGCAGAGTACATCCTGAGAAACACTGGACTGGAAGAAGCACAAGCTGGAATCAAGATTGCTGGGAGAAATATCAATAACCTCAGATATGCAGATGACACCACCCTTATGGCAGAAAGTGAAGAGGAACTAAAAAGCCCCTTGATGAAAGTGAAAGAGGAGAGTGAAAAAGTTGGGTTAAAGCTCAACATTCAGAAAACTAAGATCATGGCATCTGGTCCCATCACTTCATGGCAAATAGATGGGGAAATAGTGGGACTCCCAAATTACTGCAGATGGGAATTGCAGCCATGAAATTAAAAGAGGCTTACTCCTTGGAAGGAAAATTATGACCAACCTAGACAGCATATTAAAAAGCAGAGACATTACTTTGCCAACAAAGGTTCGTCTAGTCAAGGCTATGGTTTTTCCAGTGGTCATGTATGGATGTGAGAATTGGACTGTGAAGACAGCTGAGCGCCAAAGAATTGATGCTTTTGAACTGTGTTGTTGGAGAAGACTCTTGAGAGTCCCTTGGATGGCAAGGAGATCCAACCAGTCCATTCTAAAGGAGATCAGTCCTGGGTGTTCTTTTGGAAGGAATGATGCTAAAGCTGAAACTCCATTACTTTGTCCACCTCATGTGAAGAGTTGACTCATTGGTAAAGACTCTGATGCTGGGAGGTATTGGGGGTAGGAGGAGAAAGGGATGACAGAGAATGAGATGGCTGGATGGCATCACCAACTCTATGGACAGAAGTTTGGGTGAACTCGGGACTTGGTGATGGACAGGGAGGCCTGGTGTGCTGCGATTCATGGGGTCGCAAAGAGTCGGACACGACTGAGAGACTGAACTGAACTGAACTGAACTGATAGCATTGTATTAGAAGCTTGAATTTAAATAGATTATATAAATTTCAGATACAAAGTGGTAAATGAAGTCAGTGTACCCTAACAGATTATCACAACTGCAAACAGCAAGTATAATTCATACTGATAACAGATTTTCCTGTTTCTTAAATATCCTTCCTTTATAACAACTGTTACTAAAGTATAGTTGTTTTTCAATGTTGTATTAGTTTCTACTACACGGCAAAGTGAATCAGCTATACATATGCATATCCCTTCTTTTTTGGATTTCCTTCCCATTTAGGTCACACCAGAGCACTGAGTAGAGTTCCCTCTACTATAGAGCAGGTTCTCATTAATTAAAATATGAAATAAATGAAAATACTTTTGAAACAAAATCAATAAAATGGCCACATTTGGAAAACCGCAATATCCACAAATGTAATTAAGTACTGTGTGGATGTGATCTTTTTTAAAGAATAAATTATTTGAGATGGCAATACATCTATGAATCTCATAAAATATGAAGTCTTAATAATAAAGTATATTTAAAGAAAAATTACATATTTTTTCTTGCAGATGTAATTTCTTGCATTCTTTTTCCAAGCTTTAAAAAAGATTGTTAGAAAAAAATAAACTCTTTACTTGCTGCCTGACTGAGACCTCATAAAATGTTAACAGAAGGCTAGAAATTTGTTTCACCTCACTCAGGAAGCTGAGTGCGGTTACAGAGATAATTCTGTGTGGCAAGAGAAATGCACGGTGTGCAGCCACCTCATGCAAAGAGTTGACTCATTGGAAAAGACTCTGATGCTGGGAGGGATTGGGGGCAGGAGGAGAAGGGGACAACAGAGAATGAGATGGCTGGGTGGCATCACGGACTCGATGGACGTGAGCCTGAGTGAACTCCGGGAGTTGGTGATGGACAGGGAGGCCTGGTGTGCTGCAATTCATGGGATCGCAAAGAGTCAGACACAACTGAGCGACTGAACTGAACCGAATGTTCTATGAATTGAGATCTATTCCCAAAAAGGGATGGGGACAAAAGAGAGCCTGACACATCAGAACAACTGCCCAGCAGGCTGGATTCTGCACAGGCGTGGGAACTGAGGAGTCCTGAAGGGAAAATCAGGAGGACAGTAGAAGGGCTGGTCCGCATGCTGGATTCAGTGAAGGAGGGAGGAGAGAGCCCCAGAGAGTTCATTCTCAGGCCTCCTCCTGTCATTGAGTATTCCTGGTACATTCTCGGGTAGGTTGCTGGCCTCACCTATTGGTGAACTGGGCTCCCATCTACTCCAAGTAGTGCTACTGATTGAAGATACGTGGGCTGCCTGTAGCAACTCAGGGCTGAAGTAGGAAAGAACCCACCTCTACCCTTCATGGGGAACACAAAGCTCTCGCTGGTCTGGGGAAATCTGTTTCTTTGGTTTGCTTTTTGGTCCTGTGTGTTTTTTTTTTTTTTTCTTCTCTCTG
The DNA here is from genome assembly GCF_003369695.1 of Bos indicus x Bos taurus. Classification (NCBI taxonomy): domain Eukaryota; kingdom Metazoa; phylum Chordata; class Mammalia; order Artiodactyla; family Bovidae; genus Bos; species Bos indicus x Bos taurus. The sequence goes on along the minus strand of NC_040087.1, from coordinate 40,313,363 downwards.
TTTTTTTTCTGTGTTTTCCCCTGGATGAGCAGCGATTGAAAGTGAAAGTCGCGCAGTTGTGTTGACTCTTTGAGACCCCATGGCCTATACAGTCCATGGAATTCTCCTGTCCAGAATACTGGAGTGGATAGCAGTTCCCTTCTCCACGGAATCTTCCCAACCCAGGGATCAAATCCAGGTCTCCTGTATTGCAGGCGAATTCTCTACCAGCTGAATCACCTCGGAAGCTCAAGAATAGTGGAGTGGGTAGCCTATCCCTTCTCTAGCAGATCTTCCCCACCCAGGAATCAAACCAGGGTATCCTGCATTGCAGGCGGATTCTTCACCAACTGAGCTATCAGGGAAGTGATTATGTACAGGCTTTTCGAGACAGTGCAGAAGCCATGGCAACTATGACAGCAGAACAGAGATTCCTTTTCTCCCAGCTCTTCCTCAAATGGCTTTGCAAAAATAGTAGAAACCCTAGCCACCTAGCCGTGAATTCATTTCTTCAATTACAAGTAGCCTTCTTTCTTTTAATGTTAAATATCTGCTGAATGATGAAGTGGAGAAAACTGTCTTTATACTCAAGATGCTGCAACTAAGGACTATTTTTTTTTCTGCCAAACAACAAGCTGGATATCATTTTTCCTTATCCTTGGGGAAATGGAGACACAATAGCTTCTGGGAGTGAGCATGTCCAGGAGTTAGCACTTTAGGGATAAAGAACTTTTAAAAAAGAAGGTAAGGGGAAGGCGCCAAGATGGCGGAGGAGTAGGATGGGGAAAACACTTTCTCCCCCACAAATTCATCAAAAGAGCATTTAAACGTCGAGTAAATTCCACAAAACAACTTCTGAATGCCGGCAGAGGACATCAGGCACCCAGAAAAGCAACCCAACTCCTCGAAAGGAGGTAGGAAAAAATATTAAAGACAATAAAAGAGACAAAAGAGGGAGGGACAGAGTTCCGTCCTGGGAAGGGAGTCTTAAAAAGAGAGAAGTTTCCAAACACCAGGAAACCTTCTCACTGCCGAATCCATGCCGAGCTTTGGAAGCACAGAGGACAACATAACAGGGAGAAAAAATAAATAAACAATTAAAACTCGCAGATTGTGAGCCCTACGGTAACTCCTCCAGCGGAGAAGCAGCGCAGACGCCTGCATCCGCCATTAGCAAGCGGGGGCTGGGCAGGGAGGCGCGGCGTGGGCTGCATCGCTGAGAGTAAGAATCTGGCCTGAATACCCTGAGCACTATCTGAGCGAAATAATTTGGGCTAGCAAACCAGACTGTGGGATATCTACCATGCGAAAAGCCAGCCCTAACCTAAGACACCGCCAGCCCGCGCACGGAACAAAGGACTAAACAGAGGTAGCCGGCTGCAAACCTTCCCCCTCCGGTGACAGGCAGCCAGAGCCGGAAGGGGGCAATCGCAGCCCCAGAGAGACATTATCTATAAAACTGGCTTCTTTGCTAACTAAAACTTCTTGGGGGTCTGGACGGTCAACATCTGCCTGAGAAGGTGCGCCGGTTTTACACCCAGATAACCAAGTGGCGGGGAGGCGATAAGTCGCAGCATTGGCGCTCGCCAAACACCTCATCACCTGAGCTGCTCGGACCTGGGAAAAGCACAAAACGCAGCCCCAACTGAGTCTGCGCCTCTGAGGACTACCTGAGTGCCTGAACCTGAGCGGCTTGGACCTGGGAGGTGCATGCAACCCAGGGCCAGCCTCGGATTGTTCCCAGCGGAACAACCTAGAGCCTGAGCAGTGTGGGCAGGGAGGCTACACGCGCCGTGAGCGGGGGCAGACCCAGTGTGGCTGAGGCACTGCAAGCGCACGCCAGTGTCATTTGTTTGCAGCATCCCTCCCTCCCTCCCCATAGCGCGACTGAACAAAGAGAAGAAATACAGCTCCACCCACCAGAACACCGACACAAGCTTCCCTAACCAGGAAACCTTGACAAGCCACCTCTACATACCCACACACAGCGAGGAAACGCCACAATAAAGAGAACTCCACAAACTGCCAGAATACAGAAAGGACTCCCAAACTCAGCAATTTAAACAAGATGAAGAGACAGAGGAATACCCAGCAGATAAAGGAACAGGATAAATGCCCACCAAACCAAACAAAAGAGGAAGAGATAGGGAATCTACCTGATAAAGAATTCCAAATAATGATAGTGAAATTGATCCAAAATCTTGAAATTAAAATGGAATCACAGATAAATAGCCTGGAGACAAGGATTGAGAAGATGCAAGAAAGGCTTAACAAGGACCTAGAAGAAATAAAAAAGAGTCAATATATAATGAATAATGCAATAAATGAAATTAAAAACACTCTGGAGGCAACAAATAGTAGAATAACAGAGGCAGAAGATAGGATTAGTGAATTAGAAGATAGAATGGTAGAAATAAATGAATCAGAGAGGATAAAAGAAAAACGAATTAAAAGAAATGAGGACAATCTCAGAGACCTCCAGGACAATATTAAACGCTACAACATTCGAATCATAGGGGTTCCAGAAGAAGAAGACAAAAAGAAAGACCATGAGAAAATACTTGAGGAGATAATAGTTGAAAACTTCCCTAAAATGGGGAAGGAAATAATCACCCAAGTCCAAGAAACCCAGAGAGTCCCAAACAGGATAAACCCAAGGAGAAACATCCCAAGACACATATTAATCAAATTAACAAAGATCAAACACAAAGAACAAATATTAAAAGCAGCAAGGGAAAAACAACAAATAACACACAAGGGAATTCCCATAAGGATAACAGCTGATCTTTCAATAGAAACTCCTCAAGCCAGGAGGGAATGGCAAGACATACTTAAAATGATGAAAGAAAATAACCTACAGCCCAGATTATTGTACCCAGCAAGGATCTCATTCAAGTATGAAGGAGAAATCAAAAGCTTTTCAGACAAGCAAAAGCTGAGAGAATTCTGCACCACCAAACCAGCTCTCCAACAAATACTAAAGGATATTATCTAGACAGGAAACACAAAAATGGTGTATAAACTCGAACCCAAAACAATAAAGTAAATGGCAATGGGATCATACTTATTAGTAATTACCTTAAACGTAAATGGGTTGAATGCCCCAACCAAAAGACAAAGACTGGCTGAATGGATACAAAAACAAGACCCCTACATATGTTGTCTACAAGAGACCCACCTCAAAACAGGGGACACATACAGACTGAAAGTGAAGGGCTGGAAAAAGATTTTCCATGCAAATTGGGACCAAAAGAAAGCAGGAGTCACAATACTCGTATCAGATAAATTAGACTTTAAAACAAAGGCTGTGAAAAGAGACAAAGAAGGTCACTACATAATGATCAAAGGATCAATCCAAGAAGAAGATATAACAATTATAAATATATATCCACCCAACATGGGAGCACCGCAGTATGTAAGACAAATCCTAACAAATATGAAAGGAGAAATTAACAATAACACAATAATAGTGGGAGACTTTAATACCCCACTCACACTTATGGATAGATCAACTAAACAGAAAATTAACAAGGAAAAAAAACAAACAAACATGTATCTATAAAGCTCACTAAAGCAAAGCACAGTAAAATGAGGTATGGCAATAAAAGGCGTTAAATTTATCAAATAAAAAAAAAATAAAGTGCTGAAAAATTAAAGCTGTCAAAAAAAAAAAAAAAATAAGACTAGGAGGTACTTCCTTCTGGTCCTTTACTCTATAAATTATAAGGAAAAGGCCTGACCACTCCTTATGTCAACTTTTAAGGGTGATCAGTATCTGAGATATGATGTTAATATCTGAAGGGGAAGAAACCTTTTTAGCCGGCTATACAGTGCTTACAACATGTGTCTGGCCCACGTTAATTCGGAACATGGCAGTGGGTATAAAGAATTTGTAAGGCTCCAACAATCATCACGTTTTGTGGTGGTTTCACAGAGAATCCAGTGTGTGGTTTCACTGTCAATAAAATTGCCTCAAGTACTTAAAAAAAATAAAAAAATTAAAAAAAAAAAAAAGAAGGTAAAATATATTAACAATTATCATTAATATTTGTATATTAGTTACATGATAAACTACATTTTAGATGTATGGGGCTGAATGAAATATGTTATTAATTTTACCTTATTTTTCTTATTTTTTAAAACTAACTATTATAATATTTAAAATTATGTGTGTGATCCAAATCATATTCAGTGAACAACACCATTTTACATCTAACTCCAAGATAAAAATACAGGTCGCAGAGAATCAAGTCAATGATACCAAGAATAAGCAATTAAGCAAATAAGATTGTGAAATAGTCCACTGTACAACTACCCTAAAGTCAACAAAAATAAATTGTCATAAAATGAGAACTGTTTTAAACTGAGACTAAAGAGATGTAACAATAAGGGCAATGTAACCATAAATTTCATCAAGAGCCTCTTGATGAAAGTGAAAGAGGACAGTGAAAAAGTTGGCTTAAAGCTCAACATTCAGAAAACTAAGATCATGGCATCTGGTCCCATCACTTCATGGCAAATAGATGGGGAAACAGTAGAAACAGTGGCTGACTTTATTTTTCTGGGCTGCAAAATCACTGCAGATGGTGACTGCAGCCATGAAATTAAAAGAGGCTTACTCCTTGGAAGGAAAGTTATGACCAACCTAGACAGCATATTAAAAAGCAGAGACATTACTTTACCAACAAAGGTCCATCTAGTCAAGGCTATGGTTTTTCCAGTAGTCATGTATGAATGTGAGAGTTGGACTGTGAAGAAAGCTGAGCGCCGAAGAATTGATGCTTTTGAACTGTGGTGTTGGAGAAGACTTTTGAGAGTCCCTTGGACTGCAAGGAGATCCAACCATCCTAAAGGAAATCAGTCCTGGATGTTCATTGGAAGGACTGATGCTGAAGCTGAAACTCCAATACTTTGGCCACCTAATGCGAAGAGCTGACTCATTTGAAAAGACCCTGATGCTGGGAAAGATTGAGGGCAGGAGGAGAAGGGGACAACAGAGGATGAGATGGTTGGATGGCATCACCAACTCAATGGACATGAGTCTGGGTAGACTCCAGGAGTTGGGGATGAACAGCAAGGCCTGGCTTGCTGCGGTTCATTGGTTCGCAAAGAGTCGGACATGACTGAGCAACTGAACTGAACTGAACCGAACCATAAATTAGATTGCATTGTATTTAGAAGAGCCATTTGTGAATGGCTATAAACTTTCTGAGAATGAGAAGAAGAAATTGAATAATAAACTAGATATTAAATGATGTTATGGAATTATTACTACTTTCTTAAGTGTGATAATGATACTGAGATTATGGAGGAGACTGTCCTCATTCTTAGGAAATGCATTCTGAATAATTTTGCAATGACAGGTCTGTATCTTACTTTCAGATGGTTGAGCAAATGTGAGAAGAGATCAAGGAAATCCGAGATGATACTAAAAATTGCTGAATCTAGATAGAGGATTGTACTATTTTTCTACACATAACATTTTTCTTATTAAAAGGCAAGGGTCCAAAGCTTCAAGTAGAGAAAGGTGGCCAACATTTCCACATTTTCTGTTACTCTGTGGTATACTATTTCTTCCATATGTATTTCTTAATTTGATTAGAAAATAAAATATGTAAATGTGTAATGTCAAATAATATAAAAACATCAAAGTCTCCACTACAAAATAAGTGATTATTCTTATGTGCATTGATATTGATTCAGTTCCTTTCTTTCCCACCAGAGATCATTTCCAACTGAAACAGCAGATGTGAAATGGTAATAGTTATGCCAGTCAGCATTCCATAACTGTCGTTAACCCTGTAATTTTTTCTCACATAAATGTAAAACAATAATAGAATGAAATTGTATTGGACTCTATCAGGGATATTCATTGTAATTAAAACATCAAATTATGAAAAGAAAAATTACTTTTATACTCACTTGTCATAGATTTTCCCTTCAACTAGGCATCTGGACAGCTTTATAGCAGCTTTGCAGAACTACATTTTAATGCTATGTATCTGTCTTGTTTGACTTGATTTGAAATTTACACTCCTCTTTGTCTTCCTAATAACAGAATTAATAATCTCTAGCAGTTTAAGTGCAGATGTAACATAAAGATTATACCGAAATAGAATCCTAGTCATCTCAAAAAAATTGTAAATAAACCTCACATGATTACAAATGATACAAAGTAGACTGTTTGGCAAATTTCATTAGTAACCAATCTGGAATTCAAGAGCATATAAAAATAAATTTCAGTAAGTACCATTTGTATAATATTAGCGATATGCATATATTTGATTGTCACAACTTTAGAATGGATATTTTTCTCTTTTTTTCACCAATTTTTGACAATGGAAACTTTGTGTTAAGGCACTATTATTTCTATTTAAATAGGCAACACAGCAAGGTATCTCTCTTTTTATACCTTTTTAGGTCCTGAGAACCCCACAGAGTCTCAGCCACCACTGATTAACTCTTCAAAAAATAGACCTTAGAAATCAGCACAATGTGTACATTAATGAACCAGGACTGAAAAGTGTTCATGTTGAAACTAACACAAAAGAGGAAAGAAAGGAGGAAATAACAAGAATAGCACAGGCAATTTTATCACTTTTCTGAAAGAAACATTTGTTGTAATGTGTATACATTATATACAAACGTCATTGTATTGCTGGGTTTTCTAGCTATTGACTCGAATATAGTTTTACAAGGACAGGACTAGAATTATGATATTATAATTAGCTTACTAAATATCAAAAATACATTACTATCTTGCAAAAACATTATAATTAATAATTATATCATTCAAATAATATTTTGACAATGTATTAGTATTTAGACTTGAAATCATAGCAAAAATGGTTTACTAGTTTAATTTTTCCACAAAGTTAATTTCATGAAAGATAGAAAATAACTTACTAGGTTTATGAAATTTAGAAAATAAAAATTATAGCATAAATCATACATTTAACGCTTTTAGACAGTTTTAATATGCATTTCAGAAAAAGTCCTCTAGATGGCGCTGTTTATCAGTTAGAAATTATTCTGATTCTTGAGTGAGTTAAATAGTATAAAATTCATTTTTCTAGTACTCAATTTTTCTTCAGCATATTTGTTTCTCTCTGAATGAATATTTAACCTAATTCGGCAAGTTTTTGGTAACTTACAAGGTTATTATTGCAGTTTATTGTGCAAATTTCCAGGAACAATTAAGTTGACCTAAAAACCTGAGAATAAAAATGTGTGATCAGTATCCTTTGAAGGAATTAAAATAAGTTATTGAGACTATCATAACCAGGATGAAAGAAATCTTAACAACTAACCAGATGAATTACATTAGTCTTTTTTTTTTTTTTTAACTTGTACATAATCGCATATTTGAATGGATTTATCCATGTTTTAGGGCTTCTCTGGTGGCTCAGATGGTGAAGAATCTGCCTGTGATTCAGGATACCAGGTTCGATCCCTGGGTCGGGAAGATCCGCCTGAGAAGGGGCAGGCTTGGATTTGACCCCTGGATCAGGAAGATACCCTGGAGGAGGAAACTGAAGCCCACTCCAGTATTCTTGCCTAGAGAATCCCATGGACAGAGTATCCTGGCCGGCTACAGTCACAAAGAGCCGGACATGACCGAGCGATTAAGTACATCTATGTTTTGTTGGAACTTACAGTTTTATAACCAAGGGAGGTCTTCCTCTTCTATTTGAAGTAACTGCACTTTTAATTTTTTAACTTGATGAACAGCCCAAACAAGTCACAAACATATCACAGAAACTAAGGCAATCTTATTTTGTCAGAGAATTTGAGAGTGGATAGACTTTTTTTTTAATTGTGAATTGATAGACATAATGACTTAAAATAATAAAATTAACTTTTATACTGGATATATTACACATTAATATAAAACCAATAAAAATGCCTCATATATACATTTAAAAATCTTACATTTTCTAAAAACAAGGATGGACAGAAATGGTCACACTTAGACTCAATAGTTGGTTTATAGATTTTCCATGCCTTCTACAAAAAATAGAAAATTTGTCACAAATAGTTGGAAGAGAGATTTGTTTTATCCAGATTTCAATTAGTATTCCAGAGACAAAATTTATAACATATTTTGTCCATTTTCCTAAAGGTTATCAAATTAACTCCAGTAATATTTTAACTCTTGATTTGGCTATTAAGATATATAATTAAATATAAATTTGCTGAAATTAATTGTAATATATAAAAATGCAAATACTACACATCTGAAGAAATGTTCCCCAACTTTGGCGCTACTGCCAGGTTCAGTCAGATAATTATTTGGAATATGTGTGTGTGCGTATGTGTGTGTGTGTACGTGTGTGCTTCGCAGGTAGGTTAGTAGTAAAGAATCCACCTGCCAATGCAGGAGATGTGGGTTTGACCCCTGGGTTAGGAAGATACCCTGAAGGAGGAAATTGAAGCCCACTCCTGTATTCTTGCCTAGGAAATTCCATGGACAGAGGAGCCTGGCAGGATAACGTCCATAGGGTCACAAAGAGTTAGACTCCACTGAACATGCATGCCACACCATGCCATCATCATGTGTGTGGGTTGGGGGGCAAGTGAAGGAGGGGCATTTCTATGCATTGTAGACATTTAGCATCATCCCTGGCCTCTACCTCAACAAGGTCTCCTAAGAGATAAATTCAAGTTGAAAACCACGAATACAAACATCTGATTTTTTACTCTTTCAATTCTCCCTTACAATTATAACATGTAAATCATGTTATCATAGTTCATATTTTAGTCCTTCAAAGGATAATTTAATCAAGAATAGAGTCAAGCAAAACCACCAAGTCGCTGTGCTTAGTTTCTTGTATTAATTAAGACTCTTGGTTGTAAGTCAGGAAAATCCTCTGGAGAAGGCACTGGCTACCCACTTCAGTATGCTTGCCTGGAAAATTCCATGGACAGAGGAGCCTGGAGGGCTATAGTTCATGGGGTCTCAAAGAGTCGGACACAACTGAGTAGCTAACACTTTCACTACTTTCAATAGATATTATTAAAGCTAATAGCTTGTAAGGAGTTCTCCATCTCTGGTTTCTTCTGTGCATCTTCATTTTTCTTATTCTCTTCCTCAACCTTCCTTTGGGTTTCTGGTCCATGAAATGAAAATTACTGCTTCTAGTTACTCCTGAATATACATCACTTCCTGTTCAGAAAGTGATTAGATTGATCTTGCAGTGTTTCTTTTGTAAATCTAGGTTCTTTGATATAAGGGTTCATTTGTCTCTCTTGAACGAAGTATCTTCATAAACCATAATCAAGTGTTGGCAGAATGGAAAGACAATTTCTGGCAGGTTGGCACCCCACTCCAGTACTCTTGCCTGGAGAATCCCATGGACGGAGGAGCCTGGTGGGCTACAGTCCATGGGGTCGCTGAGAGTCAGACGTGACTGAGCTACTTCACTTTCACTTTTCACTTTCATGCATTGAAGAAGGAAATGGCAACCTACTCCAGTATTCTTGCCTGGAGAATCCCAGGGACAGAGGAGCCTGTTGGGCTGCCGTCTATGGGGTCGCACAGAGTCGGACGTGACTGACGTGACTTGGCAGCAGCAGCAGGAGGAGCCCACACCCTGTGACTATAGTTGCTTTGCTTTTCATGTCGATGGGATATAGGGAGATACATTTCAAAAAAGCAGAAATCGTTTGTGAGCTTAGGAGTCCACACATGTATTCCATCACCTCCTTGTTGGCACCTCCTGTGCTCCTCTGTGGCCTGCTACCCTCATATTGCTCAGTAAATGCCCTGAGTCCTCCTTCTCTGTTGCATGCAGCCTGCCTTTCCCCAAAGGGGGCCAGTCTCCAAACAGACTTCTTCCTCAGTCCTAGTGAGTTTGAAGTAAAACGAAAGTTTAGCTCAAGATACCTAATCTTAGCGGGGAAGAAAACAAGCTAAATCAAATTAATACATGAGTGATGTGTAAATTTCTTGATCCTCTGAGCATTACTTGTGTTGAAAGTTTGTTTGGTAATAGAATGAATCCCTGTATGTTACAGTGATAGACATAGGCCTTGTTCCAATGCTCTTTTTGTTTTGTTTATTCCTCTGAGGCATGACACTTTGTCTCTAGGATGCCTTTTAAGTCCTTGCTGCTTAAAAACTAGTCCACTGATCAACAGCATTAGGATGCTCTCAGAACATGACAGAAAGGCAGGACCTCAGTGTCCACCACAGATCCAATATATCAGAATGCATTTTAATTTAGCAACATTTCTAGGTCATTTGTATTTATGTTAAAGGTTAAGAAACACAGAGCAGGTTAATTAATTGTTATTTAACTCATGAGTAGAGAATGCAACTTTAGTATAAGACCAGGCTTACGATAGTAAATTCAGTAAACATTCTGGAACAATATGAAGATTAGACACAATTGGATGTATATCTATGTATATCAACAAGAAACTGCTATTGAGCATTAGAACTATTGATTAATGTAACAAGCAAAAACTTTAAAGTCTGAAATATAGAGGAAAGAGATTGTGATGAGAATTAGCAAAGTAGAAAGGACTAACAGTATAGTGTGCCTCACTGCAAACAAACAGTAAGAGCCCTTGGCTGAATTATGCTTGAAATATAGTTATTTGAATATTTATGTGCTGAGTATATAGGAGAGTTTTAAACTATATTAGCTATGTTTTTAACATATATTTAAAATAGTATGTTTTTAAGTTAGATGTTTGATGGATTAAAGAATAGATTTATACCACAAAATTTGTCCCTTATGTGTTTTATAATCTTTCATGTAATTCTCACCTTCCACATTTTTCTATTAATTGTGGTGCTTACCCAAAGTGTTACCTGGTCTTTAGGATATACTTATCTGTTGTAATATGCCAAAAAGCCAGGTGAGTTCCTTAGTGAGGGGCAAATATTACTAGAAGATACTTACTCTTTCATTTCATTACTGTTTCAGCATAACTGTTAAAGACACTTTTATTGGTATAATCGTTACCTCTAGAAACTAAACAGTTAACTTGCAATTAGGCTTTAGATATACTGATCTTGCACTCAAACATGTATGCAATTCACTTTCTAAAATTAACACACTGCATAAATATTTTTGTGACTTGAAAGATTTCTAATCATTTTGAAATTGTAAGGGGTACTTACTGCATTTTGTTATATTTTGCAAGTTACATGTTTACAAGGAAAGTTTTCCTAATTAGGCTTTCTTGTAATCTCTACAGCTAATGTTTCTTGTAGTATGCTATTTTAAAAAATGAATATCTCTTATGATGACCCCATACCATAAAGCCAAGAAGTTTCTTTGAGGCTCTTTCAATCCTTTCTGGAAATTTCACCAATCTGTTTGAGGCTGACATACTGTTGATTCATAGGCATAGGATTGAAAAGATGACGTACTTTTTAGGATTTTTAAAAGGATTGTATCAGTGTGTACTGTGGAATAAGATCTTTTTTTAAGAAAAAAGTTTATTTTAAAGAATTATGTATACACACACACACAATTTTTGTAAACAGAATGATATTGACTCAAACCCCAAACAAAGCTTGTATCAGTTATCTAGCAAAGGCTGAGCAGGCCCTAAATTCATTACTTGGGTGTTATCAGTGATATAGAGGCTGCTGGAGTCAATGGAATATGCATAGTCTCCCTGACTCATCCTAATTCAATTAGAAGGGGACTGTCCATTGAATTTGTTTCCTGTGAGGAGTCTATATGAGAAAAATGAGGCTTATTCATTCTGCCATATATTAGTTAGTCTATTTATGTGCATATCAAGTAACAAATTTGGCTCCCAGATTATTATGTGAGCTTATTAAAAAAAAAACACACACACACAGGAAAAATAGGCTTAAAAGAAATATATGCATAAAGAAATTGGGGGAGGGGAACAAGGAATGAAAATGTCTACAATGCTGTTGTTTCAAGTAATATAAATTCATATTTTTGACAACATATTCTTACAATAAGAAGTAGGACTACTGAAAGAAATGTTTTAAAATCTGTACTATATTTATTTTAAATTGAAAAAGATCTAATATCTATGAAAAATAATTTCCCAATTATCTTTGGGCAAATATAGTTGTGTTGGAAACATGTCCTTATCTCAACATTTTTCTATTTCTATTTTAAGTGCAAATAGAGGTGTTTTCAAATAATGTGCGTGCTATGTTTGAACATTTATCATTTATATAAATATGAATTGATCAAACTTGATATTCTAATTGAACTGTTCTTAGCTACAAAAATAAATATTATACATACACAAGAAATAGAAAGTTTTGTATATGTCACTTAAAATTGCATGACTTTAAAATGATCAAAGTATTTAAAATTAAGCATATATTAATTTTCTTTTTACTATCTTTAAGTCATTTTTTCATACTTCCTGAGTGATTACTTGAGTCATTTCTGGGATGGGGAAAACATTTGTTATGAGATCTATGTTTACATGAAGTCTTAAACAACCAATAATGAAATCTGAAAGTTCAATATTTTCTTTATTTACACAGTAATCATGATAAAATAGTGGCACTGGAAATGTCAGTTTATAGTGTAGTAACTGTTAGAGCTACAAACTTGACATCTATAATCATTGTCAGTCATAAAAATATAGCAAATTGGGATAAATTTAGTTCAGTCATTCAAACAGTGAAGCTTTTTGTCACCTGCTTTCCTATGCCATTTGAATACCTTGGTCTGCTCCTGCTGCTGCTAAGTCGCTTCAGTTGTGTCTGACTCCGTGTGACCTCATAGACAGCCTCCCACCAGGCTCCCCCATCCCTGGGATTCTCCAGGCAAGAACACTGGAGTGGGTTGCCATTTCCTTCTCCAATGCATGAAAGTGAAGTCGTTCAGTCGTGTCCGACTCTTAGTGACCTCACGGACTGCAGCCTATCAGGCTCCTCCGTATATGGGATTTTCCAGACAAGAGTACTGGAGTGGGGTGCCATTGCCTTCTCCGACCTTGGCCTAGGTTTTCCTTAAAAAAAAAGAAGAAGAAGAAAAAAAAAAGAAAGATGTTTAAAGAAAAGAGCTAATACTGAAGCAAAAGAATGATTCAAGGAGCTTACTACACTTGCCAGTTTGCACAACCTTAAAAGGTGCTAATTGTCTTTTTGTGGTGTTAAAATTCTGCATTGTCATTTTCTAAACCGTGATAACACAAATAATCCTCAGCATTCTTTTTGCATAATTCCAACCTTCTCCTCTCCTAGAAATACAGAATAATAGTCTAGCCTCTTCTGTGAGACAGGGACAATAAAACCTGCTGTGACAGAAGAGCTCCTGTGATTGATTGATTAATGTCGGTTAGTCATAATAAGACATCTGGATTAAAGGAACTTTTGAAGTACAGGGCACAAAAGAATTTTATTTTATTTTTAACCTTGATTGGAATATAGAACTAGTATATTACAGTTGAAAATTTTAGTCTTTAAATCCTTGAGGAGGTCATTTGATCATTTCAAATACCACAGTCTATGTCATTTATAGAAAATGTAACTTAAAAAAACTTTTATGATCTCTGTATGAAATGTAATTTTAAAATGCTGAATGGTAACTAGAAAATCATCTTTGAAAATCCAATTAACAAACTGAACTGATTAATAATTTGTTATTAAATGGAAATTATTGTTTAAATATATAAACAACATTAAATTCTTAGAACATAAAATAATTTTACTAATTTGATATCTCTGTCTGTATAAATGTGTAATAGCATGTTAGTCTTCACTTAACTGGCCAAAGGTGACTTAGCTTTGCAAGTATTCCATGACCTATATAACCAGCAAAGAACACTAAGGCAATTTTACTACAGCCTGGACGGCATAATTCTTACATTATTAATCAGGTACAACACAGGTGAGAACATGATAATTCCTTGCTGCAGAAAACATGAATTGACAAAGATGGTATAAGGGATAATTGAAGAGATCTAATTGGAAATCTAACATATATATTTGAAGATGTATATTAGAAGTCATATAATTGAGAATCTAACATTTTACTAAATTCAGGAAAGAGAAAGGTGATTAAAATGCAGCAAAAAACCAAAAAACAAAACACCTCAATAAGTGTTCCCCTACAAAAACTAAAATTAGTGAATACTATCATTTCACTAATTCATAATTATGCAGAAACATCTTTTTTTAAAAAAATTAAGAGAGTTGGATTGTGAAGAACTCTCAATATGCAAACTTTTTATATCATGGTTTTGGCAGAAGACTCAAGTTATGATAGCAGAGGGTTAGGAAAATGACCCTTTATATCAATTAATTTTCTTCCAGGAATATTAATAAGACCTCTAATAATATTTCTGATTCTGGAGTTCAGCATTTGGACTATAATAGTAAAAGTGAAAGTGAAGTTGCTCAGTCAAGTCCAACTCTTTGCAATCGGTGGACTGTAGCCCACCAAGCTCCTCCATCCATGGGATTCTCCAGGCAAGAATACTGGAGTGGGTTGCCATTTCCTTCTCCTTCTACAATAGGGCAAACAATAAGCTTCAACTATTCTAGCTCTCAGAAGTAAAACTACTACAATAAAAGAATCCAAGAAATTTAGACCTGTGGGATAAACACCCATAAGATAGAATAAGTCAGTAGCCCTATCTCTATATTAAACTCAATTTCCTTTTAAAAGATCTACATGTATTTCATTTGGGGGGTATACCCTGTGCTTTCTGTTAAGTAAAGTCTCCTGGGCATAAGTTTTATCATGTGATGATTTCTTTTCTCTTCCTTAACCTTCATCTGTATTCATGCTAAGATTTCATTTATGAGCATAGGGTAATAATGGGTCCTGACTACAAGTAAAGCTACCCCTCAGCAAATAGAAACATTTCCACTTTGTGAATATGTTTAATAATTATGGCTAAGCTATGTGTTGTGATTTTGAAATGACTACAGTATGATTGGAATGAGAATGTGAGATAACTAATGTTTCATAAATGTACTGGAAAGTGGCTGTGCTGCAGTGTTTATTGTAAATGTAGCAGATTGATGGTTCATTTATTATTTTAAACTAGTTCAGAGCATAAAATATGTGACAATTGGAACAAAGCACTAGCTATAATTGTTGATACCATGAATGGCAAAATGATCACTCACTATGGTAAAATAAAAGAATATTCCTTTAATTCACTGGTGTTATTGTATGAGGTAATATTTTCCTTTTGACTTTTTAGATACTTGAGCAAACCTTTTTCCTAATCATTCAAAATACTGCTAGAGTTGTTTCCCCATTTTAAAACAGTATCAACCTATGGTCTGCTAGATTCATGTTTATATTTCATATAGATGGAGTTGATGTGTTTTACAGGGGCCTCTGAGGCCCTGCACTTTTACTGTGAATATTCCATCTGAGGAAAAGTTTGAATAAAAAACAAATTTTCATAGATGTGAGGAAATTGCAGTGTCAAAATTAGTTGGTCAAATAATGGAATTATTTACACAATATCTAAGTTTGGTAGGTTTGCTTAGTGATTTTTTTTTCTTTTTTACTTTCAAGTACCTAAAAATAAGTGTTCATATTTTAAAAGGAAAGCCATTGTATTCAAAAACAAAAGGTGTTCCCTAACACGCCATCACAGTGCAGAACTACGTGAAAAAGCCTCAAGCCATCTTTAGCCCAGTACAGAATAGGGAACACGGAGGTTTAAAATAAATGCCCTTTCCTCCCTGTTAGATAGTACAAGTTATTCAATCATGCATTAAGGCCTTCTCAAACAACCTTTACAGGTCATGCAAAAATATATATATATTTTGTTCGAAGTGAACTGTTATTAATGCCTCAAACTTTACTGAGGTATCTGGCGTCGTAGGTACAAATATTCGTGGTTTACCGATTTTAAACGTTCAGTCAAATATGGACAGTGCTTTCGGGGCCAATATTTAAAGAATAAGGCTAATTCTTTTCGAGAGTCCCTCTATCCCGCTTTTACAGGAAAATAAGAAATGCATCAGGATACTCGACGACGGGAACAGGAGTCAGAAAAACCAAGTGCACAGGGAAAGACAAGTATTAGTGTACACGTCAAGTTGGAATCAGCAGACAGTGTAGGGGAGAGAAACGTTCCACAGCTTGGGGAGCAGCTAGACCGGACTCCTTCCAGCGTTTCGCGACCAAAGTTTGCAGCTAGGTGAGCTGAAGCGGCTTTTGCCACGGCCGCGCGTCCGGGAGAGCTCGGGTTCACAGGTTCTGGGCGCGGCGGGAGCAGAAGTACAAGCACAGCCTGGATCGGCTGCCGCGGCCCGTTCATGCGCCTCACGGCAGGCTGGCCTCAGGCTGTCTAGGGGATCCCAGAGGCTGTCATTTTCCCTTTCTCCTGGCAGCTTCCGTCACCCTACACGAAGGGAGTGCTCAAATTAATTTTCTTTCCTGTTTTGATTGAGATTCGAATATCCTCTGTCCCGACCTTTCCAAGTCGCCCTCTCTGCCCTTCTGGCCAACGTTCCTGCCAGGAAAAGCCTTTAGTTGCGGCACCGTGAGTGTAGTCCTTCTAACGCGCTCCGGGGATGTGCTGGCCGGTGCTCCGCCTCGGAGCCCGGAAGAACTCTTTCCCATCAGGGCATTCTGGTCCCCCCATTTAGCAAAGAGAACTGTGGAATGTGCGCCCGCAGCTGAGCCGCCTCCGGCATCCCCCAACCGCCCGCTGCGGTGCCCGAGGCTCTCGGATCTGCGCTCGCACGCCCCGCCTGCCTCCGGTGCCGCCCCTATTCGGGCGACCGCCGGGACTCGGCCTCTGGCTGCCCAGACCAGCCGCCGGCCCGCAGTGCTCTTGAGAGCCGCGTCCGCTCGGGCCTCGGGAGCGCCGCCACTTCCCTCCCGGGCCAGACCCTGCTGGGCATGCTCAGTGCGCCTCCTGGAACCCGGCTCTCGCGCAGCCAGGATCGTGTCTCCGGGTTTTCGCGGCTGCCGAGGGGGCACTGGGGAAGGGAGGCTGGGAGACAGTCAGCGCCCTGTTCCTCTCCCGGCTGCGGCCGCCCGCACCGCAAGATTCGGGCCAATCAGGGTCCGGAGGCGGGGCTTCGGCCGTCACGCCCTCCCTCTGGGCTTATTGAGAGTTATATCAAGAAATTCAGTTCAGAGAGGGAGAAGGAGAGAGGGGCAGAGGCAAAGAGAGAGAGGGAGAGCGTGCCAGACAGGAAGGAGCGCCCTAGAGTCTCAGAAGCACGCAAGAGATAACCAATTAGGAATTTTTCGGGCAACTGTCACCCCGGAGAGCACCCAGAGACTCACCACCACCCCAACTCTGACGTTTCCTACAAGAAGTTAGAGACTTAAGCAGTACTGACATCGAAGGGAAATGGTATACTTGATGCTGTGGAAAATACCCCTGAGCTGAAGAAGTGCAAGTGGATGTAGTGTGTGTGCTAAATACCAGGAGATCTCAGACCCCGTGGGTAATAGAGACGAAATGTGGAGAGAATGACTAACGACAAATCTGTGAATTTGTTCTCTGGAGTTGCTAATTTGCCAGCCCGAAGCAACACATTTTACAAGGAGAAAACGTTTTGCTGCTTCTGATTTCTCCCCAAACTGGTGCTACCAAATGCATGGCTTTCTATGTGTTGGAACAGCTCATTCCTAACTGCAGCATACCGGGAAAGGGGAAAGGTTGAGGCAACTAACGTAAGTGTAAAGTTTCGCATGCACAATTGTAAATTTTGTGTTTAGATATGTCCTCGGTGTAGACGAGTGATGTTTATAACTGGGTAGACGGTTGGGGCAGAGCTCACCTACTAGGCTGTATCTGCATCCCTACCTGCATCACTCTGCCGGAACTAATCGCAGGCATCAGCTACCGTGCAGCCTAATGCAGATAAGATTAGAGCCTGGAAACTGACCAGTTCTACTCAAGTAGGTAGCTGCCTGGAGGCTTGTACCCGTTTAAATTGCAGTTAGGAGGGCATCGAAGCAGAAGGCTTTCTACCTGCATTATTGACTCTCAGTATTTATGTGTGGCAGACGTTACTAATACTATAAACGGAGATGGGGTTAAGAACTGCATTTTTTTTCCCTTTCCTCTTTTATGCTCAGTAGAAAATTTTGTGCAGTTACATGGAAATGTTAGCTTCATTTCACTTATGTCTTGGCACTCTTTTCCACCTCTAGGATAAGGAATCCTATGTTATTATATGTATTCTAAAAGTTTTAATGTGTTTATTAATTCTAATGGGGATAATTTAGCAACATGGAGAAATGAGAGCAAGGTCTGTGTAAACTGAAGGTCTTGGTATTGTGCTTTTAGGCAATGAGGTTATGTAGTGGCCGGTGACTACTGCTTCTGATGCTGCAGCAGCATGTCCGAATGCTTGCTTCCCAGTAAAATTGTATTCAGAAGGCAGCTGAAAAACTGGGAGGGAAGAAAAAAAGATTGTTTAGAAGAAAGAGATGACTCAGTCTGGCAGAGAAGAAAACACATCACATTTGACATGTGACAAAGCAATTAGCAGGAACCATAGCTAAATACTTGGTGTTTTTCACTAGCTCCTGAAAAAACTAAGGGAGGTGGGTTAGAAGCCAGGAGATGGGTAAGAGGGGGGAGGGGAAGAGGAAACCAAGGACGCATGTTTTGAATTAAACAGTGTCCTACCAACAGTGTGGGTGAATGCAGGTAAAAATAGCAGTTGCCCTTAATTCAAAAGTAGATAATTTTATTTTCTCTGGGCAAATGCAACAAGCAGGGGCTATTTGGTGTTTTTATTCACAGAGTTAACTTGCAAACAGTGGCAGAGCAAACTGCCATGTTTACTAATATGCGGTGGAAAATGTGTTGTGATATTTCATGACTGTGTGCTTTTGTTTACTGAAGAATAATGTTGTCTATACGATTGTGTTGACAGTGGCTGTCTCCAAATAAGCGATGAGATGTAATGCATCCTCCAGTCCATGCACGCTTCCTTTTGCAATTTGTGCCTCATTCCTCAGTGGAGACCTTTAAACCCTAAGTCCAGGAAAAAGAAAATAAATACATTATCATGGACCTGAGGGATTTTTACCTGTTGGCTGCTCTGATTGCCTGTTTAAGGCTGGATTCCGCAATAGCTCAAGAACTTATTTACACTATTAGAGAGGAATTGCCTGAAAATGTACCCATAGGAAACATACCAAAGGATCTGAACATTTCTCACATCAATGCTGCCACAGGGACCAGTGCCAGCCTTGTCTACAGACTGGTTTCTAAAGCTGGGGATGCCCCTTTGGTGAAAGTATCCAGTAGCACTGGGGAAATTTTCACAACCTCCAATAGAATAGACAGAGAAAAACTCTGTGCTGGAGCCTCTTATGCTGAGGAGAATGAGTGTTTCTTTGAACTTGAGGTGGTGATCCTCCCCAATGATTTTTTCAGGCTGATCAAAATAAAAATAATTGTCAAGGATACCAATGATAATGCCCCCATGTTTCCATCTCCTGTCATCAATATTTCCATCCCAGAAAACACTTTGATCAACAGCCGCTTTCCAATTCCATCAGCAACAGATCCTGACACAGGCTTCAATGGTGTACAGCATTATGAATTGTTAAATGGGCAGAGTGTTTTTGGACTGGATATCGTGGAAACTCCGGAAGGAGAAAAGTGGCCGCAATTGATTGTTCAGCAAAACTTGGACAGAGAACAGAAAGATACCTACGTGATGAAAATCAAAGTAGAGGATGGAGGCACCCCACAAAAGTCCAGCACCGCCATCCTGCAGGTCACAGTAAGTGATGTAAATGACAACAAGCCAGTGTTTAAAGAGGGTCAGGTGGAGGTGCACATTCCAGAGAATGCTCCCGTGGGCACCTCCGTAATTCAGCTCCATGCCACTGATGCAGATATAGGCAGTAATGCTGAAATCCGGTACATTTTTGGTGCCCAGGTTGCGCCTGCAACCAAAAGACTCTTTGCTTTAAATAATACTACTGGGCTCATTACAGTTCAGAGGTCCTTAGACCGAGAGGAGACAGCTATTCACAAAGTGACAGTACTGGCTAGTGATGGCAGCTCTACTCCTGCTAGAGCAACGGTTACCATCAATGTCACTGATGTAAATGATAACCCTCCGAACATAGACCTCAGGTACATTATAAGTCCCATCAATGGCACCGTGTATTTGTCTGAGAAAGATCCTGTCAATACAAAGATTGCCCTAATTACAGTTTCAGATAAGGACACAGATGTGAATGGCAAAGTGATCTGTTTTATTGAAAGAGAGGTCCCGTTTCATTTGAAGGCAGTATATGACAACCAATATTTGTTAGAGACCTCCTCTTTGTTGGACTATGAGGGCACCAAAGAATTCAGCTTTAAAATCGTTGCCTCTGATTCTGGGAAGCCCAGTTTAAATCAGACTGCTCTGGTAAGGGTTAAGCTTGAGGATGAAAATGACAACCCACCAATTTTCAACCAGCCTGTAATTGAGCTGTCAGTTTCTGAAAACAACCGACGTGGGTTATACTTAACAACTATTAGTGCCACAGATGAAGACAGTGGGAAAAATGCAGATATTGTTTATCAGCTTGGACCGAATGCCTCCTTCTTTGATCTGGACCGAAAGACAGGAGTTTTGACAGCCTCTAGGGTCTTTGACAGAGAAGAACAAGAAAGATTCATTTTTACAGTAACTGCCAGGGACAATGGGACCCCTCCCCTCCAAAGTCAAGCGGCCGTGATAGTTACTGTTCTGGATGAGAATGACAATAGCCCTAAGTTTACTCATAATCATTTTCAATTTTTTGTGTCTGAGAATCTGCCAAAGTATAGTACTGTGGGGGTAATCACAGTGACAGATGCAGATGCTGGAGAGAATAAGGCTGTGACTCTTTCCATTCTAAATGACAATGATAATTTTGTGTTGGATCCCTATTCTGGAGTCATAAAGTCAAATGTCTCATTTGACAGAGAGCAGCAGAGTTCCTACACTTTTGATGTCAAAGCCACTGATGGGGGACAACCACCCCGTTCCTCTACTGCAAAAGTAACTATAAATGTCATGGATGTCAATGACAATAGTCCTGTTGTCATTTCACCTCCTTCTAATACTTCTTTTAAGTTGGTGCCTCTCTCAGCCATTCCTGGCTCGGTGGTAGCAGAAGTTTTTGCAGTGGATATTGACACTGGAATGAACGCTGAACTTAAGTATACAATTGTGAGTGGTAACAACAAAGGCTTGTTTCGGATTGATCCAGTAACAGGTAACATCACCCTGGAAGAAAAACCAGCACCAACTGATGTGGGCTTGCACCGATTGGTGGTCAACATAAGTGACTTGGGATACCCTAAGTCTCTACACACACTTGTGCTTGTTTTCCTTTATGTTAATGACACTGCTGGCAATGCTTCCTATATCTATGACTTGATTCGTAGGACTATGGAGACCCCATTGGACAGAAACATAGGGGATAGCAGCCAACCCTATCAAAACGAGGACTATCTCACCATCATGATCGCCATCGTCGCAGGTGCCATGGTGGTCATCGTTGTGATTTTTGTCACTGTTCTGGTGCGCTGTCGCCACGCATCAAGATTCAAAGCAGCTCAAAGGAGCAAGCAAGGTGCCGAATGGATGTCCCCAAACCAGGAGAACAAACAAAACAAGAAAAAGAAAAGGAAGAAAAGAAAATCTCCCAAGAGCTCTCTTTTGAACTTTGTTACCATCGAAGAGTCCAAACCTGATGATGCAGTTCACGAACCTATCAATGGGACAATAAGCCTGCCGGCTGAGTTGGAGGAGCAAAGCATAGGAAGATTTGACTGGGGCCCGGCACCTCCAACCACCTTCAAGCCGAACAGCCCTGACCTGGCCAAGCACTACAAATCCGCTTCTCCACAGCCGGCTTTCCATCTTAAACCAGACACTCCGGTTTCGGTGAAAAAGCATCACGTGATTCAGGAGCTCCCGTTGGACAACACCTTTGTCGGGGGTTGTGACACCCTTTCCAAACGCTCTTCCACTAGTTCAGATCACTTCAGTGCCTCAGAGTGCAGTTCCCAAGGAGGCTTCAAGACAAAGGGCCCCTTACACACCAGACAGGTAAATGAGCACTTTTACTGGTCTATAAGTACTGCATACAAGTGCCCAGTCAACCAGTATTAACGTGCCAGTGTGTCTCTTGTTTTGGTCTAACTTTAGCTTAGTTATAAAGAGGGAAAAAAAAAACTTGACCCCTTTTCTATTCCTCTGGGGCTCAGTCAAGAATTTTTAGAACAGCTTTGAAATTTCTGAGTTCTGAGAATTATTTAACCTCCCAGTTTCCTTCAAATGGCAAAAGATGAAAAGAGGAAATTATTCCAAAATGTCCCAAGATAATGTTTGCTGAAGAAGAAAACCTGTCCTGATATGCCAAATTCTGCTCCTGGGGTTTCCAAATTGACTACTTCAAGATTTTCACATTACCTTTTGATCTCAAAAGTCACCTTCAAATCTCAAGTTTTAAATGACTTTTGAAGGTCTGACTATAATTATGTTGGAGCTGTGGTTGCTAAAGGGGTTAATTTTTTTTAGTCTCTGAAAATATAGTAGAATATTAAATGTACATCAGCTGTGAAGCACATGATTGTTGGTAGACTGCAGCTAAGCCATATAGGAAGTCTTCTCTTTGATTTCAGATGATTTTATTGTAATATAGTAAATTGAAGGTTGAATAGACAGGATTGCAGATTGTCCACAATGGCCAAAGTACTCTTTCAAAAAAAGAAAGAAAGAAAGAAGGAAGGAATACTTTCTCCCTGTTAGAACTGATTTATACATAAAAGAATAAATCCATTGTAAATATTCTCTCATCTCAGTAATGCATAAGTGATCTGTCATAACTCATTTTAAACTGTGAAATATGACATGTGAAGAGGGATTAATAGGCTGAGAAACTCATATTTCAACCAAATCCAGAATTAGTTTTTCTTAGGTCTAATAATTCCTTGTTAATAAAGATTTAAATACAGTGCTGTCTAATTTATTTCACTGGTGCTTGTCTGTTGCCATGAAATTTGAGTGTCAATAATAGCCTGTAGATGGCACTAGGGTATCATGTCGCTTGTGTTGGCCTAGCTCCAATCCCGCAGTAGCAAGTAAAGGGGGAAGGAAAGATCAATCTGGTGCTATAGCCAAAGATACCTTTTATTTAATGATAGTTGTTCTGGAGCAACTAGCATTTAAGCTCATTTGCTTGCTCTTTTGTGATCAGTTCTCAACACACCAACTTTCTATGACTTCGTAATCCAAGTTCTGTCTTCGTTGGTATTGAGTCCACCTATGGTGATGACCCATATGAATTTGTTACAAGTAAGGAACAGACAAATTTCAGAGAATCAAGTAAAGCAAAATAAAATTTGGACAGTATTGACAGTCATTGCTTAGTGTTTGAAAACTCAAGAGTTTTTTTTATTTTTTTCCTTGTTGGGGTGGGATGGGTGAGAATGTTCTATTGAAACTCTATTTGTCTCTCACCATCCAGTGTTTGTTGCTCTGCAGTGACTTTAAGGTTTCATGGTAGTAAGATATTTATTAAAATAATTTTAACAATGAATCAGAGATACTTCAGAATGTTAAGTATAATGCCTATGATTTTACAGCTGAAATTTCCATTTCTTGAAAGGTTAAATATCTAGAGGATTTAGAAAGCACATATACTTAGAGCTTGAATGTACAGGATGAAAGGAATTAAGTCAGTACGAAGGTTCTAGAGAATATGATGTTATTCGATAGACATAAAATTTGGAATGAATTATTTTCGTATTAACTTCATCAGCTTTTTAAAAGAGGTTTGATGTTTTAAAATTAAGAACATTTCTGAGTTTAGTAGAGGTTTGTAAATGTTGCTAAATAGTTAATCATGGTGAGAAAAGTAATTTATGAAACTAAGTGGATTTAAATATAAAGTTGCTATTTCAGTGAAAAGAAAATATGGCTTTTTATTATTTACTTTCAATGGGTGGGTAAGGTTACCACAAAATACTGATGATAATTTGTGATTTGCACAATATCTTAAAAATGTAACATGACTTAAAACTTTTCATGTAAAATCTGAAATTTGTTTCCCAGAGAAACATGCTGAAGTTATTCCCAGATCATTTTTCTTTTCATATTAAGTGTGGTGGGTATTATGAGCATTGATGTACAGACCCACTTTTTCTGATTTCTTCCCCAAAGTTGGATCTATATATAGTACTGTGACATATAGATATAGTTCAGTGACATAAATGTTAAGGTATGAGAAAGATCTTTCGTCAAGGTTTAGTCAGTCATAAGGAGATTTGTTTGTGTGATGTAATCTTTGAAATAGGATGCTGAATAATTCTCTAACTGGAACTAAAGTGCATTTTAGACATTCCCTGAGACCCTGCGTCACTGTGCAGTTCTCCTTGTAGGCATTTCAGTGTTCAAATGTAGCTATAATTCACTATTATGGTAAAGAGCTATTGAAATGGCTTTGGTTATTTACGCCTTTTAGAAGTTTTCATGCTGAGAAAGAAAAATTGCAATGTTGGAGAAAAAGAGTATTTATGGAAGTAAGGACAGGTGATGGTGATAGCAATATGTACAATTTTAGTATAAAAGAGGCATATTTTCTATGAATGAAGAACACACATTATATACTATCCTTTAAATTGTTTTTTCACTGAACTATATGGCTGTTATTGAAGATGTTCTAGTTAAGTTAAAAAATAAAAATTCTTTTTTTAGCTCCTTCAACTAGTGGCTTTTATAAAAATGTGCTCCTGAAATAACACCTTTTGAAAAAGTAGGGTTTATTATAGCAAAAGCTTTCAGAGGAATTTATAAACTAAGGTAGGATCTGTGAAGATTTTTAGTTGAATGGAAAAGGATTGCTGTTAACAGAAACACCTTTTCACTTTATGGTGCTGGTAGATGTGTGGGTAAAATGAAAGATTATTGAGCAAAGTACTACCAAATTTAAATATCATGAGTTTGTCTTATCTGTACAATGAAAACCTATGGTCTGACTTTTATACCATGAGTTTGCTTATAGTGCATTGATTCTTACGCTGTGTGACATTTTTTCTCTTGCTGTTTTCCCTCATATGACCTTGCAAAGAACGTATAAATCAATAATAAACCACATTCTTCATCTACTCTATTTTACTAAGCTTTCATTTTCCTTGAATATAACAAATCTGTCACTGAATTTTATGCAAATTATTTTTATGAAGTTTTGGATGTACCCTTAGCATTCACAGATTAAATAAAATGTCCTTTTTTTTAAAAAGCTAGATTATATCTTAATATTTATTCATAAATAAACAAAGTTCATTGTCATAGGCTTGAGAGGATAACAACAAAATCATTTCTAGTAGGACTTTAAATGATAAAGCTCATTGATATATTTTCTCTAAAAGGAAAATATCTTCTTAAATTGAATATGATTTTTAAATTATGGTATTAAGTTCTCAAATTTTAGAGTGTCTCAGAATCATCTGGAATGTTTCTTAAAACATGTTGGTCCTTAGTCCCAGAGGTTCTAGTCCGGTGTCACTGGGGTCAAGTCTGAATACTTGCTTTGCTGACAAGATCCCAGGTGATAATGATGTTGCTAATCCAGGAACCCACACTTTGAGAACCACCGCCTCAGCATATTAGGACAAGAACCGTTAGCTTCTTTCCTTTTCAGATTATCATTTCGAGAGGACCTGTTTTTGCACAGTCCAACTCTCAGCTCTTATTGACAGCAGTTTTATTGTAGCTGGAGGCTTTACAGTAAGCTGTTTATTGCTGTTTCCCAACGTGGCTGACAGCATTTGGGGAATTAATTTTCTTGGCCCCGGTGTGCTTTTTGTGGAGGTGTAAATGAAAATGTTAAAGAATGAAAAAAAGTGACCTATTTACATTTGACAACTTCTTCCAGTAATAAAACAATCTGTAATAGTTGCACTGTGAGTTTGGTTCTGGGTAAACAGTCATGTTTAATTTCCTAAATAAAATGCTTAGTTTAGAGCTTAAACATCCTTGCTTTAACTTTTCACAGTCTAAAGTAAGTATTTGCTCATATATACATTTGTGTAGATATTGAAGAAATTATACATTGAAAATGTATTTGCATGCCATACTCAAGTGTATACATGTACTTTTACAGTATAAAGGGAATTGCTTCTATTCCCAGTCATTTAGAGATACTATATTACTTTTATGATTACTTTTCATTTTTGAGTAATCCCATTGCAAACGCTGCTGAAATGGTGTTATGTCATGTAAAATGCACAAGATAGTTATAGAATTGCTATTTAGAACAGTGAGAAATAAAAATGAAACTGAAGGGAGCAAATGCTAACTGGTGTGAAGCGAGCAAAAATTTTAAGATATTTTAAACTACTAAATTTGGCAGTATTCTGTGAGGGATGAATATAGGTGGCATATGGGGAAAAAAATTGCTCCTGAAGATGCAAATTATATTAAAATGTTATCTGTTGTGATTTTTGTTTCTGCTCCTTTGCTTTGGCTAAGTGATATGATCATGAAGTCAGTTACAAAGTAAAAGACACTCAGACACCTTGGATATTGATTCAGGAATTTGAAGTGAGCAGGGGCCATCCATTCAGCCTGGCTACCTTTCCTCTTGGTTTTGTAAGACAAATATTTAATATTTTTAAGCTTGATACACCTAGGGTGTAAAATTCTGGTTACATTTTAGCTTTTGTTGCTAATAACCTTAAGGAGAATAAAAATAAAAAGTTACCACTGCACTGAGTATGGACATGTCTACTGATTATTGAACACTTGTTAACATAGAGAAAATAATTTCAGTAGTTAGAATATTCTATTATCTTACTTTTTATATTTTGTTGCAATGGATTCTGTATATAGAAACTCTAAATTGATGTTCCCTTGGCTTCAGATGAGTCATCTTCATGATGTCGCAGAACAGGCTTTAGCATCATTAAAATTACCTTGTAAATATTGTACTAACTAACTAAATAAGTATAACTAATGTTATACTCTTATGGTTATGTGCACAGTCTTAATAGTTAAATATTTCCAGCTAAAATTTATCTTCTCATAATAGCACAAATTAAAATATAATACATGAAATAGTAAAATAGAATTTAAATTTAATAAAAAGCTCAAATCTAAAATCATATTTCCTCATAACCAGTTCTGAATTATTCTGACTCAAAGTTTTATTTTCATATTGATATATATGAGCTTTGGGTAAATTGCTCCCAAAATATGAGAAATAGCAAATACATGCATTATTTTTCAATTATTTTATGTGACAGTACTGAGGTAGGAAAGTGAGACCTTTAAATTATCTTCTTATAATTTCTGTTTTCATAATTATTTCTGATATATTATTTAGATTGTTTGATGTCTAAATTTGGGGTTTGAGGGAGTGGGAATGCAGAAACCACCAAGTGGGAAAAGCTACAGTGTTTGTGTTGGTCTAGCAGTACCAGACCAGGGGTTTGCAGGATTCGAGGTCATGTTAACTGCTTGGCTCATTTTTAGTACTTTCTCAATTTGATTTTGTCAGAGTTGAGCTCTTAGTTTGCATGCAGTTAAAACAGACAAAAGCAAGCATGGATTGTTTACCACTTTCACTTAAAATCCTTGCAGTGAGCTTTCTCTGAATTTAGTTTGGTGTTTTCTTGAAGGGAAATCCTCTATTAAAACTATAGATTCAACCCTTGATAATATTAACAAATCAGTTAATATCATATTTCATGTAGTTGGAAACTAAATAGGATTTATTTTATGTGTGTTCTTAAGTTTTTGCTTTCTTAACAGTTGATTTTATGTTTAAAATCTTTCTCAGAATTTATTACATAATAGTGCCCTAAAATTTATATCATATTTGTTGAAATATGGCTCTAATCACAGATGAAATATTTGTGAGAATTTAAGAATGCAAGTCAACAAGATGCTTTTTCAAAAGTTTTAAGTTATCTAGAGGCATAGGTGTCATGTTCAATAAGTAATAATGCTAATGTGGTATGACCTTTAAACTGGTTAGTTCCCCTAAAATTTATATCAGATCACAAAAGCAAATCCAAATGTAGAAATATGATCTCTCAATTATGAAACGAAATATACTTCACTGTTTGATTGCATCAGTTGTTTCAGATAGCTATTAAATCTGTCCAACATTTCATTTGAAAAGGAACTCATGCTTTTTGCCTTTGTTTGAAACAAACCTATTGGGCTGTCAGTCATCAGAAACATAGAATAAGATAGATATATTACCATGATTGACATTTTCATTTTGATTTATATTCTTTCTTTTCCTAAGCCAAGATTCATTAAAATGTGAAATTTCTAAGTATGTTCAACAACTACCCATTCCTTAATAGTAAAGAATAATGGCAGAAATAAACTGGAGAAACAACCCATATATAATCTATCTCACTCACATTTGTCCTATAGGCAGTTTGTTGCATAAGCAAACAGAAAATAAGAAAAGAATAGTGACAGAATTGGAATTTTCTGAATCATAATATTGATATTTAACTTTAAGACATTCAAAACTTAACATTATTCATTAAAAGATTTGTTTTTATATACTTATCCATTATTTAAATGGCATGTGAAAATATTTTCCTCCAATCTTTAATAGTTTGATTGATTTTAATGCTAAAAATACATACCACATTTAAAATAATGGACTTGGGACCACCTGTGTAGCTGGGAGTAATGAAGATACATACACAGGCAAGATCTGTGAGACACCTTTGATTGATTCTTTCTAGTCATTTTACACTAATTATCCTGGAATTCCTTGAGAAAATATATGAAATTAATTTATTTGTGTTTGAAGGAGTATACTATAGCCTTACCACTCATTAATATATAGAGATGTGTAATTATACAGGCAGCAAGAAAGAATGGAAATTTGTTCAGTTTGACTGTGTTTATATAATATTTTCTATTTTAATATTCTTCCTTAGTTTGTCTTTCTATCTGACCATCTCTGCATTTTAGTATTACACTGCTTTGTTAATATCCAGGCTTTGGCCTTTTTCAGTCTGTTTAGCAGTTGATTAAGAAATACGCTAATCCCTTCCAGGATATTGAGAAACTAATGGATTGCAGAGTATTTGGGTCTTTAAGCTTCAATTGTAAATGGTATGAAGAATTGTCATTGAGCTGATATTTGCATATATCTCTTCCAGTGCTAGTTACTTTGCCTCTTTTTTGTCCTCCTAATCTTCAGCTTTCATTCTAAGAATATTTATTTTAGTCGGAAATAAGCATGCCAGTGATAGAAATTTGGGATTCACCTCCAAATGAATGCCATCACAGACAGGGAAGTTCTGGCACATTTTGCATAGGTCTGTATGAACACAGTGAACCCTTCATAAGCTCTTAGATTGCAGGAAATCAGTGCTGAAAATTAAGTGGGGTTTTAAAGATTTGCAAAGTAGAGAGCTTTGTATAATGCTGGTATTGCAGGTGCCTATTAAATGTGAAGTAAAGGCTTTGTAATACAACTAGCTAACACGTTTCCTTCCACATTAGAGTGATTTGTAGCCTAGGGAATTAGTCTTGCCTATTTTTTCCAAATGTAGAAACACTAGATGTGTCTGATAGAATAAAATCTCAAATACATGCTTTAGAATGAACAGATTTACTCTTTGATGATTCTGGTTATTCAAGGTAGATGTTGCAGGTCTACATATACTTACCTGTGTTACCTCTGATGTCCATGGTCTGGCCTTCACCTTTCCTAAGAGAAACTCAATTATATGTATATACTCTCCTCTAAACATAAATCAGATTAAAACCCCAGGTATCTATAAAGCTGTAACATTACCATAATGAAAAGGGCTTTCTACTGAGTGCTTTGATCCTCAAAGGAATAGCTGTTGAATCATTTCTCAAATTGTATTTTTAGAATTCCATCTTTGCTCCATTTGTAAATAGTGTGTATTTGTAGAACAGCAATTCATTCCAGACTTACATGGGTTTAAATATATTTACTTCAAGACAGGGTTCAGCAAAATGCCTCGCAGTTCTTTAATGCTTAATGTCTTTGGTCCTGTTAGATATAAAATCAGTGGAAATAGCCATGCCTATTTTTTAATGATTTTACAAACCCTGTATTTTTATCTACTAGAAAAAGTATATAATCCATGTGCAGATCACAGTAGGTACAGTGGACTTGCTGAGAATCATCACAGATGATTGATTTTGAAAACAAAACAGTTTTTGTGCAAGACAATAGCAACTGCAATTCAGTAAATGAGGTTTCTTTCCTCATTAAACAAACCTCAAGGAGAAGCATGGAAACACAAGATGTATAAAATGAAGACATATCTTTTGTAGAAAGACAGTGTCTTCTGCTGACAGTATTTCCCTAGTAGATCTTTTCTTGAGGAAAAAACTGCTCGTGCTTTTTTGGATTCAGAGGTTGCAACCTATCTATGCCTCCGTGTGATAGCAGCTGCATGTTGAGGACTTTCAGATACACAGCTACCTAGGATTCACAGGAAAGTTTTTGTACGGGGTGCAAGTGACAAATGGAGACAAAATGGAGTGAGTTCTGAGCTGTGAGTTGATGCCTGCCTGTGTCATATATTCATGTCATTGAACTGAGTTTCACATTGGAAACCTAGAATTACAGTAGTCTTCCTTGTTTGTCAGCTGTGAACACACCTAGACTGGCACCTTTTCTTTGTTTCATTTCTTGTCATTCTTTAGGTGGACTTTATTCACTTATGTTAACTCTTATACATTGGTTTCTTAGTTACTTGATAGATTTTTAAATGATACTAACTTCTGTGTATCTTCCCTCCAAAAAAAAAAAATCAAACAGGATATTTTGTTCTAGAACATCCATAAAGGGTCAAATAAAATATGCACAAGTGTGTCCTTTCTTCATAGAAATAGTGGATCTATTTTTCCTTTGAAATTTTCAAAATTGGGTTTTTCATACTGATACCATTTTCAAAGCTAAGAAGTCATATTAAATTTAACTGTATAGTTTAATAATGTTTTAGTACATTCAAATTCCCAACATAATAGATGTTAGAATTTTTATGAAAATAATTTTCTTGCTGGAAATTGAAATGAGTATCAAAATTGCATTAAACCATGGTAAAAACAGATACAATCTTTAGGATATTTTAGTTTGACATGAACTCATTTTCATTCATGGTCTTAACAGCAAAATCTGCCAAGCAGTGATGGCAAAATATGCTGAATTCACTGATTGATTTTTAACCATGGTAATAATTAAGCAGAATCATTTTGACACCTAAAGTCTCTGTTTTAGACAATTAAATTCTGCTTTAGCTAAGGGTTATTGACTTCTGGATGATACTAGGAACAACACCCTTCAGGGTTTAAACTATTCCTGTAGGACCATCTGTTATTGGTGGGGCTGAGCAGCCTCTCCAGCTATGCAGTGTCAATCCCAGGTGTATATCTAGGATCGTTCAGAGCACAACCCTGGTTCCTCATGATCTTTCCATCTCAAATGGCAACTCAGTTAATCAAATACTGGTATATCATAACTTAAAGCTTCTTATTTAAGGAAAAAATAAGAAAGTTCCTCAAAGTAGAGACAATGTCTTATTTACCTTTGTATTTTCATGACTAAACCTGTACCTTTAGGTACAACAGTACCTAAAGGAGTGAACTTCATAGTCTTTCAATAAATATTGACCTAATGAGAGTATTCAGCTGGAATCATGCCTTATATATGCATAGTATTTCCATTGATAATCTCTATGACAACTACAGAAAGAAGACTTTACCATTCTTTTTTCATATGCTAAGCTTTTAATAACAAACAGTGTTGTGATAGTTTCAGATGAAGGAATTCAGTCATACATATACATGTATGCATTCTCCCCTGCCAAATCCCTTCCCATCCAGACTGCCACATAACATTGAGCAGAGTTCCATATTCTATACTGTAGGTCCTTGTTAGTTATCATTTTAAACATAGCAGTGTGTACATGTTCATCCCAAGCTCCCTAATTTTCCCTCACACCCATGCTTCCCCTCAGCAACCATAAATTTGTTCTTATTCAACTTATGTAAAAATCTAGAGACAGAAAATGTATGTTTTTTTTTTTTTTCACGTCTCATAGCTAAAGTTGTTATTTCCAATCCAGTACCTTACCTCCACAGTGGTATTTCTTCCTCATATGTATCTACTTTTACCTGTTAAACACTCTTTTCAGGCCATATGTAAGTTTGAAACATTTTCTTCATTAGTGACATTATTTTTGTTGGAAAGAACTACAACTCATTTTTTTTAAATTTTATTTTATTTTTTAACTTTACAATATTGTATTGGTTTTGCCATATATCAAAATGAATCCGCCACAGGTATACATGTGTTCCCCATCCTGAACCCTCCTCCCTCCTCCCTCCCCATACCATCCCTCTGGGACGTCCCAGTGCACCAGCCCAAGCATCCAGTATGATGCATCGAACCTGGACTGGCGACTCATTTCATATATGATATTATACATGTTTCAATGCCATTCTCCCAAATCATCCCACCCTCTCCCTCTCCCACAGAGTCCAAAAGAGTGGTATATACATCAGTGTCTCTTTTGCTGTCTCGTATACAGGGTTACTGTTACCATCTTTCTAAATTCCATATATATGCGTTAGTATACTGTATTGGTGTTTTTCCTTCTGGCTTACTTCACTCTATATAATAGGCTCCAGTTTCATCCACCTCATTAGAACTGATTCAAATGTATTCTTTTTAATGGCTGAGTAATACTCCATTGTGTATATGTCCCACTGCTTTCTTATCCATTCATCTGCTGATGGACATCTAGGTTGCTTCCATGTCCTGGCTATTATAAACAGTGCTGCAATGAACATTGGGGTACATGTGTCGCTTTCAATTCTGGTTTCCTCAGTGTGTATGCCCAGCAGTGGGATTGCTGGATCATAAAGCAGTTCTATTTCCAGTTTTTTAAGGAATCTCCACACTGTTCTCCATAGTGGCTGTACTAGTTTGCATTCCCACCAACAGTGTAGGAGGGTTCCCTTTTCTCCACACCCTCTCCAGCATTTATTGCTTGTAGACTTTTGGATGGCGGCCATTCTGACTGGTGTGAAATGGTACCTCATAGTGGTTTTGATTTGCATTTCTCTGATAATGAGTGATGTTGAGCATTTTTCATGTGTTTGTTATCCATCTGTATGTCTTCTTTGGAGAAATGTCTATTTAGTTCTTTGGCCCGTTTTTTGATTGGGTCATTTATTTTTCTGGAATTGAGCTGTAGGAGTTGCTTGTATATTTTTGAGATTAGTTGTTTGTCAGGTGCTTTATTTGCTATTATTTTCTCCCATTCTTAAGGCTGTCTTTTCACCTTGCTTATAGTTTCCTTTGTTGTGCAGAAGCTTTGGATTAAAGATAATCTCTTTAACAAGTGGTGCTGGGAAAACTGGTCAACCACTTGTAAAAGAATGAAACTAGAACACTTTCTAACACCATACACAAAAATAAACTCAAAATGGATTAAAGATCTAAACGTAAGACCAGAAACTATAAAACTCCTAGAGGAGAACATAGGCAAAACACTCTCCAACATACATCACAGGAGGATCCTCTATGACCCACCTCCCAGAATATTGGAAATAAAAGCAAAAATAAACAAATGGGACCTAATTAAACTTAAAAGCTTTTGCAACTCATTAAAAAAAAAAAAAAAAAACCTGTATTATAGGGCAATTCATTGCGCCCAAAACCTGCATTACTTTCCAGTAAACTAATTCTAGACTTTAAGATTAAAGTGTGGTAAGCATATGATGGAGGCCCAAATGAGTAAAGTATATATGAGGAGAGTTCTGATTGTCTGGTGTCAACTGCTGTCCCTGTTTCCCTCGGCAACAGCTAGGACTTGATGACAAAATCTCTAGTTAGGTTTAAGGGTTTGGGGAGGATTTTGGGGGAGGTTGATGGCTGAAGAATCCTCATCTTCCCTAAACTAAGAAATTTTGATCTAAACTAGCATGCCTCCATTCATATTTTGGAGGTCCAGTGAAGACTAACTAACCTATCATCCTATAGATGAGCAGGTGTAAGCATTCTTAGACTCTGAATTTTGACATTTTGATTTTTTAAACAGTGAAATATAATTAACATCTTTATATTTTTTATCAGTGTCTTGACTCACTAATGATTTCTGAATATATATGAGAGAGAGAGAGAGAGAAGCGGAGAGTTAAAACAAAACCTGCTGATTCTAATATACATAAATACACTCGTATCACTTAATTAGAGATATCTGTAGTTTCCATTTTTACCCTCATTTCTTCCATACCACTGTGTTTGCCCATCATAACATCTTTTTTCATGATAGGATATAATAAGAAAGGAAAGAGTGAACATAAACAGGATCAGATTCCTTTTCTTCCAAGACTCCTCATCCAGAATTTTTATTTAAACCTTTGAATACTTAGGTAATTGAGTGATTATTTCTAAATAATGATCAATGGCTTCACTTTGATATCTGCTTAATAGAGACAGTGTGTTTTGGAGGAGGAAAAAAAAAAAGTCATCATCCCTTAATAGACTTTCGAGCCATCTAGACAACACCCCAGAATCACATATGAATTCTATAAAAAGCAGCAAATTAATAATTGAATAGTGAATAAGTGGTGTCTAGCTACTATATTAATTTTAGAAGGATAAATTTAGTGTCTAATAGAACTCACAGTATAGTTTCTCAAGACTCAAAATGGACCTTTGAGACTATTTGGCCTATTTAATTTCTTTTCCCCATGAAAAAATTGAGATTATTACAAAAAGTAGTTTAATATTTGAAGTAAAAAAAAAAATAACTTGAAAAACTCCTATTTCAAAAATGTGTCACGTTCAACACATAATTTGAATGTACTATCCTTTGCTTTTCTACTCTAAAATGGATGTAATCAGGCCTAATCCCTAAGGTTGTGATGAGATTAAATGAGTGCACACATGCTGCTGCTAAGTCACTTCAATCGTGTCCGACTCTGTGCGACCCCACAGACGGCAGCCCACCAGGCTCCCCTGTCCCCGGGATTCTCCAGGCAAGAACACTGGAGTGCGTTGCCATTTCCTTCTCCAATGCATGAAAGTGAAAAGTGAAAGTGAAGTCGCTCAGTCATGTCCGACTCTCAGAGACCTCATGGACTGCAGCCTACCATGGGTACATGTAAATTTCTGGCCCATGGTAAGTAGGCAGACACTCCAAAAACCTACCTATTTTTCCTCCTATTTTGCTCAAGGATGCCAACTTACCACTAATAGAGGGGCCTAATTTCACTTCAGGAATGTTCTCTCCATTTTATTTTTGGTAGTTTTTTTGAATGTGAGTTTTATACCTTTTTAAAACTGTATTATATTGAAGTATAATTGATTTATTTACAATGTTGTGTTTCTGGTATATAGCAAAGTGATTATATATACCTATAATGCAAAATATTATATGTATGTATAATTGAATTTTATATCTTTTTAATAAGCAAGTTATCTCTGTTAATCTGCTTTAAGATTAAAACACTTTTTGAATTATCTAGGATTTCTGAAAAGTTGACTTCTGTAATAGCATCAGAGAATAGCAGATAGGATGTTATATATTTTCTTTTGATTCTAATTCTTATTGTTTCACATTTGTATAACTGCTTCATCTTTCATTTTGCATATTTCACCATTTCATTTGCATTTTGTGTTTTAAAACTATCTTGCTTCTTTTAGTATTCATTATTAATTTACTTCCCCATGGATTTCCCATAGAAACTCCTCTTGTCTGGGGATTTTCACCTTATACATCATTCCTATTAGTCAGTACTTAACACAGCTGTAGCCATTTGAAACCTGCTGGGTTTTGCTTCCAATTATTCCATAGACTAGAAAGCATCTCTGTTGAAGTAATGGCATCCATGATATAATCATACTAGTTAAAATGCCTTGGAGTATATGGATCATATTTCTGAGATTCATCAGATTTATGCCAGAAGCATAATAATCAAGTTTTTTTCTTTTTATTATTCCTCTGACTCTAAATTAATATATGTTCATTTATAAGATTTTAGTGTCTTAGTATGAATGTTTATAATGTTTGAGTATATGGGTGACATGATAACATGAGTCCCAACAAATGAAAATATAACACAAGTGATAGTATTACCTGAAAAATAACTTTTCTTAATATCTTGGGGCCAAAATCACTGCTTTATATTGGAATAGGTGAAATAATCAAGATAAAATTAATGATTTGCATTTAAAGTATAATGTAGTATGAATTTATTGCTAATTTTTTTAACTTTATCAACTAAATAGAAAGTAGATATAATCAAATTTCAGTGGCCTCATTGTAAAAATTAAAATTTTCAGTTCCTGTTGATGTTTACTACCCTCTCAGTACTGTTCCATTGTTTTTGGATCTGTCTTTTGATTTAGTTCTAATTTTTTATATAGACAGTAGGTCAGTAGGTAGAAAGGACTTTAAAACAAGTGATGATAAGAAAACTCACTCTTTGTGCTTAGAAAAATTTGATCTAACAGAGAATGTATGGCAAAGTGGCATAATTTCTTTTAAACCACTACCTCTTGTAGATGTGATGTCCCTCATATGGTATTAGGGTATGGAGCAGAGTGAGGACATAGAGTGGATGTTACCTCATGGAGTTGTAAGAATTATAGCATGGCATATAAATTCTACTTAATCCCACCACAGGGGGATACAGGAGATACTCAAGCAAAATGAGGGTGTTAGACATATTTTAAATGGAATCAGGCTTTAAGTATTTAGGTTCATAGTTTTATTTAAAATCATTAGTGTTCTTATGGCATCAAATACATACACATGTTATATATATTTATATAAATGTAAATTAAGATGGCTACCATTTTATGTTTTCTGTATCAGTGATCTACTTTGTTAACTCTTAGAATGGAGAGGTGATTGTATATCCAAGAATTTTACGTACATTCCAGTTCAGATAATAACTAAATACTTTATTCTAGGAGGAGAATTATATTTCTCCCACCATTCATGTCTTTCCTTACGTGATCAGAGCTCACTTGATTCTTTTCATTTAGCAATGTGAAGGACTTTTTCTGCCTGCTGAGCATTTATCTTATTCAGGCATAAGCTTGACAACTAGAAGATATCCAGCCTTATCACTAGATGACTGAACTATATTATATCTTCCTTAAAGGATACTAAAACTTATTTCAGAATTATATATTATAGTTTTAAAATGTGTATTCTTTTCTAATTCTGCCTTATAAACCTATGAAACTTTTTTGCTGCCAAAGAACTGTGATGTGATCCACTGATACATATACAAATTAATCTCTTATTTTTCATTAATTCTGTTATTTAACAGACATCTATTGAATAACTGCTGTGATCTAGGAACAGTGTGAGACAATGGGATTATTTTTTTGAAATGAGTAAGACATTGTCTTTGCTTTAAAAGATGCCAGTGTTTTAAAACACAGTACATTTTTTCCTTGGAATTCCCTTATTTAAAAAAAATATGAGTTTTCTCTCTCAGTTTTAAATTGATGTCATCATTTCCTTGAAATATATTTTTTAAAGTCTTTTTTTTTTTTTTTTTAACCAGTGCTGGAGACATGATCTTTCAGTAGGGTAATAAAATTCTAAGATCTATTGCTCTAATTATAAGAATGCCAAGTTTAAATTTATCCTGTGGTTAATTTAGAGGGAAATACACTTTTCATCCTTAAAATCACACTTCTTCTGCAGGCAAAGGTGTTAATAAAATATGGTTGCAAGTAAAACTTCATTTTGTAACTATATGAGATTAGCATATTTGCTATATTAAAAAATCACTTTAAAAACATGGCACACATTGTTAATGTTGAATAATAACTCAAGTTAAAAAGGACCGTCTTCTCTAAAAGTAGAGTCTCATAGATATCCGTTTTGAAAGGGATATTTTGAGTTGTGCAAAAGAATGTTCAAACTTAGCCCTTCAAAAAAACATAAGCCTAACATAGACATGGAACATAGATGTTAAAACTCTAGCTAGAATAAATGTTTGGTTTAATCGGCTTTTACCTCCAGATGGTTCTGATTTGGGCAAGTCCATTTACTTATGAATATTTATCACAGTATTTCAAAGAATGGATACAATGACATAAATTTGAAAATGAAACCTTTATTATAAACTTTTTTCTTAAATTAAGAAACATTCATATCCTGAAATTTTGGTTTTCTTTAATCATATAAGAAAATGTCATAATTGGGCTTTACATTTCAGCAAGACACTTATTTCACTAATTTACATATGGGTGCATGTTTATATGAGCAGGTCATTTCAAAGTTTCAATGAAATATTTGAGCAAAAATCTCTGTTTTTACACATTTTTGCACATTTTTGTGCAAATGTATTTTTAAAATAAACTCTTGCTGCCAGAAAATATACTATTTTAATTGTAGATAGGCTTCAGTGGTACCATCAAGCTGGTGCCTAATTCCAAAACATTCTTTCCAACTGTTCTGTGGATATTTAGGCAACTATCTTCAAGTAATTACTGTAATATACACAAACTCTTGTAGACCTCAGGAATAAGGTGTGTAATAGTCCTTGTTAATTAAATATATTGATTAAAATATAAACATTTTTGGAAATTATAAATGTATTGATATACTCAGTCATGAAAGTAAATGTAGTTCACTTTTTAATAATGTGAAAATATGGACAATTTGGAAGGCTAGTTTAGTCCCAAGTAACAGGATGGATTAAGATTAGTAACAGATATATTTAAATAAAGTTTGGTGTGGAAATCACATGAGGACAACTGTGGTAACCAACTTCTACATAAAACCAGAAATGTGGCAATCTCAGCATTATTCCTGATGACAGTACCATTTAACTTGGTATTGTTATGTAGTTTTAATTCCTTGCCTATTATGATTTTTATAAGTAACTATGAATTACTTTGGAGAAGGCAATGGCACCCCACTCCAATACTGTTGCCTGGAAAATCCCATGGACGGAGGAGCCTGGTAGGCTGCAGTCCATGGGGTCACTAAGAGTCAGGCACGACTGAGCAACTTCACTTTCACTTTCCACTTTCATGCATTGGAGAAGGAAATGGCAACCCACTCCAGTGTTCTTGCCTGGAGAATCCCAGGAATGGAAAAGCCTGGTGGGCTGCAGTCCATGGGGTTGCACAGAGTCAGACACGACTGAAGCGACTTAGCAGCAGCAGCAGCAGCATGAATTACTTTACCCAGGAAGAAAAAGCACTAGAGATTAATTTTCATAATTTTGATGCACATTATTTTCTAGTTTTTGGCAGTAATAATATCTATTCAAAACCACTTATACTTTGCTAAATTTCACTTAGCATCTTGAGAATTCAGTTTTCCCATCTGAAGTAGATCATTGGATTCAACCTTTTTTATTTCTATTATTAAAAATTGTACTACAGCTTTTATTAATTCCTTAGAGAAACATCACTCTAGCAGGTTTTCTCTTACCACCCAACATCTGCCTGGCCTACTTCTTTCCATCATCAGTTGATATATGTTCAAACAGCGCAAATCAGTGTTAACATTGACTCAAGAAAAACAATTACAAAGTAAATCACATAGTTCGGTCTTTTCTGACAATGAACGATTTGCAATATTCTCATTGTTTGCATGATCTATGTTATCACTCTCTTGCATTAGTGTTGATAACAGAGTGTTGCCATTATCTTCTTTGAGGTCTCTGCCTGATTAATTTTCCCCTTCTGAACTAGAAAATTAAGTTTTTCCTCCTAAATCAAAAATCACAGAAGAGAAGAACTATAAAATCTCAAGATTATTGGTGTTTATAATTTGATTAGAAAACTGTCAACTTAAAATAGTAGGTAGCTACCATATTTTTATCAGTAATATTACTTTGACTGTGTTTGGTTTTTTCTGTAGTAGGCATTAAGATAAATTGGAGAATTACACATAGTTTGGGGATAATATGTAAATATAGATTTTTTAAAGTCAGACACTGGTAATTTTGATTGATGGTATTATTTATTATCAGGATAAGTTTTAGAAAGCTAATTAAACCTAATAATGCTCATTGATTTTATTGGCAGCCTATTCATTCAAAGATAAAATATAAGTGGAAAAAACAAATAATCATAACTGTTTATGTGAAGGAAAATCAGGTTTGGGAATAAAAGAACTGAATCACAAATTAGCTGTAGCCCCCATACATACTACCTGAATGTCAAACAACAAGTAATGTTTGTTTAGAGGAATATAAACTAGAACTATGTCTTGCCATAGCATAGCCTACCTAGCACATTTTCTCCAGAACACTCCAGAAACTTCCCTACAAGGACGATTCTGAAACCTGGACAGGAGTCTAGGAATACTTGCTCCTGTAGTATTGTAGTGATTTCTGAACTTCAAAATATACTTGCATTTATCATTATTTACTGCATTGTGCTCTTTCATCTTATTAAAAACTTTAGGAAAACTCAATTTATCCATATTTTCAGTGGAAGTATTACAAAAATATTATGCTGTAGGTGGACAGGTTTAGAAGTTACTTTGCAAGCTTGAAAAGTTCATATAGATGGAGGAGGTATAATTACAGAGATGCCACATGTTGGCCACAAGATTTTTTTTTTTTTTTTTTGGTTTTTCATCTTATGCAACTTCATCCAATGCTCATATTCTGAATATACAGCAACAAAGATGCCTTCCTTAACCATATGGCTAGATGCTTATGATCTGTTTTCTGAATATTTTTTCCCTGGATGTAAGGTCAAATGGAGGTTTTTTTAAAAAAAAATCCAAGCCTATTTAATGTCTAATACAGGTGACAGTGAATTATAAAGAATTTAAAAGTGTTATATAACAAACAGATTAGTATCAAATGAATGCCCTGTGATTTTTGCATAAGAGGCATTTTAGCTATTTTGAGCAGTAACTGATGGAATGAGATGTAAGCAATCTCTGGCAAGGTGAGAAGCTGGACAGGCCAAGGCTTAGAATCCTTTTTCAGAGCTTTGTCAGAGCCAGGCATTCTGGGGACAATACAGTGAATCACAGCTATATGATTAATCAAATCAGTTCTCTATTGTAAAAAGACAAAGAGATGATGCCCACATTGGCATCAGATTTGGAATTGGATGCTTGTAGATGAATGAATTTGTGTAGACTGTGCCTTCCAATGTTTTGCCTGGAAGAGAAATAAATCCACTAGGAATCTGGACAAAAGCAACGTTTAGATAATCATACAAGAGTTAGAATAGCCTATATAGAAGAAAAGCTAACATTAAAAAGAGTAAATTCATTGCTCTTAATGAATAGCTATTGAGTACTTTAACAGAATTAATCATTATCACTAAAAATGTAAACATACTTTAAACGTGTATAAAAGTCACTGGCCACCATAATTTCAGCTAAATAGCGAACAATTTCATGGGAGAAATGGAAGATATTTGGGGATCTGTAAAGAGAAGTTCTGAATATTCCCTTTGGCACCCCTATCTCTTTATTTCTAGAAA
The DNA here is from genome assembly GCF_003369695.1 of Bos indicus x Bos taurus. Classification (NCBI taxonomy): domain Eukaryota; kingdom Metazoa; phylum Chordata; class Mammalia; order Artiodactyla; family Bovidae; genus Bos; species Bos indicus x Bos taurus. The sequence continues at coordinate 40,271,970 of NC_040087.1, read as the reverse complement.
TTTCAGTTTCAGTGCTTTGAAAGTAGATTTCCAACACCAGATAATGACAGTCAGCCAACATATACTTGAGTACCCACTGTGCTCCTGGCAGTCTTCTCAGCCCTTTACATGTATTTTCTTAAATAGGAACAATGACCTTGTGTGTCAGGTATTATTATTAATGTCCCTCTTTTCAAGCTGAATAGAAGTTAAGTGATTTGCTTAAGGTCATAGTTGTAAATGAGAGTAGTCTAGGACTTGAACCCTAGCAGTTTTACACCAAAGGCTTTGCTTGTCATTGCTAAGCAATACTGCCTTTATGACTGAACTTCTGTTTTCAAAAATAAAATGGTGGCATGTCATCAAGAGTTACTTGAGCCCCAAAATAAATTATTTATGTAAGTATAAAAAATAAAAGCTCAAGTCTAATTTAACATTTCTGTTTTTAATTCCTTCAGTGTACAGATGTCAGCACTGAGCACATGACTTGATGATACAGCCATGTATCATGTGAGGCATGTGTGTTTCTTCACAGTTTATAGTGAGCATTCATGGACATCGCATAGTAAGAAAAGTAATAGCATTTCTGTGTTTTAGGCAATAGAATTCTGGAAACTTTTCACCAACAGTGTATTTTGGCAGTGAATTTCAAACATTCTGCTAATCTCAAAATAGAATAAGAATTTTGTGATTATTCTTTTTTAACTGCTCTTCATACTAGATAAGGAGGGATGTAGAGGAGATGGTATAAACAGTAATGATAACTAAAAGATCTCTCTTCTCCATTAGACTAGAATGCTGCTTTTCTCTTCTTTTTTTCTTTTTTTTTAAAATTCATTCCAGCCCCTGCTCTTCAACAGGTCAGAAGCACCAACTATCTTCCATCTGCCTCTACACAAACTTGCCCACTAAGATCAACATGTGCCTTCCCCCAACCTATCCATAATGCACTGGGAGACTTAGCTTCATGTCTGTTTGGAAACATGTATAATAAGCTTTTATTATTGGTTATAAAATTTTAGTCCTAAATTTTTTCCAGTTTTATCACCTACAGCCACAAAAGGTATCCAGTAATTTCATAGAGTTATGTAAATCTACCATATTTCATTACTGGCTTCTTAATGTGTCCTTGGAGAAGGCAATGGCACCCCACTCCAGTACTCTTGCCTGGAAAATCCCATGGACAGAGGAGCCTGGTGGGCTGCAGTCCGTGGGGTCACTAAGAGTCAGACACGACTGAGTGACTTCACCTTCACTTTTCACTTTCGTGCACTGGAGAAGGAAATGGCAGCCCACTCCAGTGTTCTTGCCTGGAGAATCCCAGAGACGGGGGAGCCTGGTGGGCTGACATCTATGAGGTCACACAGAGTCAGACACGACTGAAGCGACTTAGCAGTAGCAGCAATGTGTCCTTGCCTAAAACTCTAATAGGAGGTGGTAAACACACTTGTCAACTACATATTGGACTTTAAGGATCCCCCTTAAATCTAAGAACTGGAGAGAACCATTTCAGCCTTATAGTAAAAAATTTTGTTTATCATGGATTATTATAATGGATGGCTTCCTAGGTGGTGCCAGTGGTAAGTAATCTGCTTGCCAATGCAGGAGATGTAAGAGAGGCAGCTTCCATCCCTGAGTCAGGAAGATCACCTGGAGTAGGAAATGGCAACCCACTCCAGTTTTCTTGCCTGGAGAATCCCATGGACAGAGGAACCTGGTGGGCTACAGTCCTTGGAGTTGCAGAGTCAGATGGGACCGAGCCAGCACACATGTACACACTCGCACATGCACATATTATAATGGATGGGTTCTGGTAAAATTCCTAGGTAAGAAAGCTACAATTTTAATTTGAGGTTCATTTGGAGGTGAACATGAAATAGCTGAGAGTTCTCCTTGCACAGTTTTCCCTATTTCATTTGGCAAAGGAAATTGTTTCTTGGAACAATATGCTAACTTTTTGTCCACTGTATATAGTGGCATAGGGATCATTGCATTACTCATGGATGCTATTCTTATTTAAAATAAAATTTATGTCACATTCCAAAAGAATAACAAGGATCTGTTCTTACAAAAAAAAAAAAAGTCTGTTGATATGAGACAAACCGATTGACTTAAGAGTCCAACAGTCTGTATTTTTGAAGCTCGAATTACTCACATTTTGATTGCACTTACTTTGATTTTGGGGTGGCAGCTTTTTCTAGCTGACCCTTACTAATAATCTTCAGTAGACAGAAAAATTTAAATTATTCTAATTAAAGAGCAATATCGAACATGTTGACTAAATGTAGATTTTGTGTAGTTGATTAGACGAGAATTTGGTAAGGTTTTAGATCTACCACTGATACCAGAAAGCTAAATTCATTTGTGGATTTGTTAATGAACTAGATTGGCAGAATGTCCTTGGTTTAAATTATTAAGGTAAGAGATTTGAAAAGCATAATTCTTAGGTATGAATTCAAAGACATACAGGCAAGTTTACTATGAGCTCCATAAATACACAAGGATAGAAAGCAATGGGGATGACAGGAATAATTTTTGTCTATATATTTGTTTCAAGTGTCCTTTATAGAGAAGTAACTTTTTTGATGGAACTCGTATTTCATGAGACCAAACATAAAACAAACTTGTAGTGATCACTTTTTATCAGATTCAGGTAGAAGACTGCCGAACTGTTTTCATTTCACAGTAGGTTGTAGTCCTGTGATGGAATTACTAGCTGGGGTTTGGAATCTAACAGCCTGGCATGCAGATGTTAGTGGCCCAACATGATGTGTTGATTTAGCTTTCCAGGTGACTGAAAATATAGCTAGGGTTCTCCTTTATCTACAGACTAGACCGACAAGGCTTTGTGAAAAACTAAATTAATTTTGCATTGACATTCTGGGTGTTGCTGATAAAATTTGCAGTGACATTATGCCTATTGGTTATACTGTGACAGGCAGACGCTATCCAAGTAGACATTATAAGAGCCAAATTTAATAGTCTTAACATTGGAAATTTCTGCCTTGAGCAGAGCAGCTTTCCAGCATGTGCTTTGTTTTCTGCTCCCACAATTATGAATTAATATACATCATTTTCAGGCTGTTGAGGAATGACATAAGAGGATTAATGGGACTGGACAATATTACACTAGTGGAATGAAAATTCTGTAATGGTTTTTCTGCAGTGATGTGATAGAAAAGGCAAATGGAAACCAATCTCTAGCCTTTGTGCATTCAGAATTTCAAGAAAGTGGATGAAAAGGGAAGTGGAGAACAATTATGTTACTCAAGCTGATACAATTTTTCATCAAATATGTAACTCATTTTTCACAAATATTAGGGATTGATTCAACTGAGTGTATTGTGTGTAGTGTATGATGTTATCCATTTAATTACAACTTGTATGTCTTAAAAATATTCACAGAAAAGGTATACTTTGTCTAATTTTCTAATAAGAAAATTAGATACAATGAATATACACAATAAATCTCATGTACTATTATATACATATTGCTGTAGAAAATGCCTCTAAAGTGAAAAGATTTTTTTCATACTTTACCAAAAGTATGAAATAAACAATGTCTATTAAATTGAAGGCTCCCCTAACTCCAGCTGTTATTTTCTTGCTACAAAGCTTATCTATCAGAACAGTAGAATTATTTAAATATTTTCTGATACTGACTATATATTTATTTATTCAAGTTATCTGAGAACTTTTAACTGTTTTTATTGCAAATTGATTTTCTTCCATAGTTGAACTTTAATAAAATTAGTTTGAGACTAATTTGTCAAGCTCTTCAATACATTTTTACATAGATTTCTGACGTGGCTACTTATTTTAGATTTTTTATTTTTTTAATTTAAATTTATTTATTTTAATTGGAGGCTAATTACTTTACAATATTGTATTGGTTTTGCCATACATCAACATGAATCCGCCACGGGTGTACATGTGTTCCCCATCCTGAACCCCTCTCCCACCTCCCTCCCTGTACCATCCCTCTGGGTCATCCCAGTGCACCAGCCCCAAGCATCCTGTATCCTGCATCAAACATGGACTGGCGACTCATTTCTTATATGATATTATACATGTTTCAATGCCATTCTCCCAAATCATCCCACCCTCTCCCTCTCCCACAGAGTCCAAAAGACAATGTGATATTTTTGAGATGTCTATTCATAAAAAGAGGATTTATTTACCTTAATTGTGTGCATTCTATTTTTTAATGATAAAATGTATTTGAATACTGTGCATGGATTGGCAAATGTGAACCAGAGCAATATGGAGATGACTTACTCAATATTACTTTTACAGATTAACTCATTTAGGCAATGAATTCTAGTAACTCACAGTATTTTTTAAAATGTTTAAAGAAGTATTCTCTCTTAAAATAATAATATTAAAACCAAAAGGATCAGCAATATGGCAAATTTAAGATGATCATTTGAAAAAGAGAAATCACATACTTGTTAATCATACTGTATTTGAGGTGACTGTAGATGGGTCTGATATACAGAATGGTATTAAAATAGAATTATAAAGTATATTTGGACTTCCTTGGTGGCTCAGTGGTAAAGAATCTGCCTGTTACTGCAGGAAATGCAAGAGAGGCAGGTTCGAATCCTGAGTCAAGAGAATTGCCTGGAGTAGGAAATGGCAACCCAACTCCAGTATTCTTGCCTGGGAAATCCCATGGACAGAGAAGCCTTGGTGGGCTACAGTCCATGGGGTTGCAAAAGAGTCTGACAGGGCTCAGTGACTAAACAACAAGAACGAGAAGTATATTAACCATAATGATGGGGATCTAGGTGTAGATAAAATGAGATGATTGTCTTTAAGCTTTCAATAAATTTGTTACCCAGTGTAAACCTTGTTTATATTCACTTAACTTCAACAAGTTAAGAAAGAATACTTGAAGTTCTGTTATTTAGTTTCTTAGATTCTGAGACAGTAGTCAAGAGCCTGGAACTGTCTTCACTGAGTGTGTACCTCCACATACGTTCTAGTTAAAACAATGCTTTGCTCCTGTCAAGGTTTTAAGGCACAGAGTGCTGAGAAGACAGCAATTTGCTTAATTAAACCCTGTTCATTTTACAGGGCAAGAAATAAGATTACTCTTTGGCAATCACATGTTGCTTGAATTATATTTAATCTTTTACTACCCTGAACACTTAAACACACACACACACACACACACACACACACACCCTAATGTAAATATGGACAGAAGTAATACCCCTACTCAAAAGTGATCACATTTCTTCCTAAAATAAATGAATTAATAACTCTGAGGATATTTCTCTCTGACAGAAAAATAAGGTGCCATAGTTAGTAAGGCAAAATTCATGCCTTATAGGATTATGGCTTCACTAAAAGTGAATTAAGTCTGCATGTATGTGTGTCCTCTATATAGCCTCCCTATTACCAACTGACTTTTGACAGAAAATGGCTATGCTTTTCATTCTGACCAATAAAAGGCAATGTGGTGAGTTACAGAGATTGACTGGGTGCTTGACATGTGGTGCTGCTCCATTAAAATGGTGGGCAATTGGTACTGGGGAGGTTTAGGAGATTTAACGTGTTTTGCTTGTTTTGCATATGCTAATATTCTAATAATATAAAAATGCAATATCAGTTCACAGCTGACAGGTTTCTTTATATTGCTTTTATAGTCAAAATGTAAAAAGAAAATGATATTATGCTCCTAATCATTCTATGCTTGTATTCTAATATTACTAGGCAGCTTCTGTAGACATAGTCAAATAAGCACATTGTTCATTATTTAAATGCAAATGAATCTTTCAATTATTATTGCCCATGTAATTTTTAGAGAATGATCATTGCCTTGTCCCTTTCCCCACTTCACTACTCTAAGATAAGTGGATGTGCTTAATTCTTTTTCTGTTTTGTCTTTTATTATTAAAGGAAACTTACAGAAAATAAAACATTTGTTTTCAACTAAAAAATAGCAACTACCCTGGTATTTATATTCAGTTTTATTTCTGCAAAATAGCCACATTTTTACATAATCCAAACAAATTGTCTTTTGTAACTGTAGGCTAAATATGGTAAAATGTGGCTTAAAATAATCTCCCTATTGTGTTACAATATATGAATAATTATAAGTGTAAACACTTGATATCACCCGTTACTATAATATCGTTATTCTGTAGGTAGTATTCACAATGCAGTATATTCTATTACTACTTCATAAAATGAACTCTTAAGATTCATTGTAAGGCACTACACAAAACATTGTTATTAAAAAATTATAGGAAAAAATTTCCCAATGAAAAACTGATAATTCGAGGTATTATTTCAAATAGAGTGAAGAATAGATAAAGAAATTCAATGTAGCAATATCTTTCTATTTTGATTTCAAATTAAGTTTTTATATACACAAAAAAAATTTGGCTCAAGAATTAGCGGATATAGTTTAGATTGTAAATAACCAAAATAATGTTTCAGTGGGTTATTTTGACAGTTTATTAATAAAATGATTACTGTTAATAATTGATAGATTTTTTTCTTCCCATGCTAGTGATTTATGTTGAATGGGAATTTAGTGATATGTATAGGGATGCATCTTAATATCTATATTTGCTGAACAGTGTTAACACAAAACTTGTCCTTATTAAAATGGACTTTTGTACACTACAATTTGAATTAAGTAATGCATATATAAAGTATTTAAAAAGTTGTATATCAAAATGTATAACATTCCATTTTTCACTATATCTTGTAAAAGATTTTTGGTGTAATCAATATGACTCTCACATATGTTGAATCAAGTATTCTGCTATTTATTTAAACAGATATATACCTGATGTATTTGGAAGTTTATTGCACTCATATAATTGTGTATATTGTGGCCTCAAAAGTCTGTACTTATCCTTGCTTTAAAAAAGTAGTATGTGCATTTCTTTCCCAGTTATTTTACTTAATTATATTAAGGAAAACATCCTTTACTAAATGTACCTTAAAATTCACAATAAAGTTTAGAAATTGTTTTCTACAACTTTGACATTTTGTGTTGAATTTGTTTGTGAAAATTTTTTGAAATTGTTCTCTGATTTTCTGATAAAGAATCCCTCAACTTAATCTTGGGGCTTCCCTGGTGGCTCAGTGATAAAGAATCCGACTGCGATGCAGAAGACACAGGAGACTCCGCAGGTTTGATCCCTGGGTGGGGAAGATCCCCTGGAGGAGGGCATGGCAACCCACTCCAGTATTCTTGCTTGGAGAATCCCATGGACCAAGGAGCCTGGCAGGTTACAGTTCATAGACTCGCACACAGAATCGATACGACTGAAGCGAGTGAGCATGCATGCAACTTAATCTCACTGATAAATGATAAGTTAAAACATATGCAGTGTGGTGAAGAGCTCTTGTTTAATCATGAGGCTGTTTACCTAAGTGATGAATTGCTCACACCTATGAAACCTAGCTAAAAGACACCAAATGAACTTTCCCTGCAAAACCCTAGTTACTCACTATGTCCACTTTCCAACACTGGAATATCAAGCAATTTACACTTACCAGAGTGTTCTAGACTGCAGAGAAGCAGTTGCATGGAGGTACTGTGAAGAAAGTATATGCAGATCTGTTAATCAAACTTTTTTTACGCTCCTATTACCGAAGTTACATAGATATGTAAGAAAAAAGTTTGGCATACATTACTGTTTGACATTCAGTTAACATGTAAGGTTGGACTCTCAAGTACAGTAAATATAAATATCCATGTTTGGTTCAGGTTAGTCCACTGAGAGATAGACTTGCTTATTTTGCTAAAAAAAAAATCAGATTCTGAGGCAATCTCTATATTACCACAGTTTTTAATATCACTCTGAATCATGTTGGAATCCAATCACTTGGCTACTTGCACAGAGAAAAACATGTACTCTGTATTGCTGTGGAGGGATAAATGTGCATTTGCTGTATTTTATGTTTAGATTTACAACTATAAGAAGTGGAGAGTTGAATTTTATCATAATTCTCTCGGTCACAGATTGATTATTTTATTTCAATATTTATTAAAAACAAGCAGAAATTGATGTCATTAAAAGATCCAAATAGTTTTCATATGAAAAGATTCCAATTATTCCATATTTACTTGAATTAGCCAAGATGAAAACTTACTAATCATAAATGCGAAGGCATGTTACAAAATGATTCTAGGTCTTAAAGTTATCTTGAACTCAGAGAGATTTAGCTCATTCTGACCATTTTATCAAATTTTGTATTTTATTTTGTTTTTTGCAGATGTTTTTCCCTTAAAAATGTAAATTCACTCAGGTCCATTCAACAAATATAATTAAATGAAAATATTTTTAGCTTGCATTGGCATTTTCATTCTACACACATAACAGAATGCTTTTTAAATTTACTTTCCATCCATGTAAAGAAAATTATTTTGAATACCAAAGTAATCACATCTTAGAATCATCAGAAGCTGGGCAAATGGCTTGTTGGCATCTTATAAACAAATAGGAATAACAAGGTGTTTTTTTCATATAAGAAGGAAAAAGTGATTCCAGATATGTATTTTCCCATTTGACTGGTCTTTGAAATTGTTTTCTGTTTTAAAGCTATCCAGAATTTCTATCCATTCCTTTCCTCTTTCATATTTTTCCTGAGATATAGTTACTTCCAGATTTTGCCACATTTTTATTAAAAAATAATGCATATTTAGTTAAAACATTAAAACACATTAACAAAATAAATACAAATAATTTTCACCACTTTCACTTCAAAATGTGTTCTGATATTAATGTGGAATATCAAGTATTATTAGTCACATTTTTGAAAAAGCAAGTGATTTTTAAGAGAGGAACTGGAGGGAGAAAAGGAAGCACCAACTAATTTAGTCTATACTTTTGTTTTTGGTGACTAGAAATAAAGTGCCTGCTGCTGCTGCTAAGCCTCTTCAGTAGTGAACGACTCTGTGAAACCCCATAGAGGCAGCCCACCAGGCTCCCCCGTCCCTGGGATTCTCCAGGCAAGAATACTGGAGTGGGTTGCCATTTCCTTCTCCAATGCATGAAAGTGAAAAGTGAAAGTAAAAAGTGAAAGTGAAGTCGCTCAGTCATGTCCAAGTCTTAGCAACCCCATGGACTGCAGCCTTCCAGGCTCCTCCATCCATGGGATTTTTCCAGGCAAGAGTACTGGAGTGGGGTGCCATTGCCTTCTCTGAATAAAGTGCCTACTTTATTTCTATTTATATGGAAAATTACTGAAGCAATTCTCTGCACTGTAAAAATTTATTTTTTGTTATTAAATATAAGCAGTTAGTATTATATAATCAGAATATATATATATATATATATAATATCAATTTTCTATTTTAAAGTTTTGAATAGGTAGAGTCTTTGGAATTATTATGACTAAGTAATATTTTTATAAACCTAAGTATGAGGCTGAAACTCCAACACTTTGGCCACCTGATGTGAAGAGCTAACTCACTGGAAAAGACCCTGATGCTGGGAAAGATTAAGGGCAGGAGGAGAAGGGGACAACAGAGGATGAGATGGTTGGATGGTATCACCAACTCAATGGACATGGGTTTGGGTGGACTCTGGGAATTGGTGATGGACAGGGAGGCCTGGTGTACTGCGGTTCATGGGGTTGCAAAGAGTCGGACATGACTGAGCGACTGAACTGAACTGAAGTATCATAGACTAAGGTCATTATTTTTAATATAGCTGCTTTTAATATTTAAACATATTTCCTTTAGCAGGGCACAACACTTGGGTTTTGAAAATGCACAAGTAACCATTTACTCATGAACATATAATATTTCAGGATTCCCCAATTGTTGTTGTTGTTGAGTCACTCAGTTGTGTCCTACTCTTTGTGACTCCATGAACTACAGTATGCCAGGTTTCCCTGTCCTTCACCATCTCCTAGAGTTTACTCAAACTCATGTCCGTTGAGTCAGTGATGCCATCCAACCATTTCATCCTCTGTCATCCCCTTCTCCTCCTGCCTTCAGTCTTTCCCAGCATCAGGGTCTTTTCCCCAATTAGTGTAAGTGAATCACTATTTTATTTTAGATTACTTTAAAAGAACTATATCAGGGGAAAAACAATTCTACACATCATTTATTTAATAAATATTTTTTGCTCACCTATATTATGATGATTATTTTCACCAAATGGGATCTTTACACATAATTTGATGTGTTTCTCATGCTGTGCTACATCCTTTTGCACAGAAGATCTGTAAGATGACTATGTTTCTTTGAGATAGAGGGGGTAAAATTGGAAGTTTTGTATACCTAATGAGGTTTAATAACATTGAAAATTCAAAAGAATTCTGGCAAAATTCCTGGTTTGTAGCAGAGACAAGTACTTCATGGATAAATGAATGACCAAAGACTGATGATGGAGTTGTTTTTTTAATATATATAAGTAATTATAATTTATATATTTTTGAATAAAATGTTAATCTTATTATACAGTAAGGTACATGTTATGGTTGATTTTATTATTTTATTTTGTTTATTTTTCTTCTTTACATACTTATTTGCAAAATAGTAAAAAGTGTGTTCAATATACAATGGCAAAAACAACAACTGAAATTTTTGTGACTTTGTTATACAAATAATATTTGATGTATAAATGTAATCTTCTTACAGCCCAGAAATTTACTATTTGCCACTTTAATTATAAATATTTATTTAATAATAAAATTAAATATTAGAAATAATATTTATTTTGAAAATGTTGAAAACAATAAATACTGGCAAAATTTTGTTTTGACAATTGTTTCTGACTTTCTTTGCATTATTACCTCTTGTCTTACATAGAAAATTAACAGTGGCAGAATTAATCCATTCATAAATCATAACTGTTAATTGGTACATTTGAGAGGCTATTCTGAAATGTATGTATTAAATGCATGCATGTAATATTATGCCTTTTGGTGATTACTTATTTTAATCATTTTGGAAATGTGCAAAAGCCTTAAGCATATAAATGGTTAGAAATATATTTGTTACTTTAAACATTTTATTTCAAAACCAACAGTGCTTAAACATTTGTACTCAGAACTCTTTTGAGCATCATTTCAACATTATAAATGCACACTGCAGAAAAATTCTTATATTCACATATATTTTTTTAAGAATTACAAATTGTTCAAAGTTTCTATAGACTATGTGAAGCCCATCTATGAAATCTCCCAGGGACCTTTGGCTCTGGGTAATAACCACATTTATATAAATTATTTGACTCTTTATGCAACTCCTACTAAATATTCTTCGAAAATAGTTTTGAAGTATTTCAAGTGAAAGGAATTCAATACTCTTCTCAGCACTAGCTATTTTTTTTTAGAAAATGAACTCTCTTTGGAACCACTTCCTCCTACGATAAAGGTGAAAACCTAGAAATATTTCCTTCCTTATCATGTACAGTATAAAATAAGATAACACATTAAGATATACATTTTGCCATAGGAAGAAATATATTGATCACTTTAATGAAATGCTCTCCATCACATATATAATTGATGGTGTTAGTGGACATGCAAATAAATAGTCAGGGCCAGCCAAATAAAATAGGGCAGCTTTAAATGTAAACTCTTTGACATATGCAGTTCTCAGTATTTGTTGTTTGATTTCTGTTTTTTTAGTTTATCTATTGTCCTTTTGCTGCTATCATGTACCAGATAATCCTTGTTAAGTGACATTACAAAGGTGTAATTTCCTGTTCACCGTTATGTTTCCAACAGACTTTGCCTAATATGCCCTTTCTCCTTACAAAGAGAATAATAAAATATTAAATTTTTGCCAATAGCCATATAAATTTATAAATTAATTTCACATAAGATAGTATGTTAGAGCCCCACAAAAATGTTTTAAGTTTGATTTCTATCCCATTTCTGAGAAAATTAAAGCTCACTGTTGAGCCTTTTTCAAGGTCACACAGCTCCTATATGGTTCAGCCAGGATTTTTTTTTTTTTTTTAAATCACTACCACTTATCAGGACTTCCCTGATAGTTCAGTTGGTAAAGAATCCTTCTGCAATGCAGGAGACTCGGGTTGGATTCCTGGGTCGGAAAGATCCCCTGAAGAAGGGATAGGCTACCCACTTCAGTATTCTTGGGCTTCCCTTGTGGCTCAGTTGGTTAAGATTCTGCCTGCAATGTGGGAGACCTGGGTTCGATCCCTGGGTTGAGAAGATCCATTGGAGAAGGGAAAGGCTACCCACTCCAGTATTCTGACCTTGAGAATTCCATGGACAGTATGGTCCATTGGGTAGGGTCGCAAAGAGTCAGACACATCTGAATGATTTTCACTTCACTTTATTTTACCATTCATCCCAGGAATCAAGATTGATTTGAAAAGAGACAAAAATATTTTAAAGACAATGAAATGAAACCTTATATAAGCATACATCAAAATGTATTTGCCCATAATTCTTTGAAAATATGCACAAAATTTTAAATGTTACTTATATATAATGCTTTACTATATGCAGAGATACTTTGCACTCTACTTTTCATCATTTGTATTTTTCTTTAACTCAAGATCAAAGATATGTCAAATTTGGTGAATTAATAAGTCTTCTTTCCTTCCATTCTATCTCACTTCCTTCTCCCTTTCTTTCTCTCTTTCTTCCTTTCTTCTTTTTTATTTTTTTTAGTGACTGTTTGGCCAGAATCTTAGATGAGAGAAGTTTTCTCTCATCTCTGAGTGGTAAGGTATCCTGGATGAGAATTCTAATCAATACAAACAATTTTATTCTCTGACTACCATTTTCTACTAGTCCATTAAAGACAGATGTTTTATTCCCCTCCAGTTAAAATATCTCTTTGGTTTTGGTGAATTCACATCAGTACAAGAACTACTATACCTAGTAATTATTAAGCATTAAATTGTACACATTTCTTTACTCATGGATTTTTTTTTTAGCCCTCAAAATCACCAAAGTCAAGTTGTTCTTATCCTCATTTCATTGATGAGAAAACTGAGTTTCATAGACTGTAGGTAATGTATTCAGAACATTTGTTTCAGCTTTACAGCAGGCCACTAGTTTAAGTAGTAAACCAAATCAGTTTCATTATCTTTTAAAAGTTAGTATTTTTTTTACAACTTTTTTGAGGTATATTTTAGATATCATTGATTCATTTTAAGTGTTCAATTCCACAATTTTTAGTAAATTTAGCAAGTTGTGCAACTATTACTGTCAGTTTGGGAACATTTTATTCCCAGCGAAGATCGCTTGTACCTGTTTACTATTCATCTCCATCTCTCCAACTTTGCCCCAAGACAATCACTAAATTAACCTTTTTTTTTTTTTTTTCTGGACGTTTTATACACATCGAAGTATACCATTTCTAATCTCTTGTATTTGGCTTTTATTTGGCTTTTTAGTGATCATTTTTTACACTACTTAAAAATGAATACATCTTTAAATACCATTATAATTATTATACTGTGAAAATATACTAACATCTACCTATAACCTAGTGAACATGAATCATTTTCCCCCAAAGCTTCCCTATTTGGCCTCGATTCTTATTTTTCTCAAAAAGACCTTATAAAATTCAATGACTTTTCATTAGAGTGGCGAGTGATTATTGCACCTAAAACTGCTGTTTGCCACCTTCACTAATTATTAAGTAATAGATTACCTACTAAACGGTAGATGAATTAATTACACTTAAAAACCTTGAAATGAATGTAATCTAACTATCAATTTATTCAGTGAACTGCATTTACTGTATTTTCATAGGCACTTTTGTCAGTTGTTTGGGCTCAACTCTAGTGTACTGTTCATGGAGATTTTTTCAGTTGACAGAAATGATCCTAGGTGTCCAATTTCAATTAAACTAGCAAGTTAACTGAGGCACATATCACACCTATTGTTGTAATCACAGCTGGTAGACATTTCCTTCTTCACATTAACAGTGTTTCTTCATTATGCTTTTGAAACATTTTACTTTTCCTATATTTCAATATGTACTTTAATTGCTGAATGGTTTCAACTTGCCACTCTTGTCAAAAAGCCTCAGCCAGAACTTACCATTTTGCCCAGTAAATGAAATGAATGGAAATAAAATACTTACTATTTCCTTGCAATTATTTATAGAAATCACTAGAAAACAAAAACTTCGAGTTTTAAAGGATAATCATCTAATAAATTGATAAATATTAATTCTATTTTATTTGAGAAGTAATAACAATATATATTATAAAACAGCAAATGATCCAAATATGTTTTTTTCTTAGGATATTGTTCCTGGGTTCTTGGTAGCAAGTTTGATTTCTCAATTGTAATTTTTGAACAAATATTGTTATTATTGATTGAATATTAAACAGAAAATATGAAGAGATGAGCAGACATTGCCACTAACAGAGGAATAATTCATTGAAGAGCCATCATACCTATGAAGGATGGAATACATAAAGATAATGGAGATGAAGGTGGAATTACAAAGCTTCTTAAGTCTTCAGTGATCATTATTGAATTTTTGTCTTTGTTCCCTATATTTTTATTTGAAGCCAGTGATTTTGTGTCTCAACATTTGTGCAACAGAAATAGTAAATATACTGTTTCTATAATGCTTATATGAGTGCAATAATAATAAATTAATATTTGAAAGAGGTTAGAATACTGCCTAGAACATAGAAAATGTATGATAAATAGTACTGATAAAACTTCCTAAACAGAATTTTCCTTTGAACTTTAATAACTTTTTTTGCTTAAAAGTATTCTGTCAAATCAGCTTTTTAAAAGATCCTTTCTATGTTATATGACAGAAAAAAAACTGAAATGATCTAAATGTACAAAATTTGAAAGTTATAATACATTGTTTCTTGTTCCTATGTGTGCATGTGTAACTTAAATACTAGTGATTCTAAAATTAAATGTTAGCCCTGTTTGTACAATAAAATCTGATTTAGCAGAAATATTTAAAATCAGTTTCACTTCCATAGAAATATGAACAGAGTTAGTAAAGGGTTGTTGCCATGGGGATTATAAGAGACTTTCAGACTGAAACATTACAAGGACCTTTCTCTGAAACTTCCATAAACCCATCACTGTAGGTTTTTTCTTTAACCTTTACTTGTAATCTTTTTTCCCACTTATAAGGAGGTTCAAGGTGTTCTATAGTAATATAGGCTTTGCATGAAAGATTATTAATTTTATGATTTATATCTTTTGGAAAAGCTCATATTTCAGAGTTTAACAGATAGGTAATATATAGGGATTCATGTTCATTTCTTAACTCCATTCAGCTTCAAACTAGATCTGAGATACCGAGCTTACTTTTCTGCATTGATTTTTATTTTATTAAATATAGTGAAAATTGTATAGAGGAATACTATGATGAATTACCACACACACAAAAAAAATGTGTGAATGGAAAGAACAAATTTATAAGGGACTGTGCCAGAAGCTTCCTGTTTTTTTCTCTTTTGTGTGGGTATGTTTTTATCTCACATAGCATGATTCCTTATTCATAGTTGACCGGAACTAAAGCCTCAAGGAAAGGGAAGTCTATGTGTACCGACCACTTTGGAGTGGGATTATCTTATCAGACTTCTTTATTTCACTAGGCTGAAGGAATTTATTCTAGATGTAATCTGAATCTGGCATGTTACTGACGTATGCTTGATTCCAAGCAAATGTGACTTTAGTCAGACATATACAGGCTCAGTAAAAATGCCTTGTGCTGTAATTGGATTATCATGTATATATTTTCAGTATATGCCTACTTTTTAGAAAAGTAAATTGGGTGTTGATAAATTGAGAAAGGAGCAGCTTGAGGAAGGGGTTTCCACAGAATTGAGCAACAAGGATGGTTCCTGTTAAGAAATGTTCCCTTCCAGATAGCTCATAAAAGACCTTGCAATCTTACATAAACGTCTCTGACAAATATATGGAAATTATGTATGTTTCTGGCAATAATTCAATGAACACAGTATTTAAATTGAATGATTTAAAACTTGCAGCTTTGTACACAAAAATAAAGAAAGGACTATCCCTCTTATAATTTAATTTATATTATCAATGATATCTCCTGAGGAATCTGCTTCATTCTGATGAATTCTCTTCTAATGAGTTTAGCCACCAATGCTTTATAGTTAGCATATATAAAGATATATAGGGAGAGATATAGATAGATATAAAGATATATATATATATATATATATATAGATAGGTAGATAAATTCTCTTCTAATGAGTTTAGCCATCAATGCTTTATAGTTAGCATAGTCCATGGGATCACTAAGAGTCGGACACGACTGAGCGACTTCACTTTCACTTTTCACTTTCATGCAATGGAGAAGGGAAATGGCAACCCACTCCAGTGTTTTTGCCTGGAGAATCCCAGGGACGGGGGAGCCTGGTGGGCTACAGTCTGTGGGGTCGCACAGAGTTGGACACGACTGAAGCAACTTAGCAGCAGCAGCAATGTGACTTGCCTAGAGTCACATGGAAACCAGGTGGTTTAATTCCAGTAAGACCACTTGTTTGTGATTCAAGTTTCTTTCTTTCATATAGTTTTTTGAAGGAGAATTAGCAGAGAAGGAAACACAGGGAGAATGCCTGAGGCAGGACTGGTACAGGAGAGGCAATAACATTCAGAAGAATACAAGACAGGTTACGGTAAGAGTACAGTTAGTTTGATTAGGCAGAGATTTCTGCAGAAAAGTGTTTGTGTGGAAGATGTGGAAAACTACAGCAAGTCCTTAATAACTTTCTTGATATTCCCATTGTTTCCAGTGTTTTCAAATTGAAGTGTGGGGATGCCTTCCTAACATTTTATAAGATGATATATTGTTTTCTTTAAAAATGTTGGAAATAGTTTTGGTCAGTGGAAGCAATATGAGGTTGTGAACAAAAGAGGACATGAGAAAAGTCATAGATTGCATTAGTAACTTCATATTCAGTCAAATAATTATATTTACTGAAAATCTGCTATATGCTAGAATCTGGTACAATAAAATGAGCAAGACATCCTTCTTATATTCAAGGAATTTATATTTGTCAAGGAATGTATATTTTCCAAGGAATTTACATTCTCTACAGAGAAATACAGGAGTTATATAGTGTGTTAAGCATATTTGTGTATTACCTACAAGCTCAAAGAATGATTTTCCTAAAAAGAAATATTTTTAGAGTATTAACCAAAGTGCTGCTGCTGCTAAATCGCTTCAGTCGTGTCCAACTCTGTGCGACCCCAGAGACGGCAGCCCACCAGGCTTCCCCATCCCTGGGATTCTCCAGGCAAGAACACTGGAGTGGGTTGCCATTTCCTTCTCCAATGCATGAAAGTGAAAAGTGAAAGTGAAGTCGCTCAGTCGTGTCTGACTCCTAGCAACCCCAGGGACTGCAGCCTACCAGGCTCCTCCGTCCATGGGATTTGCCAAGCAAGAGTACTGGAGTGGGGTGCCATTGCCTTAAAGCATCAAAAATATATTTCATTGCTTTGGGAGATTCAGCATCAAGAGAACACATATAAGAAACACAAGGCTTTGGGAACTTCTTGTGCAATCGTTTCTGAGTATTTTTCAAATAGAATAGAAAATAGAAATTACCAATTTGACATTTTTTCACATCTTCTACTTATTTTATAAGAAGGTCAAACAAAAAGTTAGCTTTCATTTGACATTTTAAAAATATTACTGCTGTACTAGGATGGATCAAGAACTTAAGGAACATAGAACACAGAAAAAGCAATGTTTATTCTAACTGGAGAACAGAAAGAAGTATTTTGCTATATTTTAAAATATATTATTTAAAATTACAAAAATTTTGAGTTATAAATAGTAAAACTATTCATTAAGGAAAATTTTTTGACAAATCTGTATTATTTAATGCATTTGAGCGCTTGTCTTATCTATACTTTAATTACTAATTTTACAGTTACAAATTTTATTGGATTCTGACTACTCAGTATGCTGGACTCAAGATTCTCTAAGTATAAATCCAAAGTTTTTTGGAAACTACATTATTTGTATTAATGTAGTTTTTTGGAAGTGACATTATTTGATTTGCTAGTGCACCTTTCTCAAAAGCATAATTGCTCAAATCTCTATTGATATTGAATTAATTACAGACACAACAAAATAAAACATTTTTTCCAAATTTAAAGTATCAATGTCTAGGTGAACTTGCCATAAAGAAATCTGGGAGTTTCAAATTTGAAGAAAGTAAAAATTAACCCTATTACCATTCCTCCATGAATTTACTAACTTAATAAACATTGATAATTCTGTCCTCAAGAAGTGTCATTGCTGGTCTTATTTTGTGCCTGTCTAACATTTGATGTATTAGAGACACCAGATATAGCACCATCATGCGGTAAGCAGCATGGCTAGATGACAAAGGGCCTAGTGATGGGAATCCAGAAATATTTTGATGCCTCAGACTCCTTATCTGTACTATCAGGAATTTTGAGTGCAATGTACAAGACTCTTCGCATATTATTTTCAAGAGGACTTCCACAAAACTTATTTGATATTGTAAGCTTTACACAATGAGATTTATGAATAAACTCTTAACTGATAAATGTTAATATCAAGAGTGATATGCCTTTGTTTCAGCATCTAAAGTTGTGTATTACTTTTAACCATTTTATATTAAGAATACTTCTTTAGTGGATTGTTTACACCTGCAAATTATATTTATGTAGACAGATTAAAACATTGCCTTTCTCTGTTGATGTTTACATTTTTATCAGAGTACTAGTTTAATAACCCCTTTTCTATTGCCAAATTCTTTAAATGTACCTGGAACTTTGTTTATTGCATTGTCATGTGGCATTTTACTTCATTCCATTCATATCTCCCTTCAGTACTCCTCCTCAAATGATCTCTATCCTTTTTATTTATTATTTTTTAACACAATATTTCTTATATTGTATGTTTGTTTATTTTTTCAGTTCAGTTCAGATGCTCGGTAGTGTCCAACTCTTTGCAACCCCATGGACTGCAGCACACCAGGCTTCCCTGTCCATCACCAACACCCGGAGATTGTGCAAACTCATGTCCATTGAGTCAGTAATGCCATTCAACCATCTAATCCTCTATTGTCCCCTTCTCCTCCTGCCTTTAATCTTTCCCAGCATCAGAGTCCTTTCCAATAAGTCAGTTCTTCACAACAGGTGGCCAAAGTATTGGAGCTTCAGTTTCAGCAACAGTCCTTCCAATGAATATTCAGGACTGATTTCTTTTAGGATTGACTGGATTGGTACCTTGTTGTCCAAGGGACTCTCGAGTCTCCTACAACACCACAGTTCAAAAGCATCAATTATTTGGTGCTAAATGTTCTTAATGGTCCAATGCTCACATCCCTACATGACTACTGAAAAAACCAGAATTTTGACTGGATGGACCTTTATCGGCAAAGTAATATCTCTGCTTTTTAATGCGCTGTCTAGGTTAGTTTTAGCTTTTCTTCCAAGGAGTAAGCGTCTTTTAATTTCATGGCTGCAGTCACCATCTGCAGTGATTTTGGAGCCCCTCCAAAATAAAGTTTGCCGTTGTTTTCATTGTTTCCCCATTTATGCCATGAAGTGATGGGACCGGATACCATGATCTTAGTTTTCTGAATGTTAAACTTTAAGACAACTTTTTACTCTCCTCTTTCACTTTCATCAAGAGGCTCTTCAGTTCCTTTTTGCTTTTTGCTCTAAGGGTGGTGTCATCTGCATATTTGAGGTTATTGATATTTCTCCCAGAAATCTTGATTCCAGCTTGTGCTTCTTCCAGTCCAGTGTTTCTCAGGATGTACTCTGCATATAAGTTAAATAAGCAGGGTGACAATATACAGCCTTGACGTTACTCCTTTCCCAATTTGGAACCAGTCCATTGTTCCATGTCAGGTTCTAACTGTTACTTCTTGACCTGCATACAGATTTCTCAGGAGGCATGTCTGGTGGTCTGGTATTCCCAGACCTTGAAAATTCCCTTGAAGAATTTTCCACAGTGTGCTGTGATCCACACAGTCAAATTCTTTGGTGTAGTCAAGAAAGCAGAGATAGATGTTTTTCTG
Source organism: Bos indicus x Bos taurus (assembly GCF_003369695.1). Classification (NCBI taxonomy): domain Eukaryota; kingdom Metazoa; phylum Chordata; class Mammalia; order Artiodactyla; family Bovidae; genus Bos; species Bos indicus x Bos taurus. Next base: position 40,252,000 of record NC_040087.1, on the reverse strand, counting down.
GACTCTCTTGCTTTTTCTATGATCCAATAGATGTTGGCAATTTGATCTCTGGTTCCTCTGCCTTTTCTAAATCCAGCTGGAATATATGAAAGCTCTCAGTTCATGAACTGCTGAAGTCTCACTTAGAGAATTTTGAGCATTGCGTATGAATTTTGAGATAGCGTATGAGATGAGTGCAATTGTATGGTAATTTGAACATTCTTTGGCATTGCCTTCCTTTGGGATTGGAATGAATATCGACATTTTCCAGTCCTGTGACCACTGCTGAGTTTTCCAAATTTGCTGGATATTGAGTGCAGCACTTTAATAGCATTATCTTTTAGGATTTGAAATAGCTCAACTAAAAATCCATCATCTCCGCTAGCTTTGTCTGTAGTGATGCTTCCGAAGGTCTACTTGACTTTGCACTCCTGAATGGATGTCTGGCTACAGGAGAGTGATCACACCCTTGTGGTTATCTGGGTCATTAAGATATTTTTTTGTATAGTTCCGTGTACTGTTGTCAACTTTTCTTAATATCTTCTGCTTCTGTTAGGTCCATACTGTTTCTGTCATTTATTGTGCCCATATTTGCATGAAATGTTCCCTTAGTATTTCTTAATTTTCTTGAAGCGATCTCTAGTTTTTCCCATTCTATTGTTTTCCTTATTTCTTTGCATTGATCACTGAGGAAGGCTTTCTTATCTCTTCTTGCTATTCTTTGGAACTCTGCATTCAGATGGATATATCTTTGCTTTTCTTCTTTGCCTTTCACTTCTCTTCTTTTCTCAGCTATTTGTAAGGCCTCCTCAGACAACCATTTTGCCTTTTTTGCATTTCTTTTTCTTGGTGATTTTCTTGATCACTGCTTCTTGTATGATGTCACAAACCTCTGTCCATAGTTTTTCAGCACTCTATCAGATCTAATCCCTTGAATCTATTTTTCACTTCCACTGTGTAATTGTAAGGGATTTGATTTAGGTCATACCTGAATGGTCTAGTTTTTTTCCCTACTTTCTTCAATTTAAATCTGAATTTTGCAATAAGCAGTTCATGATCTGAGCCACAGTCAGCTCCCGGTCTTGTTTTTGCTGACTGTATAGAGCTTCTTCATCTTTGGCTGCAAATAATATAATCAGTCTGATTTTGGTTTTGATCATCTGGTGATGTGCATGTTAGAGTCATGTGTTGTTGGAAGAGGGTGTATGCTATGACCAGTGCATTCTCTTGGCAAAACTCTGTTAGCCTTTGCCCTGCTTCATTTTTTACTCCAAGGAGAAACTTGCCTGTTACTCTACATATCTCTTGACTCTCTACTTTTGCATTCCAGTCCCCTATGATGAAAAATGACTTTTTGTTGTTGTTGTTAGTTCTAGAAGGTCTTGTAGGTCATCATAGAACTGTTCAACTTCAGCTTCTTTGGCATTACTGTTTGGGACATAGACTTGGATTACTGTGATATTAAATGGTTTTCCTTGGAAATGAACAGAGATCATTCTCTCATTTTTGAGATTGTACCCAAGTACTTCATTCTGGACTCTTTTGTTGACTATGGGAGTAGTCCATTTCTTCTAATGGATTCTTGCCCACAGTATATAATGGTCATCTGAATTAAATTCTCCCATTCTAGTCCATTTTAGTTCACTGATTCCTAAAATGTCAATGTTAACTCTTGCAATCTGCTTGACCACTTCCAATATACCTTGGTTCATGGACCTAACCTTCCAGGTTCCTATGCAATATTGTTCTTTACAACATCAAACTTTACTTCCATCACCAGTCACATCCACACCTGGGCATTGTTTTCGTTTTGGCTCTGTCTCTTCATTATTTCTGGAGTTATTTCTCCACTGTTCTACAGTAGCATATTGGGCACCTACTGACCTGGGGAGTTCATCTTTCAATGTCATATCTTTTTGCATTTTCATACTGTTCATGGGGTTCTCAAGGCAAGAATACTGAAGTGGTTTGCCATTCCTTTCTCCCATGGACCACATTTTGTCAGAACTCTCCACCATGACCCATCTGTTTTGGGTGGCCCTACATGGCATGGCTCATAGTTTCACTGAGTTAGAGAAGGCTGTGGTCCATATGATCAGTTTGGTTAGTTTTCTGTGATTGTGGTTTTCATTCTGTCTGCCCTCTATGAATAAGGATAAAAGACTTATAGAAGCTTCCTTATGGGAGAGACTGACTGAGTGGGAATCTGGGTCTTGTTCTGATGGGCAGGGACATGTTTAATAAATCTTTAATCCAATTTTCTGTTGATGGGTGGGGCTGTGCTCCCTCCCTGTTGTTTGGCCTGAGGCCACACTTTCTACCCAAGCCTCCACTGGAGCCTCTTGGACACTCACAGCCAAGTCTGACTCAGTCTCCTGTGGGAACACCGCTCCCCTCTCCCAGCTCCTGGTGCACACAAGGTCCCATCTGTGCCCTCCATGAGTCTGTTTCCCCAGTCCTGTGGAAGTTCTGTAATTAAATCCCACTGGCCTCCAAAGTCAAATTCTCTGGGGATTCTCAATCCCTTTGCTGGATCCCCAGGTTCGGAAATCTGTTGTGGGTCCTAGAACTTTCTTAACGGTGTGGGAATTTCTTTGGTATCATCTGCAGTTTGTGTGTCACCTGCTCAGCCGCTCTATGATGGGTAACAATGTAGGACCCAGATCTGCTGCAGCCAGAACCCCTGTCCCCACGGCAGGCCACTGCTGACCCATGCCTTCACAGGAAACACTCAAACACTCAAAGGCAGGTCTGACTCAGTCTCTGTGGTACCTCTGGGTCCTGGTGCACACAAGGTTTTGTTTGAGCTCAAGGTTTGGTTTTGTTTATTTTTTTAAACTGAATTCCTATTTATAACTAATGAGAAATAAGCTTTATGAAGCTGGTTTCTTTGTTTTCAGCAAGGCTGTATCTCTATTGATTAGATTTACTATGCTATCCAGTAAAGTAGATCCTAGCCATATGTGACAATTTGTTGTTGTTGCTCAGTTGCTAAGCCATGTCTGACCGTTTGCAACCCCATGAACTGCAGCAGGCTAGGCCTCCCTGTTCCTGACCATCTCCCAAAGTTACTGTCTCCAGGGAAACTGGTAGAACAGGTCTTCAGATAGTTAGATATTTTCAGGAACTGATTTCATGATCCCAATCCTAGCATGCCTTTATATCTAGAAAAGCACTAAATCCCATCATGGTGACATCAGCTCCTTGTGACTAGCAGAAAACCTTTTGTAAAATGAGTGCTTAATTCCATGTACTCCCCCTTCACCAAAATCACATATGTATTTACCTTCCCCCCTGCTTCTTTGGCGGAGAAGGCAATGGCAACCCACCCCAGTACTCTTGCCTGGAAAATCCCATGGACAGAGAAGCCTCATAGGCTGCAGTCCATGGGGTCGCACAGAGTCGGACACAAGTGAAGCAACTTAGCAGCAGCTGCTTCTTTGGAGCAGTCTCTCAGAGCTATCTGAGGTGCTGTCTCCTGGGCTGCAGTCTTCATTTTGTCCCAAATAAAACTCTCCAGTCTCACATTGTGCATCTTTTTAGTTGACAGGCAGAATTCTTCTTATACATTATTGTTCTTGTTGTTCAGTCGCTAAGTTGTGTCCAACTCTTTGCAACACCTAGGATTGCAGCATGGCAGGCTTTCATGTCCTCCAGTGTCTCCCAGAGTTTGCTCAAATTCATGTCCATCGAGTCAGTGATGCTGTTTAACCACCTTATCCACTGCCACCCTCTTCTTTTGCCTTCAATCTTTCCCAGCATATGGATGTTTTCCAGTGAGTTGGTTCTTTGCATCAGGTGTCCACAGTATTGGAGCTTCAGCTTTAGCATCAGCCCTTCCCATGAGTATTCTGGGTTAATTTTCCTTAGGATTGACTGGTTTGATCTCCTTTCTGTCCAACGGAAGGAGAAAGTCTTCCAGCACCGCAGTTCAAAAGCACCAGTTCTTCAGCATTCAACCTTCTCTATGGTCCAACTTTCACATTCATGCATGACTACTGGAAAAAAACAGCTTTGACTATACAGACTTTTGTCGGCAAATTTATGTCTTTGCTTTTTAATATGTGGTCTAGGTTTGTCATAGCCTTCCTTCCAAGGAACAAGTTTCTTCTAATTTCATGGCTGTAGTCCCCATCAGCAGTGATTTTGGAGCCCAAGAAGAGAAAATCTGTCACTGTTTCCACTTTTTTTCCTTCTATTTGCCATGAAGTGATGGGACCAGATGCCGTGACCTCAGTTTTTTTAATGTTGTGTTTTAAGCCAGTTTTTCGGAGAAGACAGTGGCACCCCACTCCAGTACTCTTGCCTGGAAAATCCCATGGATGGAGGAGCCTGGTAGGCTGCAGTCCCATGGGGTCGCTAAGAGTCAGACACAAACTCAGTGACTTCACTTTCACTTTCCACTTTCATGCATTGGAGAAGGAAATGGCAACCCACTCCAGTGTTCTTGCCTGGAGAATCCCAGGGACGGGGGAGCCTGGTGGGCTGCAGTCCATGGGGTCACATAGAGTCGGACACAACTGAAGTGACTTAGCAACAGCAGCAAGCCAGTTTTTTCACTCCCCTCCTTCGTTCTCATCAAGAGTCTCTTTAGTTTCTCTTCACTTTCTGCCATTAGAGTGGTATCATCTGCGTATCTGAGGTTGTTTATATTTCTTCCTGCAATTTTGATTCCAGCTTGTAACATGCAGCTTGGCATTTCACATGATGTACTCTGCATATAAGTTAAATAACCAGGGTGACAATATACAGCCTTGTCATGCTCCTTTCTGAATTTTGAACCAGTCAATCCATTGTTCCATGTAAGGTTCTAACCATTGCTCCTTGACCTGCATGCAGGTTTCTCAGGAGACAGGTAATATGGTCTGATATTCCCATTTCTTTAAGAATTTTCCACAGTTTGTGTGATCCACACAAAGACTTTCACATAGTCAATGAAACAGAAGTAGATGTTTTTCTGAAATTCCCTTGCTTTCTCTGTGATCCTATGAATGTTGGCAATTTGATCTCTGGTTCATCTGCCTTTTTTAAACCCAGCTTGTACATCTGTAATTTTTTGATTCAAGTACTGCTGAAGCCTACTTTGAAGGATTTTGAGCATAACTGTACTATCATCAGAAGCAAGTGCAATTGTTCAGTAGTTTGAACATGTAACAATTTAGTATAAATTAATTAAAAGTAAATAAGATAAGAAAAGTATGTCCTCAGTCACATGTCACATTTCAGCTACTCAGTAGTCACGTGTGGCTAGTGGTTATGGTCGTGGACAATACAGATGTAGTACATTTCCATTATCCCAGGATTCTATGATCTGCACTAAAATGATTGACACATAAAGGATGCAGGTAATAACGAGTGATCAAATCCAAAACTTTACATATAAGCTAATATTTTCAATTAAGATCTGTCATTTTTTCTTTTATTTTAGATGGAATTATTCCCATACAGTGAAAGATACTGTAAAAGTGAAAAGGTGAAGCCAATCTCCTAGACACTTGGCCACCAGTAAAGTCAAAGATTTTCAGGACAAGTCTCTGCTTTTTCCCTCTTTTCAAATGTGATTGCAAGTTTTTTATTAAAAGAAAAGATAAATTTCTTTATAGATAAATATCTTTCTGAAATTAATAGAATTATTTTATACTAGAAAATAGAAATAGTATTATCATACAATATTATGTGAGGAATTATACCTCCCTTACCAATTGAAAAATGCTTTTAGTAAAGTTGTTTATGGTTTCATAAGTAATTGCATTGTCAAAAAAATCCCCAAGACATTCTTTTTTTAATTTTTAAATTTATTTATTTTCCCCAAAATATTATTCTTAAAATCCTACATTTGCTTCATATTTTTAGGTTCAAAAAATTTAGAAGATAGGAATGGGAAGGCTGAGTATTTATAACAGAAAATAATGTATTTTATAATATTAGTATAGCTTTGCTGACAAAAAATGTGACTAAAATCAGTAAATTATCATCAATAATATTATTATCCATAAAATCAGAGACCTCATATAATTGTGTATAATTGGTATGATAAATATCAGACATAATTTTTTTCACTGCTGCTTAAAATTGAACTTCATTAGTAAATCATAATTATAAACTGGCTTGTTGGTTTTAATACCAAAGTTTCTTACAAAATATTTACAGTTAGATTTTACTCTTGAAACTTACTTGCTCAAATGAACAATATGGGCTTTGAATCACTGTATTGTGGATATAGCTGCATTTTCCTTTAGCTTATATAAGTAAAATGAAAGCAGATTTGATTTATAAATTTTATTACAATCAATGGGCATATCCATGTGCTAACTTTTATGATGATACCTTTTTATATATGAAGTTGTACAAAAGCTATGGTGCTGTTCAATAAGAGGTTTTTTTTTTTTTTTTTCTAACCAGTTGTCCTTTAGGAAAACAGAATTTTATAGATATACCATTTAAAGATATTAGAAGGCCTTCTCCTGGAAACAGAAATTACATCTAAGAAAGCCCATTATCTAATCTTTACAGGTTGTAGCAAACCATACCGTGTAAATCAAACCCATCCATGGACATTTTGGGGCACATTTCTATATTCTATCTTTCCTCTATCCCCAGTGGTTCAACAAGAATGGAGGAAAGACAGTTGTTATTGTTTTCAGTTACTGAGGGAAGCAGCTTTTATATTTACTGGTAGGATCAGAGAGGCACTTGGCAACCTGGAGAGCTCCCTTGGCACCAGGTTTTAAGTTTTTGGGGTGTGTTTGTTCTTTTTGTCTTTCAGGGCTGCAGGGAACAGCATGACCATCATGTTCAGCTTTGATGCCTGTGGTGATAGGTTAGGTTTGAGACATAATACAGAGAAAGACAGATGCTTGCTGCATTTGTGTTGAAAAATTTAGAGGATAAATGTTAAAAGCATTTGGGTCCACTTACACTGAAATAAACAAAAGAACAACACAAATTCTTATAAATTGCTGGTCAAATTATCAGTGGCTGCTTCTGTTTTAATTGTAACATATAGGATAGAAAATGGCCTTAATATTTAAGTTTTTGCTTTGCAAAACCGTTGTGTATGTGTGTGTGTGTATGTGTGTGTATGCAAACTTTAACAGTTGAGACTTAGAAATCTCCAAATTTTTGCTTGCCTGAAACTTTGTTGTTGTTTAGTCACTCAGTTGTATCTGACTCTTTGCTACCACATGAACTGTAGCCTGCCTGGCTCCTCTGTGGATGGGATTTCCCAGGCAAGAATACTGGAGTGGATTGCATTTCTGTCTTCCAGGGATCTTCCTGACCCAGGGATTGAACCTGCATCTCTACATCTTGTGTCCTGCATTGCAGGTGGATTCTCTACCACTGAACAACCACAGGGATCTAATGTGTATGTTCATTTTGGGTTTGTGGCAAAACACATATGGTAAAAAATAAGCATTAGTATGCTAACTATTCCCTGGAGAAGGAAGTGACAACCCACTCCAGTATTCTTGCCTGGAAAATCTCATGGATGGAGGAGCATGGTGGCCTACAGTCTATAATGTTGCAAAGAGTCGGACATGACCAAGCAATTAACACTTTTCTTCATGCTAACTATTACCACACAGTAGAGCTATTATTCGGAGAAGGCAATGGCACCCCACTCCGGTACTCTTGCCTGGAAAATCCCATGGACGGAGGAGCCTGGTAGGCTGCAGTCCATGGGTCGCTGGGAGTCGGACACGACTGAGCGACTTCACTTTCACTTTTCACTTTCATGTATTGGAGAAGGATATGGCAATCCACTCCAGTGTTCTTGCCTGGAGAATTCCAGGGACGGAGGAGCCTGATGGGCTGCCGTCTATGGGGTCGCACAGAGTCGGACACGACTGAAGCGACTCAGCAGCAGCAGCAGCCGCAGAGCTATTATTTAGTTGAATCTGTTACCAGAGGAAAATAACTTTCCTTTTTCTCTGCCCTGCATTCATTCTAATCTTTTTCCCTTGAGGTAGATCATTAAAATCTAATTAATAATATTTAAGATTTTGCTACTAAAAATGCAGTCTGTCCATGAACCAGAAGAATCTGTATTACCTGGGAACTTGTTAGAAATGCAGAATCCCCATACCTACTGAGCCAGAATCGACATTTCAACACAATTTCTAGCTAATTTGAATGCATATTAAACTTTGAGAGGCAATAGTTTAATGTATGCATTATATTGCAGTAGCATTTCCTAACCCTATATAAATTTCTGATTCCTGAAGTGAAATTATGCTTTTTTATTAAACAAAACCAGAAAGTCATGAATATTTAACTTCAGTGTCACTCACTTCTCAAAGGTGAGTAAACATAAATTATTTTAATATTATACTTGTACATTAGCATCCATATTTTAATTTAACTATATGCTTTTAGGATCCAAGAGAGTGAAAAGTATAATTCTCTCAACAGCAGATTATTCATACTTATTGGTATCTTAATTATGTTCTTCTACTCCAGAAGAAGTTTTATCTTTGAAAAATTACACTTATTAAAATTATTTCCAACTAGTTAAGGATTATCAATGATAGCATGCCCCCATGGCTAAGAAAGTTTCTTGTGCAAAAGACTGAAATATATGGTCTCAATGTCACATCTTTGAAAACTCTTAAAAATAATAGATTAAATACTTGAGCAAATAAGAGATTTCAAATGATTGGCTTTGTTTTTTAACTCCAGGTTTTATTAATTTCACATGTAAAGATTTCTTGGTCTATGATTAAGTACATTATTTTAATGTATACTTAGTGTATATTGTGATCACTTATACCACGTTACATATTTATATGCTAAATGTATTTTTACACAACTGTAATCCTGATTCATGGCTGCATATGTATCCCCTCACACCCAAAATATTATCTTTTAACCTGTTCTCTTCCTCTTCTCCTAGTTCTTATTTGGTCACCTCATATAATTTGAGAAATTCTTCTGTCTTTTTTGGGTAATTCCTAACTTTTGAAATCATCTATCCATTCAATTAGTTTTAATCCTAGAAAACAATTTGGAAAGTAATACCATTTCCACCAGTTTTATCAAAGACTCATATTAATTATGAAGCCTAATGGATTCAATAAACATTTCTTCTTAACTTAAACATTTATCTTCTTTCTGGGCCACATATTTTCATCTATATATCAGAGACTTACTGGATTCTTAGAATACACTGTAACTGTACACTGTAATAGGAATTTTCAGAATGTCATAAAACTCTTCCCAGAAATCTATAACTCTCTCTATATAAAATACACAGTAATAAATAGTCCTTTATTTTAGGAAGCTCAATCGTGTTAGCTACAAATTATAACACTAGATCAAAATTAATATATTTTGTTTAATTCTGTACAAAAATAGAGATGTGATTTTAATTTTTTATTTTATATTATTAATCATTGGTTTTCACTATTCCTCATTAAACAAGTGAAACAAAGGAGTACCCCAGATTACTTAATGAGAGTAGAAATTCATATTGTAGAAATATTGTTAAAGAAAATATCAATCATATAAGTTATTCTTGGCAGTTGTGGTGGTATATTTTCCTATGTATGTGTGTGTTTGTTTCATAAGAATGCTTAACATAAGATTTATTCTCTTATTGGTCATTTTAAGTACACAATACCTTGTGTTGTGTTCTTTTATCTTTTCAATAAACTGCAAGCAATACATTTATTTTAAATTGCCAGTCTAATGAATCAAGAAAGTAGTTAAACATTCTTTCTCTCCCCTCAAGAACATTTCTAGGTATAAAAGATGAAGGAACTGAATGGACAAGTAATTATATAAGGTAGTCTATAGCAATGCCATAAAGAGAGTCATGACTACATATTATGCACATTCTGTGGAAAGAGTTATTGCAGTCAGTTGAGAAAACCAAAAAGACAAGCATTAGGATGAGGTGAAGGATGAACCACCTTTCAACAGGCCAAGAAAGGTCACTATAACTGAATGGAAAATAGTGAAAAAGTATACTAGTTCTAGAATTCAAGGCTTTATTTGCCAAGATAATAAAATTACTTTCTCCAATAACATATGACATGAATTTTTCAAAGTAGAGTGGTCATTTATAATTTATGAACATCCCTCACCCTGTCCATGCCTTAGTTTTAAAATCCTGTTACTCCACAATTCACAGAAATCTAATGGGTATGAAATACGATTATAACATGGACAAAAGGTATGATTTATTCAGAATTAGCACAGAATCCAGGGCGTGAATAGGACCTTGACGCCTTTGTCCGTTTAGCCTTCATCTTCACATTTGCTCTTAAAGCAATGTGTGAGTCTCATTGCCAGTGTTGTCCCCCGTGTCGTTTGATGGGATGTTCAGACACCATCTGCCTGGAAGAAGCTTTATCATAATTTCCAATAATCAGGTGATTGTGAAATAGCCCCTAAGAAAAAGATTCTGTTCTCTTTCTTCCTTGCAACAGAAAATTCAGCTACATACGCTGATTACTAGGTGTTTTAGAAAGAGGCAAATGCCGCAGTTGGACACTAGTTTTTTCATTAACACCATGTATTTAGGTAAGGAGACAATTATTAATATGACATCGAATGTTTTGCAAATATACCTGAAAAATACTACAATACTATATCTTAAATTGTAATTTTTAATCATTTAATTCTACTTCTGTATCTTTACTATTATTTTAAAATGCAACAGTTATCTTTCATTTAAAAGTTACAAATAGTCAAACTGCTTAAACCATTTCTCTATTATCACAAACTTCTGACATGACATGTTTTTTTATTGCTTTTGAAAAATATAATATTAATATATGGGAGGTTTTGTAGTTAAAAGTGGCTACCTTTATCATCTGAGGCACTCTGCTTTCACAATATCTGAGAGACCTAAGAGAGATATAATAAAAATAGCAACTGAGATATCTGGGATGATGTTTGACCTCAGTAGAAAAGGAATGAAACATGTTGTGAATGCAGAAAGTTGTAAGGGATCTAGTTCATAGCAAGATTTTTCAAAAATGTATTTACCTACACTATTCCAAATTCCACCTGACATACCAACTTTGTATTTTGTCTCAATGGTTAGGAATTCAGGCTCATAGTAAGTAATACTGAATTCCCTTCCTGCCAACTGCTTCCTCTCTGATTTAGGGATAAATGTTTAGCCCCTCTGACCCTTATTTTCTAAAATATATTGCAATGAGGTTCAAATGTACATAAAGACCCAAGCACAAAATACAGAGTAATGATTACTTTTATTATCATTGATATTGGCTATAGTAGTAGTTGCAGCAGTCATTCAAATCTGTATAAAACTTAATTGAATCCAAGTAATTCCTTCTAATATCTAGCTAAGAAGCTGCACTGAAGAAATAGAGACACTCTTTGTTGTTCATTTTCCTTTTTCAAGGGATTGAAAGGAAAGTAATTTAAAATTTTAGATCCTTCTTGCCATGACACCTTCCAAGCATTTCAGGGAAGTTAAGGATAGTAATAAGGAGCTTAGGAACAAGGACAACTAAAGTCAGAGCCCGCCCTCCACCCACCCCCATGAATTTTAGCTATGTCCTAACTTTTCCAGGAAGGACTGGTAAACACTATTCAACTTCTTTAAACCTGTGTTTCCTTAGTCTGGGAGGTGAAAATTTACTCCCTGTGTATGGATGGATGTTTAGGGCTTCCCAGCTGGTGCTAGTGGTAAAGAATCCACCTGCCAGTACAGGAGACATAAGAGACATGAGTTCAGGCACTGGGTCAGGAAGATCCCCTGGAGGAGGACATGGTAACTCACTCCAGTATTCTTGCCTAGAGAATCACCATGGACAGAGGAGCCTTGCAGGATACAGACCACAGGGTCACAAAGAGTTGGACCTTACTGAACCTACTTAGCACTTAAGCATGAGTTCAAGAGTGTGCAAATATCGGTTCATGTAAAGTTGAGTCAACAAAGATCTGTACTGTATTCTGAGAGGGAAGAAAAGTGTCTGAAAATTTTCACTGGAGAAATGGCTTGATATGACCTTGGTTAAAGCAATCATTCCAGTTATTATGCAGGAACTGACTTTAGTACACAGATTAAAAACAGAGATACAGATAATGGTGGTTTGAATCAAGGTATATAGCCAAGGAGGCTGTAAAGAATGATGAAATATGGGATATTTCCTAAATATATAGTAAAGCTGATATGCTATGATTACGAATTAAATGTGGAAGTGGGAAGAAAAGAGAAAATTTGTCTCAACCTATTGACGTCTTGTGTTTAAGTCTGAATGAGAGGGGGAATGGGAAATCCTGGAGCTTGGGTAGATTTAGGAGGGAAACTGAGTCTAGTTTTAGGCAAAGAAGTTTAAGATGCCTATTTGACATCTAAAAATAAATATCAGGGAGTGATCTAATTTATGAATTCTGAGAGAGAGCAAGGCTGTATTTGGAGACATATATTTGGGATTCATCATAAAATTTAATGCCATGAAACTAGATACCACACTAGGTAGCCTGTGAGAGAAGAGATCCACGAACAGGGCCTTGAGACAAGTGCACTTTCAGTGAAAGGAGGGGAGCCCCCAAAGTACACAGAGAAGTGGCCAATAAGGTAAGTGGCAAACTGGGAACAGTAGTGCCCTGGAAACGAAGTGAAAACGTTTTTTTGGGAGACGACTGTTTTTCCAGGCAAATTGTGTTGAGGGTATGTGAGGCCTTAAAACAGAATTGATCATTGGCAGATATTGTGTGTGGCCTTGTAAATAAAGTTTCTAAAATCTAACTTACAGTTTTTTCATGTCCTGCAGTTTCTATTTTAACCAAAAGTGGGGTCCAGGTGCTAGCTGCTCAACAAACCAATGAAGAGGCCAGGTTGGTGGAAAGAAAAGTTTGCTTTCTTTTGAATGTCAGCAACTGGCAGGGGAGAGGGCAGAATCCTGTCCAAAGGCAGATTTCCCCCCACCCCTAAAAGCAATGGACAAGAACTTTTATAGGTTGAAGGAAGGGGCTACATACAGAAACAACACAATCAGCTCTGATAGTCATCTTGAAATCGGTCATTGGCGGTCTGACCAACATCATCTAGATTGTTTTAAGTACAATTAATCTTCAGTTCCAAGATTGGTTTGTTTCCATTTCTTTGAGGCCAATTCTCAGAATTGTGACCATCAATGTCATTGCTACAGTCTGGTCATCATGTTGTTAACTTCTTCCACCTAGTGAGGGTTTCAGTATCTGCAAAACAGCTCACACAGGCTATGTCTCAGAATATGGTCTATAGCATTTGAGAAGAAACTGCAGGTCCTTGAGTATGCTGAATGACCAAACCATTATTATTTGGTCTCCACTGACTATTATCCTTTGTTTCTGCATTTCTCACTTCTCTGGTTAAACTTATTCTTTGGCTAAAGTTTTTCCACAGACAAAAGACAGGCGGAGGGCATAGGGGACAAGAACCATAAGATCTTGCTCCATTTCACAGTCACTTTCTATGTCCCTTTGGTAACTTTAAAAGAAATAGCCTGAGTACAGTGTCTCTCCTACTTTCCAAGATTAACCTACATTACTCGGCTTTACACCTACTTACAGAGCCAATTTGCACTCTCACTGTTCATTACTCTATTTTAGGGTATTTTTATGGAATGTTCACTTTATACTGCTTCCATTACACTATTACCCACAACGATTCAAATTCCATCCCATTTTAACAAGCTAATAAATTATTTTAACCTCCAGTATTCTGCAGTTGTCTTTATATTCATTTCACAAACATATTTTTTAAATGATCAATATGCTTTATCTACCAGGTCCTCTTTCTTTCTCTCCCAAACCTCTTGCAATGTGACTTTCTTCTATGACTCTACTCAAAATTTTCTGCTTAATGACACCAATGATTTCATAAACACTGAAACCAGTGGTTTTTTGATTATTCTCTCTATGCAGCTACTCTAAGTAGAAAGGTAAAAAAATTATTTTCACTATTTGCAAGTTTGATTTACCATGACTTCAGTTTCAATAATAAATCCCCAGGAACTCCTCTTTTGACTTATGCTTTTCATAGACCTTCCTTTGAAAGCCTCTGATCTAGAAAACAAGGATTATGTTAATGTCTCTTACGGAGGGCAACACCTAAGGTAAAGACCAAGCTGATTGTCTCTGGGTTCCTACACATCTCCCACTGTTAAATTTTCCATTAATTTGAAAATGATTTTCAGTAATTAAAATCACAGTTATATTAGCCTCTTGACACAAATTTAAATTAAAGAGCTTTAACTTTATAAATGATAATGCTCACTGCAGTTGATGGTGCTAAAAGGTAACAATACAACCCTGTAAACACATTTGGAGTTGCTATCCTGAACATGAGCCAGCATCATAATCTGCTTATCAGTGAGAAATGTTCAGGGAGTGTGAAATTCAACAAGACAAGCCAAAGAAAATTAATTCAGACTTGCCTCAGAAATGCCAATTGACCTAATCTTCCTCATCTATTAATTCTGAAGGTAGAAGGAGCAATAGATAGAAAAGCCTAGGGGGTAATCATAATGACACAAGACTTAGGAGCAGCTCACAGAGCCGGCTCTGCTCCCAAAGACCAACCAGGGAATTTTGAATAGTTATTTAAATGTGCAGAGGCCATGTAGAATCTTACAGGTCAAAAGCAAAATCCAAAAATCAATAGCAAAAAGTGAATTAGGAAACTTGAAGACATAAATAATATGATGAGTTGATTTAATACAAGTGACTCTTGGATTTGGAGGCATCCTGTAATAACAGAGGAATCATGTCTTTTGGTGAACCATACCAGAACCCAACCATAAGCTTCACTAGCAGGTTTAGAGACAATAAAAGCTTTGAATCATAATACTTATAAAATGGTGTAACTTTAAACACTGCTTCTGAAATCTAGTGCCAGTTACATAGCATACAGTTTATGGTTGTGAGTCAAGGTTAATAGGCATCAAGCCCCATTGCATGCCCATGTTTTATTCCCCATTAGAAATAATAAAGCCAAAATACCTGTAATTAAGAGATGAAACTGATCTTCTAGGAAATATTATGTATTGTTAATAAGCTTTTCAATATATCATACATAAATTGGCTATTCATCTAACCTTCCAGGAAATCAAAATTGTAGCAGAATGCCTAAGACATAATATGAACTTCTTTGGAGATTTAAAGGTCCTAGTCTATAGGATTAACTGAACATAAATACATGCAATGATGGTTGTACTTGGTTTTATTGGGGGCATGGTTACTTTTCAATATCATGTTAGCTTCTGCTATACAATGAAGTGTGTCAGTGATATGCAAACATATATCCCCTCCCTCCTGGATCTCTCTTCCGCACCTCCATCCCATCCATCTAGATCACCACAAAGCACTGAGCTAAGTTCCCTGTGATATATAGTAGGTTCCCACTAGTGGGCTGGATGTTTTTCAGATTGGGGTTTTCTTAGGTGCCTTACATTTAGACCACGGATTTCTTAGCAAATCACAGTTTTAAATCTGTATTGCAATCAACATTTGCTTTTGTGTTTTATTTCTCTTTTCTCTTCCCTTTAACTTTGGCTGTGAAATATGTTTTTAAAAGATGATAGAAACAGATTCCCAAAAGAAGTAATGAGGGGACAGCCAAGAAACAGGGCAGAAATGCTATAAACGTAGTTTAATTTTTTTAACATTTTTTTTTTCAAAATAATTCTTGGTTAAAGAAGGTCTATGAAATATTTACTTCATAAATGATGACCTCAAAATGGTTTCTAGCGCTTTTAGCTTTAATTCTAATAGAATATGACAGGCATTAAGAACTAAATTTAATACCACTAATTATGATAAATTAAATAAACAGCAGTTAACATTAGAAATCTGTTTTTGCCTAACCTGGTTTGTTAGAATATAGTCCCTGTAGTCTTACTTTGACCTATAATCTAGTTACTTTTAAACTCACTTCATAGTCATTTAGCAGTTGTGTGCTGAACAGGCTTGGTTGATGGCATGCCGAAAGATTGTTCCAAATCAAGCACAGTCACTGACTTAAGCCTCAATTATACCATTACATGGAGAAGGCAATGGCACCCCACTTTAGTACTCTTGCCTGGTAAACCCCATGGATGGAGGAGCCTGGGAGGCTGCAGTCCATGGGGTCGCTAAGAATTGGGCACAACTGAGCAACTTCACTTTCACTTTTCACTTTCATGCATTGGTGAAGGAAATGGCAACCCACTCCAGTGTTCTTGCCTGGAGAATCCCAGGGATGGAGGAACCTGGTGGGCTGCCGTCTATGGGGTCGCAGAGTCGGACACGACTGAAGCGACTTAGCAGCAGCAGCAGCATACCATTACAAGGACTACTTCTGCAGAAGTTTAAATAAGAAAAGAATTTCTACATGGACTTTAAAATTTTTTATTACAGTTAATTTGCAATGTATTTCATTTCTGCTGTATAGCAAAGTGACTCAGTCATAATACATATACATTGTTTTTCATATTCTTTTCCATTATGGTTTATCACAGGATGTTGAATATAGTTCCCTGTACTATTCAGTAGGACTTTGTTGTTTATCCATCCTGTATATAATAGTTGACATCTGCTAACCCTAAACTCCCACTGGGATTGAAATTTGGGGATTACATGGACTTTTGCAGCTGACAGTTTTGAAAATAAATACTGTCTCTTACAATCACTATGGCTGCTAGAGAGTAAATTCTAGGTGCTCTCTCGACTTCAGTTTTCTCTTTTGTAAAATAGAGATTCTTACCAGTAACTCATAAGAAAAGCAAACTCAGTACAGTATCTGAGACATAGTAACATACTTACTTATGACTTCCTGACTCAAAGGTTTATTGTGCCATTACCATGTAACACAACTGTGTTTAAATGGGTGCCATACTCAGTCACCCACTCACGTCCAACTCTTTGTGACCCCATGGACTGTAGCCCACTTGGCTCCTCTGTCCATGGGATTCTCCAGGCAAGAACACTGGAGTAGGTTGCCATTTCCTTCTCCAGGGAATCTTCCAACCCAGGGATCAAACTCTCATCTCCTGAGTCTCCTGCATTGCAAGTGGAGTCTTTACCACTGAGCCACCAGGGAATGGACATAAATGCCCAAATTATATTAAAATCTCTCTCCTTGTGGACATCACAGGAGAACTAGGAATAAAATTAAGCAAGCATTTGCATTGTGCTATTTCTGTTAAGTGTAGGTACCAAGAGATTTCATAGCCAGGGTATCTATTTATTATTCTGTTGGAGCTTGGGAAAGTCTTCCTCTCTCATGGAGTTATTTTGAGGAATTTAAATGAAATTATTTCTGTAAATCTTTGCTCAGTGTTTGGTACAATGTAAGCATACAGCAAACATTGCCTATCGTTAACATTTTTAAGATGAAATTTAAAAGATGTAAATCCAGTAGTATTCAACTGGAAAAGATGGAAGTGAAAATGGAACAGTATGTGCTAAGACCTGGGGTGGATGAGAGTGGCACAAAAGAGTAGCTAAACAACGACAACAAAAACTGGATATGGTGCATATAGCAACGAGTTCAGAATAAAGGGGATAGAGTTTTGAGGCTGAAATTGTGAAAAGGCCAATTATCAACTAAACTAGAAAATGTAAACATTATTCTTAACTGCAGTGAGAACTCATCAAATGTTTTTAGTGTGAAGAGTTGACATAATCAAATGTTGAAAAACAATGATAAAAACAGTTACTGAAGTCAGAGTGAACAGATATTGTACACTAAGTACTTCTAAGTTCTTAGGCAATATCTCATTTAATCCTTCCAGGATAAGACATTAGTTGTACTCATTTTACAACTGAAGAAATTAAAACGGAAAAATAATTAGTTTGCTCAAGATCACACAATTACAATAGTGAAAAAGGAATCCTGATCTTTAACTTCTTTGAAACATTTTTTCCTATCTTAGTGTATAGACAGAGGGGGAAGATAGGAGTTGGCAGTGGTAAGAATTCGGGAAATAATATCACATGGGCTAAGATACTGGCAGTGAATAAAGATAAAAGGACAGGCTTGAGAGGTATACAAGTCAGTGGCATTTGATACCTGATTGTATATTGTGTTTGAATGAGAAGGATGATTCAAAGATTACTTCCAGATATGGCTTGGGCAGTTGAGCGGGTATTGTTTCTCTCTACTGAGCAAGGGGCCATAGAAAGAGGATTGATTTGGGGAATGGAGGTTAGATGTCATGGTTCAATTTTGGACGTGTTGAGGTTGAGATGTTTGGGACATATTCAATTTGAGAGATCTAGTACTGGTAAAGTATGTCTTCCTGTCTGGAAGCAGATGTTTGAGGACCATCAGTGGTAAATGGTAATAAATGGTAATTGAACACTTCTCCTGCAGGAGGTCTTAAGGGAGAAGAGGACAAAAGAAGAAAACAACAACATAGGAAAATAAGCACTAATATTTAAGGATTATACACAGAAGCAAGATTGTAGAGTTGTGAATGCAAATATGGACAGAAGAGGGAACAGTCCCTAAGAGCTGGCTTAAAAGCTGTTTCCCAGGCTAAAGTTTTCAGAATGTCCACCTAATAAAACAGAATTCTAAAAAAAAAGATTGACAGAATAATGGGAAAGGAATGAAATGGACAGATTTCAACCAAATGAAAGAGGGTCAGGGTGTCAAATGCTATCAAGATACTAAATATGGTACAAGCCTGCATGCTAAGTCATTTCAGTTGTGTCCAACTCTTTGTGACACTATGGACTGTAGCCCAGCAGGCTCCTCTGTCTATGGAATTCTCCAGGCAAGAATACTGGAGTGGGGTGCCATTTCCTTCTCTTCCCTACCCAGGCATCAAATCCAAGTATCCTGGATTGCAGGCAGATGCTTTACCATCTGAGTTACTAGGGAAGTCCATAGCAATAAGAATGACACTTAGATGAGTACTTGCTATGGGTGAACACAATATTCCTTATTAACAATAAGTGCTTTAATTCTTACAACAACCTATGATAAGTGTGATTATTGCTCTCATTGTTAGAGATGAAGAAAATGTGACTATGAGAGATTACACAGTACCTAAGGTAACTCAATAATTGCACTGTCTTCTCTGACAGAAAAACAGTGTAGCATATTTTTCTTTAAATTTTTGGAATAGGATCACAGGAATAATATCTTATGAGGGTATATGGAAGTAATCTCACACACTTTTAAAAATATAATGTCTATGTTAGTGCAGACAAAGAGAAGTTCCACAAAAGAACCCTAAGTGTAATGAAATAGACAAGGCTAGGTAAAGAGGGGAATAATCTATCATTACTTAATGTTGTGTTATAGGTATAAATTCAGTTTGTCTAAAAATATTAGTACTGCAGGAATTAGTGAAGCTAGGTAACACTAGCTATTGAAGCATCTCTAAATATGTTTTTCAGTCCAAAAAGAAACTGTTTATTTTTGCTTTTTGTTTTTGGAAACAATCCAAAATATGCTTTAATAACAGTGTTTTGACAACAGAATGACTTTAGTCAAAAAGCTTCAACACTGAACTTAGAGTACCTTTTAGTTAAAGAGGAAATAAATGAAGAGGGTGAGGCAATATGCATGTGCAGAGATCCAGGCAGATCATCTGGTTAAGCATGGGGGATTGAACCTGAAAAGATTTATGGGACCCTGAGCAATTTGCTTTATGCTGGTAATAATTGCAACCCTGCTTATCCTCTATTTCCCTTCTTAACTTTCTCTGCATCACCGCTCTTTTTGAGTTCATCTATCTTAATGAAATATCCATCTTCTGTCTTTCTTTCTTGCTTTACATTTCAGATCTTATAGGGGGTTGAACTAGTTTTCTCAGCTGGACCCACTCAGTAGCCAGAGGCCAACTTTGCTTCCAAGTCAGACTCCATGCAATTTTCCCCATTAGGCACTTGCTTCATTGTCTACATGAGAGCAATAAAACTTATCAGCTAGCTCAATCAAACAAGTCAGCTGGAAACATCTTCTTGCTGTGAATGAACAGAACAGTTAAAAAAATAGCTTCCCTGGAATTGTTGTAGGAACAGTCTAGATCTGTTGTTTGAACATTAGACATATTTTCTACATCTGCATGTTTGTACCTTTCTAAAATCTAGTATGGGCATTGTATGGAAGTACTATCACACTTTTCTTTATAAGTTAAGGAATGGGATTGGAGGTGTGAGATATGAGTCTTAAATGAGTTATTATAGGAATAAGTTCATACTTTATTCTATCAATAACCATTTTGAACAAATAACCCCTTTCCAGCAGCAATTAAGTATCCATTCTCTTTCTTATAATAAAAGAAGTTGTGTTTATGAAATGTTTTGAATTCATCTAGGACACTCCCTGAACCTTGAATGGGAAGATCTTAATATGGGTGGTATCTTGAACAAATGTGTGAAGTGAGGAATTAGGTGGAAATAGACACAGAAGTAGGAAGCTGGCATCACGCAAACAACCATCATTATATGTGCATACATATAAATACATGCAGGATGCTTATTGGGAGATATATATATATATGTGATATATATATATGTGTGTGATATATATATATATGTGTGTGATATATATATATATATATGATATATATATACACACACATACATACATACACAGACACATATGCCCTACTTCTTTTTTGCCATTTTATAGCTTCTGCTGGTTCCAGGCCCTGCATATGGTGTTCACATGGATAGTTTGGGTGGTTTGTATTTTTAGTGTTCAGATAGTTTACCACATCAACACAACTGATTTATAATTAATCTTGGTTTGTAGTACGTAGAAACCAACCAATACCCTTTTATTTCTGGGGTTGTGAAAGTTACTTTTCTATAACAGTAATAGTTACTTTCAGTCATTTAAAAAGCTGGTTTCTCTAAAGAATATCATAAATCCCTCAGGCATAAGCACCACATTGTTCAGGTTTAGAGGATCATTAAAGACGTATTGAATCAAATAACAAAGGATGTTGGCTGCTGACCATATCTCGATACATCATGCAAAAGTGTTGAAAGCAAATTTTCTGCAACCTTTCAGTCTGTGGAAATGTCGCTTTATCAAAAAGCCTTTAGCTTTGTTTAGATCTAACCCATTGAATAAGTATTTTCCTAACATAAAAGATACATAATTTGTTTTCAAGTTTACAGTGATTCATTAAATTTGACATTAACACAGAATAAATGAATAAAAGACCATTTTAACAAGGAAATAAGAAATCTGGGATGCTCACATCAGCCTTATATTTAATGCTATAGGATTTGACCCACACAAGCCCAGCACTCTCCCTCTACTTACCTGAAAAACATGTAACTTTAGTTGTTGGTTCACTTAAAAATAAATTTATTATCAAGGGTGCTTAAATTCAGCAATGTTTAGAATCCATAATAAAAACAGCACAGCATTCATAGCAAGGCTTTCTATAGATAGGATCATTGTAATTAAACAAAAAATTCCCTCCATCCTTACACTCTACCCCTATGCATGTATGTTGGATATATGTATGTATTCACATATCTGCCTATTTGCTATGAGTAGTATATTTAAAAATCAATATTTTATATACAAGTACACAGTGACAAATTGCATGTATATATAGAGGGGTGTGTGTGTGAGTGCATGTGTGTGTGTAAGAGTGTGTTAATCTTCCCGCAAATATTGTTAATTTAATCAATATTTTGTCATGTAGACATATGGTCTACGAGATATTAAAGTTACTTTTTCTTCCATCTAAAAAATAAATAATAACATGAATGCATTAATTATACAATTTGAAGTCTATAAATTATACGGATTGTTAATTTTTACCTCTTTTAATAGATAGCTTCATTGACAAGAAAAATCTGTCATTTAAATTGTTGGAAAGCTTTTGCTTTTGTTCAAAATGTTTTTTAAGGCACAAATAATTCATGCATGCTCCTCCACAGATCAACCTCTTGGAGGAAGTTTATGGTTTGATAAGAGGGTGGTGGGGTTCTGTTTTATTTTTGTCTTATAGCTAGAGGCATAAAACAGCATTTTCTGCCTATAAAGAGTACTCAGAATTCTAAATTCAAACATACCCAGGCACATGCTTCCTGCTGCCTTGCTAACCTATTTTCCAGGGTCATTTTCTTTTAAGTGCAGTTAAAATCTTTCTCTGTCGAACTGAAGTATGTACCAGAGGCTCCTGGGATTTGAGTTCACCATTCCAGACTTTTATCTGGAGCAGGTAGCCTAAGTGAATTTTCCATCTTGTGAAACTCCTGCAGTGAGGTGGCAGAGGTGAAAATGGAGCTAACTACTGACAGATGCGTCATGAGTCCCTAGATTGTGAATCAGGGTTGCAGGTGGAAAAAATATATATAATTTGCTGATCCTAAAAGATGCATCTTTCAAGGAGCTAAACTATTCACCCCTACATTTTCTACTTTAACACTTTTCACAGGAAGGTGGATTAAATACCTACACTTCTCAGGCGATATCGTTCCCCACCTGGCACTCTTGCTACTAGATATGTTTCTTTAATCAGTTGCAAATTCTATCCATTCAAGAAGATTACTGTGGGGAAAAGTCTTGATATAAATAACTTTCAACCCTCCCTCCCCATGCTCTAATTTTTTGGTCTGTTTGTGGAAAGTAATAACAATAGGCTACATTTTCTCACTCTGATTTATTCTTAAAGTTTTTTTTTTAATTATTTTGAGTTTCCTGAGCTGTAAGCCACAAGCAGCAGAGTTTCAGAGAGCTGAGTGACTCATTGCTTTTTAGATTTTAGCTTCTTGTGGCTACAAAGGTATGAGTTTCTGTCTGAGATCTGATATAATTCATACATTTAATTTGGTCCTGCATGTTTTAAGTCTGAATTAGTTGCAAGTATTTAAGAATTTGGAGAAGGCAATGGCACCCCACTCCAGTACTCTTGCCTGGAAAATCCCATGGACGGAGGAGCCTGAATTTTAGCTTCCCTTGAATGTTTGGGTGAACCAGCAACACCATCCTAATTCTTGAATGGCCACAAAAGCTGTCTGGAATTGAACCCCACCCTGCCACTGTAGTGCAGGCCCCCTCAAATTTGAATGTTCTCCATCATTTGAGGTCAAATGTCCATTGCCATTGTTCATCATTCCCTCCATTTAGCTTCACTTGTTTACTTTAACTGTCTGTTCATTGAACTCATTTGAATTTTCTACTCATTCTGTACGAAGGGCATAGTCATTCCAAATTTTCCATTTCTTATGAATGAATGTGTGCTGCCTGGAGAGATGCATTAAGAATAATGCTGGTGCTCTGTCTGCCCTCAGCAGGAAAGCAGGCCTCCAAGACTCACCCTATCTGCCAGGGGAGGCAGTGAGAGCAATCATTCTAGACACAGTTGACACACACTTGTGATGAAGGACAACAAGATTGCCTGAAACACTCCTATTATAGCAATTGGAAGACAAGCTAATGCTTACTGAACTTTTTTTTTTTTTCAGACAGATTAACATACTTTCATAGGTCTTACTTCCATAATAATCCTGTTAGCCTTAATCTACAGATGAGAAGCTGAAGTTCAAGGTTTCATCGGTTGTGATAAAGTCTAGTAAGTGCTAGTCTTAAGTTTTGAATGTTCATCTCTGACTATTATATTGTGCTCCTTTAGTGTTTTGAAAACTCACTTTTTTTAATTTTTAAGAGCAGTCAGTGAATACCTGTAGCAAAGAATTAGATACTAAGAGTAAACCCTTTCAGAGAAATCAATTCTACTGTTCTATTTATTGAGGGCTTATGATGTGACTATCATGGTACTAGAGACTTGATAAAGGTTATCTCATTTACTTCTACAATTTCCCAGTTTGTAGGAAGGTATTATAATCATCACTTTGTAGAAGAGGAAACTCAGGTTCTGTCACCTCAGGCAATAATATATCCAAGATCATAAAACTAATAAGTCTCTGAGGCAGGATTGAAATCCTGAGGAATGTTCTCTTTGATGTCTAGTTTCTATGTACCACAACATTAAAAGTCTGGTTGAAATGTATAATAAAATAGGGATATAACCATACTGCCAAAGATAAATCACAGCCATTTCAATTTCCACTAGGTCTGCTTCCTGAGATTTTGGATGAGATCAAAGGTAGTTCAATGTTTTGGGTCAAGCCTCTCAGTTTCACTTCTGCAAAACATTAGGAAGAAGTATATCAACTTAAAACATATTGAATGAATGAGATTAAGGGTTTTAATGAGAAATAACCATCTAGTGCCCACAAAGTCTTCTGCTGACATGGGAATAGAACCCCAAGACCCACCCCAAACTGAGAAAGTCACCTGTTAGCTTCCTCTTAAAATTTGAGCCTGATTTGTAGCTATTTATGCTTGACTTTCCCTGGTGGCTCAGAGGTTAAAGCGTCTGCCTGGAATGTGGGAAACCCGGGTTCGATTCCTGGGTCAGGAAGATGACCTGGAGAAAGAAGTGACAACCCACTCCAGTACTCTTGCCTGGAGAATCCCATGGAGGGAGGACTCTGGTAGGCTACGGTCCATGGACTCACAAAGAGTCCATGGACTCACAAAGAGTCGGGCAGGACTATCAAGCCTTCCTGTATATATATATATGCTTGACTTTGCTTAATTTATATATCCTATCTTCATTTTTGTCTTTTAAATAATTTGGGGGTTGAAGTGCATATAATTAATGAGAAAAATCACTCCCTTTAGAAGAATTTACATGGAAAAGTTAAAATAAAAGTGACAAAAATCCCTCAGTGATAATATTGAGCCAGCTAACGGTAAATGGGCTTTGGTATGCTATATTTAACATAGGAGAGATAAGTTGCATGGGCCAGAAGTTGTCAGATTTTATGACATCACCCTTTGATAGCTCTAGGCAAAGAGTGGTTGTATTTCTAAGTCATGATCACACATGACTTTTAAATTATCCCCATGGTTCTCATTTTTTTACTCGTAGTAAGTATATTCCTATAAGCATTCCCATTATTATTTTATTATAACATTATAATGTTTTATTGCAAAAATTTAGTTCTTAAGGTAGGACCTCTCATAGAATGTCTTTTCCTCTCTCCAATCAAACAGTATTTCTCACTTTAAACTTTTTATCATCCTTCCCAAATAGTCATTCTTAATATCTAGTATAGAAATAACTCTTTTACCATTAAGTTTACACAATTTTAAAGTAATTATTAGCATATATTTTAAAAACAATGTGAAATGCAGTCCTACATTAGGTAAATAATCATAATCTCTATTCTCAAGCAAACAGTTATTGGTTGTCTACAGCAGTGTTATGTTTTCATAAAACTTTATGATGGGCATAGGAATACATAACCATATAAGTTTTAAACTTTCTTAATGAAGTATTACATTCAAATATAAAAGCCAAAAATTATTTAGCAAAAGAATATAAATGAAAGTAATCTTATATTTTTACAGAGTTTAGCCTCAGTATCTCTGAATAACATAAGATAGTTCTTTATCTGAAATAATGTATCATCTAGAATAAGATGGGCTTCCCTTGTGGCTCAGCTGGTAGAGAATCTGCCTGCAATGCAAGACAACTGGGTTCGATCCCTGGGTTGGGAAGATCTCCTGGAGAAGGGTATGGCTACCCACTCCAGTATTCTGGCCTAGAGAATTCCATGGGCTGTATAGTCTGTGTGGTCACAAAGTGTCTGACACGACTGAGTGACTTTCACTTTCAGAATAAGATACCAGCCTGTAAAGCAGATACCCGTTATACAAGAAACTATGTAAAAGAAAAACAGGATTCACACAGAATGCTCTACAAGTGCACAGGGGTACGTCAATTCTGTTCCTGAGATTTGGGGAGCAGGGTGTGTTGGCAGCACCGTAATTTGACATGTGATAGTGAAGTCACTCAATTGTGTCTGACTCTTTGCAACCCCATGGACTGTAGTCTACCAGGCTCCTCCGTCCATGGGATTATCCAGGCAAGAATACTGGAGTGGGTTGCCATTTCCTTCTCCAGGAGGAAATTTAAAATACTAAGTGATATATATGAGAGAAAGAAACAGAAAGACCTGTGAGATTTTCAGCAATGAGCTAATTGGGAAAAAAAAAAAAGTATGGAAGAGTAAAATGAGGGCTAAATGATTAATTCAGCTACTCAATATCTTTTAAGTGGTTAGTAAAATAAGACTTTATTAATTTAATAGTAAAAAGTGTCATGTTAAAATATCTTGTTAGAAAATACATAGATACTTTGTTAGGTTTTTTTTTTTTTTTCAGTCACACAGGTTTGCTTAGATTCTATGTAAATTAACATTGACATGACAGTTCCAGTAGCTACAGAATAAGTTTAAAGTATTGTTTAGCTTACAAAGTAATTTTTTAACCCATTGTGGAGTTTTTTCATGACAATAATTAGAAAATGAACACTTCAGAATCTGCTATAAAATTCTATTTAAAATATGCCAAAGGAAGTGTAAACAGCAATAATTTTGAGTTAAATCTATGCCGGAGTTTTCCTAAAAGAAAAAAATGAAGACCACTTCTCTCTAGTAGGATACTAAGATGCATCAATGGATTAGTTTTTAATTCTCTTAGTGAAGTGTTACATTTAAGTATAAATACTGCCTTTAGCAGGGCTTCCCAGGTGGTGCAGTTGGTAAAGAACCTGCTTGCCCATGCAGGAAATTCAAGTGATGTATGTTCGATCCCAGGATTGAGAAGATCCCTTGGAGTAAGAAATGGTAACCCACTCAAGTTTTCTTTCCTGGAAAACTCCATGGACAGAGAAACCTGGCTGGCTACAGTCCATGGGGTCACAAAAAGTCAGATGCAACTGAGTGACTGAGCATAAACTATCATGAGCATTGCAAAATACATATAAATAATTTGAGCTGGTGATTTTAGAATGCTACTGCTTTAATTTCTTAGAAAGTGAATTT
Source organism: Bos indicus x Bos taurus (assembly GCF_003369695.1). Classification (NCBI taxonomy): domain Eukaryota; kingdom Metazoa; phylum Chordata; class Mammalia; order Artiodactyla; family Bovidae; genus Bos; species Bos indicus x Bos taurus. The sequence continues at coordinate 40,225,198 of NC_040087.1, read as the reverse complement.
TCAATTATTGCAAGCTCTTGCCTCATATATGCATTCTTGGTTTTCCTGTCAAGTTCAGTCATCTATGTGACAAATATATTACCTGTGGTTTCCATTCATATACAATCACTGATTTTCTTCAATGACACTGATGACTGTCACTGTCACTGGTAGAAATAGGATTATGTTTCTACACTTGAAGAGTTTACAATGACTTGTGAATGTGTGAGGGGTGGAAGAGTAGATAAAGCATATATTAACAACTACTTATTCAACAAACTTATTTAACATCTGTTAATACTAGAAGTGTTGCTCATTTTTGGAATACTACAATGATTCAGACTTATTCATGAAAGGGGCCCTAAAAGTCATTTTATGAATTGTAGAGATTTAGAGGAAGTTGAGCTCATTCAAGTCAGAGGTAAGAAAGTTTAAAGATTGAAAGATATTTTAAATGAACCTTGAACAGTGATTGACAATTGGTAGTCTTTTATGTGTGGGTGTGTGTTTTTCTTCTTTTAGTACTCCTTTTGAGAGTCACTGAAATCCTTTTTAGTATTCTTGGTATAGATCTATTTCTCTCCCATATTTCCTTTTCTTCCCTGTTTACTCCCCCATAGTTATGAACATTCTGTATCACCCTTTAGAATCAATGTTCTTGAACTATAGCAATATAAGATGGTGATATGATGCTGAGGCTCAGCAGAGAGATTATATATTGAAATCATTTTCAAATCAGATATCTTACATTAGAAGAAGGCTGAAAGAATAAATGTTTTGTCACAACTTGTCATAAATGTGATTACAGATTGCCACCTGCTTTGGATAACAAGTGATTTTCTAGAGAAGTTGTCTACAACATGGTTGCCTTTATCAGTATGTTTTCTTCTCTCCTGGCATTGTATTTGTCATTTCTAATACAAGCTTTTGCTATCTATTGCAGTAAAGCAAACAATTTGTTTTCTGCTTGAAATAGTAGGGATGTGACCCCAAGCTCCAAAAGACAGTTCTGCCTCTTTTTCTTTTTCCATGAATGTATTGGAAGGAGTGTGGTTTCTGACTATTTCATACCTATCTATATTTCCTCTCTATATTGATTGCAATATTTTTGCTAACAAATTGGGTTATAAATATAACTCCAGACAGCAGATATGTTCTAAGTTTGATTATAGCAGAATAACTATATTTTGTGACATGGTCATGAAGAAAAGAAAAAAAAAATCCTGATATTTAGATAAAGTGGGTCTTAGAACTTCCACATATTTAAAAGGCTGTTGAAGGCAAATTAGAAATGGATAGATGATGAAGCTGAGCCTCAGTCCATTATTTAAAGCAAGTGACTGAAAATGTTGATTTTCCTGCCACAGGGGAATGTCAGCACTTATAAAGAAAAAGATGTTGACTTGAAGCAAATGAGTTAGAAGGCTACATCACAAGCTTTTCTATGGTTAAGTGAAAGTTGATGAAGAGTGGCTTTTCCCTTTATGAAACAGTAAATTTGACTTTATGTACTAAAGAATTATATGACACATTCCTTACCAAAGTCAGGTACTGTCCTTAATTGTATTTTATGTTAACAACTTAAATCCTCACAATCACACTATGAAGTAAATATAGTTCTTATCTTCCTCGTTTTAAATAAGGGGGAATAGAGTCCCAAAGGGTTTAAGTAATTTGCTAAGAGTGATGCAGTTATTAAGTAGTAGAAGCAGATTAAAACCTATATGGTCTGGTCCCAGATTCTCTCTGCTCTTAACCATTTTATTATGTTGTCTAATGACACACATGACCCCTTTTAAAGTGAAATAGTGTAATCTTAACATTTTACACTTAGATTGTACAGAGGATTAAAAAATCACAATTAATTTATATCTTTAGGATAGAATAAGGAAAGATATTATTTTAAGGCAGAATTAATTTAATCACTAATGACTGTGTTAAGAACCTTTACTTTGCAATGATTAGTTTTCTAAATTAATGTGATTATTAGTGTCATGCAAATACCTTTTCCAGTGTGAGTTTATCAATGAAACTTTCAGATAATAGAAATAATTGTAAAGTTGTGGTCTCGTATGTAGAAACACAGTAAGAAATAAACATGAAATTTAACCATTCATGGGCTTCCCTGCTGGCTCAGCATAAAGAACCTGCCTGCAATGAGGGAGACCTGGCTTTGATCACTGGGTTGGGAAGATCCCCGGAGAAGAGAAAGGCTACCCACACCAGTATTCTGGCCTGGAGAATTCCATGGACTGTATAGTCCATTGGATAACAAAGAGTCAGACACGACTGAGCAACCTTCACACTTTGACCATTCATTGTAGGGCATTTTGTTTCAACATTATACATTTTTTAATCCTAATCAAGAAAAGTAACTTTACTTGTCTTATTACTACTATAATAATCCAGTATAGAATATGAAGCAAAAACAAAATGATACAAACTCAAAATTCTTAAAAATTCCTATTGACCATGCTTTATGAGTCTAATCAAATAAGTAGGTACATTTAACACAAAATATCAATTATGTTATTTAAAATCCTAAAAAATGATGCTGTTAAAATGCTGCATTCAATATGTCAGCAAATTTGGAAAACTCAGCAGCGGCCACAGGACTGGAAAAGGTTAGTTTTCATTCCAATCCCAAAGAAAGGTAATGGCAAAGAATGTTCAAACTACTGTACAATTACACTCAATTCACATGCTAGTAAGATTATGTTCAAAATCCTTCAAGCTAGGCTTAAGCAGTATGTGAACTGAGAACTTCCATATGTACAAGCTGGTTTTAGAAAACAGAGGAACCAGAGACCAAACTGCCAATATTTGTTAGATCACAGAGAAAGCAAGGGTATTTCTGAAAAACCTCTACTTCATCTACATCTGCTACACTAAAGCCTTTGACTATGTGGATCACAACAAACTGTGGAAAATCCTTAAAGAGATAAGAATACCAAATCACATTTCTGTCTCTGATAAACCTGCATATGGATCAAGAAGCAACAGCTAGAACCGACATGGAACAAGAATAGAGATGAAGACATAGATAATGGACTTGAGGGTATAGCAGAGGAAGGAGGCGGTGGGATGAACTGAGAGCATAGCATTGAAACATATACATTGCCAGTGTGTAAAATAGATAGCTATCAGGAAGTTGCTGTACAACACAGGGAGCTTAACCTGGTGTTCTGTGATAATCTAGAGGGATGGGCAGAAAAAGGCAATGGCACCCCACTCCAGTACTCTTGCCTGGAAAATCCCATGGACGGAGGAGCCTGGTAGGCTGCAGTCCATGGGGTCGCTGAGGGTCGGACACGACTGAGCGACTTCACTTTCACGTTTCACTTTCATGCGTTGGAGAAGGAAATGGCAACCCACTCTAGTGTTCTTGCCTGGAGAATCCCATAGAAGGTGGGCTGCCGTCTATGGGGTCGCACAGAGTTGGACAGTACTGAAGCAACTTAGCAGCAGCAGCAGAGGGATGGGATGGGAATGGGGTGGGAAGGACATTCAAGACAGAGGGGCTATATTTATACTTATGGCTGATTCATGCTGTGCAGCAGAAACCAATACTACATTATGAAGCAATTATCCTCCAATTAAAATTAATTTTTAAAAAATATATTAAGTGTGCAAAATGGGTAGAGTTAAGTAGCTTATAATTAACAAAACATAAAAGGCTAATAACAATAAATCAACAAATCAGTCATTCAAATATGATTTATTACACAGATGAAAATTGCAAATACCAATTCATTTCAGTTTAGTCGCTCAGTCATATCTGACTCTTTGTGATCCCATGGACTGCAGCATGCCAGGCTTCTCTGTCCATCACCAACTCCTGGAACCTACTCAAACTCATGTTCATTGTGTCGGTGATGCCATCCAACCATCTCATCCTCTGTTGTCCCCTTCTCCTCCTGCCTTCAATCTTTCCCAGCATCAGAGTATTTTCAATTGAGTCAGTTCTTTGCATCAGGTGGCCAAAGTATTGGAATTTCAGCTTCTGCATCAGTTCTTCCAATGAATATTCAGGACTGATTTCCTTTAGGATGGACTGGTTGGATCTCCTTGCAGTCCAGGGGACTCTCAAAAGTCTTCTTCAACACCACAGTTCAAAAGCATCAATTCTTCGGTGCTCAGCTTTCTTTATAGCCCAACTCTGACATCCTTACATGACTACTGGGAAAACTATAGCTTTGACTAGATGGACCTTTGTTGGTGATGTCTCTGCTTTTTAATATGCTGTTTAGGCTGGTCATAGCTTTTCTTCCAAGGAGCAAGCGTGTTTTAATACATGGCTGCAGGCACTATCTGCAGTGATTTTGAGACCAAAAAAAGTCTCTTACTGTTTCCATTGTTTCCCCATCTATTTGCCATGAAGTGATGGGACCAGATGCCATGATCTTCATTTTCTGAATGTTGAGTTTTAAGCCAACTTTTTCACTTTCCTATTTCACTTTCATCAAGAGGCTCCTTAGCTATTCTTCGCTTTCTGCCGTAAGGGTTTTGTCATCTGTGTATCTGAGGTTATTGATGTTTCTCCTGGAAATCTTGATTCCAGTTTGTGCTTCATCCAGCCCAGCATTTTGCATGATGTACTCTGCATATAAGTTAAATAAGCAGGGTGACAATATACAGCCTTGACATACTCCTTTCCCGATTTGGAACCAGTCTGTTGTTCCATGTCCAGTTGTAACTGTTGCTTCTTGACCTGCATACAGAATTCTTAGGAGGCAGGTTAGGTCCTCTGGTATTCCTATCACTTGAAAAATTTTCCACAGTTTGTTGTGATCCACACAGTCAAAGGCTTTGGTGTAGTCAACGAAGCTAAAATAGATGCTTTTCTGGAACTCTCTTGCTTTTTTTATGATCCAGTGGATGTTGGCAATTTGTTCTCTGTTTCCAATACATCTTGAAAACCTATTCAAGTTTCCTCAGAAATAAAATTTTATCAAAAAGATAATAAAATGCATTTGTAAAAAATAAAAGATAAGGTATCCAAAATCAATTTAGGTTCCAAAAATATTCTTGTGAAGACATTTTCATGAGGAGATGAGATGTCTCAGTAGTAAAGAATCCTCCTGCCAAGCAGTAGACATGGATTTGATCCCTGGGTCAGGAAGAAATCCTGGAGAAGAAAATGGGTAGCCATTTTCTTACTGTAGTGGAAACCCACTACAGCATTTTTGCCTGGGAAATCCCATGGAGAGAGAAGCCTGGTGGGCTACAGTCCATGAGGTCACAAAGAGATAGACACAACTTCACAACTAAACAACAACAATAAGGAAATAAAATTGTATCAAAAAATAATAACTAATTCATCTGTCAGAAATAAAAGATAAGGTATCTAAAATCAATTTAGCTTCCAAAAATATTCTCATGAATGTATGCTTATGAAGAGGTAATAGCAGTATAATAGGATAAACTTTTTCCTGAAAGGGAAAGATGGATAAATAGATTGAGAGATAGATAAATATAATATAAATGTTTTCTTTGTCTTGGATTAAATTTTAATTCTGTCATTTAATCCAAAGGCAGTCTTGACAGGTCATAAAATGGAGTAATATCAAAGTTACCAAGAACATAATTTAGGGAATTAATATAAGGTTTTTAACACAGAATGTAATATAGTAAGCATCCATAAATTATTAGTTATTGCTATGGGCTTCCCAGGTGGAGCTAGTGGTAGAGAACCTTCCTGCCAATGCAGGAGATGTAAGAGACAGGCTCAGTCCCCGGGTCAGAAGGATCCCCTGGAGAAGGCAACTGGCAACCCCTTCCAGTATTCTTGCCTGGAGAATCCCCATGGACAGACAACCTGGTGAGCTACAGTCCATGGGGTCGCAAAGAGTTGGACACGACTGAAGCAACTTATCATACACACATTATAAAATATATAATGGCACATGCATTGCTGTGCTGTGCTTAGTCATTCAGTCGTGTCCAACTCTTTGTGACCCCATGGACTATAGCCCGCCAGGCTTCTCTGTCCATGGGGATTCTACAGGCAAGAATACTGGAGTGGGCTGCCATGCCCTTCCCCAGTGGTATATACTATAGCCATAAAATTTGACTTCATAATTCAATGGCATGTTGAAATTTTTTTAACATATGGGTAAATAAAATTTCAGGTTATAAAACAACATCTATGGTATGACTTTGCTTTTTAAGAGTAATCATTTATATTTTTTCATGTATAATAATATTTTAACTTACTATTTAACACAAACTCTTTCTACTCATTATCATAGTTCACTAATGAATAAAATTAAGTGACATAGATGCATAATATTAAAATAAGAGTTTACTTATGAGTGATAGGATTGTATGAGACTTTTCTATTTTTTAATTCATTTTTCCCCTTCACACATTGTTTTTCAGATCACATTATTAAGTACCTTTGCTTTGGTAATGCTCTGTGCAAGGTGTTGCCTTGCCGGGGTCAGTAAGATAATCAGGTCCTCTGTCTGATGGTACCTTCACTGGGGTGTAGTGTCAGCAGGTAAATGAATTTATTTGTAAGGCAATTTCTAGGATTACTGCTGTAGGGACACAAAACAGAATAATGAGATAGAAAATGACTAGGTTGGGGGAACAAGACAAAAGTTCCTATATATAAGGCACAGTCAGAGAAGATCTGAGAAGTTTAAGAGTAAATTGAGGCCAAGATGATAAGAGTAACATATTTGAACAACAATCTGGTCAAAGGCCCAAGAGGAAGAAAAGGCTCTGCCTTGCAAAAATGGGAAAGGGGCCCTAGCTGGGTGGGCTGTCTAGAAGGCTAGTGGGGCTTTGATAGCTGGAGTCAAATGCTAGCTCTTCTTAATACTTCTTTTTGTTTTTTTTCTATGCTAGACATATATTTTCAAATATTTTAATTGAAATATATATCTTTTTAAAATATAGATCTGTTTTTAATAGAAATAACAAAAATAAAAATGTCTGTGGACAAAATAAAACAGCAGTAAATGAACTTGTAGATACATTATAATTGCATTATGTGCAAATGCACATGCATTTGGGCAATGACTAGAAGATATCAAAGCATATAATTATGTTTGAGTAGATTAATAACTTTTTGAAAACTAATTCATTTAAACTTTCAGCTAATTAATTTTTACAGTGAGGTAAGGGAAAATCATGTCATTTATTCCCTTCACAAACTTCAGGAACTGCTTTTATCTTTTACTTTAAAATTCCTGGAGGCTGTTATTATGCTTCTCTTTATTGTAATGTCCTGGTTTCAGATCACTAGTAAATCTGGATGTGTTTATTGATAGTTTTATTGACTATGTGTAAGTCACTATCATTTAAAGAATGTACACATTTTGGCTGAATATACATATTTTGGCCACCTCACTATGAAATTATAAGCAATGATATATCCTTGAAAAATATTATGCAGTGTTTAACTTCAATTATTTGGGATTAAAAATGAACCTTTTTGGATCTTATTATATTAGCATATTAATAACTAAAACCAGAATTTATGGTTACTACCTGAATATCTTCCTACAAAAGAAAATGAAATGTTACAATGATTAGAAGTTAGGTAGTTTAATGTTGTTATAGAAAAGCTGCATTGGGATTTTAAACGGTTGGAATATAATGACAGAGAAGCAAATTTAAGATGGAAAATTTAGACCACATAGCAAGGGTAATTTTAATAACTATTTGACAAATGAAATTAAAGTATCTAATCTATCTTCTGAAAGCAGTGTTTGGTCTACGGCCATACCACCCTGAATGCCCGCGATCTCATCTGAAAGCACTATTCAAGATCCTATACTATATTATATACATTAAATATTTTAAATATGGGCTCTAGATATTTTTAATGCAATGATACTTGAGAGTAGCTTGATTCCTCTTCACTAAGAACTAATTCATAAACAACTGTTTTACAGCAGATAGCTAAAATATTGTGTATATAAACAACAGTGAAAGTGAAATTCACTCAGTTACGTCCAACTCTTTGTGAACCAATGGAACCCACCAGGCTCCTCTGTCCATGGAATTCTCCAGGCAAGAATACTGGTGTGGATTGCTATTCTCTTATCCAGGGGATCTTCCTAAACCCCGGAATCAAACCTGGGTCTCCTATACTGCAGGCAGATTCTTTACCATCTGAGCCACGAGGCAAGTCCTGTAGACAGTCCTGTACAACAGTATTGTACCCTTAAAAATCGCTAAAGGGTAGATATATAAAGTGTACCTTCCCGAATACAACTTTTTAAAGAATACAAATAGATTTTATAATACTATAATATTAAAATCATAAAATTGATTGATTCCAAAAAGAAACTATGAGCAATTTCTGTAATTTAATTTAAGGCTATGGTCTTCACTTCCACATTTTATTTATCATGGCTGAGAAAGATCTGCATGTGCTTCTTTATATTTGATTCCTTTTGATTTTCTTTCATGCACATGGAGTTGCTATAGTAACCAAACTTTTGAAAGCCCAGTTTTGGGTTACTTCTCTGATTTTATATGCTGAACTTAAAAGTGTTACTATTTATGTATGGTAGCTAATTAATTGTCCTGGCTATTTTGTATCACGATCTAAATGTGGGAAAGCTGGAGAACCACAAAGTACATACATGATTTTGTCCATAGTTTCTCATTAATTTCTAAATTTAACTGCAAAATGTAATGACAAACTTAAGAAAGATTTTCTCTTTTAGTGGCCTCAAACCAAAGTTCTAATTTCTCAGTTTGGAATAGTGCAGGTGGTAGCATATTTGACAATTCTCTTTTTTCTGAACATGTTATTCCTTAAACAGTCATGTCTAGGGATGCTCCATCAGTTTTCTTTTTCCTTTGACATGAAGAAAGATGCTAAAGACTGAAGCAACATATCTTCTCTACTCATTCAGGAGTTTTGGAAGAGGGCATTGAAGTATGGCCAATTTTATTTTCTTATGGAAACTCCTGCAGACCAAAAACTAGGTCAAAAACTGCTGACCTTCTTCTGTGAGCAATCTCTTCTGGTGATCAGACGGGAAAGGCTTTTGATGGTGGTCTGTAAGTTTGGAGTCCAGCAAGTGGAAATCAACACTGCTTGAGGTATTTGGTGTGTGAACTTTAATAAAAATATTTCACATCAAAAAATTCCTAAGAGAATATATATATATAGTCCACTATAATCATCTAAAGTTTTAAAACTAAAATTCTAGATAGAAGTTTTTGGAGAGTTGGGTGCTTTGAAAGTTGACATGTTTTTGAAATGTTTTTATTTTAGGAAAAAATTGAGCTATTGGTACAATTCAATTTGAAAAAGAGACTAGCATTATCTTCCTATTTTATCAAGTGTTATAATCTAAAAATGTTAGCTTTGTACAAAGTCAATTATTTAGGGTAACTATTTAGGCAAATAAGTATTAACAGATGGAAGGAATAAAGCCAAAGAAAATTTAGCCTGAATATTAAAAATTAATAATTGTAAACATTATTTGTTTTATAATTGTTTCCCAGAAAATGTTGCAAAATCTCTCCTCCCAGGGTCACTTAAGGCTGAGTTGATCATGACGCTTAGACTGTGGGCTTGGCCAGCTAATAAAGTTTGGCTTTCTCCAATTCCCAAACACTATTCACTGAATATAGCATATCACTGTTATCATTTTAGTAAGTCTAGAGGGGGCAGAATCATTTATAATTCTTGGAGAAACTGTGATTGCTATTATTACAACATCTTCTCTGGTTGTGAAACTAACGAAGAAGAGGCAGAAAATTGCAGACATCTGGCAAGGGGAAATGGTTTCATTTTCTATTATTCCCCCTTATTAACTACTAATTCCCTCTCACATTAACCCTGCCTGACAGTCTTTAGAAATTAAAGTGTTTATGAGGTCCCAGTCTTCTATGTACTGTCAGTGGTACTTTCTAGAGTCGATGGTTCCCCACCTTAAAAAGTGACCTGCCAAAAGTGACTTACTCCACTTGGAGTTCAGTGGCTTTCTTTGGAGCTGGACCTCAGATAAGCTGCAAGAGCCTTGGGCTATTTGTATAAATTATATTCAGGGCAAGAAGAAAAAGATTTAGCTATTCGAAGGAGGCTGGAGTCAGCAAGTGCTAAGCTAGGTGTTGTGTTGCTGAAGAGCTTTAAGCCTGGAAGTAGCAGCACAGCAGACCTCCTGAATAATTCATCACTGCCCTCTCCTCTTTCAAGGCCATACTTTTATTTATGAACATAGATTATACTGTTATTGATTGCAATCCTCACGGAGGCATTTCATTAACTGGGAGGTTTGTCTGTTTGCATATGCTTTGTTTCCCTGAGTATTTCCTTGTTATTTGAACAGAAATTTACAGCTGAAGTAAAATGACAGAGAATTGACTAACAATTCTGGCTCATTCTGCAATCAGGAAGGATATTTGGAATGGTTTCCTCTAGACACCCAGATTGTTAAATCATTTTATTCCGTGAATTGTATTGTGAACTGAAAGTGTCATGAAAAACACCCAAGAAAGTATTCTTTCCAAGAATCTCCCTATTTATCTTATTTACTACTGTTGTTCCATTTAAATTATCTGAAATTTCAAATAAATTTTCCCATGGTACTTGGATTTCAGAAATGCTTAAAATATTAAAGTGGCTAGGAAAATTGCTTGACTGCTCTACAAACTAACTCCTAACTACATTAATTCAAAGGGTATAAGAACCCAATTGTATTCAGTGCTGCATGGATATTCAGTTGAAATCTAAATTCCAGCTGAGTAGGACAAATGGTTCTCTTAGGTGCTTTTCTTAAGAGGGTATCCTTGAATAATACTCATGGCTCATGATACTTTAGTAACTGGCTAATTTATAACTGATAAAGCACAGTGGTATAGAGGATATTACAGCCAGACTGTTGACTTGAAACATAGTATTTAAAACATAAACCCTAACATAAGAACAGCATGAGATGACATAAGATTGAATTTTTAATCACATAGAAATATGAAAGTTTTTTTCCTACCATAGAAAAGAAAACCCATGAAACTTTTGGAGTATTTGTTTTTGTTGCTGTTATGGATGATTTCTTTGTTTGAAATCTACAAGGCTGAAGAGAAATGAGTCACAAAACTCAGAGGAGTCAGGATTTCCCAGATGGCGGTGATGCTCATCTGAAGAAGCCCTTCAGAAGGTCTCTGAGCTGAAGTACTTTGAAAAAAGAAGAACCAGGGAGGAAATTCATATCAGGAACTGATTCATTAACAGAGTTACAAACAAGTCCTTAATGTTTTTGTGTTAAAAACGATTAAAAAAAATAAGTAAGTAAAGGCACCTTTCTTATTAAAATAGCATACTTTTTCATAGTTTAGTTATTTCTTTATTACAATATTGGTTTTCTTTGCACTAAATGCTACATAATTTCAATGTCAGTTTTACCCATTTATTTATTTTTTATGACTGGACTTGTTTCTAAGAGTCGATTACTTGATAGATTCTCTAAGATATATTGCCACTTGTTAGGCAAAAAATTATTCACTACCTACCTACCCTTTCAGTCATTTCCCAGTTATCTTAAAGGTTTTAACTGCAAATGTTTCAGTAAATAGGAAATCTAAAACAGCATTTTACTAAATTTTTTTTACTCTCATTTTGCGGGGTCCAGTCTGGTTTCTCTGATAGCCATTATTTCCTCCTTGAATTCCAAAAACTCACTCTATTGCTTTTCCTTTTGTGAGTTTCATTTGATTTCAGATGTCTCGTAAAGGCCTGAGTATGTCCTTAGTGAGCCAGATGCAACACTCTGCACTGGCCTCAAGGGAAATCATGCCATTCCTGTACTGAAACACATCAATGGTAAACATTTGACTTTAGAATAAATTCTGAACTTCTTCTTGTGATGCAGCATCTTCACTTAGGGTGCCCCACTCTTATCTTTTGCCCAAGATATAGCCAAGAGTCCAGTTCTTGGGCAACCAGGACAGATGACCACTCTACATAGCAGTCTTCTCTTATATCCATTCAAATCACTTCTATCCTTCTGGCAATTTCCACATGTATGATCTTGAAGAAATCATATTATTTTGCTGATCTTCAATTTTTTCATTTTTAGGATAGGGAATGATAATACCATATCTGTTCATGGTCCATTTTGAAAAAGAAATACAGTGTCGCTGGGTCAGTCTTATTGCCCAAGAATAAAGTGAAACCATTCCTCTTTTGGAGTTGGATGCTATTTTGTACTACAGGGAGACTGTTGTTTCTACTTGCTGATAGGAAATAAGCTAAATTAGTGTAATTTCAACATGACTGCTTGTGTATCTTATACGTAAGTCATTTATTTAGTGTTTCATTGATTACATAAGTATGGTAAAACAAAACAAACGAAAAACCTTAAAAGACAAGGCCCACTTACAAAATATCATAAAGGATAAAGCTATAACAAAAACTATTTATTTTGTATCTGTACATCAGGGTCTTTCATGCTTTGGGATAAAAGGCACTGAAGAAAGTCGACACTTCTAATTCCTGCTGTCAGTTTGTGAGCTACATAAACATTCAAGCCAAGGGTATATGGAAATAAGTAGACATTTTTTCTATTAGCTTTTATTCTATGAAAAAAAATGAAGTAGATTTATTTTCTTTGGATCTAAAATAAGCATTAACACCTATGCCCTTGTAACTTTGCTCACAGGAACATTGAAAGGTCTAGTGATACCAATTATGTCAATTATAAGAAAGTGTATATGTACTATAGAAAGACATGGTAATTATTGTTATTTTGGGAAAAACATGATTCTGACATTCAGTTACCTTTGTAAGAAGTTTAGTTTTAAACTTGGTCCATCTCATTTGGCATCTAAACTCACCACAGATGCTTTATGATTTTATGTTTTTAATTAATGTCAACCCCCAGGTTGCAATGAGAGTTGTCTGATTTCCCTGCCAGAGCCCAGACTGAGAGAATTATGTTGGCAATAAAGAAGTGATGATGCCCATTGAAGTCTCAAATTCAGCTTTCAAACTTTCCCCAAATCTCTGTCTGCTTATGCAAGAGTTTTAAATCTGTCTTCTGCTAAAGGCCCTTCTGAAGACTAGAGAAGTATCTTTAATAAATATAAAGGCTAAAAGTTGACCACTTCCATTTTATTGTCTCAGTTGGCATGTTTTATTTCCTATCCAATGCTTACACAATGGAAGAAATTATTTGGGGCTATAGGCACTTTCCTTTGCATGGCTTTGTGTGTGTTTGAAGATCAGTAGAATTTACCCATAGTGCAGGCCAGAGCTATAGTTGTAGAGGTGTATCTCAGAGATTTGAGAAAACAACATTTTTAAAGCTGCTGAGGAAGATAGAAATACTCATTCTTAAATTTGCCCTTGATATAATTTACTCCACCCATTCAAACCATATTGTGTGAGCACTTAGTGTATGTATGCCTATTTCAAAAATAAATAAAATCCAGCCATTAAGAAATTTGTAACTTAATGTAGGATATTTTTTAATTACATAAATCCTGAGAGTGAAAAGTGGCCAAGAGAGATATATGCAGTTCTGGGGCAAGGATGAATATCAAGACCAGAGATAAGACAGAGTGAAGATATATTAAGACTCAGAAAGGAATGTGTTTCTTGATTCATTCAACCAGTTAATATTTATTTAATATATGTCAGGCATTGATGTAGGCACCAAGGATATAGGAGATAACACAGAACGTAAGTAATCTATTTTATAAAGCAAAGAAGGAAACAAAGAAAAAATAATATCAGGTAATGTTATAAACTCTGAGGAAATGTGTTACAGAGTGATAGGCAAGGGAGATTTATTATATGGAAGTGTGGAAATGTTAGTTGCTCAGTCATGTCCAACTCTTTATGACCCCATGGACTATATGTAACTTTCCAGGTTCCTCTGCCCATGGAATTCTCAGGCACTGGAGTGGTTTGCCGTTTCCTTCTTCAGGGGATCCTTCTGATCCAGGGATTGAATCTGGCTCTCCTGCACTGCAGACAGATTCTTTACTGTCTGAGCCACCAGGGAAGCCCATTATATAGACTCGTCTCCTTAAAGATATAATATTTGAGCTGAAGCTTGAAGGATGAAATTAACCAGATATGTGAAAATAAGGGAGATGAGTGTTCCAGGCAGAAAGGAGACCTAAAGGCTCTGAAGCAGGCTTAGGTTTGCCAGCTGTGCTAGAATTTGAGTGGGTTTTAAGGTATGGATAGAATTTAGACATCTAAGTAAAATCCAGATAAGATTGTATTGCCTTTTTTTTTTTTTTTTTTTTTAATTCCCACAAAGCAGCTTCCTTTTGTTTTATCAGAGTGAGTCCAATGTCTTGCTCCTCTTTGTACAGTTCTTAGTGTTCTGGAGATTTCCTTTAGGGTATCTAGCTTCTGACAATAGTGAGTAATTCCTCAGCAAATATAGAGGGAGAAAGGAGACTGCCTCTGGGACTTAAAGAGATGACTTAAAAATAAAATTGCCTAATGGAGCACATCATACACCTAGCATATGCTCCATTGTTATAAAAATACAAGAATATTTGCTCTCATACATTTGGTAATTCCCATAAAATTATGATCCAGTTTCAACATAAATAGATTTTGTTTTCTATATCTCTTTCCTATTTGGAAATCTCCCCATGCTTATGAAATGCTCTAGCCTCTGATCCAATATCAGGTAATCACTAAACCAAAGCCTTAGATTTTAAAATATTAGAAAAACCTGAAGCATTGATCAATCTCTCAAAAACATGAATGATTTAGAAATGATACTGGAATTACTTGAGCCTGGTGGTCTATTATATTCAGTTCCAGATAGAGTTCTAGTCTGCTTCTGAAAAATAACTGATATGAGTTTTAAAAAGCAAGTTAGTGAGAAATTGTGAAATATCTGATAAGCTGAAATGGGATGCCAAAATACAAAATTAAAAGTCAAAAGTACAGAGAGTAAGACCCTTTCGACGAAAAACATCCCTTTTAAGTGAATACAGTGAAAACGGGATACAGAGAAATCATTATAGGATAGAAAACATTTCTTCATATAGCGTGTTACTAAAACAAAATAGTATTTCTTGTATATTCTAAACTAGCAATAGATTATTTGCTTTTTTATGTGTTATATAAAGAGCTTTTTTTTGTCATTTTATGTTTCTGTTAAATTTTTATTCTTTTCTACTTTACATTTCTCTTAATTCAATACACCAATTCTTTTTAAATTGGTTCCATAAACCAAGATATGCCTTGAGCAAGATGCCAAAGTACATGTGTGTATTCATTGTGTGTCTTTTTACTTTTAAGGTCACAACAAGGCCAAATGAGACTGGTATTTCTTTTGTCATTCATACAAAATGATTTCCTGTGGCGATTCAGTTATTTTCAGAGTGAACTAAATTTTTCATCAGTGCCTATTATAGTGTAAATATATTTTCTAGCAAAAGGTAAATCACCAGTAACTGCAAATAAAAACATCATAGAAGAGGAAACCGGGTAAGCAAAGGAAGTAGATATTTAAGGATTCTCCGCCCACCCACCACCCCCCGCTGCCAACAAACTGACTTAATTGTATGATTTTATCAACACATATTGAAGGTTCTAAGGCATTTTTAAGTATAAAAATGCACAGCTTTGGTAGGTGAAAAACTCACCATTTTACAAATAGAAAATATATTTAATCAAGTGTTTAAGGGTATTGTGAGAAATGGCATAAAGTAGTTTTAAAATGTTGTGTGGAAGGGACAGCTGATTCTGTTAAAGAAGAAAGTTGAAAAAGGGACCTAGGACTGGGGCAGAGGGCCATACATACACGAGGACTAGCAGGGTAAGTGTGGCCATGACAGCAGATATGAGAGCCCACAGAGCAGTTCCAGCAGCCTGTGATCAGCTCTACTTGGGCAAGTATCAGGAATGCGGTGAAAGTAGGATGTTCGCTTTATCTCAGCCACTTAAAAAGAAAGAGAAATAATTATGTATGCATTTAGAAAGAAGACATCACGTTATTGCCTTAGTCCTCTAATTAGCGTCTCAGGTTTATTCTTCCTAGGAATTTAAAATGTACAACCTTCTCATCCTCCCTTGCTCATTTCTAAATTATAATTTTGAAAGAGGTTCCTCCAAATAAAGTGAGTTTTAATGTACCATTAATGATAATTATTTTTTCACAATGACTAATAGAAGACTTTATTATTATTGTTTCCCTTGGTGTGAAAAAAGGTGTTGTTCTTGTTTAAAGAATATGAAGCTACTAGAAGACTTTATTATTATTGTTTCCCTTGGTGTGAAAAAAGGTGTTGTTCTTGTTTAAAGAATATGAAGACAACATGCCTTTGAACAGAGCTGATATTCCTTCCTTTCCAAAAGGGTGTCAAGCATTGGGAGGCAGCAGACATTTTCTGGAGATGATTAGGTCTGTCATGTCTAAGGGGACTTAATTTAATAAGAGACAGAAATATTCTGCTATCTACTCAGAGAGATGCTGATTTCAACTGATTTGCTGCTGTTGGAAAATTGAAGAAACTGTTAGAGATTCAGTTTAGAAAACATATATTGTTCATAATTTTTTCTTTATCAGTAAGATAAAATTAGAAGTCTAGCAATGTTATGCTTTTTACTCTGAAAAGTACAGAGAGGCCTTAGGCAGAAGTGGATTTCTGGAAATGGTAGATTTCATAAATTTGAACTAAATTGTATCAGGCATGGAATGCTGCCAAACTCTAATTCATTAGTTCACTGCTTGGCAGAGTTCCTTTTCCTATCAACAATAAAACATACAGGTTTCTTCTGGGGATATGGAATGTTCTCACTTCCAAAGGCAGCTTGTTCTTTTATTTAATGTAAAACATATACTTCTTAAAACAAGTATAGCACAAAAATGTCTTTAATTATAAGATGAAATTTGGGAGAATTTGTTTAATGTTACAGTTTCATATAATTTGGGATGTGTGTTTTTAGGAAATTAAAAGGTTATCTCTAAGAATCTTTTCATTCTCTCACATCACCTTGCAACAAAAGAATTTTCTTTTTAGGCACAATGAGGATACAGGAACTCTGAGTGCATCCAGGTCATTGTGCCTTGAAAATGGTTCCAGAAATGAGTGGAGATGTTGCGTGCAGCTCTACTCTGCTTGTTACCTCCTGAGGCTTTTACGAGACCTTAAAAGCCTAAAATACCAGAACTTAATGATATTTTTCTCCTTCTGATTATTATCTGCCTTAGTTTTGATCGATTGATTAAAAATAATGAAATTTTTTCTTCCTCTAAGTTTTGAGCAAAATGCTTTCCCAGCTTCTGGAAAAGAAATATTCCCCATTGTTAGTTGCTGTATGAAATGAGGTCTTCAGATCAGATGGGGTCTCTAGTTCTAACCTACAAGTATAGGATTTTAGAATCCAGTGCTTCCCCTTAGATTTCCTACCCAAGTTGGAATCATGCTTGTTTTTTTTCAAGCCAATCATCAAAGCAGTTGCAGCTGTTGGTTTACCAGAAGAACCTGAGTGTTGTCCCTGGGCATTGCTCAGACACATACACCCACACCCAGCAACCCATAGAGATAAATGGCAAGTGGGGGTAAGAAACAAGGTTTTATTCCTTCACTGGATTAAATATTAACATCCCTAAAGAAGAAGTCCATTCTAAAGGAGATCAGTCCTAGGTGTTCTTTGGAAGGACTGATGCTAAAGCTGAAACTCCAATACTTTGGCCACCTCATGCAAAGAGTTGACTCATTGGAAAAGACTCTGATGCTGGGAGGGATTGGGGGCAGGAGGAGAAGGGGATGACAGAGGATGAGATGGCTGGATGGCATCACCGACTTGATGGACGTGAGTTTGAGTGAACTCTGGGAGGTTGTGATGGACAGGGAGGCCTGGCGTGCTGCAATTCACGTGCTCTTTGGCATCGCAAAGAGTCAGACACGACTGAGAGACTGAGCTGAACTGAACTGAAAGAAGAAGAAAATGCTATATATATATATGTGTGTGTGTGTGTCTGTGTGTGTGCATGTAAGATTATAAGCATATGTATAATCTTCCCCAGTGGCTCAGTGGTAAAGAATCTGCCTGCAACACCGGAGACACAGGATACGTAGGTTTGTTCCTTGGGTCATGAAGATCTCCTGGAGAAGGAAATGACAACCCACTCCAGTATTCTTGCCTGGAAATCCCATGGAAAGAGAAGCCAGGCAGGCTATAGTCCAAAGGGTCACAAAGAGTCAGGCACAACTGAGCAGAAGCATGGACAAGGATATATATATATATGAAAGTGCTTTATGTGTGTATATATGTGTGTGTGTGTGTATGTTACCTGCTATGTATTGTGTTAAGTTGTGACTGTGATTGGGAAACATAAAAATGGAAAAAAAAAAAAATCCACCTTACTTACCAGAAGTCTGTCTCTAGTAGCAGAAAAAGCGTAACAACAAATGGCCCTATTTCAAGATAATACAGAGATAAAGCCCATAAATGTGATAAAGACAAGGGACTCTAGATGGGGAACACTTCCTTTCTAGAAGATTGGAAAGCTTTTTGGTCTTGAAATTCATGGAAGAAATAGTTTTTAATAGAATGCACAAAGAGATCCTCAAAAAAGCGATAACCCTTTCAGTGGACTTTGAAAATGATGGAGAAGTTTCTGGATTAAATAGGTAAGGGCAGAGGACAAGACAGTGTAAAGCAAAAGTCATACATGATGAAAGTTGAATTCAGTTTTCCTGTAAATTCATTTCTGTTTATTCAGTGAACAGTGGGGAGCAATTGAAGGCCTTGAGAAGGGGAGAGTGACAGTGAAAATTGGTGAGATAAGAAGATTAATCTGATTGTAGTAAGTAAGTTGGATTAAAAGGGATTAGTTTCTAACTCTGCTTGCAAATAGTTGTGCAGTAGAAAGATACAGTCTTCCTGGAGTTCTATTAGGTGAGTGAACAGCACTGAATACTATGATTACAGAGAGCAATACAGTACAGTCATACTTCATTTCATTGCACTTTATTTACTATGTTTGGCAGGTACTGAATTTTTTACAAGTTGAATGTTTGTGGTAACCTTGCATAGAACAAGTCTATAGGTTCCATTTTTCCAACAGCATTTATTCATCTGATGTCTCTGTGTTACATTTTGATAGTTTTAATATTTCAAACTTTTTCATTATTGTTATATTTATTATGCTGATCTATGATTAGTGATCTTTGATGTTACCATTGTAACTGCTTTTGGGTGCCAAGAACCATGTCTATTTAAGACAGCAAACTTAATCAACAAATACATGTGTTCTGACTGTTCCATTGACCAGCTGTTTCCCAGAAGTCTCTCTAGTCTCCCACCCTCTCCTCGGGCCTGCCTATTTCCTGAAACACAGCAATGTTGAAATGAGGTCAATTAATAATTCTACAGTGTCCTCTAAGTGTTCAAATGAAAGGAAGAGTCATACATCTCTATTTTAAATCAAAAGCTAGAAATGAATTAAGCTTCTTGAGGACAGTGTGTATAGAGCCAAGGTAGGCTGAAAACTTGGCCTCTTATGCCAGTTAGCCATGCTCTGAATGCAAAGGAAAAAGTCCTGAAGGGAATTAAAAGTTCTACTTCAGTAAACTGTGCAAGGTAAGAAAGTGAAACAGCTTCATTACTGATATGAAGAAAATTTTAGTGGTCCAGTTAGAAGAGCCGCATCATTCCCTTAAGTCAAAACCTAATCCAGAGCAAGGTCCTAACTCTCTTCAATTGTATGATGGCTAAGAGAGATGAAACTGCAGAAGCAAAGTTTGAAGCTAGTAGAGGTTGGTTCATGAGGTTTAAAGAAAGAAGTCCTCTGTATAACTTAAAATTGCAAAATGAAGCAGCAAAGCCTGATGTAAAAGGTGCAGCAAGTTATGCAGGAGACCTAGCTAAGACAATTCATGGAGTGCCTACACTAAATAATAGACTTTCAATGCATTGTTGAGATGACAACAGAGGGTTTGGAATATTACATAAACCTAGTTAATAAAGCAAAAACATGGTTTGAGAGAATATGCTCCAATTCTGAAAGAAACTCTACTGTAGGTAAAATGCCATCAAACAGCATTGCATGCTATAGAGAAATCATTTGGGAATGGAGGAGTCAAACAATGTGCTAAACTTCATTGTTTTCTTCCTTTCTAAGAAACTGCCAGCCACACCAGCTTTCAGCAGCCATCATGCTTATCAGCCGGTAACCATCAATATCCAGGCAAATTACTATGATTCTCTGAAGGTTCAGATGATTATTGGCATTTTTAGCAATAAAATATTTTTAAATTGAAATATATACACTTTTTAGACATAGTGCTATTACATAAATAGACTCCAGTATAGTGTAAACCTTTCTTTTGGGGGGCTCCAAAATCACTGCAGATGGTGACCATAGCCATGAAATTCAAAGATATTTGCTCCTTGGAAGAAAAGTTATGACCAACCTAAACAGCAGAGGCATTACTTTACCAAAAAAGGTCCATCTAGTCAAATCTATGGTTTTTCCAGTAGTCATTTATGGATGTGAGAGTTGGATAATAAAGAAAGCTGAGCACCAAAGAATTGGTGTTTTGAATTGTGGTGTTGGAAAAGACTCTTGAGAGCCCCTTGGACTGCAAGGAGATCCAACCAGTCAATCCTAAAGGAAATCAGTCCTGAGTATTCACTGGGAGGACTGATGCTGAAGCTGAAGCTTCAATACTTTGGCTACTTGATGCGAAGAACTGACTCATTGGAAAAGATGCTGATGCTGGGAAAGACTGAAGCAGGAGGAGAAGGGGATGACAGAGGATGAGATGGTTGGATGACATCACTGACGCGATGGACATGAGTTTGAGTAGGCTCCAGGAGTTGGTGATGGACAGGGAAGCCTGGAGTGCAGCAGTCCATGGAGTCGAAAAGAGTTGGACACGACTGAGCTACTGAAATGAACTGATAGTGTAAACATAACTTTTATATGCACTGGGAAAACAAAATAAATTAATATGACTTGTTTTATTGCAATATTTCCTTTATTGTGACAGTCTGGAACTGAATCTGGGACATCTCTGATGCATGCCCTGTGCTCAGTTGTGTTCAACTCTTTTCTACCTCGTGGACTTTAGCCCACCCAGGTTCTTCTGTCCATGGATTTCCCAGGCTAGAATACAGGAGCAGGTTGCCATTTCTTTCTCCAGGGGATCTTCCCAACCTAGGGATTGAACCCGCATCTCCTGCATCTCCCGCATTGGCAGGTGGATTCATTTATCAATGAGCCGCCTGGGAAACCCACTGTCTGTCCTAGTTACTCTTTTCTAGTGTGTGACTGTTGTTGCTGTAAATAAAAAACATAGAGCATGTTGTAGTATAGTACATATTTATTGAAAAACACCCACATATTAGTAGATCCTTAAACTTCAAACCGATGTTTACCAAGGGTCAACTGTAATTGTAAATGGTTCTGTATTTATTTACAGACTACTGTTCTCATTCCTCAATATAATGACAAGCACTTATTTTTGCTGTATTATGTTTAAGAATAGCATGACTTAAATAATACTTACTGATTTAGCAAACCAAGGGGATGGTTAGGGCCGCAGCATGGGGCCATTAAAAGAATATGAAGCCAACGATTGTATTTCTGATTAATATTTGTACAAAGTATCTTAGTTCTGCATCCTTCATTCTTGCCAATGCAATCATAACAGGCTTAATAAATGTAATAATTTCTATATGTTATAATTTTATTACTGATTTTTAATACAAAGCAATGCCTTGGATTTTTTTATTAAAACTGAAATTATTGTTACCATAAATGTGGACTGAAAATATTCTAGCCTATTACCCTTATAAGACTCTGATTTGAATTTTTTAATTCAAAAGTGAATATTAGATACCTCTGCCACTAAGAAGCTCTGTAACCTTGTATCTTAGTTTCTTCATCTGTAAAATGGGGATAAAAATACTCTTCAGGGTGTTTGGAAAGACTAAATATGCCACTTTGTGTGAAAGGGCTCAACTAAAAACAAAGTTTTAAAAATGCAAACACTACACAAGTGTATTTTTATTTCAATGCCATTCCCTAATTTTCATGTGAATAACCTTAGATTTTTATAGGAAATAAGCTTTTAAAATAATTTTATTCATGGAAGTAAAATTGCAATTTCTTTGCAATTTTTTAGGGTAACAGGTAATCATAAAGCAATCAAATAAAAATTCTTGGCCATTAGTATTTATAGTTTGATTTTCCTATTAATGTTCCTTCATTTGGTATAAAAGTAAATGCTTTGTTCAGTTTTGTTTCTTTCCTTTCTTATAAAAATTATGATGATGATAATCATAATAACAACATCTAACAAGTCCTAACAGCATATTGGGCTTTACATTTAAAATAAGATACCTTATTACATCTGTAATATTATTGTAACATCTAAATGTATATACATTGCATATATGTAGCATCATTACATCTGTAAAGTGGGCACTATTATTGTATGCATTTCATAAATAAAGTGAGATTTAGAAGTATTAAAAATAATGTGTCTTGTATTACAAGACTAGGGAGTGAAATAGAATTCCCACTCAAATGGTCAGCAACAGGAATTTATATCCTTGCTAGTTTGTGTTTACTGTCTTCACACTGATAGGTAGGTTTCCAAGGATCACAAACTCTAGGAGGTCATATCTCTCTCTGTCTTAGGACTTTTTCCACATAACTATACACCTTAATATTTCTTCAAAAGACCTGATCATGTTATTAGCTCAGAGTTAGTCTATAAATGTATTAATAGTTGAAATCTCTTTGGTGTCACAGAATAGACTAGGGCAAGGACTTGGGTATTCAAGTTTGAGCATAAACCAGAGGGTGAAAACCTCCTTAAATTTTGCCTTATTCTAGTTGTAGCACATAATATATGCTCAATAAAAGTGTGAGTTTTTTTTTTTTTTTTTTCTTTTGGACAATTCCATTCTCAATTAGAACTGACAAGGTCATGCAATAGTTCTACATCATAGAAATAAAAAAATTAATATAATACATTTTTTAAAGATCAAAAGAGCTTGGTTATTTATTGTATTCATCGTTGGACAGTTTTCAGTGGCTGTATTATTGCAATTTAATTTGTAGAGGCAAACTTTTAAGAACATGAAAGCTTCAGGCCTTGATCAGTTTTTCTCAGGCTTTTAATGGTAAATAAAACTGTCTTTATGACAAGTATAAAGAAAATAGAGAAGGACTTCAAAGGACATGGATGCAAAATATGACTGAAGCAAGAAATGCCAAGTTTTAAATGCAAATGAATATGTAGATTGATTCAGAAAAGTGGTTTTTTTAAAGAGAATGTTGGCTTCTTTTGCCTTAATCTTTTCATTTAGAATTAAAACTCACACAGGCATTCTAACCAAATGCTGGTAATTGTGTATAACAAGAAATAACATAATTGCTTTTTTCTTTTCTCTCTCTCTCTTTTTTTTCTTTTCTGTGTCTCATTGCACATGTGCATGCTGCTATTACCTAGGAGAGGAACCAGCATATATCAGCTGTAAAAATCCAATGAATATAAGAAATTCCTATAATTGGTCCTTAACTGTCTAGGGAGAGTTGTTTCACACAAAGAAATGGTCTTGAACAAATCTTATTTGGTAGTATGTTTCCTTCAAATCACAAAGGGGAGGAAAAATACAAATTCCAATTAATGTAATTGTGTAGGAAAAAAAAAAGACATGGAAGGTAACTTTTAACATCCTAGATATGCTTATAAATTCTCAAAGCCACTGAGACTTAGTGACTTCTGAAGACTTAAAGTATGTTAAAAAGGTAGACCTGCATTTAAATGCTGATCTCAACGTTTCACTGGGGACCACTAAAAAGCCTTTCAGAAGAAAAGACCAGGATCAGCAAAACATGAAATCATTATAGCAGCAGACTTTCTAGGTCTGTTTTATATTACACTTTTGAAAAGGACATTTGTTTAAGAATATGATAGTTATATCCTGCATGTAATCCATACTCAACTGGGGGCGAGCAGGGAAAGGGTGTGCAGGGGTTGGCAGGGAACGATGAAGCGCTTTGACTGAGGTCACAGACCAAAACACAGGAGAACTGGCCCAGACTCCAGCTATTTCTTAACAATTCATCTGTGAAGGCATTCTAATTCCTAATGAGGGGGAAAAAAATGAACAGTGGACAGTTTCTGTAAATGTGCCCCTGAAATATGAGAACACGATTTCGACTATTGAAAAGGTTGCCATGGTGCAATAGACCCCAAATGTCCTTGCCTTCTTTCAAAAGCACTTGATCACAGTTATTCCTTTTAGTTAAAAAACACTGGTGTGGCTCTCTCTTCAAGCTTATTGACACAGATGTGAACATTAGCCAATGAATGAGGTCCCTTTAAAGTAAAGCAAGCATCCTATACCCGCCACCCTCACCCCTATGAACAGCAGAGACTGTGTAGTTGGATGTGACCAAAAAGCGTGTCACTGCTATCCTAGTGGATCTACATCATGCTTTTATATTTGTGATGTGGACTTTTTCTCACTCTCCTCTTACCAAACCCCCACCTCAAATTTATATATATATACACCATCAGTAGATTTGAATAATTGCAAAGACAAAACCATTTTATTTATCCAAAAATTCAATTTCTAATTCAAAAAATGAAGGTCTAATAGAAAGTTTAAGCATCCTATTTTCAGCTGTTAAAAATAAGAAATTGAATAAAAAAGACTATTAAGTCTAAAAACAATGATATAAGAAGCCATTTCAGATGAACTGTAATACTAGCAGATCAGACAAAATGCTGTAGGTGAGATGAGGGGAGCAGAGAAATGGTCCATTAAAGCCTCTTTCCTACATTGTTTATCTACTTTGTATGTATAAAAATGTTCCCTCTTGCCTCTGGGCACCTATATAGCAAAGTTCAGAACCATGAAAGAATAACTAAGAAAACCAAAATCACAGTTGTTCCTGGCCAAACTGCAATCTCACTTCTATCAGAAAAGATAGAAGAGGAATTAAAAAAAAAAAAAAAAGCTTCAGTATTTACTTTATGAAAATATTTAGAAAAAAGTCTGTCCTAAGTGGAAGTTTGTTTTGACTGAAATAGGCTTTTCTGGCCAAGTACTTTTAATAAGAAAGAACTTGCCAGTTATCCACTGCATTGAAAGCATTTCAGAATTGGAACCCTTTCATAACTCCTTAGTGTAACCACTGCCGCTTCTAAATGTGAACTGTCTCAAAGATTCCTGGAAGGATCTATTTTGGATAGGGTCATTTTCTGGTTTCCGATGTTCCATGCCTATTTCTGAACACTTTACACAATTTAGTCAGCAGATGATTTTTCAGGGGTTCCATTGACATAAATAATGGCAGAAAGCCTGAATCAAAATACCCATCAGAGAAAACCAAGGACACTTTGTTTGTTTTGGCCTCAAAATGACAGTAAGAAATTTCATTTGGACGAAAGAACATATGGCACATGTAGTATTCTCTATTGTATAAATCATCATATATCCACAAATTAATTTATATAGATCTTATTTATGATTAATTTTGTAACTTCTTTATACAGTGAGTTATCATGAGCATGTAGCTTCATTACATAGAATCTTAGGAAAGTCTTCTTTAAATATCCAGATTTCTGCTGTTATTCAATATCAAACATAACAGACAGACTGTTTAGCATGAATTTCCTGGAAACATTTGAAGACACTCCAATGTCATTTTATGTTGACTGAGATGGAACGTGGACTATTTCCTCAATTACCTGCCTAAAACATTCAGCAAAAAGAGAACTATTAAATCTGAAGATTAAAGGCAAGCCAGCTTTATAGCAGACAAAATTAATTCTTAAACTTATTGCCTTGCAAGTTAAGAGCAAAAGAGTTTCTGATTATAGATTAAGACCATATAATGTCATTCTTCAAAAGCACATGTTAATATAAAATCCTTATAAAATATGATTTTGGTGTCATTTTATTGACAGATATATCATCTCTTCTGAAGTTTGAGGAATGTCATTGAAGTGACTTTCTAAATACCTTAGAAAGACTTTTCATTCATTATACTAGTATATTTTATATTCTATAAAAATAGTGCTGTAACCATCAAGTAGTAATTTGACTTTGAACTGATCTAGTTTATATTAATGCTTCTCTTAGTCTCTATCCATAAAAGACTCCTGTTACTCATTTCTGGATTTGAAAAGTTATGGGATGCATATTTCAGTGTTTGAGATTTCAGAAGGTATTCTTTGTGTAGGCTACTATTTTATACTATAAAGCCTATAGCATAAACTGTAATGTGAATGATAATAAGTTAATAGGATAAGATATTCTTTTCTATTAGGCATGAACAGTCTTGTTATTGAGTAATCATATTTTATCTTAATTAAGACTTGAGTTTCTGTGGTACTAAATGTGCCTTAAATCTCTCAACATTCCTATCATGTATGAAAAAGAAAGAACAAAAAAAAAATGTGATGAGGTGAAAATAATCAATTCAGAATACTTGGAAGAAACCTAAGAATCTTAATAGAGATGCACTCCATTTATAAGTGTCTTATTCAGATCAAATAGTGAGTTATTGAATAACTCTGTTTCTTTGGTGTTTGTTACTAATATCTAGACAGTCATTCAAAGAGAGCATCGGACAGCCATCATGGAGTGCATGCTGGGGTGGATATTTTTTTACTATTATCATTGAATTGTATAATTGTATGAAATAGATTTTCCCTTTTAAACCAGTTAGGGAGACTAATGAATATTTGATTTAACAGAACTTTCATTTTCCTGTTATTTTAAAAGAAGACAGGGAATCCAAAACTCTATGAATACCCTCATCTCTTAATTCAATCTATAGATACTTGTGGAATAGAACAATTCATGAAGTTGAATGTGTAGAGAAAACATTTTTTTTTTAGGAATTAAGGGGGTCAAAGTGACAGACGGGATTTAAATAACTGATAAACATGAGAGGGTTTTAGTTGGAAAGTATGCAAATACTGAGACAGCATTTCCCATTTCATCCTATTTTTGTATCGGGGAAGTGAGGACCATTTGCACGTCCTCCTAGTGCATACCACACCCACCTTCCATCAACAACGTTAAAATGTAAGTGGAGTGAATCCTAAGGAGCACTGGGTTTGCTGTACCAAGTACTCTCTGGACACACTATTAGCATTCTTTTACAGTGAATGATAAGTCTTTCATACAGGGATTTAGGAACCTTGACACTTTTACTCTCTCAATGTCAGTTTGCTATATAGCAAGTGTCTAACGTTTTACACATTTAATTCGCGTACTTGTTCCCAGAACTATAGAGATTTCCTAGAATGAATATTTTATAATGTATGAATGTTTTGCTAATTAACTGAGGTAGTTCAAGATTAATTGACACTAGTTCTTTATTTGGACCGTATTTTCTTTAGTTTAGTAATAATAACACCAATAATAGGATATTATATACAGCCAGGCTCTTCTGCTCTCAGGAACACTAATAATTAGGATGGAAAACAAGATCATTGTTCCTAAGAGACAGTTACTTAAAATTTTTACAATTTTTGTAAATTGTACACCTTCTTTGTCCTTCATTTTAAAAACATTTTCATCCCGAGTTTGTTCCCTAGCAAATAAGACTTCTGTCATTAGAACAAATTAAAAATCTCTTAGAAATTGTGTGGAAAAATTGGAATTGGGATTATTACTCTAAAGAGTTCTATCTGAGTTTTCTCTTTACACATTTTTATGTTAGAAAGCTCCTAAAATGCACCCTTTGCCTTTCTTAGAGACTAAAGGAGTTCCTCTGTGATCATTACTATTGCGCTTCATGGAGATATAGGCCTATTTCCTCAAGGAAGAAATGAGTAGTGTGTCTGGCAGTGTTCACTGTCCCAAAATATAAAGGTGCATAATGCTTAGGACTCACCTAATTATCTGGAAGGATGAATTTCTTCTTCAGTTTCCCTTTCATAGCCTACCTGAAGGATGTAACTGCCATAATATTTTTATATCAGTTTACATTGACTAGGACTTCAGTTGGAACGCTACCCCTGAGGAAGGGATGTGTATATGACATATCTCACCCCTTTCATAACTTTCCCAGTGGTCTGTTACTCTGTCTGACCAGGAGTGTCCCCTTCCTTCCCTTCTTGCTAAATCTTCTGTGACTTTCCTAAAGCTGTAAGCCCAAGAAGAAGGAAAACTTCAGAGAGCTCTCCTGCATTTTCCAATTAAAATACTACAGACATAATATTATGCTAGATGTGTTTATACTAAGTGTATTTTTACTTTGCTTTATACACATCTGCATTATGAAGTCGGTGTGACCAGAAACATTTTTCAAATAACTATGGGAAGGGACACTACACAAACTGTTCAAACATTGAGCTGATCAAAATTAATCCAGTTTAATTTTTGTTTCTAATTCTAAGTCTTAGATTCCTTAATGATAAAACCTATGTCTACCTCACAGGACTGTTCTGAAGCTCAGATGGGGACATTTGTAGAAACGTATAAAGAGTAGCATTCTGTAAATATGAATTATTAAAATAAGTATAATATAGTCCTTTGCTGTCCATGACACTAATGATGTTGCTGTTGCTATTCAGTTGCTAAGTGTCCAACTCTTTGCGACCCCGTGGATTGCAGCACACCAGGCTTTTTTGTATTTCACTATCTCCCAGAGTTTGCTCAAACTCATGTTCATTACATGAGTGATGCCATCCAACCATCTGGTCCTTTGTCGTCCCCTTCTCCTCCTGCCTTCAATCTTTGCCAGTGAGGCAGATCTTTGCATCAGGTAGTCAGAGTATCGGAGCTTCAGCTTCAGCATCAGTCCTTCCAATGAATATTCATGGTTGATTTCCTTTAATGATGTAGTTGATGAAGCAGTTTTATTTTGATGTATTTAATATATATTTTAAGGAAAATAAGTTAATTCTTCAATGTCTTTTTCCTCATTTCATTTACTGTCATAACATTTTTCAATCATTTCTAAAATTTGCAAAGATTCCATTTCAGAAGCCAAACAAATATTCTAGTATCTAGTAATTTTTAATATTTAAACTTTATCTTTTATTAATATCACTCTGCAACATCAAACTTATGTTTAAATGTTAATTATGTAACAATGTTCATTATGCTCACTTTCCTTGAGCACACACTGCCAAACACTCTTAACTGCTAGGTAGAGAGAAGTGAATTAGTCTGTCGCCTTAATTTTTATTAAAAGTTCAAATACCAAGTATAAATGGGGCTATTGAAACTGTAGTTGATTTAAAAGCCACAAAATCACAATGAAATATTAGCCATAATTACTGAAATTTTATTTTTTATATAGAATCAGTTAGAGCACTTTTTCTAGGTCTTTGAAGCAATTTTATTTCCATATTGAATCAAAGTAGGATCTTCACTGAGGCAATTAATATAGATAAATGGAACTATATAAAAGTTTATTAAAACTTATAAATTTGCTAGACCATACAAAAGTTTAATTCTGTTTGATTTTCTTGAAATGAATAGTATCAAAACAAGGGGATGAAATGGGATTAACTGTCCACATCCTGGAGTCAAATGAACATATTTTGATATTTACATATATTTCCCTAGGCTTTCACATCAGCAGCTTTGTTTATTCAATTAATGGTAACATAAAATATCAGTCACCAATACCACCACAGCATTTTCTGATCCAAAGTGCATTTAGGTTTTTTCTAAAATTGCTTCACATAAAATGTTAAATCCCACATTTATTGATGGTGCAGAGGCAAGTCTTTCAGCTACTAAAAATACTGGCATTTTGTAAATAAGGAGTTATTGAGGCAGATGGGGCTCCACATTGGTGCTGCCAGAAAATAAGGAACAAAAAAGGTGGTATATCATGCTGTTGAGGTTCAGAATTATGGTTACCCTTGTTCAGTTGCTCAGTCATGTCCAATTTTTGGTTACCCCATGGACTGCAGCACGCCAGGCCTCCTTGTCCTTCACCGTCTCCTGGAGCCTGTTCAAATTCGTATCTATTGAGGCAGTGATGCCATCCAACCATCTCATCTTCTGTCATCCCCTTTTCCTCCTGCCTTCAGTGTCTCCCAGCATCAGGGTCTTTTTAATGTCAGCTCTTCATATCAGATGGCCAAAGTATTGGCGTGTCATCTTCAGCATTCAGTCCTTCCAATGAATATTCAGGAATGATTTGTTTTAGGATTGACTGGTTTGATCTCTTTGTAGTCCAAGGGACTCTCAAGAGTCTTCTCCAACACCACAGTTCAAAAGTATAATTTCTTCAAAGCCCAGCCACTTCATGGTTCAACTCTCACATCCATACCTGACTACTGGAAAAACCACAGCTTTGACTAGATGGACCTTTGTCGACAAAATAATGTCTTTGCTTTTTAATATGCTCTTTAGGTTTGTCTTAGCCTTTCTTCCAAAGAGCAAATATCTTTTAATTTCATGGCTGCAGTCACCATCTGCGGTGATTTTGGAGCCCAAGAAAAGAAAGTCTGTCACTGTTTCCATTGTTTCCCCTTCTATTTGCCATGAAGTGATGGGACTGGATGCTATGATCTTAGTTTTCTGAATATTGAGTTTTAAGCCAGATTTTTCACTTTCCTGTTTCACCTTCATCAAGAGGCTCTTTAGTTCCTCTTTGCTTTCTGCCACAAAGGTGATATCATCTGCATATCTGAGGTTGTCGGGTTATTGATATTTCTCCCAGCAATCTTGATTCTAGCTTATGCTTCATCCAGCCTACATCATCCCAAACTGACACACCCTTCTACTTCCCCAGCTTCCTTCTAACCACTACTCAACTTTCACATCTCTGCCTTCCAATACTTTTTTCCTTTTCTTATTCACTCTTAACACTTAGCCCACCATTCCTGTTTCAGATGTACTCTTGTCTTTCTTTATTGTCCATATTAAAGGGTTTGTGGTATTTCAAGCAAGATATATAAAGACATTGTTTCTTTAGGCCTCTCATGACTTTTAATCATATATTTGTCTTCCTCTTTCTCCATTGTTTGGGATCTAGTTCCTTATCTTTTGTGCTGTACCAAAAAGGTAACTCCTAACAAAACTTAAAACATCAATTAATATGTATTACATACACGGAAAAAATGCAAAAGAAAGAAAAGGCAGTGCCATAAAACTGAATGGCACTACCATTCACTGAATCAGAAAAGAATGATTTTTTGATTCTTTGAATCAGAAGAGAGTGTATGCCCTGAAGGTCTATGCAAACAACTTTCACTGTACACCGGACTTTAAGTTTTCCAGTGATGAAGACAGAAAAAGTGTACTACCCACTATCCATGGTGTGGAGAGAATGCGTTTCTCAAAAAAAGAACAAACTGTCTCTGATCCTAAGAGAAGTGTTTCTTCTGATGTTACAACAAACATTAGTGGAGAAGCCACATTGGAATTACCTGGGAGCTTTGAAGAAACACCAGTTAAAGGCTCTCTTCCAGATCATTTATATCTGTTCGTGGGTATAAATCCAAAATTATTTTTAAAAAGCACTGAAAATGATTATAATGTACTCTCAGTGTTGAGAAGACCCTTCCTAGAATAGAGAGGGCTGAACCCTGGACTGGAAGCAGCTAAATACCAGATGTATGTACTTGTCAGTATGATTCCCTTGGGTTTTCTGATTTCTAAATCAGAGTTTGACTTAGATACTTTACAGGATACATCATTTTGCAATATTTTCCCCCTTTTCTTCCACCAGTGGACTTTTACCTCTAACAGCTCTCATGCTGCACATTTTCAGAAAAAGCTAAGATAGTACATGGGTTGCCACCTGTGGTCTTCATAATTAATGATGAGTTCTGGCAATGTGAGCCAGACACTTTATGTGACTAAATTCTGGACCCCAGGAGGTACATTTAGTCTTTCAGACAATAATTGAATAAAAGTGCTCTTGTCATAAATCACTAGCCATTGACATTAGCAAGCATGTTCTTTTATGATTTAACTATTTTTTAAACCCAAAGAATAGTATTGTTTAAAAAAAAATAGGGCCATGGGGAAAATAGCATTTCCAATAGCAGAAGGAAATCAGCTGATGAATTACGTGACAAATGCGGTATTTAAGATAAAGAAAAATATTCAACCTTGTCACAAAACTAACAAAGGCTACTTGAAAATGAGTCAGTTGACTTAGTTGTTAACTGTTTATTATCTGTGACAAAATGTGGGAACTACTTTAGAGTTAATGAAAGCTTGATTACTTATTTGAAGGGCTCATATTCAGAGTCAGATGGTACTGGAGAGCAGATGTCATGCTATGTACATGCTGAACCTATTATAGCGATTTCCTCCCCACTGGATTGGGTAACCAGATGTACTAGTCATACACTTTGAAAAGCAAAACTGCTGATTTTCAGGATGGTAGGACAGTTTTAATTTTAAAGAAAGAATCACATGTTTGGGATCTGTTCAAATTCTTGATAAGACTGGATATTAACAGCCACTGCAAATTCAAGAAATAACAGTTTACAAATAATTTCCTATATAGTTGCTTTTTTTTTTTTTCACAGAGAATTGGGAGAAAAGGAGATGAAGTTAGAGAATTTTATATGAACACTCTGCTAGTTTCATTGGTAAATTCTGTGCTGGAATCAAATGGGGAATTTGCTCTGTTTGCAATATCCAACTGTGCTGAATCTCTGAACGATTAAGACTTGTTAATAGTGGTGAAGAGGCAGTAAGACTGCTCACAGATTTGAATGGCAACATTGAACAGTCAGAACAAAACCAAATTGTTTTAATGGAGCAAATTTAATTCACACATAGTGTGACAGCCGATGTCAGAAGAAAGTCTTCTGTTATTGTTTCAGATGGTTATGTTATTACTTGTGTGATTTGACAGAATCCATCAGGGCTTATTCAAAATGGGACAAGGCAGATGTTGGGGCAGAAGAAGATGCACATGTGATAACACTGTCTCAAGATTTGCCCTTGAAAACTGGGAGTGGGGTGGTGAGAGAGTGGCATTTCCTTCCTCATACAGGTGTTAATGATTTGGATTCTCACTATGGGAAATCCATTTCCTCAATCAAATAGATATTCATATTGTTGATATTGGTTTGTATTAATTTACTTTAAATCATAATTGTTTCCATTTTGTTTCCTGGGAGAATTTGCATTATTTGGTCAAAGTATTTAGTTACTTCGATTTATACTAGCTATTTTCAAAGATATTTTAAGAGATTAGCATTAAGTTCAGTACTTTAGGTCAATAAGTGGCATGGACTGTAAATAAAGCATGGCCACATGAAAATCATCCTAACCATATTTTAAACATTTCATGCAATTTATATGACTTGTTTAAATAATGGGCGCCTTTTGAGTGCTCATGATGTGTGCACAATATGCTAAATATGAATATATCAGACCGTGTTATCTTCACAGTGTTCAATGAAAAGAGCATGTGTATTTCCATCATTTTTGAGAGGATGATACTAAGGCTCAATAAGTCAGAGTATTTTGCTCAAAATCTCTCAAATGGTAAAGGTAGGCTTTAAGGCCACTTTATATAAAAAGAAGTTTAGGCATTTTTCATTGAGTTATTAATAAAATGGATTTGCAATTTCTTTTTTCTCTCTCTTATAGAAAATTTCATTTTCCTTTACTATATGATCTATGCATGATCACTGAAAATAAGACTGGAATTAGGTTGTTTATGGACTTTCAGTTTCAGAAAATTTTAGGAATTTTTGACATGGAATTGATCAGATTTTCTCTCTTTTTTAGGCATTTTTTTTAAATTGTACTTTTTAGTAAAAGCCAAGTAATCAATTATGGACAAAGAAAATCAAATAATCCTTGTGGTCGATGACATTTTTAGGCCAAGTTGATTTTGATTATCTGGAAGAGACCACCAGAAAAGAAAGAATTCCATTTTATTCCTGTATATTAATAGCACATAAGTAGCTTTAGCAGAATCTGTAACAATAGCACTACCTCTCACTATTGCAGACAGAGCTGAAAAAAACATGGATAGGTTAAACGTTCTAAAATGTATTATAAAATTACATGTCAAGGCACCTGAAAGCCAATTTCCATTACAAAATAGCTCACTGTGCAAGAGTTGAATCATCTCTATTTTGGTAACTGTTCTTTATCACTAAAGATAATTCATGTTATAATTTTATCCTTATGATGGAGGCAAGAGGATCACCCCAAGCTTTTGACATACAAAATTGCACATGAGAAAGCAGATTGAGGAAATAGTGATAGATATTCTGGTGCATTCATTGAATTTATGGCTGAGATTTCAATAGACAAGATATGATTTAAATAGATTACCAACCAGTCTGCTTCTATTACCAGAATATGATTTGGCTTGCAACTATCAGTCCCTGACTCTTCATGCATGCATTCTAAGTCCCTTCAGTCATGTCTGACTCTTGGCAACCTTATGGACTTCAGCCCTCCAAGCTTCTCTGTCTGTGGGATTCTCCAAGCAAGAATACTGGAGTGGGTAGCCATTCCCTTCTTCAGGGGATCTGCCTGACCCAGAGATCAAATCCACATCTCTCATATCTCCTGCAATGGCAGGTGGGTTCTTTACTGTTAGCGCCAACTAGGAAGCCCTAGACAATGATAAAATATTTGCTGAGTAAAATGAATAAATGAGATCTCCTTGCTATACAATAATAATATAGGATAAATATATAGAAGTAATTGCCATCAGTCATTTTATAGAGTCTTCATGAACACATTGTATAAAATTTCAGCACAGAAGAATGGAGCCACAAATATTTTAGTGTTCTTCCCTATTATTATCACTGGTGTTCATTGGAAGGACTAATGTTGGAGCTGAAACTCCAATACTTTGGCCACCTGATGCGAAGATCTGACTTGGAAAAGACCCTGATGCTGGGAAAGACTGAAGGCAGGATTAGAAGGGGATGACAGAGGATGAGATGGTAGGATGGCATCACTGACTCGATGGACATGGGTTTGGGTGAACTCCGGGAGTTGGTGATGGACAGAGAGGCCTGGCTGGCATGCTTCGGTTCATGGGGTCGCAAAGAGTTGGACACGACTGAGTGACTGAACTGAACTGAACTGAATTTGTAAAATGTCAAATTGAGGTCCCCATAATTGATTCCAGTTGCAATTTTACCATCCACATCAAGAGATTAAACAGTGCTATAAAATAGAGCACTTATATAAGTTGTTCATTTTACCCTTAATATCTAGCAGGTATAATTAAATATAACATATTCAATTCTCAAAGCAGATACTCAGTCCCTCTTCCAGCATTCTTTACTTTTAGCATTAGATGATGAAACAAACTCAAAGGACACAGGCCTAGACTATGATGCCATCTGGAACATGAGACTCTTGAAGAGGAACAGGTGCTATACTGAAGCATTGATTTACTC
This sequence comes from Bos indicus x Bos taurus, assembly GCF_003369695.1. Taxonomy (NCBI): domain Eukaryota; kingdom Metazoa; phylum Chordata; class Mammalia; order Artiodactyla; family Bovidae; genus Bos; species Bos indicus x Bos taurus. The sequence goes on along the minus strand of NC_040087.1, from coordinate 40,189,921 downwards.
TACCTTACCACTTATGCTTAGAGTTTAAGAATTTTCAGCATGGTAGAGAGGAGGTTCAGAGAAGGCAATGGCACCCCACTCCAGTACTCTTGCCTGAAAAATCCCATGGATGGAGAAGCCTGATAGGCTGCAGTCCCTGGGGTCTCTAAGAGTCGGACACGACTGAGCGACTTCACTTTCACTTTTCACTTTCAAGCATTGGAGAAGGAAATGGCAACCCACTCCAGTGTTCTTGCCTGGAGAATCCCAGGGATGGGGGAGCCTGGTAGGCTGCCATCTATGGGGTCGCACAGAGTCGGACACGACTGCAGCGACTTAGCAGCAGCAGCAGCAGCAGAGAGGAGTTTAGAACAGTTAAGGAAGCAGCATCATAGATATGTCAGGGAAGCCCTTTCTTGCTTTCTAGTATCAGGAAACAAGGACAGCATAGCTTCACAGCAATCAGCATTACCAGCTCTCCAATTCTCCCACTGTCCAAGACAATATTATACGAGAGAAAAACATGAGAAAACATGCCAACACCTCGCTCTAATTTGAAAATGTACTATAATTTCTCCCAGTTGTGTTTTTCTACAAGTGTTTTTTTCAAATTGACTCCTGACAACTTTACTACATATATTTGCAAATTCTCTTTGATTAATCTTATTTTACATCCTCCTTTCAGAATATTGCTGTTTACAAACCACTAATTATATCTCTTTCCCAAATACTGTCCACCAGTGTTGTGAAATTACCTACGTTGTGAAGTACTGGTGTTTGGTTAGATGTTCCACTTAATAATTTTAGAAAACCTTAAGTTTTATGTTTATCAAAGAAATGGACTAAAAAGAGAAAGAAAAGAGAAAAAAAAAAGACAGGAAATGCTCCTTATAAGCTGAGATCTGTAGAAAGCAAACGAATAGAGATGTGGAAAATATAAATTGGATACACACAAGCTGATATCCAAAGCCAGATTTCCAGTTTGTTCTATGATGCCCTCAAGTGTTTCCATTGGTTCAAGTCAGTGCCATAAAACAGCAAACAAAATAGGAACTAGAAAACACTATTATTTTATTCTAAAAATTCACAACAGCCATTTTGATATTTCTGAATTTGTGCTGCATATTGCAATCAATGGCATCTTAAAATATATTGATAGCATATTTAATAGGCCATGAATTCATAGTATTAATACATTGTGCAATTGAGGGCAGCTTAGAATCAATGAAATGCATTACTATTAACAATAATATTTAATAATAATCTTCCCTACCCAGGAATGATTTTCATAAACGAATCCATATTACAGGGGATTGGACAGTTCTCATTCCTCATGTGTCATTGGCTACTTAATAACTACAATTTCTTTCCAGTTTCAATGGCAGAAAAATCAACCAACACAACATGATTTCTTTTTCTCTTTAAGTAATCAGTTGTTTGAAAGAGTCTTGAAAATCAATTTGGATGAAGACTTGAAGAGCCTAAATTGCCATCTCACCTGTGCCAGATGCCACTTCTGCATTGTTTTAGAAGCTCCTAGAGTGTATTTATAGATGTCTTGTTTGCTCTCAAGCCTGTTGCTCAGTTTCTATATGCTGCTATTTGGTAATTTTTCAAATGTGTTGTAGCAGCAAGCCACCCTGAAATTCAGCCTTATATTCCTTAAGAATGTGCTTTTGAGTTAAAAAAGAGAGGAAAAAAACTTTAAATGAATAAGCACGCATATGTTAAAGTAAAATGCAGCCAGAGATTGGCTGTGGAACCACAATTTCAGTGGCTCTGATTCTCCAGGGTCATCTTAATGCTATGTGAGCCACAGGGTTAGTGATTCCAGGTCCCCCTGGGGTGGGCATGTATATGAGCTGTCATGAATTAGTGTGCCAAAAAGAAGGACTTATTCTAGATTATTAAAACAGCTAATTCTGTGATAAAGAGTGAATTATATTACTTATTACAAGTTTGTGTTTTTATCTAAATGAAATGACCTATATCTAAGAACCTCAGGGAGTATTCTGAATTTTAAATTCTCCTGAATCCTAATCTCTGCTATATTGAAAATGGAAAAAGAAGAGTATACCACCATTAGAGCTTTTGTTTTTTTAAATTGTGTATTTTTGTCAATATTGGCTTTCATAGTTATTCTGAAAAGACTTGGAAGGCTGTCCTAGAAGATTTTATTAAAAATAGTCACTTCTGTAGAAGCTCAGTTGCTCAACATGAAAATATAATTATTGGGGAAAAATACTTTAAAATCATCAAAGTATATTGATGCAAATAAATTTTCAACAGGGCAAATTTTCAAAAACTTGGGTTTTCCTCTCACACCTTAATAAACGTCATTTCTATACATCTTTTAAAAGACCCATCTGACTATGAACATTCACAGGTGCCTTTAGGTAGAAATTATTCCATACTACTCTCACGGTGGACCTTTTAAAGGAACACATGAGACTTCATGTATCCCTGAATTAAATCAGTTCATGAAACAGTCCCTCTTTCTAGCTTTTGATTAGTTTATTGCGCGACTAGTCTAACCTTGACTATTAAGATATTTTCCTTGTAAGGTCTTTTTGTAACCTCTCATTTCTAAATGAACAACACAAGAAGAGGTAATGCAATCATTAGATAAAACACAAACTGCCTGCCAGGGAACGTGGGTTTATTCCAATTCTCCTCCTGGGCAAATCTTTCATTTCCCTTTGATATAGACCAGTGTTCTATAGAACACTAAACTAATGAAAAGGGGTTGTCTTTTTCTCTAATGTTATGACATAGAATTTACATGTGAAATTATAAAATTGTAGAGTTGAAGGACATTTTGTAGTCATGTAGTCCAACTTTCCAAGCAATGTAGGAATTCTGACCCAGAATTCTTTGCAGTGTCATTCAGCCTCTATGCAAATTTATCCATATATATGAAACTCTTCTTTTCTAAGGATGAGCCTATTTCACTATGGGGCTTCAGTTACCAGTCAAGCTAAATCAACTCTGTTATTTGTATCTGCTGTTCTTCTCTCTACACTCTAAAATAATAATGAACGATCAACTTTTCTGCATCTTGCTGCTGCTGCTGCTGCTGCTGCTGCTGCTAAGTCGCGTCAGCCGTGTCTGACTCTGTGCGACCCCATAGACGGCAGCCCACCAGGCTCCCCCGTCTCTGGGATTCTCCAGGCAAAAACACTGGAGTGGGTTGCCATTTTCTTCTCCAATGCATGAAAGTGAGAAGTGAAAGTGAAGTCGCTCAGTCGTGTTCGACTCTTAGAGACCCCAGGGACTGCAGCCTATCAGGCTCCTCCATCCATGGGATTTTTCAGGCGAGAGTACTGGAGTGGGGTGTCATTGCCTTCTCCGTTCTGCATCTTAAGACCCACCAAAATTTTGAAGCAACTTATCCCTCTTTTATTGTAGATAGATCCAAATCTTATATCCCAATTTATTTATTTATCTTGAGATCTTGTATTGTTTGTTCACAAAATTTGATACACAGATTTTTATATGGGCATAAGATTGCCTATATGTGGTCTGACTGTGAAAGACTTTTGAAGTCTTGTTTCTCATGATACAGGTACCAATGTATGAATTTATCTTATGAGAAGTATCACTGAAATATCTTACAGGAAAATACCATCTTACACTCTGGTATATAGACTGAATATTGTGGGGATACAGAACACACATAAAGTAGTTAGGATAGATACCAGGATGTCATTCTATCTGAGTTGGTCCCTCAGGAATGCATTGAGTTTAAGTAGAATAAAGGATTAAGACTAACATTTTCTTTCTGTCTGACACAACACCTTGTGTTGATTTCTTGAATGTTATTGACCTCATGATACAGTAAGGACCTCAATCTTTTTGACATATACTTTGTCAGCCATATTTGTAGTCATATATTTAAGGTCACTTTTTTAATGCTATGTTCTGTACTTGGCATGAATTATTATCAACTTTTCTGTTGTTGATTTTGACCCACTCTTATAGACTTAAAATTGTTTCAAATTTCTGCTTTTATTTTTCATTGTTGCCATGAACTATGTAATACCTTCTGTTTGACATACAGGCTTTTCATATCTTAACTAATTTATTTATTTAATTTTTTAATTTTGCGTCACTGGGTCTTTGTTGTGGCACATGGTCTTTCTCTAGTTGTAGTACAAGGGCTTATTTGCCCCACAGCATGTGGGATCTTAGTTTCCAGACCAGGGATGGAAACTTTGTCCCCTGCATTGGAAGGTCAATTCTTGACCACCAGCAAAGTCCTCATATCTTAATTTAAACTGACTAAAACACAGTGAAACTGTGTCTTTGTATAGTCTTTGAGCTAAACTTTCATTCTGCGTAGATAGTGAAAGAGTAAACTCAATTGCCAACCTTCTGGAAAATTCTTAAAGAGATGGGAATACCTGACCACCTGACCTGCCTCTTAAGAAATCTGTATGCAGGTCAGGAAGCAACAGTTAGAACTGGACATGGAACAGCCTGGTCCAAATAGGGTAAGGAGTACATCAAGGCTGTATATTGTCACCCTGTTTATTTAACTTATATGCAGAGTACATCATGAGAAATACTGGGCTGGATGAAGCACAAGCTAGAATCAAGACTGCCAGGAGAAATATCAATGACCTCAGATATGCAGATGACACCACCCTTATGGCAGAAAGTGAAGAAGAACTAAAGAGCCTCCTAATGAAAGAGAAAGAAGAGAGTGAAAAAGCTGGCTTAGAACTCAACATTCAGAAAACTGAGAACATGGCATCCAGTGCCATCACTTCATGGCAAATACATGGGGAAACAATGGAAACAGTGAGAGACTTTATTTTTTTGGGCTCCAAAATCACTGCAGATGGTGACTGCAGCCATGAAATTAAAAGATGCTTACTCCTTGGAGGAAAAGTCATGACCAACCTACACAGCATATTAAAAAGCAGAGACATTACTTTACCAACAAATGTCTGTCTAGCCAAAGCTATGGTTTTTTTAGTAGTCATGTATGGATGTGAGAGTTGAACTATAAAGAAAGCTTAGCACCAAAGAATTGATGCTTTTGAACTGTGGTGTTGAAGAAGACTCTTGAGAGTCCCTTGGACTGCAAGGAGATCCAACCAGTCCATCCTAAAGGAAGTCAGTCCTGAATATTCATTGGAAGGACTGATGTTGAAGCTGAAACTCCAATACTTTGGCCACCTGATGTGAAGAGCTGACTCATTTGAAAAGACCCTGATGCTGGGAAAGATTGAAGGCAGCTGGAGAAGGTGACGACAAAGGATGAGATGGTTGGATGGCATCACAGACTCAATGGACATGAGTTTGAGTAAACTCCGGGAGTTGGTGATAGACAGGGAGGCCTGGCATGCTGCAGTCCATGGAGTAGCAAAGAGTCAGACACGAGTGAGTGACTGAACTGAACTGAAGATGTTTCTAGCTGAAGAAATCAGAAAAAAAAATTCTTGAAAGGTATAATCTTTTAATTGTAGGGTAGAAGATGGGAAGGGGAATGAGGAGTATGTTTTACGTAATTCAAATATATTCCTGGAGATGATATGGTACTAGGCAACATGGTTCAATGGGAGCATTGGTTACAAATAAGAAAAATAAAAATTAAAGCTGAAGTAATATCCATTCTTTCCTTGTTTCCCCTGATCAGAAAGTCAACTTTAATTTTATAACTCTCTGATTTCTTACACTTCCATGCAATTTACCAATTAGAATGTATGTCATATCTATAGGTGTCTGTGTGTTAGTCACCCAGTCAGGTCTGACTCTTTGTGACTCCGTGGACTATAGCCCTTCAGCTTTCTCTGTCCATAGAATTCTCCAGACAAGAATACTGGAGTGGGTTGCCACGTGCTCCTGCAGGGGATCTTTCCAGCCGAAGGACTGAACCTGGGTCTCCTGCACTGCAGGCAGATTCTTTACCATCTGATCAACCAGGGAAGCCCATCTATAAGTACAGAAAGGAATTTAGTAGGTAATTCAAGCGGATTAAATGCTTGTGTTTGTAGTCTCTGTGAAAAGAGAGCATCTCTTCCTGAGAATGGCAGAAGTTCCAGATATGAGCTAGACGTGGGCACATGGACTCAGACGTGCGGATAGTTGGGTGTGCAGGGGTTGAGTTTTCATTGAAAGGTAGTTACCTGCAACCTAATCAAGAATGATACACAAGCCATTGCAAAACCTATTGTAGCTAGAATCTTATGTTTACTATATCCATAATCTCTTAAAGGTACTTGTCTAAACAACAATAGTGTACGACACACTATTCCATAGCTGACATGACCCTTGGTGTGGAACTGAAAGATGTATGAAAATAAGATAAAGATATATTCATAGTCTCTTCAGAATGTCTTTACTGTTCCAACTTTGTATGAACTTCCCTTAATTTTTCTGCTAAATTTTCCTATAATTATTATTAATTCTTTCTAATAGCAATGGTGAAAAAATCATGAGCGAAAATAATCACTGATATTTTATGAATGTAATTTTTTTTTCTATCCTAGCTTAACCTTAGAGGCAACAATTGTAGGGTTAAAAATCAAGATATCAACAAGTTCAGAAATGCACACAAAAAGTTTAGAATAATTTGCCAAGTTAAATTGCACATATTGATACTTTAGGTTTAGGAATAATATTTGTAAAGTGTGCCTTTTTTTCCTTTCAAATCAATTCCATTTTCCAGGAGTAATATACTGGACACGGAGGGGTAAAGAATCTCTGACAATCAGTGGAGATTAATTTATTTCACATCCATCTCCAAATAGGTGGTATTCCTTTGATACAGACACTTTCTTGACCCTTTTTACAATCCCTCTTTTGTAATAAGTAACACATTGGAGACTAAAGGTCCAAATGAAGTTTAAAATATAGGTTAAAATTTCATATTAAATTGCAAAATATATCATTTGGCCCAAACTATATGTAACAGAAATAGACACAATTTGAATTAAACGTTTAAATATCTGATCTTTCTTTTCATTGTTCTCAATTGTTATTTCTGTGTTTTAATCTGGCAGCATTTTATTATTTTAAATTAATACCTTACTTCAGTTTTATCACTGGAAAAAGCATAATAAAATATGAAAACTATTGTAATATCCTGTAAGCAATATACCCTTTTGCAGTATTAGATCTATGCATTTTAGATAATTTATACATGAAAAAAAAAGCTGAAGGATTGCTTTGTTTGCTACATTTAGAATTAAAGATTATATAATGCATGATAGTCATCTTATATTTTTGCATTTTTCTGTTTTGGTTTTATACGTTTATTCATCTTTGACATGTTTTGTTTCTACCAGCAAGATGGTATCAGAGATACATTGAAATAATCCTTTCCTGCAGAGCTAAGTAACTATATCTATCTCCTGTTTCTTTCTTTGTGTGTGCAGAAAGTGAAAATGCTCATTCATAATAAGAAAATGTAAGTCTGGTAGGCACCAAGTTTTTAATATTTAATTTTCTACATTATAAAGCAGACTCTTCTCTGCCTTCCCATAAATGCAGGAATGGATAAGATTAATTAAACATTAAACCATTATTCTTCATGAAAGAAAAGTCCATTGCTAGTCATATTTGATATACTTTCTTTCCAAGGTGATCGTTCCCAAGTCGAACTCTCATCCCTTTTTAATATTTTTAAAATTATTAATAACAAGGAATGCAGTAATTTTCTTGTCATTTCTCTCTTTTTTTTCCTTGTATTATTGTGAGAGACTTTAATATAAATTGTGGACTGATTCCAGAATAGATCATTTATTTGATACTATCAGACCTAGCACTTATTTTGTAGTGTTCTTTTGTAGACTTGTCTGGCAGGATAGAAAAGCAAAATCCTTAGCTATAAGAAATGCATATATAATCTGTACATATGTATCCTCTGTAGGATAGAGAATATGTAGATATAAAAAAAGATAGATAGATGGATAGACAGATTGATTCTAGGGAGGACCAGATGTTTGACTTAGTAGTCAATTATATAGAAATTTGTGACTATGCCATTTTAACTAATGAGTCATTATCAATAGATTCACAAAGGAAAAAAAGCCAATATATATATCGGACCAAAATTCAGAATTAAAATAAGACCAGCAAATTGGATTGAAATGTACACGTGTATTTTTCATGCATACAATTTCCATCATGCATTATTATCTTCTAACATGTATAAACATAGCTCATAACTGCTTGCACATTTTCAACCATGAGCATAATTACCATGAACATAATTATAGCTTTTCCAGATTCTGTTAATCTCAGAGAAGTTTTTCTCTCCTTCTTCCTTACTATTGTTAGGCATAGTTATTAGCTACTTTTACTGTCAGATGATGATGATATACCTTCTGTATTTTACAATGATATTGGAAAGGACTTATGAAAACATTCCTCATAAAATATATGTATATAAAACAGAACTACTAATAACTATTATTCATAGTTATGATATGGTTTTTCTCAGAGGGTGGACTTGTGTCCTGAGGTGGCGTTAAGTAAAAAAAGGAAAACAAAACAAAATGTCTAGTGGTTATCACTTAGCAGTAAAATATGTCCACTATTAAGAAGAGACAAAATGACTTAATAGACTAAGATCAAAATTATCTCTACCATCCCCTTCCTGAGTCTTTCTGAGAGTGGGGAAGTCTTCACTGGGCTTCCCTCGTGGCTCAGTGGTAAATGCCTGCCTATGCAGGAGATGTGAGTTTGATCCTTCATTCGGGAAGATCCCCTTGAGAAGGAAGTGCCAACCCACTCCAATATTTTCGCCTGGAAAATCCCATGGACAGAAGAGCCCGGCAGGCTACAATCCATTGGGTTGCAAAAAGTTGGACATGACTTAGTGACTAAACAACAAGAAACAACAACAAAGGGCTTCAGTAAGTCGTCTAACTCATGTACTAATGAAAACTTTTAGCAGGGTTGTCGATTAGCTGCTCCATCCTCCTCTCCTAAGACATATCCTGTATTGGAACATAATATTTCCTTGGGGAAGTGAGGCAAAAGAAAGAGATGTAATATAATACCAGTGTTAATACACAGAAGTCTCACTAACACTTCCTCCTTTTTAAAGGGTAATCAAAGTAAAGGCTTACAACCAGTAATACAAACTGGGACTTGAATTCTAGAGGAGGAAGGTAGAAGGGTGGCAATAGACCCACTGGGTGATATGAGTTAAATAAAATAAATAATTTAACCTAGGGAATACCTTTGTGGTACCCAACTGCCACAGCTTTGATTAACCCCGCTGTGTTTCAGCACTGGGTCCTGTAAGCCTTTTGACACCATCTCTTTGAGATGTCAGTCACATTTCAATAACTTTTCAGCATGGGCTTGTAAGTCCTGTCTCTTCATTGACTTTGAATGAGGCAGGTTGCTTATGAATGCAGCTTGAAGTGTCACTCAGAGGTAGTTGCATTGTGTTATCTTTGATTGGCATGTCTGGGGGTTGTGGAAAAATTCCATCACATCCAAATGTGCTCTCTAAACACTGAACGTCTTCACACAAGTGTTTTCTCTAGGAGAATCAGCTAAGACTCTTATGATGATAATCTGTTAGTTATTACACTGTTCCCTCTCACTATAGATGAAATAGTATATCCTAAAGGGGTAGATTCATGGGACTTGGGAACTCAGATTATGTTTGCAATTCTGATCCCACAAGCCTTTGGGGCTACAATTTAACTAATGTATCACATTAACTGCTACAGACAGAGCATATCTAACAACCTAATTACTTTGATAAAACTACCTGCATAATATCCTCCTACTTGGCAAAGACAAGTGACACTAAGAAGATCCCAAAGCATCTACTTCATCTGGGAAGAATTGTGATATTAAAGCATTCCTTTCATTAACAAAACACCAGACATATAGACAACTGATTTGCAAATGACCTCTTATGGACAAAGTGCTCTTGTCCCCTGTACTGACTCCCTTGCAACAGATGACGTGAGTTGCTGGTATTCACATTAGTGCAATTAGAAAGACTGTGGCTTTGATATATTACATATCCATATTTCCAATAAACACAAAATCCTTGAAATGTACAGGGGAGCCGACTCAAGAGGTAACTGGAGGACAGTTCATAATGCCCTTCCCCACAGCATAAGCCTTTGTCCTGTTGTAGTGCAGAGGATGCACAGATGAATGCAGGAGCATGCATACACACATGCACACGTGTGCATACACACACACACACACACACACACACATGCAGAGGCACACTGCAGTGTATTAGGTTATCAGGGAAAGAGTTAGTTACTACCCAGATTTCTCAAACTCTTTTTATTCCACAGAGAAGGATGCATAGGTTACACATAGCTAGACCAGTCACAACAGAGAAAATGCCCCATGAGGATGCTGCCACCCCATCAATGCTTTATATAGCAGAGACCAAGGGACAATGTCTAGACAGCTGTGTACATCTAGAATTTCCTGTCAGCAAGGTGGCCTTGGAGGGTGATGCCTTCAGGAAGCTCCATGTCAGCCTGCCTTTCCATTCATCTCATTGAGTCTGTTGAGCCAGGTTCTTATGAAACTACCCAAAGCAAAAAGAAAATCTGCCTCCGGGGTCATCTGGATTTGTCTCTCCTCATTTAGAGACCAAATTCAATTAATTTACTACTGATCTTGGAAAGGAATAACTTTTTACAATACAAATATCTCGCGCCCATCATGGGATAAATATCATTTATATATTATTTTTCATTTAAATTCCATGTTCTGTACCTAACACATAGCAAAGATCAATTGACTTAAGGAAATTAAATTTTTGATTGCCATGAAAATGAAATACCATGGTCTAAAACAGTTTGAGGACACTGGGGATATTTGGGAAGCACCAAAGTCAGACTTCAACTATTTTAAACTTTTGCCTGAGTCAGCCCTATTCCTCCTTAGAAGAGGGAAGAAATGTGTCTGTGTTCTCTGCCTACTTGCCTCCCTGTTGGCAGGATACAGGAATATTAATGTCTTAATGATTAGTTAATATTAGATTAGACAGGCCTTTGTAACTATCATTGGTATCTAACCACCATTTATAATATTGTTTCCATATTTGAACAGCTGATCTACAAATTAAATCTTTAAAAAACCAATACATTTATAAACTTGGCTATATTGATATAATGAGTGTTTATTTAGAAGAGGTAAAATTTCACTCTATTTATAAGTGTACTTGAGTCCACTAGAGAATGATATTATTGGTTGATTAAAATAGTTAAATAAAATAGTTTCACTGTGATAATTAACTTACTATAGGGTAGTATCTAAAAGCCTAGGCTCTGGAACCACATAGTCAAATTTGAATCTCAACACTATTTATTAATACTAAATATATGACATGTCTACATTTTTTAAAACCTTTTTGTACCTCAGTTTTCTCATTTGGCAAATGGAGATAACTCCATGGACGTGAGTCTGAGTGAACTCTGGGAGTTGGTGATGGACAGGGAGGCCTGGCGTGCTGCGATTCATGGGGTCGGAAAAAGTCGGACACAACTGAGCGACTGAACTGAACTGATGAATATCAAATGAACTAGTACAAATAACAGACTTAAAAGAATGACTGGTGCATGATAAGCACTAATAAATGTGAGCTATATTTCATATTAAATACTGATAGAAATTTTGTAGATTATACTGAAGAATTTAGGGCTTCCTAGGTAGCTCAGCAGAAAAGAATCCACCTGCCAAGGAGGAGATGTGGGTTCCATCCCTGGGTTCGAAAGATACCCTGGAGAAAGAAATGGCAACCCACTTCAGTATTCTTACCTGGGAAATCCCATGGACAGAGGAGCCTTGTGGTCTACAGTCAATGGGGTCACAAAGAGTAAAGCACAACTTAGCTACTATAACAACAACATTGAGGAATTTAATATATTATGCACATATATTTAAATATATTTGTAAGTAGTACTAATATATTTTTAATACTAAGTTAACTTATTGAAACTATGTATATTTAATTTAAAAGTTAGGTTGCTCACTTTGAACTTGATACCTATTTTATTATGTAAATATTTTGGTTGTCATACTTCTCAAACTCTGAACTCTTTATATTTAAATACATGAAGGAAAAATGTATAAAGAGATGTTCTGATATTCTTAACTTAAAATATAAAAAATATTGTAGCAAGAGAAGATTAGAATATTTAACATGTTAAATAATATTCCCTTTGTTCTCAACTCAGATTAATACTATACAAAATTATACATACATAGACATGAACTTTAAGAAGAAACTCTGTTTAATTGAAATATATTTGATATATAATATTGTATAAATTGAAGGTGCACAAAATGTTGATTTGATACATTTATATGCTGCAATATGATTGTCATTGTAATACCAGAAGAATCTTCCCAGAATGACCCTAAGAGGCAGAAAACATGTAAAAATGTCTGCTCAATATAAGACAAAGTAAGCAAAAATAAGTGAGAATATGAGAGACAAGCACATTAGAATATATTAGAGGTGATTATGAGTGACTTATCTACATTATATTGAGTTCAAAACTAAATAAATTCTGAGTATGTCATAAATGGATGGTAGAGATATTCATTGATTTTGAAAGAGGTAAGCAACACAGGTTCAAAAATTCCCAGAACTTATTCATTATCCTTCCTCATTATGCCATATCCACAATTATGTTGCGATTTTTCTGTAGTTTAATATTTCTGTAACAAAGAAATTTGTTCTGTTTTACCCCTGGCCAGACAAAGTCACAGAGCTTTTATTTTAAGCCATGTCAGTCCTCCACACCACACCTATACTAAAGGTAGACAAGGAAGATATGGTTTAAGAATAAAAAGTAAAGAAAAAACATTTTATCATTCCTTAACAAGGTTGTTAGGGATGCATATACTGATGCGTATGCTCTATGTTCAGGGAGGAGGAGCTGTAAAAGATGACTCTGTAGTCATCTGAACGCACGTCCATCTGAGACTAGTGGCACACCATGAAGAGTACTGATCTAGAACTAGAAAAGAATGAGGGTTGAACATTTTATGAGTGTCTAGCCTGCCTCAAACACAGACACTTTACAGCCATTACTCCACTACATTTCCACAACTCTCGGAGAATCCCTAGTTTTGTAGATGAGGACCTATGGCTTCAAAGACTTGCCCAAAGTCAGAGGTTTTGTGAGTTTCAAAAGCAGGATTTGCGTTCTGCACCGACTCCAAATCTAACACCCATTTACTTCTATATAATCTAATTTCTAGTTTCAGGCTTGTCATTGACTATACTGACATGGATTGGCTATACTACCAGGACTTCTCTGGTAGCTCAGCTGGCAAAGAATCCACCTTCAATACAGGAGACCCCGGTTAGATTCCTGGGTCAGGAATATCTCCTGCAGAAGGGATAGTCTACCCACTCCAGTATTCTTAGGCTTCCCTGTTGGCTAGAAGGTAAAGAATCTGCCTGCAATGTGGGAAATTTGGGTTTGATCCTTGGGTTTGGAAGATCCCCTGGAGGAGGGCATGGCAACCCACTCCAGCATTCTTGCCTCCAGAATCCCCATGTACAGAGGAGCCTGGTGGGGTACAGGCACGCGGTCACAAAGAGTTGGACACGACTGAGCGACTAAGCACACAGACATATTGATGTGAACAAGTCACTTTCCTAAAATGTTAATTTAGGGAGTTTACCAGGACTTATCTGGATCCTGGGACTATCTAAATTAGTAAAACTCAATGAGCTGAAACGGAATACATTCATGCCATCAACATGAATGCAACCCACAGAAAGTGTATGCACAGAAATCTCTTTCTTAACATGCGTGAAATGGTTCTCATCCCACAGGGATAGAACTTCCTTAACAATTATTACTCTGCCGGGATGACTGAAATCTACGCTATACAGCAATGACCTTAGGAGGCAAAGATGTAAAATCAGAAAGAATCCAAAATGTGTTTTCTATTCCCACTTCTTCTAATTCACTGTGTATTTCAAACAAAGACTCCTTTTGGTCCTCCTCCAAAAATTTAATCAAAACCAGAAAGAATTACTGCAGCTGAGGTCAATGATCTATATCAACAAATAATAGCACAAGAAAGGTAGGGGTGATACACTAGTAGATGTTAGGTTATTAAATTTAATAAAGAATAATGTAGCTTGAAAAATGCTTTGGGTTTGTCATAAATTAATACTGGGTGGCCAACAATATGTTTATTGTTTTACAGCTAAGAACTGATTAAGAAGCCCCGTAGGATCTTCTACCTTGTTACAAAATTAATTTTTAACATCCTTTTCTACTTTACAAGATTGAAAGATGCTTGAGGAAAGAAAACAGGTTATTTATACACTCTTTTTTAATTATACCTATCATATTCCTTAGACATGTTGGTATCCAGTAAATGTATATTAAAGTCTTCAGATGAATATATATGTCTGTTACATTTGAGATGCCTTCTCTAGTCATTTATCCAGTTGACTTTAGAGATTTCCTATGTTGTAATTTGAGCTTCCCTGGTGGCTCAGAGGTTAAAGTGTCTGCCTGGAATGCGGGAGACCTGGGTTTGATCCCTGGGTTGGGAAGATCCCCTGGGGAAAGAAATAGCAACCCAGTCCAGTACTCTTGCCTGGATAATCCCATGGAGGGAGGAGCCTGGTAGGCTACAGTCCATGGGGTCTCAAAGAGTCGGACACGACTGAGCAACTTCACTTTCACTATGTTGTAATTATATGTCATGAATGGCAAAGACCTGAACATACTTAAATTCAGTTTATCTTCCTTGTCTCCAGGGGTGGCAGATGCCGTTGCTTTGATGACACTAGAAAGTGAAAGTGTTAGGCGCTCATTAGTGTCAGACTCTGAGATCTCATGGACTGTAGCTCGCCAGGCTTCTCTGTCCACAGAATTCTCCAGGCAAGAATACTAGAGTAGTTTGCGATTTCTTTCTCCAGGGAAACTTCTTGACCCAGGGATTGAACCCAGGTCTAATGCATTGCAGGCAGATTCTTCACTAAACCACCAGGGAAGCCACGATACTTAGTGGTTATGAAATGCATGCATTTTACTCTCTTGAGAATATGGATTCACTATCATTTAGTATTTAAAAACAAAAGTGACTCAAAAAATAATTCAGAATAATTGTGCAAATTACAATTAAAGACCCATATTCAGTCGGTCATGGTAGCAAGCTTTCTGTTACTTTTTCCTTTAACTCTTCAGATGACTCATTTTGAAAATTAAGATATTGTTTGGGCTGATTCTTTAATGCTGTCTAATTAATTAATCTGAACTAATTTTGAACAATAATATACAACACATATACAACATACATGGAAATAACTATAGTGACTAGGTGTTTTATGAAAAAAGGTATGGAAATCAATTAACTTACTTAATTTTTTTCTGTTCACTACTTCTCATAAACTTTTAATTTCTTCTAATTATTCAGAAATCTGCCTGCGATGCAGGAGCTACAGGAGACACAGGTTCAATCCCTGGGTCAGAAAGATCCCCTGGAGAAGGGCATGGTAACCCACTCCAGTATTCTTGCCTGGAGAATCCCATGGACAGAGGAGCCTTATGGGCTGCAGTCCGTGGGGTTGCAGAGTCAGACACGACTGAAGTGACTTAGCATGCATGCAAGTATTCAGAACAAGTTGGTTCCTTAATACCTTGCATTTTCTTTAGGTTAAACAAGAAGGAGATGACAGATATTAAGTTTAAATATAGGCATAAATTCTGTCCTTGTCATACTTTCATAATTTAAAAGTGATACCAACCAATGCTGGATGTCATAAAATTGCTTTAGAAATATATATATCTGAAAAAAAAAAGATTCAAAGTAAAGCTTTGGCTAGTATGAAAAATAAGGAGTAAAAAACATAACTACTGAAAGCTCTTCTCTCCTAACAAATGTATGTTTATAGAGGATGAAGAGCACCATTCTTCACCTTAGACGTGTGACAAGAGGTGATATGTTGAAGCACAGACAGGTCTTGATTTGCTTTTACTGGGGCCAGGTGAAGAGAGGAAAGGAAGGAGTTCTGGGTGGTTACGTCTGTCAGCATTGGCAGGAAATATGCTGCCATATATGTCCATCTGAAAGTAGCAAACCATATAGTTTATTTATTTGCCTTCTGACCCTAGGAACTTAACTTTTGTGAATCAGGGAAGGATATAAAGAGCCCTTTACTACAATATGTCTTTAAAAGTAAATAGATTTTGTCCTTCCAAATTTGAAGGGATGAATCAAGCTAATTTGAAAGCATATTAATACATAAATGAAGGAAGGAACGAACCATTGATAAAGCCAAAAGTAAAATTAGGGAATTTGCCTACTAATTTTGACTAGCTGTATTGAGTAATATTTTTCAATGTTTGTGTCACTAAAAGTGTAATGACAGAACTGTTTCTCAGAAAGAATCACATTAACTTTATGGATGACCTAAGTTACACATTAAAAGCAATATTATTTGCCTGATCTCCTGGGAAATTTTCTGGTGTAGTACAATTACATTAAGTTGAACAGGATCTTTGCTTCCTAACTATTAATTTCACCTTGAACCTCAGCTTTCTCATTTGTAAAATGGTGATAACTTGTTATTCATGAGGTTATTACTAGAAATAACCTAGAAAATATGTATAACATACCATGGAGATGAAAAAACATTTAAGAATATTGAGGTCTTTTCACAAGCATCTCTTCCATGTAAGAAAATGTTTTGTGCTTACAATTGAGTACTGTATCTTATTTATGTAGATGTTTCCCTAATGGCTCAGATGAAACTGTCTGCAATGTAGGAGACCCGGGTTTGATCCTTGGGTTGGGAAGATCCCCTAGAGGAGGAAATGGATATCCTCATCAGTATTCTTGCCTGAAGAATTCCGTGGACAGAGGAGCCAGGTGGGCTACAGTCCATGGGATCATAAAGAGTTGGACACGATTGAGCAATTAACACTTTCACTCATTTTTTCACTAATCTTTTAATTGCAGTTAAGGTTGTCACATATGTAATTCGGTTATCCATAAATAAGAAAGAACAAAAAGAAAACAAATCAGGAATTCAGACAATAGACATTGAGAGAGGCCTTGTCAGTAAATTCAATTGGCCATCTTAAGATACATGCAAGTTCTTTTTTAAGACAAAATGTTTAGAGTGTATTCATTGTGATAAACTGTAGCATTAAAAAACTAGCACTGAAACATATACATTACATATTCAAAATAGATGGCTAGTGGCAAACTGCTGTATAAGACAGGGAGCTCAACCAGGTGCTCTCTTGGACAAACTAGAGTTGTGGGATGGGAGGATGGCAGGGGAGGGAGATTCAAGAGGGAGGGGACATACATATATTTATGGCTGATACATGTTGTTGTGTGGCAGAAACCAATACAACATTGTAAAGCAATTATTTTCCAATTAAAAATATTAAAAAAAAAACTGAGCAAAACAATTAATCTAGATATAGGTGAGGAAATTGAAGCCCAGGGCAATGATATGAGTTCTATAAAATGACATTCATTTATTTAATGGCAGGGCCCAAATAGTCCAAGTCTTTTGTCCTTTCAAGTCCAGACCACTTTTCACTTTAAAACAAAGGAGTTTTCTTACAGACAGAAATGTTCAAATGATCTTACATCAAGAAGATTGTATTCATCACTGTAACACAAGTACTTTTCCTAGCTGCAAATTCTGAAAGGGGTATAAGTTTAAGCAGCATTCTCTTGAGATTGCTGATAATATGTAAAAAAGATTAGAGAGTGCAATACAAAGTAATGTGGGAAAGGGCAGAGAAAAATAATTATTCCGTATGATGGGAGGAAAAAAAAGCTTAAGATACTACAACAAAGACATTAAAAGTTAACATTGCTTCAGGCGGCAATATGTTGTAATTCTCTCACAGAACACAGAGCAGATTTCCCCAGTCTCAACACAGTAACTCATGGGAGCTGCAGGTTCAATGCATTCTAAAATGACAGATCTTGCTCATTGTCTGCTTGTGGGACAAATAGTTGAAGCCTCCAGGAGAAGCAGAAATAAGAGTCTGTTTGTCCCAGACTACTCTTAGGGCCAAAATAAATTATATTTTTAAGTTTCATCGTATACAATGATTCTTATTTTTTATTCATTTTATTGAAGTATGACTGACATAGATTCTGGAGATCTTTTTAAAAAATTGGGATATCATTGCTTTACAATGGTGTGTTAGTTTCTACTGTACAACAAAGTGAATCAGCCATATATATATATGTATCTCTTCCTCTTGAGCCTCCCTCCCCACTCCCTATCCCACTCTTCTAGGTCATCACAGAACATCAAGCTGAGCTCCCCGTGCTATACAGCAGTTTCCAACTAGCTAGCTATTTTACACGTGGTAGTGTATATATGTCAATGTTACTCTCCCAATTCATCCTCTCTCTCTTCCCCCAAAACGTGTCATGTCCACAAGTCTGTTCTTTATGCCTTCATCTCAATTTCTGCCCTGTGAATAGATTTGTCAGTACCATTTTTCTAGATTCCATATATACGTATTAATATACAGTACTTGTTTTTCACTTTCTGACTTACTTCATTTTGTATGACAGACCCTAGGTTCCTCCACATCACTACAAATGATTTGTGTTTTATAAGAATTTCCAAATTTAAAAAACAAATGTTTATGCAAAGAGTACTCTAAAACAAATGAAGATTATTTTATAATAGTTTTCTCTGTCCCACTGCTCAATCCAAGTTGTTTGAGAGACTAACTTTGTCATTAATTGGTATCTTCAGAATCTAGCATAGTCTAAAGTAGGAAGTCAGTAATTTATTACTTAAAAGTAGATTAATAAATAGATAAATTTTGTTAACAATGGAGTGTTCCTTTTCAATGCAATGGCTTTATGCTCATTGGTCTAAATAATAACCTCAAATAAGATGTTTTATTCAGCTACTTAAGAATATATGCTGATTCCTTTTTTGCAAAGTCTATATTTTTTGTGTCATGATATAAAAGAAAGTATCACATAAATGGTAAATAAAAAAGCATTATTAATTTGTTTCTACTAGTTTTTAAAGATGGCTTAATATGTAACACTGAGGATTCAATAATGAAAATAGTAGTACAATCATATTGTACCAGATATTCCTGTGGCTAAACACTGATACAATGTAATTAAACTATGTGTAAAGAATTGTGTAAGCAATAATGAGAAAGCCATTGAGTTTGCTGTGCCAGGAAAAAGTTAAAGATAATTACATCAGAAGTCATACTTTAAACTGGATTTTAAAGATTGAGTGGTATTAATACAAAGATTAAAGGGGAGAAGTAAAAGAAGAATTGGGTAGGGAAACCAAGTTGTTGGGTGGCAGAAAAAGGAATAATATCACTCAGTTATAATCCTTATTCCAAGCGTTAGCCCTGAGTGAGACTAGTGAAGGCTCACATCCATGACAATACCTAGGTCCACAGGGGTGTTCTGTGTACAGAGAAAAATCTAAAGGCACATTTCATTATATAATTGCAATAGACTCAGACTAAGAACATTAGCATAAATATAAATGCCTTTTCTGGATGCACAATCAGCTTTCTTTGGGGCATTTGTATGGACACTTATTATCTCTTAAAGCATAGGAGTGATAAACAGTAGATTTTTGAAGACTTTTAATTCACACACTGTGTACATAATATAGGCTTGGGGAAAAAAAAGAGAAAACATTCTAAAATTCCTCATATATTTAAACATATTTTCTGTTTTTAGGAATGGTATTTGAGTATTAAAGAAGTGGTACACAGAGTTAAAAATTTAGAGGAAGATGACTACATAATCCTTTTCTGCATGTATTTACATATTTTCTGAAAAAAATATAAACAGACCATAAAAGATCTGGCAATGTAAAGCAAAAGCCACACAGTGTTCCTTGCCCAGCCTACTCATGACTAAGTGGTGCAAGTTCCAACCTACTTGCACCATTCTTTGAGGTCTTCAAGATACTTATCTGGCTCCCTGCTCCATACTCTCTTCTTGTTGCTTAAGAACCATTGCAAACTGTTGCTCATGCATTTCTAAAACATGTAGATTTCTTTTTAAAAATGTAGGTTTCTGTCTCTGGGGTTAGATTACATTTTTTTGGCCAACTGATGCTTGGGTCTAAGTTCTATCCAGAGGAAACAAGTGAATTTGTGAAATTTCCCTATGTAAGTCTCCACACTTCAGATTTTGTCATCTCCACTCTAAATTTTGTTTCATGACTCTTTTCCATGCTAGGTTGTTGCTGAGCGGCACATTATTCATTTATCTCTCTTACATTAAGTAGCACAGACTAATCTTAAGTATCTGTTTGAAAGACATTTTAATAGTCCCATTTCATTTTTTAAAAGAAGTAAGATTGACATGGAAATGTGTGATCTTTCCTTACTTACTCATTCAATGATAGTGTGCAGGAGGAGGTGGAAGGTGCTGTGATGATCAGAATAAATATTTGTTGTTCAGTTGCCCAGTTGTGTCCGAGTCTTTGCAACCCTGTGGACTGCAGCATGCCAGACCTCCCTGTCCCTCACCATCTCCCGAAGTTTTGCCCAAGTTCATGTCCATTGCATCAGGGATACCATCTAGCCATCTCGTCCTTTGATGTCCCTCCTCTCCTTCTGCCCTCAGCAGGGACATTTCCAATGAGTCAGCTGTTCTCATTTGATGACCAAAAATACTGGAGCTTCAGCTTCAGTACCGGTCCTCCCAATGAATATTCAGGGTTGATTTCCCTAAGATTGACTGGTTTGATCTCCTTGCTGTCCAGGGAACTTTCAGGAGTCTTCTCCAGCACCACAGTTCAAAGGCATTCATTCTTTGGCATTCTGCCTTCTGTACAGTCCAGCTCTCACAGTCTACGTGATCACTGGGAAGACGTAGCCTTGACTATACCGACCTTTGTCTGCAGAGTAATGTCTCTGCTTTTCAACACACTGTCTAAGCTTGTCATAGATTTCCTTCCAGGAAGCAATCGACTTCTGATTTCATGGCTGCAGTCACCATCCACAGTGATTTGAGATCCCAAGAAGAGGAAATCTGTCACTACTTCCACCTTTTACCCTTCTATCTGCCATGCAGTAATGGGGCCAGATGCCATGATCTTAGCTTCTTTTAATATTTAGTTTTAAGCCAGTTTTTTCACTCCACTCCTTCACCCTCAAGAGGTTCTTTAGTTTTCCTCTTTGCTTTCTGCCATTAAAGTGGTATCATGCATATATGTGTGGTTGTTGATGTTTCTCCTGTCTGTCTTATTCCAGCTTGTAACTCATCCGACCTAGGATTTCTCATGATGTGCTCAGTGTATAGGTTAAGTAAACAGGGTGACAGCAGACAGCCCTGTTGTACGCCATCCTCAATCTTGAACCAATCAGTTGTTCCAAACAGGGTTCTTAACTACTGCTTCTTGATCCAAATACAGGTTTCTCAGGAGACAGGTAAGATGGTCTGGTATTCCCATCTCTTTAAGAGTTTTCCACAGTTTGTTATGATCCACACAAAGGCTTAAGCATAGTTGATGAAACAGAGGTAGACGTTTTTCTGGAATTCCCTTGCTTTCTCTATGATCCCATGAATATTAGCAATTTGATCTCTGGTTCCTCTTGCTTTTCTAAACCCAGTTTGGACATCTGGAAGTTCTTGGTTTGCATAAGGCCGAAGCCTAACATGCAAGATTTTAAGCATGACCTTACTAGCATGGGAGATGAGTGCAATTGTCCAATGGTTAGGACATTCTTTAGTACTACCCTTCTTGGGAACTGGGATGAGGATTGACTTTTTCCAGTCTGTGGCCACTGTTGGGTCTTACAGATTTGCTGACATATTGAATGCAACACCTTGATGGCATCATCCTTTAGAGTTTTGAAAAGCTCTACTGGAATTCCATTGCATCCACTAGTTTTATTAAGAGCAGTGCCCACTTGACTTCCCATTTGACTTCCCACTCCAGAATGTCTGGCTCTGGGTGATTGACCAGAACAAGTATAAGCTCTCATAAATGACTGCTTAAGGAAAATAAAATGGCAGGTTATTCCAGGTTAAGGTCTGGGAATTCTAAGTCCATTTGATTAAATGATGATGATAATTACACCAACAATAATAATAACAACAACAAAAATCAACAAACCCAAAAAGGGAAAATAAAAAACAAAAGCAAACCTCTAAACCTCATAAGATTTTTAAGCCCATAATGGATTTTAGGATGTAGCTTTTATTTTCTCATTCTCTACAGCCTTGCAGAAGGACATTCTGTTTCTTACTTGATGTATTCTAAACATGATCTTAACTGTTTGTGCTTTAATTCACTGTTATAAACCACCTGCTATTGCAAAGATGTTTCAGATCCCAAGCACAACTAAATTAATAATCATATGATTCATGCCAGGTCATATAGCTTTTCTCTGACCAAATAAACTGATTCAAATAAATTACTTGTTCTACATTTGGATGCTGACCCTGGTAAACTATGATGACATCCAGAAAATTACTTGTTATGAAAAGGTATTTAGGATAAATAGGTTTCAGTGTGAAGGTGCTGCAATGCCAAAGATATAAATATTTGGGAGCTTGATTAAATTTTGATTCTGAGTTCAGGCCAGTCTTCAGTTGATCATATTGTACTCTATGGCTTTTTGCTTTTCAAAAAGCTATGGCCACTTGGAAAGTTAATTTAAAGGTGTGTGTGTATGTTTCATCTTACTCGGCTTTCAGGAAATCATGTTTAGAATAGATCTTTCACCAACAAGAGGAAATGCTGGGCGATCACTTTAATGAAGCACAGATAAACAAACAAATTCACTGTGCCATGTGGCAGTTGTATCATACAGTTAAATTTATCATCAAATAAAACTGTTGGATTATTCACTTAATAGTTTTTTAGTATACATTGCCAATGTTTTTAGAAGTTTCCTGTAGGGTTATTTGGTGAGACTTCTAAAAAAATAACAATATGTTTTTGTTGCAGAAAGCATAAGAAAATGAAATCCAGCTAGAATAGTGAGCAAAATTATAGGCTAGTTCTCTCCCAATCCTGGTACAAGTACAAAGACCTATAAAGACATTTAATCTAGTGAATATAACATTCTATCTGTTCAGTAGTAATAAGTGAATTTTGTTGCCAATATTCACAGCAGAAGGTTTTGCAACATAAAATCCATAAAGAGAAAGTAGATACTTTCCTATCTTTAAGTTATTTAACATTATCTATATGAACTCTTAACTGCCAGCTAGGCAGGTAAATTTTACTGAGTTCAGACAAGCAGTGTTGAAAAGATAATGTCATTTTTCCTTTATAGAATGATGTGCTTTTCTTAAAATTTCACATATTCTAACCTTGTTCACCTAGTCAACTTACCCATGTTCCACATGGAAATATACAAGCGTGTCCTTTTCTTTGGGGAGTCATTGAACAGTTCTTGCATTTTATGTGGTCTATCTTCAAATCCTCAAATAAGTTATATTTGAGAGCTGATGTTTTTATAGCTCAAAATCCTTTTTAATTTACACCCTTAATTAGGTCACATTAAGGAAAGTGCTTTAAAAAAAAATCTAATGTAGCCATTCATCTGTGAAAGTAGACATTTATATTATTACTTCAAATAAGATTGTTGTCTGTGGTTCAGAGACTCGGATGCATTTAACAAGTGCAATTTCATGACATACATACATAGACAACATTATAAATAGCATTCAGTGTAACTTTTTTTCAGGCTATAAATTTGTACTTTATTTTTTTTCCTTTCTTACTCTTACTTCTCTGTTTCTTATTTTTCTTAAAGCTACTTTCAAAGTAAACTGAAAATGTGATGCTCTGAGATGCTTGTGTTTAGTACCCATCAAACTCCCCTCCCCCAAGAACAAAGCTGGATGTGAACCCCTCACTTCCACTTGGATATGCGGTTTGACTTTCTCAGTGAAGTTGGCAGTGATCCTTAAAGCTGAAAGGGAATCCTTCAAGGAGGACAATAGGGCTTTTCTTTGGCAATAGGAAAAGATGCAAGAGAACACAATTAATTCCCTACTCTCGCCTTCAATGGCTCAATTCAGCTGGGCCCGTTAACGGGCATTTTCAGTGATTGGCATGGAAAGGAATACAGAAAAACGGATCTACAAAATTGCTCCTCAAGAGAGACAGCTTACTTATCTCTAACCTGTCAAATTTACCATCAATTAGTGTCAGTATCATGAATTCTTTACAAATTTGGCGAGACACTTTTTTCGTTTTTTTTTTTTTTTCCTTTTAAGTTTGGCTCTGTTTTCAGAGTGTATCCTCAAAGTTCACCCTTCTCTGTTACATAAATTTCTTTCTTTTTTGAAATAGAAATTGTAAAATATGATAATATACATTTGTGAATAATATTTGGCCCAGCTCTTGTGGAAATATGAACGACCTGAGAGGTAACATTAATAATGGGTTGGCACAGTAAGTTTAATACAATAGGTTTGATGCCTTAATTGCATTTCTGAGGTGCATTTGTTGTTGCTTTGGGGAAAGTATATATACTGGATTCAATAGAGCACAGAACGTTAAATTAACCTCTTATTTTCCACACCTTGAACATAATGGTTTTAAGTGTCTCCTTGACTATTTAAGGGGAGTAGAGCAAAGAATGTTTTCTTTTATCCATATCATTAGCCTTATTTCAGTCACTTCAGCTTAGAGTGAAAAACAGCAATGACTACTCATGCATCTGTTTTTAAGTTGCTTGACTAAGCCTCATTCCCAAGAGGATTTTTTTTTTTTTGTCAAGTTTAATTCAACAATAATTTAACCTATTCACATCTAAGAGTGGGAATGCTTAGCACCATTTTTCCTCTGATTTTGTTAATCTTTTCTCCTCCTCCCCCTCCTCTTCCATCAGATAAACTTTTGAAGAAGCTGGGAAACTCATGAGTTGATTTTTGGAAATTGTAGCAAACTTATCAGAATCTCCTTTTGAACAAGAGATATACTTTTTAAAATAAGAGATATAATTAAAAGAAATTTATATGAGTAAATGCAATTTAACTATTTCACCCAACTTCCTCTGATGTGAGTCTATGTTTCTAGCAATCTCTGATTGATATTGTTAGCTGTATTAAGATATCTTGGTTTGGGAGTTTCCAATTAGGTTTGGGGAGTTTTTCACACTCCAAAAGAAATAAGACAGTCTTTGAATATCAGGATTTAAGAGAAAGAAGGTGGACAAAAGAAGTTATATGATTTGACAGATTGTATCATTCCTCAAAGGAGGTGAGCAACTTAAAGCATGTTGGAATAAGGCAAGAGAAAACAAAACCAAAATTGCGTTAGTCAAAAAATAAAGGGGGAAAAAACAAGATGATAGCAAATCAAATACTATTATTCTCTTTACTACTCTGAGTTGTTCCTAATATTCAGCTCCAACCATTTGCCAATTTAAGTCTGTTGCATCGATTTATCATTTACTCATCTTGAGATTCTGTGAGCTGGGAACAGTCTTTCCATTTTGTTGATAGTAAAAAAAGGCATATTGATTTTAAAAATGATAAGGAAGTTATATTATGTACCCCTTTTCTCTGTTACTGAAATGTATACTTGAAGGATATAAATAACTTGGCTAAAATCACATAGTTGGCACCATTCTGGATTCTAATCCATATGATCTCACTAGTGCCTTTGATTCTGATGACTATGCCATGTTACTATACCACATTTAAGATCATAAAGAATGAGATTTAAATTAGGATATAATTATTACTCTCATCCAGGTATAAAGTTAAAACATGCCTAAGATTTTATTTAATGCATTCCTTAAGGAAGGAATCGAAAACTTATTACATTTGGTCTAAAGGAGAACCCCAAATTTCACACATTAAAGTAAGATAAGGAATGGTGAAGTAAATTTACAAATGAATGAAAACCTGACAAAACAGGTCAATATCCTAAGGGCAGAATCAACTGTATTCTAGTGAACACAATCTGCATCTTTATGGACTGGAATTATATTTTACTATCTGTACTAATTACACATTAATCTCCTTTTAAGTGGCCCATAGCCTAAAGGACTTGCATGAACATCTTCCCTACAGACAGAAGACACAGAACAGCATCAGCAGAAGGATTTGCATTGAAAAGAGATTAGGCATTTTTCCTCCTATTCCTGGGCAGTTTGCACAAAACACACATGGTCTCCAGGACCACCACAGGGGTATATGCAAAGTACCTCTATGCGAATAAGCCCACAGTCCATTCATAATGAGAGGCTTGTAGTTCACAAAGGCACATCCTTGCTGTATGACCAGCATTAACCTTTGAAGCCTCACCACAGCTTCATCAAAACTAGATGCAAAGCATAAATCCAATTTTATTTCTTAACAATGATAACAGCTTGATATAGCTGACTCCAAAACTCATATAGACTCATGATTATAGGATTTAGTTAAGATTTCTATTTAGTTAATAAATTCTGTTGCATTTGATCAGTAGCCATGGGAATCTGTGCATGGTCAAGCCAAAACATCTGAAATTAACCCATGCTATGCGTAATCATTTTTCTGCAGTTTAAATTCTGTTTGTACAAAACCGTTAAAAAAACAAAACAAAACATAGACAATGAGATAACAGTGAAATGGAAGTAATGCAGATGGATGAGAGTTAGGACACTAAGCAAATTTCAAAGTCTTTCACAATTTTTTCATAGAAATTATAATAAAAATTAGACAATTTCTAACAGTATTGTAACTAAAGTCAAAATTCCAGTTAATCTTTGTGTTTCTACTGATAAAGTTTCTGATACATAGATATATTCATAATTAACTTTCTCTCTCTTTTTTTTTTTCTTTTCTTCCTCCACCTCTCCTATAGTTTGCAAAATTGGAATGTGCAGGAAGGGACCTTTTTTTGAATAGTTCTAATTTAAAACTCTTTATTTTTAAATATAGCTGAAATCTTACATTCAGAAATATCTTGGTTTCCTGGAATATTGCTTTAAAGTTGGTTTAAATAACTGATTCTCTGCTTTTCTTCATTTCTCTTATTCTTTCAGTTAAAAAAAAAACAAAGCTGTTGAGAACAGTTTAAACTATATAAACTGGCAAATACCTCACCAAAATTAAATTAAAATGTATTTTCTACAATTTGAAACTTTGAGTTTTGTCTACAGCATCCATTTTCAATAGGAGATATAGCCCTCATGGGACTAAAACTGGTTCCGGGAATAGAAGGGTGAAAATTTTTTACTCTTTGCATGTACAAGGTGTGACCAAGTTCACACTCATACTGCTCCCCACAGGACAGGCCAATCAATTAATTGAGAGATGAGATGTTGGGGCAAGGACTAGCAACTTTATTCAGAAAGCCAGCAGACTTGGAGCATGGTGGACTAGTGTCCCAAATAACCATCTTTTCTGGGTTTGGATGGTGGTTTCTTTTATAGAACAAAGACAGGAAGCTGAGGAGGTAAAGTAAAAAGGATAAGTTATTGCAAATATTTCCAGACTCTAGAGAGGATCTGTTAATTTCTTATTTTCCTACAGATGGGTCTGACCAGGATGTCTCCTGTGAGTTAAAAAAAATGTGCTGTGCTTAATCACTCAGTCATGTCCGACTCTGCGACACCGTGGACCATAGCCTGCCAGACATCTCTGTCCATGGGGATACTCCAGGCAAGAGTATTGAAGTGGATTGCCATGCCTTCTTCCAGGGGATCTTCCTAACCCAGGGATAGAACCCAGATCTCCTGCATTGCAGGCTGATTCTTTACCATCTGAGCCAAGCCCAAGAATAATGGAGTGGGTAGCCTATTCCTTCTCCAGGGAATTTTCCTGACCAAGGAAATGAACTGGGGTCTCCTGCAGATTGCAGGCAGATTCTTTACCAGCTGAACTACCAGGGAAGACCCCCCCAAAAAAGGTATTTTAGCTTAATGCTTAGGCATGGAGGCAATGTTCCCAGAGATGGACCATGGTGTATACTTTAAGCTATTGAAAATATCCTTTTAGTGAATAACACGTCACAAAAGCAATAGAATGTGAAATTTAAAGTAAAGAGAACATATCCATTATGGAGTCAGGTTTATTCTTCCCTATTATAAAAGCACAGATCTATACACTTTACAGAAACATACATACTTTATAGTATTAAAAGTCATGGAGTTGAAAATTAGGAAAAAAATGTCTTAAAAGGCTACTTAAGGAATAAATGAATTGAAAAGATTGACAATCAGAATGCTCTTGTAATTCACAGAATAGTAAACTATAATATAGTCAATAAATAAGTTTGTCCACTTTTTTTTACATTGAATTAATCAATTGTTTTAATTTTAAGAAGAATGAACTCAGACTTTTCTGATAAATTATAATTATGCTATGTTATATTCTCTAATTTGATTCATAAAAGTAAATAAGTAAAGCTTGGATTACAGGGTATAAAGCATTTCTCTCTGTGATGTTCCAGATTGAACACCTTGACTTTTAATTAGCTCTATCCAGCAAAACAAGTACATTCTATTGCCTCCCTCAGTGACTGCATTTTTCAGTATGATCCAGGTGTTTGATGGGTGACGTTCTGGCAGTTACTCTATCAGTAGGAAACATCATCTGGCAATGCATAAACTCATGTAAAGTGTTCTTCCTGTTACCATATGGAAAAAAAGTAATTATTAATGATGGAAGGGAGAGCAATTTTATCATTTGCAGTTTGTTGAGGAATATTCCCCAAACCTGACTGTGTTTCGAAGGTTTAAGACATAGGAAACCTGCATTACGAATGTAAAAAAGATTTTCCTTTGCCATTTTCTATGGATAATGGCAGAAGAAAAATCATCACAGTTATTTTGTGTGGTTTTTGCTTGGATAAAGTAGTATCTATCTAATTAAGATACAGGCTGATTTGATCTACATTACTACATCTGGGTACTATACTTTTACTCAGTATTATATTGTAGATGCAAAATTCTAATAAAGTTTCAGCCCAAAGGCAAAATATTACTAGAGAACTAGAGTCTTTGAGTAGGGAAAAAGATCACACAAAGATCAGTAATATGATTTTAACTGGAAAATTAAATATTCTAGAGATTGGGCTGAAGTCACAATTCAAAGGAGACCCAAATGGAAGCAAGATATTATCTTGCATACGCCTTACACATTTTTGCATTTTAGTCATACAACAGGAACTCTTATTCATTATTGTAAAGAGCTTTTGGAGAATTTGTAGCTTCACTTATATTCTTTGATAGATACTTAATTAGTTAACATGTCTTATTAGGCACAGGAGATCAAGACACATGGAAATTCTTTCCCTGGAAGAATTCTAATGCTGAGAGTGAAAGAGCAGTGCTCATAGAGAGTTAAAATAGGATGGACCTGCTGTGGATAAGGGATTCCCAGGTGGTGCTAGTGGTAAAGAACTAGCAAAAAGTTGGACACAACTGAAGCAACTTAACCTGCACATATATCATGGACAAGGATTCTGCTCCTGAATGCAGCAACACATGATTCAAATATGGATCTTCCATACATTATCTGCAGCATGCCAGTCCATGTGTTACTAGACTCATTTTTTCCCTTATTTGCCATCTGAGGTGTATGTAATTTACTTGTTATGCCTGCTTTACAAAAAAGTACTCAAAAATATGATATATTTATATGGCGACTCAGAATTTTAACTCACCTTAGTTAAAGAAGTAAGTAAATGCTATTTCAAGAAGCCATCTGAAAGAACTGAAAGGGGCATGAGATTCAATTAGTTCAAATTGTTTATTTAGACAGTCAGCTAACCAATATGCACTGAGTAATCTCTGTGTTCTAAATTTTAGTTATACAGAAGGTATTGACCTCAAGGAATTTGCATTCCAGTGGAATGCTGTGAATGAATACATTGTATAATTTCAGACTGTAGTCACTATAAAGAAAATGAAGCAAGATCACAGGATAAGAATGAACTGGGTGAAGTGCTTTACTGAGGGAAGTAGTATAAAAACAAGCGTAGCTCTAGAGTCAGAGGAGGTCAACAGACATACATATGTATCTATCAAGGCTCAGCCATTTCCTGAATGTGTATGTTACTTAGGCTCAGTGAACCACTGCTTTGTGATCTGTAAATGAAGGATCAGACCAACCTTGGGGAATTGTCCTGAGATTACAGATTTTATGTGTATACATACACATATGTATGTATACATTTTGGAGAAGGAAATGGCAACTCACTCCAGTATTCTTGCCTGGAAAATCCCATGGACGGAGGAGCCTGATGGCTATATACAGTCGATAGGATCACAAAGAGTCAGACACAATTGAGCGACTACACGTAACAGATTTTATGCCTATAGTATCTATTGCATAGGAGGCCTTCGATAACTGTCAATTAAGAACCATTCCTCATGTGGCTGTGTCTTTATAATGTCTCTTTCTCTTAGAATTGCTTTTTCAAAGGCCTCACAAGCTGAACATACAGTCAGGTGTTTGTACTTAACTTTTAATTCTCATTGTAAATAAAGCAATTGTTCCTTGGTCAAGAGTGTTTATTCCTCTAACACGGAGAAGGGAAGGTGGGCACATGGCCACTGTGGTATTTTGAGAAATTATCTCAGTGAACCTGGTTCAAATACATTACTGCTGCTGCTGCTAAGTCGCTTCAGTTGTGTCCGACTCTGTGCAACCCCATAGAAGGCAGCCCACCAGGCTCCCCCGACCATGGGATTCTCCAGGAAAGAACACTGGAGTGGGTTGCCATTTCCTTCTCCAATGCATGAAAGTGAAAAGTGAAAGTGAAGTCGCTCAGTTGTGTCCGACTCTTAGCGACCCCATGGACTGCAGCCCGCCAGGCTACTCCATCCATGGGATTTTCCAGGCAAGAGTGCTGGAGTGGAGTGCCATTGCCTTCTCCAAAATACATCACTACCAGCTTACATTTCAGGGCCACTTACTCATCATCTGACAACAACATGCTATATAACTTGAAAAGAATCATTCCTATACTTTAATTTTCTGTAAATTAACATATTTGCATTGTAGTTTTCCATCTGAGTAGCTAACACCTAGATTACAAGGGCTCTTATAATGCGCATTTGCTTAGATGTTGCTTTGTCAGTCCATGTATTATTAAATTCTTTTGTGTGTGTGTGAAGCCTCCTCAACTAAATTGTCAAGTCCTTGAGATCAAGGACTCTTCTACTTCTTTATGCTGTTACGGGAATGTGGTACACAAAATAAGAGTTGTGTACATAGTGAGGGTTATTTGTTATGTTTAAATATAATTATGTTATACAATCCACTTCAAGAGGTGTACTGTCATTTCACTAGTGATTCATCACAAAAGCTTTGACTTTTCATCTTATAAATGTGAAATCAAAGTTTCAAGATGCAAAATAGCCTTTCCAAACTTAAAGAAATGTAACAAATATTGAACCAGGTTTTAAAATTAGTTCTAAAATTATTTTGATAAAAAATGATTTCACTATTTCTTGAATAGCATGAAAATCAGTTTTGCCTTGCTGGAAATGAGTTTTGAAACAATTCTCATGTCATTATGATACTAAATACTAGGATTTTATAGGACTTTTATTCAAATGTATAATATAAATATTGTTTAAGGGTTAGAAAGTATTGGATTCAAATTTTGGCAAAACTTTTATTTATTTTTTTTGATTAATTGACATGTGCTCATAAACAGGGAAGGTGTCCAGACTTGGGCTGATTGTGTAAGCATAGCAATTGAAGACAGATGCATTTAAAAAATGAAATATGCCAAACTACATGATTAGGCTACATTATTGGCTTACTTAGGAAAATTAATTTGATCATTCTCATAACACATCATTACCTAAATTCCACTGCCAAGATAGAACTTCAAAATAAATCAAGACCATAACTGGTAAAATATTGTTAGGTTATGGACATGAAATAGGAAGAGGATGGGAAAGTACAGAGGAAGGAGAAACAAGGGAAAATCAGAGAACTCTCTTTCAATTAGTCAAAAAAAAATCACTTTTTGCTTTTCTTTTGTGAGACCATGATTAATCATTACCTCTTTAAAATTACAGATGTGTGAGAGTTTGCAGTGGATTAGTTATTATTGAAAAAAACTATACAATGTATGCTAAGTCACTTCAGTCGTGTCCGACTCTGTGCGACCCCATATACGGCAGCCCACCAGGCTCCCCTGTCCCTGGGATTCTCCAGGCAAGAACACTGGAATGGGTTACTATTTCCTTCCCTAATGCATGAAAGTGAAAAGTAAAAGTGAAGTCGCTCAGTCGTGTCCGACCCTCAGCGACCCCATGGACTGCAGCCTTCCAGGCTCCTCCATCCATGGGATTTTCCAGGCAAGAGTACTGGAGTGCAATGCCATTGCCTTCTTCTAAAATGTATATATGTTTTTAATTTGTTTTTCAGACATAGGACTGAGTACACTTATTTCAAATAAACCACTTGATTTTGACTAAAATTGACTGAATTTGACATGGCAGTGGGATAAAATTATGCTAAAATATTTCAGTGTCCAACTAATAGTTCATACCGCAGTATTATTCTTTATAACATTATTAAAATGGAAAATAGTGCATATTTTCTCAAACATGCATTCACTGGAGCAAAATTGATATATATTTATTCAAATTTATTAAAATATTCACATTGTCCCTACCCATTTATTTAATATAATATCCAGTATAATTAATATTATAGACTTGTTTGATGAAGAAATGGTGATTTTCATATTTATATGTGTGAATTTAATTAGTCTCACTCTATCCTTGTGGATTATTCTTTATTCTTGTAATAAATGTTGTATCGGGCTATATACTATATAATAGAAATGGTACAAATGGAGATTAGCTTTCCTCTAAAAAGGGACTTTATTATTGCCCTTAACTGGATTTGTCCCATCACTTCATGGGAAATAGATGGGGAAACAGTGGAAACAGTGTCAGACTTTATTTTTCTGGGCTCACTACAGATGGTGACTGCAGCCATGAAATTAAAAGATGCTTACTCCTTGGAAGGAAAGTTATGACCAACCTACATAGCATATTGAAAAGCAGAGACATTACTTTTCCAACAAAGGTTCGTCTAGTCAAGGCTATGGTTTTTCCTGTGGTCATGTATGGATGTGAGAGTTGGACTATGAAGAAGGCTGAGCGCCGAAGAATTGATGCTTTTGAACTGTGGTGTTGGAGAAGACTCTTGAGAGTCCCTTGGGCTGCAAGGAGATCCAACCAGTCCATTCTGAAGGAGATCAGCCCTGGGATGTCTTTGGAAGGAATGATGCTAATGCTGAAACTCCAGTACTTTGGCCACCTCATGTCATTGGAAAAGACTCTGATGCTGGGAGAGATTGGGGGCAAGAGGAGAAGGGGACGACAGAGGATGAGATGGCTGGCTGGCATCACTGACTCAATGGACGTGAGTCTGAGTGAACTCCGGGAGTTGGTGATGGACAGGGAGGCCTGGCGGGCTGTGATTCATGGGGTCGCAAAGAGTCGGACATGACTGAGCGACTGATCTGATCTGATCTGATCTGGATTTGTCTTTCTTGAAATTGGCAAAACAAACTGTTTTTATCTTTGGCGTGAGTGCCTTTTGAGTGCATCGGCTTAAATAACCATTAATTGTCTTAATTTAAAACATTATATATCGATTATTATGAAGAATCTTCAGGCCAAATAATTATGCTATCATATTGCTAGTAAATGATTTCTCCGTATCATTTAATAACTTTAAAAGATAATATCCCGAAATGAAAAATCACTCGTTTTTGTTTTTTTTTTTTGCCTGGAGATCACATGTACAGAGGAACTTTGCATGTTTCAGTCCATACAGTTTCTCAATGTATGACACGACTGAAGCAACATAGCATGTACATCCTGAATCAGAACAATATTATCCTTTATATACACTATTAAGATTAGAAGGCAGAGGAACCAGAGGTCAAATTGCCAACGTCCTCTGGATCATTGAAAAAGCATGAGAGTTTCATAAAAAACATCTCAGTTTAGTTCAGTCGCTCAGTCGTGTCCTACTCTTTGAGACCCCAGGGACTGCAGCACGCCAGGCCTCCCTGTCCATCACCAACTCCCGGGCCCTACTCAAACTCTTATCCATCATGGTGGTGATGCCATCCAACCATCTCATCCTCTGTCATCCCCTTTCCCTCCTGCCTTCAATCTTTCCCAGCATCAGGGTCTTTTCCAATGAGATGGTTCTTAAAATCAGGTGGCCAAAGTACTGGAGTTTCAGCTTCAGCATCTGTCCTTCCAATGAATATTCAGGACTGATTTCCTTTAGGACTGACAGGTTGGATCTCCTTGCAGTCCAAGGGACTCTCAAGAGTCTTCTCCAACACCACAGTTTAAAAGCATCAATTTGTCAGTGCTCAGCTTTCTTTATGGTCCAACTCTCACGTCCATACTTGACTATTGGAAAAACCATAGTTTTGACTAGATGGACCTTTGTTGGTAAAGTAATGTCTCTGCTTTTTAATATGCTGTCTAGGTTGGTCATAACTTTCCTTCCAAGGAGTAAGCATCTTTTAATTTCATGGCTGCTGTCACCATCTGCAGTGATTTTGGAGCAACCCCCCCCCCCCTAAAAATTCTCTCACTGTTTCTATTTTTTTCCCAAGTATTTGTCATCAAGTGATGGGACCAGATGCCATGATCTTAGTTTCCTCAATGTTTAATTTTAAGCCAACATTTTCACTTTCCTTTTTCACTTTCACCAAGAGATTCATTAGTTTTTCTTTGCTTTCTGCCATAAGGGTGGTGTCATCTGCATATCTGAGGTTATTGATATCTCTAACAGCAATCTTGATTCCAGCTTGTGCTTCATCCAGCCCAGCACTTCACATGATGTACTCTGCATATAAGTCAAATAAGCAGGGTGACAATATACAGCCTTGACATACTCCTTTCCTGATTTGGAATCAGTCTGTTGTTCCATATCCAGTTCTAACTGTTGATTTCTGATCTGCATACAGATTTCTCAGGAGGCTGGTCAGGTGGTCTGGTATTTCCATCTCTAATAATTTTCCACAGTTTGTTGTGATCCACACAGTCAAAGGCTTTCACAGAGTCAATAAAGCAGAATAAAATGTTTTTCTGGAACTCTCTTGCTTTTTTGATAATCCAGTGGATGTTGGCCATTTGATCTCTGGTTCCTCTGCCTTTCCTAAATCCAGCTTGAACTTCTGGAAGTTCACGATATATTACTATTGAAGCCTGGGTGGAGAATTTTAAGCATTATTTTGCTAGTGTGTGAAATGAGTGCAATTGTGCGGTAGTTTGAGCATTCTTTGGCATGGCCTTTTTTGGGGATTGGAATGAAAACTGACATTTTCTAGTCCTGTGGCCACTGCTGAGTTTTCCAAATTTGCTAGCATACTGAGTGCAGCACTTTCACAGCATCATCTTTTAAGATTTGAAATAGCTCTACTGGAATCCCATCACCTCCACTAGCTTTGTTCGTAGTGATGCTTCCTAAGGTCCACTTGACTTCCCATTCCAGGATGTCTGGCTCTAGGTGTGTGATCACACCATCATGGTTATCTGGGTTGTGAAGATCTTTTGTGTACAGTTCTTCTGTGTATTCTTGCCACCTCTTCTTAGTATCTTCTGCTTCTGTTAGGTCCACACCATTTCTTTCCTTTATTGTGCCCATCTTTGCATGAAATGTTCCCTTGGTATCTCTAATTTTCTTGAAGAGATCTCTAGTCTTTCCTATTCTAATGTTTTCCTCTATTTCTTTGCATTGATCACTGAGGAAGGCTGTCTTATCTCTCTTTGCTATTCTTTGGAACTCTGCATTCAGATGGGTACATCTTTCCTTTTTTCCTTTGCCTTTTGCTTCACTTCTTTTCTTAGCTATTAATAAGGCCTCATCAGACAACTATTTTGCCTTTTTACATTTATTTTTCTTGGGGATGGTCTTGATCTCTGCCTCCTGTATAATGACACAAACCTCTATCCGTAGTTCTTCAGGTACTCTCTCTCCCAGCTCTAATCACTTGAATCTGTTTGTCACTTCCACTGTATAATCATAAGGGATTTGATTTAGGTCATATGTGAATGGTCTAGTGATTTTTCCCTACTTTCTTCAATTGAGTCTGAATTTGGCAATAAGGAGTTCATGATCTGAGCCATAGTCAGCTCCCAGTCTTGTTTTTACTGACTGTACAGAACTTTTCCATCTTCGGCTGCAAAAAATATAATCAATCTGATTTTGGTATTGACCATCTGGTGATGTCCATGTATAGAGTCTTCTCTTGTGTTGTTGGAAGACAGTGTTTGCTTTGACTGGTGTGTCCTCTTGGCAAAACTCTGTTAGCTTTTGACCTGCTTTATTCTGTACTCCAAAGCGAAATTTGCCTGTTACTCCAGATTTCTCCTAACTTCCCACTTTTTTTCCAGTCCCCTATAATGAAAAGGACATCTTTTTTGGGTGTTAGTTCTAGAATGTCTTGTAGGTCTTCATAGAACCCTTCAACTTCAGCTTCTTCAGCATTACTGGTGGGGGCATCAACATGGATTACTGTGATACTGAATGGTTTTCCTGGAAACAAACAGAGATCATTCTGTCATTTTTGAGATTGCATCCATATACTGCATTTCAGACTCTTTTGTTGACTGTAATGTCTACTCTGTTTCTTCTAAGGGATTCTTGCCCACAGTTCAATTTCAGTTCAGTTCAGTCGCTCAGTCGTGTCTGACTCTTTGCGAGCACACCAGGCTTCCCTTGCCCACAGTAGTAGATATAATGGTCATCTGAGTTAAATTCACCCATTCCACTCCATTTTAGTTCACTCATTCCTAAAATATCAATGTTCACTCTTGCCATCTCCTGTTTGACCACTTCCAATTTGCCTTGATTCATGGACCTAACATTCCAGGTTCCTATGCAATATTGCTGTTTCCAGCATCGGATTTTCCTTCCATCACCAGTCACATCCACAAGTGGGTGTTGTTTTTGCTTTGGCTCAATCTTTTCATTCTTTCTGTAGTTTTTTCTCCACTGATCTCCAGTAGCATATTGGACATCTACTGATCTGGGAGTTTGTCTTTGAAGTGTCATACCTTTTTGCCTTTTCATACTGTTCACGGGGTTCTCAAGGCAAGAATACTGAAGTGGTTTGTTATTCCCTTCTCCAGTGACCTTGTTTTGTCAGAACTCTTCACCGTGACCCGTCCGTCTAGGGTGTCGCTACATGACAAAGCTTGTAGTTTCATTGAGATAGACAAGGCTGTGGCTTTTGTGCTCAGTTTGGTTAGTGTTCTGTGATTGTGGTTTTCCTTCTGTCTGCCCTTTGTTAGATAAGAATAAGAGGCTTATGGAAGCTTCCTGATGGGAGAGACTGAATGAGGGGGAAACTGGGTCTTGTTCTGATGGGTGGAGTCATGCTCAGTAAATCTTTAATCCATTTTTCTGTTGAAGGCCAAAGCTGTTCCCTCCCTGCTGCTTTGGCCTGTGGCCAAACTATGGTGGAGGTAATGAAAATTATGGCAACCTCCTTCAAAATGTCTCATGTATGCACTACTGCACGCAGTGCCTTCGATCCTGCAGCAAGCCACTGCCAATCCACGCCTCCGTCAGAAACTTCTGGACACCCTTAGGCATGTCTGGGTCAGTTTATTGTGGGGTCAACTCCTCCTTTCCCTAGGGTCTGTCTAGGGCAGAAGGTTTTCTTATGCCCTCCAAGAGTCTGTTTCCTCAATCCTGTGTAAGTTCTGGTGGTTCTATGGTGGGATTATTGGAGAAGGAAATGGCAACCCACTCCAGTATTCTTGCCTGGAGAATCCCACGGATGGGAGAACCTGATGGGCTGTGTCTATGGGGTTGCACAGAGTCGGACATGACTGAAGCGACTTAGCAGCAGCAGCAGCATGGTGGGATTAATGGCGACCTCCTCCAAGAGGACTTATGCCATACCCAGGTCTGCTACAGAACAGAGCCCCTGCAGCAGGCCACTGCTGACCTATACCTCCATAGGAGACACTCAGACACAGTTCTGGCTCAGTCTCTGTGAGTTGGGTGTGCGTTTTGGGCTCTTCCCTGGTCTGAGCAACTCAGGTGACTAGGTGCTTGGCGAGGGCACTGTCCCAAGTGGACCATGCATCTTAATCACCTCCCGGGTCCCGGCCGCTCGGCTTCTCGGGTGTGCCACGAGCGCACCATCTCAGATGTGCAGTATGTCTCCTCTCAGGGAGCTGATCTCAGGTTGCAACCCTCCTGGTGGATGTCAACCATCCAGGATCTCAAGAAGGTGTGGTTAGCAGCTGGGAGCCTGCTCACAGTTTGGTGGAAGATGCCATCTCTGGGGCTGAGATTGTAGCACCCTCTTGCCTTCCAGCTCTGGCTGTCCCAAGCCTACCTCTCTGACTCTGGGAGGGGAGGGGCTGGTATGCAGCCTCCTAGCTCTCCTTTGGTATTCACTCAATCTTTTGTTGTGTGAGCGGGTCAGGTTGCACATTACATAGTAAAAGAGCCTTTCACGGGAAAGTTCTCTTTTCCACAGTTGCAGTTAGGCTTGTATTCTGTAGTTTTTCTTTCTTTTTTTTTCTCTCCCAGTTACGTTATGTTGCCTTCTTAGATTCCAAAACTCCACACAGACCTGCCAGTGAGAGGGTTTCCTACTGTGTGGAAACTTCTCCTCCTTCAGGACTCCTTCTCCAGGATGGGTCTCCATCCCTAACTCTTTTGACTCTCTTTTTGTCTTTTATATTTTGTCCTACATCCTTTCAAAGAGAATGGGCTGCCTTTCTGGGTACCTGGAGTCCTCCGCCAGTGTTCAGAAGTTGTTTTGTGGAAATTGCTCAGCATTCAAATGATCTTTTGATGAATTTGTGGAGGGAGAAAGTGGTCTCCCCATCCTATTCCTCTACCATCTTGAAGGAGAAAAACATCAGGCCTGGCATGCTGCAGTCCATAGGTTTGCAAAGAGTTGGACACCACTGAGCCACTGAACTGAACTGAACTGAACTTGCTTTATTGACTATGCTAAAGCCTTTGACTGTGTGGATCACAACAAACTATGGGAAATTCTTAGAGATGGAAATACCGGATCACCTGACCCGCCTCTTGAGAAATCTGTTTGCAGATCAAGAAGCAACAGTTAGAATTGGATGTGGCACAGCAGACTGATTCCAAATTAGAAAAGGAGTACGTCGAGGCTGTATATTGTCACCCTGCTTACTTAACTTATATGCAGAGTGCAGCATGAGAAATGCTGGGCTGGATGAAGCACAAGCTGGAATCAAGATTGCTGGGGAAAATATCAATAACCTCATATACTCAGATGACATGGCCCTTATGGCAGAAAGCAAAGAAGAACTAAAGAGCCTCTTGATGGAAGTGAAAGAGGAGAGTGAATATATTGGCTTAAAACTCAAAAAACTAAGATCATGGCATCTGGTCCCATCACTTCATGGAAAATACATGGAGAAACAGTGAGAGACTATTTTTTTTTGGGGGGGGGGGAGGGCGGGGCTCCAAAATCACTGCAGATGGTGACAGTAGCCATGAAATTAAAAGATGCTTACTCCTTGAAAGGAAAGTTATGACCAACCTAGACAGCATATTAAAAAGCAGAGACATTACTTTACCAACAAAGGTCCATCTAGTCAAAGTTATGGTTTTCCAGTAGTCATGTATGGATGTCTGAGAGTAGGACTGTAAAGAAAGCTGAACACTGAAGAATTGATGCTTTTGAACTGTGGTGTTGGAGAAGACTCTTGAGAGTCCCTTGGACTGCAAGGAGATCCAATCTGTCAGTCCTAAAGGAAATCAGTCCTGAATATTCATTGGAAGGACAGATGTTGAAGCTGAAACTCCAATACTTTGGCCACCTAATGTGAAGAACCGTCTCACTGGAAAAGACCCTAATGCTTGGAAAGATTGAAGGCAGAAGGAGAAGAGGACAGCAGAGGATGAGATGGTTGGATGGCATCACTGATGTGATGGACATCAGTTTGAGTATGTTCTGGGAGTTGGTGATGAATAGGGAAGCCTGGCATGCTGCAGTCCATGGGGTCACAAAGAGTTGGACACGACTGAGTAACTGAACTGAACTGAACTGATGGCAAATTAAGTTTCACCATAAAATATGAAATAATCATAACTATGGTTAACCTGCTTCTTTTAGCTTAAAGATGTTATAATCCTGTTACATTAAATACAGAGCAAGTCCAAAACTGCAGTTAATGTTTGAGATAACCTTGGTGATCTTCCATTTATCTTGTATTTTATATAAAATACTCATTTTTTTTTAGAATAGAGCACTTAAAATGTCTAGCACAAAATAGGTATAATTGACCCTTGAACAACATGGGGTTAGGGCTGCCAACCCTCATGAAGTGGATATCTGCAGACTTGCTAAATCAGCCTTTAATCCAAAGAATTGATCAATGACACACCCAAATACAGAAAGCTAAATTGTTTGAATAGAACAGGACTGAAACTCTAATTCTTTTAATTTCACATATTATAATCTCAAATCAAACACAAATTTTCCCCCATACCTAGTTAATTTAAAGGTCTGTAATATGATAATACGTGAACTATATTTATGAAAAAAATCCATGTACAGTGGCCCCATGCAGTTTCAACTGATATTGTTCATGGGTCAGCATGTACTTAGCATGTGTATGTTTCATGAATGAAGATATGTATATACAGATACCACTTGTGAAGCAAGACCCCAGGAGTTTTCATAAATTATCCAGTTTAATCCTCACAATACCTCTGCAATAAGCAAGGTATTGTTATTGACTGGCTTCCATATATGAAGAACTTTATATACTTATTTTTCCTTAATTCTAATAGCAAATTCTTCATTTTACTAATGGAAGAACAGAGATTTAGAAAGTTGGGTGACTTAGTCAATGACATCATTATCTCAGTGGCCAAATGAGTATAGGTGAAAGTTCTGGCTGACTCAGAAGTCCATCATAATTTTTGCCCTATACTGCTATTTATATATGAGATTATTAACTTTAATGATGCATATAATTCAATATTATATATCTGATTGGGCTATTAATATATTGTACATTCAAGCAAATGTGAAGATATAAGCTTTAGAATTTAATAAATACTATTCTTCAGATATGTATAAATATAATGGATGAGAAGAACATGAAAAGCTGCTTATTTAAATAAGAGAAAAATAAAACAAAGACAGAAAATGTATTTCATCCCTTAAAAGATGCTGCATCTTTTCTCTTCATACTCATCTTCTAAGGAGGCTACTTTTAATCTGGAAAATTTTCTGAATGATTATAGTGTATTCCTTCCAAATTTTAATAGAATTTTATTTTAAAAATAGGCAAGTTTTGTAATAGTTAATTCATGTGATCAGTTTATCTCTGAGTACACAGAAATATGCAGTTAGAATTATTTATTCCAGGATTTTCCTGTCAGTGACTCATTCTTTTTATGGTAATCTAGAATGCAATTCTCAAAACCTGTAGTCCAAGAATATGGTCTTTTATGGTCTAAAATAAAGTGTTCTGCTTCTTATGTTATTATTTCTAAACTTTAGGGTTTCTTTGTCCAACTGCATTATTTTAATTTATTTGATTACTGACAGATGAAGAAAGACTTTCCATTTTACTTTTTTTTTCCTTACAACAAAAATAGTACAATGCTGTATATTTTTGTACTTTTACCAAAAACTGTAGGCAATTTCCCATGAACTTTCCACATCAATTTGTGGAAACTATTATAAAAAAGACAATCCCACTGCTGAGCATACACACTGAGGAAACCAGAATTGAAAGAGACATGTGTACCCCAATGTTCATGGCAGCACTGTTTACAATAGCTAGGACATGAAAGCAACCTATATGTCCACTGGCAGAGAAATGGATAAGAAAGCTATGGTACATATACAAAATGGAATATTACTCAGCTATTAAAAAGAACGTATTTGAATCAGTTCTAATGAGGTGGATGAAACTGAAGCCTATTATACAGAGTGAAATAAGTCAGAAAGAAAAACACCAATACAGTATATTAATGCATATATATGGAATTTAGAAAGATAGTAACAATGACCCTCTATATGAGACAACAAAAGAGACAGAGATATAAAGAACAGACTTTTGGACTCTGTGGGAAAAGGCAAGGGTGGGATGATTTGAGAGAATATCATTGAAACATGTATATTACCGTATCTGAAATAGATCACTAGTCCAAGTTCGATGCATGAAATAGGGCACTCAAAGATGGTTCACTGGGACAATGCTGAGGGATGGGATGAGGAGGAAGGTGGGAGGGGGTTCAGGATGAAGGACACATGTACACCCACAGCTGATTCATGTAAATGTATGGCAAAAACCACTACAATACTGTAAAGTAATTAGCCTCCAATTAAAATGAATTAATTAATTTAAAAAAAGAGAGACAGAAGATACTGAATGAATGAAAAGAGAACTCTAAGGCCAGGAGGTTTCAATTAAAACAGTGTTAGCAGCAAAACTGTGACTATAGACAAAACAGTGTGAGTGATGACAGAAGATTTGAGTTCAAAAATAAGATAATCTTGTGAAGGAAGTTTCAAAGAAACATTCTAGAGAAGAGGAGATTTTAGTTCAGTGAAGCTATTGATTGAAAAGGAGATTATGGATACTCTTTTAGAAAGATAGAGACCCCAAAATCTCAAACCATTACGTTGTATAACCTGATACAATTTGTATGTTTAGTAATCCAAAGGGATCATTTCTAATGCTAAGCATGCTAAACAAATTTGCAATCAGTTTAAATCCTATAGCATAATGGGGAAGAATGATAACTCCAAAGAAGTGGGCACAGGAGAAATGGCATAACAACACCTATCATTGAAATAGGTAGCCTGACAATGCTCTAAGTACCTAAGAGTCCTTTTAAGATGCCATGTGAAACTATTATTTTGCCATAGAACTCTGAAATATTTGCGTTTCTAGCAGTTCAATCGACGGACAGCCTAGTTAGAAGTCAGATCAGTTCAGTTCAGTTCAGTCGCTCAGTCGTGTCCAACTCTTTGCGCCCACATGAATCACAGCACGCCATGCCTCCCTGTCCATCACCAACTCTCGGAGTTCACTCAAACTCACGTCCATCGAGTTGGTGATGCCATCCAGCCGTCTCATCCTATCGTCCCCTTCTCCTCCTGCCCCCGATCCCTCCCAGCATCAGGGTCTTTTCCAATGAGTCAACTCTTTGCATGAGGAGGCCAAAGTGTCGGAGGTTCAGCTTTAGCATTAGTCCTTCCAATGAACACCCAGGACTGATCTCCTTTAGGATGGGCTGGTTGGATCTCCTTGCAGTCCAAGGGACTCTCGAGAATCTTCTCCAACACTATAGTTCAAAAGCATCAATTCTTCGGTGCTCAGCTTTCTTCACAGTCCAACTCTCACATCCATACATGACCACTGGGAAAACCATAGCCTTGACTAGATGGACCTTTGTTGGCAAAGTAATATCTCTGCTTTTGAATATGCTGTCTAGGTTGGCCATAACTTTCCTTCCAAGGAATAAGCGTCTTTTAATTTCATGGCTACAGTCACCATCTGCAGTGATTTTGGAGCCCAGAAAAATAAAGTCTGACACTGTTTCCACTGTTTCCCCATCTACTTCCCATGAAGTGATGGGACCAGATGCCATGATCTTAGTTTTCTGAATGTTGAGCTTTAAGCCACCTTTTCACCCTCCTCTTTCACTTTCATCAAGAGGCTTTTTAGTTCCTCTTCACTTTCTGCC
Source organism: Bos indicus x Bos taurus (assembly GCF_003369695.1). Lineage (NCBI taxonomy): Eukaryota > Metazoa > Chordata > Mammalia > Artiodactyla > Bovidae > Bos > Bos indicus x Bos taurus. The sequence goes on along the minus strand of NC_040087.1, from coordinate 40,146,298 downwards.
ATAAGGGTGGTGTCATCTGCATATCTGAGGTTATTGATATTTCTCCTGGCAGTCTTGATTCCAGCTTGTGCTTCTTCCAGCCCAGCGTTTCTCATGATGTACTCTGCATATAAGTTAAATAAGCAAGGTGATAATAGCCTTGACGTACTCCTTTTCTTGTTTGAAACCAGTCTGTTGTTCCATGTCCAGTTCTAATTGTTGCTTCCTGACCTGCATACAGGTTTCTCAAGGGGCAGGTCAGGTGGTCTGGTATTCCCATCACTTTCAGAATTTTCCACGGTTTATTGTGATCCACACAGTCAAAGGCTTTGGCATAGTCAACAAAGCAGAAATAGGTGTTTTTCTGGAACTCTCTTGCTTTTTCGATGATCTAGCAGATGTTGGCAATTTGGTCTCTGGTTCCTCTGCCTTTTCTAAAGCCAGCTTGAACATCTAGAAGTTCACGGTTCACGTATTGCTGAAGCCTGACTTGGAGAATTTTGAGCATTACTTTACTAGCATGTGAGATGAGTGCAATTGTGTGGTAGTTGAGCATTCTTTGGCATTGCCCTTCTTTGGGATTGGAAAGAAAACTGACCTTTTCCAGTCCTGTGGCCACTGCTGAGTTTTCCAAATTGCTGGCATATTGAGTGTAGCACTTTCACAGCATCATCTTCCAGGATTTGAAATAGCTCAACTGGAATTTCATCACCTCCACAAGCTTTGTTCGTAGTGATGCTTTCTAAGGCCCACTTGACTTCACATTCCAGGATGTCTGGCTCTGAGTGGTCACACCATCTTGATTATCTGGGTCATGAAGCTCTTTTTTGTACAGTTCTTCTGTGTATTCTTTACACCTCTTCTTAATATCTTCTGCTTCTGTTAGGTCCATACCATTTCTGTCCTTTATCAAGCCCATCTTTGCATGAAATGTTCCCTTGGTATCTCTAATTTTCTTGAAGAGATCTCTAGTCTTTCCCATTCTGTTGTTTTCCTCTATTTCTTTGCATTGATCGCTGAGGAAGGCTTTCTTCTCTCTCCTCGGTATTCTTTGGAACTCTGCGTTCAGATGCTTATATCTTTCCTTTTCTCCTTTGATTTTCACTTCTCTTCTTTTCTCAGCTGTTATAAGGCCTCCTCAGACAGTCATTTTGCTTTTTTGCATTTCTTTTCCATGGGGATGGTCTTGATCCCTGTCTCCTGTACAATATCATGAACCTCTGTCCATAGTTCATCAGGCACTCTGTCTATCAGATTAGTCCCTTAAATCTATTTCTCACTTCCACTGTATAATCATAACAGATTTGATTTATTTGGAAGTAACAGAGATAATAATTTATTTTATCCTGGCCTTGAAATCTAGCTTAAACTCAGTGCATGCCTGTGTGCTTGCTAAATTGCTTCAGTCATGTCTGACTGTTTGCGCCCATACGGACTGTAGCCCACCAGGATCTTCTGTCCACGGGATTCTCCAGGGAAGAATACTGGAGTGGGTTGCCACACTCTCCTCCAGTGGATCTTTCTGACCCAGGGATTGAACCTGTATCTCCTTCGACTCCTGCATTGCAGGTGGATTCTTTACAGCCGAGTCACTAGGGAAGACCTTAAACTCAATATGTTATGTTTAAAACTTCAGGACCTAAATTTCAGGCGAGGTCCTTATGACATCTTCTTCATAAGAATCACATGAACTTGATGCCAGTATTTTCAAGACATTATGTTGAAGGGAACACAAAGCTTAAAATGTTGCTGCATCTTATGGTGGTTGACAGTAAGGCCTTACTTTGAATATTTCACTTGAAAACTATGTATTAGTGAAGTGTGTTTGATTTTCTTGAAATGTCTGGTGTTACATTAAGACCGCTAAACTCTAGCAACACTGTAACTACTGTAATTTGATCTCAATTGGCTTCTTTGCAACTAGATTCAAAGTAGTTCACTTAGCCCTGCACATAACCATTAAACTGACTGTGTGAATTCCCTACTCAAAGAACTTCACTGGCTCCCCACTGCCTATTCAATGACAGAAATTCCTTAGTCAGGCATTTAAGTCCCTGTGCAATCCACAGCTCCCTTACATATTTCTTTGAGTGCAAACTAAATGATCTTGCTTCTTGTCTATCACCCGTCATTTCTGTTTCGTCATAATTTGCAATACTTTTCTTGACTGTATAACTTATAAAGTTTTATTGTATCAGATCAGATCAGTTGCTCAGTCATGTCCGACTCTTATATAGGATTAGGAAAATATAGAAAAGGGGAAAAAAAAAACAACACTTGCTCTTCTGCCACTTGAAGATTACTTCAAGTAGCAGAGATACACTTGATTTAATTAGTATTAAATCTTACATGTACAATTAATTAACATTAATTGCTGATATAGTAAGCACATTTGAAACTGTTGAATTAAGAGATTTAAAATCTGAATGCTGCATATTTGTCACTTGGTGATATTTGGGATGTTACACAATATTATTAATATATTACATAATATACACCTTTTGTGTGTATCTCTAATAGTAACTTGTAAATAAATTCTTGAAAATGGGATTACTGAATTACAAAATAAAAATGTTAAAACTTCAATTTTTTACCAACAACTTTGCCTGCAGAGAAGTCATACTGATTTAGCCTCTGAAAAGGCAAATGTGACATGCCCATTTCCCCAACCCTACTCATACATGTGGCGGCATCTGACATTTTAAATTTATGAGTATTTTATCATGGACTTTATTTTTATAGTACTATTAATGTATTTTTATTGATTTTAACAATCCCAACTTATATGTACAAATAACATTTTGTCATATATTGTGACATTACTCCCAATATTTTATTTAAATTTTGCTATATTTCATAAAAATTTAAAAACATTTATGTAGTGGAGCTATGTCTTTTTCTTTTATAGATGTCTTCTTTATCATTATGCTTAGAAAATATTATAGGTAAATATTGACTTATACTTTTTCCTTTATATTTTAATAGCTATTAAAGTATTCTTGTCCTACTCTACAGACTAGGACACTGCTATTTCATATGATGAGAGAGAGAAATACAGCATTATTGTCTTTCAAGAAAATTTAACCATTGTCTAGGTACTATTTAATAAGCTAATGGTTTTATTATTAATTTAATTATAAAATAAGTTCACATATATACAAATCTCTGTTTTTATTATTTTTGCATTATTACTTTCACTCTATTAATTATTCTTTCAGTAGTTCAGTGAATTTATATTTTGTTTGTATCCAATAATTCAGATCTAATCACTATTTCTCTTTCCAGGAATATCTATTATTCTTCACTGTTTAATGTTTTAGATTGAATTTAGAATCTTCACTCGCAGGGAGAAAACAATAAATAAATAAAAGTTTGACTGCTATTTTTTGTTTACTTTGAGAGATATAAAGGATAAATAAATGTGATAATTTGGGTGGTCAGAATAATTCTATTCTATTTGAAAGTGACTACTTTCATCTTTTAGAACTTTTAATTTTGTTATTTTATATGTAAAAACACAGATGTTAGAGCACATCTATTATCTGTGCTAGTTGTGTGTTAGTGTTGTTATTCAACAACAGTAATATTTCTGAAATTTAATGTTTTATATTTGCATATAATTCCATGTTCAGAATACGCTGAGTTATGGGTGTAGTTTGTCTACTTTATGTTTTTTTTTGTCTACTTTAAAGATGAGAAAGCTGAGGCTCAGAAGACCCTAGGTTTACAAAATCCAAATAAAATAAGAAAGGATACATTGCCCACCTGTGTACAGAGTCTGTAACTACTTTGGTTTGCAGCTGCTAAAAATCAGAGGTCCTGAGGTGTAATCTAGCAGTTTCACTGCTGCACTGTTCAAAGCCCCTGACAGTCTTCCTATTTTATGCATTTTAGCTGAAGTTCTGGAACACTTGCAGTGTTTTGAGTTTTTAACGTAGGAGAACGACTTTTGAAAAAGGACCTATCTCTCTTTTTATAAAAGAGAAGGCTTATAGAAAGTGACGTAAGTAATATGACTACAATAGAAAGAAACATTCTTATAAAGACTGAGTATTGGGATGGAGACATGGTGGAGACTTAGAAGTTTTCAACTATTTAACAGCATTGCTATTCCATAGCGGAGAAGGCAATGGTACCCCACTCCAGTACTCTTGCCTGGAAAATCCCATGGACGGAGGAGCCTGATAGGCTGCAGTCCTTGGGGTCGCTAAGAGTCGGACACGACTGAGTGACTTCACTTTCTCTTTTCACTTTCATGCATTGGAGAAGGAAATGGCAACCCACTCCAGTGTTCTTGCCTGGAGAATCCCAGGGACGGCGGAGCCTGGTGGGCTGCCGTCTATGGGGTCGCACAGAGTTGGACACGACTGAAGCGACTTAGCATAGCATAGCTATTCCATTGAAGCATTCCATTCTATTCTGTAACAGCACTGGTATTCTTTTTAACAGTTATGGTTATCCACTGTTTCTTTTTATTCTTTTTGCAACTCTTTTTTTCCCCTTCATTGATGTTTACCCTGAGACAAAACTTTGTCATAACTAAAGATATTATAACATAAACCTAGAGTTAAAAATCAATAGATTATTCATTCTGGGCTGAAAATGCTCATTGAGTGATACACAAAAATATTAGCTAGGATTGCACAACAACAACAAATTCTTACCACATTTTAAAGTTATATTATTCTATACTGGCTTACATTTTCATTTCTATGGATACACTTAATGAAGATCATGGCATCTGGTCCCATCACTTCCTGCCAAATAAATACATGGGGAAACAATGGAAACAGTGAGATACTTCATTTCAATGGGCTCCGAAATCACTGCAGATGGTGACAGCAGCCATGAAATTAAAAGATGTTTGCTCCTTGGAAGGAAAGTTATGACCAACCTAGACAGCATACTAAAAAGCAGAGACATTGCTTTGGCAACAAAGGTCCGTCTAGTCAAGGCTATGGTTTTTCCAGTGGTCATGTATGGATGTGAAAGTTGGACTCTAAAGAAAGCTGAGCACCAAAGAATTGATGCTTTTGAACTGTGGTGTTAGAGAAGACTCTTGAGAGCCCCTTGGACTGCAAGGAGATCCAATCAGTCCATCCTAAATGAAATCAGTCCTGAATATTCATTGGAAGGACAGATGCTGAAGCTGAAACTCCAATACTTTGGCCACCTGATGTGAAGAACTGACTCATTTGAAAGGACCCTGATGCTGGGAAAGATCGAAGGCAGGAGGAAAATGGCATGACAGAGGATGAGATAGTTGGATGGCATCACCAACTTGATGGACATGAGTTTGAGCAAGCTCTGAGAGTTAGTGATGGACAGGGAAGCCTGGCGTACTGCAGTCCATGGGGTCACAAGGAGTCGGACATGACTGAGCAACTGAACTAAACTGAACTGAGCAGATAGGTGTATATCTATGTATATTATATAAAGTATATATTAGTAATATATAATATTAGTAATATATAATATTAGTAGTATATATAAATTATATACACATTTGTACATATATACTATATATAACATATGTATATATATATATGAGTGTGGGTTTATAAATGTGTATATATTTATATATATTTAGAGGATGCTGAGTGAGAAAAATTTCACAATTTCCTACTTCACAGGCAACCTGCTTTTCAAATTGTTTAAGAAATCCTATTTTTAAAAAGAAATTGCTATTACATTGTATCTCAGAAGGAAAGATGAAATATAGAATCCCAGATTATTTACTATTTTCACATAAAATATACTTCCTTAGAGCTTCTCAGGTGGCGCCAGTAGTAAAGAACCCGCCTGCCAATGCATGAGATGTAACAGACAGGAGTATGATCACTGGGTCACAGATGCCCTGTGAGAAGAGCATGGCAACCCACTCCAGTATTCTTGCCTGGAGAATCCTATGGACAGAGGAGCCTGGCAGGTTATAGTCCCTAAGGTCTCAAAGAGTCGGACAGGACTGAAGTGACTTAGCACGCACACATGCACATACTTCCTTCTTTTTTCCCATTGTACAGAAACTGATTCAGAGAATGATGATTGTGTGGCAGTACATGCTGCAATTACAGTTTTTGAATAACATGGTCCTGCTTGTAATCTTTTTGGAAAGTGAAAGTTGCTCAGTCATGTCCGACTCTTTGCGACCCCATAGACTATGCAGTCCATGGAATTCTCTAGGCCAGAATAATGGAGTGGGTAGCCTTTCCCTTCTCCAGGGCATCTTCCCAACCCAGAAATTGAACTGGGATCTCCTGCATTGCAGGTGGATTCTGTACCAACTGAACTATCAGGGAAGCCAATCTTTCTGGAATCATGGATGAAAAGTAGGATTTGGTGTTTGCTCTTTTGTTTACACAAGCAATCTCCAGGACTGGGTGACAGCAGTGGGGCTAAGGGTGAGGGAGAGCCTTGCTCTGGGGAGCTGAGAGGACAACACGCTGTCAGTGGTTCTTGGCTTCTGCTGGGAATGGTGCTTTTCCAGTGTGATGGACATGGTTAGGCCTCCACTGACTCTCTTCAGGAGTAAATCACAGATTCCATTCCTGAGGCACTTGGCACTCTAGAGAAATGCACCCATTTTTGTGTGATTACATTTCTTTCCCAGTGGTTTTTTCTCTTAGCTCTCTTTCTGTACTTCTCATTGTTCTACTTCTTTAGAGACCTTTTTCCATAGATATCCTGTGAGCAGACCAAAGTAACTAAAGAAGATGAGAAGGAATGAACAGTTTAGAGCAATTTTTAAGCCACCAAGGAAATATAATTCTCAAAGTATGTGCTGATATTAGAAGATGATAAGTGAGTGAGAGAAAAATCAGGCTGTGAAAAATCTCTGAGGTAGAATGGAACTGTTAAAAGAGCCTTTCTGAAAGAATTTTTGATAAAGCTGGGGTAACTTCAGTGATTACTTTTTGGCACTTATTTCTACAATTTTTCAGTTTCTTAGTACTAATTCTTATATTAAGAGTATCTCTTAATTACACACATGTAGTTCAAGATAGAAAAATTCCTTGCATTCCACTTTAATCAACTTTCTGTGATTCAAGATATAAACATTGCTAAGTGTCAGTTAGCTCTGCTTTATATATAGTGTGTGTGTCTGTGTTCAAGTAAAATACTGCACTTCAAGTAAAATCTAAATAATCAATATTAGCTGTGCTTTATATATATATATATATAGTGTGTGTGTGTGTGTGTGTGTGTTCATAAAATACTGCACTTCAAGTAAAATCTAAATAATCCCTGGTACATGATGAGCACTCAGTAAATTAGCTCATTATATTTTTACTAAAAGAATGTGTACCATTAGTTCCTAATCAATAGTATAATGAGGATTGAAAGAAGCCCATGGGTTATAATTTAATTAATTAATATGTCATGAGTTGTCTGACCCAAAATGCAGTCATGGCTGAAGCCCTGCCAGGTTCCATACGAACTGTGAGATAGGCACTAACGAAGATGTCAACTGCTTCAGAGGCAGGGGCAAAAGCCAGAGACTTAGTGACACATCTACTCTAATGTTTTCTTTTATTTTCTTTTAAATGTAGTTCAATGATTTAAAATCACTAGGGAGAGTGTGTTTGAACTCCTAGGTATGTGGAATAGATGTTATACAGTGCCATGGAGCACAGGGACCCATTATTATATTTCATTGTCTCTATTATTACCTGAGGGTAAGTGCAGGCAATAGAACAAGGTGTCAAGCTTACTTTTAACCTGTGCTAGAGGAAGGAGTTAGATGAAGGGTTGAAAGGTATTTCTAAGTTATTATCCTTAGAGACACCTCACTCACTGTCCCTTTGCAGCTGTAAGCGTGAATGTTATCTAGCCTGTAGTGTCAACCCCTCATATCAAATTCTACTTAGTCCTGTTGTGTTCTCCATGGGGCCTTTCACCTGAAAGCCTCTGTTTTATCTAATGCATTGTAAATGAGGGCACTCTTCCCACAGTGCAGTCTAGTCAGATGAATTGTGTTTGAAAACATAAACTCATTTCTGAATATTTAGAAAAAGTTATTTCTTTACATTATTTCAGTTAGAATATTCTGGATCAAATGTCAAATTTACTGACTACAGTATACTCCCTTAAAGTAAATATTTATGATTAAATGAATAAATGAATATTGGAATTCATTGATATTTACCTCATTTATTTGAAGTTTTTCAAATTTAATGACACATTTTCAAAACCTCACTAACTTTTGACTTCAATTGATGGTTCCATGTGGGCCGCTTTAGTTACTAGACTTGTAGTATTTATAAAAGGGTGTAGAAAATATGGCCATTTAGATCTGTCAAGCCAAACATATTGGGTGAGTTCTCCATTAATCTTTCTTGTGACCCAAAAACAGGAAAGCTGAGGCAGGAAGCCAATGCTCTAAAAAGTCTAACTAATGGCCACCACAGTATTGACAGCACTCTCTGGTTTACATAAATTGATTCTATCCCATGGTGACTTTGTTGTTGCCTCTCTCTCTCTCCCTTTAGTCTCTAAGTTGTGTTGGACTCTTGCAACCCTATGGATGGCTCTTCAGTCTGTGGGATTCTCCAGGAAAGAATACTGGAGTGGGTTGCCATTTCCTTCCGAAGGGGATCTTCTTGACCCAGGAATTGAACCGGGGTGTCTTGAATTGCAGGCAGATTCTTTACCAACTGAGCTTTGAGGGAAATTCTGTTGTTGCCTAGCTGACTAGAATGATTCGAGCAAGAGAAATGACAATTGAATCCACAGGTTTGGGTGTAAAATTTTAAGTTCAGAGGGTACAACTTGTGATCAGTCTTAACGATGAATTGCCTGACATTTATTTAGGGCAAATGCTTTGGGATCTCTTAAATACCTATTTTCCTTCTAGAAACAACTGGAACAACTAGTCAACTCATACAATTCACTTCTAGTCAAGAATAAGTTATCTTGTTTATATTTATTTGTCTTTTTTACTTTCTTACTTATACTGGTTTATTTGCTTTTAATGCAATATGTAGGCCTCTTTATTCTCATTTCCTAACAAAGATATTTTAACCATCATTCCCATCACCTAACGATAACAAATCTACTTCAAGTAAGAGCAGGTTGTGGAAATACAATTTTTTTTTCCTATCTCAAACTCTTTCTTTGTATTATTCTAATTAATTATTATTATTATTATTATTTTGCTAGAATTTTGGCATGAGGTAGCCACACAAACTATAAAGCCTAAAGAAAATTTTGGTTAAATAACCTTAACTGGAAACAGAATTTTGATAAATGATTTAAAAGTAATTTTGGACAATAAAATACACTATTTATAATAAGAAGAAGTAAAAAAAAATGATTATTTAGGAGACTTAGAAAAAGACCATCTTTAGTGCAGTAAAATTCTGATTTTTAAAAATTTTACTTAATTTTAGGAGGCATTTTCTCTAAGCATTTAAACATTTTTTAACATTGTATTATTTAATCCTAGATGCATAGAATTACAGAATTGGGCAATGCTTCAAAGTAAGCCCCATTACTTAATAGATGTGAATGCTCACAGATTATCATGATTCCGAGATAAGTATTCTGATATTCTCAAGTTAATATTTGTGCATTGCATACTATTTTCTAGCTTATTTAATTTGGTTTTTTAGAGTCATCTGTTCCTCCTGTATCTTTTGTTTTTGTTGTTTCTACTACTTGTATTTGTTTTTAATCTTGGTGATGTTACTATTTATGGTATTTCACTGATATGCTTAAGGATGAGAAATTATGTGATTGGTGTGTGTGTGTGTGTGTGTGTGTGTGTGTGTGTGTGTTACCAAATCTTCAAGACTGGCTTCTGAAGGAAGAGATACTTTACCTTCTGCAAATATTTTTAAAATATATTTATTCATAAATATGGAAAACACTTATCAACTTCACAAGGACGTTTTTGGGGTTATTGAATTAAAAAGCACTTTCACATTTATATAGTACTCTGAGGCCCTTATCTGATAATATCTCCCTGCAACAGTAAACTGCTTAGGTCCTTATTGGTTGTGCTTGTTGTTTCTATCAGTTCCAGGTGTATAGTTTTTCTTTATATCAAGAATTTATAGGTGCTTTTTACCTTAAAAATTTGCTTTGTAGGGGTTCCAGGATGTTAAAATTAAATTACTTTTTTATTTTACTGAAAAGAATAACTATATAACAAATGGTCATGAGAGTAGAAAGTTCACTTAATGGTAGATTATAGAAACTTTTTGCATTACCCTTGTCCTAGAGGCTCAATTCGGAGAAGGTAATGGCGCCCCACTCCAGTATTTTTGCCTGGAAAATCCCATGGACGGAGGAGCCTGGTAGGCTGCAGTTCTTGGGGTCGCTAAGAGTCGGGCACAACTGAGCAACTTCATTTCACTTTTCACTTTCATGCGTTGGAGAAGGAAATGGCAACCCACTCCAGTGTTCTTGCCTGGAGAATCCCAGGGATGGGGAAGCCTGGTGGGCTGCCGCCTATGGGGTCGCACAGAGTCAGACACGACTCAAGCGACTTAGCAGCAGCAGAGGCTCAATTACTATCTTAACCATAACGAATCTCTTTTTTCTAAAAGTAAATGGCTTAAAAAAAAAAAAAGTGTTTTTTCATTTAAAAATATTCTTGTGCCTTGCATTTGGTAGTTTATTTTCCAATTGGTCCCTAAGGTAACTATTTATAATAATAGAGGTAAAATTCTTAAAACTAAATAAAATGAACTAAAAAGAGAAATTAGTAGGATAATATATTATTAAACCTACATTTATATATTGAAAATATTCCAATTCTAAAATTCTTAGAAATTTTAACAATGATCCCAGTCATACATTTGATAATGAAAGTACTGAAAAATTATCTTCTCATCTTAAGTTTGCATAGTTTTAAAAAATAGACTTTATTTTTAGAACAGTTTTAGGTTCACAGCGAAACTGCACAGAAAGTACCGAGAGTTCTAATATCACATTGGTCTCATAAGCACAGTCTCCCTCACTACTACCATCCCACACGAGAGCTTTACAGATTTTTTACATTTACTATTAAAACAGAAGGAAAAACAGAGATGGATAAGTAGAGCAGTAACTCAAAATCTATACCACTACGATCTCAAATATGTTTGCTCTATTACATACTATTGTGATCTTTAGCCAGTAATATAAAAAAGAACTTCTGGTAAGAGAGATTAAAAACATCTAAAAGTTGCCTTTTAGCCAACCTATTGTAATTAATGAGGATCCTGTCCCTTGAGGTGCTGAAGATTCGTGTGGTATTGCTGAGAACTATATCCATCTAGGGGGAAATTATCTACAGAAAAGTAAATTCAGTTTTTCCATCTCTTAATTGGAGCAATGAGAATATATCCTAAGGAGATAGAATTTAAATAAAATGAATATTTTAAAATAAATTCTGAAATTCTTCTGAGTCTAAGAAATGGGATGTTTTTCAAATGATTTGGTAGAATTTTATCAGACATAACTAAAGTGACTTAGCGTAGCGTAATGTGTACATATATTATTTTTTCCCCCAAGACAGATTAAAATCTGTTATAGTACTTATGACAGTTTCATTCTTTACAATATATTAACAATTTTTTGTAAAAAAAAAAAAAAAAAAAGTTGACTATTATGTGTTTCTCTTTACCAACATAGTCCACAAAATTTAAAAGGTTAGCATTTTTATTCCTTACAGATCATGAATAACTACAGCTTGAGCTCTGGCTCAAGGAATGGTGGAATGGAGGAATCAGATTTGCCTTTTAGTCTTTGGCCACCTCATGCTAAGAGTTGACTCGTTGGAAAAGACTTTGATGCTGGGAGGGATTGGGGGCAAGAGGAGAAGGGGACGACAGAGGATGAGATGGCTGGATGGCATCACTGACTCGATGGACATGAGTCTGAGCGAACTCCAGGAGTTGGTGATGGACAGGGAGGCCTGGTGTGCTGCGATTCACGGGGTCGCAAAGAGTCAGACACGACTGAGCGACTGATCTGATCTGATCTGATCTGATTTACCTTCTATCTGATTGTGGCTTTTTTGTATAAAGATTCAAACTGCAGTTATTTGGACCAGGTTTTATATAACAAACCCAACAGTTCATGATAAATAAGATACTGTCTGAGACCTTATTTTAGATTCATTTAGCCTGGGAAAAGAACTAATCATTTATTTTTGACAAAGATTTAATAGGTGACAAGTACCATGATAGCTACTTTGTGTACATTATCTCATTTAATCTTCCCAACAAGGAGCCCCATTAAAGTGAACTGAAGAGCAGAAAGCTAATCACATCTCTGAAGTCACACAGCTATGCATGGCAGAGGCAGAATTCAGTAAAATATACTGCCCTGATGATTAATTTGGTAGTGTTTTATCCTGGGAAAATATGCATCCTCTCTTTTGCATTGAAAGAGGTTATGAACTGTGTGATCTGACATTGTTTTTCTACTGTATCACTTACCACACATGTACATATGAACTGATCCTGAGGATCTTAAATATATTGCCTTTTAAAAATATAACACTGAATATCTTCTCTGAATTTGGCAATGATTTTAAATAATCCATGACTTTGAAATAATAACCAAGAAATCCTTCAAGTCCAAATGCAAACTGGAATAGTTCATGTACATTGAAGTGAATTTTTATATCACCATATATAGTTTTTTAGGAAACTTGGAAAAACTTTTTGCACACAGCTGTATTCCATGCTGTCTGAGTAATTGGAATGCAAGCAACACTTGATTGAATCACACACAAGCCAAAGACTAATGCCTACTTCTGTGCTATTCATGCTTCAGTGAAGGTGGTAAAAATGAACAAAACAATTTGAAAGAATATTTGTCTTTTGGGGAAAAAACCCTCAAGCCTTTAACTCAAAATATATATGTCATAAGGAGAGCCAAATTTTTCGGTTTTCCCATCAGCTGAGGGAGACAACTTGATTTTCAACTAAGGATTCCTTTTCAGTTCTTAAAATATTATTGTTTTCTGATTTTAGTTTTGTGATTTTGGCCATATTCCAGGATGGGTAGCAAAACTGATAAGGCACGCTGAGGGTTAGATATCCTCAAGAACTGAATTCAGAACATGTGTAAGATTTGGAAATTGGATAGAAAAGATGCATGGTGCAAAGAACTGGCTTGACATTATACATTAGAGAGGGAGAGGAAGAGATTCATTCCTCTTTTATTAAGTGTGTTTATGTGGGCAAAATGAAGAAACAACAACAAAAATCAAGGTAAGAGTGTCTGAGGTCTTTTTTGGTAGAGCAACACAACAATGCTGGATATGGGTTTGTATCTTAGAATTCTTATGTCACCTCTGTCACATTAGGAAAGTTACTTAATCTTGATTCCGTCGTGTGTATAAAGAAACACAGGGTTTTTAAAGAATAGGAATCAGAGTTAAATACCACAAAATATCTCTAGCATAGAACAAACTGAATGCCTTCTGTAAATGTCTTCATTCTTTCCTTGTCTTATTAAACCATGGCTATAGCTTTGTTAATAAAACTACTTTGATTATATTAAGCTAATTCTAGCCTAGAGGTAGAAATGATAACATCAACAAGAAGGGTTTTGGGGTAAAAATTTTAGGTTACAGGAATGTGAAATTGAAATATGAGACATAAATAGGACAAACACTGAAATGCTTTTCACCAAGTGCTCTCACTAGTCCATCATTTGAATTCAAGTCCGTGATTCCTACAGTTATTACTGATGAATGTACTATTCTGCTCTTGAATACCTAGGAGCAGTTGAGTCCTTGCTTGGCAGTGGATTTCTTATGTTTAATATCACAGGTGTAGATTAGTGGTGTATAAATATTTTCAATTATATTAGCAAATTATTTTTGTAGTCAATAGGAATCTATGGAATGGAAGTATTTAGGAAAATTCTTTTTCCACTTTCTGTTTCTCACTAAATACCCTTCCATATGTTGTGTATTTTCTCACACCTCATCTTCCAGTCTAAAGTCAGAAAATAAACTTACAAAGATAGGTTGAATAAATAATATTGGAACTAGATAGTAGATGGCAGCCCCATTTTATGGAACCCTTGTCTATAACTGTGGCCAGTCTACAGGCAGGTCTTGACTGCAGGGACTAGAATTTTTGAAAAATCTGCAGTACTTAAGTAAGTGCATTGGTCTAATGGAAGAAAGTGAAGAGGAACTAAAGGGCCTCTTGATTAAGCGCAAAGAGGAGAGTGAAAAACCTGGCTTAAAACTCAACATTAAAAAAAACTAAGAAAAAAAAAAAAAAACTAAGGTCATGGCACCTGGTCCCATCACTCGATAGCAAATAGATGGGGAAAAAGTAGAAACAGTGACAAATTATATTTTCTTTGGCTCCAAAATCACTATGGATGGTGACTGCAGCCATGAAATTAATTGCTCCTTGGAAGAAAAGCTATAACAAAATTAGACAGCATATTAAAAAGCAGAGACATCACTTTACTGACAAAGGTCCATGTAGTCAAAGCTCTGATTTTTCCAGTAGTCATGTAAGGATGTGAGAGTTGGACCATAAAGAAGGCTGAGTGCTGAAGAATTGATGCTTTCAAATTGTGGTGCTGGAGAAGACTTTTGAGAGTCCCTTGGTTTAAGGAGATTAAATCAGTCAATCCTAAATGAAATCAACCCTGAATATTCATTGAAAGGACTGATACAGAGGCTGAAGCTCCAATACTTTGGCCACCTGATGTGAAAGTCAACTCACCAGAAAAGACTCTGACTCTGGGAAAGATTGAGACCAGGAGGAAAAGGGGGTGATACAGAATGAGATGGTTAGATGGCATCACTGACTCTGTGGACATGAGTCTGAGCGAATGCTGGGTGATACTGAAGGACTGAGAAACCTGGCAGGCTGCAGTTAATGGGATCCCAAAGAGTCAGAGACAACGTAGCAACTGAACAACACCAAATTGGTCTTCTAAAGAGAAAAAGAAGCAGGATATGCTAATTATCAGTCAAATTATTAGCATATTTTTATTTGATATCCAATATTCCCATCCTGGAATGCAAAGTCAGGTGGGCCTTAGGAAGCATCACTACGAACAAAGCTAGTGGAGGTGATGGAATTCCAGCTGAGCTATTTCAAATCTTAAAAGACGATGCTGTGAAAGTGCTGCACTCAATATGCCAGCAAATCTGGAAAACTCAGCAAACACAGGAATGGAAAAGATTAGTTTCTATTCCAATCCCAAAGATAGGCAATGCCAAAGAATGCTCAACCTATTGCACAATTGCACTCATCTCACACATTAGTAAAGTAATGCTCAAAATTCTCCAAGTCAGACTTCTACAATATGTTAACCATGAACTTCCAGAAGATCAAGCTGGATTTAGAAAAACAGAGGAACTAGAGATCAAATTGCCAACATCCATTGGATCATTGAAAAAGCAAGAGAGTTCCAGAAAAAAACATCTATTTCTTCTTTATTGACTACACCAAAGCCTCTGTGTGGATCACAAGAAACTGTGAAAAATTCTTAAAGAGACGGGAATACCAGACCACCTGACCTGCCTCCTGAGAAATCTGTATGCAGATTAAGAAGCAACAGTTAGAACTGGACATGGAATAACAGACTGGTTCCAAATCGGGAAAGGAGTACGTCAAGGCTGTATATTGTCACCCTCCTTATTTAACTTATATGCAGAGCACATCATGAGAAACGCTGGGCTGGAGGAAGCACAAGTTGGAATCAAGATTGCTGGGAGAAATATCAATGACCTCAGATATTCAGATGACACCACCCTTATGGCAGAAAGTGAAGAAGAACTAAAGAACCTTTTAATGAAAGTGAAAGAAGAGAGAGAAAAAGCTGGCTTAAAACTCAACATTCAGAAAACTGAGATCATGGCATCCAGTCCCATCACTTCATGGCAAATACTTGGGGAAACATTGGAAAGAGTGATAGACTTTATTTTAAATCACTGCAGATGGTGACTGCAGCCATGAAATTAAAAGACGCTTACTCCTTGGAAGAAAAGCTATGACCAACCTAGACAGCATACTAAAAAGTAGAGATGTTACTTTGCCAACAAAGGTTCATCTAGTCAAAGCTAAGATTTTTCCAGTATTCATGTATGAATGTGAGAGTCGGACTGTAAAGAAAGCTGAGCGCTGAAGAACTGATACTTTTGAACTGTGGTTTTGGAGAAGGCTCTTGAGAGTCCCTGGGACTGCAAGAAGATCAAATCAGTCAATCCTAAAGGAAATCAGCCCTGAATATTCATTGGAAGGACAGATGCTGAAACTGAAACTCCAATACTTTGGCCACCTGATGCGAAGAACTGACTCCTCGGAAAAGACCCTGATGCTGGGAGAGATTGAAAGCAGGAGGAGAAGGGGACGACAGAAGATTTGATGCTTGGACGGCATCACCGATTCAATGGACATAAGTTGTACCATCTCCAGGCGCTGGTGATGGACAGGGAAGCCTAGTGTGCTGCAGTCCATGGGTTCGCAAAGAGTTGGACACGACTGAGTGACTGAACTAAGCTGAATCCCAGGAGTTTTTGTTTCATTCAGAACCCTGAGATTATAGATGACACTTTTGCTTTTGTAAAGACAATTTAAGTGAATCAACTTTTATTTTTAATCAGGCAGTGAAATTAAACTTCCCTTATAGCTAATTCCTTGGGGTTTCAAATGGTAATGCTTCTCTTTTGGGGATCAAATCATTCTTAGCTCAGATCTGACTAACGTAATACCGATACTGTGTAATTACTTAGTTTTGAAGTTACTATAGACTTTTTTTCTTTACCTCGTGCCGTAGTAGTCAGCATCACTTAATAGCTTAAATTCCAGTGAGTAAGTGAATCTGATGGCTGGTTGGGCCACAGAAATTTTGAAGCCAGCATGAGAAATAGATTCACATTGCCCACATGATTATTTTTCTGTAAGAAGCCTAACGATGTTATAAAACTGAACATTACAGTTAAGAGTAAAAGCTCTGGCTCCTTGGATATTTCTCATTGTGCCTTTTATGGAAAATAAAATGAAATAACATAGGGGAGAAATCATGTGGTTTAGGGCTGTTGAGATGACAACTTTAGCAAACAAGATATGTTCCCATCAAGAAAGGCTGAATGGCATTACGCATTGAAACTGTCTCCTCAGTCAAGGGCATAAACCATGGTGAAAGAGTTATGACCACTGAAGTAGTTTGAATCTCTATGGGCCCTTAAAAATCTCATTTTTGCCTTTTCTCTTATGTCTTTGTCTGGATTCTAATAGCTCTACATACATCTAGGTACATTGTTATTGAGTCATTTTCTTTACAATTTGGTACAGGTTTAAAGAGGGAATTAGTAACAAATCATGATGTTGAATTTGACTTTGCTACAAATTGAATACTATTAATTTGTAGTATTAAAAGCAAAATACTGAAAGTAAAAGTCTGCTGATGGTGAAAGACTGGGATCACTTTCCATGCATATTTCATAAGATATATATATATATATAATTGATTTTTAATATAGATATTAAGTTATTTTAAATCCATAAAATAAGAGCAACCCAACTAAGGGACAAATGTCTTTGTTACATTAAAGGTAAGAGCACAGTGAAAATAAGCTTATTTAAAACTGACAAATCAATATAGAACAGCAAGTGAAATCAATGTAGAAACTATATAACTGTTTTTAACATATGTCTAAAATCTTCAGTGTTATTTTTGTATTTTAAATATAAGTGAAACATATTCCCTTTAAAAGATTATTTAAATAAAATATTATAAAATAACATATTTTGTAATATTATAAAATATTGTAAATAGCATAAACATCAGAAAATAATAAATATATTTAAATATCAGCCATTTTATTGGGAATGAAATCACATTAATTAAATGTATTTCTCATGAATTACTTGTGAATTGACACTGTAAGTGTTATCAGGAAACAATGATAAATTATCTAAGATACACCTGAGGCAATATTAACAGTAAATTCTTACCACAGCTTGAATCATGCTATAGTGTTACATAATTTATTGACTTTTATATACACCTTGTAAAACTTGGTATGAGTATAAATATCTTCATTATGCAAATGAGGGAAGTTATTAAGGGTATAACAGGACTGGTTGTGTGATATTTCAATGGCAAGGATCTCACAGCATCAGTATAGTGTGTACTTGCAGGGATTCTGAAGTCACAATCATATTGGTTATAAGTAGAAAAATCATGTTTAAGTAACTTTGTATCTAATCTAAGTAGGATTTCAAATAAGCAGAAAAGATAACGATGGTGTAATAAAAAGAGTGGGATATTGATTCACAACCCTTGAGTTCATTGTATTTCCCTCTGGACTAGTAAGCCACAGTTTTCAAAACCTTTAAAGACAATAAATATTAATATCATCTTCCCGTTGATATATGATAGTCATATAAGTTGATGTGTATGTTTTGTAAACTACACAGCAGATACAGATATTGATTTTTGATTCTTTCTGTATCTATTAATTATCCTGGAGAAGCAGAAGTTAATAAGAAGTATTAAAAATCATTGAAATCCTGCTGCCTAAAATTGAGCCTGTAGTCATTCTATTTCTCAAATTACTTTTTAAGATGATTGAAATGTAGGGCATTTGTTCCTGAAATCTGATTACGTTCAGTTCAGTTCAGTCGCTCAATCATGTCCAACTCTTTGTGACCCTATGGACTGCAGCATGCCAGGTGTCCCTGTCCATCACCAACTCCCAGAGTTAACTCAAACTCATGTCCCTTGAGTCAGTGCCATCCAACCATCTCATCCTCTGTCGTCCCCTTCTCCTCACACCTTCAATCTTCTCCAGCATCAGGGTCTTTTCCAATGAGTCAGTTCTTCACATCAGGTGGAAAAAATATTGGTTTCAGCTTTGGCATCAGTCCTTTAGGAAGGACTGGCTGGGTCTCCTTGCAGTCCAAGGGATTCTCAAGAGTCTTCTCCAACACCACAGTTCAAAAGCATCAATTCTTTGGTGCTCAGCTTTATTTAGAGTCCAGCTCTCACATCCATACATGACCACTGGAAAAACCATAGCTTTGACTAGATAGAACTTTGTCGGCAAAGCAATGTCTCTGCTTTTTAATAAGCTGCTTAGGTTGGTCATAACTTTACTTCCAAGGAGCAAGTGTCTTTTAATTTCATGGCTGCAGTCACCTTCTGCAGTGATTTTGGAGCCCCCAAAAATAAAGTCTCTTACACTTTCCATTGTTTCCCCAAGTATTTGCCATGAAGTGATGGGACCAGGCACCATGATCTTAGGTTTCTGAATGTTGAGTTTTTTTTTTTTTTTCTGGAAAATGAATTATTTTTATTTTTATTATTTATTTATTTTTTTTTAAATTTTATTTTATTTTTAAACTTTACATAATTGTGTTGAGTTTTAAGCCAACTTTTTCACTCCCCTCTTTCACTTTTATCAAGAGGCTCTTTAGTTCATCTTCACTTTCTGTCATAGGGTGGTGTCTTCTGCATATCTGGTTATTGCTATTACTCCTTGCAGTCTTGACTTCAACTTGTGTTTCATCCAGCCCAGGGTTTTGCATGATGTACTCTGCGTATAAGCTAAATAAGCAGGGTGACAATATACAGTCTTGATGTAGTCTTTCCCTATTTGCAACCAGCCTGTTGTTCCATGTCCAGTTCTAACTGTTGCTTCCTGACCTGCATACAGATTTCTCAGGAGGCAGGTCAGGTGGTCTGGTATTCCCATCTCTTTAGGAATTTTCCAGTTTGTTGTGATCCACACAGTCAAAGGCTTTGATGTAGTCAATAAAGCAGAAGTATATGTTTTTCTGGAACTCTCTTGCTGTTTCAGTGATCCAGCTGAAGTTGGCAATTTGATCTCTGGTTCCTCTGCCTTTTCTGGAACGTGGGTATACCTGTGGCAGATTCATTTCGATATTTGGCAAAACTAATACAATATTGTAAAGTTTAAAAATAAAATAAAATTAAAAAAAATAAATTCAGATTGAACATCTGTAAATTCAGGGTTCACGTACTGTTGAAAAAGTTGGCTTGGGGAATTTTGAGCGTTACTTTACTAGTGTGTGAGATGAGTGCAACTGTGCAGTAGTTTAAGCATTCTTTGGCATTGCCTTTATTTGGGATTGGAATGAAAACTGACCTCTTTCAGTCCTGTGGCCACTGCTGAGTTTTCCAAATTTGCTGGCATATTGAGTGCAGCATTTTCACAGCATCATCTTTTAGGATTTGAAATAGCTCAGCTGGAATTCCATCACCACCACTAGCTTTGTTCATAGTGACTGTTCCTAAGGCCCACTTGACTTCGCTTTCCAGGATGTCTGGCTCTAGGTGAGTGGTCATACCATCGTGATTATCTGGGTTGTGAAGATCTTTTTTGTATAGTTCTTCTGTATATTTTTGCCACCTCTTCTTAATATCTTCTGCTTCTGTTAGGTCTATACAATTTCTGTCCTTCATTGTGCCCATCTTTGCATGAAGTGTTTCCTTGCTACTGCTGCTAAGTCACTTCAGTCGTGTCCGACTCTATGCGACCCCATAGACAGCAGCCCACTAGGCCCCCCCCATCCCTGGGATTCTCCAGGCAAGAACACTGGAGTGGCTTGCCATTTCCTTCTCCAGAAGTGTTCCCTTGGTATCTCTAATTTTCTTGAAGAGACTTATAGTCTTTCCCATTCTATTGTGTTCCTCTATTTCTTTGCATTGATCACTGAGGAAGGCTTTCTTATCTCTCCTTGCTATTCTTTGAAAGTCTGCATTCAAATGGGTATATTTTTCCTTTTCTTCCTTGTTGTTTGCTTCTCTATTTTCTCAGCTGTTTGTAAGGTCTCCTCAGATAACCATTTTGCCTTTTTGCAGTTTTTTCCCCCTTGGTGATGGTCTTGATCCCTGCCTCCCGTGAAATGTAATGAACCTCTGTCCATAGTTCTTCAGGCACTCTATCAGATCTAATCCCTTGAATCTATTTGTCACTTCCAGTGTATAATCATAAAGGGTTTGATTTAGGTCATACTTGAATGGTCTAGTGGTTTTCCCTACTTTCTTCAATTTAAGTCTGAATTTGGCAATAAGGAGTTCTTAATCTGAACAACAGTCAACTCCCTGTCTTATTTTTGCTGACTGTATAGAGCTTCTTCATCTTTGGCTGCAAAGAATACAATCAATATAATTTCGGTATTGACCATCTGGTGATGTCCATGTGTAGAGTCTTCTCTTGTGTTGTTGGAACAGTGTGTTTGCTATGACCAGTGTGTTCTCTTGGCAAAACTCTACTAGCCTTTGTCCTGCTTCATTCTGTACTGCAAAGCCTAATTTGTCTGTTATTCCAGGTATTTCTTGACTTCCTACTTTTGCATTCCACTCCTGTATAATGAAAAGGACATCCTTTTTGGGTGTTAGTTCTAGAAGGTCTTGTAAGTCTTCATAGAACCCTTCAGCTTCATCTTCTTCAGCATTACTGTTCAGGCATAGACTTGGGTTACTGTGATATTGAATGGTTTGCCTTGGAAACGAACAGAGATCTTTCTGTTGTTTTTGAGATTGCATCCAAGTACTGTATTTGGACTCTTCTGTTTATTATGTTAGAATGTTAAAAATATGAAAATTAAAGTAAAAATAAAGAAAAAACTGTCACATTCTTTAGCATGTAAGCTAAAATCTGTAGATAATAGGAATAGAATAACATTGCCAGCAAGTCCTACAAGTCTTGGCAATCCACATAGTCAACAAAACGTGATAATATTTGTAGTCAGAGTTTCATAAAGTTTAGCTTTTTAAATTTCTGACAGTATAGATTTCAGTTTGCAAAATCTACACTGTATTAGCTTCCTCTGTTGCATTTTTCATGAAGATTTTCATGTAGATAAAACATAGACTATATTTTGAAATTCAATTTTATGTACATCATAATATTTAAGTCATTTAAATAAAGAACATATGTGATTTTAAATTCCACTGCACCAAAGGGATATAGAATTTATTTAAATTAATATTTGACTTCAACCATGTTATGAATTAACAAATTTATTGGGGGAGGAATAAGTGAAACATTTTAGGAAGCATTCAAATGAGAAAGACAAAAGATTTGATTTTTCCAGTAGTTATGTAAGGATGTGAGAGTTGGACCATAAAGAAGGCTGACTGCCGAATAATTGATGCTTTCAAACTGTGGTGCTGGAGAAGACTCTGGAGAGTCCCTTGGACTGCAAGGAGATCCAACCAGTCAATCCTAAAGGAAATCAGCCCTGAATTATTCATTGGAAGGACTGATGCTGAAGCTGAAGCGCCAATACCTTGGCCACCTGATGTGAAGAGCTGACTCACTGGAAAAAACCCTGATGCTGGGAAAGATTGAATGCAAAAGGAAAAGAAGGCAGCAGACGATTAGATGGTTAGCTTCACCAATTCAGTGGACATGAATTTAAGCATACTCTGGGAGAAAGTGAAAGACAGGGAAGCCTGGCATCCCGCAGTCCATGGGGTCGCAAAGAGTTGGACACCACTAAGGGACTGAACAACAACGATCATATATAACATCAAGATTCAGGAAAATACAATGAAATTCTCAAAATAATGGGACATTTTTAGTTCTGCACTGTCTCTAATGTTAAATAATTTCAGTGACGGTTCTTGAATTAGGCTCTACTGGTTCTATACGTTCCTAGCCACATGACATAGGTTAAGTGACCTAACCTGCCTGAGAGTCTGTTTCTTCATCTATGAAACTGTACCCATCTCAAATTATTCATAAGAGATAATGAGCATCTAAAATGTGATTGATTCAAGCTGTTTGAAATATATTCTCAATAAAATTCTTCTGCATTCCAGACCTTCATTGTGATTTTACACAACCTGTGCTTTTATAGCTGCTATTGGTTAATTCCATTACTGCTATATTTTCCTCTTCATTTTGTACAACATTCTTCATTCACCCTCCAGTGAACTTATAAATTCCTAACTTATAAAAGTACCTGCCCTGTGGTAATCACATAGTAATCATTAAAGAAACAAATATTGTCATTATTTTTCACTTCAATGCAGTAGTATGCCTTATAATAGCCTTTGAATCTAAATCTTTATAGTCAAAAAAACGTACTCATGAATGAAATTTTACACGATATCCTAAATTTTTCCTAGTAAAAGTGTTGTCTGGGGACCAGAAGTATTAGAATCACCTGGAAACTTGTTAGAAATGCAGGCAATTGGGTCCCACCCCAGAAGTAATGAATCAGAATCTGTATTTTCATGTTGCCATAGATGATTCATGTAACGGCCCTTGAACAATATGGGTTTGAACTGCAAGTATATAGTACGTATTAAAATTTGAGGACTGCTTTAAAACATTTTCTTCTAATTGTAGCCTTCAATAGTAATCATTTAATCCATTAATTCAGCAGATATTTAGCAAGTGCATTTTTTTTTAATTCTTCTATTCTAATGGTTTGAGGTTATGGTCAATTGCAAAGAGGTAAAGTCAGTTTGGAATGACTATACTAAGATCTTGGCAGACAAGTTAGCATCTTAACTCTGTCTAGGGGAGTGGTCACAAAAGAATTAAGAAATATAAGGAATGACAATTCAATGTATTTGGTTTATGGAAACTGTGCCCATTATACTTATGGGTACACTAAAAACTTTAAGAACAAGTCGGGTAAAGAAAATGACACTCAAAATGAACTCTTTACTTATTGCCCAGGAATAGCTCAGAATATTTAAAAAAAGATATATAAAAAGAAGTTGTAATATAGGTAAATGTAAGGGAAAATATTCTTGTTCTAGAGGATCTACTATTTGATCAAAGAGATCCTTTCTTTGTATATTTAGAATAATTTTATTTATAACTGTGACTAGGTAATTATATTTCAGAAGCTGGTTATTTGTCATAGTATAACATTTTATAAAAAGAAATGACAAAATTTTCACAAAACTCTGTGTTTCTTTAAGGCAGAATACAATGTGTTTATCCTTATATCTTCATGTCCTTATATTATACATGTATAAGATATATGTCAGAGAAGGCAATGGCAACCCACTCCAGTACTCTTGCCTGGAAAATCCCATGGACAGAACAGCCTGGTAGGCTGCAGTCCATGGAGTCGCTAGGAGTCGGACACGACTGAGCGACTTCACTTTCACGCATTGGAGAAGGAAATGGCAACCCACTCCAGTGTTCTTGCCTGGAGAATCCCAGGGATGGGGGAGCCTGGTGGGCTGCTATCTATGGGGTCGCACAGAGTCGGACACAACTAAAGCAAGAGACTTAGCAGCAGTAGCAGCAGTAAGATATATGTTCAAAAACAATTGTTAGATAAAAATGTATTGGATAGAACTTGACTGAGGCCTTTGAATTCATTCAGGAAACACATAAACTTCTTCAGATGAATCACTGCTGTCTCGTCACTGAGGGAAGTACAGTTGAGGTAACATATCTTGGGCTTGTAAAATAAATAGCAAACTCAGAAAAAGCCAAATAAAAATACAATCTTACATAAACAGGCAATTATATTTCTGTACTTGTATATAATTAAAGTGGGGAAAAAAAGAAAAATGATGTTTGAATCTCTAATTATATATCCTTCACACATACTATTTTTTTTGTTATAGTATTCTGTCTCTGAGTGTGGAATTGGATATTAGAAAATTATGCATACATTATTAATAATCTTTACTCTTTCTCTTTTTAGCATATGTAGTCTGAAACTGTCTTAAAATTTCATTAGTGAAAAACTTTTGGATAAAGTCAGTGAATACACAAGAAAAATAGAAAAGAAAATAGAATGTTTACTTATAAACTTTTACATGAAGTAAATTTTGTCATCTCTTTTAGTTACATTTTTTTAATCTTAAGAGTTATTATTCTAAGCCTTCTCCATGCCACAAATTAAATATGACTCTATTAATAATATTAGAAATACTAGAAATATTAATTCAAGTGTCAGAGACTTGAGTGACAATCATTGATTTCCTTACAATGCTCTTTTGGTTAAAATAAAGATAGAATTGTATTTTTGAAGTGCTCAATAATATTTTAAACATATATGTGATAAAGCAAAAGATTTCACAGTGTTTAAAACTCCAGTTTTCAACTCATGCACTTTAACCCTGATGTTGTTTATTCTTCAAATTATTAAACATTTTCATTTCTGTTAGATGAAGTGACAATTATATTATTTGTCTTTTATTAGCTCTTCTTAAGACCTCCTAAGAAAAAGTGAAAACTCTCCTTCTGCAGCAGAGAACAAGTTGGCCAGTTTGTCAAAATTTTAAGCATCACTAGTTGAAATATTCTACTTATCAGAGTTTTCTTATGACATCTGCCAAAAATTTAAGTTATTTTACATCTATATTACAAGGAAAAAATCTAGAAGGAATCAGAGGGAAAAAATTGTCACTGTTGAATTATCCATGCATATATTGTTGGCACATAGTAGATGCTTGATAAAATTTGTTGAATGAATAGATGGCCTATGGACTAATCTCAATTTAGGATTATCTAAACTTGTTTGCATACTGACTCTAGAAGCTGGGTAAAACTTAACTTCAGTCTAAAATGATTTGAGAGCCAAGACACATGTGTTAATGTAGTGTATTAAACACTGTGACCTCATCCACGAACTAGAGATAAATGTCACATCAAGCCATTCAAGCAGAAATTCTTGTTCTTTAGGCAGTAACTCTGGGAGGGGAAGAAATGATGAAATAGATCAAATCCCCTATCTTTCACATTGCAGAGTAGCTGCAATTCCTAATAGTGAGGCTCAGCAGCTTTTGGGCTGATCAGGCTATTTTGGTGCTTTTATCAAGAGAAAATTTTGACAGTCTTGGCTTGCAATTTAACCTCCTTCAGAACTGTTACAATCTGGTGGGGGAATATCCACAGAATACTAAACATCTATCTTATTTTACAACCAGCCATTCTCTCATAAATAATAGCTGTATTTCATGCATGATCCTTTTTGTTCTGTTGCTGCAGAAGCAGCCAAGTAGGCAACAGAGGAAGCAAAAGTAAACTAACATATTCCCAGTTCTCTTGCCATCACTGATGAAAATGTCTGTTATGCTTATGATGATCCAAAAGACATCACAAGAAAAACCGTGCTGGTTCATGTTTTGTAAGGAAAGTGTGTGTAACAGGAGGATGGGACATGGATGTTCAATGTTTGCCTATTGGAAAGAACAAAGCTTGTATGGGAAATGTGTCATAGCTCCCAGGCACGATGCAGTTCATGGACACTAAAAGATGAGCATTTAAAATATTTTAACACCCAGAAGTTGCATTCACCATTTATGTTCTAGTAATGGTTGAATTACTTAGTATATTAAAATCTATTTCTTAAGGAAGATTAGAAAGTATAAACCTTTCTCTCTGTAGATTAGAATGAAATTGGGTTTCAACATATTTGTAAAATTGGTACTAAGAAGATTTATGCTTGTATCCTTTAATCTTTGCTCTCATAAAGCATAGCAAATTCTTTTTCAGGCCTAAAACTTGAAAGCCTAGTGGAAGGTTTTAGCACAGGCACCAGTAAAGCCTCTTCCTTGAGATACGGGCTGTCCTGGTGTTGGATACTAGAATCTTAAAAATGGTTGTGCTGGCTGAAACCATGCAGGGAGATCTTAAAAACTGTTGGGGGAAATTACAGTTATTCTGTCACCTTTAAATTTTTTAAAAAAAACATTGAAAATCCTCTTCCTGATAATTATATATATATGGAAAAGAGCAAATAGTAAAACTAATATTTATTTAGTACTCTATAATTTAAAACGTGAGAAACATTAAGAATTATTTTATTTCTTTGTAAAGACACTTATCAAGAGTAGTTTAAAATAGTGCTTGCCCTTTTTTTCTCATCATGTAATTTGCAGTATGGAGCAAGCATCCTTTCTATGCCTTTGTAAATTGCCATACTACTTTCTAAGTTTGAATCAGCTAGCAACATTTTATCCTTTCAGTGTTCTGAGATATTTCTGATAGTTCGATTATTGTGATGTTTTTGCTAGAGTCGCTTTTTCTGGGAAATCATCTCTCTTTTTGTCACAGCCAATTTATTAGGTTATGTCAGTAACTTTGCCTCCATTAAATTCTCTTGGCTGCAGATCTAAAGTCTGTTTAACAGAAATAGGATCAACATTCCCACACTGTTATTTCTTCTATAATTCACATTTATTCTATCCTAGTTTTTCCTGCAATGGTAGCTCTCTATTTTTTGTTTCTTTGCTGCACTTTCATCTTTGTTGGCTAATTACCTCTTTTTATTATCCTCTTTTGTAAAATATCCTATAGGTTTATCATCTAATACAATATACATATTATGCTGCTGCTGCTGCTGCTAAGTCGCTTCAGTTGTGTCCGACTCTGTGCAACCCCATAGACGGCTCCCCTGTCCCTGGGATTCTCCAGGCAAGAACACTGGAGTGGGTTGCCATTTCCTTCTCCAATGCATGAAAGTAAAAGTGAAACTGAAGTCACTCAGTCGTGTCCGACTCTTTGTGACCCCATGGACTGTGGCCCACCAGGCTCCTCCGTCCATAGGATTTTCCAGACAAGAGTATTATTATGCAAATACTTGTAAATACAATGTTGCTGCCATGTGGCAGATTTAAGGTTTGTTCTTTAGAATTTTCTGGATTTTTTTTTAAATTTTATTTTATTTTTAAACTTTACATAATTGTATTAGTTTTGCCAAATATCAAAATGAATCCGCCACAGGTATACATGTGTTCCCCATCCTGAATATTTTTTTTGATCTGCATTTGGTTGAATCCAAGGATGTAGAACCTGATGACAGGGAGAGCCAAAGGCATATGCTCTATAGACTATGCATTTTGAATGAAATGCCAAGATTGTTCACTGATACATAGTAATATGTGAACTGGACAGATAGCAGCAAAGTTTGTACTGTGTAACTGTACAAAAGGTATATGAGCCACTATTAATACACTGTGGTAACTAAAATTTGAACCCTATTTTTGGTGTTATCTTACTAAGCCCTTGTAACTACACTTTAGGCTTCCCGTGTAGTGGAAGTGTAAAGAACCCACTTGCCAAAGCAGGGTACATAGAGACATGGGTTCAGTCCCTGGGTCAGGAAGATCCCCTGCAGGAGGGCATGGCAATCCACTCCAGTATTCTTGCCTGGAGAATCGCATGGTCAGAGGAGCCTGGCGGGCTACAGTCCGTAAGGTCCCAGAGTCAGATGTGACTGAAGCGACCTAGTATACACGCATACATTTTCTATATGTATGTGCTAATAAGCCTGCCTGTAATAAGTTACATAATTTAAGATGATTTATACCTAAATGATAAGTTATTTTAGGTTCTTTATCGAAAAGGAAAACATTAAATGGTCTACAGTGGAGGTATGTTTTGTTTTCATCCACAGTTATATTGTACAGAATTTGCCTAAATGGAATTTGCCCTTCATGATGAAGATGGTTTGACTTGGCTAGTAGGCTGCTTTTGGGTCAAGGTGTTTTTTTTTTCTTCTTCTTCAACCTTTATATTGTGGAACTTCATATGAACAAATCACCTATAGAGACGGTGAGGTTCTGGGACATTCATTCTTGTTCACTAGGTTAACAAACACTAATTTATATCTGGAGCTTTAGCTACTGTAACTAGTCATCGGCATCTGGAAGAATATTTGGACAAGTTCATTCAGTCAAGGGATGAACACATTTCTTGGAATGTTGCAAAACAAAACATAATAAGAATTAAAGTATTTTTTTCAATGAATAAGTTTATTCAAAAATTTGTTTCTCCGAATTTGAGACATATGTCTCTTTAGATCATGAAAGTGAAAAAGTGAAAGTTGCTCAGTTGTGTCCGACTCTTTGCGACCCAATGAACTATACAGTCTGTGGAAATCTATAGGCCAAAATATTGGAGTGGGTAGCCTTTCCCTCCTCCAGGGGATCTTCCCAACCCAGGGATCAAACCCATCTCCCACATTGCAGGTAGATTCCTTACCAACTGGGCTATTAGGAAAGCCCCATTTGAATCATTACTTATCATCTCATTGGAGTGAAATGAATATTGACAAATTTTGTTTCTAATGCTTATTTGTCAACAATGCATATTATTGACCAAACAATTTATTTTTTAACTCATCCTTTATAAATACTTGAACTTTGTTGTTCCTATAGCAATATTCTGCACATATTTGAAAATAGTCAGCACATAGTAGGTACATATTAAATATTTCTTTATCTTTTCTGTTCCTCTCATTAGTTATTTTTGCTATTTTTGTTGATAATCTCACTTTAAGAGCATTCAGTGTTGCTCCTTGTAGAGATTAGATTTTCAGGGCAATATTCGCAAATCACCCCCTGGATTAGTTTTGTACTGGGAACAGTTGCATCAAGAAGCCATTTAATATTGTTAGGAGTAAGTCTTCATTCATAGGATGAATATTTCCCCTTAAAGAACAACACAGAAAGTGGTATCCTTACATTTGATCCCCAACAGGAGGATATGTTTTAATAACACGTGTAGCTTCTCATCAGTAAATGCACTCTCACTTGTAAATTAAATGACAAAATGCACCAGGAACTAGTTGGGTATTAACTTTTAATACAAGTCCTACATTTAGATGAAATTTTGGATGGGTTGGAAAATTAAAACAGACTACAAATCTCTTTTAAACTAAATTGTCACTCTGTTTCAAAATGAGTGTTCCCACATCATGCTAATAAACTGTACTGTGTCATGTTTATGTTTGAAATCTCATAGGGCTGATTTCAAAACAGCTCTCTCTGGTGGTACACAGATGCAACTCTCAAAGTATTTTATTAACACCGTGTTCCATTTAAGGAGTCCTTTGTGCTCTGTGCTCTTTTTTCTGCTGACCATCTCCTTGTCAATTTTTTTTCCCTCTTATTTCTGGATGATCAACACTTTTGACATTAAAAAAAAAACATATTGGGTTCATGAGGTCTCATAAGAATAATTAGTAATGGAAAGCTATAGTGCTGATTATTTTCCTGTAACTCTCTGAGTATACATTATTTTAAAATGTTGGAATTTCCTTTTCCCAGTTGTAAGCTAATTTTTAAAATTAATATGTAGATCCTCTTTTCTTAATAATGCTAGTGACACACATTTTTTGTTGCTCTATCTAATTACTTATTTAAGGCTGATATAAGAATACCTCCCACAAGACATCACTAATTGTACCTAACCCAGTTATTTCTAGACTGACTTTTGTTATTGTAACATGATTAAAATATCACATTAATTATGCAGAACTTTATAAAATGGAACTCAACAGAGGTAATAAATGCATATTAATAATACCTAAGTTATTAGTCTATATATTTGGTTGAATGAGATGCAGAATATATTTTCAATTCATAGAAATTAACTGTACATTATATATGATAGATGCTGGGAGAAATATCAATAACCTCAGATATGAAGATGACACCATCCTTATGGCAGAAAGTGAAGAGGAACTAAAAAGCCTCTTGATGAAAGTGAAAGAAGAGAAAAAGTTGGCTTAAAGCTCAACATTCAGAAAACTAAGATCATGGCATCTGGTCCCATCACTTCATGGCAAATAGATGGGGAAACAGTGGAAACAGTGTCAGATTTTATTTTTGGGGGCTCAAAAATCACTGCAGATGGTGATTGCAGCCATGAAATTAAAAGACACTTACTCCTTGGGAGGAAAGTTATGACCAACCTAGATAACATATTAAAAAGCAGACATTACTTTGCCAACAAAGGTCCATCTAGCCAAGGCTATGGTTTTTCCAGTGATCATGTATGAATGTGAGAGTTGGACTGTGAAGAAAGCTGAGCACTGAAGAATTGATGCTTTTGAACTGTGGTGTTGGAGAGGACTCTTGGGAGATCAGTCCTGGGTGTTCTTTGGAAGGAATGATGCTAAAGCTGAAACTCCAGTATTTTGGCCACCTCATGCAAAGAGTTGACTCATTGGAAAAGACTCTGATGCTGGGAGGGATTGGGGGCAGGAGGAAAAGGGGATGACAGAGGATGAGATAGATGGCTGGATGGCATCACCGACTCGATGGATGTGGGTTTGGGTGAACTCCGGGAGTTGGTGATGGACAGGGAGGCCTGGCGTGCTGTGATTCATGGGGTCGCAAAGAGTCGGATACGACTGAGTGACTGAACTGAACTGAACTGATATATGATAGCTTTGGGACCAGGGACCAGGTTGATCACTCAAGGTCTACTTTAATAAAAGGTACAGAGAAAGCTTCTGACATAGACATCAGAAGGGGGATGGAGAATGCCCCCCTAGCTATTCTTATCAAGACCTTACATACTTTTTTCAGACCCACTTCCATAACATACATCTTAAGTTAACAAGATTAGAATGAACAATAGAAAGATCTTACCAGATCCACTCCCATAGAAAAGAAAGAAAGTGAAGTCTCTCAGTTGTGTCAGACTCTTTGTGACCCCGTTAACTGTAGCCTGTCAGGCTCCTCTGTCCATGAGATTCTCCAGGTAAGAATACTGGAGAGGGATACATTTTAAGATGACAGGATTATTCAGAAGGTGCTTGCTAAGGAGAAACATGTCTTCGAGCAAGATACATTGTTATATTGACTAAGACAAAGCAATGTAGAAAAGAACTTTTGTCCTTTTCTCCTTGAGAGACCCAGACCCCTTTCTCCTCCTTGGGAACCCTGGACTTCTTATCAACCTATCTAGGAGTTGACTCTCATTTACAGTTATTTTCTTTAATCTTGTCCAACTAAAAACAAGGAAAAAAATTTAAGGGTTAACCAGGATTCAAAATCCTTTCCTTTAATTTTATTTTAGCTTCATAATCTAATTTGAATTAGTATTTGGTACATTGGAAAGTTCCAGAGATATTCTAATTTTTTTGGACTTGAGTTTTCATTTAACAAAACAAGTAGAAATGAATGTTTGGAAAACTAAAGTTTTAGGAGAATTTCCTAGTGGTTAAGTGGTTAAGACTCTCAGCTTTCAATGCAAGGGGCTGTGGTTCCATCCATGGTCTGGGAACTATTACATCTTCTTTATCCATTCACATCTTCTTTATCTATTTATCTGTTGATGGACACTTAGATTGCTTCCATACCTCAGCTGTAATAAATAAGACTTCTGTGAACACTGGGGTGCATGTTTCAGTTTGAGTTAGTGCTTTTATTTTTTAATATATATATATATATATATATATATATACACACACACACTCACTTGTGGAATTTCTGGGTTATCAAGTAACAGGGATGATAAAATACCATTTATAAATATGAATTTTTAATTAAGCATGTTTTTCTCCAAATGATTTCTGAAAAAAAAAATGGAAATCTGGAATAAGTGATGATAGAACATAAGGAAATAAAATAAGTGGTGAAGACATGATTTAAACAATTAAATCATGACTCAGGGGAATATTAAGCAAAGTGTGTGAATGTAAAGGACCTAAGGTATGTCTTGTCAGAACGCGAACAGCATCTCTAATTAAATGAAAGTTAAGAAAATCTACAGAATGAAAATGGTTGAAGTCCAGTCAGTCACCAGGAAACCCTCAAAAATAGCATAGAAACATTATATTTCAGATATTAATAATATATTTAATAATGAATATGGGATAGGGTTTTACTGTTTTATAAACAGAAGACTTTTGTACTGATTTTTGTACTCTGTACTACAGTACAGAGCAGAGTATACAGATTAGATTTGTAGGGTTTCAACACACTGCAAAACAACCATATAAAACAACCTCTGAGACAGTGTTAAAGATGGCATTTGGTTAAAAGCATAACAAATGAAAACAGACAAATCCAACATTGCTTAAGGTATTATCACCACAAATAACCATTTATTACATGTGATTCATTCTGGAATTACCATTGTTCTCTATATCCTTGGCTTTTCTTATCAAGTTGATCTCCCTATGCCCAACATAATAAATCGAAAATGTTTAAACTATAGGACAATTAGGCATGGATATTTTTTTTTTCAAAATTAAATCAAAAACTCCTTTTACCACCACTATTGCCCTATAAGAATATCTCATATTGTTAGATTTATTGGCAGAGGTTTAGTGGTTTGTTAATCAAAAGTTACTATACTTTTTTTTGCAAAATAATGAAAATCATTCCATTAGATTTCATAACAAGATCATACAACTAATCATAGGTTTATTTATTATGCAGCAGTACATGAGGTCATAACTAATATAACCAAATACTCTTCACAAAGAGGTTAAATTGTCCTTCTACTGATCCTTTTGCTATCCTTTCAGAACATAAACTGTATTTGTCGACTACCATCCTAATGGGCAACTGATTCTAATGCTTTGCCTAAGCAATGATAATTTGCTTCTATATTTAATTCCTTCTGAAATCCCAAATTGTTTTATTGATTTTGATTTGTTAATTCTCTTTAATGTAGAAGTGGTCATAACTAACT
The DNA here is from genome assembly GCF_003369695.1 of Bos indicus x Bos taurus. Classification (NCBI taxonomy): domain Eukaryota; kingdom Metazoa; phylum Chordata; class Mammalia; order Artiodactyla; family Bovidae; genus Bos; species Bos indicus x Bos taurus. The sequence continues at coordinate 40,112,955 of NC_040087.1, read as the reverse complement.
GAAAACAGCATTAGACTGAAAACTAACAATTCATAGGTAAACAGTGTACTAAATGGCTAATCAGAGTGACACATGGCTAACCAAAGTGACCTTTGGACTTTGACTACTAGGCAAAATATGGTGCAAATATGGCATGTGTCCATTGGACTTGGAATTGCTGAAAGGTTTCACTCAAATAACTTTTTATACATTTGCCATTAAATTTATAAAATTGATGTTATGATATCTATATGAAATATATAGATAGGAATAAAATATTTATCACAGCTTAGGGGTCAATAGATTAAAATTTTGAGAGCTTTGATAATAATTTAGAAAATGATAAAATCATGTTTTAAATTACCATATATTCTGTTATTATACCAAGATAATGCTTTTTTTCCATTTAAGAAAACTCATTTAGAAACCATTTTATGTTTCATTCATTTCATTATATTTTTAAGTGATAAATAAGAATAGATTTCTGAATATTTTAATATCTTAGTATGGTATTTTCTTTCCTATCTATATCCTAAATGCCTAGTCTTTTGGTCTCTTCAGAAACTCTTAATTCCAACTCCTTTACACTGACGCTTAGTGCTTATCTAACATATTTTAGGGTCATGGTTATTATAGTACTTACATGTGAATTTCATTAACTACCCATGAGTCTTGGGATTTTCTCACTATCATATAATGACATTTCTTAGTTTCTTATTTATAGACCAGATCTAGACTGGCTACTGCAGAAATAATAATCTAATAATAATAATCTAATCCAATCTGCAGTACACTATTGCTTTCTGATTTATTGGAATGTTATAAAAGATTTAGATGTAAAGGTAAAGAGGGGCTTTAGATCATAAATGGTACTTTATTTTGATAACCCTGCCTCAATCTTTTCTAATAAAGCACATAATGAAATAAAGCAATATAATTCATCAAATACATATTGAATTTCTAGAACTTTCAAGATGCTATGTTTATACTTTATGAAGATAAGACATGTTTCTTCCATCAAGAGGCTTGAAGTCCAATGGGAAGATGAGGTATTGTACAGAAAGAGCTATAACAAAAGCCTTTTTTTTTTATTTTATAAAATTCACAAGTTGAAAAGATTATGGAAGGTACATATATGAGGCATGTTTGAGCTTTGATAGAGTTTGCCACTTTACGGCCAGCAAGATTTAGACAGGTAGAAGGAGAAGAACACTGTAGGAAGAACAAGTACATAGTTGAAAAGCATGTACCTTTTTTGAGAGCAGTGGGTTGGTTCAAATCCTCCAAGAGAAGAAGACAAGGTAGAAAATGATCTACAATAGATTTGTTGAAGGGTAAAGGGAAGGGAGGGCTTTCCAGGTGGTGTTAGAGATAAAGAACCCACCTGCCAATGCAGGAGACATAAGAGACACAGGTTCGATCCCCGGGTCGGGAAGATCCCATGGAGGAGGAAATGGCAACACAGTCCAGCACTCTTGCCTGAAGAATCTGTGGATAGAGGAGCCTGTCAGGATACAGTCCATAGGGTTGTAAAGACTAGGATATGACTGAAGAGAACTTAGCATATATGCAAAGGGGACGGAACTGGAAAAGGCAGGGAGAGCATGAGACCAGTACAGGTCTCAAGCTTGGGAAAAAAAGAGGTAAGGGAGGATTAGATAGAGGAGGCTCAGGGAACAGTGCAGGTCTGAGGAAAAATTTGGCCATGTTGATGGTTACAATAGGAGTCAAGGTACCAAGGCTGGTTAACCTGGCATTCTTAGACTTTGGTGGAAAGCAATGTGGGGAATGTGGCTTCAGGATTTATGGCTGGTCACTGAAGGCTCTGCCCAATTATGGCTCCTGAAAAGTGTTTAAAGGAGACGCACACTGATAGCATTGTCCATTGATATCACAGACATCTGCAGGTAATTCAAATAGCTTCATTGGCTGGAACATATAAGGCAGGGAGGGAGTAGAGACTTCATTATGAGGGGCCTAAAATGTCAATTTGGAATGTGTACTTTATCTAATAGAAAGACACTGAAAAGTTTTGAAGTATCATTTAGAAAGAATTAATTTTTGAAACTATATCTAAATTAATGCATATATGATAGATTTTTTTAAAGGGTGCAAATTGGCTAGACTAACATTATACACTGTACTAATTCAATTAGAAAAAAATGCACCCTAAATGTTGGCTGATTCATATTGAGGTTTGACAGAAAATAGCAAAATTCTGTAAAGCAATTCAGTTCAGTTCAGTTCAGTTCAGTCGCTCAGTCACGTCTGACTCTTTGCGACCCCATGGACTGCAGAACACCAGGCCTCCGTGTCCATCGCCAACTCCCAGATGGCTTCCTTAGCCATCTTCCTCAAGTAAGTGGGCCTTGAGTAAGGCCAGCTTACTCAAACTCATGTCCATTGAGTTGGTGATGCCATCCAACCATCTCATCCTCTGTCACCCCCTTCTCCTCCTACCTTCACTCTTTCTCAGCATCAGGGTCTTTTCAAATGATCAGTTCTTCAGATCAGGTGGACAAAGTATTGGAGTTTCAGCTTCAGCACCAGAACTTCCAATGAATTTCAGTATTGATTTCCTTTGGGATGGACTGGTTGGATCTCCTTGCAGTCCAAGGGACTCTCAAGAATCTTCTCCAACACCACAGTTCAAAAGCATCAATTCTTCAGCGCTCAGCTTTCTTTATAGTCCAACTCTCACATCCATACATGACTACTGGAAAAACCATAGCTTTGACTAGATGGAACTTTGTTGGCAAAGTAATATCTCTGCCTTTTAATAAGCTGTCTAGGTTGGTCATAACTTTTCTTCCAAGGAGCAAGCATCTTTTAATTTCATGGCTGCAGTCACCATCTGCAGTGATTTTGGAGCCCCCCAAAATAAGATCTCTCACTGTTTCCACTGTTTCCACTGTATCCCCATCTATTTGCCATGAAGTGATGGGACTAAGATTGCTGGAAGAAATATCAATAACCTAAAGTATGCAGAGGACACCACCCTTATGGCAGAAAGTGAAAAAGAACTGAAGAGCCTCTTGATGAAAGTGAAAGAGGAGAGTGAAAAAGTTGGCCTAAAGCTCAACGTTCAGAAAACAAAGATCATGGCACCTGGTCTCATCACTTCATGGCAAATAGATGGGGAAACAGTGGAAGCAGTGGCTGACTTTATTTTTCTGGGCTGCAAAATCACAACAGATGGTGATTGTAGCCATGAAATTAAAAGACGCTTACTCCTTGGAAGGAAAGGTATGACCAACCTAGACAGCATATTAAAAAGCAGAGACATTACTTTGCCAACAAAGGTCCATCTAGTCAAGGCTATGGTTTTTCCACTGGTCATGTATGGATGTGAGAGTTGGACTATGAAGAAAGCTGAGCACAGAATAATTGATGCTTTTGAACTGTGGTGTTGGAGAAGACTCTTGAGAATCCCTTGGACTGCAAGGAGATCCAACCAGTCCATCCTAAAGAAGATCAGTCCTGGGTGTTTGCTGGAAGGACTGACTGATGCTAAAGCTGAAACTCCAGTACTTTGGCCATCTGATGTGAAGAGCTGACTCATTTGAAAAGACCCTGATGCTGGGAAAGATTGAGGGTAGGAGGAGAAGGGGACAACAGAAGATGAGATGGTTTTATGGCATCACCGACTTGATGGACATGGGTTTGGGTGAACTCCAGGAGTTGGGGATGGACAGGGAGGCCTGGCGTGCTGTGTTTCTGGGATCTCAAAGAGTCGGACGTGATTGAGCAAGTGAACTGAACCGAACTGAACTGATGGGGCCAGATGCCGTGGTCTTACTTTTCTAAATGTTGAGCTTTAAGCCAACTTTTTCACTCTCCTTTTTCACTTTCATCAAAAGGCTCTTTAGTTCTTTTCCACTTTCTCCCATAAGGAGAAAGTGTTATCTGCACATTTGAGATTATTGATATTTCTCCCAGCAATCTTGATACCAGCTTGTGCTTCCTCCAGCCAAGCGTATCTCATGATGTACTCTGCATATAAGTTAAATAAGCAGGGTGACAATATACAGCCTTGAAGTATCTTTCCCTATTTGGAACCAGTCTGTTGTTCCATGTCCAGTTCTAACTGTTGCTTCCTGACCTGCATACAGATTTCTCAAGAGGCAAGTCAGGTGGTCTGGTATTCCCATCTTTTCCAAAGTTCATTGAAGTTCACACAGTCAAAGGCTTTGGCATAATCAATAAAGCAGAAGTAGATATTTTTCTGGAACTCTCTTGCTTTTTTGATGATCCAATGGATGTTGGCATTGTGATCTCTGCTTCCTCTGCCTTTTCTAAATCCAGCTTGTATATCTGGAAGTTCAGGTTCATGTACTGTTGAAGCCTGGCTTGGAGAGTTTTCAGCATTACTTTGATAGCGTGTGAGATGAGTGCAATTGTGTGGTAGTTTGAGCATTCTTTGGCATTGCCTTTCTTGGGGATTGGAATCAAAATTGACCTTTTCCAGTCCTGTGGCCACTATGGAGTCTTCCTAATTTGCTGGCATATTGAGTGCAGCACTTTCACAGCATCATCTTGTAGGATTTGAACTACCTCAGCTGGAATTCTATCACCTCCACTAGCTTTGTTCATACTGATGGTTCCTAAGGCCCACTTGACTTCAGATTCCAGGATGTCTGGCTCTTTGTGACTTTTTTTTTCATATCATTCTTCTGTGTATTCTTGCCACTTCTTCTTAATATCTTCTGCTTCTGTTAGGTCCATACCATTTCTGTCCTTTATTGTGCCCATCTTTGCATGATATGTTCCCTTTATCTCTAATTTTCTTGAAGAGATCTCTAGATTTTTGCATTCTATTGTTTTCCTCTATTTCTTTGCATTTATCTCTGAGGAAGGCTTTCTTATCTCTCCTTGCTATTCTTTGGAACTCTGCATGCAAATGGGTATATCTTTCCTTTTCTCCTTTGCCTTTAGCTTCTCTTCTAATCATGGCTGTTTGTAAGGCCTCCTCAGACAACCATTTTGCCTTTTTGAATTTCTTTTCCTTTGGGATGGTCTTGATCCCTGCCTCCTGTACAATGTCATGAACCTCAGTCCATAGTTCATCAGGCACCCTGTCTGTCAGATATAATCCCTTGAATCTATTGGTTACTTCTACTGTATAATCATAAGGGATTTGATTTAGGCCATTCCTGAATGGTCTAGTGGCTTTCCCTACTTTCTTCAATTTAGGTCTGAATTTGGCAATAAGGAGTTCATGATCTGAGTCACAGCCAGCTCCCGGCCTTGTTTTTGCTGACTGTATAGAGCTTCTCCATCTTTGGCTGCAAAGAATATAATCAATCTGATTTTTATGTTGACCATCTGGTGATGTCCATGTGTAGAGTCTTCTCTTGTGTTGTTGGAACAGGGTGTTGGCTATGATCAGTGTGTTCTCTTGGCAAAACTCTATTAGCCTTTGTCCTGCTTCATTCTTTACTCCAAGGCCAAATTTGCCTGTTACTCCAGGTATTTCTTGACTCCCTAATTTTGCATTCCACTCCCCTATAATGAAGGGGCCATGTTTTTTGGGTATTAATTCTAGATGGTCTTGTAGGTCTTCATAGAACCATTCAATGTCAGCTTCTTCAACATCACTGTTTGGGACATAGACTTGGATACTATGATAGTGAATCGTTTGCCTTGAAACAGAGATCATTCATTTTTGAGATTGCATCCAAGTACTGCATTTTGGACTTTTTTTTTTTTTTTTTACCATGATGGCTAGTCCATTTCTTCTAAGGGATTCTTGCCCTCAGTAGTAGATGTAATGGTCGTCTGAGTTAAATTCAACCATTCCAGTCCATTTTAGTTCACTCTTGCCATCTCTTGTTTGACCACTTCCAAATTTGCCTTGATTCATGGACCTAACATTCCAGTCTCCTATGCAGTATTGCTCTTTACAGCATCAGACTCACTTCCATCACCAATCACATCCACAACTGGGTTCTTTTTTTGCTTTGGCTCCATCTCTTCATTCTTTCTGGAGTTATTTCTCCACTGATCAGATTTAAATCTAGATTTCTCAAAGAATGTCAATGTCATCATTCATTTAGCCATTTAAAAATAGTTAATGAGCATCTACTATGTGCCAAATACTATTTTAGAGAATACATCAGAGAAGAAAAAGGAGAACAATTCCTTTTAAAATGGAGTTTACATTTGATTGGATAAGGCTGAAAACAAAAGTAAGAGTTTTACCAAGCAGTGCTAAGTCTTATAAAAAAATTAGGTGGAAAGTGCAGAAGATATGAGAGGAACCAGGGAGGTGAGGAGATTAGCTGTTCTTTTAAAAAATGTGATCACAGACAACTCATCAAAAAGATATTTGGAAGTCATGTGTATGTCTTCTTTGGAGAAATGTCTGTTTAGGTTGTTCCCCCATGTTTCGATTGGGTTGTTTGTTTTTCTGGTATTGAGTTGTATGAGCTGCTTGTATATTTTGGAAATTAATCCTCTGTCAGTTGTTTCATTTGTTATTATTTTTCCCATTCTGAGGGTTGTCTTTTTACCTTGCTTATAGTTTCCTTTGCTGTGCAGAAGCTTTTAAGTTTAAGCATGCCCCACTTGTTTACTTTTCCTTTTATTTCCATTACTCTAGGAGGTGGGTCATAGAGAATCTTGCTTTAATTTATGTCATCGAGTGTTTTGCCTATGTTTTCCTCTAAGAGTTTTATATTGAAAAGATGCTCAGCATCACTCGTTATTCAGTTCAGTTCAGTTCAGTCGCTCAGTTGTGTCCGACTCTTTGTGACCCCATGAATCGCAGCATGCCAGGCCACCCTGTCCATCACCAACTCCCGGAATTCACTCAGACTTATGTTCATCGAGTCAGTGATGCCATCCAGCCATCTCATCCTCTGTTGTCCCCTTCTCCTCCTGCCCCCAATCCCTCCAAGCATCAGAGTCTTTTCAAATGCGTTATTAGGGAGATGCAAATCAAAACTACAATGAGATATTGCCTCACACCGGTCAGAATGGCTCTCATCAAAAGTCTACAAACAATAAACGCTGGTGAGGGTGTGGAGAAAAGGGAATGCTTTTGCACTGTTAGTGGGAATGTAAATTGATACAGCCACTATGGAAGACGGTATGGAGATTCCTTAAAGAACTAGGAACAAAAGCACCAAATGACCCAGCAATCTCACTCCTAGGCATATACCCTGAGCAAACCAAAATTGAAAAAGACTCATGTATCACATTGTCCATTGCAGCACTACTTACAATAGTTAGAACATGGAAGCAACCTAGATGTCCATAGACAGATGAATGGATAAAGTAATTGTGGTATATATACACAATGGAATATTATTCAGCCATAAAAAGGAACACATTTGAGTCAGTTCTAAATGAGGTGGATGAATCTAGAGCCTATTATACAGAGTGAAGTAAGTCAGAAAGAGAAAAATAAATTTTGTATACTAACACATATATACGGAATCCAGAAAAATAGTAGTGAAGAATTTATTAGCAAGGCAGCAATGGAGAAACGGACATAGAGAATAAACTTATGGACATGGGGAGAGGGAAGGAGAGGGTGAGATGTATGGAGAGAGTAACATAAACACTTACATTACAATGTGTAAAATAGATAGCCAAGGGAAATTTGCTTTATGTCTCAGGAAACTCAAACAAGGGCTCTCTATCAACCTAGAGGGGTGAGATGGGGAGGGAGATGGGAGGGAGGTTCAAAAGGGAGGGAATATATGTATATCTATGGCTGATTCATGTTGAGGTTTGATAGAAAAAAACAAAATTCTGTAAAGAAATTATCCTTCAACTAAAAATTAAATCAATTAAAAAATAACAAAAACCAACAAAAAAAGACATTTGGAAAAAATAACCATGCAGAAATACGAGAGGAAGCAGGCAAATGGGACCTGAGGTACAGTGCAGGACAGAGGGAAAGCAACAAGGGGAAAAGCAAGGCCCGGAGTAAGAGTGTTCCCAACATTTTCACTAAACAGCATGGGGCCAAGGAGGCTGCAGAAAAGAGTGACAGGAAAGTGGCCAGAAGCACTGCCAAGGATTAATCAGCGATGATGAGTAGGGGGTGTGGGCAGTTATCTTTTGGACATTGCATAAAATTAAAGGTCACTGATACTTTGAACAGAGAAGTGACATGATTTCACACTGATCTTCATTCTGCTCACTCTTTTGCAAATAGGCTGTAGGAGAGCAAATTCAGAAACAGGAAAACTTCACGTGAGCATTTTCCAATTACAGGTGAGTGAAGTTAGCAACAGACAGAGTAGGAAGAATTCAGACTCTGGATAATAATCAGGCATAATTAAACCCTGCTACCTGCCGTGAATATGTATATTTACTTCTCGAAGTTGGAAGCAATGGTAATAAACATATGTCCTCTGTCATTCTGAATAGGAAAATTCAACTCTATGTAGTGCCTGTATTGAGTGTAACTGGCAGACTGTTTTGAATAAGATGTACTATCATTTCTCTTCCTGTAATCTCCAGAAAAACTGTTTTATTTCACAAAGTTGTAGGATCACTTTTATTAATAGTTTTATACAAACTAAAGCAGACTTTGCAGATGCTGATTCATCTGTCAAAAACAGTTTCTCTTCCTCAAAGTTTAGCTCTTGGTTTAAATATCCCCTCAGCTGAGAAGTTACATGTCTGCATTTCCACTCTGCTCCCATACCCCTTTCTCTCTCTCTCTTTTTAAAAAATTAATTAATTTATTTTAATTGGAGGCTAATTAATTTACAATATTGTGGTGATTTTTGCCGTATTTCTCTTTTATCTGCTATCGCACCTATGTGTTGTAGTGCTTGCCAGTTTAAACATCTGCCTTCCTCTTAGCCAATAGCCCTTTCCATGGAATGAAATTTCTTCTGCTATTTCATTATACAGCCATTTGATAAACCAAACAATGATGAATGTTTCTAGTCATTCTTATATTGAAAAGGCATAGCTTCTCACAAACTTATGAAACACCATCATTTCCACAAACTCAGATGCCTGTTATCCTAAATCTCTTCATATGAACTCTCTCTTCAATTGGAGGTTTGCATTTATCTCTGTTTATTAAAGATCTGTAGCTGAAATAATTCAGGTAAGGCACTGAGATCAGTATATGGCACATAGAAAGTTCCCCCTCCCCCCACTGCTATGTCATAATGACTCTATTCATTATACTCGGCTTCTTTTTTAGAATGGTTGGAAGAATAGATGTTGTAAGTGGAGTACTTTAGACAATCCACATTTATTTCCTTGAATGTTTCTTTTTTCTTTAAATGTTTATTTTGATTTAGATTCAACCTTCTTATTGTGAAAATCACTCATATTACTGCTTTGCGAATATTTTTGTCAATTCTTTCCAAATTCTTTCTAAATTTATAGAATTACATGATGGTACTAAACAGTACTCCACTAAGTAGAGTAGGATTTTCCAACAGTTTTCACATATTATGATACATAGTTATTTATTTCTATTATTACTTGTAGTGGTAATAGTATTGTTATTCACTTGTTACTTTCTTAATAAATAAAAAGCACATTTGAACAATTATAAAGAGTATTCAAATAGAAAAGATAAATGGATATTGTTGAAAAGATTTTTAAATCTGAAGCAGAGAATATATCAGACTATGTCTAAAAATAAGAAAGAGCATAGACATAAATATATACAGATGATGAGTAAGTGGAGTACTGTAAGAAGGTGTGATGGAATTTTAACTAGATGTGAAAATAGATGGAACAAGGTTATGAAACTGAAAAACACCTGCCATAATGAAGAAAGCATTACTGAAGCCTCTGTCCCTCTGGAAGAAGGCATCTTTACTACAGAGAAGCTAGAGCTAGAGATGACAAAGCAGGTATAGGAAAGCTTCCTAGGTCCTCCACCCTCCTCCCTTATGAGATCCAGGTTTTAAAAATCCAATTTTTCCTTTAAAACAATTAGTTGAATTAACTCAAATGTTATACGATATAAGACAAGTAGGAATTTAAAAGTAGGAAGAGTATAAAAAGGAATGCCCTAGAATCCTCTTGTACCCTACCCATTGAGCATGAATAAAAACTACATCTGTCAAAGTATTTTTCACTTCATGTTTATGTAAAATCAAACTATTCCCAGTTCCTTTCCTCTTCTTTCTTTCCCTCTTTCATAACTGACTTCAGTAACCTTCCTCTTTATGCACCCACAATAAAACAACAACCATGTTCCCCAAGGAAAAACAAATGTACTAAATTGAGAACTTTTCAGCAAAATGAACTCCTTCATAAAAGAGAGCTAAAAGTAGAAAATGATACATGTGGGTGGATTACACTCCTTGGCGTCCTGAAATACTTTCATCATTTGGAGATCTGCTTCTAAGCATTTTATTTGAAACAAGATGTTGCATTGTTTTTTCTTGTCTACATCACACTAATACACTAAGGTATTGCAAATGGGCATGCACCTGACAACTGATTCATTCCCCATTGGGAAAATGCATGGCACCTAAAAATGTCTACACTAAGGACAAGCAAATCCTGGCTCCAGGTCAGGTTTATAGTGTCTGATCAGGTATCAGGGGATTCTGTTCTCAAGTGTAAGAATAAAATATGTTGAGAAGCATAGTCCTCATAAAAGCATTTCCTTTTCTTTGTTTTGAGTCCAAAGCAATCTTTTATATATTAATACTAATGAGGCTGCACTCTTGCTCACTTCCTTTTTATTCTGATATTATACATCACACATTAAAGAAACATTAGACTACAGTACAACCTTCAAATCGTTTCTCATTTTTGCCAGACGTTTATATTTTTACAGTTGAGTAGAATGCCGTCTATGGGGTCTCACAGAGTCAGACACGACTGAAGCAACTTAGCAGCAGCAGCAGCAGAAGTATTCTATAGTACCTGTCTTTGAGTTTCCTTCTCCTGGATAAACTTATAAATGAAACTACCTGCAGATACATCAGGGAATCAATATCCTCTAGGTTGGGTTTCAAGATAAAACTACCTTGTATCAAATTTTATTCTGTAACATTTGCTATTAAAGGGAGGTAGGGAGATAGGTATACACACACACACACACACACACACATACACACACATATATATATATAGAGAGAGAGAGAGAATTTCATTTCCATAAAATAAAAGAATACGGAGTAAGTCTTGCATTGGGACATTGCTATATTGCAACACTGGAACCCAGAAGTTAAAGTCTAAAATCTCCCACCAGAAATTAAGAGCACATTAAAGCAACTCAATAAATGAATTATATTAGAAGTCCTTCATTTTTGTGGAAATGAAAAAAATAGTTTTATATTTAAAACCAGAGTGTTTCATGTAATATATATGTCTGTGTATGCAGTTGCTCAGTCACTTCCAACTCTGTGACTCCACAGACTGTAGACCTCCAGGCTCCTCTGTCCATGGGATTTCCCAGGCAAGAATATGGAGTGGGTTGTTATTTCCTTCTCAAGGGGATCTTCCTGTCCCAGGGATAAAACGCACATCTCCTGCTTGGCAGGCAGATTCTTTACTACTGAGCCACCTGGGAAGATTTAATGGCATATTAATCCACTAGCCATCAAAAAAGTTTCCAATTGTGTCCAGTAACTTTCATGTTTTTTTCTTGTTGTTTATAATATGTAGTCCCATGCTTTTCTGCAACATCTCTTGTCTTTCTTCCTAATTTGTAAACCCCTTGTTTACAAATAAGGTCATAAAGAATATTTTCATCAACTATAGCATAATCTCTAGTGGAATAATATGACATATTTAGTTCTTTGCAATTTCATACAGTTAAATTAATTGAATATATACATTTCTGTAATAGCAAATTTTAAGTCATTGATGGCATGAACCAAAAGTAGCTTATATTGATATATGCCTTGATGTTTACTGTCAGATCATATGACTCAATATTCATCTGGTAAAAAATATACATATATCTTTGATAAATTATTTTCCAAAATTTAATTTGTCAACTTTAAACAATCTAACATATGATCATTTGAGTATACTCTGTGACCATCACTTTCCATTGAAGTCTGGAACCCTATGCTGCTTGGTATATGCAGTTTCATCATAATATTATTGAAGATTTACTATAGTTGAGGACGCCAATAGGAGCACCTCCTTGGATAATCATCTAGACCCATCTATTTCAACTTTATTCTGGGGCAGGCTTTCTCAAATTGTGAGTCCAGATGACTTAAATAAGAATGAAATTGGTTACTTTATAAAAATTGAAATCCTTAGGCCACACCCCAGATCCTTTGGGCACAGATATCCACAAATTTGCAATTTTAACAGGCCCCTTGTGTGATTATTGAATGTCTAAAACCTAAAAATCACTGCTGTATGACCTGAATTTTAGAGACTCATATGAGCATCTATAAATGTGCTTGTGTAGAACCAAATCACTTTCTTCGAAAAACTTACTATTCATTTTTGCATGTGGTCAAACATTATTTTACTTTTTTTGTTGGATGTAAAAAAATTAAGGCAGAGAGAATTATCTTGTATACAATCAGCACTTAATAGATATTTCTAATGCAGTACAAATCCTGAGATTTATTTAAAATTTTAATATACATTGTTTAATATTACATACCAGAACATATTCTCATTTGTGTTCTGTTATATAATTTCAGAATATTTACCATAGCACCACTGCTAGTTTTCTGAAATAAGTTACAAAAGAAATTTCCTCCCTGCCCCTTGGATTACAGCATGTAGAACCTTGTCCTCCACTGTCAGCAAGACAAGCTTGATTCCTTAATGTGAACACGTGGAAGCAAACAACAGGTCACTCCAAATGATATTTGAGAGGTATCTCTCAACAGTCTGAAACGAGTCTTAAGTGAAATTTGTAGCTTTTACTAGAAAACCAATTTCATTATTAATATTGTGACTGGCAAATTTACTAAGATTTATGGGCTAACAGGATATTGAATCATATGTTTTTTAAACATTTTCATACTATTGGATAGTTTGTCTTAATTTTTCTTGATATATACTTATATGCTTTATTTTTAAAGAAAATTTCTTAAAAGGTTGCTAAAGGTCACTTAATTATTAGGTTGGTACAAAAGCAATATGATTTTGGAATGTGAATTTTAAATCACTAGAACTAGACTCCAGCACATCTTTATTAATCAAAATAAGAACCATTATAATCAACATACTTTTGCCAATGAGAAATATGTTTATTTATTCCTAGCATAAAGATCCATACTTCAGGATTCAAAGAACTCTTGTAAAGCATCTGCTGGTTGGGGAAGCATTTTCCCTGTAAAAAGTTGTTGAGATGCTTGAAAAAGTGGTAATCTGTTGGTGGGAGGTCTGGTGAAAATCGCAGATGAGGCAAAACTTTGTAAACCAATTTGTTTAACTTTTGAAGTGTTGGTTGTACAACCTATGGTTGGGCATTGTTGTGGAGAAAAATTGGGCCCTTTCTGTTGACCAATTTTGGCTGCAGGCATTGCAGTTTTCAGTATGTCTTATCAATTTGTGGAGCATACTTTTCAGATGTAATGGTTTCACCAGGATTCAGAAGCTGTAGTGGATCAGACTAGCAGCAGACCACCAAACAGTGAAACAGTGACCATGACCTTTTTTTTTTTTTTTTTTTTTGGTGCAAGATTGGCTTTGGGAAGTGTTTTGGAACTTCTCCATCCAATCACTGAGCTGGTCATCATTGGTTGTCATCTAAAATCCACTTTACGTCACATGTCACAATCTGATTGAAAAATGGTTTGTTGTTATTGCATAGAAGAAGAGATGATGTCATTTCAAAACAGTTTTCTGATTTGCAGTCAGGTCATGTTTTTGTTCAGTTGTTCAGTCATCTCCAATTCTTTGTGACCTCATGGACTGCAGCATGCCAGGCTTCCCTGTCCTTCACAATCTCCCGGAGTTTGATCAAACTCATGTCCATAGAGACAATGATGCCATCCAACGACCTCATCCTCTGTCACCCCCTTCTCCTCCTGCCTTCAGGTTTTCCCAGCATCAGAGACTTTTCTAGTGAGTCAGCTTTTTGCATCAGGTGGCCGAACTATTGGAGCTTCAGCATCAGTCCTTCCAATGAGCTTTTAGGGCTGATTTCCTTTAGGATTGACTAATTTGATCTCCTCACAGTCCAAGGGACTCTCAAGAGTCTTCTCAAATACCACAGTTCAAAAGTATCAATTCTTCTGTGCTCAGCCTTCTTTATGGCCCAGCTTTCACATACATACATGACTACTGGAAACCATAGCTTTGACAAGACAGAATTTTGTCAGCAATAGATCTCTCTGCTTTTTAATATACTGTCTAGTTTTGTCATAACTTTTGTTTCAAGGAGCAAGTATCTTTTAATTTCATGGCTGCAATCACTGCCTGTAGTGATTCGAGAGAAAAAAATTTCCCCATATATTTGCCAGGAAGTGATGGGACTGGATGCCATAATCTTTGTTTTTTGAATGTTAAGTTTTAAGCCAGTTTTTTCACTCTCTTCTTTCACTTTCATCAAGAGGCTCTTTAGTTCCTCTTTGCTTTCTGTCATAAAGGTGGTATTATCTGCATATCTGAGTTTATTGATATTTCTCCCAGGAATATTAATTTCAGCTTGTGCTTCATCCAGCCAGGCATTTCGCATGATGTACTCTGCATATAAGTTAAATAAGCAGTGTAACAATATACAGCCTTGACATACCCCCTTCCCAGTTTGGAACCAGTTTGTTATTCTAGGTCCAGTTCTAATTGTTGCATCTTGATCTGCATATAGGTTTCTCAGGAGGCAGGTAAACTGGCCTGGTATTTCCATCTCTTTGTTGTTTCCTAGAGTAAGAGAAGATGACACTTCAAAATGATTTTTTGTTTGATTTGTGGTCAGTTCATGAGGCACCAACTTAATGAGCTTTTTCACCTTTCCAATTTTCTTCAAATGCTGAATGACTGTAGAATGGTCAATGCTGAATTCTTCTGCAACTTCTTGTGTAGTTGTAAGAGGATCAGCTTCAATGATCTTCTCAATTGACCATTGACAGCCACTTTTATCTTCAAGGCTCTTCTCCCCCTTGCAAATCTTCTTAAACCACCATAGCACTGTATGTTTGTTAGCAGTTCCTGGGCCAAATACATTATTGATATTGTGAGTTGTCTCTGCTGCTTTATAACTCATTTTGAATGTGAAAAAAAAACCCTCAAATTTGCTTTTGTCTAACATAATTTCTATAGTCTAGAATAAATATTAATATAAAATAAACAGCAAGTAATAAGTCATTAGCAAAAAAAAAAAAAAGGCAAGAAATGCCCATTAAAATGATGTAAAACATGACCACATTTACTTAAGAATGTATTCCAATATCAAACGGCAAAGTTCAACAATGCAAAACTGTAATTACTTTTGCACTAACCTAATACAAAATAAAAATATATGCTCAGACTTAGAGAATTAACTTATGGTTATCAGTGGGGAAGGGTGGATGGGAGGGATAGACTGGGAGTTTGGGAATGACATGTAAAAAGCAAAAAAGCTTTATCAGTTAAAAAAAAAAAAAATAGAATGGCTAAACAACAAAGTCCCAGTGTATCGTATAGGGCCTGGAGAAGGAAATGGTGACCCACTCCAGTATTCTTGCCTGGAGAATCCTATGGACAGAGGAGCTTGATGGGCTACAGTCCATAGGGTTGCACAGAGTTGAACACGACTGAAGCAACTTAGCACACACATGGTATGGGGAACTATATTCAATATGCCGTAATAAAGTAAAATGAGAAAGAATATAAAAAATATATATACATATATATATATATGTCATGTATAACTAAATCACTGTGCTGTAGACCAGAAACTAACACAATATTGCAAATCAATGCTACTTCAATAAAAAATATATTTTAAAGTAAGATTCCTGGATAAAAGATTATGATGATTTCAGATTTGATAGATACTGCCTAATTTTTCTTTATTCCTACCAAGGTTTTGCCAGACCAGAAATTACCAACTTTAAATTAAAAAAAAAAAAAAATTCCAGTCTAAGAGTCAAACATTACATTATACAGTGATATCTACTATCTACTGGCTTTTTTTTTTTTAATTATCAGAGGGTTAGCCTTTTATATTAGTTTCTTTTGCTATTTGGAAGGCAGTCATTCATTGTTTAAAAATATCATTGCCAGTGATTAGTCAGGAAACAGAGAAATAGGATTACTACTACCCTACATCTGATCATTCTATCCTCATTAAATAATTTAGTTCTTTCTGTTTTCTCTATTACGTCCAGGGTTAGGGAACTGGACAGGAATCCTTGCTTTTCCTTAAAGAGAAGACTCTCTGAAGAGAAAGTGCCTTTTGTTGGGGAAGTAAGCAAGGATGCATATGTAAATCTGACTGTTCAGATTACTGCCTCAATTTGCTAGAAGCACATTTTGTCAAAATATATGCCAGACTACCTAGAGTTTAAGAGCTTGAGAAATGTACAGACAACTGCTCCAGACCTATTGAATTAGAATCTCTGGAAAGTCAGGGCAGGAATCTACATTTTAACATTGCCCATATGTAGACTATAATTTGAATACCAATACTTTGAGGGAAAAAAAAAATAAAGAGAGCCAATTTATATGTAATCATTAGATTTTACATTCAAGAACTAAATTGAACAAATAATTTGAAATGCCTACTATAGACTACAGTTTTGTTTTGTTTTTGTTTTTTGTAAAAAGGAGAACTGTTAAGATATATAATTTAAAGAGGAAATACACATTGAGTGAATACACTGCTTTTCAATGTCCTTTGCACAATTTAATCAGCTGCAATTGCCCTGCTTAGATAAAACAGAAAAGGCTCAACATAAAACCGTTGTTTTGCTTGTTCTATGTAATCACTGTAAACAAGCACAGCAGGTAGATCCCTGAAACAGTTGTGAGCCTGAAAAGCAAAGGTTTAAAAATAGTAAAGACAATTTTCTTACAAATGTGAGGTGTTACTTCTCACTCTTTACAGTGAATGACTGTCCATGTCTCTTTATATTCAATGTTACTGATTTCAGAAACCTCATAATACCTGTTGACAGATTTAAAAAATGAACTTTTTTTCTTTTCTTCCATCTGTGAAGGTAAAATTAGCTGCTTTGTTCACAGCAGTTATGCTTGGCAATATTAGGTAGAGGTTATGTCTTCCGACTGGTACCTCTAAACTTTTCTTTGTAGATGCACAGAATCAAAATACTTCGTAACGAAGTCCATAATAAGAGAAAGTAATAATATGTGACCATTAAAAGCCTCTGTGTGGAAAACAACTGTGTTTTATTTAAAATACATGTTTTTGTATTTATAAGGTAGTCTATCTTCTTTAATCTTCAAATAGTAGGGGGCAGGGCTGATAAAAATCTGGGACCCGTGTTAGCCGAAACATTCTTGAAGCACTCTGGATTACAGAAGCTCAAGAGAAGGAGGGAAGCTTAATGATCTCTTACAAAAAGAATTATTAGTCTTTTACTTGATGTAACACGAATGATATATCATATTCACATGCTTAATATGTTCTGCATATACCCTGCTCTTGATGATCCAGGGATTTTTCAGAGCAGCAGAGCAATTAGCAACACAGATTCTTTATCAATTAATCTGCTTAAATCTGCTCCCATTAGTACCCTTTATTCTTAGCATCCATAAGGGTAAAAAGGCAACAATTTAATTAGGAGAAATTTCCTCACAGTAAACACATGTAATGGTTTTTTTACCATAAAGAACTTTTGTGGTCTGGAAAAAACAAATGAAGAATGAAAGGGAGTAGTCTATTACAGGGTGTGAAAAGCCCTATGAGATAAGCTGTTTATTCTTTGCACAGACTTGAAACTGGTCTGATCCTCCTCAAGCAGAGTGTAATCATATTACCCTGTGATTTTTGATTGAAGTCATTTGTTTTTGGTTAGTAGGTAATTAGTCACAAAATATTTGAATATACTTTTTGAAACAATTGCAAGCTGAATAGTATTTAATTTATATTCTGTTAGGTTATTTTCTCCACACTACAGCAATGCAGACTACAAAGTTTGTTCCCTACATTCAACTCACTTTATTTTATTTGGGGATTTGAAAAAATTTCAGGGCTGAAAAAAGATCATAGTATATTATATGATAGTCTGTTCATATTCTTATCAAGAGAAAGGATATTTGCAGTTATTTAAGAGATTCATTAAAAATGATTACTAATAAAAAGTTTTATGAAAATATTAAATATATTTTATTATGTACCTTAAAAAAGTGGGCATTAAATGTGAATCAAGTGGTTTTCTTTAGTTCTTATTTGTACAGAAACATTATTGTAAAACCATTTCCAACTTTAAAATGTTAAGAAACTTTAAAAATTTAAGAGAGGAAGCTTCATGTCGCTAAAAGATAAACTGGGTACTGTAATGGTTTCATTTTCACTTAGGGGAGAAGGCCTTCAGGCTCTGAAAATCAGCTGCCCATTTTGTCAACTTCTGACCACAGAGCTAATTTAAAAAGAAAATCCTAAAAAAAAAAAAAAGAAAGAAATCCTTTAAAATACCTAGTCCGGTTTCAGTTGGGAGAAATAAATATTCCTGGCAATAATGAACAACACCTTGGAAGTAAAAGGAGTCCCAGAAAACATGCAAAGGATACTCTGCTCCCAGATTCCAGAGTCATTTCCAAAGATAAACAAGGAAACAGTTCCCTAAGAGCTGGCAGCAACATTAGGACACAAGCTGCAAATGGAGTATACCCACATTTCTGTCCAGCAATATTTTGGTTGTGCCCATCCAACATGTATTCTCAGGACGCAAGAACAAGAAGGCACTAGCTGTTCCTGGGTTGGAAAGGATCTACAAGCAATGGATTCAGTTCAGTTCAGTTGCTCAGTCGTGTCCGACTCTTTGCGACCCCATGAATCGCAGCACGCCAGGACTTCCTGTCCATCACCAACTCCTGGAGTTCACTCAGACCCACGTCCATTGAGTCGGTGATGCCATCCAGCCATCTCATCCTCTGTCGTCCCCTTTTCCTCCTGCCCCCAGTCCCTCCCAGCATCAGAGTCTTTTCCAGTGAGTCAACTCTTCGCATGAGGTGGCCAAAGTACTGGAGTTTCAGCTTTAGCATCATTCCTTCCAAAGAAATCCCAGGGCTGATCTCCTTCAGAATGGACTGGTTGGATCTCCTTGTAGTCCAAGGAACTCTCAAGAGTCTTCTCCAACACCACAGTTCAAAAGCATCAATTCTTTGGCACTCAGCTTTATTCGCAGTCCAACTCTCACATCCATATATGACCACTGGAAAAACCATAGCCTTGACTAGATGGACCTTTGTTGGCAAAGTAATGTCTCTGCTTTTCAATACGCTATCTAGGTTGGTCATAACTTTCCTTCCAAGGAGTAAGCGTCTTTTAATTTCATGGCTGCAGTCACCATCTGCAGTGATTTTGGAGCCCAGAAAAATAAAGTCTGACACTGTTTCCCCATCTATTTCCCATGAAGTGATGGGACCAGATGCCATGATCTTCGTTTTCTGAATGTTGAGCTTTAAGTCAACTTTTTCACTCTCCTCTTTCACTTTGATCAAGAGGCTTTTTAGTTCCTCTTCACTTTCTGCCATAAGGGTGGTGTCATCTGCAGATCTGAGGTTATTGATATTTCTCCTGGCAATCTTGATTCCAGCTTGTGCTTTTTCCAGCCCAGCGTTTCTCATGATGTACTCTGCATATAAGTTAAATAAGCAGGGTGACAATATATAGCCCTGACGTACTCCTTTTCCTATTTGGAACCAGTCTGTTGTTCCATGTCCAGTTCTTAACTGTTGCTTCCTAACCTGCATATAGGTTTCTCAAGAGGCAGGTCAGGTGGTCTGGTATTCCCATCCCTTTCAGAATTTTCCACAGTTTATTGTGATCCACACAGTCAAAGGCTTTGGCATAGTCAGTAAAGCAGATATAGATGTTTTTCTGGAACTCTCTTGCTTTTTCAATGATCCAGTGGATGTTGGCAATTTGATCTCTAGTTCCTCTGCCTTTTTTAAAACCAGCTTGAACATCTAGAAGTTCATGGTTCACGTATTGCTGAAGCCTGACTTGGAGAATTTTGAGCATTATTTTACTAGCGTGTGAGATGAGTGCAATTGTGCGGTACTTTGAGCATTCTTTGCCATTGCCTTTCTTTGGGATTGAATGAAAACTGACCTTTTCCAGTCCTGTGGCCACTGCTGAGTTTTCCAAATTTGCTGGCATATTGAGTGCAGCACTTTCACAGCATCATCTTTCAGGATTTGGAATAGCTCAACTGGAATTCCATCACCTCCACTGGCTTTGTTCGTAGTGATGCTTTCTAAGGCCCACTTGACTTCACATTCCAGGATGTCTGGCTCTAGGTCAGTGATCACACCATCATGATTATCTTGGTCATGAAGATCTTTTTTGTACAGTTCTGTGTATTCTTGCCACCTCTTCTTGATACCTTCTGCTTCTGTTAGGTGCATACCATTTCTGTCCTTTATCGAGCCCATCTTTGAATGAAATGTTCCCTTGGTATCTTTCGTTTTCTTGAAAACATCTCTAGTCTTTCCCATTCTGTTGTTTTCCTCTATTTCTTTGCATTGATCGCTGAGGAAGGCTTTCTTATCTCTTCTTAGTATTCTTTGGAACTCTGCATTCAGATGCTTATATCTTTCCTTTTCTCCTTTGCTTTTTGCTTCTCTTCTTTTCACAGCTATTTGTAAGGCCTCCCCAGACAGCCATTTTGGTTTTTTGCATTTCTTTTCCATGGGGATGGTCTTGATCCCTGTCTCCCGTACAATGTCATGAACCTCAGTCCATAGTTCATCAGGCACTCTATCTATCAGATCTAGTCCCTTAAGTCTATTTCTCAGTTCCACTGTATAATCATAAGGGATTTGATTTAGGTCATACCTGAATGGTCTAGTGGTTTTCCTACTTTCTTCAATTTAAGTCTGAATTTGGCAATAAGGAGCTCATGATCTGAGCCACAGTCAGCTACAAGTACACAGTCAGTTACAAGCAATACCCATTTCAGGTATTGTATCCAATACCTGAAAGTAAATTTACAAGTCCCTATTCAAAGATCAAATTCTTACAACTGTTTTTGCCTTCCAATCTGAATTTGGAAAGGTAGGGACAACATGAAATTGTACCTCTGTCTCTCAACCAGGCACTCCAGTAGAGATCTGGGAGAGCTGACTCTGGTAAGAATTTTTCCCTTTGCTACTGTCTGCCACTGTTCCCGGGATCCTGTGTCTACAGGCTCTGAATGAGCTGGATGAAGGAGTAGGTCTCATCGTGGCCACCTGCAGAAGAGGAAAAGTCATTTTCCTTCTACTCTTTGTGGTAAATGCTTGGCTGAGACCCCTTTCTCTCTAGGATACCTGGTAAGGGCAAAAGCTTACATAGTTAAAAATTCTCCTCTGAGGCCACTGTAATTCAAGACTATATTTGGTAAAATTAACCTGATTGTTCAGCTTTAAAATAACATTTTACTCACCTGAGGCTCCACACTGGATCCTGTTCAGTTTCAGTCAGACCCAGTCTGATCCCAGATCCAGACTAATTTTGAAGTCAGAACAAGTGTGAAAAAAGAAATGCTCAAATAAAGTGTGAAAACTCATAAAGCAAATCTGCAGAGTCAGGATCCAGAGAGACCTCCAGAGGCATCAGGAAAGCAGTGAGCTCAATAAGCTCCACAGACCTCTGTGTCAGGAACAAGGAAGTTGTAGTAGATAAAAGAGGGGCTTGGTTATCACAAGGTGTTTTCATTTAGGGCATGACAGGGATCTATCAGGATGATTACCTCACTAGTGCTGATCTGACTGGGTGATTCCTAATTCACTGGTTTAAGATTCTGTTTCTTGGAGAGCTGACACTGAGTCTTGGTTTGGTGCTGTGGGACTTAGCATAAGTGACTCCATTTTGGGTCTGCTGTCTTCTTTTTAACAGTGTGCAATCAAACTTTGTTTAGAGACTTTTCTGATTAGTTAGGTTGAAAGTATTAAACTCAAAGATTTACTATTATGGGTACGCTTATTTGGCGATGTCAGGAAAGTAAAAACATGAACGTATTCTGATACCATTAGTCCTTTACTTCATATTTTCGTATGTTGGGATCATTTAAAATAGTTGCATTTTGTGTTTTTACATGTATAGTTGTTGAGGTAAATGTAGTATTTCAGTAAATATTTATTTGAAAGAAGGTTATTTTTCCTTTAGTTCTCCTACTTATGATTTTTTGCTAGATGATTCTGAACTGTAAGCAGCATGCTGTTCAGAAATGAGTTTGAGGTTTGGGATCAAACACACCTGCTCTAATGCTGACTTTGCCACTTAAAACTTGTAGAAACAGGGACAGGCTATTTAATTTTTCTGAATTTCAGTTTCCCCATGTGTAAAATGGAGATAATAATATCCAAGGATTAAAGATATTTTGATTAAATGTAAGAAATATATAACTGCTAATTTTCTAAACACAATAAATATTAGTTCTCTTTCCTCTTATACCTCAGTAGAGACTTCATTTCGGGCACCTTTGTATATCCAGCTTTTAGCATAATACCCTTCCCTGTGGCATACAAAACTAAATTCTGTTGATAACTGATTTTTGGAAAAATAAGCTTTTAAAGAATAAATCTTATATAAAAATCATATTTTAGCATATCTCTTATCTGACAGCTGAGGGATTTTTTTAAAGAAAATTTAAATGAAGTAATGTTTATTAAAGATAAAGATTTTATTAATTTTATTTCTGTGACAGTGTTCTATATAATTATAAAATAATTAGCACTGTTTGGTATTTTGGTTGTTTACTCTGCTTTCTTGCATTATTCTATTGTAAAATAAAAGTGTGATGCTTATAAAAGTGTTTGTCTAGGAGATATTAAAACTGATGCTCTGTTACCACAACTGGTTCTAACCAAAAGAAACTAGTAAAGAACTATGAACTTTCAGTGATCTAAAGATGCCAGAGCTTTATGGGAACTAGCTGAAGACTTTTCTGATTATTGCATTTAAATTGTGCAATGACTTAACACATGAAATTCAATGCAGGGAGCTGGTTCTCTATCCTTAGTTAGCATAACTTGCTTGAAACTACCACCAGCCTCAGCCAACTCTCTCCTTTTTCCCTGTACCACTAAGAGGGTCCAGCACTTAAAATCCTGGGTTTCTTTCCCTGAATCAGTGGAACTACACAGCACACATCACTGCCAGGCAATTCCTTGCCTGGGAAGTTAACATACTCAGACACTTGTTTTAATGCTGTTTTTTTTTTTTCTTTTCCAGCTCTGGTGATCTTTGCTTTATTATTTTAAATTATTTTTAAAATGGTTAAAAATCACATGACTACAGGAGTGCATACTTGGAAAATGAGATGATCTTTTACATTAGTAAATGCTAGCTGTGAGCCCCATATAGCATCTGAGCAATTGAAATTTGTCTGGTCAGGTTGAGATGCACTGGAAGTGTAATATACACAGTATTTCTGAAAACAGTAAACATACACACATGCATTGTAAAAATCTTAATATTTTATACTGATTGCATGTTGAAGTGATGATATTTTGGTATTTAGGATACATTAGTTAAATAAATACATTATTAAAATCAGTTTTACTTCATTTCACTTTTAAAATATGACTCATAAAATATCTGAAATTATGCATGTGGCTTCCAGGGCTTCCCTGGTGGCTTAGACAGTAAAGAATCTGCCGGCAATGCGGAAGACCTGGCTTCTATCCATGGGTTGGGAAGATCACCTGGAGAAGAGAGTGGCAACCTGCTCCAGTGTTCTTGCCTGGAGAATCCCATGGACAGAGGAGCCTGGTGGGCTGCAGTCTACGGGGTCACAAAGAGTTGGACACGACTGACCAACTAATACACACAGACATGTCATGTGGCTTCCATACTTCTATCGGACAGTCCTGATATAGATGTCAACTTGCTAATTGTGTTTCTCTGCTCATTAACTCCGGAGAAGGCAATGGCAACCCACTCCAGTACTCTTGCCTGTCAAATTCCATGGACAGAGGAGCCTGGTAGGCTGCAGTCCATGGGGTCGCTAAGAGTCAGACACGACTGAGCGACTTCACTTTCACTTTTCACTTTCATGCATTGGAGAAGGAAATGGCAACCCACTCCAGTTGTACTTGCCTGGAGAATCCCAGGGACAGGAGCCTGGTGGGCTGCTGTCTATGGGGTCGCACAGAGTCGGACACGACTGAAGTGACTTAGCAGCAGCAGTAGCAGCAATTGGAGATAATACTACTGAGAATATAGATCCATGCCTTTAATATGGACATGTAATGTCTGCTCTGAATATAATAGTAAAGAGTATAGGAAAGGAAAAACTTTTCTCCACCATCTTAGGGTCTCTGTCTGGATCTGAAACTTAAACAGATAAATATAGAGTAACAGGAGAAAAGCATACAAATTTGATATAACTCTCATGTGACAAAGGAGGCTTTTTAAGGAAAGGAAGACCCAAAGAAACAGACCTGAGTATTTTTATCCTAGGTTTGATAACAGGTGGGCAGTGTAGAGAAATGTGATAGGTCAGGAATATGAGGTAAGTGTAGTAAACCGGGG
The DNA here is from genome assembly GCF_003369695.1 of Bos indicus x Bos taurus. Taxonomy (NCBI): domain Eukaryota; kingdom Metazoa; phylum Chordata; class Mammalia; order Artiodactyla; family Bovidae; genus Bos; species Bos indicus x Bos taurus. Next base: position 40,088,426 of record NC_040087.1, on the reverse strand, counting down.
AAAATATAGCCAGACCTGCTTGTCTGATTCTTCTCAATGTCCCTTTGTGCTCAGAGATAAGGATGCTCCTTTCCTCTGGGTATAGAGAGGGCATATCTCACAGGAGGGTCTTATGACCTATTTCAAGGAAAAAGGGTAGAGGAAGGTCCAAGTGAATGTCCTGCTTCTGCTCTTTTTTCAAACTCCTTAGCTTAAATATTCAATATCCAAGGTGCCTTCTTTTGGGGGTACTATGTCCCAAGCTTCACCAAAGAACATCCAACATTAAAGCTTCACCAAAGAACATCTTTACAGTCTGATTAGGGAAATGATGTATGACCTCAAACAAATTGCAGAAAAATTGGGCATACTGAAATTAGTCATGTACGGGAAATAATTACTAGGTGTGTGCTGATGTGGAAGACTAAGAAGTGGCTTATTTTATTTCATGTTAACTGTATATGTTATTTCTTCAGCAAGAAAATACTGAACCCCTAGAGTTTGAAAACGGTACAACAAATAAAGATTGTTCTGTATAAAAGGCTTTACTTAAGACTTTTAAGTATTTATTCCCATCATTTAAGCCATACTTTAAAAAAATAAGAAAAAGAAAAAAAATCATGTATATGTGGTTTAAGTTGAAATATACTCTCTTGGGGTTAAAACTGACAGATCTGAAATTTATAATGATGATTTTTAATGACTGCCAAGCATTCCATTGAAATGATAGGCTAAACATGTATAAAATTTGTCATTTCTGTTTGCAAAATGCTGCAAGGAACAACCTTTAACCCTCACATTAATTTAAACACATTTTATATCAGTTTTTGAAGTTCACAACTAAAAAAAAAAAAATAAAGTGGAATCATCTAAACCATACCAGTATGGGGTACTTAGTGGAAATTTTAGGCCCTCACAAATTCCTGGCATGGACGCAACATGATGAAGCAGCTTCCCAAATCAATTCTATTGAACTCTGGTATGTTGGAGTCACAGTTCAGTTAATACCTGAAATGAGAAAATAATCTTAGATAACTGAATATAATTTGTGAAAGAATAATTATATCTTTAAGCAAAAGGTAACTATATGTTTTCACGTATTGTTTGAAAATTAAACAAAAATCATTTTATGTTTCAAATGAACTCAACTCTTGTTCTCTTTTGAGAAAACTTAGGTGTAGAGGGTGAGGTTGGAGAAGGCAATGGCACCCCTACTCCAGTTCTCTTGCCTGGAAAATCCCATGGATGGAGGAGCCTGGTAGGCTGCAGTCCATGGGGTTGCTAAGAGTCGTACACGACTGAGCGACTTCACTTTCACTTTTCACCTTCATGCATTAGAGAAGGAAATGGCAATCCACTCCAGTATTCTTGCCTGGAGAATCCCAGGGACGGGGGAACCTGTTGGGCTGCCGTCTATGGGTCGCACAGAGTTGGACACGACTGAAGCAACACAGCAGCAGAGGATGAGGTGGAGAGAACACTTGCTTGTGTTTCTTTTCATTTGATCTGTCACCATTCAGTGGGCTTGCAACAAAAGAACGATCAAATGCATGATTAACATCATGTATGCATGTTTCAGTCAGGTTTCCTGACAAGACATCAAATCCTCTGAGTTTTATGTGAGAAGTAATCCCAAGATCCAATGTCAGCATAATTCCCCCAAGACAGCTTAAATATATATCATTCACTCTTAAATCAAGTAATCTCTTAAGTTCATTTGGATTCCATTTTAACTTATATCTATCTATCTATCAATCTGTATCTGTCTCTTTACATGGGATTATATACATACACACAGACACACAACACACACACACATATTTTTTTCTTTTGACTCTTCTAATGGATTGCTGAAACATGTTTCCCTTCATAGTACTCTAAAGAAATAGATAAAAGACATGTGCAGGGTTGACAAATTATCTTTTGGGAAAGTCTAAACCTGGAAAATATATGAGGAGGAGAGACGTTTATCATAATTACTAGACTACAGTCTCAGTAGGCTGGGATTATTGTAAGTAAAATTGATTTTGTCCATGATTTGATTTTAATTTAGTTTAGCAGAATCATATTCCACAAGAAAGAGATATTTAATTTAGTATATTATGATGAAAAGTCTTCACTTCAATGAATTTTAATGCATTTGGTGTGATAAAAGCACTATCAGTTTTTTTAAATAGTTATTCCTTATTATTTTATTACCATTTAAATATTTTTTCTGCTCATAATATTTATAGTAAGTCTAGAAAATATTTTAAGTTTTTGTATTTGTACTCTGGCTGATTGCCTCTGTAAAATACAGCAATTTAGAAAAAATAAATAGGATTTAAAATTTGCTGCATAGGTTTTTTTCATTTGGAAGTTTGTTTTGCTGTTTTGATCTGGAGGTTTACAGAGAAACCATTTGCCTCAGAGTGAGTTGGAGCTGTCTAATTGTCAGCTACAGTTGTAAACAAGGGTCTATGGAAACCAATCTCCTGTAATTTTCCAGTCTACTGTTTTTCAATATAAGGCGTTAGAACACTTGGCAATTTTGAAGATTCTGCTCAACAGAGGTCTCTAGCACTTTATAGTTGGGACCAGATGGGACTAAATTCTGAGGTTAACACCAAGGCCACGAGAACTATCCAAGCAAAGGAAAGAGACAAAAGAGGAAATCTAGAGGGTGGAGCAGCATATTTCTCTTTCTATTGAATAATTTATGCCAAAATGTTCTTGCTCTTTCTCCATTTTTCCTATAGGCTCTTGATCTGTGTATCATGTCAATTCATTATATTCCCTGCAACTCTACAAACTATTTGGAGTAAATTTTTGAGTCTTAATGAATGCAAAGGATATTCACTTTTATTTTATGTTAAGGGTGCTATTCTCTCTACATCAAATAATTAAAACCATGTTTTAGCTCCATATTATTAATTTGCTTCACAGACATTTTGTAACATAAAATTACAAAGTCAAATCAGAATGGCTCTGTGCATGCAGCATGCATTTTGTTGTTGCTTTTAAAGTCAAGAATTAAATAGTACTTGAGACCTAATGTGCTAATTAACTAACAGTGTGATATAGAAGAAAGGAGGTTGACCATAGTAAGACAGGAATAGATTTTTTGCTTTGAAAAGCTACTTAAATTCTGTGAATCCCAGGTTCATTTAATAAGCTAGATAGAACCTTAATAATATTTACTCAAGTGCATTATTGTATGCATTAAAATTATCCAGCATAGGTAAAGGCTTCCCACAAACAGCCTGGAACTAGCACTTAGGAAATGGTGGCGCTCTTGCTGATATTTATGCTTCCTGACTCATTTGTGTTTAGCGCATCCCTTGTGAATAGTGCACAATGAATTGTGGGCGGAAGTGAGGTTTATCCCCGCTGGGCTGGAGTATATAATTGCTTATGGAGATTGTCCAGAACTCTGCCTTTATCTCTATTATGGCAGCCAGCAATGTTATAGGTAGCAGTTAGTCCATCAGGTAAAATCTCAAACAGAGCAGAGCCTCTAGCTGACCTGGGATGGGCTACCATATGAGTGAGGAATAAACCTTGTTTTGCTTTAAACCACTAAGAATTGAGGGCCATTTAGTACGGCATACTCCAGACTATCATGATTTTATCATCTTAAATAGTTATAGCATTTAATACCAACGTTATTCTACTTCTTTGAAACTATTTACCATTTAACAGCAAATTCTGATCTTGATTAGGAAACTTTAAAACATTTTTATAGATATCTTCTCATCCCTTTCAAGAGAAAAGTAATGAAAATCTTATTGTTCTTAAACACATTAGGAGAAAAAAAAAAAAAAACAACTGAATCTACATCATTAATTTCATGAAGCTGAAGTACCGTTAGCTAATTTCTCCACAACTGTTTTAGAATACAATTTACTCCCAGGACTTCTGGTTTCAGAATAATTTTATAATTTCCTCAGATTGTTGTATGAAATATATATGTATATACATTGCATTTTTTAAGACCATCTCTTGAGATGTTGTTACAGAAAAACACAAGTGTTCATAGTTCTGTTGATTATCTTTTTCTTCCTTTTCAACATATATTTGCCTCTGCAAATGTGAGCTAACAATATCCAGTGTGCAGTATACAGTCATACAGTTGAAATGGAGAGAGATATGCTTGCCTTTTATTTTATCTAAGATGGTTAACACTGTGAAAGAAATCTTGCATCCTCTGCAGATTTCTCCCTCACCATCCTTGGGAGCTGCAAGGGAGGCTTTTGTTTTGTCAGATGAGTGTAGCATGCTTGTGCCCATTCTGATAAACACTGGAATTTTTCCTGCAATATGTTGAGTTATTTGGAGTATAGGTCACAAGCTTTAGTGTGTTGTGTTTTACTGGCTTTTTAATCTATCTATCTAATCTCTCCAATTTCTTGTCTGTGTTTCACTATCTGTTTGGGGCAAATAAGATTGATAGTGGTACCTTGGATTCTTGTCAGTTAGGACCTGAAGAAACAGTATAAGACACATCACCCAAGCTGAAGCAAGGGAGCTCTCCTTTGGCCTCTGTCTTATCAGTAATCTTTGACTTCCACCAGCTGAGCTGCTGGACTGCTTCACTCCATCTCCTTCTCCTCCAGAATCCGGAGTAATGAGAATTCCCCCACCATTACCGCCTGCGAATCCCGCGCGGAGATTACATCAGTTCATTTAGCTGGAGCTTTTCAGGCACTTGTTGGCAGAAATTGATTTGGTTCCTTTGCTTTTGGATTCTGCCCAAAAGACAGACTCAAATAAGCAGATTCTGCACTTACAAGGTCTGTTTCAGATAATTACCTGAAAATTTAGAAAATGTAAGGCAGTAGGGAGGTTGTTTCTTTATCTGTAAACCCACTAAGAACACGTCTATAATGCAGTTTTTTGGTTTTTTTTTTTAAGTGTGTTTCTTCCTGGGAGTTTGTCAAGAGGGAAGTGACATGAAGAGAAATGAGAAAGTTAATTGATTTGCTTTTCAGATTGTTTTATTAGAAAGTTTCTAAAAGACAAAAAATAACAAAAAAGTAAATTGAAAAAAAGGTAGCATATATTTTTAGCCAATTTTTTCTTCATCAGTCATGATGTCATTTCAAATATGTTACTTGCCAGTTTTCAAACCACAGTTTCTTTGCATACAAATATAGCAATTACTTTATACCTGTACTGGCTGTATATACAGAGATGGGATTAATGCATCCTCCCTTCTCTCAAAGATTTTGCAGTTCAACAGGGATTAGTTTTTCCATCCATTTGATGGTCTCCATGACTGATCTGTAAGGTTCTGGTGGAGGCTGTCAAATGAACAAAAAAAAGAAAAGAAAAATTTTACATTTGTTGATAACCCCTGTGATTGAAAGCAGTCCAGGACTTGATCTCAGGCAACACCTCTGGATTCCTTACCCTGGGGACATGGAGACAATGGGAAAGATAAGCAGAGAAAGGTCACTTTGAAGTAGGAGCTTTAGCATGATGTTTCTGTTTTTGCTACTACTAAACAATACATCAAATCTTTTTTCATATTTTACCTGATGTAATCTAACTTCACATGAGTACAAAAACAATAATTAAATTTCAGGAAGTAATTTGAGTTATCAGCTATTCAAGACAAGCTTCATTTTGTTCCATAATGATAATAACATTATTATTACTGATACTAATAATAACGGAGAAGGCAATGGCACCCCACTCCAGTACTCTTGCCTGGAAAATCCCATGGACGGAGGAGCCTGGTAGGCTGCAGTCCATGGGGTCGCTAAGAGTCGGACACGACTGAGCGACTTCTTTCACTTTTCACTTTCATGCATTGGGGAAGGAAATGGCAACCCACTCCAGTATTCTTGTCTGGAGAATCTCAGGGACCGGGGAGCCTGGTGGGCTGCCGTCTATGGGGTCGCACAGAGTCGGACACGACTGAAGCGACTTAGCAGCAGCAGCAGCAGCAACTAATAATAAAACAGGACAAACTAGATTTTATTTGCCAAACAAGGTGCCCTTACTTCCTCCTCAAAGATTTTATGTAGGAGCTTTTTAGTTTAAATGATTTTAAAGGAAACCTTTATAGAGGAGACATCACAGTCAGTTCAGTCACTGAGTCGTGTCAGACTCATTGTGACCCCATGGACTGCAGGACGCCAGTCTTACCTGTCTATCAAAAACTCCCAAAGCTTGCTCAAATTCATGTCCATCGAGTCGGTGATGCCATCCAACCATCTCATACTCTGTTGTCCCCTTCTCCTTCTGCCTTCAATCTTTCCCAGCATCAGGGTTTTTTCCAATGAGTCCGTTCTTTGCATCAGGTGGCCAAAGTATTGGAGCTTCAGCTTCAGCATCAGTCCCTCCAGTGAATATTCAGGATTGATTTCCTTTAGGATGGACTGGTTGGATCTCCTTGCAGTCCAAGAGATTCTCAAGAATCTTCTCCAACACCACAGTTCAAAAGCATCAATTCTTTGGTGCTCAGCCTTCTTTATGGTCCTGCTCTCACATCCATACATGACTACTGGAAAAACCATAGCTTTGACTAGCTTTGGAGATATCACCAAAGGTTCCTATTTTCTCATCTCTGAGGAATTGTGGAAGGAAAATCCAGTTCACACTGTCTGGGGAATGAAGCGGAGGTGGAAGGAATTGGTCTATATTATTTTGATGCTCTACTTGATTTTAAGTCAGTGAATTTTATCTCTCAAAGTGACTCAGGGAATCTAATTTGGGGAGAAAGGAGGAAATAGAAGTCGAAAAGGCTGATTTGAATGTCGTCATGTTTCTATCATATGGTGATAATTGTCAGAATTGTGGTGCTGGTAGTGAGAATGGAAATGCAAGGACTGTTAACAGAGTCATTTCAAAAGAAAACAAAAGTTATACCCAAGTCTTAGAGAATGATTAAATATGACAAACAGGTGAGAAAAAAGAATTGAAAGTATTTACAATTTGTGAAGTGACATAGCAGGAGAAAAGAAAGAAACAACAATAAGAAACAAGATAGGTGTTTGTGGATATAAAGGTCCTAGATGTGAAGTTGAGCCCTCCACTTCTGCTGTGAGAACTTGGTGAAGTTAACTAACTTTTCAGAACTTCTGAAAGTGAAAGTGGAGAGTGAAATAGTTGGCTTAAAGCTCAACATTCAGAAAACAAAGATCATGGCATCTGGTCCCATCACTCCATGGCAAATAGATGGGGAAACAGTGGAAACAGTGTCAGACTTTATTTTTTGGGGGCTCCAAAATCACTGCAGATGGTGACTGCAGCCATGAAAGTAAAAGACGCTTACTCCTTGGAAGAAAAGTTATGACCAACCTAGACAGCATATTCAAAAGCAGAGACATTACTTTGCCAACAAAGGTCCATCTCGTCAAGGCTATGGTTTTTCCAGTGGTCATGTATGGATGTGAGAGTTGGACTGTGAAGAAAGCTGAGCACCAAAGAATTGATGCTTTTGAACTGTGGTGTTGGAGAAGACTCTTGAGAGTCCCTGGGACTACAGGGAGATCCAACCAGTCCATTCTGAAGGAGATCAGCCCTGGGATTTCTTTGGAAGGACTGATGCTGAAGCTGAAATTCCAGTACTTTGGCCACCTCATGCGAAGAACTGACTCATTGGAAAAGACTCTGATGCTGGGAGGGATTGGGGGCAGGAGGCGAAGGGGACGACAGAGGATGAGATGGCTGGATGGCATCACTGACTCAATGGACGTGAGTCTGAGTGAACTCCAGGAGTTGGTGATGGACAGGGAGGCCTGGCATGCTGCGATTCATGGGGTCGCAAAGAGTCGGACACGATGAGCGACTGAACTGAACTGAACTGAACTGAACTGGATACATCTAGCAATTGTGAAAACTGTATGAAATGAATCGAGGGAGACCCCCAGCATCTCTGGTCTCCTTTGCTGCCAAGCAGGGCTCAGGCACATTGTGTATCTGACGTCCCAAAATCCTTCCAGTAAAATGGTGAGGAAGGTTGTCTTTCATTAAGACCTAGAATAGTGGAGGTCAAGTGTCATGAGCAACCTGCCCTGGTTGTAGGAGGCTGTAATAAAATACCAGACTTCACTTTGAGTAATAAGCTCTAGGTTCATCCATGTCATTAGGACTGACTTGAATGTGCCCCCCCTTTTTTAATAGCTGAGTAATATTCCATTGTGTACATGTACCATAATTTCTGTATCCATTCATCTGTCAGTGAACATCTAGGTTGCTTCCATGTCCTGCTGCTGCTGCTGCTGCTGCTAAGTCACTTCAGCTGTGTCCAACTCTGTGCGACCCCATAGACAGCAGCCCACCAGGCTCCACCGTCCCTGAGATTCTCCAGGCAAGAACACTGGAATGGGTGGCCTTTTCCTTCTCCAATGCATGAAAGTGAAAAGTGAAAGTGAAGTCGCTCAGTCATGTCCATGTCCTAGGTATTGTAAAAAGTGCAATCTAGAGGGGTGGGATGAGGTGGGAGATGGGAGGGGGGTTCAGGAGGGAAGGGCCATGTGTACACCTATGGCTGATTCATGTTGATATATGGCAGAGGCCATGGCCAACACAATAGTGTAAAACAATATCCTCCAATTAAAAAAAAATTAAAAATATATCACAGACTAGGTGGCTTAGAAACAGAAGAAATGTGTTGCTCAAAATTCTGGAGTCTGGAAGTCCAAGATCAAGGTGCAGCATGGTCAGGTGACTGTCCTCTTCCAGGTCACAGACTTCTCATTGTATTTTCACATGGGGGGAAGGGGTTGAGTACTTTGTGGGTCTATTTTATAAGATCACTAATCTCTTTCGTGAGGGCTCTATCATCATGACCTCATCTCCTCCAAAAACCCTACCTCCTACCATCACCTTTGGGGATTAGGATTTCAATATATGAATTTTTAGGATTGCAAATTCAGACTATGGTGTTTCTAAGGCACATAGTTAGTGAGTTGCACAATTAGAATTCATACCCAGGTGAGCCACAACCCCTGTTACAAAGCTGGCACTCAATGAACACCATTTATCCTCTTTGAAAACAGAACTTTTTATACTTAATGAACATATAATTAAAGTAGAAGACCCTCATCCCAGAATTAAAAAAGCACATACCTAAGAATATACATAGATAAACCCAAAATGTTGGTGTTGTGTACATCCTTAAAGCGGTGAAGACCTCTGAGCAACTGATATGTTCAAAGTCAATTTCTATAAAATTGAAACATAGCTTAATTAGAAAAATCAGTGCAATACAATCAATAGAAATAAATTTCTTTTGCAAAATGGTTTATTCTGTTAAGCTTTATCTATTACTGTGTTTGATGAGGCAAATATTGTAGCTTTATTATTGTCTTGAATTGGTATTTCGTGAGCCTGGATCCTCTTCCCAACGGAGCCCCAAGACTATACTTGTTCCTGTCACTCAGTCCCTCTCAGATGTCACTGGCCCTCTTTGACTGACCACTTTGTCTATAATCACCATCTACAACATGTTGCATTCCACAACCCACTGTATTTTTCTTTTTTACACTTGCAATTACTTGACAGCATGGTATAATTTTATTCTTCATTTTTTTTTCTTTATCTCCATTGGAATATGAGGTCCTGAACTTTGTTTTGTACCTTAAAAGATTCCAGTACACAATAGGCAGCAGATATCTATTGCATACATGAACAGAAGAGTTTCTAGGTAGCAAAGAGTTACACTTGAACAATAGTGCAACCATATTTGCTATTTCAGAGTAACAGAGAAAGACAGAACAAGGAGAGGGCAGAGTTGAGCCTGAGCCTTTGGCGCAGGGTGCCAGAACAACCCTGGGAGAACTCAGTCCTTCCCAGAGGAGAGCTGTGTACAGAGAGGAAGAAGAAAACAGCATGCAGTTAGAAGCACATGGAATGCTCTCACTTCTGATGTGGTCATCTACTAAAATGCCCCTTAGCCACTTTTCACTCAGTACTGTTTAAAGCCATGCTTCCTTTAAAAAAAATAAATCTGAAAATCGATATTTGCAAGCTGCCATATATTTGCAAGAGGTACTGTGCTGTGCTTAGTTGCTCTGTCATGTCTAACTCTTTGTATCCCCATGGACTGTAGCCTGCCAGGCTTCTCTGTCCATGAGGATTCTCCAGAAAAGAATACTAGAGTGGGTTGCTGTGCCCTGCTCCAGGGGATCTCCTGCAACCCAGGGATCAGACCCAGGTCTCCTGCATAGCAAGTGGATTCTTTACCATCTGAGCCACCGGGGAAGCCCACATTTGCAGGTTAGCTGTATCCAGTTAACTTCAGAATGTGGGCATTGTGTATCAGGTGATGCCTTCATCTCTAGCTAGAAGCCCTTTCACAGGTGTGCTAATGTATAGAAAACTGTTAATACAATTGTTTGTTACTCTTTGTGGATCAGTTCAGTTCAGTTGTCATTCAGTCAAGGTGAGCCAATAACACATTAATATTTGACATGGATCATAGGCAAGCTCTTATTGCTATTTAAGATTACCCGTATTTTTCAAAGCATAAAAATCTGTTTGTTCTCATTTATAGTAATACTTCTGCTGTGGGAGGAAAGATGTAGTTATAAGCTCAATTACAGCTCCTGGCTTATCGGTAGTGATGTCCTAGATGGGACTGTGGTCCTGATGAGAGCAATGCAGTGAAAAATGAAGATCACGCTGAGTACAACAGAAACTTAAAATGAGATTGTGTTTAAATTCACTGCTGGGACTTGCACACTTGGCACTGGAGAATATGGGGTCACTATAGTAAGATAAGGAACATTCAATCATATCCATCAGGGAAGCTAAGTTACTGGTTCTGTGGCTCTTGTTTAAATGCCAAATTTCTTTTTGATGATGTATTTGTAATACTTATGTAATACTTACATATGTGTGTCTGTATATACACATATGTAAGTATGTGTGTATATACAGACACACAGACACACAGTTACATGCGAATATTGAACACATACATTATATTTACATAAAACATGAGAGGAATAAAAATTATGAAGACATAAATAATCTATTTTCCATTAATATGTTATTATTTCACAATGCTTTGATGTAAGAAGAAGATACATATGGTATTGTATAATGTAAACATAAGGATTGAGAAATGTTTCCTTATGATTTTAAAAGTTATCATTAAGCCTGCTACTAATTAAATCAGATACAAACTGGAACTATGTAAATAAAATCAATTATGTGAGTTTTATTTGCATGTTCATAATTACAGATTTTCAGAGAATAATACTGAGTCAAAAAAAAAAAAACTTCATGAAATTGTAAGTAAGAAGGGGGAAAGGGAAAAAGAATACATTTTATTCATGAGCTTGTTATCTGTTAGGTGTAATGATTGATCTTTTTGGGGTGGCAATACTATTTATGCTCAGCGCTAATGTAAAAGCTAAGTATCAACTTCATCTTTAGAAGAAAAGAAATAAAATGTTTGAGATAATTAGTAATTTGGCCATGGTTAAACTGGTAGTCATTGGTAGAACCAGGATTTAGACTCAGATCTTTCTGAATTCAAAGTTCATCTTTATTATTTCTGGGTATACTCAATTTTCTTTTTTTCCCTCTTTCCACAAAAATAATGCTATCTCATTTTATTTGTTTGTTGTGTGTATTTTTCCTATAATCTTTTAGGAAAGGGCACCAAAAGTAAGCTTAATTTAGTGCTGAGAGTGTGCTAAAATCTTTCAGACACAGCAAATACATGGCTATTAGGTCTAGATTAAATAAAGTTTGCTTTTGGTGACAAACTGCGGTGCTGATGACCTATGACCTATAAGATGCACATTTTGATTATTTCCAAAAGTTGTCATGCTGAGAATTTCATATCCTCCAAGCTTTTCCCATAGACTGTTGCCAATGGATAATACATTGGTTTGAATCTAAGAGAGGTTAATTAAAAACCTACTGTGCTTCCCTTTAGATTTCTGTCATTCACTTACTCTATTCAATAAACATATAGTGAATACAAACTTAAGTAGACACTGCATCAACCTTCCCTGATTCTATGAAAACTAAAGACTTCTACAAAGGTTGGGAACACAGTTTTGAAGACAAGTACTATAAAGAAAAGAAATAGGTATATGGGGGTCCATCTACTGTTACCCCAAAACACCTGGCATATGTAAGAAGGTATAGCTGCTGCTCCTCGATGTTCATTAATTGTTATCATGTAGTCATATAACTCAGTGTTGCCTGAAATAGAATTTTTCAAAAGAACAAAAAAAATTCAGATTTTTATATGCAATTAGTCATTTTTAAATATTGGGACATTTTGGTTGTTTAGGTACAGAACAAATATATTTCGCCTATACTCCAACACTTTGAAATGCATGTTCTATAGAGATATATTGACTATTATTTCCACCACTAGACAGTGAGTTCCTAGAGGACCAGGATCATCTTAGGACCAATGTGGGTTAGTAATTGTTTGCTTAATAAGGTAGAGACACTTATTCATTAGGAAGCAAACAGTGATACCTAATGAGTGGAAAGTAAGCCTCTGACCAAGATGGAGAGAAGGTATCTATGAGCTCCCACTATATCATGAATATCTTGAGATGGCAATGCCATTTAATGACTCAAGTTCATGTTTTTGTTGGTATTATCCATTTTATAAATGAAGGAGAGAGTATAATCAAGTAAGGCTCATGAAATTGCATCCTCCAACAAATACATGTTGAAAATAACTGGAATCTTATGTCCAATATACTTTATTTTCCATTTTTTTAAAATTTTTATTGAAGTATAGTTACTTTACAATGTTTTGCTAGTTTCTACTGTACAGGAAATTGAATTACCTATGCACATACATATATCCCATCTTTTTTCAGATTTTATTCCCATTTAGGTCACCACAGAGGACTGAGTTCCCTGTGCTATACACTAGGTTTTCATTAGTTATTATTTATATATACTATTAATAATGTATATATGTCAGTTCCAATCTCCCAGTTCATCCCATCTTCCCTTCCCCCTTGATATCCATCTGTACCTCTGTGCTTATTTCTGCTCTTTAAGTAAGATCCTCTATAACAGTCTCTAAATTGACTTTAAATTCTAGTGGTTTTAAATTATATTCTTATAAAGTTTTGCACAACATATTTAATCTTGTTAATCTTCAATTTTATAATATATACAGATAACATAATAATAAAACTCATGGAGATTCTATGACATTTATTTAAGATAACATGCATGATGTTCTTGAGATAACATGAATGAAAAGTGTGTGGCATCTAATTGCTTTCCAATAAGTGATAGATATATTATAGCTATTGTTTTGTGGTTAAACCTGTGTTCCATATGCTATAGCTCTGAGGACAAAGGTTGCCAAACACTAAAATGACACTGATTTCTGGAAAGGTAGAGACAGTTATTTGTCATGGTCCCACACAACAATGTTGGTTATTTCTAAGGAGCCATGTTGAAAAAGCAAGAAAGTTCCAGGAAAAAAACATCTATTTCTGCTTTATTGACTATGATAAAGCCTTTGACTGAAGATCACCACAAACTGTGGAAAATTCTTAAAGAGATGGGACTACCAGACCACCTAACCTGCCTCTTGAGAAATCTGTATGCAAGTGAGGAAGCAACAGTTAGAACTGGACATGGACCAGCACACTGGTTCCAAATCAGAAAGGAGTACATTAAGGCTGTATATTGTCACCCTGCTTATTTAACTTATATGCAAATACAGCTTGAAAAATACTGGGCTGTAGGAAGCACAAGCTGGAATGAAGATTGCTGGGAGAAATATCAATAACCTCAGATATGCAGATGACATGACCCTTCTGGCAGAAAGTGAAGAAGAACTAAAGAGCCTCTTGATGAAAGTGAAAGAGGAGAGTGAAAAAGTTGGCTTAAAGCTCAACATTCAGAAAACTAAGATCATGGCATCCAGTCCCATCACTTCATGGCAAATAGGTGGGGAAACAGTGGAAACAGTGGCAGACTTTATTTTTGGGGGCTCCAAAATCACTGCAGATGGTGACTGCAGCTGTGAAATTAAAAGACGCTTGCTTCTTGGAAGAAAAGCTATTACCAACCTAGACAGCACATTAAAAAGCAGAGACATTACTTTGCCAACAAAAGTCTGTCTAGCCAAGGCCATTGTTTTTCCAGTAGTCATGTATGCACATGAGAGTTGGACTATAAAGAAAGCTGAGCACTGAAGAATTGATGCTTTTGAACTGTGGTGTTGGAGAAGACTCTTGAGAATCCCTTGGACTGTGAGATCAACCAGTTCATCCTAAAGGAGATAAGTCCTGAGTGTTCATTGGAAGAACTGATGTTGAAGCTGAAACTCCAATACTTTGGCCACCTGATACAAAGAGCTGACTCATTTGAAAAGACCCTGATGCTGGGAAAGATTGAGGGCAGGAGGAGAAGGGGATGACAGAGGATAAGGTGGCTGTATGGCATCACTGACTCAATGGACATGAGTTTGGGTAAACTCTAGGAGTTGGTGATGGACAGGGAGGCCTGGCACGCTGCAATCCATGGGGTCACAAAGAGTTGGACACAACGGAGCGACTAAACTAACTAACTAAGGAGCTATGTCAGGGGGCCCAATGTTCACCAAGAATAAAGGCCTTGCTGCTAAGTCACCTCAGTCCTGTCCGACTCTGTGTGACCCCATAGACGGCAGCCCACCAGGCTCTCCCGTCCCTGGGATTCTCCAGGCAAGAATACTGGAGTGGGTTGCCATTTCCTTCTCCAATGCATGAAAGTAAAAAGTGAAAGTGAAGTCGCTCAGTCGCATCTGCCTCATAGCGACCCCATGGACTGTAGCCTACCAGGCTCCTCTGTCCATGGGATTTCCCAGGCAGGAGTACTGGAGTGGGGTGCCATTGCCTTCTCCGGAATAAATGTTCACCAAGAATAAAGGCCTTGCTTCCCTTTGAACAGAGAGCCATCTTTAGCACCTCTCTCCCAACCTCCAGTCAATCAGATTCAGGCTGTCCAGAATTTTTCAGTAATGAAAGTGAAGGTCACTGAGTCATGTCCGACTCTGCGACCCCATGGACTATACAGTCCATGGAATTCTCCAGGCCAGAATACTGGAGTGGGTAGCCTCTCCCTTCTCCAAGGAATCCTCCCAACCCAGGGATCAAACCCAGGTCTCCCTCATTGTAGGCAGATTCTTTACCAGCCGAGCCGCAAAGGAAGCTTTCAGTAATGAAAGAAAGAAAGTGAAATCACTCAGTCATGTCCAACTCTTTGCGACCCCACAGACTGTAGCCTACCAGGCTTCTCTGTCCATGGAATTTTCCAGGCAATAGTACCAGAGTGGGTTGCCATTTCCTTCTCCAGGGGATCTTCCCGACCCAGGGATCAGACCCGGGTCTCCTGCATTGAAGGCAAAGGCTTTGCCCTCTGAGCCACCAGGGAAGCCCAGTAATGAAGAAGTCACTATATAAGAAAATTGCATGATTGAATCATGAATTTCAGTCTGGAGAACATGTATTGAAATTTACAGGGTAACTTTCTCAACTTAAAGAAGACACATCAAATAACTGTGAGGACCACTCGTTTTCAAAGAAGCCCATACTCAACCAGAAATGATTTTTAGCTAAGAATTCTCATTTTAGGGTTAGGGTTAGGGTTGGGGCTAGTGCACTGGGATGACCCAGAGGGATGGTATGGGGAGGGAGGAGGGAGGAGGGTTCAGGATGGGGAACACATGTATACCTGTGGCGGATTCATTTTGATATTTGGCAAAACTAATACAATTTGTAAAGTTTAAAAATAAAATAAAAGAATTCTCATTTTATATATCAATAGCCTCAGATATGCAGATGACACCACCCTAATGGCAGAAAGTGAAGAGGAACAAAAGAACCTTTTGATGAAAGTGAAAGAGGAGAGTGGAAAAGCTGGCTTAAAACTCAGCATTCAAAAAACAAAGATCATGGCATCCAGTTGCATCACTTCGTGGTAAATAGATGGAGAAACAATGGAAACAGTGACAGACTTTATATTCTTGGTCTCCAAAATCACTGCAGATGGTGACTGCAGCCAAGAAATTAAAAGACACTTGTTCCTTGGAAGAAAAGCCATAGCGAACCTAGGGAGCATATTAAAAAGCAGAGACATTACTTTGCTGACAAAGGTCCATATAGTCAAAGCTATTGTTTTTCCAGTAGTCATGTATGGATGTGAGAGCTGGACGATAAAGAAGGCTGAGCACTGAAGAACTGATGCTTTTGAACTGTGGTGTTGGAGAAAATTCTTGGGAGTGCTTTAGACTGCAAGGAGATCAAACCAGCCAATCTTAAAGGAAATCAACCCTGAATGTTCATTGGAAGGGCTGATACTGAAGCTGAAGTTCCAGTACTTTGGCCACCTGATGCGAAGAGCTGACTCATTAGAAAAGACCCTGATGCTGGGAAAGATTGAAGGCAGGAGGAGAAGGGGATGACAGAGGATGAGATGGTTGGATGGCATCACTGACTAAATGGACATGAGTTTGAGCAAGCTCTGGGAGATGGTTAAGGACAGTGAAGCTTGGCGAGCTGCAGTCCATGGGGTCTTAGAGAGTTGGACATGACTGGGCGACTGAACGACAACACTCATTTCGTGGTGATGAGTTGTATCTTTTTAAATAAGTATCTATATGGTTATGTATCCAAGAATATAAGAAACATAGATTAGTAGTATAGTTACAGAATAAAGATGTGTTATCTTTGATATATGCACACTATATCAATATATAGAATAGTGCATAATTAAACATATGCAGGCTTAAATTTCATCATCAGTGCTGACTTAAAAGTTTAGGCTGACCCTGTCCTCTCTGCCTTTGTGATTGTGTAGTGGGTGAGGATGATGATGGTGGTGGTGGTGGTGATGATAAAGCGACCACTGACACATTGAATACAAGGCTCTATGTTAAATGATTTATATATAGGCTCCCATATAATCCTCACAATACTCCTATTACTAAGATGTCATTTTTCCCTCACTTAACAGAGGAGGAAAAGAATGGTTGGAGAGATTAATTACTTGAGGTTTACACATTAGTATAGTCGTGATTCTCACTCCAGAACATGGGCTCCTAATTTTACACTTTGCTTTCCCCTTGAGAGCAAAGAACTCTAAGGGAGGCTAGGGGTCTTCTTTAAATGCATCTCCTGAGACACATTTCTACCAAGAAAACTTCTTTGTCATCTATAATATTGAACCTCTGTCCCCTCCTTTAGTGAATATAATTAATTATTGACTATGCATCTTATTGGAAGCAGGAAATCAAATAAAACCAGTGATACAAAAATAGACATAGAGATACATAGATAGTATCTGGTCAGCTAACTAACTAGAATAGATGTAGTGATCAGTTTGAGAAATAGTCACATTTTTGTTAATTAGGTTCTTAGTGATGTTTTTTAAGTGCCATCCATTCTTCTAAACAAATAAGTACTTGTCTCTTAAATAAGTAAATTGCATCCCTGGCCTCATTTAGTACATTAACCGCCTTATGAGAACTGATAAGACTTCTTTAAATATTCTAGTATCCTGTGGCTTCTCCTTTTAAAATAACAGCACTCTGTTTTAAGATTCCATTTTAATAAATGTGTGCATGTGTGCATGTTGTTTGTGAAAGTACTCTATTTATTCTGTGCTGCTTGCCCTGTTTCTTTAGACAGCATTTTTCTCAGACTATAATATCTACCCCCACAACCCTGCCCTCCTACAGAGGTCTAGAATACATAATTCCATTTGAATCTAAGGAAAAATCCTAGGAGGAGTACTGTGCATTTAAAGACACTCAGTGAGTGTGAGCTGGGACTATTGATTCTGCTTACACTGTTCAGATATATACATATTTATCTTAAAATCTCAACAAGTGTACCAGAATTTTCAGAAAAAAACATATTTCAGTTATAAACTGGAACATCTCAGAGTTTCTTTTCACCTATATTTCCTGTAGCAACTATTATTTATATTTAATGTTTCAACAAATGTAATATATGTACTACCATCAAAAGCCTCAGGGAAAAAGAGAATAATTTTTAGTAAGTGTAATATTTTACTTGAAAAAAAACCCATGTAGGATAGAAACTTTTAAGCAAAAATAATAAAACATAATCCACTAAAGCAAAATAAAATTTAATAGTAGAATTAATGCAATTGTGAGAACTTTAAGAATTCAGCTCCTCAAGTTACTTTTAGAATCATACAGTCTCTCTAATGGTCTCAACAAATATACCGTGTATCATACAGTGGCTCAAACAAACAAATTTATGCATTTACCAGTGTAAAACATTCATTAAAAAAAAATTCTACTGGGTATATGTGCCAGGGCTGAGCAGTATGACAGGTGTTGGGACATAAATGTTCCCAGCAATAAGATTGTGATTTTTTTTCCTCTGGGTGAAATTAGTGTGCTTATTTCTACCTTTCACCCTGCAAGCTGTTTTGATTGTAAGTTTCTCTGTATTGTTATTGGTACTGTTCAATTGCTAAGCCATGTCTGAATTTTTGCCATCCCATGGACTGAAGCACACCAGGCTTCACTGTCCTTCACTGTCTCTGGAGTTCGTTCAAATTCATGTCCATTGAGTCAGTTATGCTATCTAACCATTCCCTTCTCTGCTGCCCTCTTCTCCTTTTGTCTTCAGTCTTTCCCAACATCAGGGTCTTTTCCAATAATTTGGCTTTTCACATCAGATGTTCAATGTATTGGAACTTCAGCTTCAGCATCAGTCCTTCCAATGAATATTCAGGGTTGATTCCCTTTAAAATTGGCTGGTTTGATCTCCCTGTAGTTGAAGGCACTCTCAAAAGTCTTCTCCAGTACCATAATTCAAAAGCATCAATTCTTCGACACTCAGCCTTCTTTATCATCCAACTCTCACATCCGTACATGACTACAAGAAAAACCATAGCTTTGACTCTTAGTATTAGAGCATGGTAACGTTTTATTTCTTTTCTCCTCTGAAATGCTGAGTATTAACATGACTTTGTCAAAACGTACACATAGCCATCATATATGCATTAGAAAATGATAGCTAGAAAAACTCTGAAGTTCTGCTAACACTAATTTATTTAACCTCCAAAGTTGCAAGTTAGTTGAGTCTCTTAGATGAGTTATTTTTAGACAAAATTAGGACATGCAGCAGAACGGACAGTACTGAATCCATCAGTTGGATCACTGTATGTAAAAGTTCACATATTCCTCACCATGATAAGCAAATGTGATTGTGCATGTGCACATACTAGAATGCATTTATAAGTTCATTTGCAAAAGAAAATCTATGAAAACAAAAATAAGACAATCTCAAAATAGCAGATTTTTTCCTAATATATTACTCTATTAACTAAGTTATATCTTCAATTAAAGTGAATTTTGAAGTGATTCTAAAAACATAGAAAGACTAAAAAGAAAACTTTAATATTTTGCCCCTCCTCATCCTATTTTTCCTTTTATTTTACCAATATCTCTGTTACAATAAGGTTTTTCCCCCTACCCCTTACCCAAAGTGAGTGTGTGGGTGGGTAGGTGAATCAATTGCTTGTTTCTTTCATTGATGGTGGGTCAGCAGTTCTATAATTTTAGCTTACTGGGTTTCTATGAGGCTCTAATGAGTTAATAGTTGCAAATTGTTTAGAAAATATTTGGTATATAGTAAGTGCTCATTAACTGTTAGCTTTTTCTCAGGTAATCGCAGAACTTGCTTTGAACATGAATCTGATAAATAATGAAATCTAAACTTAAATGTGTCATGAATTATCAGGACACCATATGTAAATGACAAATGGGGCTAAAAGGCAAATCATACATTCCATGCATTGTTTAACTTTGTGAATCATAAAGGTGGTTTGCATTATTTTGTAGATTCTATTTTTCTTTGGTGTACAAATATGGAGGCGATAAATTCAGCATAAAGTCATTGTTTTGAGATGGGTTATGATCTGGAGAATAAAGATGTGTGTATGTACATGTGTGTGTGTGTGTGTGTGTGTGTGTGTGTGAGAAAGACAGAGAGACAGAAGGAGGAAAAGAGAAGCGAGGAAAAGAGACAGAAGCACTTAAAAGAGAGCAAGCTAATGTGATATATACATTTTAGTCTTGGCCCCCTTTCTAATATCTTTTATCTTATTTTATGCTGTTAACCAAAATTTCCCATCCCAGAGCACCACATTTTATTTTTCTCATTCTATAACACCTTGCCTTTTCTAGTTTCTTGTGTGCTATTTGTGGCCTCCTTACCCTTCTGTTCCTCTTTTTCATTCTGAGGTTCCTGAAGGATAGAGCAAAACTGCAGTTATAGATATGTGTATGGCACTTATTTTTGGACAAAGCTTTACCACAAATTTCAGTTTTTTCCCCATTTTATATAAAACAGGTCGAATCACCTACAAGAAAATTGAAACTCACATTTTCTTTCACTTATAAATTGTGTTGTAACATAAGATTTTGTGTGTCCTCTCTTTGGGATCTGCTCTCCTGTTTCCCCTGGCTTCTCTGGAACAGGGTACTCCACTGCCTTGACCTCTCTACCTTCTCCCAGACTATGGGCTTCCTCTCTAGATGAGACTGCTCCCTTTCAAGCACAGGTAGAACTGCTTTCTTGTTATTGTCCACATAGTCAGATTGAAGGCAGGAGGAGAAGGGAGCAATAGAGGATGAAGATGGTTGGGTGGCATCACTGATTTGATGCACATGAGTTTGAACAAACTCCAGGAGATAGTGAAGGACAGGGAAGCATGGCGAG
This sequence comes from Bos indicus x Bos taurus, assembly GCF_003369695.1. Lineage (NCBI taxonomy): Eukaryota > Metazoa > Chordata > Mammalia > Artiodactyla > Bovidae > Bos > Bos indicus x Bos taurus. Next base: position 40,067,769 of record NC_040087.1, on the reverse strand, counting down.
CTGCAGTCCATTGAGTCACAAAGAGTCGGACACAATTTAGTGACTGAACAACCAACAACAATATAGTCAGCACCAGATGAAAATCTGCAGCACTTGGAACCCCTCCTGTCTAAAACAGGGCAACGGACTGCTCTGCTGTGTAGCTTGTATGAGTAGATGGCAGAGCCACTTTCAACCAGAAACCATGAAAGCCCCTTGATTACCAACCCTCCACTTATATGAATAAGTTACAAGGCTCAGTTCTTCCTGCTTATCCATATCGCATGAATTTGTGTATTTGCAATATCTATATTATAGCCAAATGTATAATTAAATTATAATTTATATTAATATCTCCCATTGTGTATTTACCTACCTGGTCTTTTTGTATCCACTTTTAACCTAATGCACAATTTTGTACTTTGTTTTGTTTTAAAGCTGCAGCTAGTGTGATCTTTAATGATATATGTATGAACTTGGAAAGTAAAACTTTCCATGGATTGTTAGTTATCCTTCAGATAACCTCCCAAATCCTTAACAGGGCTTGTAAAGTGATCTGAGCACTGACCTCTGCACCTTATTTCTTTTAATTCCTGGAGCCAGTCAGCCTCTCTTCCCTCTTAGCCGGAGGGCATGCATTTCCCCTGCTGGCTATCTTCCTTATCTTTTCCCTAACCACTTCTTAAAGGGCTAACTTCTACTCTCAATTCAATGCCATTTCTCAAGGTGTTCTCCTTCCCCTCGCCCCTTATCTTATGTTTTATCAACCCGTATGCTTCCTTTCATCAAGCTGGACACTCGCTGATAATTCCCAGTGTATAATCACACCAAATAATTCTTTGGCAGATTGCATTTGAAATCAGAAATATGACAGCCTGATTCTAACCTTATCACTTATAGCTGAGTGACTTTATGTGTGCCACTTGATTTCTCCAAGTTTTATGTCCCCATCTGTAACACATGGGCTTGCTGAGATATAGCAAACGATATCTAACACAGTGCCTGGAACATTTATTTCCCACAACTTAAATGTTATTCACCTCTGATTTGGCTTAGTTGTATAATCCTATCATGTGCTCCATGCTCAGTCGCGACTGACTCTTTGAGATCCTACGGACTGTAGCCCAACAGGCTTCTCTGTCCATAGGGTTTTTCAGGCAAGAATACTGGAGGGGGTTGCCATTCCCTCTTTCCTGGGGATTTTCCCAAACCAGGAATTGAACCTGCATCTTCTGCAGTGCAGGTGGAGTCTTTACCTCTGAGTCACCAGGGAACCCCATAATCTATCATCCTGCCTACCAAAGATGTGACCTAACTAATAATTTGATACTCAAGGTACATTAGGGAAATGAGAGAGAGACTGAAAGGCAGGATGGTTTCTGCCAACCAGCTGTGAAAAATGACAAGCTTTGCTAGGTCTTTCCTTATTGGCCCTTCACTGTTTGCTAATGAACCCCTGTGTTGATTGATCTTTTCATTGTACCTTCTGCTTTTTACCCCTAATTAAGAAACACCAGTCCTTACTCCAGGTCCATCTCCCAGAAAGATGAGAGAGAAGGAGAGTTGGCAAGTCAATGCTAATTTCAAACTATCTTAATGTTTTCTTTCCCTTTATTAATGTGTTTGCACTTCACAAGCACCTCTGGAGAGAAAATGGCTTACCCCATAGGCTGCAAGAATAGATAGACATTTTCATTGCCAAGGTCAGTATGGTGGGTAATTATTTTGGAGCAAGTTAAATAAAGAATCTTCCTTAAATAAGGAATCTTAAAATATTCTCTATTTAATCTGTGCTCTAAGGAAATCCCATTGATTCCTAGTGCTACTGCATCTTCATTTGTGGCCATTAATACAATTAAAAAACCAAGTGAAGGAATAAGATTTCTAATCCCCCAAAGATCTGTATCTATTGTTTGCTGAGATTTTAGCTGTATTTTTTATTTCTGACTCTTGACATGTTTATATATGCTGAAGATTTCAATTAAAATAGACAGCAGAGTGATATTGAATCAATACTTGTTGTTTTGTATCTAGGGAAAAAGAAGCAATATGAAATATGGAAATCTGAGAGAATGTAAATGCTTTAGGATCTGCTGTGAGACATATCCTCCTGCTTGTCAGACAGACATGATTTTTAGAGCAGAGAATTTGCTGGCTTAAAGAAGACAACTTGCCAGTTTCATTAGTTTCATATCTTTCGCTAGACAGAGTCACTGTTCCAATCATTAAAATACCAGTCCTAAGCTCCCATTAAGTTTGAGCCAAATGACAGCATGTTTTAGAAGTGCTTTGTACAATAACAATATGTAGCTGAATACTCCTTATAGATGAGTAAGCCTGTGATAACTTCACTCTAAACTGAGTTCCACTCTCTTTTACTTGCTTAGGTTTGCGAGCTTGCCAGGAACATAATTATTAGTGCTTCTTATGAATACCCACTAGAGATCCCATTGAAAGAGATTCATTGATAGAATAGTAGAAATTTGTAAACATAAAGTACCAATATGGTAGGAACTAAATAGGTGGAATCACCAATTTTAATTATGGTGAAGCTGAATTTTTTCCCCTCCCTGGTCAGGGGTGTGTGGAGCAGTCAAACAGATTAGACCCAAAGAACAGTGAAGTGCTTAAACATATATAAGGGACACTTCAGAATAAATTCTATCAGATCATGAAGTATCTCTTGCAACCAAAATTAGGATGGGAAATCTACCAGCACAGAGCAAATCTCTAGTGAAGAAAATGCTATGTTTTCATTTTTAAAACCAAAGTATTTCATTATTTTGTTCCATACTGTGCACTCCACATAGCATCAGCCTGGGATTCAGAAGAAACTAAAGGAAGTCTTGTGACAAACATTTAAGGTCAACTAGATAACATTTTTATTCTCTATGATTCCCTCTGAATTTGCAATTGTTCATTCTGAATTCATTGTTCTCTGAAAGCAAGGAACAAAACAAACAGTAACTGTTGGATATCTTGTCTCTGTCTATCTGCAGAATTTGGGGCCTGCATGTGGTTCTTCAGAATGTAGTAGAAAACAGTATTTATGTTTATGTATTTTGTGTTTTTTTGAACATATTTTCCTACAGACATATTCAATTTCTTAAACTGCTAATGCACAAGAGTTTCTCAAATTGGCAATTATTTCATGGACTGGAAAGGTAAATAAATATCTCCTTTGAAATAGCTCCTAAAGAAAAGGTGGGGATACTCAGCCATTTACCAGTAAGTGCTTGGTGCTTTGTTAAAAAGCACATGGCTTCTTTATAGTCATCCACAGGCAAAGATTCCTATAAAAGATGTTAATAAGTTCTTGATATGTATACATGTGCCTCTGGGCTTGTGCTCCACCTAATATGAAGAGGGAACTACAATAATCTGTCCCTGGAGACAACTCTGTTGATTGCTAGGAAGAGGTATTTGATTGCTTTTCTGAAATGTTTAGAAGAATATGCTTTATCTCTAATGTGCTAAATGTCCACATATGAAATACAAAACAGTAGATGATTTCCCCCAATCAACAGGCCTTCTGTTAGCAACATCATTCCCTAGCATGTGCCTGTAAGACAGCTCATTAGGACAATGTATATGATATGCTTCAGATCCTTTTTAAATCAATGTGTAAGGCTCACCCAATAATAACTTCTTTATCATCCAAATACTATTTTTACATTTATGCCCATGTTTTACTAAACATAGGAAGCATAATAGTAAAGAAAATCATCTTCCATTAGATCAAGAAGTACCAATTAAGGAAAGCTAAAAGTTACAGAGAGCAGACCATTTTTAGACTATTAGAAACATCTGATTACAATTCACTTACATCTAAAAAATGATTTACCTTTCAAGAATGACTAAAGTTTTTGGTCTCCTAAGGTTTTAAGCACGTGTTGCTATTGCAAACCCTGCAGGTGTTTCAGTTTTATGTTTTTGGATGGTTTTGCTTTTTAATTCAAATTGAAATGGGCCTGTGTTTGCCTGTCAGGGTAACAAAACTATCCCAGCAGCAGATTCAATTCTCGAGATATAATTATGAACACCTACTGTGTGCAAAAACTGTGGGAGACCCTGAACAAGACACACCGATGAGTTATAGAGGCCGTGCCTCCAAACTGCCCACAATCAGAAGTTCAACCTTTATTGAGCTTTTAATTAGAGCCAAATAGCCTTGGAGTTTGTAGGCCCAAGGGGAAGACAGTTCACAGATTTGTTCTATCTCCCTCCCACCCATTTACCATTATATTTTTTTCCCCAAGGCAGTCGGATTTCTCTCTCTTTTTTTTTTTTTGGCCTCTCTCGGAGAGTATACATTTGTGTGGGAGTGAATGCCTGAGTCACTGCTCAAGCACAGGAAAACAGAGGGACGAGCAGCGCTCTCTGCTGTTATAAGCACGGCCTCATCCCCCTTTGCTCCTGTCAATGGTGCTTCGGGCCCTGAGCATATGGGCAGGGGCTTGTCATCAGAGCCACTTATGGCACATATATAAAATTTACTGTGCCTTCCTGGAAAAATGCAGGGTTTGTGAACCACTTGGGAGAGGAATGGATTTATGGAAGGGGAAAAACACACCCAGTCAAGCCATTAAACACTGGTTTTCATGCTGTTCTCAATCACCAGACTATGATGGAAGAGCTCTCATCTTAGGCTCAAAAGAAGCGAGTGTTTGTGTCCTTTTTGAAATAAATTACTGGTCAAGATCTTTTTTAGGGAGCAATTTCCCTATTTATATCCTCAGAAACATAAGTTTATGATGTCAATGATCACGGTAAGGGATAGGCAGCACATAAAATGCCAGAAGTAGCTTGAAAGTTATTTTTATATTACTGAAAAGAAAAACCATATCAGAAACAGTCATTTCTCAAGTAATTAATCCTTTTGAGTTGATTTATCAAAGAAATCCTGTTCATAAATTGTACCATACTTCTGTTGGTAGAAAATTGGTAATATGTTCTACAGCGCTTTTGGATGAATAAATCCATGAAGGGTCTTAAGTCAATCTTCCAATCTGGCATTAGCATTTTCATCTCACTATGCATGATATTTTTAAAATCAGGAGAGTTGGCTTTCAGTGTAAGTAGGCATACATTAAAACATAAGAGCTTGGTGGCGTGCTGTTAGATGCTGTTTGACTTGGAAAAGCATTGTACATTTCCTCTAATATGTTTAATTTTACTTAAAGACATAACACTCACTCTGTCCTATATCTGTTTGTGGAACTATATTAAATACTTCTCATGTTGAAATTGTGAACCAAAATTGGTGGCCAGCAAGGGTAGGAAGGAAAAAGAAGACTCATTGAGAAGACTTTCGGGATGTCAATTTCCATTGAACAGAAGGAGAGAGAGCTCTTTGTATGTAACTATATATTTTGCATAACTTAACCTTTAAAGTGTTGTGTGGTTTATTTATATATATGAAATCAAAATGAACATGCCACTCTTTTCTACTGAATATGTCATTTTGGCTAAGGCTATAATTAGAAATGCATAACTTGAATATTTTGAAAGTGTTTTGTTTTACTTTGGTGGGCTTGGAGGAGGGAGTGGAAAGGCAAATGCACTTCAGCAGGTGCTGCTTACTCTTCAACTCAAAGATTTCATCTCAGTGGAGCCTATGAGCACTGTGGCCTTTTGGAAAAACCATCAGAGTGGGTTAAGAAACCTGGATTCCAGCTGGTTTTGCCTTTAGTTATGAAACCAAAAGAATATCATTAGCTTTGTTTAAATGCCTCTGCTTCATTCCCCATTAGCACTTTGTATGTTGTATACATATTACAGCCCATATGTAGCATGTGCTCACTGTGCAGGAATGATGTTAAGTACATTACATGCATTGGTTTATTTGAAATGTCCTTTCAGAACATTGAGTATAATTTACTAGATTATACTCAAATGACCTGTTCATGAGTCCAACTCTTTCGTATGACCGAGACTGTTTTATTGACATTTTAGATACTTTAGAAAGATTTGTTAAGTTTGATTGACCTTTTATGTTCCTCAATTCTAATTTTTTTAAGGTTTTTATTTTATCGAATAAGAATAGGAACATATTTCTCTTCATCAGGATAAGGAGGGCTTCCTTAATGTTTTCTTTATTGTTGTAATATGTTATAGTAAAGTATTTTTGGTATACTTTTCCTGTGTTATCATAGACCATTACCATTTTAATTTTATTTCTGTAGCTCAAATGACGCACTCAGGCACAGGGAAGCATTCCCTCAATAGATTGTTCTTAGTGATAAAATAAGTGAAAATATCATAGATTCTCATCCATCAGACACTAAAAACATACAGTAAAGCCACAGGGTTTGCCAAAATACTGATCCTCACATTGATCATTGTCAACTTGTCTTTTAAAAAGCTATGTCTTTTATGTGTTTGCTCTTATGATACAACTATTAATATATTTCTAAGTTTCAACAAAAAAGGTTTGTTTGACTAACCAAGAAGTGTTAGTCTGTCTCTACCTGTTTAAAAAATAGATTTAGAGTTATTTTTGAAAACATCTTAGGGTCTATATCTTAAATCTGAATATAAAATCCATTAGCAGTCCACAATGAGAGCTAATTGCCGGAGTGCAATCTTGGCTGCATTTTTATAACTGCTAGTGAAGCTCACATAGCTAAGAGAGTACATTATCTTATAAAAATTATATTCTCAGGGGATTTTGTTCTTAATATATAACAATGTGAATAATAGCATGCACTGTTCACATGAAAATCTCCTACTAGTATAAACTAAGTTTGAGATGTTTCAAGTTTATATCTGAGGTGGATGAGTTACATTTAGATAATCACTCTCCCTTTTCCTTTCCATCTTTGGCCATTAAATCATCAGTATCATTCAAGAAGAGGAGAGATAATAAAGAGAAAATAAGAAATGAAGAAGAATAGGAAGAAAATAAAACAAAGACAAAATACCAAAAATCATCAAGGGAGGACAATTATCAAAAATCGATTGAAAGTTTCTTTCCTCAGCGCTCTGGACAGCAAAAATGAGGCTAAAGATTTATTCTTTTTGAAAAGGAACACTGAAGCATGTTATCAAATCCAATTATATTTTAGTAGTAGGGATGACAAGAATATTAAAAGCATTTACTTACTGAAGCTAAAGTTTCCAGTTGGGTTTTTCAATCCCATGGCTAAATAGAACATCCAAAAATTCAGAGTTTAGTAGCTTTTAAGGTCACTTGAAACATTGTGTTTCTTAGTCACAGCATAGTCTTTTTGATAATTTTCTTTCTGGGCAGTGTCATTGTATCTAAAGCAGAGATGGAGGGTGGAGAAAGAGACAAAGTCTGTGATTGACTGAGAAGGACCAGGTATACTCAGCTAGACACACTGAGATGAAAAGAGATGAGTATTAAAGCATCCTAGACTATGGAGGAGAAAGAAACACTTGGGAGGAAATCATACAATACACTACCTAGTTTTGGCCTGAACCCAGCATTTGTATACACGGTGATGAGGAATAAAATGGGAAAGGGATATTTGAGTTATATTGTAGAACAAGTCAAACTCAGGTGAGAACATTGTTCATGTCAGGCATCCACTGGACAATGAAGTGACAAGGACATAGAGAAAGAGCTGTTTCCAAATGTTATTTTACCTAGATGCCCGGTGAGCCTTCCCTGTGCCGCCCCCCAACTCACGGAGATCTGAGTAAACTTGGTCCTGTCTCCATAATTCCTTATATCCTGTGAATGTCTCAATCTATCCTCACAATTTGTGAATTCCCTGGGGCTGTATTTCCACCATCTGCTCCATTTCTGCCCTCTATGTGTGTACAGTCTCTACTATAATCACACTATATTTGGCAGGATATCTGATTCAGTGTTGTCAGTTTTTCATTTAAAAAAAATAAACTGAAACAAGGGCTTGATATTTTTAGTAACTTTGCTGAAGATTTGAGAGAGGTCATGACCTTTGAGAGGTCATGTCCCTAAGTTTCTTCTCCATTCCCTCCCTATTATTTCACTGAGAGTAGTTCCTCCTTCTTCTCTGAAGCCCTGATACAAACTGACATCCATGTCCTAAAGGGACTCCTCCACCACCTCCATGAATTTGCTCATTTTCTTGAATTATTAATGTTCAGTAAGATTTAGTCACAGGCTTTGCCTGTCTCTGGAACTGTAGTGTAAAGTCAGCAGCCTTTGGAAGATCCCAGGGTATACTTTAACATCTGCTATTCCACTTACTATACTCTGTTGAAAGAATTAGACTTATTTTAAAAGGGATGGCCTGAAGCAAGCTTAGGGCATAATTCTCTTGGGAACAAAGAAATGAGCAAGTTATTGTACTTTGTACGTGTGTGTGCATAAATTGTGCACAAACACAAGTTTTCATATGTGTAGAAAATACACAGTGAATACTTTCGAGAGACCCTGAGAATTCCTTGTGGAATTGGCATTTGGGATCTCCTTTTGTTAGCCATACAAAATGTGACGGGAATTTTGATCCCTTTCTTCTAGCCACACTAGTAATGGAATATTGTCATAAGATTATATTTCTTATTATTTTCTGAAGTAAAGGATATTTTAAATCTTTCATTTCCAAAGGATCTTGCTTTCTTCCATTTTCTCCCCCTCTTAGCACATCTTCAGTTTAAAGGAGTTTCAGAAATTAGCCCCATTTTTTCTTGAGCTTTGTGGATGTTTTTGGTTGCCTGCCTAGTGTCTGTGACTTCACCCCTCATTTCCAACATCACCCTGATTGTGTCTGGGTTTCTTCCTTTGTCCTGACCTCTGTCCCAGGGCTGGAATTTGTTTCAGTGAACTAGTTTTGTTAATACCAGTCCTCTTGCCTAGATTAGGAGTGGATTAGTCTAAACCAGTTTAATTTGATGAGAGGTTTGCTTTGGCCTGCCTGACATTTCCATTCATTTAAAACTGAGGGTAGAAGGCCAGCACAAGTATCCTATAGGACATGAATAAGGCTACATACACATAATCATGACTATTGTCTTGGGATTCATCCCATGACCATCAGAGATAACAGATTTATGATGAAGCAGTTACAGCATTGGAGAAGGAATTGGCAGTCCACTCCAGTATTCTTGCCTGGAGAATCCCATGGGCGGAGGAGCCTGGTAGGCTACAGTCCACAGGGGTCGCAAAGAGTCAGACACAACTGAGTGACTCACACACAAATTTGCAGCACACATAAGGATAAAGGAACTTATAATCCACAGCATTTTTAAACCAATACATCAACAAATTCTGACACTTGCTCTAACTCCATTTATAACTCCATTCATAGTTATTATAAATTATTGGCTCCATTCCCCATGTTTTGCAATAGATCCCTATCCCTGTAGCTTATTTATTTTGTACATAGCAGTTTCTACTAATTCCTCACCCCTGTATTGCACCTCCCCACTGGGAATTACTATAAACAGTTAATTGTTCTCTATATCTGTGAGTCTACATCTTTTTAGTTATATTCACTAATTTGTTGTATTTTTCAGAGTCCGTGTATAAGTGATATTGTATTTGCCTTTATCTGATTTATGTCACTTAACATTATGTCCTCTAAGTCCATCTGTATTGTTACAAATGGCAACGTTCTTTTTTATGACTAATGTTCCATAATGCCATTTCCTACTCCAGGGGATCTTTCTGACCCAGGGATTGAATCCATATCTCTTGCATCTTCTGCATTTGCAGGTGGAATTTTTATCACTGTACCACCTGGGAAGCCCTGCACACAATATACATATATATACACCACATCTTCTTTATCCATTCATTTGTTGATGGACACTTAGGTTTCTTCCATATCTTGGCAATTATAATAATGCTGTTTATGAATTGGGTGCCTGTATCTTCTCAAATTAGTGTATTTTTTTTTTTTTTGCCTTTTTTTTTCAGATATATACTCAGGAATGGAATTGCTGGGTCACTAAACTTATCAATTTAAACTTCTATGTATCACTTAAGTTCATACAGCACTCCTGTGGCTATTTCAATGAGCTTACTTCAATCCTTAATCATTCTTTATAAGGATTTCTGCAATAGATGCCAAACACTCTGTCAGCCTTCCATCTCTTCTCCCAAAAATCCAATCTCTAAGTTACTTCCAGAAAGAGCTTTCTAAAAAAAATTTGGCATGTCATCTTCCAGCCTAAATTTGTAAGTAATGTCCTATCTTTCGAGCATAAAGTCCCCAAACTTTTGCATGACATTTAAGATGTTTTCTTTTCCTTTTGAGTATGGCTTAGTTGATTTTTATATGAATTCTGTGTCCCAATTATACTGAGTTTCTTAAAATTCTGTATATATGACTTATTTTCTCACAATCTGATGGTTGTTTAAATTCATCTCCTTTCATGTACTTACTATAATTAATATTTGTGTATGGCAAGCTCTTATATCCACAAAGATTATCAGGGAAAACCTTTAATGTAATTTCTACCCCAACACTCTTTAGGAGCATTGGGTCTTTCTTCACAGGGCTCCTGCAAGGTCACTCCATACCTCCTTCAGAGAAAAACATGACACATTCTAATAGTTTATTTTTCTGTTTGTTTCTCTGCTGAACTCTGAACTCTTGGATCTAAGCACTTTTATCATTGTATTTCTGATACTTCCATTGTGCCTGGCACATAGTAGACAACCAGTGTTTGTTTGGGAATGAATAGTGAGAAAGACAATTGTAATGTAAAGACTGAAGACTCTTCATGACGTCAGCTTTTTAAAAAGCAAAATTTCAGAGAATTAGTTGTTTTTGCTTGCAGTGATTTCTTGTGACAACACATGACTGATTTTATATTTGCTTTCATCATTTTATTTTGTTTTCCACTGAGACATTTGATACTGCTTTGTAGTTTTCTGTTGTTTTTATGCTCTGGAATGTATGTAATAACAGGAGATAATGTTGATTTGTCTTAAGATTTAGGTCACTACTCAGGAAAACACAATTGAAAACACATTTTTAACTAAGATTATATATTGATTAGGTCTTCCCTGGTGGCTCAGGGGTAAAAAATATGCCTGCTAATAGAGGAGACACGGTTTCAATCCCTAAGTCAGGAAGATCCCCCAGAGAAGGAAATGGCAACCCACTCCAGTATTCTTGCCTGAGAAATTCCAGGGACAGAAGGAGCCTGGAAGGCTACATGGGGTCACAAAGAGTTGGAACACAGCTTAGTGACTAAACAACAGCATTAACAGTACATTAATTACGTGATGTTAAATGAGTGTGTAGTCTATTTGTCTTAAAGGGAGATTATAGAGATAGGGTAAACTCAGGAGACTATCTTTTATAGTTTTTTATGGCAAAAAAAAAAAAAAGAAAAAAATACCAAAGATATTGCAATTATCAGGAAAGATTAGGTCATATTGTAGTAAAACAAAATAGCTCCACCTGTCCCCAAATTTCAAGATCTCAGACACTCTACATCATGAAACTTCACTTCTTTTTAGTGCTACAAACCCATGCATGACAGAACCTCTTCACTCCATACAGTTACTCAGAGATCCAGGCTAACAACATGATCCCATCCTGGAGATGCACCTCAGGAAACATGAAGTTTTGCTAAAGCAACAACATAGAAAGGGAATGCAGAATTGTGCATGTTTTTTTTTTTTTTTTCCTTCTGTGACACACTTCATTTTGATCACAGTTCAGTGGACAGAACTAGTCACATCATCTTACCTAATGCCAGGGGGTGCTGAATACATAATGGTGCAGATACAACTGTTGGTGAGTGGTTATTTCTGCCACATTCCTGTGGTACTTGTTCATAGATTCTTATAATAATCCAGTCTTAGAAAAGGTAGTAAAATTTATGAGAAGAGAGAGAGAGAAAACAAAGACCTTTTATTTCTGTCTTTCCAATAAGCAAACTGCCCTTCATTTGAGATTCAAATTCTAAGTCCCCCGTTTCTCAATCACTCTGTCTGTCTATCTATCTATCTATGGAGGATAACAAGCAAAGCAGGACATTTTGTCTAGAAATTTCATATTTATTGAATTTCATATAGAATGTGAAAAGAAATATAATAATTAAATGAAATAAAAATTTAAATTTGTCAACAAGAATTTTCTCACTCTGTAGTGCAGTATCTAACATTGCTTTTTAAACACAAAAGAGAGCATATTGGCTGATAGTATTGAAAAGTTCAGGCATTGGCTGAATTGACCTGCGGCTCAGCTGTGCCCTGTTGCTCTAATAATGATGTCAGTACCTGGGTTCTCTTTTTAATTTCCCACTTCTAAATCAACTCTGCTCTATTGAGGCTTTCTTTCTAGGAAAACCCTTGTCACTAAGGTTCCTTGGTCATCTCTACTCCCTATCTGCGGATTAAAAGTGAGGTTACAAGGAGGAATACATTAGCAGCTAAAGGCAGTATCTAGAATAAGGTAGGGCATTTAGTTAAACATTTCCTAAGTTTTGGTTATTCTACCTTTGCTGTTCCAGCAAGAGTCTGGAAGGAGAATTTCATTACTGTAGCTTGAATCAGATGTTCAAATCTTAACTAGTCAGTGTGATTAGTAGATCAATGTGAATGGCCAGGCCTACATCATTTGTCCACACTTGCAGGGAGGGGGAGCCTGGTGGGCTGCCGTGTATGGGTCGCACAGAGTCGGACACAACTGAAGCGACTTAGCAGCAGCAGCAGCAGCAGAAAGAAGGGTTGTGCTTGTGGTCAGCTCTATCTGACATCCTTGGACTGATTGTTGGGGAGGGGGTCTCCTTGAAGAGGAAAGGGACCCTGGGAAGACAAAATAAACAAATTGCTTATCCTGCTTGGTATACTCCAAACATTAGCATATTTATGTGGCGTTCTGTATTTGCATATATAAGGTATACTGATAAAATTTCATTTCACTTAAGATATAATTTCTGTCAATGTTTCATACATTATTCAAAATTAACAATTATAATGGAGAAAAATACTCAGAGTGAATATAGACTACTTAAATTTTTAAGTCTTAGAGGAGTAGAATTTTCCTTCTGAAATAAAAGTAAGTATTTTTATGTCCTTGATAGTTAATTATTTAATCAAACTATAACTTTTTTATTTGCATAGATGAAACTTTTTTGTTTCCCCCAAATGCCAACTTTTTAGCAGTAAAATGTATTAAGTACATTAAGTACTGTCAATGCTTTTGCCCTGCCCTTGCTGTGTTTTAACTTAGGTTAAAAATTGCATAAGCCATTGATTATTGAAAAACATATATTTCCAGGTGTAGAGTATGATCTCAACGTTTATTTTTATAAACAAGTCATATTAATGTGATTATTACCTTTTAAGTGTTTTACTACATGGAAAAGAATAGGTTAATTGACTTGGTGTTCTTAAGTATTAGATTGGTAAATTCATCAGGAAATTGAATAGTTTAGTTCAAATCTAATTAATTTTTATTTGGGGCATCTGTATATTTGTTACAGCAATCTGCTATGTTATTACCTTATGATCAGTTATATTAAAAAATAATACTATAAACATCATACCAGATTGCATTTTTCAAAAATCCTAAACATATACACCACGTGCATTTAAATTACTATACTTATATCCAGTAATTATGTTTCTAATCATTTTATTAAAGATTTTCTCAGATCTATAATGATCTCAAAATATCTCTGGAAAATGTCTGAAATATGTTACTTTTCATAAAGCAAGCACTGTTACAGTATTTTCTCTCCAAAAAAAATCATCTTGAATTAAAATTTGATTCATTTTACAATTTAAACCACCAAACATTTTCCTATACTGGCAGCCAATATCAGAGGAAATTTCCTTGGATTCTAAGTGAGTTCTCGATTTCAAGTAGAATTTGTATGTATTTTAAAGTATTTATGATTACTGGTTTGACAGCTGTTTTAATCATTTCCATATAAACTGTTATTTATGTCTTTTAATGTTAAGCTTCTAGTTATCCTTCTTTTTTTTTACTATACTATCTCACATCCATATTCTAATATTTATATAACAGTCTTTCCCCAGCCTCCTCACCACCACCACCTTTTCATTTCCATTACAATAATCTTTTTACTATTTTTATTACCAAAAAATTGCTCTATATGCCAATATTCTGATATTATTATTGCTCAGAAAGACATTTCTCCACTGGCCAAGACTTAAGGTTTGTGGAGGTAAATAAATTCTGCTCCCACATTCACAAACTGGTCTTTTTTACCAGAAGATGTTCCAATTAATTTTATCTTTCTACCATATTGAAGAATAGCTGTAATAAATTTTCATTTATGAATTGGAACAGTCCTGATCCATGACCCATCTGAGAGTTTCCATCTCTCATTTCTATTTTCTGTGACAGTATGCTTGGTGCCAGAGGAGAACTTTCAAAATAATTCTGTCATGTGAAAGCTGCAGTGTGGTTCTCACAGAAAGAACTCTCCTAGCATCAGATTTATGCAACAAAACACACAACAGAAACCTGGTCATTTCTGTAAGATGGTACATGCGGATTTGGAATCAAGCCTTCAGATTTTGTGTTTATACTTGAGGTCATAAAATTTCATAAAAATGACCGTAGTTATCAAGAACAACAACAACAACGAATCTTTAAATAACATTTTAGAATCCAATATGTATAGTGGATTTTTGTATCTGTCCATGGAATACCTACAGTAAACCTGTATAAAGAATAAATATTCTCAGGCTCAAGGTTAAGGATATATATATATATATAAACACACAAATCAAGAAGCCAAACCCCAAAACTATTTTGTGCAACCTATTTTATTATTTAACATTGATAAAGTGAGCATTTCCCCCCCCATTTTCAACACTATTTAACCTGGAGTTGAAAGGAGTTAAACAGAAATCTAAAATCTCTCCTTAGTGATTTAGACTTTTCCCCCTTAGGCAACCAGAGAATAGTGTAGGATTTTGTGGAAAGTTGAAGGGGATGTATCAGGGAGTCAGGGGTACTCTACAACTGCTGTTAACCAAGTCTGTGGAGGTAATCTGAAAACTAGATCCTCCAGACTAGTGTCGGGTATAGGTTAAACCTCAGTTTTAATTTACAGCCGGTAATTTAGTTTCCTTGGCAGTAATTCATAAATCCCCATTTCGTTCCACCACCACTGTGTGATAATGGTGCTTTATCCAGAGCAGCTTCTATCACCACTAAAGCCCACTTCTCAAGCCACGATGGCTTCCGCTTAGAGAATCCCACCCAATGCCAGTTTTAACAAATGCATAGCCTTATTGAAAATGTGCCGGTGTGTCTCACATTGTTATGCAGGTCCACAGTCATTAAAATTTTATCACGTAAACCCTGCTGTCTGCACAGAAGAGGAATTGAAAATATTGGCAAGGGATGATCACACATTTTATCGGAATCTCCTAAAAGAGAAAACCAACATGTTTAGAGCAAGAAGGAACAAAAATAACATTGCCTTTAATTTAAATGTTACAAAATGTCAGAAACCTCTGAAATTGACATTTATCTCTACTGTTCATTTTCACATTTCCCTTGAATGTCTCAGTTTCCCAAAGTTGCATGACAGTTTGATGCAGTTGCAACAATATGATTTCCATAGCTTTCTCTTAGAAAGCTGGTGTTAATCAAAGGAGACCCCTGAGACCTAAAGGCAGCACACTGTTGATTACAGTGTTGACTTATCAAAAGATTGAGAGATTACTGGGTTTAGCGCTTTATGTAGGAGTAGAGATTTGAATTGGAGAAGGAAATGGCAACCCACTCCAGTGTTCTTGCCTGGAGAATCCCAGGGACGGGGGAGCCTGGTGGGCTGCTATCTATGAGGTCGCACAGAGTCGGACACGACTGAAGCAACTTAGCAGCAGCAGCAGAGATTTGAATGGCTGGACACTTGATTTGGAGAATTGGAATTTAGGTTAGATATCTGAATATGATCAGTGAATATGATAAAATATGAAAAAGGAAGGCAGATAAAATATGAAACAGTGGGGCAAAACCAATCTCGCAATACCTACAACATTTTTGTGAAAGTCACATGCGTTCCCCTCCAAAATAGTCTTCCTTACTGTTGTGTCTGAATACATTTTGTTTATTGTGAGGTGTGGCATTTATGCTTTTCCTTTTCCTATTTAGAATAGATAGTGACTTTCCTAATTGTGCTTTTCCAATTTCCATGAATAACATGAGTAATCACTTTGAAAATCTATCAGAGCTTTGAAAATATATGAGTTCTTCTAAATTATCATATTTGAACATTTTATTGTTTGAAACAGTTTAATGATTTAATAGGTTTTCAAAGTTAAAATCAGAATGTGGTCAGATAAATTCTAAGCGGATGAGAAAATCAACCAAGAATAAATGTTTGATTGTGTGCTAAATTCCTAAATATTTCTATTACTTTGTACATATATAGGGCTTCCCAAGTGGCTCATTGGGTAAAGAATCTGCTTGCAATGCAGGAGATGCAGGAGATGTGGGTTTGATTCCTGAGTTGGGAAGATCCCCTGGAGGAGGGCATGGCAACCCACTCCAGTATTCTTGCCTGGAGAATCCCATGGACAGAGGAACCATTGGGGTAGGGGCTTGAGTCCTTAGGGTCGCAGAGTCAGACACGACTGAAGCAACTGAGCACGCATGCATGCATATATAAGACAACAGCTCTCAACCATGGTAACCTGACTCTGAGTAGTGTTGTAGTAGTAGGTACAAATTTGCTCTGATATATCTTTTCCTCTTCAGTCTTTTGAGATTGTAGAGACAAATTTGGTAGGAAGATTTCTTGACTTCAAGCAACGTTAATTAATACATGCTCAAATTTACCTTAGGCACCTTCTCATAATTACTATTTTTTTCTTAACAAACCAAAAATTAATATATGATTTAATTTTCATAATATAATTTTAACATCTAGTTTAAGTTATAGGACTATATCTTACATATTTATTTGAAGCAGTTTTTCTTTATTTTGAAGTTCAATTTCTAAGTTTCTTTTTAAAAGATTCAAAAATTAAGAGAGGCATGAGGTTTTAATGAACAGTTCCAAGTGTTCACTTAAGAAATTGGAAACTGTATATTAATTCTATGAATATAATTCAGCCATCATGTGAATTCTGAATAAATACAATGGAAAATTGAAGTGGAGATTATATCTATTAATTATATACATATAAATGTATCTTAGCACATTCATATAAGAATAAACCTTGATAGGACATTTTGGAAATAGACACTGTACATGACATGAACACTTTGGGCTGTACATACCTGCCTGCCACTGTATTCCATGGCCCACCTCTGGGGTGAAATCTATTTGTGAAACAACTGAGCAAATTTTTCAGCTTGGAGCTTCAGAAATGTCATGAAGAAATGAACAAATTATTTGATAATCATTGAACCTGCACTTTTTCTCTTTAAACATTGTAAGATATGCATGTACAGATAAATAAATATGCATATGTGTATATGTGCCTGTCAGTCACTCAATCATGTCCAACTCTTTGTGACCCTATGGATTATGGCCCACAAGACTCCTCTGTCCATGGAATTCTCCAAGCAAGAATACTGTAGTGGGTTGCCATTCCCTTTGCTAGGGGATCTTCCTGATCAAAGGATTGAACGAGGATGTCCTGCACTGCAGGCAGACTCTTTACCGCCTGAGTCACCAAGAGAGGAATATACACATATGCAAATGTATTTTATATATAACCAACAGATTGCAATATTTCAAGGCCACTATATTCATTATGTAGTCATATAATTCTTTTCCGTAGGAATGAAATATTATTCTAAGATTGACTAAGACAGTAAAACAAATTATCTAAACTTTCAGCAATGAGATATCCCTGAAATTACATGCATTAAATTGTAGTTCGAATAGTTTAAACTGTTTTGAACAGAAAAAAATTTTAGGAAGTGGAAGAATATTCTGGTATGAAAAATTTAGACCTAAACAATGTCACAGTATATTTTTCAGGAGAAAAAGTTTACTATATTTATTTCCTCAGAGTTGGTTCTACCATATATCTATGGGTAACACAAGGTAGCCCAGGTAGAACACGGGCATGTATTTTACAGTGTGCATTGGTTTGTGCTTTTATTTCTCTCTCTTTAACTGAGCAAGCTAGAAATCATTAGTAAAATCTCATTTCACCAATAATGAAGATTTTTGTATGACTATCATGTTATTGCTGCTGTTGTTCAGTTGCTAAGTCATGTCTGACTCCTTGTGACCCCATGGATGGCAGCATGCCAGGTTTCCCTGTCCTTCACTATCTCCCAGAGTTTGCTCCGATTCACGTCCATTGAATTGGTGACACTATCTAACCATCTCATCCTCTGCTGCCTTCTTCTCCTTTTGCCTTCAGTCTTTCCCAGCATCAAGGTCTTTTCCAATGAGTCAGCTCTTCGCATCAGGTGCCCGAAATATTGGTGCTTCAGCTTCAACATCAATCTTTTCAATGAATATTCAGGGTTGATTTCTTTTAGAATTGACTGGTTGGATCTTCTTGCAGTCCAAGGGACTCTCAAGAGTCTTCTCCAACACCACAGTTCAAAAACATCAATTCTTCAGCACTCAGCCTTCTTTATGGTCCAACTCTCATATCCATAAATGACTACTGGAAAAACCATAGCTTTGACTATATAGGAAAAAAAAAAGTAAAGTGATATCTTTGCTTTTTAGTACACTGCTAGGCTTGTCATAGCTTTCCAAGGAGCAAGTATCTTTAAATTTCATGGCTGCAGTTACCACCTGAAGTGATTTTTAAGTCCAGGAAAATAAAATCTGTCACCGCTTCAACTTTTTCCCCATCTATTTGCCATGAAGTGATGGGACCGGATACCATGATTGTGATTTTTTGAATGTTACGTTTTAAGTCATCTTTTCCTCTCTCCTCTTTCACTTTCATCAAGAGGCTTTTTAGTTCCTCTTTGATTTCTGCCTTTAGAGTGGTATCATCTGCATATCTGAGGCTGTTGATATTTCTCCCGGCAATCTTGACTCCAGCTTGTGATTCATCTAGCCGGGCATTTCTCATGATGTGCTCTGCATGTAAGTTAAATAAGCAAGATGACAATATACAACCTGGTTGTACTCCTTTCCCAAATTTGAACTAATCAGTGTTCCATGTAAGGTTCCAGCTGTCATAGGCAAGATCAGTATACTGAAAATGTAATGAATTGACCTTAGGTTATTAGATATGTATGTTATTGTTTACAGTTCAAATAATATGTAACATGTATTTAAGTGTATATCACAGCCCATTTTATCTATGAAAATTAAAATAAGACAGCACCCTTTTCAAATTGTAAGTTGTAATAGTGGTTTCTTATAAAAACAAATTGAGTCTAAATTTCTTTCTAATCCTTGCTGTCTTCAGTGAATAGATGTCTCATTTATTGTTTTGTTTATCAGTGAATTGAAATGCACATTAAGTGTTCTAAAGATATTGAATGTCTTGTTTCACAGACTGTCTGGGAATGATTTTCAGTATAAGAAGATTCAATCACATATTCCTTAAGCAATAAAGACATTTAGTAACCTCATATCAGAGAGGGAATCAGTTCCAAGGATCAGTGACTCAGTGATGTGAAGGGTAGATGTTTCAAAATTCTCTCGTCCTCTCTTCTATATCACAAGAAGATTGCCACAGCACTGATTTCCATGGCCTCATACTCTTGTTCCAGGCAGAAAGACATTCTTTAAATCATACACCCTCATTAGCAAACCGTTATGTATAACCCCAACATCTATCTTCTCACAGCTTGGATAGCAACATTTTTTCCTATTAATGTTCCATTTTTTTTTTCTTTTAGTCTTTTAGTGTCTTATGTGTGACAGATGAACTCAGCCCCTCTTTATATTTGAAAAAACACTTCCTACACATTGAGTTAGTTCCATTTACTGCCCTCCCCCTTTATTATTACTTTTCCATTGCTTATATGGTGCTGTCATTTACATGAACATTAATTTTTCATTGCAGTCACCCATAGCTTTAATGTGGAAAATATTTCATTATCCTGCTTCAAAATTAAATAAAAATATAGATGTACTATAACAAAGATTCACAACAAAAAGAGAGAGAAAGAGACATTTTAATTCTCATTGGTATGAAGGTGACCATTATAGCCTACTTACTTGTACATTTATGTAGAAGGATGATGGAAAAAAAAAATGGACAGGAAGTCAAGGTAGGATGTCCAGGTTGTATTCCAAGGATTTCTGCAGACCTATTATAAATCATTTTCAAACAATTTAGAAGGGAACTTAGCAAACAGACTAAAAACATGGGCCAATGCTAGATTTCTGTGACTCAGATTTTGCAAACTATAGAAACCATTCTGGTAGATCTACAACTAATAACTGATTTGGTTGCTTCAAAACAATACAGGTTGCTGTACTTAGAAGGCAAGCTCTTCAAACCGTTACTCAGAAACTTGCCTGGAATAGCATCAATCCTCTTAAATGTATTAAAAATTAACTCTTAAACTGGGCACCCTTAATGCAATATAACTAATGGTACTTATACGTTCACAGTTTTAACTCAAACTAAAAAAATAGCATGGATATTTGTCCAAATAGTCTTATAATGAGTCTCATTAAAATTGGGTTAAAAAAAGCATGTAATAACTTCCTAGTTTTAAATTTTAATCTTAGGACAAAGTGGACCATTTTCTTTTTTAATATTCAACAGAATTTTTGCATGCATACAAACAATTTTATACTTCTCTACATTGGAAATGTTTACTTCTTATATGTTTCTTATTATTAAAACTGTCAGTTTAATTTTAAAAACTGTCAGGGAACGTTTAATTTTAAGGAATCCTATATGTTGTTTTCTGTTTCTCAAGGGCCTTATGTTCCTTATCAGATCCTGGAAAACAGAAACGAGCAGAGCTGCAGGCAGTTTTCAGGACTGAGGTCATGAGACAGAACACATTCATGGATTCCTTTCAGTAACCTTTTACTTTTCTGTAAAACTACTTCATCATGTTCCTATTTCCAACACATGGATTGTCTTCTGGCCCTCTGACGATTGTTATTCCCCTAGTTACTGTTGTTATGGCCCTATGACGATTGTTATTCCCTTAGTTACAGTTGTTATGCACTTGGTTTCGGTGTTTTTGTTCAACTTTATTTTTCTGCCTAAAGCTTCCTTGTATAACCATATATAAGCACACTCTGCCATGATTAAAACACCCTTGTTCCACTAGAGACTTGGGTCCCCTGCGTCCTTCTTTTCTTGGCCTTCTTTTCATCGACTCCTGTCCCCAGGTTCTGGTCTGTCGAGCAGACCATAACAAAAAACCATTTAGCAATTGCCTTCACATCTACAATCTATGAGTGCTGGCTTTTCTAACAACTTCCACTGGAAGCCCAATGGCTAATTGCAAAATTATTGCCGACACAGGTACACCTGTGCTCTCTGTAGAACTGCTTTTCTTATTAAAACTTTTGTGAACATTTGTTTTGAAATTATTTTTTCCCCCTATTTATCATTGGCAAGTTTCTACAGGATGATATGACATCTTAGTAAGAGACCAGAAGAGTTGTGTCTCTTTGAAAAGCAAAGTTTCCAAAAGTAGCTTCTCTTAACTCTGTAATAAAAAATCAGCAACAATATAAACATTGTTAATTCTCAATAAAGTATACTAACAAGTCAAATATTTCAGATATAAATAATATAAATGAAATTTATAAATAATTAAAAATTCAATATTTTACGAAATTATATTTAAACATAGAAAAACAAGGTATTTTGAAGGGTACAAGTATTACTTGCTTTTACAGGTTAGAAAAGAGTTAAAAGTTCTGGAAGAAATTATTACTGTAAGTGCAGAAAATATGGATAATTTTTAACTTCAGAAAAGACAAAAAGATAGGACACTAAAAGATGAACTCCTCAGGTTGATAGGTACCCAATATGCTACTGGAGAAGAGTAGAGAAACAACTCCATAAAGAATGAAGGGATAGAGCCAGAGCAAAAACAACACCCAGTTGTGGATGTGACTGGTGATAGAGGCAAAATCCAATGCTGGAAAGAGCAATATTGCATAGGAACCTGGAATGCTAGGTCCATTAATCAAGGCAAATTGGAAGTGGTCAAACAGGAGATACAAGCGTGAACGTAGACATTGTAGGAATCAGCAAACTAAAATGGACTGAAATGGGTGAATTTAACTCAGATGACCATTATATCTACTACTATGGGTAGGAATCCCTTAGAAGAAATGGAATAGCCATCATAATCAGCAAAAGAGTCTGAAATGCAGTACTTGGATGCAATCTTGAAAATGACAGAATGATCTCTGTTCATTTCCAAGGCAAGCCATTCAATATCACAGTAAACCAAGTCTATGCCCCAATCAGTAATGCAGAAGAAGCTGAGGTTGAATGGTTCTATGAAGACCTACAAGACCTTTTAGAACTAACACCCAAAAAAGATGTCCTTTTCATTATAGGGGACTGGAATGCAAAAGTAGGAAGTCAAGAAACATCTGGAGTAACAGGCAAATTTGGCCTTGGAGTACAAAATGAAGCATGGCAAAAGATAATAGAGTTTTGCCAAGAGAACACACTGCTCATAGCAAACACCCTCTCCCAACAACACAAGAGAAGACTCTACACATGGACATCAGCAGATGGTCAACACCAAAATCAGATTGATTATATTCTTTGCAGCCAAAGATGGATAATTTCTATACAGTCAGCAAAAAAAAAAAAAAAAAAAAAGAATGGGAACTGACTATGGCTCAGATCATGAACTCCTTATTGCCAAATTCAGACTTAAATTGAAGAAAGTAGGGAAAACCACTAGAACATTCAGGTATGACCTAAATCAAATCCCTTACGATTATACAGTAGAAGTGAACAATAGATTTTTTTTTAATTAATTTTATTTTATTTTTAAACTTTACATAATTGTATTAGTTTTGCCAAATATCAAAATGAATCTGCCACAGGTATACATGTGTTCCCCATCCTGAACCCTCCTCCCTCCTCCCTCCCCATACCATCCCTCTGGGTCGTCCCAGTGCACCAGCCCCAAGCATCCAGTATCGTGCATCGAACCTGGACTGGCATCTCATTTCATACATGATATTTTACATGTTTCCATGCCATTCTCCCAAATCTTCCCACCCTCTCCCTCTCCCACAGAGTCCATAAGACTGTTCTATACATCAGTGTCTCTTTTGCTGTCTCGTACACAGGGTTATTGTTACCATCTTTCTAAATTCCATATATATGCGTTAGTATACTGTATTGGTGTTTTTCCTTCTGGCTTACTTCACTCTGTATAATAGGCTCCAGTTTCATCCACATCATTAGAACTGATTCAAATGTATTCTTTTTAATGGCTGAGTAATACTCCATTGTGTATATGTACCACGGCTTTCTTATCCATTCATCTGCTGATGGACATCTAGGTTGCTTCCATGTCCTGGCTATTATAAACAGTGCTGCGATGAACATTGGGGTACACATGTCTCTTTCCCTTCTGGTTTCCTCAGTGTGTATGCCCAGAAGTGGGATTGCTGGATCATAAGGCAGTTCTATTTCCAGTTTTTTAAGGAATCTCCACACTGTTCTCCATAGTGGCTGTACTAGTTTGCATTCCCACCAACAGTGTTAGAGGGTTCCCTTTTCTCCACACCCTCTCCAGCAGTTATTATTTGTAGACTTTTGGATCGCAGCCATTCTGACTGGTGTGAAATGGTACTTCATAGTGGTTTTGATTTGCATTTCTCTGATAATGTGAACAATAGATTTAAGGGACTAGATCTGATAGACAGAGTGCCTGATGAACTATGGACCGAGGATCATGACATTGTCCAGGAGACAGGGATCAAGACCATCCCCAAGGAAAAGAAATGTAAAAAGGCAAAATGGCTGTCTGAGGAGGCCTTACAAATAGCTAGGAAAAGAAGAGAAGTGAAAAGCAAAGAAGAGAAGGAAAGATATACCCATTTACATGCAGAGTTCCAAAGAATAGCAAGGAGAGATAAGAAAGCTTTCCTCAGTGATCAATGCAAAGAAATAGAGGAAAACAACAGAATGGAAAAGACTAGAGATCTCTTCAAGAAAATTAGAGGTAGCAAGGGAACATTTCATGAAAAGATGGGCTCAATAAAGGACAGAAATTGTATGGACCTAACAGAAGCAGAAGATATTAAGAAGAGGTGGCAAGAATACACAGAAGAACTGTACAAAAAAAGATCTTCATGACCCAGATAATCATGATGGTGTGATCACTCACTTAGAGCCAGATATCCTGGAATGTGAAGTCAAGTGGGCCTTAGGAAACATCACTACAAACAAAGCTAGTGGAGGTAATGTAATTCCAATTGAGCTATTGCAAATCCTGGAAGATGATGCTTTGAAAGTGCTGCACTCAATATGCCAGCAAATTTGGAAAATTCAGCAGTGGCCACAGGACTGGAAAAGGTCAGTTTTCATTCCAGTCCCTAAGAAAAGCAATGCTAAAGAATGCTTAAATTACTGCACAATTGCACTCATCTCACACGCTAGTAAAGTAATGCTCAAAATTCTCCAAGCCAGTCTTCAGCAATACATGAAGCATGAACTTCCAGATGTTCAAGCTGGTTTTAGAAAAGGCAGAGGAACAAGAGATCAAATTGCCAATATCTGCTGGTTCTTTGAAAAAGCAAGAGAGTTCCAGAAAAACATCTGTTTCTGCTTTATGGACCATGCCTAAGCCTTTGACTGCATGGATCACAATAAACTGTGGAAAATTCTGAAAGAGATGGGAATACCAGACCATCTGTCCTGCCTCTTGAGAAACCTGTATGCAGGTCAGGAAGCAACAGTCAGAACTGGACATGGAACAACAGACTGGTTCCAAATAGGACAAGGGGTATGTCAAGGCTGTATATTGTCACCCTGCTTATTTAACTTATATGCAGAGTATATCATGAAAAACACTGGGCTGGAAGAAGCACAAGCTAGATTCAAGTTTGATGGGAGAAATATCAATAACCTCAGATATGCAGATGACACCACCCTTATGGCAGAAAGTGAAGAGGAACTCAAAAGCCTCTTGAGGAAAGTGAAAGAGGAGAGTGAAAAAGTTGACTTAAAGCTCAACATTCAGAAAACGAAGATCATGGCATCTGGTCCCATCACTTCATGGGAAATAGATGCGGAAACAGT
This sequence comes from Bos indicus x Bos taurus, assembly GCF_003369695.1. Classification (NCBI taxonomy): domain Eukaryota; kingdom Metazoa; phylum Chordata; class Mammalia; order Artiodactyla; family Bovidae; genus Bos; species Bos indicus x Bos taurus. Next base: position 40,042,700 of record NC_040087.1, on the reverse strand, counting down.
GGAAACAGTGGCTGACTGTTTTCTGGGACTCCCAAATCACCGCAGATGGTGATTGCAGCCATGAAATTAAAAGATGCTTACTCCTGGAAGGAAATTTATTACCAACCTAGACAGCATATTAAAAAGCAGAGACATTACTTTGTCAACAAAGGTCCATCTAGTCAAGGCTACTGTTTTTCCAGTGGTCATGTATGGGTGTGAGAGTTGTACTATAAAGAAAGTTGAGCACTCAAGAGCTGATGTTTCTGAAGTGTGGTGTTGGAGAAGACTCTTGAGAGTCCCTTGGGCTGCAACGCGATCCAACCAGTCCATCCTAAAGGAGAACGGTCCTGGATGTTCATTGGAAGGACTGATATTGAACTGAAACTTCAATACTTTGGCCATCTGATGCGAGAGCTGACTCATTTGAAAAGATCCTGCTATTGAGAAAGATTGAGGGCAGGAGGAAAAGGGGACGAGAGGATGAGATGGTTGGATGGCATCACCGACTCTATAGACATGGGTTTGGGTGGTCTCCAGGAGTTGGTGATGGACAGGGAGTCCTGGCGTGCTGTGGTTCATAGGGTCACAAAGAGTCAGACAGGACTGAGTGACTGAACTGAAGTAAACTGATATATACATATATTTTAATTTTCCGAAATAACTTTTTTTTATCAGTTTTCTCATTACACAAATTATGGATGTTTTCAACTTTAGATTATACTGTCGTTTCATTATTGGCTCTTTTCTTAACACCTGTTTTCAAAGTAGTTGATGGCTGAAAAAAAAAAAAAATAGAGAGGCAACATTACAGCTCTCTGAAAGTTTTCCATAAAGGTTCCTTTTTTCCCCCCTTAACTCGTTTATGCTTTGAATACAAAGTTAGTGTGAAGCTGTAATTATTTTTCTTTATTCTACTCCCAAAATGTCAATTTTGAAATCATAGCATGTAATTTTAGGGCTAGTTATTTAAGTTTTCTGTATCAGTGTTACTAGGAACTGAAGGGATTACTGTGAGTGACCTGTTTAAATACAAAATATGTAAACTTTACTGAAGGGATTACTGTGAGTGACCTGTTTAAATACAAAATATGTAAACTTACTTTAGGAGTTTTGGATTATTAGATGTTCTTATACCTGCTACTTTTTATCATCAAAATTTTAAAAATTTGCTTCCTAAGTCAGATAGCACCTTTAATTAGCTATGGGGGAAGCGTAAATTTTAATATATGGAGGGAGAGACCCTCTACCTTCAGGGTAAAGGCTCTAAGGAAATATAGAGAGCAAACTAATCTTTTCATAAACAGTATTTTGGGCAGAAGACACCTAGATTCTGGCAGAAGTATCCTCAGTCTCAGTTGGAATAATCTACTCTGGGAAACAAGGCTCAGTCCTAGAGGCTCTTCGGAGCATTCTCAATTAGGGGAACAATTTTTTGTCTTCCATTTTGCCCATTTGTGCTCATAGAAGATGTTTTGCTATTGGTCCAAAGTGACAGTTCCAGTGCAGGGTATGCCTGGGACACTTTTTCTACTCATGCAAGACAACATATAGTCTCTTTCAGATAATAGGATCACTAAACCAGCAAATTTGGAAAACTCAGCAGTGGCCACAGGACTGGCAAAGGTCAGTTTTGAGTCCAATCCCACAGAAAGGCAATGCCAAAGAATGCTCAAACTACCGCAAAATTGCACTCATCTCACACGCTAGTACAGTAATGCTCAAAATTCTCCAAGCCAGGCTTCAGCAATATGTGAACCGTGAACTTCCTGATGTTCAAGCTGGTTTTAGAAAAGGCAGAGGAACCAGAGATCAAATTGCCAACATCTGCTGCATCATGGAAAAAGCAAGAGAGTTCCAGAAAAACATCTATTTCTGCTTTGTTGACTATGCCAAAGCCTTTGACTGTGTGGATCACAATAAACTGTGGAAAGTTCTGAAAGAGATGGGAATACCAGACCACTTGATCTGCCTCTTGAGAAATTTGTATGCAGGTCAGGAAGCAACAGTTAGAACTGGACATGGAACAACAGACTGGTTCCAAATAGGAAAAGGAGTACGTCAAGGCTGTACATTGTCAACCTGTTTATTTAACTTATATGCAGAGTACATCATGAGAAACTCTGGACTGGAAGAAACACAAGCTGTAATCAAGATTGCCAGGAGAAATATCAATGACCTCAGATATGCAGATGACAGCAGCCTTATGGCAAAAAGTGAAGAGGAACTCAAAAGCCTCTTGATGAAAGTGAAAGTGGAGAGTGAAAAAGTTGGCTTAAATCTCAACATTAGGAAAACGAAGATCATGGCATCCAGTCCCATCACTTCATGGGAAATAGATGGGGAAACAGTGTCAGATTTTATTTTGGGGGGCTCCAAAATCACTGCAAATGGTGACTGCAGCCATGAAATTAAAAGACGCTTACTCCTTGGAAGGAAAGTTATGACCAACCTAGATAGCATATTCAAAAGCAGAGACATTACTTTGCCAACATAGGTTCGTCTAGTCAAGGCTATGATTTTTCCTGTGGTCATGTATGGATGTGAGAGTTGGACTGTAAAGAAGGCTGAGCACCGAAGAATTGATGCTTTTCAACTGTGGTGTTGGAGAAGAGTCTTGAGAGTCCCTTGGACTGCAAGGAGATCCAACCAGTCCATTCTGAAGGAGATCAGCCCTGGGATTTCTTTGGAAGGAATGATGCTAAAGCTGAAACTCCAGTACTTTGGCCACCTCATGTGAAGAGTTGACTCATTGGAAAAGACTCTGATGCTGGGAGGGATTGGGGGCAGGAGGAGAAGGGGACGACAGAGGATGAGATGGCTGGATGGCATCACTGACTCGATGGACGTGAGTCTCAGTGAACTCCGGGAGTTGGTGATGGACAGGGAGGCCTGGCGTGCTGCTATTCATGGGGTCTCAAAGAGTCAAACACCACTGAGCGACTGATCTGATCTCATCTGAAGCCAGCAAAAAAGTGGCTTGCTGGAAAATTGCAAAATTGGAGTTCCAATGTTTCTGCTCATTTTTACAATGATTTTGACAGGAAGATAAATGTTTATGATTTGTTTCCAATTATTATTTATTAAATTGAGAAATTTACCTGGAAAGAATGAAAAAAAAATAATAGAAAAACAAACTGAAAGTCTTTGAGTTTGGGGGTTGAAAAATGAAGAGTAATGAAAGGTTGCATTAGGTGAGTATTATTATGTATGCTTAAATGTTCTCACCAGAATTGCAATGTGCTTTCCTGGTTGGGAAAAATGATGAATAAGCATTGTTCCATAATGCATATTGATCATTCAAAAGCACACTGCAAACTAAAAGGCAAAACAACTTAGTCAAGGCTCTTAAAACATATCCCGGGAATTATGCCAATAAAGGAAGTTGCTTTCCAGGGAACACTGGGATATATTAGTTTTTGAATGAAGAGGTTAACCACTGAAGCACTTTTTTAGAAGGGGTAGAAAGACAGCAAATCTTGAAAATAGATAATTCTTCATGGTTGTGGACAGGCCTCCATGAGAATCTACACAGGATATTTTCAAGAAGTACATAATCAAAAGAGCGAAAATTTGCAGAAGACTGCATTTATATCCTTTTTAAGAAGCCATTATATTTTTTTCATGCTTCTTACCTTTAACAGCTTTTCACATATAAATTCCATCTCAGGACAAATTGGAAGAAGATATATTCCCCTCTCCTTCTGTTCTTCTTTCCTGATAACAAAAGATTTCAACAATAAATATTTTAGCAAAACTATAATTTCATGTCTTGACTTGGTATTATGAGTTCCATGACAGCAGATCCCTTTTCCCTTATTTTTGCATAATCAGAGTTTAAGTCAAAATATTTATTGAGTAAATTAAGAAATTGATAAAAATAAATTAACAGATTTATTTAAAATTACAGAATAAACTAAGCTATTTTTAGAAGCTAATTTGATTTCAGGCCAGCATGATTTTGCTAGAATTATCTCTCTGATATAATTCAACTCTAAGTTGAACTCTTACCTGAAGAAACAATAAAACTCCTTTAAGATGCCAAAATACATCTAGTCCTCACTTAAATTTACAGGTAATCCATTAAAATTAAGGTGTAATTTATTATAAGGCATCAATGTGTGTGTATTATAAATAGGCATTAAATAACATTTGTTTTCAATGTAGATATGTAATAGGTACTATTAAGACATTTAGAAGAAACATGTATTAATAATGAAAGTATAAGAAAGGAAATTTATAGTCTTATAAGTCTTGAGTTAACTAACTTTTGCTGATTAAACACCTTTATCTTTTTCTCTAAATTTCACACTTTAAAAATAAATTTGTTCTATGTACATAGTGCTTTGCTTAACATGATACAACTATCCATCTAGGGGACTTCCTGGGGACCCAGCAAGTGAGACTCTACACTTCCACTGTAGGGGGTTCTGGTTCAACAGATCCATGGTTGGGGAACTAAGATCTTGTGTGCCACAGGGCATGGCCAAAAAAAAAAAAAAAAAAAATTAATGCAAAAAATCCACGATGAACAAAAACTATCAAAAAAATTTTTTTAAGTGCAAGCATCTAGGATCTTAGCAGTGCCAAGAAGCATGTTTCAGGATATTGAAGAAGATTGAGGGGTTGGTGAGGGGAGGGGAGAAAAATGGAAAGTTTCTGGGAGTGGAAATGAAAACAGAAAAGCCACATGTGATTAAACAAAAGATGGAGGTGGGTATTCAAGACAAATTCACCTGTTTCATCATTTTGCTCCACGTACACATTCTAGTAATACACTGCAGAAATAAAAATAAAGTACTACTACCTGTTGAAATAGGAGAGAATCTTATAAATATGATATTGAATAAAAGAAGCCAGCTACCAGAAAACTTTATTGTGCAGTTCCATTTCCATAGAGATTTAAGAGAAGGCAAAAGTAATTTATGATGTTAGAACTCAGGAAAAGTGGTTAGGGAGGTTGTTATAATTGGGAGAGGGGACAAGAAAGCCTCTTTAATGCTGATAATATCCTAATTCTTGATCTAGCTCACAGGACAACAAACATTTTTCCATAAAGAGTCATATAATCTGTTTCAACTACTCAGCTCTGCTGTTCCTATGCAAAGGCAACTATAGATAATATGTAAATAAATAGCCATTGTTGTATAAAAAAAAAAGAAAAAAAAAGAATTCATTCTATGTATATAGTGTTTTTCTTGCCTTAAAATTCATAACATCATAAAATAAAATATTACTTTTTTAAAAAGAAGATAGCACAAACAATTTAAAAAGGAGGCAGAAAATCAGCTACACAGTGGTCACACTAATGCTATATAGTATATTATAGTACTGTACAATGTTATAGCAATATATTAAAGTGTTATATATACACATATGTAGTAAAAGCACACACACACACATATATGTGCATATTCTTTAAACTATCTTTCTAGAAACTTTCAAAATGGATTTATTGAGGTAAAATTGAAGGGAATAAGACGCACATATTTAAAATGCAATTTGATAGGTTTTGAAATGTGGGTATACCTGTGAAGCCATCACCACAGTCAAATAGTGGATCCTTCAAACACCAACTTTTGCGTTCCAGTCCACTATGATGAAAAGGACATCTTTTTTTTGGTGCTGTTCAACTTCAGCTTCTTTGGCATTAGTGGTTGGGGCATAAACTTGGACTACTGTGATACTGAATGGTTTGCCTTAGAAACAAACAGAGAACATCCTGTCATTTTTGAGACTGCACCCAAATACTGCATTTCAGACTCTTTCATTGAAAATGAGGGCTACTCCCTTTCTTCTAAGAGATTCTTGTCCACAGTAGTAGATATAATGGTCATCTGAATTAAATTTGCACATTGCTGTCTATTACAAAGTAGAAATGCAGAAGTAGCAAGCTCGGCCTTGAAGTACAAAATAAAGCAGAGCAAAGGCTAACAGAGTTTTGTGAAGAGAATACACTGGTAATAGCAAACACCCTTTTTTAACAACATAAGAAATGACTCTACACTTGGACATCACCGGATGGTCAATACTGAAATCAGATTGATTATATACTTTGCAGGTAAAGAAGCTCTATACAGTCCGCAAAAACAAGACTGGTAGCTGACTGTGGCTCAGATCATGAACTCATTGCATAATTCAGACTTAAATTGAAGAAAGTAGGGAAAACCATTAGGCCATTAAGGTCTGAATCAAATCCCTTATGATTATGTAAGCAATGTGTCCTTGATGGACCAGTGTGTCCATCAAAGCTCACTTGATGTCTGGCTTTATTGAATCTATAGTCAAATAGATTCAAGGGATTCAATCTGATAGACAGTTACCGAAGAACTATGAATGGAGGTTTGTAATATTGTCCAGGAGGCAGTGATCAAAACCATCCCTAATAAAAAGAAATGCAAAAAGACAAAATGGTTGTCTAATGGGGCCTTATGAATAACTGAGAAAAGAGAAGTGAAAGACAGAAGAAAAGGAAAGATATACCCATCTGAATGCAGAGTTCCAAAGAATAGCATGGAGACATAAGGAAGCCTTCCTAAGTGAACAATGCAAAGAAATAGAGGGAAAGAGTAGAATGGGGAAGACTAGCGATTTCCTCAAGAAAATTAGAAACATCAAGGGATTATTTCATGCAAAGAGGGACCAATAAAGGGCAAAAACAGTATGGACCTAAGAAGCAAAAGATATTAATAACTATATAAAAAAAGGTCTTAATGACTCAGACAACCACGATACTGTGATCACTAATCTAGAGCCAGACATCAAGTGGGCCTTAGGAAGCATTGCTACAAATAAAGCTAATGGAGGTAATAAAATTCTAGTTGAGGTAGTTAAAATCCTAAAGACGATGCTGATAAAGTGCTGCACTCAATATGCCAGCAAGTTTGGAAAGCTCAGCAGTGGCCACAGGACTGGAGAAGGTCAGTTTTCATTCTAATCCCAAAGAAGGGCAATGTCAAAGAATGTTCAAACTATAGCACAATTGCACTCATGTCACATGCTAACAAAGTAATGCTCATAATTCTCCAAGCTAGGCTTTAACAACATGTGAACCGAGAACTTCCAGATGTTCAAGCTGGTTTTAGAAAAGGCAGAGGAACCAGAGATCAAATTGCCAACATCCATTGGATCATCAAGAAAGCAAGAGAATTCCAGAAAAAAGAACATTTGCTTATGTTTCATTGACTACACTGAAGTCTTTGACTATGTGGATCACAGCAAAGTGTGGATAATTCTTAAAGAGGTGGGAATACCAGACCACATTACCTGCCTCCTTTGAAATCTGTATGCAGGTCAATAAGTAACACTTAGAACTAGTCATGGAACAACTGACTGGTTCAAAATTGGGAAAGGAGTATGGCAAGGTTGCATATTGTCACCCTGTTTATTTAAGTTATATGCAGAGTATATTATGCAAAATGCTGGACTGCATGAAGCACAAGCTGAATTAAGAATGCTGGAAGAAATACCAATAACCTCAGATATGCAGACAAAACCACCCTAGTGGCAGAATGCAAAGAGGAACTAAAAAGCCTCTTGATGAAAGTGAAATAGGAGAGTGAAAAAGCTGGCTGAAACCTCAACATTCAAAAAAGATAGTGGCATCTGGTCCCATCACTTTATGGCATATAGATAGGAAAACAATGGAAACAGTGACAGATTTTATTTTCTTGGGCTCCAAAATCACTGCATGATTTTGCATGGTGACTGTAGCCATGAAATTAAAAGACTTTTGCTTCTTGGAAGAAAAGCTATGACAAACCTAGACAGCATATTAAGAAGCAGAGATATTACCTTGCTAACAAAGGTCCATATAGTCTATGCTATGGTTTTTCCAGTAGTCATGTAAGGATGTGGGTATTGGACCAGAAAGAAAGCTTGAGTGCTGAGGAATTGATACTTTGGAACTGTGGTGTTGGATAAGACTCTTGAGAGTCCCTTGGACTGTAAGGACATCAAACCAGTCAATCCTAAAGGAAGTCAATCCTGAATATCCATTGGAAGGATGGATGCTGAAGCTGAAACTCCAGTAATTTGGCCACCTGATGCGAAGAGCTGACTCATTAGAATAGACCCTGATATTGGGAAAGATTGAAGGCAGGAGGAAAAGGGGATGACAGAACATGAGGCGGTTGGATGGCATCACGGAATCAATGGACATGAGTTTGAGCAAGCTCCAGGAGATGGTGAAGGACAGGGAAGCCTGGCGTGTTGCAGTCCATGGGATTGCAAATAGTCAGAAATGACTGAGCAACCGAACACCACCACCAACAGAAGTTCCCTCAAGACTTTGTAACCATGCCCTCCCGTCTTTCCTCAGCAATACTTTCCCCAGTCTACTGCTGTGGACATGGACTCGCTTTTAACTTATTACATAGTATACATCCAACACATGGAAATTAAGTAAATCAATATTAAGCTCATGCTCCAACATGACTTTTTCCAAAGAGAATATTTTAGTTTATTTTTGATGTCAATGGCAAAATCATAATTATGACCTTTTGAATGTGTTCCTGTGGAGAAAAAAAAAAAGAAAACAAGAGGGCTTCCCTCAATAGCAATAGAGATCTTGAATATTTCGTGAAGAGCAAGGAAACATTCATATTAATTTTTCATGAATTATATTTGAAATGACTTGGTTTGGACATTTGACTACATTTGTCCAATATTCTAGTAATGACCTATAACAGATGGCTTGGCTAACACAGGAGAGTTAAGAAAGCATGCTAACCCATTTTCACCTGTCCATTTAGAAGAAAATAGAATACAGCACCATAGTAAATAATAACTTCTCTAGTATGTATACACACACATTTATTAGATATTTTACTGATAAAAAGAATGTATAGCTAACAATTTACAAATAACTTATTCCATATTATATTTCATATAACCAACTGAATCTTACAGAATATTTTTATTTAATTGGCAAATGACAAATGAGTATACTTGCAACATACATGTTGCTGATATTTTCATTTATGTTAATAGAAAAAACAGAAGTAGGACACATTTCAGAACTTTACTCATTCATCAACAATGTAAGCACTTGTTTGTGATTGTGTTTAGTCACTGGCTTACAAAATTCCTGAATATTTAACAGGTTTTTAACACCTCTAGTACACCACTTCTCATAGAGTGTTGTACTCCTAAACAAAAGTCTGACCAATTGCCATTGAGTACTGTGAGAGTATTAATAGGAACTTTTGCCCTTTAGTAATTAATCATCTGTTTTTAATCAATCTTTGCTAAAGTTAGCTAATTTTCACCAGATTATAAAGTTCTATATCACTTGATTTAAAAAATTCAATGTTTTGCTATCATCCCTTTACATTAAAATATACTGATTAAAGGTAAAATATAAAAATCACATTTTGCTGATTTTCTGATAAAGAATTTAGAGCAGTACATGGACTAGCAGTTGTATTCAGGTTTTGTTTTTCTGAAGGGCCAAGAAAACAGTTATAGCAACCAGAGCTTCTGTTTTCCCTGACAAGTTTCCTCCTCATCCTCTTTTACTTTGTTTCTTTTTTATTCTTCAGATAGAGATCTTCATAATATGGGACATCCTTAAAACACAGTTGTCTGTTACTGACATAATTTACTTTATTTGTTTATAATCTTTCTGAGTCTTTATAAAGATATAGCCTTTGCCTAAAAATTGCAGTTAAGTATGCATTCTTTCCAGTCCAGCTCCTTTTTAAATGTTTCCCAACTGCCTTTTAAGTTATTTTTTTCCCCCTGTTGGCTGCTGGTAGCCATGACAACAACCTGTGCTTAGACATTGTGAGTTCCTCTCCATCCAAGAGATTTGGAAAGCCTGGCAAGATGCCAGGGATATGTGTTGATTCAGATCTTTGAGAGGGTCCATTTAGCTATCCAGTCTTTGATCCAAATTGAGAGTACTTTGGTCTGTTTGCTTCCCCTCAGGCAAACTATCTTTCCTTTACTTGTTTCAAATTCTTGACTTGGATATTAGGTATTACTTCAAGTAACTGTTGAAAAAAAAATCACTTCAAATATGTCTTTGTGTTCTTTCCTATTTCCTGGAAGTTGATTATGTTAGCATATAGAAGATGCAGTTTTACTGTAGAATTTCTGGTGTGCCTTTTGAAATTGTGTTACAAAGGATGTTTATGTGATTGCATTGTTATGGGTAAAGGAAAGCAAATGGCAATTGGTGAAGAGAAAAGGATAGTGGGACTGGAGTACCAATTTGGAACAGGTGTTGATCGTTTTTGTCTAGATTAAGTAGTACAATTATAAACAGTCTTTTAAAATAAAGGCTCAAAAAGGCTGAAACAAAGGCTTTCCATGAGAGCTCCCCTAGTCCCCCTCCTAAAACAGAAATGTTCACTGTAAAATAGAAGTTGCAAAGTGGTTAAGAGTAGTTGGTTGGAAATAAGAGCCAAAAGACAAAACTGCATTGCAGTGATTGGCTTGATTTGGTGAATAAATTGCTATTTTCAGATTCAATTTGTATCAGTGGGCAAAACTCTGTACACCTGCAGACCCTGTCAGTATCAGGGCAATGTAGCAGCCAATCTTAAACAATCCATTTCCCTTTCAATAATAATTGCACCCCATTCCTGAAGCCTCAGAGGAGGAAAGAAGGCTTTGATATCTGATTGGCAAGCAATATTCTTTTCTATCACTAATGGAAAGAATACCACGGTTTGTAAATTTAAAGAATATCTCAGGAAAGTCTGTCTCCTTGTTTTAAAAAGAGCCAAGAGTGTTGAATTGTTGGAAAGATTCATCTTTATTAAATGTGACTGAACACTGGAAGAGTAAGATACTGTTTCCTGCAAGAAAGTAAAGAAATCACATTTTGGTTATTTGCAATGCTCAGTGTAGCAGGTGGAGTTAAATAGGTGTTCATGGAAGTCATGCATATTTCTTGGCTAAGGAGAAAGGTAGCAAAGTTATTTCACAGCTCTTCACCATGGAGGGGGCAGGGTGTGGGGTGTAATACCCTAGTCTTCCTAAGCTCTGATTCAGGTCCCTAGTTAGAGACCTTGTCCATTCTAGCACTTGGAGGCTGGAGCAATTTTATGAAATGAAAAAAATTTTTCATTTTGAGGTAATGATAGATGTGAATTAATTAATTCATAAATACTCTTTTCTAACTTTCCACTTTATGAATATTAACAAAAATGCAAGTGATATATTTCATGCATGTATATTGAAAGAAAGAAAAAAAAATTTACCTTTGAAAATGACATCATAATTACTATAAAAAGTGCCACATCCACATGTTTTAGTACATCCATAGTAGCGTATAAAATTTTTTAAACTCAGAGATACAAAAGGAGAAAATATGTGATTTATTTCAATGATACTTTTCTAGTATCAAAAACTTTTATGGGTACTTGAATAAAATAAAGCTAGACTACTTGTCAGTAAGTACACATTCAAGTATTTAATGATTCCTTTTTCCTGTTATATTCATTTATTAAATATTTATTGAGTGTCTGCTACTCAGGCACTGTGCTAGGTGAAAGAAATAAAGCTCTGAGTGTTCCTGCAGAAATCCACTTTCTCTTCTAAAGAGGGCTTATAGGTAGAACAAAATATTCTTCCTTGTCTGCTAGTAGCTGTACGGTATAGCAATATAACTTAAGCAGTTGCCACTTGGTATCTTGAGTTTGAAGCTTGACTAGGACTACATTGGATACCATAGGAGTGAATTGTACTTTGAATGACAGGAATTGGAAAGGGAGACAAACTTTGATAGAGGAATAGGTTTCTTTTATTTCATGTAGGCAAAGGGGAAAAAAAGAATAGAAATGCCAAATTAATATGCAGATATTTATATAATGAAGACATTCACACTTAACTGTATACTTTGGTTGGAAGCTCTAGTTTTCCCTCAGTTTTCTTCTACTCATCTTCATTGGTGTTTTAACTGAAGATGGGAATTTTGTATATTCAGATTTTGTGGCCTCAAAGCATTTCATATACCAAATAACATTTTTCTAAAGTCCCATATGATTCAGGTTAGCAGATGCCAGATACACAGTCCATTTAAAACCAAACACATTGCTACTAGTGTTATGATGATTCTATTCCCATTACTCTGCATATAATATATTATAACAGGCTGGACTGATTTATTTGACCTCTTGTCAGATATTTGTTTATTGACTGAAATCTACATGGCATTTTTTCCCTGTGGGGATTTGGCTAGTGTATAAAAGCAACATGCCAACTACATATTTTACTGTTTTGATCTTTCCAGCTGCTTTCTTGATGGACAGTCTGTTCCTGATTTTTGTCATTGCTTTGCAGGCAGTCTGGGAAGAAGGGAATATCCGCATTTCAGCTCCCAATGTGGGGATATTTTTTCAGGAATATCAACCCTTCTGATCCATATTTTGTAATGTAATGAGTTATTTTAGTAATCCAGACAGATATAGATAATGCTTGGGTTGCTATGGATTCAACAAAGCTTTACTTGAGCAGTGAATCCAAAAGTAATTTTGTCTGTCAATGTACTTCACTCCTATTTAACTGCAGCTTGTCAGTGGCTGGTGGGAAGGCAGGTGGCTGGATGCATTGACATTAGTCACACATGACATAACATAGTCAAACTGGGATAAGTGAATATCACATAACCAAATAAAAGCTTTTTTGTTGTTTTTCTATATTTTTTCACAGATGGATTCTGCCTATAAGCAGTGCTTGACTTTTAGAAAAAAGAAACATACACTACACACAGATTAAAAAAAAAACAACATAGTCCGTGTGCATTCTGAAATGCACTCAAATAGACTCAAAGGCTTATTTGTATAAAATTGATAAAAAATATTTTCACTCAAACTTAGAAAATGGGTTAATAGCTAGCAAATTCTTAATTTGTAAATGATTTAGAGAGACCTCTAATAAGAAATTGTTAGATAAAAGCCACCTTATCCAGTTACCATACATATCTAGGCACTTGTCTTTCTCAGTTAACTGTTACATGGAGAAAACAGTTTGTCTTTGCGCCTGGAGTGTGCCTGATACTCCCCTTTGTTGACTCTGAAGTTTTGCTCTGTTCCCTCCAGGGTTCTCCCTAAGCTTCCTCACTGCCCTCCAGATGTTGTTTCTCTGTCTTCTCTAACTCTTCTCTAGTCTGCTGTAGCTTGCAATTATCCTTCGTCTCCTGAAGCAGTCACTGAATATGTCCTCTGGCCATGGTGCTTTTCTGGCCCTGGGAATCCACCAGTGAAAGAGTACAAGAGCCTTCTGTCATGAGCGTACAGTCTTGTGGGAGATCCATAAAAGGCAAACATTACAATAGAAATATATACATAGTAAAAAGAAAGGACCTACTACCCGATGGAAGATGTTGAGAAAGCCCTCACAGTCATCAATTTGAACTGACATTTTCAAAAAGAGAAAATTCTCATGTGAACTTTGTGAGGGAGGGCATTTTAAGAAATGGATAAAACATATGCCATGAAAAATGAGGATGTTCAAGGAGCAGTGCTCAATTTAGGACTGCTTAAAGGAAAAGTGAGAAACAAGCAAGGTAGGTGAGGATGGTTGTCATGATATTTGTAAAGTCATGAGATCAGGAATGTTCTACTTGCCAAATAAGTTCAAACGTTATAATGGTTTCAAGTTAGGTGCAGGGGATGACATGGTCATATTTAAATTTAAGAAAGAAAATTAAATTATCAGGATGCATTACTGAGTTTAGAGGCACAGAGACTAGTGTTTGTCACTCAGTCGTGTCTGACTCTGCAACCCCATGGACTGAAGCCTGCCAGGCTCTTCTGTCCATGGGATTTACCAGGCAAGAATACTGGAGTGGGTTGCCATTACCCTTCTCCAGGGGATCTTCCCAACCCAGGGATCCAATCTGGGTCTCCCGCATTGCAGGTGGATTCTTTACCACCTGAGCCATCAGTGAAGAGGGAGCATTACAATACTGAAGTAAAGGATGAGAGAAGGCTGAGATGTTTAGGAGAGAAGACTGTGTCTAGAGCTTGAAAATGTATGGAGAATGAAAAGAAGGAAGAGTCTAGAAGAGAGATGGCAAATTAAGCCCTGAATTGCATCTCTTCTCACCTTGTACTCACTGTGCTAAACAATCAGAGTAATCATTCTAACTAAACCTAGTTATAGCTCAAGAAAACACTTCTGACAGCCACCCCCAATCAATAAGGGGGATCAAATGAGGGAACATATATTTGCTACCATTGACATAGGGTGAATACTAGATTATCAATTCACTGGGGAATCTCATGGGAGAATATGCTCAATTAAGTAACTCATTATTTGGCCATCCCATTTATTGTCACGTCACATATCTCATTTATTTATGTTCCTATTGAAATGTAGTATGAATCTCTCAGTTTAAATTAATTTTACCCATTTATGACTCTTTTTCTAACTAAAGTGAAGGTTCATTTGAAACCCTAGAGGTGTTATTTGCCAACATTAATTTTCTAGTTTCAAACATAATTTGCACATAATTAGCAATTAGTTTATGTTTGCTGAATGGATATCTTAGCCATTTTGACTACCACAAGCCAATATCTACAGAATGATGACACACAAAAACATATTGCGTGTCATTGACAGGTGAATTGTTTCAAATCAAACAAAATTTGGTAAAACACAAAAAACAGGGTAACAAAGAGTTGGATTACTATTAATCAAAGGAAAGTATATAAATATGTCTGGATTGAAATATTCTTAAATTGAGCTGAGTTGTATATCTGTGGGTCTTTGAAGTTGGAATCTTCTCTCATCTACACCACTAGTTCTAAATTAATATACACTTTCTGGAGTAACAGCCTGAGGTTGTTGGGTCTGTAATATTCTCTATGCACAGCAAAAACTTTTAACATTAGTGCCCCTACTCTATTACTGATAAGCTCATTTGCAGTATAATTTTAATTACTCGTAGACTGTTCACAGCAAGAATTTCTTAAATTCCTAAAGATTTTGTAATTCTTGTTTTGTGAAAAGTTGTTAAAGGCAGTCATTATTTTACATTTGGGACAAATTCAAATTCTAAAAACACCAATTCAGTAAAAATGTTTTAGCTATGAATTAGCCTTCAAAATCCCCCTTCAGAATTGATACAAAAATGTAAAAATAGAACTATCTCCTCAGTAAACCTGGGATCATGGACACATACATAGTAACAGGTGGGCACCTCTCCTTTCCCGTCATGGTGACTATCTGCTCGTACCCATCTGCCTTATCTTTGTAAACAGGGATATTTTACACTGTAAGGGAATATCAATGTCTATAAATTTCTTAGAGAGCAAGATTTACTTAGATACCCAAAAGTGACAGTGTAATTCACTTAAAGTGAAACTTCATTTATAGTAAAGCTGAATGAACATTGAGATATCTAAAATGTTGTTTAAATTGCAATTTTGGTTTATACAGAGCCACTTTTATTGGAGCAGGCTTTGCTTATGAAATCAAATTGAATTCTACTCTATTTCTGTTCAACAGATCACAGTTCTGCCCTAAATAAAATCATTCTATTTTTCTAAACAGTGGAAGATGGGGATATGGCTAGCTTTGTCTGGCTCGCTCCTGATTCACATCTGCCCATGTATCAGCAGCTTCTTCTTCATATATATATTTCAATAGCATCCACATTGTTAAATTCAGAACTATTGAAGGTTTCATTGATTGCATTGTCCTTCTGAGAGTGCTAGAAATACTCTCAGAGGAGAAAAAAATGTCTTGTAGGAAATATCATTGAGTACTTCATGGGTGCCCTTGGGTCCTAGGTAGTAGGTACTATTCCTGTGGTGCAACTCTGTGGTGCAAGAAGTACACTCTTGGAGGCTTATACGGTGAATTCTCATGTAGAACCCACACATAAATGTAATAATATGAAAGAGAAAATGCTTTTATATCAAATCAATATTGTTATACTAAGATGATTGCTAAAGCATTAGCCATGAAACAAGTCAAATGTGCTTGTATTCTAGTTGGGATACATAGTAGCTTTGGTGATGTAATGGGTCAGTGAACTATTGGAGAGAATATGGGGAAAGTACAAATAAAATTTACTGAGTTGAGACCAAAACTCATTTAGAAGAAGTTCATTTGCTAAGCTCTAGAGAAGACTTGTAGGATTATAAAGCTTGAGGTAAATTGGCAAGATGATTGGGAAAATGACACAATAACTTCCTCTCATAGAGGCTTTGAGCCAATCTACTTATTTGTGAATCCAATTTATCAAATTCATCTCTTAAATTATATAGCTTGCTTTTCCTGAGTAGTTTAAATTGTCTTACAGACATTATCTCATTTGTCCTCATAAAGAGACGGTAAGTTACTATTGAATGATTGCTTCATGGAGTGAGTATGCTAATGAATGGCAATTCAAAGTAAGAGTTTTTAATCCTTACTGTATCACCCACTGGTTTTGTGACAATGATAAGTAAGGTAACCTCCATTAGCCTTATTTTCTTTATCTTTACCATAGAGATATATTCAGACTTTTCACTTAATATCATGGGGCATATTGTAAGAAGTCACAACGATACTCAAGAATATTCTTGGAATTCTTCCAAAGAAAAGACTTGAACTAAATTTCAATAAACTTAAAGCTATACCACAGCATGTTTTGTTATTGAATTAACCTCATTTAAGGCAGCATAGCAGAGAAGGCAATGGCACCCCACTCCAGTACTCTTGCCTGGAAAATCCTATGGATGGAGGAGCCTGGTAGGCTGCAGTCCATGGGGTCGCTAAGAGTCGGACACGACTGAGGGACTTCACTTTCACTTTTCACTTTCATGCATTGGAGAAGGAAATGGCAACCCACTCCTGTGTTCTTGCCTGGAGAATCCCAGGGATGGTGGGGCCTGCTGGGCTGCTGTCTATGGGGTCGCACAGAGTCGGACACGACTGAAGTGACTTAGCAGCAGCAGCAGCAGCAGCAGCAAGGCAGCATAGAGCTTCCCTGATAGCTCAGTTGATAAAGAATCTGCCTGCAATGCGGGACACCTGGGTTCGATCCCTTAGTTGGTGAGATCCCCTGGAGAAGGGAAAGGCTACCCACTCCAATATTCTGGCCTGGAGAATTCCATGAACTGTATAGTCCACGGGGGTCACAAAGAGTTGGACACGATTGAGCAACTTTCACTTTCAGGGCTTCCCTGGTGGCTCAGACGGTGGAGAATCTGCCTGCAATATGGGAGGCCTGGGTTTGATCCTTGGGTTGGAAAAATGCCCTGGATAGGGGCATGACAACCCACTCCCATATTCTTGCCTAGAGATCCCCATGGACAGAGGAGCCTACAGTCCATGGGGTCACAAAGGGTCAGATACCAGCAAGTGACTTAGCATGGCAAAAGGCAGCATATTCTTGTAGATACTAGAATGACTTTAAATATTAAAATTTAAAAACATTTCTTAAGGCAGAAATACTTACAAGGAGTTGTGCTGGTGAGGGAGTTACAGAGATGATTGATACAGTTGCTGCTTTTCAGGAACTTCTATCTAGAAGAACAGATATGGTAAGAACTTGATAAAACAGAAAGGGTTGAGAGCTATAACTACTGCCATGAACAATGTGCCATGGGAGCATAGATGAAATAGAGATTCATTTTGCTTAGGTAGAATAAAAGGAACAGTTTTCAAGAATTGAGAGTAGAAAAAGAATTTGGGGCCAAAATGTAAAAGATTTGAATAGTACATGTAGATTGAATTCTTTAAGCAGAATCATCAAACATTTTAAGCCTCTTGAGCCTGATCAAAGTATTTAACCTGGTCTGTGATTAAATTGTGCGTTTGTGATGCAATTACAATTGTGATGCATTAAATTATGCAACTGTGATGGTGGTGAGACAAGTAGATTAGAAATGAGTTGTAGAGAAATATAGCAACAGAGAAGAATAATTCAAGTAGGATTTAATGATTTCTAAGTTGAATAACAGGGTGGGTGGTGATATCATTAACCAAAAATCAGAAGTAAAGAAGGAAAGCAAGGCTAAATGAAATGAAGGAATAACAGAGTATGACTTTTCTAAATTAGGTTGAATATTCTTCTGTATCCATATTCCAATTTTCACTTAAAATTCAGGTTATATTTTTAATATCAACCAAAACATCTGTAGTTTTGACAGATGCCTATGTTTAGAGAACAGTAGAGACATGGAGGCCAAAGAGAATAGGGGGAGAGAAAATACAAGACAGTGAAGACCAAATGCAAGTAACATTTAAGAGATTATTCACAAAAGAGGTGCCCATGTATATATATCAGAAAAAAGTTGTAAATGAAAAACCAGAAGTAAATAATGCCATGGAAGCTCTGGAAGAAAATATTAACAAATAAATAGTATCCCATTGTTAAATAATTCAGTGATGACAAGGGAAGTTGATGGAGACCAAAACTCATTTTTTAAGACCACCAATTGATTTTAGGAATTGACAATTACAGATTCATTATAGGATGGGAGGCAAAGACTATATTATAGTAAAAAAAGGATAAAGCTATCCAATTAATTCAAGAAATGTGGCAACTAAGGAAAGGAGTTATAGGACTGCTTCTTTTTTTTTTTTTTGTCTGTGAATATTTAATTTAACGAGGACTGCTTCTTAAAGAGAAACTAGGCTCATAAGTTTCAATGAAGGATGGCTTAAAGCATTTACAAGTAAAGAAACAGTGGATGGAGGCAATGAATTTAGGAGGGACAATACAGCATTCATAGAGGAAAGCTACAAGTGGGAAAGGGGTACGATCAAAAACAGTTCAAAACTGATTGAGCCAATTTTTCACAAGAGACTATAAAGGAGTTGGGTGGTAGTGGCACAGAAATAGATCACCTGCTGAAGGGTTGATTTTATGTGTGGGGGGTGGGAATTGGTACTTTGAGTAGGGTGCTTAAACTTTGCCTTATGATCCAGCAATCCCACTGCTGGGCATACACACTGAGGAAACCAGAAGGGAAAGAGACATGTGTACCCCAATGTTCATTGCAGCACTGTTTATAATAGCCAGGACATGGAAGCAACCTAGATGTCCATCAGCAGATGAATGGATAAGAAAGCCGTGGTACATATACACAATGGAGTATTACTCAGCCATTAAAAAGAATACATTTGAATCAGTTCTAATGATGTGGATGAAACTGGAGCCTATTATACAGAGTGAAGTAAGCCAGAAAGAAAAACACCAATACAGTATACTAACACATATATATGGAATTTAGAAAGATGGTAACAATAACCCTGTGTATGAGACAGCAAAAGAGACACTGATGTATAGAACAGTCTTTTGGACTCTGTTGGAGAGGGAGAGGGTGGGAAGATTTGGGAGAATGGCATTGAAACATGTATAATAGCGTGTATGAAATGAGTTGCCAGTCCAGGTTTGATGCACGATACTGGATGCTTGGGGCTGGTGCACTGGGACAACCCAGAGGGATGGTATAGGGAGGGAGGAGGGAGGAGGGTTCAGGATGGGGAACAAATGTATACCTGTGGTGGATTCATTTCGATATTTGGCAAAACTAATACAATATTGTAAAGTTTAAAAAAAAAAAAAAAACTTTGTTGAAAGAAATGGGAAAGGAAACTGAATAGATGCCTGGTAATAGTGAGATAAAGACAGTGATATTTTCAAAGGAAGTCCAGAAGTGAGATAAGTAGAGTGATACAGAGAACATTCTGAGGGAAAAGATTGAGGATATCCATATTTTCTTAACAAGCGAATAAATGTTCTAGAAGACACAGTCGGCCTAGAGAGGACATTTTACAAGAAAAGAGACATTAAAGGTCCAGCATGAGACTGTGCATGAGGTGCCGGTGGCTGTCCCTACCCCTACAAACTGCCACTTCTTTGTTTTCACAAGGAACAAAAGCTTACTAGCCCAGAATAGCTGACTGAGGATAATATTCTAGCAAGATCTGTATGTTGAAAGTTATAGAAAGCAGCCCTTCTTTTGGTGAGAAAGAGTAACTTGCTAAGGTTCAAAGAAAGCAAAAGAAATTGTGCGATTCTGCTCAAATGATTTTTCATTTGACAAAGAAAATCTCTTCTTTAATCTGTGTTTTAAGGCTTCAAGTATGAAAGATACAGAACTGTTCATGAGGAGCAAGTCAGCAAAGTTGAAATGGGCTGTTGGCCTTAGTATTAGTTGCATACTGAGAATGAGAACGGGAGCATGGGATCCAGGGGATGTTCTCCTGATGATGGCAACCCTTATCCTCCCAGTGTCTATATTCCACTCTCATGGACCTTTCTCTCTTGGCCACCTTAGCTTTTATCATAGTTAACATCAACAGTCTTATGCTAAACCAATTTTTTTCCAATTCAAAATTACTTTCTTGCTGAACATTTTATTCTCCTATTTAACCTATGATTTTTTTCTTTATTCATCAACTGTGAGTAGAACTCATCCAAGGACAACTGATCAAAGATGAGTGATTCTAACAGCTGAGGGATTTATAAGTGAGCAGGATCAGTCTAGGAACAACTGATAGACTTAGTCATCAACGCAGGGTTTCAAGGATATATATTTAAAATGTGTTTTGTTATAGTATATAAAATCAAAACCTTAATCTACTTCCAGGAGTTTATATCAATGAAAAAAAAAATCAGAGATGTGGAGAAAGAATCATCTATAGAGGTTATCATAGATAGATAAATGATTTCATATATATGTATGGTACATCCATAGAATGAAATTGTGATTTTTTTTTTTTTACTTAACATTTAATGCTATTGGAAAAAAATGCTTATGTTGTAGTTCACTAAACAAAAATAGGATAGAAAGAAATGTGTGTGCATCTGTGTATGTGTCTGTGTGTTTTACAAGCATATGTTTAGGAAAAATCCCAGAAAAACTATAATATAATTTTCGTATTGGTTATTTCTGAGTGGTGGTTTCATGGGTGATTTGTGCTTTTCCAATACATTCACCTGGATATGGTAATTTTTTATAGTGATCATGTATCACTTTTCTTATTAATAAAGAAGAATACCTATGTGATCACAGCTATAATTTTGTTATGCCACATTTTTTTATGACACAAACACACACACACACATGCACACACACACACACACACACACACACACACACACACCACACACACTCTTTGACACATTGTCTGGTTTTTAAATGAATACAGTGACTTCACCTAATAATTGGGCCTAATTATCTCCTGCAGGTCTGGAAAGTGTGTACTTTTTGCCATTTTGTCTAATGGCAGCCAATTTACACCTAGATCCTCTACAATTGATCTTCTGGGCCTTTCATGATATCATAACACTTTAGAATTTTCTAAACAGTGTGACTCTTTAATCTTACTGTACACAAAATAGGAAATATTTGTCAATTATTGAGTGCTTCAGTGTTAGCCATTTGACTTAGTTTGTTGGAGGAGCAGAGTATAAGCGCATCATAGTGATGGGGATAGGAGGTGGATGAATCAGAGTCTGTCTTTGCTGTTCGTAAGGTGGAAAACAATGTGATTCATTAACCATTCAGTTCATTTGTAGTCTTTCTGCTCACTAGTCCATAAATAGTACAAACTGGGTGAAACGATGATTCAGAATTTTCTTATCAGTGTTCATTCAGCAGGAGAAATTTTGAGGTCCCACAGTTTGTTTTGCTTTTTCTTTTCTTCTTCCATCACTGATAAATTAGAAAAAGTAATTAAATGCTGTTGGTAATAACTTGCTTGTTGTACCTTGAAAAAGAATGTATTTCATTATAGAGTGTGTTTTATTCTCATTCTTTTTCTTTCTCTCAGGAGCACACATGTACACACATAAAAACATGTTACCAGATATTTAAACCTTGTTTTGCTGATGTGACTATAGTTTAAATTTTACTAAATCTCATAGACATCAATCACACAACTATTATTAAAAATACTACTAAAGAGATAAGAGTAACTGAGCTCTAATAGAGCCAGGTGCTATATCATTCTATGTATGAATTACACCTTGTTAATGGCTTTCAGTATTCATTTGATAATATTTATACTGAGTAATAATGCACTTTATAACCTTACAAAAGGGTTAAATTCATTTTTTTAGCTTAACATTCTGTTTAACAATTACCAATGGAATCACTTTTCAAAGAATCTTTTAAATCAATTATTTAAAGATTTTGTGTTTTAATTTTTTATTTTTTAAATTAATTTACTTTTTAATAGAAGGATAATGGCTTTACAGAATTTTGTTGTTTTCTGTCAAACTTCAACTTGAATCAGCCATAGGTATACATACATCCCCTCCCTTTTGAAACTCCCTCCCATCTCCCTCCACATCCCACCCCTCTAGGTTGATACAGAGCCCCTGTTTGGGTTTCCTGAGCCAAAAAGCAAATTCCTGTTGGCTGTCTATTTTACATATGGTAATATAAGTTTCCATGTTACTCTTTCCATACATGTCATCTTCTCCTTCCCTCTCCCCATGTCCATAAGTCTATTTTCTATGTCTGTTTCTCCATTGCTGCCCTGCAAATAAATTCTTCAATACCATTTTCTAGATTCTGAATATATGTGTTAGTATATGATATTTATCTTTCTCTTTCTGACTTACTTCACTCTGTATAATAGGCGTTAGATTCATCCACCTCATTAGAATTGACTCAAATGCATTCCTTTTTATGGCTAAGTAATATTCCATTGTTTATATGTACCACAATTTCTTTATCTGATTTAGTGTTTTTGAAAAACTGTATAAGCAATAGGGTGATTTCAAAATTTCAAAAAAAAAAATAAATAAAAGGAATGATGGAAGAGAGGAAGAAAGGAAGGAAGGAAGGAAGGGACTTACTGCTCAGTAAAATGCTCTACCCAAAGCAAGGTCCTGTTTTTATTCTCTGTTTCATGGTTTGGCTGATAATTGAACTGAAATATGTTTTCTTCATAAAGCTATAAAGAAAAGTTGTCATGCTTTTTTTCATGAGTAAAAGAAAGATAAATTCAAAACTTGGAACTTTATTAAACATTATCTTAGAGTAGCAGTTTGCTGATATTAGTATCCACCAAATCCTATTTGCAAGGAATGGTGATCTAAATGTGAAAGCTTCTATCAAGAGCAAAATACTTTTGTAGGATAATTTCATGAAGACCAGCCAAAAGCATTCAGGTCTCCAGCTATCTAGCATGGCTCTAAGTGACTTCTTAAATCTGTTAGCACTTCTACATTTCTATGTAACTTTCAATTGATGGCTCTTTTAGGGGCTTCTCTGATTGAAAAGGAAATCTCTCAGATCTTATGACAATGGTCTAGTGATGTTTTATATGGGGACAGTCTCTTGTGTATCTGTGATGGGTTGGTGCTGCATAAAGCATTTACCTGGGGGACACAGGTTCGATCCCTGCATCAGGAAGATTCCCTGGAGGAGGGCATGACAACCCACTCCAGTTTTCTTACCTGGAGAATCCCACAGACTGAGGATCGGGCAGGCTACAGTCCATAGGGTTGCAAAGAGTCAGATACAGCTGAAATGACTTGGCACACATGCAAGACATTTAATTATCAATAAACAAAAATACACATTAGTAGTATTCTAAGGTATTAATTTAACAAGTATCTAATGTGAAGCATTTTAGGAAAATTTCCATCTCCCAATATAAGGATAGAATAAAATGTTTTTATTTTAGAAAACTAGGAATATTTTAGTATCCCTGTTATGTAAGGTGAATTAAAAAATGATAGATGATAAAATTCTAAATTAAATTTTTAATAATATTTTCATGTAGTAGACCTTAGATTGCAAATATAAAATATGGATGCAAATCTTTCTATTCCATTGCAGTTACATTGGATTCAGGATATGCCTAATAAGTACTGTGCAAAACAATTGTATAAGTAAACATTTCACATTATTCTATCATAGCATAAAATGAGCAATAAAAAATGATATAAGAAAACAATGTGGCAATGTATTGTCAGAAATTGCTTTTGCATACATGTTGCGGAATTGTGTTAGACACCTCTCTCTAGGTCACATGAACATTATGATGAATATCACAGTGTCTATGAATTGTTTTTTGAATCCATAGAAAGGTAACTGACATGGAGTAAGAACTAAATATTTCATCTTTCTGGTTCAGAAAAATGTAGTCAAATAGCTGTAAGAATAACTTTGCCCACTACTGTCTGCCTCCTGCCAAAGGCAACTTGTCTGAGTTCAAATTACTTTTCTTTAAATTGATATAAAGTCTAGTAGAAATCTTAATGTTCAGTAATTCAATTCAGTTCAGTTCAGTCCATCATCGTGTCTGACTCTTTGCAAACCCATGGCCTGCAGCTCAACAGGCCTCCTTGTCCATCATCAACTCCTGGAGCTTACTCAAACTCATGTCTATTGACTTGGTGATGCCATCCAACCATCTCATCCTCTGTCGTCCCCTTCTGCTCCTGCCTTCAATCTTTCCCGACATCAGGGTCTTTTCAAATGAGTCAGCTCTTAGCATCAGGTGACCAAAGTACTGGAGTTTCAGCTTCAGCATCAGTCCTTCCAATGAATATTCAGGACTGATTTCATTTATGATGGACTGATTGGATCTCCTTGCAGTCCAAGAGACTGTCAAGAGTCTGCTCCAACACCACAGTTCAAAGTTCAATTCTTTGGCATTCAGCTTTCTTTATAGTCCAACTCTGAAATCCATACACGACTACTGGAAAAACCATAGCCTTGACTAGACAGACCTTTGTTGACAAAGTAATGTCTCTGCTTTTTAATATGTTCTCTAGGTTGGTCATAACTTTCCTTCCAAGGAGTAAGCGTCTTTTAATTTCA
The DNA here is from genome assembly GCF_003369695.1 of Bos indicus x Bos taurus. NCBI lineage: Eukaryota > Metazoa > Chordata > Mammalia > Artiodactyla > Bovidae > Bos > Bos indicus x Bos taurus. Next base: position 40,017,984 of record NC_040087.1, on the reverse strand, counting down.
TGGCTGCAGTCAACATCTGCAGTGATTTTGGAGCCCAAAAAAATAAAGTCTGTCACTGTTTCCCATCTGTATGCCATGAAGTGATGGACGGGATGCCATGATCTTTGTTTTCTGAATATTGAGCTTTAAAAGCCAACTTTTTCACTCTCCTCTTCACTTTCATTAAGAGGCTCTTTAGTTCTTCTTCACTTTCTGCCAGAAGGGTGGTGTCATCTGCAAATCTGAGCTTATTTATATTTCTCTCAGAAATCTTTATTCTAGCTTGTGTTTCATCCAGCCCAGCATTTCTCATGATGTATTCTGCACATAAGTTAAATAAGCAGGGTGACAATATACAGCCTTGACATATTCCTTTTCCTATCTGGAACCAGTCTGTTGTTCCATGTCCAGTCCTAACTAATGCTTCCTGACCTGCTTACAGATTTCTCAAGAAGCAGGTCAGATGGCCTGGTATTTCCATCTCTTTCAAATTTTCCACAGTTTATTGTGATCTACACAGGCAAAGGTTTTGGCATAGTCAATAAAGCAGAAACAGATGTTTTTCTGGAAGTCTCTTGCTTTTTCGATGATCCAGCTGATTTTGGCAATTTGATCTCTGGTTCCTCTGCCTTTTCTAAAACCAGCTTGAACATCTGGAAGTTCATGCTTCATGTATTGTTGAAGCCTGGCTTGGAGACATTTGAGCATTACTTTACTAGTGTGTGAGATGAGTGCAGTTGTGCAGTAGTTTCAGCATTCTTTGGCATTGCTTTTCTTAGGGATTGGAATGAAAACTGACCTTTTCCAGTCCTGTGGCCACCGCTGAATTTTCCAGATTTGCTGGCATATTGAGTCCAGCACTTTCACAGAATCATCTTTTAGGATTTGCATTAGCTCAATTGGAATTCCATTGCCTCCACTAGCTTTGTTTGTAGAGATGCTTCCTAAGGCCCACTTGACTTCACATTCCAGGATGTCTGGCTCTAGGTTGGTGATCACACCATTGTGATTATCTGGGTCTTGAAGATCTTTTTTGTACAGTTCTTCTGTGTATCTTGCCACCTCTTAGTATCTTCTGCTTCTGTTAAGTCCATACCATTTCTGTCCTTTATTGTGCCCATCTTTGCATGAAATGTTCCCATGGTATCTTTAATTTTCTTGAACAGATCTCTAGTCTTTCCCATTGTATTGTTTTCCTCTATTTGCACTGATCACTGAGGAAGGCTTTCTTATCTCTCCTTGCTGTTCTTTGGAACTCTGTATTCAAAATGGGTATATCTTTCCTTTTCCCCTTTGCTTTTTGCTTCTCTCTTTTCACAGCTATTTGTAAGGCTTTCTCAGACAGCCGTTTTGATTTTTTGCATTTCTGTTTCTTCACTGGATAGGAGATAGTTAATGTTCACTATTTTATTGTGGATAGGGACTCTCTGAGTGAGTCAAGAGTTGTCACATATTGGCTGGCACATATACTTGTAAGGGAAAGAATATTGCAAATAGATCAGCACAATCTGTTATTATGGAATTCTAATAGGACACTCATCAGAATAGCAATCATTGCAATCAGTTAACCAATATTTCATCAATCTGGAAGCTATAAATAATGACATTTTCTGACATGCTTCAATGTCAGTTTCTAGTCTTCCAGTGTACCTGTCCTGTTCAGAGCTGGCACAGTGCCCTTTGCCGCGGTGCTGTTGTACTCTGGCTCAGTCTGAGGCTAGCTTTGCAGGCTTTGTAGGCAACAAAGGGAGAATAATGGCTGAAAGGGTCACTCCACACTCACTGTGTCTCAAAGTAATAGATTACAACTTCCAGTTTGGTTAAACTGATTAGGAGTTAAGGTTTTGGAATCATATAGCTTGGAATTTAAATCCTGTATTAGCTGAGGGACTTTGAGGAAATTATTTAACCTTTCTATGCCTCAGTTTTATCTTAAAACAACAATTGTTGCACCAATAATTGTGGCTTAGTTTAGGGAAAAGTTGAGACTAGAATAAAATAATATGTGTAAAGCCCTTAACACAGTGCTCGCCAGCTAGTCAGTCTTCAGTAAATATTTGGGTTGTCCAAAAAGTTCCTTTGATTTTTAAGCAAAAATAAATGACATATTTTTCATTTTTGCCAATAACTTTATTGAAAATATATTCATCATTTTGTTCCTCGAGCTACTGCCATTTTTCTGGCAAGTTAATAATTACACCTTACCAAAACTTTTATCTCTTTGAGCAAAGAACTGTTCCCAGTGCCTTTTACAGTTGTCCAGGGAATTGAAATTTTTTCCATTAAGAGAATTTTGTAAAGACAAAAATAAAGTGAAACATGAAGATGCAATGTCTGGTGAATACAGTGGATGAATCAGAACTTCCCAGCCAAGCTGTAATGACTTTTGCCTGATCATTAGAGAAACATGTGGCCTTGCATTATCCTGATGGAAGATTATGCATTTTCTATTGACTAATTCTGGATGCTTTTCATCTAGTGCTTCTTTCAGTTGGTCTAACTGGGAGAAATATTTGTTGGGAGTTAATCCTTTGGTTTTCCTGAAGGAGCTCATAATAGAGAACTCCCTTCCAATCCAACCATATACATAACATCACCTTCTTTGGAGGAAGATTGGTCTTTGGTGTGGTTGGTGGTGGTTCATTTTGCTCTGCCCACAGTCTCTTCTCTTTTACATTATTGCATCTTATCCACTTTTCATCACTCATCATAATCTGATGAGAAGAATGTGTTTTTTAGGTCAACTTACATGCAACCCAAACATTAAAAGTAATTGATGGAACCAAGCTACTGTAAATGATTTTGGCTTCAATATTTTGATAAAGTTGACTGTTCTCAATTAATGTCTGGATTTGATAGATATCAAGTTCAACTGGTCAACCTGGACCATGGAACATCTTTCAGTAAGAAATCTCCAGCATGAAACTTTGCAAACCACATTTGTCACAATATAATCTAACAAAATTGTTTTGAATGAAGTTAAAGACAATTAAGTGCTACTAGAGCTCTCTTACAGAAAAAAAAAAAAAAGAAACTGAACAAACATTTTGGCCAACCCAATATCAGCTGCTATTGTTATAGTTATTTTAATTAACTTGATTAACATATATTTTATATTTCCCTAACACCAATTGCTAGATGTATAGCTTGGCAAAGTAATATCCAAAAGGATTTTACATTTATCCTCTCTAGAGAAAAACACATGTAAAGAACAAGTAGCAACACAAAGCAGTTGACAGATGATAAAACAAGAGTTAGATTAGTCTAGTAAATAAAGAAGTGGTCTTGGTAGTCAAGGATGGGTGCAATTTGCTGTGGGAGAAAAGAAAATGAAGAACAAAGGCTTGAGGACTTACTGATTCTGGGAAACAGATCAGACAGACTACAGAAATGAAAAGAAATTTAACATGCTCGTAAGTCAATGAAAAACCCTGATGTATAGTAAGAGAAGACCTAGACTTTGTGTGACTTGAAGCATATATTTTAGGGCTTTTATTATGAAAAAGAATATAAGTTAATTACTAGGCCCTCAAGGAGAACTGTGCAAATGAGAGACCTTGAAGCTGATGTCTAACAATTATAAATACACATCTATCTGACAAGAGAAGTATTCACCAAATGTGATGAAATAAGTAGGGTGGCCTGAGTTATGGACAGCTCTGAAATCTTGGGAGAGGAGTTTAGAACTCTCAGGTTAGAACAGTGTCTCTCAAAGTATATTTCCAATACCAGCACCTCAGCAGCTTCACATAGGAACTTGTTGGAAAGGCAAATTCTAGGGCCCAACCCTAGACCTTCTAGTTCAGACTTTGAGGCTAACCACCTGTGTTTTAACAGCCCTCCTGGTGATTACGATGCATGCTGAAGTTTAAGAATTCACCATGTTGAAAGATAGGCACTGAGTTGCCTATAATGAAGATGGAGTAGGTAGCAGCATGCTCTGAAGGAGAGGGGTTCAGGCACATTACACAAATTCAGCATTGACTAGATGAGAGGCAGGTGGGCAAGTGATGATCTTATTACAGTGGTAGGCATATAAGAAGATATATAAGAAAAGGGATATTGATGTGATTTGATTGCTGCATTTTGAGTGTAGTGGAGATTTATTTCAGGATGAGTCCAGGTGTCTGGGTTGCTTTGGACAAAGACAATGAAGTGAGGAAAGGTGGTTTGCTGGCAGGAGAAGATCTGATACACAGGAGAAGGTATAGAAAATTCTATTTTAATTCTAGAGACCCAGACTAAGATATGTTCAGTGCACATTATAAATTCTTTTCAATCCTGTCCTTCTGGAGGTATCCCCTGGAAGTTGAGTTTGACAGTGGGACTCATTCAAGGCTGATATCCTCCTAAATCTGGGGTTCCAGGGAGGGGTGAAAGGAGGTCTTCAAGACTTGGGCTGTAGCAAGTGACCTCAAGATGCAAGACTAGAAGGAGGCAGGGGCTGGGCCTTTTCAGTTTCCTACGATCTCTCCACTCAAACCAGACAGGAGTTTATGCTCTGTGTAGACTAAGGAGGAGGAGGCAAACCTAAAGATGAGTGAGCAAGAACCACTCAGAGAAGAACCACTCAGAGGCACTGGAAAATGAAGCTTGAGGTTCTAAAACAGCATAGATATTTGTTGTTGTTGTTGTTCCCTTTCATTATTTATAAGTCAAATGAAATAACAGTTACATTACCTGGATTTTCTGTTTCCAGGACTTGTATTGTTATATATATATATATATATAATTTTATTCTTTTAGCAAGTGTATTGTGTAAGTAGTGCCAGCATTATTATCCTTGCTTTTGGGTTGAGAAGAGGGAAGCCCAGAAAAGGAAAATGACCTTCATCAGCTTTAAAAAATAATTCTGGCTTGAGCATGCTGACTCTAGGGTACCAAAATGTGGTACCCAATGGGGTAAAAGGAATTGGAGTTCGTTGCAAGGACTGGAATTACAGTGTTAGCATATTTCCTGGATGGCAATATAATACAAAGCAATATGTAATTATACACCCTCCCCATTCCCCCCCAAAAAATAAACTAACAATTTTATAGATTGTGCGCTAGCTGATTTCTTCTTTCTCAAATTGTTTACATAAAAAAGAAATGTGATCCAGTCCTTTTCCCAGTGGGTAGCTAGTACTTAAAAGAAATTCCACTATTGGTTACAGTGCTTTTTACTCTCCAGTAACTTTGAATAGACCCTAGCAATTATAACTGCTATGGAGAATGTAAACAGAAACAAAGGATTTGTTGACTACTTTTCATTATTTTGTTCCATATTATTATGGTTCTGTTTCATTCTCTTATTCCCAATCAACATGCTATATCTAGTGCTGATTGGGAATTATTCTAACTTTAATAAAACGTGCCTATTTTATTTGTACTTTGCAGTATATACATAATAAATATAGCTGTACCTTTTGATGGATGCCAACAAAAATGGTGAAATAAGCTTTGATTAGAAGCCTTCTTTTTGTGTGCAATCTCTTGAGACCAGAAGCATTTTTCATTTACCAGTTGTTTTCAAAGCAGTGATATAATTGCAGTCTATGTCTTTAATGGTATAAAGCTGATATACTCATGACTGCCCAACCACTCTCAAATTGGCTATTATATATATATTAGGAAAGACACCTGAATACAAATGTTAGCCATAGGCTCAAGCCACACACTCAGAGGTGTATAAGTCCTCGGGTTTGTTCACATGAACTACATGGTCACATAAACTGCATTAGATAAAATGAGGAACATGGAAACAAAAGTGGTCATCACCCTCATGTACAGAGGAGGATTCTTGTTCAAATACCGCTGCATGCCCTGAACATAGTATATACTTAGTAACTTTTTGCTGAATGAATGAATAGAAGTTATTTATTACTCTCTGTCTCAATTCTATGTTCACAACTACTCAGGAAATTCAAGAAGAGGGCAGTGAGTGTTTTCAGTTATGCTGTAAATGCTAATAGCTGATAATTTCAAAGTCAAGTGTAATATTTATATACATAAAATTTAAAAATCATTTGTTAACACATATTCTAATTTGATAAATTAAATATAAACAATGTTTTAAAGGCTACTCTAATTCACCATAATTTCACTATTTAACCCTGAGTAATGTTTGAACTCTTAGTTTTCCTTTATGTCTGTGCTCAGACATAAATGTACTTACAGATTTTTTTATCTTGATGGGTAGAACCTATTCATTATTTTTAGCTTAAAATTATATCATATATTTCCAAAGGTTTCATATTTTTACTAATATCACTATAATGGTGGAACAATACTCAATGTAATAACATTGACTTGATGTTCTGAAATATAGCTAGCCATTCCAACTCTTGTCATAGATATTGCTGCTATAAAAAGTTTTAGAGAATAGCTCTTTCTATGGTTATAAAACTTGGGAATTTTTCCAGAAGGAAAGATTTTAGAATAAATTTTGATATATATTCATGTAATATATTCACATATTGGAAGTATTGTTGAAGCTTGAATATCTATAAACATATAATGTATATTATACAATATTATAGGCTATATTTCATTTAATAAAATATTATATTTAGTATTAATAATATATACCACTTGATATGCATGCATGTCCAATTCTCTGCAACCCCATGGACTGTAACCTGGCAAGTTTCTCTGTTCATGGGATTTTCTAGAGAACACTGGAGTAGGTTGCCATTTCCTCCTCTGGAGATCTTCCCAACCCAGGGATCCAACCCATGTCACCCGCACTGGCAGGCAGATTAGTTATCACTGACTCACCTGGGAAGCATATACCACATGTTGTTGTTCAGCCACCCAGTTGTGCTTGACTCTTTGCAACCCCATGGACTGCAGCAACTCAAGCCTCCCTTTCCCTCACCAAGTTCATGCCCGTTGCATCGGTGATGCCATCCAACCATCTCACATAATAGGGGTCAAATTAGAGAAGATCTCCAGGCAAGAATACTGGAATGGGTAGTCACTCCCTTCTTCAGGGAATCTTTCCAACCCAGGGACTGAACCTGGGTCTCCTGCATAGCAGTCATATTCTTTACCATCTGCGCCACCAGGGAAGCCCTATGTTATATAATACTATATGCTATATTTTCTTTAATAATGAAATATTGAATTTAGTATTAATAATGTGTACCACATAATAAGAGTTAAATAAATGAAAATACCATCCAAATTAATGGTCCCAAAGAGATGCTTTTAGAATGAATGACCTTAATCCAATTTATAAAGCTAAAAAAAATAGTATGTTTTAAAATATATCCCTTCACTGATCTTCCCTCTTGTAGATTATTGAGTTCCAAATGATGGTCCAATGATCAGTGTGGAAGAGACTATATAAAACCACCAGGGATGTGGCTAAAAATACTTATTTCCAGATCTTATCAACCAAATCTTTAGGGGGTGAGGCTTGGGAATTGGTATTTTTAATAAGTTCCCCAGGTAATTCTGATAATTTCAGACAGAATTCAGAATCAAGGACCCATATTACCAGAGACATGCACTCTGTTTCTATTCTGATTTTCTGATATCCTGCTACAGTCAATCCTCCATGCTTCATATAGATCCCATTCTCTTAGGTCTTAGACTTAAGGTATTATTTTATTTCTCCCCATAACATTCAATTTAATCCCATTATTTAATGATACATGCTACAGTATTTTTTTTTTTAAGATTTATCATCTGATTCTTACATAAAATCATTCTGGATATAGGGTAGGACTAAATATCTGTGAAGTAAGCAGAAGACATTGAAATAAATGCCTTCTTCATCCTTCACATTCACTGATGGAGTGCAATCATCATGTATTACCTAGCTAAATTAATTTCTAGTGTTTGAAAATTAGAAATGTACATATTGTCTCTGGAAGATGTCTTAAAATGTATACATTGATACTATCATAGTTTAATATGATTGCCTGAAAAGGGGTTTTTAGGTAAGGAAACAAAATGACCCATTGGATCTTCTGGGATGGCAGCCAAAGAAGCACACATGGAATGTTTGAGGGATGTAAAAGGATTACTTCAAAGTTTAAAGAGGGAGTGTAGGGTAGAGGCAGGGAGAAGGTAGTTTGAAGACCAAGTAATAAATGGTACAGATAGAGTTGACAGAAAAGCCCATCTAGCCTTGTTTTTGCCTAGGTTTAATACTAACCAAAGGCCTTCCCTGGTACCTCAGCTGGTAAAGAATCAGCGTGCAATCCAGGAGACCCCCGTTCAATTCCTGGGTCAGGAAGTTCCCCTGGAGAAGGGATAGGCTACCCACTCCTGTATTCTTGGGCTTACCTGGTGGCTCAGACAGTAAAGAATCCACCGGCAATGCAGGAAACTTGGATTTGATCCCTGGTTGGGAAGATCCCTTGGAGAAGGGCATGGCAACCCACTCCAGTATTCTTGCCTGGAGGATCCCCCTGGACAGAGGAGCCTGGCAGGCTTTAGTCCATAGGGTCACAGAGTTGGACATGACTGAGCAACTAAGCACAACACAGCACAGCACTACTAATCAAGCTCACTTACCCAAACCGTCAAAATGGAAAACCATGGATTTAAAGCGAACGTAAATAATAAAAGAAAGTCTCCACATTTCACTGAATCAATTTCCCTTCCTGGGTCTCTTCCTACTACTTTTCCATAGAGATCTTAGTTTTGAGGCTGTGACTCAGCAGGGAAAACAAACGGATGTTCCTACAAGCTGAGATATCTGTGACACTGCTTGCTTTAGTTTTTCAAATTTCCTCCAATCTCCTATGTGAAGTTTTTGAACAGGAAACACTGCTCAACCTCTACCTCCTGTGTCCACCTCTTTCTAAAGGGACCCTTCTTTAATATCTGCTAATTGCAGAAAGGAGGAAGAAAACTCCACAAGTAATTTGGAGAATAATATTTATTGTTAGATGACCAACTCAAAATGCACTTTAAAAAAAAAAATTGGAAGTTGACATTCACAGTTAGAAATAAGTGACTTGATTTATTCACCAGTGCTAATAATAACAGCTAGAGAATTTATCTGTTATCTCTCTTATTATATGTCAGGAAAAACAAGGGCTTTAATCATTTCCCAAATCCCATAAATGTAATATTTTACCTCTCCCCTCTTTATGCTAATGAAATTCAAGCACAGATAATTCAAGAAACATCTCCCAAATCACATACTGACCAAGTGAGAGAAACTGGATTCCAATCTGGACTCCAATCTACTGCAATCTACTGCTCACTACAAAACATATTTTAAGCATACTTCTTTTAAAATTTGTTCTTTGTAATGATATGTTCATAACAAACAGCAAGATAATTATTTCTTTTTTAAGAAACTCATATTTTGTGTGATTATTTTTAAATTAATGTATCATGAAAAGATTTTTAATCTACAGTGTGGCTTTTAACCATATGTTTGTACTCAGCAAACAAATTATATCAAAGGAAAAAAGGTTAATTTTTTCCTATGTGACCTACTCCCTTCTATGGAATAAATCAGGGCCCTGATAACACTACACTGCAGAATAGGGGCATTTTTCAAAGGCATTTTTCTCTTCTCAGTTTCTCAAAGAACTTCATCAAAACTAATGGGACTATAGAGAAGATTTATCAGAGGCTCGGTTAAGTCTGTGAGATCTCCCCTGCACGTGGGAACAGGCACATCCATCTGCCTTCCCTCGAGACCAGTCAGATAGAGAACTCGTGACAGATATTATGCTTTTTAAAGAGACATTTTTTTTTTTTAAATAAAGGCTGTTTCTTCCTATGCTATTCTCTCATAATGAGTAGCAATCATTAAAATACTTCCCATAAAGTGTTATTTAATTTTGTAGTTATAATGGATAGACTAAAGAGTGAAATATCTTAAGAGTGTATCATGACTAATTTTGCATCTGGGACAGACTCTTTGGCAGTATATGATGTAATGAAAGTCTCTGCTTCATACTATATTGGTTCCCTCTTAACCTTAATTTAAATAACTGGATGTGATGTCCTTAAGTCTCTTCCAAGTTTAGTAACATCAGGCCTATCTAATAATATGTATATACACTGGTGGTAGGGGGCGTGGGGGGAGTTGCTTATGATGAAAAAGAAACATCTTGCGTAGATATGCTCAGACAGAATAAAAGATTAAACTGTGAAAGTAAACTTTTGTTATTATAGCGTGAACGTGACGTGAAGTCGCCCAGTCGCGTCTGACTCTTTGCGACCCCATGGACTGTAGCCTACCAGGCTCCTCTGTCCATGGGATTTTTCTAGGCAATAGTACTGGAGTAGATTGCCATTTCCTTCTCCAAGGGATCTTCCCAACCCAGGGATCGAACCCAGGTCTTCCGCATCATAGATAGACGCTTTACCGTCTGAGCCACCAGGGAAGTCCTATAGTTCCTTAAAATAATATGATGATAGCATATATTAGTAATAAACTATGATAGAATGAGAAAATATATCAATCCAATCTGTTCCCTACCCCCTATTTCTTAAATTTAAACTGTTGTTCAAAGCTCAGTATAAGGGACCAGAATTTGAAAGTTTTTGGAATAAATGAGTTTTTAGGAATCAGACATTTTTGTTACAAAAAATTACTTATAAAGTTGCTTTTAAAATATAGCAATATTTCTAGAATCTATTTGCTTTCTAAGTAAATTTCTAAATCATGTGCACTTATCACTGTCAGAATCCTCCATAAATGAACCAGACAGTTTTGGGAACTACAAAAAACAAGTCCAGATAAAGCCTACTAAAATACAGGGGGATTTCATAAATTATGTGTGATTATTAAAAACATCTCTGTCTAAACCAGTTGTTACATTAAACAGTAAAACAACAACCAAAAAACCAAAACCAACCAACAAAACAAAAAAACAGGCTTCAGGTTCATACAGGAACTACAGAAAGGCCCAGAGATAGGTGCCTGAAGAGAACAAGATAAATTGATAATTACAGGACTGATCAATATATCACTTTCTAATATCATTCAAGATATTTTCCATCAGAGACAAAAAAAGCACAAGAAACCTAATAATTAAAAGTACAGTCAATGGAAACTGAATAGAAAAAAGGAATTTCATAGAAGACTAAACTCTCTTCTAGGAAAGCTAACTTTGTTTCTGTGAAAGTTATGAGTAAATAAATTTAGCACAACATTAGTCCCATTTGGAAACCAGAGATAATCATTGGTCTCTTCAGAAGGGAGGGAATACATGTGTACCTGTGGCTGATTCATGCTGAAGTTTGACAGAAAACAGCAAAATTCTGTAAAACAATTATCCTTCAATAAAAAATAAATTAATTTTAAAAATTGGTAGTTATTTTCTCAAAAGGAGAAAAAATAATAATAAATAGAAAACCTAGATATCTTAGACTCATGACTAATTGTTAAATTCCTTTCAAAAACAAAATAATGACATTTAGGGATGACTCAATACACTGAAAAATTCAGTCTTGAAATATTTGATTGCCATTCTAACTTAGTATAAAATATTATTTCATGCACATATCTAGATGATATGCATTTTGACAGAAATTTTGACAACTTTATTGTATCTTTTTATTTGAGTTAAATTAGGAAGATATTGAACAGCTTATAAATTTATTATAGACAAGTTAAAATCCTAAAAATGATCTTTTAGTGTGAGTTTACTGATGAAGCAAATTAGATTTTAAAATAAGTACTTTTATTAACTATTGCTATGTTGTCCATATTTCAGTGGTTGATATAGTGTGGTTTTATATAAAACTAAACATTTTTAGTCTTTTACAAATATTTACTTCAAGGAATTCTGAAAATAAATACATTAGCTTGTCTACTACTGTTTTGGTTCTGTTTCTGGGGACGATGAGAACAATTTCTTAGCATTATTTCAAATAATAAATATTTATATTATAAATGATATAATACAGGAGAAACATACATTAAGTTTGTACAGGAACCTAGAGGCATAATAAGTAAGCTGAAAAATCTTCCTGACAATAATTTAATTTGTACAAGCTTCCTGTGCTAATAGAAATTAAAACCAGGAGTGTAGGGAGTTAAAAATTTAAAAAGCTTAAATAGCAAACGCATCCATGTTTTTGGAATGGCTCTTAGTTGTCTCTAAGACTCACCACTTGAGTAGGGTATCTGGGACTCACTATTACCAAGAGGGACTCTCCTATCCCCTCTGTCCCACTCGGAGTACAGAGCCCCGTCTATTCCTTCTACTTCTTACATCCCACGTCGCCTTCTCCCTGTCTTTCAGTCACAGCCAAACAACTCTAGTCCTAATTAAACCAAGGGGATTGACATTCTCTCCTAGGTACTTAGAATGCTGTACCAAGAGCATTCTCAGACCATGCCAGCCAGGGAACAAGACATGACTTTTCCCATTTTGGGATTTCTCTACCCTTGTTTTTGTTCACAGTAAGAAGCAAACTAAAATGTGGGTTACCAACAGCACTCCGCAGCTTCTATTTGTTCTTTGTATCTGGTGAATTAACTTTCAAGGACATAATGTTTAAAATTTTATGACACAAATTTTCAATGGTTTACACAGTTTTGAAATTATTTTGCTGTTTTGTTCTAACCAATGTAATCAATAGAAGCACAATAATTGCACATTTGAATCTTACTTCAAGAATCAAATCTCCCACTTTTTTTGAGTTTGGTGATTACAGAAAATAGTGTATCAGCTCTATAGTTGAAAAATAAGGTTAGTTGAGACACACTTAGTTGTACGTTGAACTTACTACCTAAGTGACTTCCAGGCAGATGTTTTGCCTAAATTATAGTTTAATATTTTGTAAAATGTGGGTAGTTATAAAAGCTACTCTTTGCCTATCATTTATGAGTAAAAGATATTAAGTACTTAGAAATATTACAAGGTCATATAAGTACTCAATAAATGCAAATCAATAATATCAGTAAATATCTTATATAAATATTTTTTATCACTTTAAAAGTATCAGAAATTTAATATTTTCAACTTTAGACATGTTTTGGATATTTGTTTCCTAGCTTAAAACTATTTATAAACACTGTGAATAAAATCAGTTGAGTTCAGTTCAGTTGCTCAATCGTGTCCAACTCTTTGCGACCCCATGAATCGCAGCATGCTAGGCCTCCCTGTCCATCACCAACTCCCGGAGTTCACTCAAACTCACGTCCATTGAGTCGGTGATGCCATCCAGCCATCTCATCCTCTGTCATCCCCTTCTCCTCCTGCCCCCAATCCCTACCAGCATCAGAGTCTTTTCCAGTGAGTCAGCTCTTCGCATGAGGTGGCCAAAGTATTGGAGTTTCAGCTTTAGCATCAGTCCTTCCAATGAACACCCAGGACTGATTTCCTTTAGAATGGACCAGTTGGATCTCCTTGCAGTCCAAGGGACTCTCAAGAGTTTTCTCCAACACCACAGTTCAAAAGCATCAATTCTTCGGCACTCAGCTTTCATCACAGTCCAACTCTCACATCCATACATGACCACTGGAAAAACCATAGCCCTGACTAGATGGACCTTTGTTGGCAAAGTAATGTCTCTGTTTTTCAATATGCTATTTAAGTTGGTCATAACTTTCCATCCAAGGAGTAAGCGTCTTTTAATTTCATGGCTGCAGTCACCATCTGCAGTGATTTTGGAGCCCAGAAAAATAAAGTCTGACACTGTTTCCCCTGTTTCCCCATCTATTTCCCATGAAGTGATGGGACCAGATGCCATGATCTTCGTTTTCTGAATGTTGAGCTTTAAGCCAACTTTTTCACTCTCATCAAGAGGCTTTTGAGTTCCTCTTCACTTTCTGCCATAAGGGTGGTGTCATCTGCGTATCTGAGGTTATTGATATTTCTCCCGGCAATCTTGATTTCAGCTTGTGCTTCTTCCAGCCCAGAGTTTCTTAGGATGTACTCTGCATAGAAGTTAAATAAGCAGGGTGACAATATACAGCCTTGATGTACTCCTTTTGCTATTTGGAACCAGTCTGTTGTTCCATGTCCAGTTTAACTGTTGCTTCCTGACCTGCATATAGATTTCTCAAGAGGGAGGTTAGGTGGTCTGGTATTCCCATCTCTTTCAGAATTTTCCACAGTTTACTGTGATCCACACAGTCAAAGGCTTTGGCATAGTCAATAAAGCAGAAATAGATGTTTTTCGATGATCCAGCGGATGTTGGCAGTTTGATCTCTGGTTCCTCTGCCTTTTCTAAAACCAGCTTGAACATCGGGAAGTTCACGGTTCACATATTGCTGAAGCCTGGCTTGGAGGAATTTTGAGCATTATTTTACTAGTGTATGAGATCAAGTGGTCATGAATTAAGTCTCAAATCCACTTTTTAGCATGGATAAAAATTAAGAATGCTATTCATTTTCTTCTGTACAAAGAGAATTTGATTCTGTTTCTTGTGAAATTTATTCTCTCAGAAATATGACTGAAGAATGGAAATGTTAGCAAGTTACTTATTCCTTTAGAAGTAAGTTTATTTCATTTAAAAGTTCAAAGAATGTAAAAGAAACTTGTGGGGATAACATGTACTTTAGAAGCATGAATGAGTTTGGTCATCTCTGCTCATATATTTCTTTTTCCATGTTTTTCCTTTGCTTCTTTAATCAATTTTCAGTATTTATACTATTTGCTGTTGACTCTGAAACCTGTATCTCAACCTTGCTTTACATCTCAGACAAAATTAATTGAATTTAGAGATTAAATGACATATGAACTGGGCCTTGATGGATAAGTAGGAATTCGACAGACTGAATGCCAAGAAATAAACACTATAGGCTAAACCCAGGCAGAGGTGTGGGTTTGTCCAAAATCCAGTTTGTTTGGACAGCACGGTGTTCTAAAGCATAGTGGACTGGGGTAATGGTTACAGTTAAAGGAAGAAAAGGAAGCTAGTGTAGATGGCAGAGGACTCTGAGCTTTTATAAGATGTTCATGACTCTTCTTGGTTTATATTACAGTCAGTGATGATTGATTGATGTCTCTGGTTTTTATGTTGTCTTTGTTTTGAAATGAGCTTTAATATAACTCTTTTGGTTTTCAGTGAGTGAATGGGTACATTTCTTATGGCTATCCAATTTTCGAGTTTCAATTTCATAATCCAAGACTATGTCTGTTATCTATTGCAATGAAAATTTATGAGCCTATTAATCAGCTCTAGCCTCTTCCACATCTCATCTGATTAAAGCATTACTTCAAAGCACAGCTCCGTTTGTATTGCTAGTTTTCCTTCTCTTTTTCTCTCCAGTTTGACCCCAGTTAAAAAGCTAGGTAATTTTCAATTTTGTACTGGATCTTTGTAAGATCTTTTACCTAACTTGCCATATAACCTACTTATTTTTATTATGACCATGGTGAATCATTTGCTTTCACTAGAATGTAAGTTCTCTCATGGGCAGAGCTCTGTGATCACTCACTCACCTATGTATCCCAACTGCCTGGAACATAGTAACATTCAGTACAATGTCCAGCTTATAAGACACTGTCTTGATGAATTTACTCTGTGGACCCAAGCTGTGGTTTATATTGCACTTTTCTTGTCCCTCTCAGAAAGGACTTAATGCTCTACTTAGCCATATCTTCTTCGTAAATAAAAAGCTCTGTGAGGCCAGACAGTATTGTGTACATATTTGTATCCTCCACAGATTTTAACTCATTAGCCCAGTAAATAGAAAATAATTATTTACTGAAAATGAATAAGTGAGGATTATATACTGTGAAGTAATAACGTGTGATCTTATCTTTTTTCACCTATTGTGGCATAATAATAATTGTCTAAGAGGTCTCAGTAATCACCATTCAGTGCATTCAGTCTCTTTTAATTTGCATTCAGTACATCAGAGCATTTTTAGATAGCAACAATCTGGATGATGTGTTTTCTCTGACCTGGTTAAACATATTTGATATAAACTATTTTCAATTATTTTCTAGAATGAGACTGAGCTCTGCCTGGAAGGAGAAGAGTTCAAGAAGCTGCATTAACACACAATATAACAGATGTTCTTTTCTCCTTTAGAGTCACAGAAAACCATCTTCACTTTGCAAAACTAAAGGATAGAACTGACACAAGCATTGATAAATTCTCCTAACTTCTTAACCCAACCCCATTGAAGAATTCTCCTAACTTCTCAACCCTAGAACTTAGGGTCTGAAAATTGGTTATAGCTGGTCCTTTCTTAGTTGTTGGTTTTTCCCCCCAACTTTTGTGGTGGACACATTGACGCTCTAGCACTCAAGCAGTGCCTCTGCCTGCAGGTGAATTTACCATTTGGGGGAATGAGCTGCCCTTGTTTTGTTAGCCTCAGCATTTTCAAAAACCTCGCTTCGCCTGTGGTGCTTGTGCATACATCACTGTCCACCTCTTTTGCCTTTTGTATTTACCGTTGTCTTATGCTTCAGCGTTTCTGATGCCCTTGAGAAGCTGTAACCATACTCTACATTTGAAAAGGTGCCAGCTCATTTAATCAGATGAGGTTTGAGAGGCATGGATGAATTTATTCTATCTAACATTTAATAAAAAATAAATTAAAAATGTGACTTATGCCATGACATGCTTAGCATTACCCTTCCAGGTTTAAATTTGAAAGTTGTCAGCACCCTCCCTGGTCTGAAAACTGACATGTTATCAATCTAGTGTGCGGGTGACAAGGCCGCTGATGCCTTCCCAAGGCACTTGTTTAATAATTAATTTTTCATTGCAGGCATGTTCAATAAATGGATTACAAAACTTAAGCCCGTTTAAAAGGTTTTAGAAATTCATTATTAGTTTTAAAAGATGAATGTACAAATTAACTCTCACATGATAAATGGGGTATACTAAATATAGCCTGGCTTTATGTGGTTCTAGCCTATATTTATATACACTGTAAAGTATAAAGTCAGTACAGTTTTGCAGACAATGTTATTGAATCACCAAGGAAGTGATTCTTTTCAAAGGAGATTCAAAAAGGGAGATCAGATGACAAAATTGTGCTTTGAAGGTTTTCATCTTTTCTCTTGCTCTCAGAAGTCCTCCACTACTAAGCCACTGGACAGGCTCAGTGCTATTTTTGGATTCAAGATCTCAGATCAAGTCATTCCACAGAAATAATACTATGATTTTAAATGAAAGGGATCGTATCAGTTATCACACCCTAATTTCCCTGATTAAACTTAGTGCTGGTTATTAAGCTGTAATCTTCCAGCTCCAGACCAGCTTTGTGAGTCCAGGGTGGGGGTTCTGCCAAGTGCCTTTCGGCTTGGTCAGCAGGGTGCGCTAGAGAGAGGCTGGCTGGCTGCGGAGAAAACTGCTTTTGCTGGCTCTTCTTTAATTATCCCCCAGCAATGGCAGTTCACCCTGGCAGCAACCCCAGCCCTTTTCTGGCTGCAGACCTTTTGTTCTTTTTGTTTCAGCATCCTAGAATCAGTCTCTTTGCACGCCTTTGGAGCAGCCAAGCAGTGTCCTTTCTTCTGAAGTCTGAAGCCCAGTTCTGTGGGCCATCTGCCAGGCTTCTATTTCTAACCCCAAGCTCTTCTTTTGTGTCCCAAGCTACATAGGTGTTTGCTCCTCCTCACAGTCACTCACAGCTGTGTTATCTCTATGTCTTTTTTCTTATCTTTTCTTTTTTTCTTCTCATTTTTAAAATTTGTCTCTTTAGCTCTCCAAAATCTGATTAACCTTTTTTTTTAAATGTCAAAACAACTGATGTGCTTTTTTTCCCTCCAAACTGGTTCTTGGCTGGTACCAGTGTCATAGACCATTGAAACAAACAAACAAACAACCAATTTGTCCCTAACTTCTAAGGGGACTTTATACAACTAAATGATTAGAGAATCCTTATCTTTTTTTATTTCAGATTATGGGAATGTTTTACATGTAATCATAATATATATCAATATAATTTAAAAAATATAAAATCAGAATTCAGAGTTCTAAGCAGGTTACCTCATAACTCATTTACTGGCTGATTCCTTCCTCTTGCCCTCTCTGCTTTCTAATGTCTGTCTCCATTTCAACCCAAGGTGTGAGGAAGGACAGAAGTATGACAGTAGCTTCAACCCTGAGAATCACTTTCCACATCAGCTATTGTACAAGAAAAGAGGTCTGCTATTCAGTCCCCCAGCATCCTACCCCTGAGAATTAAGTTAGAAATTATTGATAAAAAGCAGAGGAGCTACCCTCTTTCAAATAATGTCTCTCATCATTGTGCTAACAATTTTACTTTCTGAAATAGCTACTCTTACTTGATAGCCATGCCTCAAATTATTTTGAAAAAAGGCTGTAGAAAAAAACAATTTATTTAACTTAAATCTTTCTTCAAATGAAATTTAGCTGAGAACACTACCTGCAAATATTTATTTATAGAAAGTTAGAAATATTGCCATGGTCTTATTTTTCTGCATTCAGCATACAAAGTTAAATATCTGGTAAAAAAGGAAAATAAACAAATCTATTTCCTTGGTTAATCATATTCCCATTACTATACATTCATTCATTCATTCATTTTTTTCAATAGATGCTTCATAGATGGCTACTATGTATTATGCAACATGGTTAACACTGATCGAACGTTTTTAATGGGAACTTTTGGAATCCCTCTCTACTTGATAATATCTAGTGTAAGCAATACAGAGAAAGGTATTTCATGAAGACTGAAAATTATCTGATGTCCCTATTCGAGTTCATTTCAGGGGAAATCTAAACTTTGGTGTCTAAACTTTAATGTAAAACGTTTTCTTTATAGTCGATATAGGTAGACACTTCCTTCAATGGCAGATATGTTTTCTCCTTTGCTGCTGTTTTACGTTTTAGCTGAAGTCCATTCTGGACTTATTTTGAGTCAAAACTACTGAATGATCAGAGACTTTTACTCTATATTTCTGATTTACTTCCTCATAAAGTCAACTGATAGGCAAGAATGATGGTATGCCTTGGCCCTAAGAGTTTCTTGATTATCAAATTCATTGGCCTATTTTCCCTATTGTTCTGTCTTTTGGGGTATGTGTTTTTGTCAATTCAGCCTGTTGTTTTGACTAATTCAAAATCATCCAAGTCTTTATGTCTAGAATAAGCTATTAATTAGCCAAAGTTTTTGTACACCCGTTATATCCAACTGAGAATGTCAGGGGGCTATGAAATGGAAACATACTGGCTATGAAATTAAAAGAGCTCCTCTTCTAACAGGAGTGTGATGATATATTAAATAATAAATGAACTAATGTCACAAAAGAGGTGCAAGAATCAAAGTAAAAGAAAGTACTTAGATGTAGTTAGGCTGCTGCTGCTGCTGCTGCTGCTGCAAAGTCGCTTCAGTTGTGTCCGACTCTGTGCAACCCCATAGATGGCAGCCCACCAGGCTCCCCCGTCCCTGGGACTCTCCAGGCAAGAACACTGGAGTGGGTTGCCATTTCCTTCTCCAATGCATGAAAGTGAAAAGTGAAAGTGAAGTCGCTCAGTCCTGTCCGACTCTTAGTGACCCCATGGACTGCAGGCTCCTCCATCCATGGGATTTTCCAGGCAAGAGCACTGGAGTGGGTTGCCATTGCCTTCTCTGGTAGTTAGGCTGGTGCGCTGCTAAAGAAATAATCAACACCCCTGCTTGTCTCATTCGCTTGTCAAGCTGCCTCACTCCACTGGTGGGGTGGTTTCAGTAGTGTCAGGTTAGTTCTCTGACTGCTGTTGAGGCAGCTACAAGTGTCTTTCCAACATTGTAGCCCAAATCCTCATATACTATGTAAAACACAGTAGATGTTCAGAAAATAATTGATGACTGAATGTGTCATTATACAGTCAAAACACATATTTTCCTATGGGGGTATTAACCTCCTATCTTCTCCTGAATCTCAGGTTATAATCTACACATTGATTAATCAAAATCACAAAATACATATGTAGAGCTCACTGGTCACCGTTTTAATATATATTTCTAGAAATCTAGAGTTTGTGGCTTTCTTAAGTGTTTAGAAAAAAACAAAACTTATTCTGGCAAATGGAGACTTTAAACTTCCTTAAAATTGGAAGTGATGTTAAATAAAAAAGACATATTTTATCACATATAGGCTAAATAAACAGCAAGGCCCTACTGTATAGCATAGGGAGCTATATTCAATATCCTTGGATAAACCAAAATGAAAAAAATGAAGTTTATATGTATACACATATATGTATGTGTATGTATGTATGTATACATATATGTATATACATATAAATACACATATGTGTATTTGTATTACTGAGTCTTTGTTTGTACAGCAGAAATTAACACAGCATTGTAAATCAACTATACTTCAATAAAATTAAAAATATATATATATATACTTTATCATAATCATCTATCTACTGAAATGTTAAGATTTGAAACTTCTCATAATTAAGGATTGTGCCCCAATTAATTTTGACATTGCTTCTTTGACTTGTTTATATTTATATTTATGCTAGTGAACCTTATACAGTCCTTCATGAAAACACTATTATTTTCCCTTAGGAAAAATATTTTATTTTCTTTGTCAAAATATGCTTTACTTTACTTCTGAAACAAAATCTTTATTTTGGTTTCAGTTTTGAGTTTTTGTTCATTTGTTTTCAAGTCAACCTCATTTTTAATCTTCATTTGAAATTATTTCCCAGACTTGAGTTCAGGTGAAAATGTTGATGAATTGAAAAGCAGTTAGTCAAGTGAAATTACAATGAGTAAATTAAATTTGAGGCAAACTGAAACAATAATGGATGCTAAGCTTATTAATGGAGAAGGCAATGGCACCCCACTCCAGTACTCTTGCCTGGAAAATCCCATGGATGGAGGAGCCTGGTAGGCCGAAGTCCATTCGGTCACTAAGAGTCAGACAGGACTGAGCGACTTCACTTTCACTTTTCACTTTCATGCTTTGGAGAAGGAAATGGCAACCCACTCCAGTGTTCTTGCCTGGAGAATCCCAGGGACGGGGCAGTCTGGTGGGCTGCCATCTATGGGGTCGCACAGAGTCAGAAGCGACTTAGCAACAGCAGCAGTAGCAAATCAAAAGTATGCATTTTAAAAAATGTGTTTAACTAGAGGAAGTAGTTTTATTCTATAGCCTTTCATGATTGTTATGTATGTATTTCTTCCTAGAGAGTAGCCTTTTGGTAAGGGTACACTTTCATTTTGAAATACATGATCAGATATTTCACATTTCGCCTTGTCCTTGTCCTCTGCAATGGGAAGAAATGTGCCTCATCCTTCACTTGATAGTTTTAAGATATGAATGGATTGGTCTTGAAAGATTAAGTTTACACCTGCTGATGTGTTGTAGCTCCAACTTGATGTTGTCACATATGCAGACAAGTTATGGACCATAGACAGGTTCAAAGGACTGACTCACAGAAAGAGAAATAGGAAATATGTTAAGAATTCTTGTCCAGGTGATATTTATAACTGTCAGACTGGAGCTAGGGATGTCCTAAAAAAGAACATTAATATTGAAAATATTTCAGATGGGTCTTCAGGAAAGAAAGATTTAATATTAATCAATAAGAAAAAGCAAACTTTATGGAGAGATAAATGCCAGAACCTATTTTTTTGGATATTCTCTATAGTGAATTTATTCTTGACTATAAAAAGTACTTCTTTGCTATGAAAAAAAAACATAATTAGGATGAGTAAGAGTTGGAAGATGAAAATTATATTAATCTAACAGATATGAAAATATCAAATATAAATAGGCAGATCTTAGTTTTTTGCTAGATATCAAGTGTGGAGACACACACTCTTCAGAAATGTTAATTTTCTTTGAATATAAATGAGAATTTCTATCAGTTTTATTTGCTACTGAATCTGTGTTTGGTATTGATTTGGTTCTTATATTTGCTTAACTGTGTCAAAGGAGAGGGAGATAGTGGGCTGTCAAATGCCGTCATGCAAGTTTTCACCAATCCAGGCATACTTTATGTATGGAGTTTACTGCTTATAAGTGTTTAAAAACTTCTGGATTTTAAAACTTTACCCTATTTCACCTCTCAAGATATAAGGATATACATGACTATTATTTTAAACCTCATTCAATTTAAGATTTGAATTAATAGCCCCATTCATTGGACTATTATCAAAGTCTTTTAAGCAAACAGTAACAGAAAGGGCGGGAGGAGAAGGGGACAACAGAAGATGAGATGGTTGGATGGCATCAGCGACTCAATGGACATGAGTTTGAGTAAGCTCCAGGAGTTGGTGATGGACAGGGAAGCCTGGCATGCTGCAGTCCATGGGGTTGCAGTGAGTCAGAGACTGAACTGAACCGAACAGAAAAGCAAGGAAAAACAAACAAAAAACAAAACATCTTTTCTTCCATTAAAAATAACTTTTCAAGCTAAAACAGCTGCTGATAGTGATACATTTATTATCCTGTGTCTCAAAAACTTATTTTTCATCAGTTTTTGAAATACGTTACTGTAGAGCACTTCATTTGTTTCTACTAAGGAAACGGCCTAGGCATCTAGCAGGATAGTCATTTTGAATTGTTGTATGATTCAGGTGAAAATGCTCCCATTCTGAAGTATTCCTCCTCGTTCAATTTTTTATGGCCCCCTTGTGCTAATGGCTTACCCTGTTCTTTAATATTCTGTGAAAGTCTGAGGAAGTGGCTGCTATATCAAGTGAATAGTCAATTAGACACAGTGTCACATGAAATAGGAATGTAAATTTTAACAATAATTTAGATATCTAAAATAATTCACAAGTACACAGGATTGTTAGTCCATTATTCATGAGTAAAGTGATTTAGAGCTGAAGCTGAGATGAAAGTCTTTCTGGTAAAGAGGTTGAGTGAATAAAGACTTAGGAGCATGGAGTAATTTCACAAAGTGCCATTTCTACAGTCAGGAAGTGGTATTCATTGCTTGATAAAATTAGTCGAGAAATACATTTTGGTCTGTTTCATAAATAATTTGTAAGATCATAGGAAGCAAGTCATTGAAAAGATGAAATTAAATTGTAGCCTATTTAATGGCCATAGTCTCCGTATTAAGGACCCATCTTCTCCTATTAACACGTGACTCTTAGTTCATAAGGACATTTGGGACAGTGGTGGATCAGGTATGGAAAACATTTTAACTTTAACAAGTGATATCCATAAATTAATCAGAATATGAATTTTAAAATAGTCCACATTCTAGTGGCTTATGTTGTTTCAATTAGGATCGCAGTTAGTCCATTGAAACATATAGACTATTTACAACATATAGGACATTTACACTTATACTTATTCACCATGACTGGGAAACAATGGCAGATCTTTAGTTTTTGCCCCTCAAAAATTCCTTCTGTAAAGCTTACCTTTCTCCTTAGCAGCTTCAATGTTGCTTGGTATATGGTGTGTATGTTGTGCTCCAATGAAGTCTGCTGCATATAAGCATCTCTTTTATGTCAGCAGATTTGCACACCATTTATTTGTCCTGAAATACTCCCCATAGTCTTCTCTGCAATTGCAATCAGTAACGAAGCTCTGGATGAGTAGTTACAAGACCTCTTAGGTTTAGATCTCCCTTGCACTCCCACTAATACTGAAGCTGTGCATGAGCCATCTAATGATTCTGGGCATTCATTTCCTCATCTGTAAAAAGAAGGAGTAGATAATTGCCCCTATTGCATCTAGCGCTGAAATTATCATTTCCACTAATTCTTCCCTCATTCTTTCATTTGTATTCTTGTGGAGTTCCTTCATTTACATTTCACATGGGAAATTTTGTGTGTGTTCTCTTTGCTAAACCATTTTTATGCAGTCAGAGCACTGTACAGAACAATACTCTCCAATAATGAAGATTCAATAAATATCCCCAAAGTCTGTGTCATCTTTTCTGTCATGGAATGTAACACCTTGTCTTACCTCATTTTTAGGACACAGAATTCACAAGCTTACCATTTGGTGCCTAGCAGGGGAGAAACGGTGTGAGGGCTCTTTAAAAAAATAAATTTCCATTTTGAGAGTGAAATGGGAGTGAGGCAACTGGCAAAACTGCTTTACATAAGACTTTGCTGTATGTATATATATATATATGTGTGTGTGTGTGTGTGTGTGTGTGTGTGTGTGTACCAGGCCACCTTTAAAATACAGAATTTTATTTTCATCTTGCATGACAACCAAATTTTTATGGCTTCAATTAACTTCTGTGAATTTCTCAATCAGCTCTCATTTCTTGGGAAGCATTAGGCCTCTACTCAGGCTTTACCAATGATAATTCCATTAAGAATATTTTTTGAATAGATATTTTTGGTATCAGGGAGCACATTCTGACATTTTCAAGCAAAATCCCTATTTAAAGTTTAAGTTTTAGAGCCGGTTCTCTTGCTTTAAACCATGTGTATATTGCCCAACTCAGTCATCTGGTAATTATTATTTAAAAGAAAATTATACTTTAAAAAAGTGGAGCATATTCTTAGTCATGAGACTATAGCATCACAGTTTTATGATTATGCAGTTCTTTGTGATATAAATCCTGCCTACCAGTGATTTAGTTGATTAAAAAAATAATGAGTTGTGTATCATCTGACTCTTTTTTCATTTTGTAAATTTATTGGTATAATTCACATTATGTAGGTTGTTGAAAGTGTTGATTCACTAGAAAAGTGCAAAACAAGGTCAAATTTGAATGTAGATGAGGTCATAAACTTTTTAAATAGTCAATAAAGCAATTAATGTATCAACAGCATGTGCTATTAAATAGCAATGTAATGATGCCACTGCTCACACCAGGGTCCTCTGAGTGTTTATAAATAGGTGTGGGAGCTGGCTCTGTAGACTTCTCACATGTGTGCTGCAGAAAAATACCAACACAGCCTTGGAGTATTTAAAAGAACTTTAGTTCAAATATTTCTGAGACACTCAGAAATACCATAATCTCCCCTTATCCATGGGGATACCTTCCAAGATTCCCAGTGGATGCTGGAAACTACAGCTAGTAGAGAAGGCTATATATACTTTGTTTTTTCTTATATATATAAACCTATGATAAATATTAATTTATATATTAGGTACAGTAAGAACTAACAATGATAACTAATAATTAGAACTATTATAATAGTATATTGTAATAAAAGCTATATGAATGTGGTCTCTTTCTCTCTCTCTCGAAGTATCTTATTTACAAAAATTTATTGACTTTTCTGTTTTTATTAAGCCCAATAACACACTGTGACCACGATTTTTCAGCTTGAGGTAAGATGAGAAAATTAGCACAAATTTATTTTTCCTTCTTCACAATTTAGCAAATAGAAGATTTGCCATAGATCTTAGCAACCTCAGCATGCAATTTTTATTTTTTAAGTCAAGAACTTTCATCTTTTCACTTAAAAAAAGCATTCTACAGCTTCTCTTTGGCATATTCCAATTGCTGGCATTACTGTTTTTGCACTTTGGGACCATTATTAAATATATATAAAATATAAATAATAGTGACTTGAACACAAGCACTGTGATACTGCCACAGTGGATCTGATAATCAGTACCATTACTAAGAAATTAATGGGCAGGATACAGTGGACAAAGGGATGATTTACTTCTGGGCATGATGGAGCTGGTCAGTGTGAGATTTCATCTCACTACTCAGAACAGCATACAATTTGAAACTTATGAATTGTTTATATCTGGGATTTTCCATTTAATATTTTCAGAGTGAGGTTGACCAAGGGTAACTGAAATCCCTGAAACTGGAGATGGGGGATTACTGTATACTTATTACCAAACACACATTGAAAGAATAAAATGAAAATTGCAAAGCATATGTCATAGGTCCTTTCTAAGTTAATTATTTTTTTTAATTACAAAGCAATGTACATTCATTGTAATAAATCTCATAAAACTGAAGTATAAAAATAAAGACCAAAATCTCTTTACTCTCCAATGCCATTTGTGGAGATAGACTGTTAGTAGTTTAATGTAACTTATTCCTTCAACTTTTATACCCATAATATATTTATATTGTTATAGGTATACGTACACCACTTATTATGTAAACATTTGTATTTGATAATGAGATCATGTCTTGGTCTTCAAATTTTACTTTTTCTGTTATCCAATTATATGATTGTTTTCATGTTTATTTTGAACACTAAAATCATGCAGTTTTAACACCCCTAAAATTTATTGGAAATCATTATGAAGTTTCACTATAGAAAATTTAATAAAATAAATAGCTAAAAGTCAATACTCTCTCATCAGTTGTGTAAAGGGGCTATCTAGCATTTGGACTTCATTTGTTTCCAATAACAAGTCTTAAAGTTAGTTATAAGGTCATCCTGAACTTTTTGCTCTGAATGAAAAATAATTTATTCATTTGCATTTGTTTGGTCATGATCCTTTATTCATAAGGTGTCAAAGAAAATGCAAGCAACTCTTATGTTCCCGTTTTGGTTGAAGTGATGAAGAGACCTTATTGATGTGAGTATATGATCTTTTTGATCATATTCATGGCTAAGCAAATGGGTGTAGTGGTTATTGACCAGATGAGGATTTATGGGTAGGATTGACTATGCTTGTCTACACATATTTTTTCCTCCTGGATTGTATAAGCAATGCATTGAAATGGAAGAGCATAATACACCTACCTCCAACATATGAATACACTCACAAACACAACTAAATGTCTATCTTACTAATTTACATGCTTTTGTAGTAGAGAGATGATAAGCCGTTATCAGTCAGTCACTCCTCAGTTCTTTTTATTTTAATATAAATTTATTTATTTTAATTGGAGGCTAATTACTTTACAATATTGTATTGGTTTTGCCATACATCAACATGAATCTGCCACGGGTGTACACGTGTTCCCCATCCTGAACCCCCCACCCATCTCCCTCCCCGTACCATCCCTCTGGGTCATCTCAGTGCACCAGCCCCAAGCATCCTGTATCATGCATCAAACCTGGACTGGCGATTCGTTTCATATATGATATTGTACATGTTTCAATGCCATTCTCCCAAATCATCCCACCCTCTCCCTCTCCCACAGAGTCCAAAAGACTGTTCTATACATCTGTGTCTCTTTTGCTCTCTCGCATACAGGGTTATCGTTACCATCTTTCTAAATTCCATATATATGCATTAGTATACTATATTGGTGTTTTTCTTTCTGGTTTACTTCACTCTGTATAATAGGCTCCAGTTTCATCCACCTCATTAGAACAGATTCAAATGTATTCTTTCTAATGGCTGAGTAATACTCCATCATGTATATGTACCACAGCTTTTTTATCCATTCATCTGTTTATGGACATCTAGGTTGCTTCCATTTCCTGGCTAGAGCTTGAACAGTGAAGCAGCTGAGCATCATTTAATGAATAAGTATATTTTATAATCAGTCATGTAAATAAGCTATGCTGATGCCTGGTTGAAATCAAAAAGAAACTATAGCTTGTGAACTTTGATACAATCCAAGGATGAAAAAGAAGACAACTTTGTTCTTGTTAGTGCCTGAAATTTCAAACAAGCTACAAAAGAAAAAACACATGCATCAGATTTAACTATATATATATATAACACATTTTACTAGTCAAGCTACTTGTTCACAGGACAAATTATGAAAACAATTTAAATATATAATTTCATCATCACTCATTGCCTATGAGTGAATTAACTTTATATTATTTTAAAAATAATTTTATTTTTTTTATATATTAGAAATGCCTAAATGCACTTTAGGGCTTCTTTGGTGGCTCAGATGGTAAATAATCCACCTGCAATGCAGGAGACCTGGGTTCGATTCCTCCTGCAATGCAGGAGACCTGGGAAGATCCCCTGGAGAAGGGATTGGCAGCCTGCTCCAATACTCTTGCCTGGAAAATTCAATGTACAGAGGAGCCTGGTGAGCTACAGTCCATGGGGTCACAAAGACTTCTACTTTCAAATGCAGTTTTATTTTCTTTCCACAATGATAGGTATTATTGCCAGGGGCTTACCTTGCCACTGTAGCAAAAAGAAACAGAAAGTATATGTACACATATTCTTGTGAAGATAAAGAAAAAACAAGTAAGCAGACACACAAAATTATTTCATATTGTTTTAATGAGCACTGCACAAAAGATTCACTTAGAGACACAATATAGTATGAAAATTGAGCTGAGATCTGAATGATCCAGGCAAATGATGATTTGACAAAGTTTCCAGGGAAAAATGGGGGCTTCCCAGGTGATGCTAGTGGTAAAGTTCTTGCCTGCCAATACAGGAGACATAAGAGACACAGGTTCAATCCCTGGATCAGGAAGGTCCCTTGGAGGAGGGCATGGCATCCCCTCCAGTGTTCTTGCCTAGAGAATCCTCATGGATAGAGGCACCTGGTGACCTACAGTCCATTGGGTTGTAAAGAGTCGGACACAACTGAAGTGACTTAGCAGGCATGCCCAGGCAAAAGTAAGGAGTACAAGCAATCTGAGGTTGGGACTCTCCTGCCAAGTTGGAAGAACAAACAGATACCAACAGAGTTGGAACAGGAGGAGTAGGATGGAAGGTAGACTTTTCAAATAAACCTTTGGGAATAGTATAGGAAATTACTAAAGTTGTAATCACTAAATTTAGTGAGACATATACAACTATGATATATACATAGACATATACAACTCATGAAATAATGTAGCAATTGCTGTTTTGCTAAAAGGAAAACATTTCAAGATTTTGGTAGAAATAATTTTGTTACTCAAATTCAATAATAATTAAACTATGCCCTTCATAATTCACTATGAGCAAATTTTATTTCTATCATTTACTCTTTTGAGTCCAACCAATGGATGGTACTATTTTAGAACTAGTTAAAACAAGGCTTAGCTCTTATCCTCTCCCTTCTTACAGATGAAAAAACCAAAGGCTAAATTGTTTCAACAATTTTTTCTAGGTAATCAAGCAAGAAAGGCTCTAAAACTAAATTTTCCTGAGTGCTCTTGTCAATGTGTAACTTCCTGCCTTATCACATATGAATCTTTGTTATGAAAACACTGAAGAGACGCAAACAATGATGTTGGTTTGAAAAGTAGATTATAAATATCTTAAAAGCATACAACAGTTTTCATGAGTAATTGTCTAATTTGCCTAATCCATAAGGCAACTCTAGAAGATGACAAATAATATTCCAATCAGTTAAAAATAAATAAAAAGTGAAGAAATTCTTTGTACTCATCATTAAAATAAGTGGAATCTCAGCTAGTGAAGAAGTTTTCTAAACGCTAGGTTAATATTTGATAAAGTTGCAAGTGTATTTACATCTGTCTTCATGAAATTTTGATTGTTACCTAGTATGAATATTTATTTGCATAGAATAAATGTATATAAAGAATCTTTTGCTCAAAATTCTCCAAGCCAGGCTTCAGCAATACGTGAACCGTGAACTTCCAGATGTTCCAGCTGGTTTTAGAAAAGGAAGAGGAACGAACCAGAGATCAAATTGCCAACATCTGCTGGATCATCGGAAAAGCAAGAGAGTTCCAGAAAAACATCTATTTCTGCTTTATTGACTATGCCAAAGCCTTTGACTGTGTGGATCACAGTAAACTGTGGAAAATTCTGAAAGAGATGGGAATACCAGACCACCCGACCTGTCTCTTGAGAAACCTGTATGCAGGTCAGGAAGCAACAGTTAAACTGGACATGGAACAACAGACTGGTTCCAAATAGCAAAAGGAGTACATCAAGGCTGTATATTGTCACCCTGCTTATTTAACTTCTATGCAGAACATCATGAGAAATGCTGGGCTGGAAGAAGCACAAGCTGGAATCAAGATTGCCAGGAGAAATATCAATAACCTCAGATATGCAGATGACACCACCCTTACGGCAGAAAGTGAAGAAGAAGAACTAAAGAACTAAAGAGCCTCTTGATGAAAAAGAAAGAGGAGAGTGAAAAAGTTGGCTTAAAGTTCAACATTCAGAAAACTAAGATCATGGCATCTGGCCCCATCACTTCACGGCAAATAGATGGGGAAACAGTGGAAATAGTGGCTGACTTTATTTTTTTGGGCTCCGAAATCACTGCAGATAGTGATTGCAGCCATAAAATTAAAAAACGCTTACTCCTTGGATGGAAAGTTATGACCAACCTAGATAGCGTATTAAAAAGTAGATAGATTACTTTTCCAACAAAGGTCTGCCTAGTAAAGGCTATGGTTTTTCCAGTAGTCATTTATGGATGTGACAGTTGGACTATGAAGAAAGCTGAGCGCCAAAGAATTGATGCTTTTGAACTGTGGTGTTGGAGAAGACTCTTGAGAGTCCCTTGGACTGCAGTCCATCCTAAAGGAGATCAGTCCTGGGTGTTCATTGGAAGGACTGATGTTGAAGCTGAAACACCAACACTTTGGCCACCTGATGCGAAGAGCTGACTCATTGGGAAAGACCCTGATGCTGGGAAAGATTGAGGGCAGGAGGAGAAGGGGACGACAGAGGATGAGATGGTTGGATGGCATCACCGACTCAATGGACCTGGGTTTGGGTGGACTCAGGGAGTTGGTGATGGACAAGGAGGCCTGGCGTGCTGTGGTTCATGGGGTCACAAAGAGTCAGACATGACTGAGCAACTGAACTGAAGTGAAAGAATCTATAGTTTATAGCAGAGTATCTACAATTATGAGCAGCTGTCCTTTGTTTATTTAGTTGGTGTTTAATATGGTGTTGAGGATAAGAACTTTGGCAAGAAGTAGCTTTTCAATAAAATGTAATTCTTATTTACATTAGGTTACATCAGCAAAAACAAGAGTGAATGCATAAAGTTTTATGATTTTTGTTGCCAGAGCACACGCTAAACTCGTTTTAATTTGAGAATATTTTTAAAGCCATCTGCTGCATCTCTAGTAATTCTGAGAATGCAATCAGTTCCCAATTACCTTCTCAAAAGTAGGATAAAGTAAAGCAATGAATAATCTAAAAACTATTTATATTTGGCTAATTACCTATCTTCCCTTTCCCTTTTTTTTTCCTTCACAAACACCTAACCTCTCACACACTCACTACGTTTTTCATATATTAAAAGTGAACTTTTTTTAAGTTATCCAACTCTGCTGGATAGTGAAGGGGAACAAAGCATTTTATTAATATAAATAATCTGCAAACTTTATTCTTAAAAGTGACATTTTTTCCCTTTAAAGGTAAAGACAATTTGGGGCAGAATTTTTAGTACCTAAGAAAAAGAATAATTCATAGGAATTAGAAAACGTTTCACTAAAAACAATGGAATATCTTTCCCTCTCCATTACTTAAACATGATTTTAATGTAAATATGTTCTTCATAGGAAGAAATACAAAGATGTTACATTATATGTCTCTATCTGTTATAGGAAGGCACTGTCAATTCTGGCAGGAAGCCTTTACAAGTTAGCATGCAGTTCTGCAGCAACTTCTTAATTTACATGTTTTTGAAAACACACAGGAAGTCACAGTAACACGTGGATACTTTTGGCTGCCAGCAGTTAAAAAAAAAAAAAAAACCAAGACTGTCCTAAATGGACAAAAAAATATTTTGGTTCTCCAATCTGAAAGGCTAGGATGTACAGGCTATAGCTACAATTTGATCAAAAATTCTGCTTCATATTTCTGTCATTTCCTTGGTTCATCTTTGCTTTGCCTTAGGATATATGCTGTGGCTGAACTTTCCTGGAGGTTCAGATGGTAAAGAATCCACCTACAATGCAGGAGACCCAGGTTCAATCCCTGGGTTGGGAAGAGCCCCTGGAGAAGGAAATGGCAAACCATTCCATTATGCTTGCCTGTAGAATTCCATGGACAGAGGAGCCTGGTGTGCTATACTCCATCAGGTCACAAACAGTCGGACAGTTCTGAGCGACACACATATCCTGTGGCTGGTTTCTGTCATCATAGCAAAAGTGCTACGAAAATTCTTGACTTCACATGCATCATGCTCCCTAGAATGTCAAGCCTAAGTCTTAGGTCTCCCACTGATTTGACCACTTAAGTTCATTTGTTCACCCTGAAATAGTCACTGGTGTATATACGTGTCATGTGTGGATTGGCTTACCCTTGGCATATTCCTGGGTTGGGAAGATCCCCTGGAAAAGGGAATGGCAACCTACTCCAGTATTCTTGCCTGGAGACTCCCAAGGACAGAGGAGCCTGACGAGCTACAGTCTAGGGGGTTGCAAAGAGTCGCACACAACTGAAGCAACTTAGCATGCACACATGCATCTACCTTTAAACCAACCACCATGAAAGGAGTATGAGTATGTGGATTTGTAAAGCAGCTGGAGGCCACTTTTAAGGCCAGGAGTGGTCATAACTCTGATAACATGTGATTTACAAAAATACCAAATGTTGTAATTTATCTCACTAACAGAATGCAAAACAAAAGAAGAGTGCTTTTATAACAAAATGAATGTAGGAAATTACTTTTTATTGTTTTTCATTGCAATATATAATTTGCTTCATACATTATATTTTAAAAAATTCTTCAATTACCATCAATGCTACATTATACTAATTTTATCAATGAAGAGTGACACTTATATTTTGTTTTCTAATTACTCAACAGCATTTTTATGTTTTAAAATTTTAATGAGTGTTTTCACATTTGTATGAACATCAATATTCACAAAATGTTTCACTTAATTTTAAGCTATTTTATATAGAATGTATTAATTCTATAAATTATTTCTTGCAACTACAATTTCTGTAACATTAACACTATAGAATGTTTAATATTGACATTATAGAATATTTAATACAAGCCTATAAGAAGTGTGCCTTTTCATGGAGGTTCTACAAATATAAACAAATAATGTATTTTGCCTGAGGACATCTGCCACATTCTATTTTTGAGCCTGTATAATTAATTGATGGCATTAGGAATTCTAAAACCTTAATAATGCTGGCTAGGTTTATTAACCTAGAAAATAGTTAATAAATATCTCTATATGCAGTATACTGTCCAAAAGAAATGTGAACAAAGGAAAAATATCCCTTTCCTCTCTGACCTTACATTCTATTGGATAGAGACAAAAAATAAAGAAACAAGCAAGTAACATTTCAAACATTTTTAAGTGTCATAAAAATAAATAAACAAAGCAGGGAAAGTGGATAAAGGCCAGCCTAGTGAGTACAGATGTGAATTAAGAGAGCAAAGAAGTCTTATGAATGAACTTTGAACAGAGATATGGAATAAAGAATAAGTCAGCCAAGGAGATACCAAACTCATGGAGAGAGATTGCTGGAGAACTGGTAGAAATGTTCATAGTTTGGGAAGAAAGATAGTGCAGTGGTCCAAATCAGGAACTCACTTGGTTTATTTCAGGAACAAGGAGTGAGATAATTAGGGAAAGAGTGAGAAAGATGAGGTCAGAGTCAAGAGGGACTGAATCATGGAGAGCCTTGTAAAATGTCCATATTCCAACCTTAGATTTTTTCTGAGAAGAGAAGATATTGCAGAACATTGCACATAAAGATGACATGGTCTGACATATTCTAAAAGGACTATCTGGGCTTCTGTGTTAGAGAAAAGGCTATGGGAAGTGAGCTTTTTGTTTCACACGCAAATATTTTTTCAAGGTACCAGTCCCTGTTTTAGCAATTACCTGCATTATTTCACCTAATTCTTACAACAGTTCTTTGAAGTAGAAACTGTCTTTACCCTCAATTTACACATTAGCCTGTGAGGCTTTGAGAGGTTAAGTAAATCTCCTCATGCTAAAGTGGCAGAGGCAGAGGTCATACCTATATATGCCTCTGTTTGACTATATAACCTGAGGTTGCTACCGTGGTGTGGCCTCTTATCATGTACCTGTCAGTTTCTTCTACAGATAACTGGCCTGGTTAAGGGCATATTGACCAAGGGGAATGCAGATTTAATTATAGTACAAAGACAGCATTGTTTATTTTAGTAAACATTTACTTTTTGGAGAAGCATTTGCTTAAAAATCAAACAAATCAGTAGACTCTATACAAGGCAAATTTCTTATCAGTTCAGATTGTTCTTATTGGTTTAGAATTGTTTGCTTTCTTAGAACACAGTAAAATTAAGACAATTGTGAACTTTCTAATGATGAAACAAAGTATGTTTACCTGTAGTTAAATAACATAATGTTAAACAAAATATATAACTGCAACTATAACCAAAATTAAGCAATATATGACATATCATATCTAGATTGTGCTTAAAACTATGTTACTAGAAATAAGATATCATATTGTCTATCTGCATTATCCCAAAGATGTACTCATAAAATTATTGGACTATGTGATTTAAGCCAACTATGTTATTTAAGTCTATGATCTAATTCATCTCAGAACATATACTCCTTGAACCAGAGGCAAGGGGAGGAAAAAGCCAGTATGCTCCTGCCTGCCCTGGCAATAGATACTTCTTCTCTCACTTCAGGGTTGTAATTACAAACATGCAATTAATAGTGGGAGGAGTGGGAGATAGATGATAGATAGATGTTGTTGTCATCATTTTTCAGTTAATAAGTCGTGTCCAACTCTTTGTGACGTCATGGACTGCAGCATGCCAGGTTCCTCTTCCTCCACTATCTTTCGGAGTTTGCTCAAATTCATGTCCATTGAGTCGCTGAAGACATCTAAACTTCTCATCCCCTACCACTCATTTCTCCTTTTGCCTTCAGTCTTTCCCTGCATCAGGATCCTTTCCAAAGAGTCAGTCCTTTGCAACAGGTGGTCATAGTATTGGAGCTTCAGTATCAGTCCTTCCAGTGAGTATTCAGGGTTGAAGTCCTTTAGGATTGACTGGTTTGATCTCCTTGCAGTCACAGGTACTAACTGCAATTGATACTATTGACTGTCACAGGTAGAGGTCAGAACTGGATTTAGTATTAGAGAAATTGTTCATATAATAAAACTATCATTTTATATTTATATGTAACAAACACAACCACAGCAATCTGTCAGTACCTATGAAGTGTAGTTGGTCATGTACTACAAAGTTGCAAGTACCTACTGGCTTAAAAAAAAGTCTGAAAACACCCATTTTGGAAATCACTCTTTAATATCAATAAAGAAATTGAAGCATGCTAGATGTTGTGAACATATGTACATTCTTATACTTAGGCATTTGGACAATTTATCCATGTAAAAAACTGAAAGTAAGAGATAGAAACAGCATAATGACTACTATGTGGTAAATTCTGGATAAATGAGTGAATAATTTTTGAGGGCATCTAAGATCTGACTTAAACCTTTAAACAACCCATTAGGTAGATATTGCTGTTATTTTATTTTATTTTTATTTTTTTATTTTTAAATTTTATTTTATTTTTAAACTTTACATAATTGTATTAGTTTTGCCAAATATTATTTTAAAAATGAGGAAACTGGTAAACTTTACCAAGAAGTAAAGTCATACTTCCTGACTTCAAAGTTATGATCTTAATACCGTCTAATTTAAAAGCAATTATGTGAAGAGAGAACTGCTCATTTCAGGAAAGCAAAACAGGAGTATAAAGCTCCCATATGATTTGATGTATGCAAGAAAGAAAAAAAGGTTGAATTTACCTTACTTGACTTGTCACATGCACAAAATACCTCCATGAACCTAAAGTTGCTGAAGAAGAGCTGGAAAAAACAGTAAAATCATTTCTTTCCAACTACAGGCTTCTACATTGAGTGGGACCCTATCCCTCTAGGTGATCGACTCCTTTTTCAGAAATTTTAGAGAAATCTTAACTGATAAACATGAATAAGTTGTCTCTTTTTGTCCAATAAGCTACTTTTTATCCTCTGTTAACTTTATCAACTTTTGAAAGTCTCAATGAAAATTTCTGTTTTCAAAAAATGGAACATATTTAAATGTACATGAAGATCAGCAGTTAACATGGTTATTAATAAAGAACAGCTTATAGAATATATTTTGTTTGAAATTAAGAAAGAAATACTGTGGGGGACATTACAGAATTTCAAGTGTTTTTTGTTTTTGTTTTTTTCCCCCAGATTTTCTGCTTAAAGCCTACAGAATCAATGTTTCTTTACAAGGCAGGGTTTGGTGGAGTGGTGCTCAGAGCAGACCAGTTTTGATAGAGGTGGTAAAGATAATCTAAGACATTTCTGAGGAGTAGGTAGATGGATAAGTAGACAGTCTGGTTTTCCTTCCAAGAGACCCTGGGCACAGACAGGCCTGGAAGATAGCTTTCGTATATTTAACTAACTTAACCAGAGTAGGGGAGAAGGCAATGGCAACCCAAGCCAGTACTCTTGCCTGGAAAATCCCATGGATGGAGGAGCCTGGTAGGCTGCAGTCCATGGTGTCGTGAAGAGTCGGATACGACTAAACGACTTCACTTTCACTTTTCACATTCATGCGTTGGAGAAGGAAATGGCAACCCACTCCAGTGTTGTTGCCTGGAGAATCCCAGGGACGGTGGAGCCTGTTGCCTGGAGAATCCCAGGGACGGTGGAGCCTGGTGGGCTGCCGTCTATGGGGTTGCAGAGAGTTGGACACGACTGAAGCAATGTAGGAGCAGCAGCAACCAGGGTAGAAAAGAGACCAACTTCAATCCTATATTTATGACTATTGAATTATAATGTACTTTTGTATCCTAATACCCATGTCTACTTTTATATACTTTGTGTAATTCTGGATTTTTTATTTATTTTGGGAGCACATTCTATAGGAAAATATGTGCTTCAAAGGAGTTAATATAATTTCTTATTGTTACTGGCAAATAAGTTACTATTGAACAAATTTTCCATTATGAATCTTATCTCATATAATCTATATCCTAAATTAGCATAATGACAAGAAACTAGATGGACATATATTGCATTCAGTAAGTAGAAAGCTGTAATTTATAGAATACCAGGAATTTTATTAAAAAATTACAACCAGGGATTTTTTTTTTTTTTTCTATTTGTCAGCTCACTTCAGTTCAGTCACTCAGTCGTATCTGACTCTTTGCCACCCCATGGACTGCAGCATGCTAGGCCTTCCAGTCCATCACCAACTATCAGAGTTTACTCAAACTCATGTCCATCGAGTTGGTGATGCCATAAAACCATCTCATCCTCTGTCATCCCCTTCTCCTCTCACCTTAAATCTTTCCCAGCACCAGGATCATTTCAAATGAGTCAGCTCTTTGCATCAGGTGGCCAAAGTATTGGAGTTTCAGCTTCAACATCAGTCCTTCCAATGAATATTCAGTACTGATTTCCTTTAGGATGGATTGGTTGGATCTCCTTGCTGTCCAAGGGACTCACAAGAGTCTTTTCTAACATCACAGTTCAAAAACAATTCTTTGGCTCTCAGCTTTCTTCATAGTCCAACTCTTACATCCATACATGATTATTGGAAAAACAATAGCCTTGACTAGACAGATCTTTCTTGGCAAAGTAATGACTCTACTTTTTAATATGCTGTCTAGGTTGGCATAACTTTCCTTCCAGGGAGTAAGTATCTTTTAATTTCATGGCTGTAATTACCATCTGCAATGATTTTGGGGCCCTCATAAATAAAGTCTGCCTCTGTTTCCACTGTTTTCCCATATATTTACCATGAAGTGATGGGACTGGATGCCACGATCTTTGTTTTCTGAATGTTGAGCTTTAAGCCAACTTTTTCACTCTCCTCTTTCACTTTCATCAAGAGGATCTTTAATACTTCTTCACTTTCTGCCATAAGGATGGTGTCATCTGCATATTTGAGGTTATTGATTTTTCTTCTGGCAATCTTCATTTGATCTTGTGCTTCATCCAGCTCAGCATTTCTCATGATGTTTTCTGCATATAAGTTAAATAAGCAAGGTGACAATAGACAGCCTTGACGTACTCCTTTTCTTATTTGGAACCAATCTGTTGTTCC
Organism: Bos indicus x Bos taurus; assembly: GCF_003369695.1. NCBI lineage: Eukaryota > Metazoa > Chordata > Mammalia > Artiodactyla > Bovidae > Bos > Bos indicus x Bos taurus. The sequence continues at coordinate 39,980,327 of NC_040087.1, read as the reverse complement.
ATGTCCAGTTCTAACTGTTGTTTTCTGACCTGTATACAGGTTTCTCAAGAGGCAGGTCGGGTGGTCTGGTATTCCCTTGTCTTTCAGAATTTTCCACAGTTTATTGTGATCCACACAGTCAAAGGCTTTGGCATAGTCAATAAAGCAGAAATAGATGTTTTTCTGGAACTCTCTTGCTTTTTCCATGATCCAGCGGATGTTGGCAATTTGATCTCTGGTTCCTCTGCCTTTTTTAAAACCAGCTGGAACATCTGGAAGTTCACAGTTCACGTATTGCTAAAGCCAGGCTTGGAGGATTTTGAAAATTACTTTACTAGCATGTGAGTGCTACTGTGCCATAGTTTGAACATTCTTTGGCTTTGTCTTTCTTTGGGATTGGAATGAAAACTGACCTTTTCCAGTCCTGTGGCCACTGCTGAGTTTTCCAAATTTGCTGGCATATTGAGTGCAGCACTTTCACAGCATCACCTTTTAAGATTTGAAATAGCTCAACTGGAATCCCATCACCTCCACTAGCTTTGTTCATTGTGCTGCTTCCAAAGGCCCACTTGACTTCACATTCCAAAATGTCTGGCTCTAGGTGAGTGATCATACTATTGTGATTATCTGGGTTATGAAGAATTTTGTTGTACAGTTCTTCTGTATATTCTTGCCACCTCTTCTTATTATCTTCTGCTTTTGTGAGTTCCATACCATTTCTGTCCTTTATTGAGCCCACCTTTGCATGAAATATTCCCATGGTATCTCCAATTTTCTTGAAGAGATCTCTAGTCTTTCCCATTCTATTGTTTTCCTATATTTCTTTGCACGATCACTGAGGAAGGCTTTCTTATCTCTCCTTACTATTCTCTGAAACTCTACATTCAAATGGGTGTATCTTTCCTTTTCTCCTTTGCTTTTCACTTCTCTTCTTTTTACAGCTATTTGTGAGGCTCCTCAGGTAGCCATTTTGCTTTTTTACATTTCTTTTTCTTGGGGATGGTCTTTATTCCTGTCTCCTGTACAATGTCACAAACCTCTGTCGATAGCACATTAAGTACTCTGTCTATCAGATCTAGTCCCTTAATTCTATTTCTCACTTCCACTATATAATTGTAAGGGATTTGATCCTAAGGGATTTGATTTAGGTCATACCTGAATGGCCTAGTGGTTTTCCCTACTTTCTTCAATTTAAGTCTGAATTTGGTAATAAGGTGTTTATGATCTGAGCCACAGTCAGCTCCCAGTCTTATTTTTGCTGACTGTATACAGCTTCTCCATCTTTGGCTGCAAAGAATATGATCAATCTGATTTTGGTGTTGGCCATCTGGTGATGTCGATGTGTAGAGTCTTCTCTTGTGTTGTTGGAAGAGGGTGTTTGCTATGACCTGTATGTTCTCTTGGCAAAAGTCTGTTAGCCTTTGCACTGCTTCATTCTGTACTCCAAGGCCAAATTTGCCTGTTACTCCAAGTATATCTTGACTTGCTACTTTTGCATTCCAGTCCCCTATAAGAAATTGTATAATTAATAGGATTTTAAATAAGATTTTTAATAAGAGATAAGAAATCAATAAGTTTCAATGGATCCGTTTTTAAAATAAGTAATTATAATAGTGATAAAGAAAAAGTAAATATTTCTCTAATATATATTTTTGTATAACTTATGATTTTAATCTTTTTTTATGTCTTAGTCTTATTTTACTCTATTCTGAAAATATCTTTAAGGTCAGTACTTTATATATTCTGCTATATCCTGTTAATAGATATAACACCTAGCACATTGCACATGTTTAAAATAGACTGTTAATAGCAAAACACATGGAGCTTACTTTAATAAGCATTGTACAAAGGCTGACTATGATGGAACCAATATAGCTTATAAAACAGCTTGGAATTCACATTTGTGTTTTTATGCCTTATTTGTTTATTTTGTTCCAGATTTTTACTGAATTTCACCTTAATGGTCCTTACTGCTGAAAGGGCTTTGCTAAAATATTTGTTTATTTGGCAAACATGTATTAAATACCTACTGAGTGCCAAGTATTAAGTAAGGGACAGGATATAAAGTTTGAAGAAAGTATACCTTCACATAAATATGCATAAAAATGATTTTTATGATTCTTAAAAATTACTGATTGATAAAATTTGAAGTAAGTGAAGACACAAAGAATATATGGTGACAGATTATGATAAGGTTGTGATGGAAAAATAGAGGAGATGAGAAAGGATAATGGAACTTCATTTAGAGCAAATCAGAAAAATTGTTCTATAGGAGAAAAAATGTTCTATAGAAAGAAGATGAATAGAAAATTCAAGAACACAGGACAGAATTGAAATGGTTAGAATCCATAAAAATATGTTAGCCAGGGTAATAAATCTTTATTTTCAATTAAAAATCTTTCATATAAATTATATGATCTTCTTGTACTTTTATAGGATTACTCTGACTGTTTTATATGAAGTGAACTTGGACTTGGATTGTGGAGATGGAGGATGTGTGAATCTGTGTGTGTGTGTGTATGTGATGTGACTAAGATCACTTCTTGATCAATTAGATGAGGCTGGTGAGAGAGATGATGATGTAAGAATGCCTCCAAGTTTGGCAACATGGGCAACTGAATCAATAGCATTGCAATTTCCTGAGATGAAAAAATGAGATTAAAAATAAATTGTTAGAAGGAAAGGAAGTTAAGATAAGTAGATGATAAATGCAAAGTTGCATGTGTGTAGGTATATATATATATATGGAAGTGAAACTGTTAGTCACTCAGTCATATCCAACTATTTGTGATCTCATGGACAGTCTCCTCTGTCCATAATTCTTGAAGCAAGAATAATGGAGTGGGTTGCCATGCCCTTTTCCAGGGAATCTTCCCAACCCAGGGATTGAACTCAGGTATCTTTCATTGCAGGCAGATTTTTTACTATTTGAGCCATTAGGGAACACCACCACCCCCCAGCCCACACACACACACACACACACACACACACACATACGTGTGTTTGTGTTAAGTCACTTCAGTCATGTCTGACTCTTTGCCACCCTATGGACTGTTGCCCTTCAGGCTTCTCTGTCCATGGGGATTCTCCAGGCAGGGATACTGGAGTGGGTTGCCATGTCCTCCTCCCCACCTGATCTGCCTCTTGAGAAATTTGTATGCAGGTCAGGAAGCAACAGTTAGAACTGGACATGGAACAACAGACTGGTTCCAAATAGGAAAAGGAGTACGTTAAGGCTGTGTATTGTCACCTTGCTTATTTAACTTATATGCAGAGTACATCATGAGAAACACTGGGCTGGAAGAAGCACAAGCTGGAATCAAGATTGCCAGGAGAAATATCAATAACCTCAGATATGCAGATGACACCACCCTTATGGCAGAAAGTGAAGAAGAACTAAAGACCCTTTTGATGAAAGAGAAAGAGGAGAGTGAAAAAGTTGGCTTAAAACTCAACATTCAGAAAACAAAGATCATGGCATCCGGTCCCATCACTTCATGGCTAACAGATGGGGAAACAGTGGAAACAGTGTCAAACTTTATTTTGGGGGGCTCCAAAATCACTGCAGATGGTGATTGCAGCCATGAAATTTAAAAGATGCATACTCCTTGGAAGAAAAGTTATGATCAACCTAGACAGCATATTAAAAAGCAGAGGCATTACTTTGCCAACAAAGGTCTGTCTAGTAAAGGTTATGGTTTTTCCAATAGTCATGTACAGATGTAAGAATTGGACTATAAAGAAACCTGAGCACTGAAGAATTGATGCTTTTGAATTGTGGTGTTGGAAAAGACTCTTGAGTGTCACTTGGACAGCAAGGACACCCAACCAGTCCATCCTACAGGGAATCAGTCCTCAATATTCATTGGAAGCACTGATGTTGAAGCTGAAACTCCAATACTTTGGCCACCTGATGCGAAGAGCTGACTCATTTGAAAAAACCCTGATGCTGGGAAAGATTGAAGGTGGGAGGGAAAGGGGATGACAGAGGATGAGATGGTTGGATGGCATCACTGACTCAATAGGCATGAGTTTGAGTAAACTCCGGTAGTTGGTGATGGATAGGGAGGCCTGGCATGCTGCAGTCCATGGGGGTCTCAGTCCACGACTGAGTGACTGAACTGAACTTATATAGTGTTAAAGGTATATGTATGTATATATATATATATATATATATATATACACTATAATATATATAGTATTGTGATGCTGTATGATATCTAATGTATATATTAATGTGACTATCCTGTCAAATAAATGGTACTAAAGCAACACAAAAAGAAGATATCACCTTTTTGGAAAAATGAAAGAAGTACTCCAAGCTGAGCTAATAAGCCTTCAGTAGTCAGTAGTTAATAGAAGGAACTGAGATAGGAAAGAAAATCAAAGAGAGACAGTTTGAAAGAAAGAAAAGAAAGAGAAGTCACTCAGTTGTGTCTGACTCTTTGTGACCCCATGGACTGTAGCCTACCAGGCTTCTCTGTTCATGGAATTTTCCAGGCAAGAATACTGGAGTGGGTTGCCATTTCCTTCTCCAGGGGATCTGCTGGACCCAGAGATTGAACCTGAGCCAGGTTGAGGGCTAGGAGAAAATAACTAGTAGATGGTGAGTGTAAAAAGTAAAAAGAGAGAGAGAGAGAAAATGAGGGGAGAGGGAAGGGAAGGTGATGGTAGAGATTCAAGTATATTATGGTTAATTGTGTGAAAGGAGCACTGAAAAGTATCCATCTGATTTGAGAGACATGTAGATTATTGGTAGTCTCAGATATGTAGTTTTTGAAATTATAAGGGTGGGAATCTGATTAGAAAAACAAGTGATTCTTTCAAGACCTTTGAACATGATTGAGAGAAGAAAAAGTAGAAAGTATTTTGATGGAAATGTGGAATGAAAAACAATTGGTTGTGTCTGTTTTAAAATGAGAGTCACTATGGAATGTTTGTATGTTGTTAGAATAATGATTAAGAGAAGGATGCTTAAGATTCAGAGGAAAGAAGTGTTTAAGAAGGCTTGAAGGTGGGACTTGGTTCCAAAAAGATGGTTATACCAGTTTTTGATAGGAAAGAAGATATGTCCACCATTATTAATGAGCTAGATGATGGAAAAGAGACTTAAAAACCATGTAGACATGGAGACTTCTTGGATACAATATGAGAAGTTTTCTGTCAAATAGTTTTTATTTTCTCAATGATTTAATTGGGATGTGAAGTCTTACTTTTTCACTGGAATCCACACAGAGGAATTATGTTACATAAGTCAAAAAAGGACATAATGCTAAGAAAATTTACCTAAGGTCCATTTTTACATAGATTGTAAGTCTATATATTGAAAGGAGCAGTGAAACCCCACAAAACTGACCCAGACTCACTCATGAGTGTCCAGGAGTCTCCAGCGGAGGCATGGGTTGGTGGGGCCCTGCTGCAGGTTTGGAGGCACTGAGTGCAGCACTGTATGCAGGGGACTTTATGAAGGAGGCTGCCATTATCCCCACTACCTCCATCATATTTTGGCTTCAGGTCAAATAACAGGGAGGGAACACTGCCCCACCCATCAACAGAAAAATTGGATTAAAGACCTACTGAATACTGAACATGGCCCCACCCATCAGAACAAGACCCATTTTCCCCCTCAGTCAGTCTCTCACATTAGGAAGCTTCCATTAGCCTCTTATCTTTCTCCATCAGAGGGCAGACAGAATGCAAACCACAACCACAGCAAACTAAACAATCTGATGACATGGATCATAGCTTTGTCTAACTCAATGAAACTAAGAGCCATGCCATGTAGGGCCACGCAAGATGCACAGGTCTGGTGGAGAGTTCTGACAAAACGTGGTCCACTGGTGAAGGGATTGACAAAACACTTCAAGATTCTTGCCTTGAGAATCCCATGAACAAATGAAAAGGCAAAAAGATAGGACACTGAATGATGTACTCCCTAGGTCAGTAGGTACCCAATATGCTACTCGAGATCAGTAGAAAAATAACTTCAGAAAAAATGAAGAGATGGAGGCAAAGCAAAAACAACACCCAGCTGTGGCTGTGACTGGTGATGGAAGTCAAGTCTGATGCTGTAAAGAGCAATATTGCATAGGAACCTGGAATGTTAGGTCCATTAATCAAGGCATATTGGAAGTGATCAAACAGGAAATGGCAACAGTGAACATCGACATTTTAGGAATCAGTGAACTAAAACAGACTGGAATGGGTGAATTTAACTCAGATACCATTGTATCTACTACTGTGGGCAAGAATCCCTTAGAAGAAATGGACTAGTCATCATAGTCAACAAAAGTGTTTAAAATGCAGTACTTGAAAACGACAGAATGGTCTCTGTTCATCTCCAAGGCAAACCATTCAATATCACAGTAATCCAAGTCTATGCCCTGACCAGTAATGCTGAAGAAGCTGAAGCTGATAAGTCCTGTGAAGACCTACATGACCTTCTAGAACTAAAACCCCAGAAGATGTCCTTTTCTTTATAGGGGAATGGAATGCATAAAAGGAAGTCAAGATATACCTGGAGTAACAGGCAAATTTGGCCTTGCAGTACAGAATGAAACAGGGCAAAGGCTAACAGAGTTTTGCTGAGAGAACGCACTGGTCATAACAATCACACTCCTCCAACAACACAAGAGAAGACTCTACATATGGACATCACTAGTTGGTCAACAGCAAAATCAGATTGATTGTATTCTTTGCACCAAATATGGAGAAGCTTTATACAGTTAGCAAAAAAAAAAAAAAAAAAAAAAAAAGGCTGGGAGCTGACGGTAGCTCAGATCATGAACTCCTTATTGCCAAATTCAGACTTAAATTGAAGAAAGTAGGGAAAAACCACTAGACCATTCAGGTATGACCTGAATCAAATCCCTTACAATTATACAGTGGAAGTGAGAAATTGACTCAAGGGATAAGATCTTATGGACAGAGTGCCTGAAGAACAATGGATGGAGGTTTGTGACATTGTATAGAAGGCAGAGATCGAGACCATCCTCAAGAAAAAGAAATGCAGGAAGGCAAAATGATTGTCTGAGGAGGCCTTACAAATAGCTGTAAAAAGAAAAGAGGTAAAAGGCAAAGGAGGAAAAGAAAGATATACCCATTTGAATCCAGAGTTCCAAAAAATAGCAAGGATAGATAAGAAAGCTTTCCTCAGTGATCAGTGCAAAGAAATAGAGGAAAACAATAGAATGGGAAAGACTATACACTTCTTCAACAAAATTAAGATACCAAGGGGACATTTCATGAAAAGATGGGCTTGATAAAAGACAGAAATGGTATGGACCTCACAGAGGCATAAGATTTAAGAAGAGGTGGCAATAATACACTGAAGAACAATACAAAAAAGATCTTCATGACTCAGATAATCATGATGGTGTGATCGTCAACCTAGAGCCAGATATCCTGGAACGTGAAGTCAAGTGGGCCTTAGGAAGCATCAATACGAACAAAGCTAGTGGAGGTGATGGAATTCCAGTTGAGCTATTTCAAATCCTGGAAGATGATGCTGTGAAAGTGCTGCACTCAATATGCCAGCAAATTTGAAAAGCTCAGCAGTGGCCACAGGACTGGAAAAGTCAGTTTTCATTCCAATCCCAAAGATAGGCAATGCCAAAGAATGCTCAAACTACCATGCAATTTCACTCATCTCACACGCTAGTAAGGTAATGCTCAAAATTCTCCAAGCTAGGCTTCAACAGTACATGAACTATGAACCTCCATATGTTCAAGCTGGATTTAGATGTCAGAGGAATTAGAGATCAAATTGCCAACATCTGTTGGATCATTGAAAAAGCGGGAGAGTTCCAGAAAAAGATATACTGCAGTTTTATTGACTATGCCAAAACCTTTGATAGTGTGGATCACCATTCTTAAAATGATTGGAATGCCAGACCACCTGACCTGCCTCCTGAGAAATCTGTATGCAGGTGAAGAAGCAACAGTTAGAAATGGGCGTGGAACCACAGACTGCTTCCAAATTGGGCAAGGAGTAAGTCAAGGCTGTATATTTTCACCCTGCTTATTTAACTTATATGCAGAGTACATCATGAGAAATGCTGGACTGGATAAAGCACAAGCTGGAATCAAGATTGTTGGGATAAATATCAATAACCTCAGATATGCAGATGACAGCACACTTATAGCAGAATACAAAGGAAAACTAAAGAGCCTCTTGATGAAAGAGAAAGAGAAGAGTGAAAAAGTTGGCTTAAAACTAAGAAAATGAAAAAAAAAAAAAAAAAAAAACAAAAAAAAACTAAGAAAATGGATTCTGGTGTCATCACTTCATGGCAAAGATATGGGAAAAATGGAAAGAGTGAGAGACTTTATTATTTGAGGCTCCAAAATCACCCCAGATACTGACTGCAGCCATGAAATTAAAAGACACTTGCTCCTCGGAAGAAAAACTATGACCAACCGAGACAGCATATTGAAAAGCAGAGACATTACTTTGGCAACAAATGTCCGTCTAGTCAAAGATATGGTTTTTCAGTAGTCGTGTATGGATGTGAGAGTTGGACTATGAAGAAAGCTGAGCACCGAAGAATTGATGCTTTTGAACTGTAGTGTTGGAGAAAACTCTTGAGAGTCCCTTGGACTGCAAGGAGATCCAACCAGTCATCCTAAAGGAAATCAGTCCTGAATATTCATTGGAAGGACTGATGTTGAAACTGAAACTCCAATACTTTTGCCACCTCATGCGAAGAGCTGACTCATTTGAAAAGACACTGATAGTGGCAAAGATTGAAAAAGCAAGAAGTGGAGGACAGAGGATGAGATGGTTGGATGGCATCACTGACTCAATGAACATGAGTTTGAGTAAGCTCCGGGAATTGGTGTTGGACAGGGAAGCCTGGCATGCTGCAGTCCATGGGGTCGCAAAGAGTCGGTTACTGAGCGACTGAATGAACTGAAATTTTACAGACAGTAAAATTTCCAAGTTTTGTAGTTTTGTTTTTTTAGTAGACTTCAATCTTTTTGCTCTGATTAGGACATTTAATATCAATTCAACACTTACAACATGTAGCAAATAGCCAAAACCAACCAAACAAAGGTCATTGTTTGTAACCAAATATGGATGTTGAGTAAAATGTAACTTTACTATAAAAGTAAAATATAATTTTATGTAACTTTTATAAATATAAATATGTATGGTGTTTTGGCCCTTAGAGCTTAAATAGCTGTATATATATATTCTCATGGAAAATAATAGCTTAAATTAAGAAAAAAGTTATATATGTATGGGTGTCTTTTCTATGATTCACTTTTATACAGGAAGCCTCTTTAGTAGCTTATGTGGAAAATTTTAAATGGAACATATGCTAATATTTCATAATAAAACTTGCTTTATAAATAATAGATGCCTTTCAGAAATTTGTCATATAGTATGGTAGGTAATGTTATCTATTTTCTTATAATCATGCAGAAATTACAGTAGCTTTTATTTTGCAAATGGATAATCCTGAGCAAGATGAAAATCCATATTGTTTTTCCCTCATTGTTGATTTGCAGAGAAACCTTACCAAAATATCTTACCAGCTCTACCTGACAATTATTTAAAATTGACTCATATTTCAGAATCTGAAAATAAGTTCCTTTTTTCTGTGGTTGATAACAGCAACAACAGAAATTCAAAACTAATGAAAACAATAATAAAAGGCAAAAACTTAAAATGTCAAATATTTGAATGTATACACCTAAATCATCTTTCTTATATTTGATAGGTTAGTCTTTAATGTGTTAGTTTAATAGAAATGTTGGTCAGCTTGAGGTTGTCATTCTATTTATGTTATGAAAAGATTTAGATTACATTAAAGGTTCAACAGGAATGAAGAAAGATTAATTTAGCATATTTTCACTTATCATTATTGACATCTATCCGGATTATGTGCTTTCTTCAAAATTGCAATTTTGCCTTTAAAATCAGGATTTTTAAAATTTCACCATAGATATTTTCTGTAGGAAATCTGGTGGCATGGCCCATTTCCAATAAGGAAATCAGATTTCACCAGAAGCACTATTTCCCAGCACTCCTTTCTGGTAGAAGCTGGTTTCCTGGTGGAAATGATGCTGCTATTAGGATGATCTGAAGCACTCTGGAGAGAGACCTTCTGCTCGCTTACCAGTCAAGCTGGAACCTGCTATGACAGTTGTCAACAGTGCCCTTTCTGATGTCTCCCAGTTGTGTTCCATTTAGAATAAGTACTTAAAGAGACACCTGCTAGGAAAGCCAGAATAGAGAAGCTGCATGATTCTGGCAAACATATGTAGACAATAATATCCCTTTTCTACCTTGAGCAATAACTTAATAAAGCCTTTAAGACAACAGAATCTTAAGTAGTCACCCTTTGTGTTGTTCATGAGAAAGAGGAATTATGGATACCAGCATTAAAACTTTATTTGTGTGCCTGCAGCTGTGATCTGGGCACTGCCATGCTTTCCTGCTGGTATGATTCTCCAGCCATATGCTGACGTTAAAAGTAGAGCCTATGACTCAGGCTGTAGGGCTTGTGAAACTGGCATATAGGCTGTCATCACTGTACTCTCAACATCAAGCAAGCCAGATTTTCCTTCCTCCTATGAAAATTAGACAAGATTCTCCAGTTTGTCAAGCATATAGCTAATATATATTCTGAAGGTATACAGAGAGGTATACTATTTAAGAAGAATGAAATATTAATTGTTGCCTAAGGGGAAGTATAATGATCTCAGAAACTTATTAATAGAATCAGAAATAAAATGACACATTCCTAGTCTATCATAGTTTTCAATGAATAAAGGAAAATGATATTCCCCCAAAATAATTCAAACATGACAAATTATCTGTTTGGGTCAATGGACTTTGGGGGCCAATGTCTGCTTTTCAGAATTTGGGAAGTATTTAAATGGAAAGCAAAAATGAAAACTGAATTTTAAATTTCCAAAAGAGAAACCTTATTTTAGATTTTTTTCTTTATCTTCAAGAATTTCAAGGGGAAAAAAAAAACATGATAGTGAGATAGATCTACAGGTAGAAACAAAGGTAAAATAAACTCTCTTCAGTGCATCATATTTGTTCTGCTTCTCTTATTTGACCACAGATAAAAATGTAATCTCTTGGACTGGATAAAGGTCATGTAAATGAAAAATGACAGTTTGTATTGATTTGGGCTACCCCTTAAGGTTAGAATTTTCTCCCAAACTTAGCCTTTCCCAAAATATTGATTCCTATTGTCTGTATTGGTCTTGAGGTTTGGTTGGGTTTACTTAATTGCCATCCTCAGTAAAATACTGTATACATGGGAATAAGGTGTGTTTCTTGACTGGGGGAATCTGCAGTTTATTTGTGAAACCAGAAATCATTTGAAACTCAAGGAATTATTTTGCTGGTAATATTTCTGGCACTGAGAGATTTCATAGAGGGAAATGTTTTAGCCAAAGGGCCTATAAAGGCCTTCTCAAATTAGACCCATAGAAAAGCCACAGAGTGGAACTTTAAATACATCTCTAGTTTGTATGTTCCTTAGATTGACCATTCTATAAATGAGTACTATATCATCGACACATTTCTTTCTACTAATGCTTTAAGATGAATAGTCAACATGCTTTCTTCCAATGTTTAAAATTTTTGAAAAGGAGGGAAACAATTGCTTGTAAATGAAATAAAATTTTCTAGTAGGTGGATTTTAGGATCAAAAAATATCCAATAGATTGATTGACATAGACAGTGGTTAATAGTCACTTTGCATATTTCCCCCAAAAGCAAGCAGAATATCTCCTGTCTCACTTTGCAAATGCCCTTTTAAAATAAATGCTGTTTTTTTTTTAATTGAAATTTATTTATTTTAATTGGAGGCTAATTACTTTACAATATTGTTTTGGTTCTGCCACACATCAACATGAATCCACCACGGGCATACACATGTTCCCCATCCTGAAACCCCCTCCCACTTCCCTCCCCGTACCATCCCTCAGGGTCATCCCAGTGCATCAGCCCCAAGGATCCTGTATCGAACCTGGACTGGCGATATGTTTTTGTTTTTTTTTCTCAACACTTCCTTTTTATCTTACAATCTCAATTGCTCATTCTTTTTTTAAAAAATGTAGCAAAAACTCACCTCTTAGAGACTAATTCATGTGATTAACTATATCTCACTGATTGCTGAATTGCTCTTCCACACAATTTCACTTAGAAATATACTACTTTTTATTCACTGTAAAGTTGCTTTTGGAGGGAGATGATATCATAGTACTTGGTATATAAATATATTTCCTCTCACCATGGCTTATTGTAATTATTTCTGTTTCCTTTACGAGGATCCCCACAAGGTCAAGTACATCATTTTTGTTTCATTCCTGGCACATAGTGTGCATTTGATAAAGGTTTGCTGAATGAGAACATTAATAAATATAGAAGTGCCTGTTGAGTGATTCTTTAATTTCTTTGTCCCTTCTTTCACCTACCTACTTTCCACCTTTATCATTGCTCTAATAAAACATTCAGCTTGACTAAAATTGTTCAAACTTCTCAGAAAAAGCTTTCAGTTTCCTAAATAATAGTTTTCCCATATCAACATAGTGGTTGAAACATACTCAGCTTGCTACATGTCCCTGGACAAGCTACTTAACTTTTTTGAGCTTTTGTTTTTCTGTTCACAGAATGAGATAATTTTTGGTAACTCCACACAGGTGGCACTCGTGGTGAACAACCCGCCTGCCAGTGCAGGGGATGATCCCTTGGAGGGGGAAATAACAGACCACTCCTGTACTCTTGCCTGGATAACCCCATGGATAGGGAAGCCTAATGGGCTACAGTCCATAGGGTTACAAACAGTCGGATGTTACTGTAGTGTATTAGAACACACTTTGTCTAACAAGGAGTATTGAGTCAGCACCAGCAGTTATTATTAATTCTTACCCTAAAAAGTTGAGATAATTTGACATTAGAATGCATTGTCTGTTTCTCTCTCCCCAAATTTATATTTTATTTGTATCTCTTTAACCAAGAAAGCTTCATGGTATCAGAAATAATTCTGATGGTTATGGTTCAGTAATTCGAGGTAATTCATACCTTACTTTCTGTAGCCTCACTTATCTCTTGTCTCTTTTGCTCATTATAAACTCCGTAAGAATAGAGTGAGATTGATCATGCTGGTTCATGGAAAAAGATACCAACTTTGTAATGGAAATTTTAAACCCACAATTTTCTTTTATTAGTTTAGTACAATGATTAATATTCTCAAAATAAACAAAAGAGTAAAAGCCTAAGCGTATCTAACATCCGACAGGCTTTTATTAGTGTCATATAAAAAGTCATTTAACTACTATGTGGTTAAAACTGTCTTATTTAAACCAGGTTATGTCACAACACTGTTGCAGATAAGGTGAATAGTTCACGCTGCACTGTGTGTTCAGTCACTCATAATTAAACCTCACAAGTAAAATTTCACTTTAGAAGTCCTTTAGACTCTAGATGGCATAAGAGCTGAAAAATCTCTACATGTGCAATTTGTCATTTATGAATGGGTTTTGTTTCCAAAATGTGTTTTTAAGGCCAATTATTTAAAATTAGAAAGCCATTTTACTACTGAAACAATGTATTTTAAGAAGTTAGGTGAATAGGCTGGCCCACAAACAATCTGTGCATAAATTATCTAAAGAAAAGGCTTTATAGAATGTTACAAATACATTACTGTTATGTGGAAAAATGCTTTCAGGAGTTCAAATGGGATGCCAAGACTGTTTTTCCCTTCATTCTGGATGATAATTTCCCTGTTTCTTACCTAATTCAATTTCTGTACAGATGAGTCAAGCCTCCCTCATCTCAAGCCTGGAGCTTAGAGTAGGAAGTTGAAAAAGGCAGGTGTCAGGATGGCCTTATGAAAGGGGTTGTGGGTAGACAAGGAGGAAGAGAGGGGCTGGCTTAGGGAAACGAGAAATAAGGTTTTCTTTATCATCCCTTATAGCTATGCCTGTATATCAGTAGTCTCCAAAGTGGGAAGCACAGTCACCCAAGGATAGTTGAAAGGATGAATTATAGTGTGGGAAAAGTATTATAATCAAAGTTTATTTTTTCTTGAAGAAAATAAAGTTTAATCTTCTAAAATTTAATGTATGGATTGAGATTCCAATTACCAATCACATCCACATCACCAAGGTCACTGTGGTCATATTCACCTTTTTAAGGCAATCTGAGGAAAGTAGGAGAACCATAATGTGGAAAAACCAGCAGTAGTTTCTTTAATCACACATTTGAGTTCACTGTAATGTATCATGCATTAGTTTCCACACTTCTGTTGCATAGAATAATGATTATATTATCCTATTACAGTTAAAGTAATCCTCAGGCTTCCTAGGTGGTGCTAGTGGTAAAGAACCTGCCTGTCGGTGCAGGAGACAAAGGTTCTATCCCTGGGTCAGGGACGATCCCCTGGAGAAAGGCATGGCAACCCACTCCAGTATTCTTGCCTGGAGAATCCCATGGTCTACATCCCTGTATCCTTGGTGGGCTACCCAAAGAGTTGGACATGACTGAAGTGACTTAGCATGCATGTACACATGGTCAGCAATCCTCATGTGTCCGTTTTCAAATGGACCAAGTACAAACTTGCCAGTTGAACATAAAAGTAGATGCAGCAAACACCAAGAAAATGACATGTCTATTCCTAGAATGAGCTTTACATCAAATACATTATATTTTCTAAATTAACTGGTGATCAAAAAATGAATAGGTAAAATATATTTAAAATCAGATATTGCATTGACTGTTATTTTTTAAACTGTGAGATATATGAGCAAAATAGTTTGAAACCACTGCTCTAGATAACCATCCTGTCACCTCTTCATTTCGCTGTGAGGACCTCCAATATGTCTGACCTCTTCTTCACTGCTCTACCTTATGCCTCTAAAGTAGTTTCTCCTTTTTTGTAGCTGACTGTGGAACAATTGCCAATCTCATGAGCATTTTTTTAAATAAAATCGTCATAATGTGGTGTCTTGCTACTTGGAAGCTTGCTTTTGTTCTTGCTTGTAACAAGCTTACATCATAAGAAGGGGTAAAAATTAAAGATAAACCTTTAAATTTGTAAAAGACTAAAGGAGAATTTAAAAAGATACTATAGTTTTTAGTACATGAGTGAAAGTAATTAGAAATAGAGATGGATGTGAGGATTATTATGCCATGAGGAAGCTACAAGAAAGAATAAAACATGGAGCTACTCAAAGGGCTGGTTTCCCTGATGTTACCACAATTCATTGAAGAAGGACCTGAATTCAAGGGAAGAAAAGAGCAGTTTAAGGGGATGGTTACAGCCAGTAGTGTTAGAGAGAGTATTAGTTGGTAAGGAGATGGACATACTACATGAACAATAGGGAAGTTCACCAAGGCCACTTGTTTGTTCACCAGATACTGGATGAACATTTTTATATAAAGTGTGGACAAAGAAAAGATAGTGACCAATCTTCTAATGAGTTTTATTTTCTTGTCTAATTTTACTGTTTTAAAGAAAGGATGGTAAGGACAAGAATGAGTCACAAAGCTTAAGTGTCTTTTATAACTACCAGTGACTCATGCTGATCTTGAGGCATTTTGTTTGCTAAAACCAGATTTTGAATTTCTATATCAATGTAATGGAGATCAGAATGATGTCAAAACATTCTTGTGAAAAATAAATGAGACAGTGAACCAGGATTTCAGAAGGATATTTTTGGAAATAGCTGTGTTTCTCAACAACTAGGCCACAAAGTGATTTCAGGACTCGTTGCAAACTATGCTGTAGAATATTGAGGAAAACTAAGTATTGCACATATGCCTGATGCAAAGAGTAGCAGCAGTAATTTCTTAAGCAGAGGAAAGACTGCAAAAATTTAATTTGTGTGACATAAGCCATTTCCATGTTCACCTTCAGTATCTAACACTAGATTACAGTAAATGGTAAACAAAGACCCACAAAAAGAATAGGCATTGTATGTGGACAGTGCTTTGGAAAAAATGTTATTTTTTTCTGGGTTTTATAGCAATTGTCTCTCATTCTCCTTCTACCAGTCTTTGGGTCTGTGATGATTCTTATGTATTTAGTAGGAAAACATGACTGGTCTGTTTAAGGTGGAAGACAGAATCCAGATTTTGGACACATTTTAGCAATTCTAAGAACTAACTCTGTGTGTGTGTGTGTGTGTGTATGTGTGTGTGTTAAATCTCTTCAGTCTCTGTGTGCATGTGTGCTAAATGGCTCTCCAACTCTTTGTGACCCTAGGGACTATAGCCCACAAGGCTCCTTAGTCTATGGGGTTTCTCCAGGCAAGAATACTGGTTTTGGTTGCTGTGCCCTCCTCCAGGGGATCTCTCCAACCCAGGAATCAGACCGACATCCCTTAAGTCTCCTGCACTGGCAGAGTGGTTCTTTACCACTAGTGCCACCTGGGAAGCCCCTAACCTTATGCAAGTAATTTGACTTCTTGTGTTGCAAGGGGTGTGTGTGTGTGTATCTGTGTGTGTGTGTGTGTCTGTGTGTCTGTGTGTGTGTGTGTCTGTGTGTGTTGGCAATATACTCAGGTGGACCTCTCCATAATCAGTGTGGATCAGCATAAGCAAGATTAGAAAATAAATATGCATTATAATTTAGTTTTCTTCCTAGGTGTGAAGGATGTTTGCACTCAGTTGAGGTCATATACTTAAAATAAAAGTTATACTACATCAATTTTCTTAAGATCATGCTTAATGATCCAATATCATCTTTTGTATAGCGCACTACTGTTTAAGAGTAGCCTGAAGTCTCAAATGTAATGTAATTAGAATGATTCTTTATGAAACGTGAATGGGTAAGGAGCAGTTTATTTTTATTCCTTTTAACCAAAATATCTTTTGGCCTTTGAAGTTCTTTTGGACATATTATTTGAAAAAGCTTTTTCTCATTTTATTATTCCTATTTTGTTTCTGCTCTTCATCAGGACAAACACATGTTCAAGGACACATCTGAAGGATGGAATTTATGGGCTGCCTGTTCCAGTGTGCATTAGATTTCAGTCCTTGAATAGATTAGTTTAAGCAATTAAAAGAGACACCATATAAACCTTACACAAGCATATAATGATGCCAAGAGACAGTAATGTCCTGGGGAGAATATAAATCAAATAATCTGAATAGGATTATATTGAGGTCCCTTTTCAAAAATGCAAAAGAGAGCATAAACTTTTCTGTGCATTCATTTATTGTCTTATTCAACATTTATGAGAAGACAGAAAAAAATGTAGCTTTAAAAACGGGATTTTTAAGGACACATCAGTAAACATTATTCTGGAGGTTTGTGTTTGGTTCTGTTTATATTCATTTGCATATTATGGACTGCTGTTTGCATAATAAGACCACTGTTATTTCTAGTCAGTCTATGGATGATTACACATATGAATAACAAAATCGTGTATCCTTTGTGATATACATGATTGTAATCTCTGAAAGAATCCTGACAGTTCTTTGTGCTGAGGACTAGTGAATCATGCTTCAGTGTTAGATGACAATTTCACATTCAAAAGGAGGGAGATTCTAAAACACATAGAATCATCCAAAAGCACTTCAAATCCACAGGGCTATGATTAGAAAGCTGATCTCACGCATGGTCAAAGATCTGGACATCTTGACCCACTTTGATCAATAGCTAAGACTGACAGGATTGTGCAGTGCTCTGCATAGATAAGACAGTCAAACAATCAGATGGAGGAGGCGGTAATTCTGACACTGATCATTATTGGCTAGACAGAAGAATTCAATATAGACTGCCACCTCCTTTTTTATGAATTTTTTTTGATAGACAGACACACTCCAAGACTTGAACCACAATGGAGAAGAGGGGTGAAGAATACAGAAATATCGCTGTCTGAAACAGTCCTATTAATTATCCTCTGGAAATGTTAGGATCAGTCTAGTGAATCAAAAGGGACCCAGACTGAGAACTCAGGAGAAGAAAGCTGGACATGTGTGAAAAATGGGGCTCAGTCTGTTTTAACTCCCTACTTTCTTCCTAAGGTCTTCAAAGAAATGCCTCATATGCTTGATATTCTCAGCATGCAAGAAACTTCAGATAGACTGCACATTTCAACAGATTATGTTTTAGATTCTTCTGCAGTGAAAATTATGTGAGAGTAATAATCATCACACCACCTCTAGTTTTTATGCATCTAGATGTTCTGAAATTCTAATCAGAGTTTCATGAATCATCGACCTGGAACAACTTCTATAGGTGTGAGATAATCTAGTTTTCCTTTGCAAGACTGTCTAATGCAGGTTTGCTTTTCTATTTCCTTTTCTTTTAAAGAGTACATAATTATAATTGCAGAAAAGCAAAAAGGGAGAATTGGATCTAGAAAGATACCTTAACAGTGCACATATATGGATATACTTTGGACACATAACCAAGACCTAAAATATAGTTGCTATCAGTATGATTATCTTAAGACCTATTTTTTTCCAGGAGACACTTTCAATTAACTTTTAGTCTTAAAAAAGGAAGTATAGCTAATTATGCCTCAAGAATATGTGCATGTCCCATTTCAGAATTATATAAGAAGCACAATCTAATAGTTGATATTTAGAATAGACTTATTTATTTTTTTTTTAGAATTGATTCTGTGTATATCTTTGAAAATATAATTTTGATTAAAAATACCATGTCAGTCGCTTTAGGTCAAAGCACAAATATTTCTAAGATTTTTGGCAACAATTGCTAGAAAGTAAATTAATCAATGTTTGTTATTTAAAAAAAAATAGTTTGAAACAGAAGGTATTTAACTGATGTTCACAATCTGGTACTATGTAAAAAATTCTGGTCCAGGGAGTCATATTTAGATTTCTCAATCATACTCCTGAAGCTGAATATAAAGTATTCTTTTACCTGACAGGATTACTCTATGAACATAGTTATAGGCACCAGATTCTATTGACTTCAATTTATTACTACTTTATAAGCTAGCAGTACAATGTTGGAAATGAAAAGTGACTTCATATATCATTCGATCTGGGTTGTAGGGGAGGTCTAAAACTCAAAAAGGATTAAATGGTGGATTTGACACTCCATAGAAAAGTATGGAATGGAAAGTTGAGTATGTTACAAAATATTAAGAAAAGAAATGCAATCACTTAGAAATACATACAAACGCCAAGTATGCCAAAAAGATTTCATTTTTAATTTTGAAGAAGTAGGTTGGCAGCTTCCTGGAATGCTATAGAAATAAAGTTATGACCAACCTAGATAGCATATTCAAAAACAGAGACATCACTTTGCCAACAAAGGTTCGTCTAGTCAAGGCTATGGTTTTTCCTGTGGTCATGTATGGATGTGAGAGTTGGACTGTGAAGAAGGCTGAGCGCTTAAGAATTGATGCTTTCGAACTGTGGTGTTGGAGAAGACTCTTGAGAGTCCCTTGGACTGCAAGGAGATCCAACCAGTCCATTCTGAAGGAGATCAGCCCTGGGATTTCTTTGGAAGGAATGATGCTAAAGCTGAAACTTCAGTACTTTGGCCACCTCATGCGAAGAGTTGACTCATTGGAAAAGACTCTGATGCTGGGAGGGATTGGGGGCAAGAGGAGAAGGAGACGACAGAGGATGAGATGGCTGGATGGCATCACTGACTCGATGGACGTGAGTCTGAGTGAACTCCAGGAGTTGGTGATGGACAGGGAGACCTGGCGTGCTGCGATTCATGCGGTCGCAAAGAGTCAGACATGACTGAGCGACTGATCTGATCTGATATGATAGAAATAAACTGGTGATGTCAGAAGGGCTTCAACAGTCTTTATTAGATATATTTTAGGGGAAAGAAGAGGTAATCATGTTCTAGGTATTATAGTCTAAGGGAATTCAGCTGTACTTGAGGGGAATGAATGCCTTGTGATAAAAGGCAGACTTAGAGTGAAAAGATCCCAGTTGGTATATCAGCTCTGGCACAGTTTCCTCTTGAGGAAATCATTCACATTTTCCAGTTTTCTCTATAAAACATAGATAGTATATTAAAGAGCTATTATGAGTTATATATGTGTGGTTGTTAAACTATCATAAGTGATCAAAAACAGTAGATGTGAATATCATATTAGAAAGAGGTCTCTGGTGTTATGATATGGGTGTTTACCCTGGTATGATTTTTGTCAATGATTTTGATGTACACATAAATCATATTTGCACTATGATGCAAATATGCAAATAAATCTAAATGGATAGCTAATGTATTAAATGATTGACACAATCAAAGCTTAGAAAATCTTGACTAGTGGAAACAGCATGTTCAAGTTAACAACATGAAATAAGGTCTTCCTCTTAAACACAAGAAACCATCTAGAAGAACCAAGGACGAAGGAGTCATGATTTGACATCTCATCTTAAAGACTTAGAAACTCCTAGCTGATTGTAAGTGGACTATGAGTCATCTTGTGATGAGAATGCCAAGAAAAGCTAATGGAACCTTGGGCATCCTGAATAGAAGTACACTGCACAGAGCTGTGGAAGAAATTCCCACAGTCCTCTATGCTGATCAGAACAACTGGTGGTTAATACATTGTTCTGAACATTGTATTGCCTCTGCTCTGTGAATGAGGCAAAGTTAGAAAAGAACAAAGAAATATCTGGAAATGATACCTTATGAGGAGAGTTGGTAGATTAAGTATGGCAGTCAGCTGCGAGTATTTCAAAGGAAACATATGGAAAAAGAAAATACTTCTTTCAAACTTTATCTGATAAAATGTAGGATTAACGGGAGTTATATAAGCAGGTAAATTTGGATTTTCTTGTAATGAAGACACTTCTTTCTAAGTTGTTAAAAATGGAATGCTTTCTCTTATGAGGTGGCAAATTTCTTGCCAGTATAAGTGTTAAAGCAGATGCTGACTGATTTCCTGTTAGAACTGGATGAGAATCTCCCTCACTTCACAACCATGTACTGAATGCCTGCTGGATACCAGGGTTATAAAGAAAATGAACAGAGACTAGTAAATGGCACGAGTCTTAAAACAGCAATATATGCCAGTGTCCCAGGATGTAAGGGGCACCCAATCCACCCCATGACCTCCCACTAGCCTGTAAATGTGTAAGTCTGTAATAATCTAACAGGTAAAAAATAAAATTATAAAATTAAATCCTTGATATCAAAACATTTAGTTTTGATAGCATTTATTATAAAGAAGTTGTTACAGTTTATTTGTATGTGTATTCTTTGTTTTTATATTGCATTTGCTATTATTATACTATATATTGAGCTTATCTATGAGTTTAGATGGCCCTATCAATTGTGAAATATGAATTTGTGCCTCGATATTTGGGAAAACTGTGTTATATTAAAGCAGTGCTGTCAAAAAAGAAAATGTTTTCTATCTTAGCTAACCTATACAATAGACACATATGGTTCTGAGCACTGTAAGGGTGACTAGGATGAGTGAGGAAATAATTTTTTAATTTTGTTTAAGATATATTAAATTTAAATAGACACCTATTGCTAGCGGCAACGATATTGGACAATGCAGCTTTAAACACCCGGATTAACTTGATATCACTAAAAAGAGTTGCATCTATCAATTAGCAAGCATACATATATAGGAATAAATTCTCTTTGTTTTCTTTAGTATTATGAGAGATTAAATTCATGCTACTATTTGAGTATAACCTATATGTTCAAATAACGTATCTCGGAATCTGTCTCATCTTTGAGAATTTATAGTATACTTGAAACTTTAAACCTCACTTTGCTAATGTCAGATCAAAAGCTCTTGAGATAACCTTCCTGCCTTGTTCCTTTCCTTTCATATAAGTTAGGCCTGTAAGTTAGGCAGTGAGGTTTGCATTTGATATATTTACTTATTCATATATTGGGGGTCAGGCTATGGGCCACTTTTAGTATATTCACTCGGCGTTATGCCTTTGCATTTTATTTGCTGACATTGTCTGATTCTAAGTTACTAACAACTCTGAACAGAAAACGATTCCAGCTTTCCTTTCATATGCACACTCTGTTTGCCATTGGTTCACCTCTTCACCACAGTTCATTTGTGAACATTCCATTGACTACGTCACTGAATTTATGAACACGGCCATGTCCTCACAACTCTGCAGCAAAAGACATAGTGTACTAAAATCCTTGTGAATAGTGTTCACCTCACTATGAAGGCAGCTTATGTTCTTATCTAAATATTGTAGAATCATAGACATTTAGAACAAATTTGAGTTTAAGAAATATTTTAATTTCTCTACTGCTTTGAGATAAAATTACATTTATCTTAGCTTCTGATGTTGGCAATTTGACCTCTGGTTCCTCTGCCTTTTCTAAATCCAGCTTGAACATCTGAAAGTTCTCCGTTCACATACTGCTGAAGCCTAGTTTGGAGAATTTTGACCATTACTCTACTAGCATGTGAGATGAGTACAATTGTGTGGTAGTTTGAACATTCTTTGGCATTGCCTTTCTTTGAGATTGGAATGAAAATTGACCTTCTCCAGTCCTGTGGCCACTGCTGAGTCTTCCAAATTCATGCTGAGCTTTGACAGAAAACAGCAAAATTCTGTAAAGCAACTATCCTTCAATAAAAAAGAAATTAAATATATTAAAAAAACAACAACTGAGGAACAAATTTAGTGGCATATTGAGTGCAGCACGTTAACATCATCATCTTTTAGGACTTGAAATAGCTCAGCTGGAATTCTATCACCTACGTTAGCTTTGTCCATAGTGATTCTTCCTAAGGCCCACATGACTTCACGCTCCAGGGTATCTGACTCTAGGTGAGTGATCACACCATTGTGGTCATTTGGGTCAAGATCTTTGCTCACTTGTTTCTTATGCAGGTGAATAATTTTATTTTATTTTTTTAAATTGAGCAATTTTAAGCTCACACTGAGGTGAAGATACAGAGATTACCCATATACCCCTACCCCCACACATACATAGCCTCATCTATTATCAATATTTCCTACCAAAGGGGTACATTTACTGCAAGTGATGAATATGCATTGATACATCTTAATCGCCCAAAGGCCATAGTTTACATTATGGTTCATTCCTGGTGTTGTACATTCTGTGGGTTTGGACAAAAGTATAATGACATGTGCCCATCATTATATAGTATCACATGAAGTATTTCTACCTCTCTAAAAGTCCTCTGTGCTCTGCCTATTCATGCCATCCAACTGCCCAACCTCCAGCCTCTGGCAACCACTGATCTTATTGTACCATAGTTTTCCTTTACTCAAATATCATATAATTGGAATCATTTAGCATGTAGTTCTTCAGGTGGGCTCCTTTCACTTGGTAATATGCATTTAAGTTTCCTCCATGTCTCTTCATAACATGACAGTTCACTTGGTTTTAATTCTGAATAATATTCTGATGTCTGGATATAGCAGTTTATTTAGCCATTCACCTACTGAAGGACATCTTAGTTGCTTCCAAGTTTTGGCAATTGCTAGTAAACCTACCATAAGAATCTTGTGGAGATTTTTGTGAGGACGTGTGTTTCCAGCTTCTTTGGGCAAATGCCAATAGCTGAATCTCATGGTGAGAGTATATTTAGCCTTTTAAGGAACAGCCAAACTGTCTTCCAAAGTGGTTGTACCATTTTGCAGTCCCACCAGCAATGAATAAAAGTCTCTCTTGTTCCACAACCTTGCCAGTCTTCTATGTTAGATTTGGGCCATTCTTATAGGTGAGTTGTGCTATCTTATTATTGGTTTAATTTTTTAGTTTTTATAAAAATGTTTTTATGTTATCTCATTTGATACTTGAAACATCTTAAACAAGTGGGGTAAGCAGGAAAATCATTACCGTCCCTGTTTGCTAAATGAGAAAACTGAAGTTAGACATTTAAAAGACTTGCCCCAGGGCTTGTGTGTGTTGAACTACAGAGAGGGAGAGAAAAACAGACCTTCTTTGCTTAATGCCCCTCATCTTCATGTGAAGAAATAAGAAGGACTACATGAGTATATGACAAATACTTTTAAAATATGGCATTCAATTGAGTCGTGTCTGACTCTTCGCGACCCCATAGACTGCAGCCTTCCAGGCTCCTCTGTCCATGGGATTTTCTAGGCAAGAGTACTGGAGTAGGGTGCCATTGCCTTCTCCGAGCTAATTCCTAGTTCATGGCATAAATTCATAATGAGAACATTTTCAAAAGGATTTAGATGACCTAAATTCAATTCTCAAATATGTAAAGTACTTTTTCACCTTGAATTTCTGGCTTCTTCTCCTTACTTTGTAATTTGACATTGATTTGTATGTTTTAAAGAAGTGTATCTAAATCTAAAATACATTTCATATAAGGATTTACACATATGTTTTCACATATTTTATCTTTTCCTTAGTGGAACAACTATAGCTGACATTAAAAATAATCAGAGATCATTCTATTAATATGGTAATAGTGTTATCACCTTCACTATGTTATTAGGGTATAATGAGTTGCTGTGATTAAAAATAATCATTCATTCATAAGCTTTATAATAAATAAATTATGAAACCTTTTGCAATCAATTAATAATAAATTTCTGATATAAGATGTGATGGCCCTGAGGGAGAAAAAGAAATAGACAATTTAACACAGATAGAAAAAATAGAGATTTGTAAAAGGTCATGACTGGAATGTTTGGCTGAGCAGCTTGCTTTTTGAGGCTATATGGAGGAGGCTGCAATAGTTTGATGAGTGTAATCTGGAAGGCTTCCTAAGCATATGGAGTGGTGAGAAAAAGTGTTGCAGAAATGCTAGCGAGGAAACATGAAAATTGGATAAATCAAGGGAAAAACCTGGGGGGAAGGGAAACGCCTGAGGGGAGGAGATAAGAACAGATGTAGAGATGGTCACTGTATAATTTGACATCAAGAGATTATTTTGAATATGCTTTTTAAAAGAATAAGCTACTAAAATAGTTCAATAAGAGGCTAAACTGGCTGGAGTGGTTAAGGAAGCTTTTACATAATAGCAGTTCCCAGTTTCAGCATATTGATTAAAGCAGAATTAAGAATGCCCAGTAATGGTTAAGCTGGAGTCTTTACTTTGATGCCTTGCACAGCATCATAAATGACTTTATATTTATTTACCTTCTTCGTGTAAGGACATCTACAGTGTATGAAAAATTTTAAATCCTTTTGGCCTTTATTTCTAAAAATAAATATTTAATTTTTTTTTCAAATTGTGTAGAAACCTACTTTCTTCCTCTACCTGATGCATCGCCTCTAGCAAACGAGAAAAATAAGATATATGTTTAATAGTTTTAAATGTTTAGTTGACAATCAATAGACAGATACAAGATATATAATTCTATAATGCCCTTGATTTTACACATGGCCCAGAGCTCCCACTGCAAACAAAATTACAATGCTAATTAACCTTTCAGTCAGTTCAGTTTAGTTCAGTTGCTCAGTCGTGTCCGACTCTTTGCGACCCCATGAATCGCAGCACTCCACACCTACTTGTCCATCACCAACTCTTGGAGTTTAATCAGACTCATGTCCATCGAGTTGGTGATGCCATCCAACCATCTCATCCTCTGTCGTCCCCTTCACCTCTTGCCCCCAATCTCTCCCAGCATCAGAGTCTTTTCCAGTGAGTCAACTCTTCGCTTGAGGTGGCCGAAGTACTGGAGCTTCAGCTTCAGCATCAGCCTTTCCAATGAACACCCAGGACTGATCTCCTTTAGAATGGACTGGTTGGATCTCCTTGCAGTCCAAGGGACTCTCAGAAGTCTTCTCCAACACCACAGTTCAAAAGCATCAATTCTTCAGTGCTCAGCTTTCTTCACAGTCCAACTCTCACATCCATACATGACCACTGGAGAAACCACAGCCTTGACTAAACGGGCCTTTGTTGGCAAAGCAATATCTCTGCTTTTGAATATGCTATCTAGGTTGGTCATAACTTTCCTTCCAAGGAGTAAGCATCTTTTAATTTTATGGCTGCAATCACCATCTGTAGTGATTTTGGAGCCCCAAAAAATAAAGTCTGACACTGTTTCCACTGTTTCCCCATCTACTTCCCATGAAGTGATGGGACCAGATGCCATGATCTTCGTTTTCTGAATGTTGAGCTTTAAGCCAACCTTTTCACTCTCTCACTTTCATCAGGAGGCTCTTTAGCTCCTCTTCACTTTCTGCCATAAGGGTGATGTCATCTGCATATCTGAGGTTATTGATATTTCTCCCGGCAATCTTGATTCCAGCTTGTGTTTCTTCCAGCCCAGCATTTCTCATGATGTACTCTGCATATAAGTTAAATAAGCAGAGTGACAATATACACCTTTAGCATATATTTTTACTTCAAAAGAATATTTAACATAAGAAGCTTATTCCAGATAATTGAAGGAATAGTTTGGAAATTACATCTATCTTCCGAAACTGGTCAGTAATTTTGCCAGGAAAGGACTCAAGAGATTAAAAGGAAAAATTCCTTAATTTAAGATACATTAGAATTCTGAACAACTTTCTTTTTTTTTTTTTATATTTGCCCCAGGTAAGCATCCCATTACAATAGATTAAACCATAAAAAAAGCACACTACAGGTCTGCAATGTCTTAATCATTTAATATCATTTTTTTAAATTTAACAGCCCTCTTTAAAAATTGTTATTGAAGTATAGTTGATTTACAATGTAGTTTTAGTCAGGTATACAGCAAAGTGAATCAAACATATATATATATATAAAAATATAAATATATATATATATATATATATACACACACATACATGAATCCATTCTTTTTTCTTTAAGACCCTTTCTGCATATAGGCCATTACAGAGTAGAGTTCCCTTGCCTACACAACAGGTTCTTATGTTATCTATTTTATCTATAATAGTGTATATATCAATTCCAGTTTCCCTTTGCTACACAAGTTTTTATTAGTTATGTATTTTATCTATAGTAGTGTATATATGTCAGTCCCAGTCTCCCAATATATCCCTCCCCTCACCTTATCCCTTCATAAGCATAGTTTGTTTTCTACATCTGTCATTTTACACCTGTTTTGTAAATAAGTTCATTGTACCCATTTTTTTAGCTTCCACATATAAGTGATGCCACATATTTGTCTTTTTTACTTACTTTTAAGTAAGAGAGTTGAAGTAGAAAACTTGACAAAGCCATTGTTAAAGTATGCAGTCACCACAATTCATTTTCCTTTCATGTGTTTACTAATATCAGTAGATTATTTTTGTCTGTTTCTATCTGGTTTTCCTGGCCTTGTCTCAGAGGAAGCAGCATATATAACCACAGTGAGAAGTATTCTATTTAAGGCTAATCTTTAAATGCAGCGGATAGTGCTGTATTCCCCAGAAAGTGATAGAGAAAAAGATTTCACTTCATGTCTGTTTCGTACTTACCCTGTTGCCAATAAATATCCATGTTATCACTGGTTTTCTGAACGTAAGCGGCAACTGAGTTTGTTCTATTTATTCACTCCATGCAGTTGTAAAACAAACATTTTAAATCCATGAGACAATGTATTACTGTTTTCATTATTAAATCTGGAAACTATACATAATATTACTAGTAGTTTTAATGTTTATATCACTATAATCTTAATGTGTTATTTAATATACAGCAGGAACACAAATTTTCTCTGAAAGAATATCCAACAGCATAATATCTATTATACTTGTTTCCAAAAAATTTTGCTTGACTCAAAATTATTACTCCATGTAAGATCACGAACATATAAGACTCTGCTTCTAGATTGACAAAATAAATCCATATGTCCATTGCATATCAATTCATTCATTTGTGT
This sequence comes from Bos indicus x Bos taurus, assembly GCF_003369695.1. Taxonomy (NCBI): domain Eukaryota; kingdom Metazoa; phylum Chordata; class Mammalia; order Artiodactyla; family Bovidae; genus Bos; species Bos indicus x Bos taurus. The sequence continues at coordinate 39,952,621 of NC_040087.1, read as the reverse complement.
TTTTCTTGACTCACCCAAAGAAGGATAATGAACATTTAGAGATTTCACATGGAGATGCTACCCCATTTTTGTCATCTTTGACCAATAAATCTGCTTGTAAGATTATTTGAATACTTTTATCACATCAACTCTGCATTATTAGAAAAACATTTTTTCAAGTGCTGACACCAGTCTTAAAAACAAAGTTTTATCAAATTAGTACACTTAATATGGGAATCATTAAGAGTATCTAAGCAGTGAATTTTGTAACCCTACTTTGATTCTCACTGGATTTAAACACATCTACTGGGAGATAGTGAAGGACAGGGCATGCTGCAGTTCATGGGGTTGCAAGGAGTCAGACATGATTTAGCGACTGAACAAAAAGGACACATGAATATCCTTTTAATGAGAGGAACACCAAGCCTAGTGGCAAATATGACATGGAGATTAAAAATATATATACTTAAAAGATGAGGTGTAATGTGGGAATTCATATGGCATTTTACGCTTCCAGAAATTGTAATTTCCTCTTAGCACAACAATCCCGGAGAAGGCAATGGCACCCCACTCCAGTACTCTTGCCTGGAAAATCCCATGGACGGAGGGCCTGGTGGGCTGTAGTCCATGGGGTCGCTAAGAGTCGGATATGATTGAGCGACTTCACTTTCACTTTTCACTTTCATGCATTGGAGAAGGAAATGGCAACCACTTCAGTGTTCTTGCCTGGAGAATCCCAGGGACAGGGGAACCTGGTGGGATGCCGTCTCTGGGGTCGCACAGAGTCGGACACGACTGAAGTGACTTAGCAGCAGCAGCAGCAGCACAACAATCCAATGTTTGATTTTTGCTTTAACTTTTCAGTGATTATATAAAAGAAGAGATATAATTGATGAGGTATTTTTTCCTTGGTTGTATTTGTAGTACTTAAGAAACTGTTTTGATTCACATCCAGTTTTGCAACTTTTCTCAGATAAACACAACTTTTCTCAGTTAAAGACAATTACTTATGGTACCTGTTAACTTTAATGCTAACTAGAACTTGCCTGCCAATGCAGGAGGCTTGAGACAGGGGTTCAGTCCCTGATTTGGAAAAGTTCCGTGGAGAAGGGCACAGCAACCCACTCTGGTATTCTTGCCTGTAGAATCCCATGGACTCAGGAACCTGGTGGGCTACGGTCTTTAGGGTCACAAAGAGTCAGATATGACTGAACTGACTTGGCACCCACACAAGTATTTTACATGTCTTAATTTAGAATTAAGTGAGAATTAACTTAATTTAGAATTAACTCTAGGTGAGTTCATAATAAACCTTTATTCATCAAAGGTCCTTTTCATTATCCCTTTCTCTAACAGAACCAGTTTTATCTAATACATTATTAAGTAGTTATGTCTCACAATTTTTATTAACCAAATACATCTATGCATTGATAAACATAAAAATTCTAATGCTACTTTATTCAATTGATTCAATTCTATCCAAGCAAAAATACTTGAAATTTTAGACTGTGAAGTCTTACACTTGCTAAACATTTAAATTACATGTTTAACTTCAATATTTATTAAATGTGGAAAAGAATACAGACTTATATTTTTTTCTTTGAAAACCCTGTGAAGAATTTTACTTACTTTGTCAGTTCACTCAATAACAATTTAGCATTAGGCAATGTGTTTTCTGAGAACAACATTGAAGCTAAAGTGACTGATTTCTTGCCATCATTTTGAGTAAAGTCTAGTGGACCTTATTTCAGGGATATAATCCCCATGTTACATAAATAAACAATGAGCTCTTTGCTTGCTTTTATAACACCCTTTAAAATGATACACCAGTGGAATATTGGAACATATGCTTTAAATTTAACACAAGGTTTCTTTTTAAGCCCATTTTAAATTGTATGATTGTTTAAAGAAAAATAGAAGTGGTAGAATTTTTGTACTATAGGTATTATGGTCATGGTATTGTCTGTGCAAATCAGTTGAGGAAAAAATAAATAGATGGCATTCAGAAGTTTTAAATATATATAAGTATTTGAATATATATCTCTATCCATTTATATGGATTTTCCACAACTGTTAGTGTTTGCATGACCAATAAATAAATCATGTATTGTTTGCTTATTTTACCAATTGATAGCCTATACTGTAGAAACCAAGCCAGATATAGATAAATATGTAGTTTTTAATAATTTGAAAAATTCATCAACATTGTTTTGAAGTTTCATAAGTTAATTAAACATTACCATTAAAAATTGATTAGTGATCCTATTTCTCCTTGAAAAATATTTTCTTCATTCTGTACAGTACATTAAAACTGTAATGAATGCTGCTGTTTTCTGTTTTATTAACTGCCCAATTTTATCTTGTTAAAGTAATCATTGCAACATCAATAGCTAGAATATAATAGTTTCTAAAGAAAATTAGTTATAAACAACTTTATATTAAATCCAAAGAAGTAAATAATAATGTGAGAGTGATCTTCATTTTTTCTTGGGCAGTATTTAATTAACAGGAGACCATCTCCTTCCATGAACCCACTGTAGTCTTTTGAAACTGAATTCCTATAACAAATACTTTATAAGATTTTTAAAATTATGGGGGAAAGAAAGTACATAAAATAAATCTTGATGAATAGCTTTGATAGTAGTCAACAAGAAACTCTAATTCACAAGGGGTACAATGATATGGCATTTCTTGGAATATTTAATTATATATGTCAACTTTAAAAATTAAAATAATTATTTTAGTGATTATTTTCTTTTAAATTGCTTCTGTAACATTTTTACAAAGCCCTAACACCTAATTTTGACTGATGACCAAATGCTCTGATTGATTATGATTAAATATATTTTAAGAGAACATGAGGTCAGTAGAGGTGTTTTGATTTCAGTTCAGTTGAAAAAGTATACTCATTTTTATTGGCTATAAATCATTCACAAACAAAACTTCCAGATAATTCTTTGGAATTTTTTGCTTTATGCTTCTTAGTGTCAAGGTGCTCATGCTCAGTTTCTTTTTTTTTTTTTTTTCAGTTTCTTAATACTGTACAACTCTTTGCAATCCCATGAGCTATAGCCCACTGGGCACCTCTGTCCATGGAGTTTTCCAGGAAAGAATACTGGAGTGCATAGCCATTGCCTCCTCCAGGAGATCTTCTTAACTCAGGAATTGAACTCACGCCTCTTATGTCTCTCATGTCTCCTGCATTGGCAGGCAGCTTCTTTACCACTATGCCACCTCAGAAGCTTCTTTGTCAAAATCACTGCCTAATGAATATTCTGATAAACTAGATGCTGTTTCAGAGTACTGAGTCACTCAGGAAATGACATAAATCTCCTCAGTAAGTTAAATGAGTTCAGAAATCATGAAAAACTTTTGAAATATAGTCCCAAGCATTTTTGAAAGTCTGTGGATATCTATTTCATTGATTGAGACCGGGTAATGTAAAGAAAAGGGTAATCAATTATTTTAGTTCTAGTTCTTTGGCCAAAAAAATATCTCTTCTTACTTGTTATTTATTAACTGATATTTTTATCATGGATGGTTCACAGTTGGCCAAACATATTGAGAATATTTTTTCTTATTGAGACAATGACCTCATTGGTAGTTTACAGCTATACAGTAATATACAGAGCTGTTTTGTATTTTTAAAAATCTGAAAATTATACTAATTCATAACACATGCTATATAGCTTTATGACCAATTCTGGAGGCTCTTACACATACCTCAATGTATGTGAAGAATACTATATTCAAATAGATTTTTTTTGTTGTGTTCTTTTAGAAATATCATTTGAATATCTCCTGAAATTTTTGTATACTTCAGGATGCAAATCTTTTTTCTAAAATTATACTAACCCACATATGCTCTTAAGTATGTATCATCTTGCCATGAATTGGAACATTTGTAAGTGATCATTTAAAACTCAATGAAAGAAATGATAAAGATTGTAAGGATAGAAACAGCAGCAAGTTTTCAAAGGAAAACTAGATGAAAAATAAGTTGGTAAATTTAAATAGTTTCACTTCTGAGAAAAATATCTAAGTATAATACACAGCATGATGAATCTCTGTAGAGAGAACCACCTCCTCTCTAGCGTGGGTACTTTGCTGAGTGACACTTCAGTGGAAGAGGGGAAAGCTCCTATTTATGTTTAACTTTGTTTAAAAAACAGCAAAGCTCTGTGACTAATATAGAAATGCTCTGAAAAGATCTAGTTCAATTTCATGAAAAAAAAAAAATAGAACAAAAAACTTAAAAAAAAACACATCAATGAATAGCATGTCCTAGTTGCACTTGTAAGAGGAACAAATGAATGGAAAGATTTTTTTGTAGTTTTATAATATAAGAGAAAGCCAATATGGGACCTTAGGTATTGACTGCTATGTAGTACATATTTTTAAAATTAAGGTCACTTAAATTCATGTTACTGATCCTTGCCTTTCTCCATGCTGTTTATTTTTAGACCCTTGCAATTCGGAATGGCATGGAAAAAGTACTGTATCAATGTTGCTAATTCTGACTTTCTTTGATCTTATTGCTTACAATCTGTGAAATTAGTCACAGAATTCCAGAATTGTTTTCACTTAATCTAATTCATAATTCTAACTTTTGAAGCACTCCAGTTTCATTAATCCAGGATTATTCTTTCCATCATTAGCTTTCATTTCAACCATTGCTCTCTTTCATCTATACTCTCTCCATCATGCTCAGTTTTAGTGTTTTCATTGATTTCATTTCTTCTGCCTTCAAACATGGAGAGATCTCTTAACATGAATGCACTGTTATGTATAATTCTCCCTCTTCTAAACATCGAACACATCTCTCCTTGTTTTAGAGACAAAGTTTTCCAGTTAGATGCTTCCATTATCTTATTCTTACAAATCTTATATTAATCCAACACCCAAAATGTGATAGCTTTTCTCAAGTTTACATGGAAATCCCTTTAAATTTTATTTTGTATTAGTCAGCTTAGGCCACCAAAACAAAAAACAAACAAACAAGCAAAACACAGACCAGGTGACTTAAATGAAGAAATTTATTTTCTTACAATTCTGGAGGCTTGGAAGTCCAAGACCAGAGTACTAGCACAGTGTGGTTCTGGTGAAGACTTTCTCCCTGCCTTGCTGATGGCTCTCTTCTTGTTTTGTTCTCACATGGCCAGAGGAGACAGACAGAAAGCTCTCTGGTGTTTCTTTCTATAAGACACTAATCCCACTATGAGGCCTCAACCTCATGACTCACTGGAACCTAATTATTTCCCAAAGACCTCATCTCCGAATACCATCATACTAGCTTCAACTTCAGTATAAATTGTTTTTGGTAGGGGGACACATTTCAGTCTATAGCAACTTTACTGAAGCATTTAACATTCACTGATTCATATCTCTTAAGTACAGGATCTGTGTTTAACTTCATGACACCTCACCAATGCATCTTCATTTGTTTTCTCTATCAAAAATTCAGTAGGGTCATAGGTTCATAACAGGCATCACATTTGCAGATTATGGGAAATTTGGAGGTGTAGTATGCTATTAGAAGGCTGTCTTGTAAGTTGGACAAAAGTAAGGATAAAAATAGAGTTCAGTGCAGCTAACAGCTAGAGTATGGTTGGAGGATTATGAGGCTTATCAGCACATGTCAGAAAGATGTTGGGATTTTAGTTGCAGGAAGTCTGAATATTAGTCAATAATGTGATGTGACTGCCAAAGTGCAAATGCAATTTTAAGCTACTTTACTCAGCACACAGCTTCCAAAATAAGGGAGATAAAACTTCACTCTATTCTGTATCAAACTACAAAGCACTGTTACATTAAATTTTGGGTGTCACATATTCAATAATACATATTAAGGTGAATCAAAATCATGCCTTATGAGTATCTTCTCTGGAAATACAACTGTTTCAGCCTAAATAGAAACCAACTTGAAAGCCAAAGCCTCAGATTCCTCAAAACCTGGAATATAATGCTACCCCAGATAAAAATAATCCCTGTTCTCCTGGAAAAACAGTGACTCATCTAAATATATAATCATCTAGGGATATAAGAAATAGTCAAACTTGTATTTGTCAAATTTAAATAACAGCTATCACTTTTTCAATATCACATTGCATCAAAAATATTTCAAACTTAATTTAAGCCATATCACTGTCAGTGTCTCAGTCATCACTAATGCTATTTGCATGCCATCTAACGAGTCATTACCATTTTCAAGTTATTCGAAATATTTTATATTTTGAAGTTAAAGTTTTCATTAGAAATTTTTATTTCAGGTCACAATTAACTGTACATTCATTCCTTTCTTTAGTCAGCAAATGCATTTTAGCCTGGCAATCAGGCACTGTTGTAGGTAAGAGGATTGATTCAGTGAGCAGAGTAACAAAATCCAGTCCTTGCACTCCTATAATTTGCATAACAAGAGAACAATTAGTTTCTCATTCATTGCTTAAGTGTATATTTTTCATTCCCACAGCACACACATTTCTCCATTGAATTTTTGAAGTGGTCTTTAAAATGTGTCATTACAAAGTTATAGAAGCAAATTTTACTTCATTCCTGGACTCATTATTAAACTGTGTTAAAGCAGTTTGCTATTCTTTTTAATGGTTGACCTCTGTAGGCATCCAAAACAGAAATTGATTCAAGCTCTCAAAGACTGATGTGTCTTCTTCAAACAGAACTTTTAACATTAAAGAATCCTAAAGAGGCCCAGCACAGTCTGACTCCTTTGTTCTGAGGGGCAGTCTTAGGGGAAAAAAAATTACCTCATGTTCAAACAAGCATGATACTTAATGAACCTTAAAAGGGGGGCATTTGGTACTCAAAGGTGCAAATATCTATTTAAAAATTAGATAATCCCTAAAAATATAATGTACAGCATGGCTACTGTAGTTAATAATACTATACTGTGTATTTGAAAGTTACTAGGAAAGTAGATCAGAAGAAAAAAAAATTGTTACTTTATGTGGTGATAACTACAATATATACATACATTGAGTCTTTATGCTGTATGCCTGACTTTGTTATATGTCGATTACACATCAATTAAAAGAAAGGGCTGTGGCAAGATGAAATTTTTGCTGCTCCAAAGAGCCAATGTTTGGATGGCAGATTGCAACTGTTTAAGTTTATCTGAATAATATTGTATTAACTATTCCTATTTTTTAATGATAGAGATAACTCATTAAGTATGCTATCTCTGCATATGGTACTAGCAAACCTTTAATTCCCTCTGAATTCTAACTTATTACATAATTTTTAACTTGGGAAGGAACTTGGAAATGATTCGATCATTGACAGTCAATGCCATGATCTGAGGGAGAGGGAGTTTGGGAAGGAGGTTCCTAATCTAACTGTCTTTGGTCTGTGAGATAGGGCACTGTTATGAGATTATACTTTTCATGCCGAACATGGGAAGGGGCCATCAGCTGAGATCTACAGTAATCTATTCAGAAATTTCAACAAAAAGACACTGGAGAGGAGCCCAAGTTCCCTTTGCTAATACACACCACCACCTGTGATGTGTCACAATGGTCATTCAAACTAACGTTGCTCTTGTAACAACCCAGAAGCTGCTCTTTCCTTCTGTTTCAGCTATCTAATATTTTGGTCAAAAATTTGTAGGAGGCAATGCAATGAGTGTAGAATAGTTGACCTCAGTCTGAATCCATTTCTCTAATTACTAGTCAGGTGGTCTTGCACAAGGATATAATCTTTCTAAACATTAATTTTATGAATAAAGTGGAGAAAATAGTTTCCATCTTGCTGGGTTGTTGCAGTTGTAAGCTTATCAGTTCAGTTCAGTTCAGTTCAGTTGCTCAGTCATGTCCAATTCTTTGTGACCCCACGGACAGCAGAATGCCAGGCCTCCCTGCCCATCACACTCTCCCTGAGTTTACTGAAACTCATGCTCATTGAGTCGATGATGCCATCCAACCATCTCATCCTTTGTTGTCCCCTTCTCCTCCTGCCCTCAATCTTTCCCAGCATCAGGGTCTTTTCAAATGAGTCAGCTCTTTGCATCAGGTCGCCAAAGTATTGGAATTTCAGCTTCAATATCACTCCCTCCAATGAATATTCAGGACTGATGTCCTTTAGGATGGACTGGTTGGATCTTGCAGTTCAAGATTATATATATAAGATAATATATGTATATATATATATATGTGTATGTGTGTGTGTGTATGTGTGCAATATGCATGTATATTTATGTATAATATACATGTACAATATATCAGATCAGTCGCTCAGTCATGTCCGACTCTTTGCAACCCCATGAATTGCAGCACGTCAGGCCTCCCTGTCCATCGCCAACTCTCGGAGTTCACTCAGACTCACGTCCATTGAGTCAGTGATGCCATCCAGCCATCTCATCCTCTGTCGTCCCCTTCTCCTCCTGCCCCCAATCCCTCCCAGCATCAGAGCCTTTCCAATGAGTCAGCTCTTCACATGAGGTGGACGAAGTACTGGAGTTTCGGTTTTACATTCATTCCTTCCAAAGAAATCCCAGGGCTGATCTCCTTCAGAATGGACTGGTTGGATCTCCTTGCAGTCCAAGGGACTCTCAAGAGTCTTCTCCAACACCACAGTTCAAAAGCATCAATTCTTCGGGGCTCAGCCTTCTTTACAGTCCAACTCTCACATCCATACATGACCACAGGAAAAACCATAGCCTTGACTAGACGAACCTTTGTTAGCAAAGTAATGTCTCTGCTTTTCAATATGCTCTCTAGGTTGGTCATAACCATCCTTTCAAGGAGTAAGAGTCTTTTAACTTCATGGCTGCAGTCACCATCTGTAGTGATTTTGGAGCCCAGAAAAATAAAGTCTGACACTGTTTTCACTTTTTCCCCATCTATTTCCCTTGAAGTGGTGGGACTGGATGCCATGATCTTGGTTTTCTGAATGTTGAGCTTTAAGCCAACTTTTTCACTCTCCACTTTCACTTTCATCAAGAGGCTTTTGAGTTCCTCTTCACTTTCTGCCATAAGGGTGGTGTCATCTGCATATCTGAGGTTATTGATATTTCTCCCGGCAATCTTGATTCCAGCTTGTGCTTCTTCCAGTCCAGTGTTTCTCATCATGTACTCTGCATATAAGTTAAATAAACAGGGTGACAATATACAGCCTTGACAAACTCCTTTTCCTATTTGGAACCAATCTGTTGTTCCATGTCCAGTTCTAACTGTTGCTTCCTGACCTGCATACAAATTTCTCAAGAAGCAGATCAGGTGGTCTGGTATTCCCATCTCTTTCAGAACTTTCCACAGTTTATTGTGATCCACACAGTCAAAGGCTTTGGTATAGTCAATAAAGCAGAAATAGATGTTTTTCTGGAACTCTCTTGCTTTTTCCATGATGCAGCAGATGTTGGCAATTTGATCTCTGGTTCCTCTGCCTTTTCTAAAACCAGCTTGAACATCAGGAAGTTCACGGTTCACACATATATATATATGTACATATATGATTATACATGTATAAACAGTACACTTGCATATACATAGAGAGAGGGTCTAAGTGTCATAGAGTCATAAGACATGGCTTCGAAGTAGTCAAGACATTAAGAAAAGCAGAAAATTGTGGTATTTCATGGTTGCAACATCTTCAGATGCTTGGCAAATTCTACTTTCAAATCCTACTGCTCTAGAGTGTCGATGCAGAGATTTCTTCACTTGAAAATGTGACCTGACCAAATTGTGCTATCATAAAGGATTATCACATGGACCTGAAATATCAGTTGGTTTGCTGAGAACTAAAGAAGCACTATGTTCCTGTTGGAACGAAAGGGGATAGGTGAAGATGACTATTATGGCTCAAGTATCTCTGCAGGAAATAGAGTGTGTTTTTCTTGATTTTCCATGATGCAGTTCCCTTATTCTCTATTTAATGTAAACTCTCCCAGTAGAATTCTAAACCTAAAGATAAAATACGTATACTGGATACCCTAGGTATGATTACTATGAAGAAAATGATTTCAAACATATATCACCCATTGGAATTGTTGATGAGGGAGTAGAAATGGTAAAATGAGGAGTTACAAGTATGTAATAGTAATATCCCCCCAAATAATTAATGCATGCTGGGTAGAGGATTGACTTGTGATGAGAAAAAAACAAGCAGAAAGAAAAGGACAGAGACTCTGGTGCTGTTAGAAATAACGTGTGCAATATTTTTGCAACAATATATGTACTCTAGAACATTTGCTAAGAAACTTTGAGAGCAAGTTCATGAGTATGTGTATACAAGATATAAAATAAATATTGCAGCAACCTTGTGGTTAAGAAACATGATGGAATATTCAGTCATTGATATAGCAAGTATTTTTTGAGCTTGTGTCATGTTCTAGTCATTGTAGGCACTGGAGACAAAGAGATGAAAAAACCCTTGATTTGAGAGAGCACACAGTGAATAACTGCAATATTATGGCATATGGCTTCAATGTTAGCATTTAAGGTATAATTTAAAAATATATATATTCTCACCTTTCAATTGTTATTGTTAACTAGCAAACTTTTGTAAGATCTAGTGCTATGCGTTCCAGCTTTAACATTTTTTTTTTCTCAAAAATTATAATCTAGTGACCTGTTTTGGTGCTTCCTGCTTTCACACTGGGGGAGGGATGAGTAGCCAAGATATAAAGAAGGTTATAGTACATAATTAGTATCCCTTATACCTATGAGCTTATGTTGTATACTTTATATTTCTTGGTTTTAATTATTTTTTACCCTATAGATAAACTATTAGACTCTAATAAGAATACTTTAGTATTGGATGAGATGAATCAGAAAATTGACTATAAGAACAACAACAACCACAAATAAGAACAAGCAGCACATTTCTAGTACACCTTTAATATACTAGGATCTTTCCTCCACTTGGAATAGACCATTTACCTACACTAATTTTTTTTTTTTAAACATGTCTGTGAGGCTGTCAAATAACATTGCAGTGAGAAATGTCAGCTTCAATAATTAGGACAGTGTTGTTGTAGATACAGGAAGTTGAATATCACTCAATAAATATGGGGAAGCAGAATTTGTATCAATTACCACCCAAGGGGCCTTCCACAATCTATTGTGCTTTTGCTGGAGGAGCATTTGTACCCTAGAGTGTGCTGTCAGCACCCTGCTATTTCATAAGGAAAACTGGCCTGTGCACAGCCATGTGAGACGTTCATCTGTAGGAATGTGAGTTTAGAGGATGCTGCAAAATTCAGAGCTGACTCACTTACCTTAGTACAGATGTTCACCTCTACTTCGGTTAAAGTCATCTCTAGCAACAGATGAAAGAAATAATTACAACACACCCCATATTTATTTTATAGGGAGAGGATTAACATACACATTCACCTTCCCCTTTGAAATTTTCTTTTACACAGATAGATCCCCGCAGGCACTTAGGAGATAGAAACTGTATCTACAAATAAAAAGGGAATGAGGAAATTAAGGTTGTTATCAGAAAAGTGCAATCCCAAACTCCTCTCTAAGTAAATGCTATTGAAAATTCAATGAGGAAAATCTAGATAGCATCATCAATTCTGTCTGTTTCTGTTGGGAGCCCTAGTTTGGTCTTTCCACATTGAGTCATTAAGGATACTGACTATTAAAAAGGCACAGCACAGGGGAGTCATTTGGCTCAGACACACTCATCTTGGCCCTTGTCTTTGCTGTTCGCCCCCAGCATTTAACATGAACACCCAGGCTGCTTCTGTGGAAACAGGATCTCTGATGACATTTTCACTTGTGACTGTGCTGCTTCTCATTTGAAGTTGTAACCAGTTATGTCAGCAGTCACTCTCCCTGATAGAAGAAAACTCTCCTGTAGTTGAGTCTCCTCATCTTTCCAGGCACCTTTCAGTGCAGGCTGCTTTGGGAGACCTGCAGTTGGATGTGTCCCAATATATCTTTACCTCATTTGTGATACCATTTGCCATAGCCATGAGCAAATGGTACATATTTCTAGTGCACTGAAAAGCAGAAAAGAGGCAGAGGGAGAGAGGAATAAATTAATACTCAAACCTCAATTCTTCATTATAGTCAAGCATTGATTAATAACCTATTGGACTCAAGGCTTTGCAAAGAAATTTAACAGCTCATTGCACTATGTTCCATAGCTTTACTGATAACCAAGAAATGGGGCAGAATGGAAGACATTTCACCCAGAAAATATAGGGAAAAATAAATTAAATGATAAAATTCAACATTTTTCTTTCTTACAAGCCAAGGGTTAAGTATATCTGATAAAAATTCACATTCAACCAGCTGTCCTTAGTAATGAGAAAAGATAAATACACAATGGGAAAACCTGTCCAGTGCCATATGACAGATGGATGGATAGATAGCTTGGAGAAGCAGAGCTGTTTGTTGTTAAGTAGACAATTTTAAGCTCTTCACATAGTTTTAATCATTTTAAAAAGTCCACATGATCACCTGTCTTGAGTGTTTATTTTCCTTGTGAAGGTCCTGGCAGTGCCGAGTAGATATTTTCTAGGAAAGTATTTTCTGTGTATACATACCTGTGGTCCCCTGTTTTATATTTTAAAATTATGCCACCTATGGAAATTAAACATTAAGAAGACAATCATCTTTAACCAAATATATATGACTTAAATTACCAAGACAAAACAATATTTTTCCAGAATAGAAACTGAAATTTTAATTTAAGTAATAGTATATCAGATAAAAATATTTCAGACAAATATCCTTTATTGTGAAACTACTATGTCCCACAACCTTAGCTATTCTACATAAATTATCTCACGTTTTCAAAAGAGTCCTACCTGGCAGAGCATAGCAATAATGATTAGATGAGTAAATTAACATTTCAAAGGTTGAACTTGTTTAGTCACTCAGTCTTGTCCTACTCTTTAGGACCCCCATGGACTGCACCTCTCCAGGCTCCTCAATCCATGGGATTTTCCAGGCAAGGTTACTGGAGTGGGTTGCCATTTCTTGCCCCAGGGGATCTTCCTGACCCAGGGATGGAGCCCGTGTGTCCGCATCTCCTACACTGCAGGGGGATTCTTTAGCAGTGAACCACTGGGGAAGCCCAAAGTTTGAATAAAGTCCGACATAACTCTCACAGTTATCAAGTTACAAAACTTGGATTTGAATCTTCTTTCAAATTTTACTCCACTGCTGTATGATGACACAGACACAGGAAAGATAACCACTGATTTCCGAGGGAATTCTGTGGATTAAACTGCAGGATACCCAAATCTGAATATTGTTAAATATAGTTGATTGTGTCATCATATATATCACCTAATTTAATATTTACAGGAATCCATTTGATATGATAATTTAATTTATCAAGATTAGCCGACATTTTCATTTAAAAATAAATAGAATTGGTATAGAAATTAGACCTACTAAGATCCAAAGACATGTCTTCTAACTACTGGATTTTTCTATTAAATATAAATTGTTAGAAGTTGCTTGAATAGTTCTTGAAGCGTGTTTTTCTTTCTTTCACATAAAACCCAGTTTATTCAGAACTCATGCCAGGCAAAATCGTGAAATGTAGAAGTTCCTATTTCAGGGTTTTCTCTCTCCTGCCAGTATCCCTTTCCCTTTATCTTGTTTCTCTACTCATTTTTTCCAAAGCTCTATTCTATTTCTTGTTTCATTCCACTAGTCCACTAAGATGATAGTTGATAAAAGATTAAGGCTCTGCATCTCCCAGGGTATTTATATTTTCATGGGGGTCTCTTACTGATCAAAAAAGCCTCCAAGATGCAGAGGAATAAATTCTAAAGGTAACAGGCGGGAGAGATATGGGGAGAGATATTTTTAGATAGGAGCATCTGGCTTGCCCCTCTAATCACATCCCATAAGCTGCCTACTCCATTTATTTGTAAGACCTTGGCTTTGCTGTTTACAGTGAGAAGGTTTTCTGTAATTGCACATGCTTTTTCAAAGGTTTGAATCCTGTCTCAGAGATGGTGTGATATTGGTACCTCAGTGTTTATTTTCTCTCCTAGTTCCGCAGTTTTGATGACTGAAACAAATTCTAAAAGCCTTTTTAATGATGATGTAAGGCCTTGAACAAAATGAAAATCTGTTGTTTTAGCATATTTGGAAGAGAATAATTCAGCTGTCACAGGATGAAAGACTTGTCTGGAAATGCCATCTTTCCTTCAATGTGTTATGATGCACACCTAAAAGGGAAATACCATTTTGTACAAATGTTAGAGTCCTCTAAGATACAAAGAAAAGAATGTATAATAAAACACCCAGCAAGCTTTTGTCACCTCACCTGCAGAATTCTCTCTTTAAAGCATATTTAGTCAAGCTAGTACACCTACTTGTTTTATCAACTGAAAGAACTGAAAAGATTAAGAAAAAGTGTTTCTTTCTTTTAAGCACTGATTTAGCATATATATTAGATTAAATTTGGTGCACTCACATGGTAATTTTATACGCAAAAATAGGCACCCTACTGGGTAGTTTCAAACCTAAAATGCTGAATAATTTTCAAAAAGGTTTAGTAATTAAGTGTGATGATAATGCATTAAAAATAGAAGAAAATTAAAGGAGGATTTCAAACACATTCTTGAAGTGAGGGAAGTTGGGGAAACAAGTTGAAAACCTTGGCCTTCATTTGGTCAGTTAATTAATATCCTGGAATTTAACTGAGTATATCTTGACCAAATGTTAACATTTGCCAGTCATTTTAATATTTGTGTAAAAATATTGGGTATTTACCCATTTCTTGCTTTACATTATTCACTTTTCCAAAGATTGTAAGGATGATTTTGTATTATGGAGCTTGCAATTAAAAATAAGCTGCTGCTGCTGCTGCTACTAAGTCGCTTCAGTCGTGTCCGACTCTGTGTGACCCCATAGAAGGCAGCCCACCAGGCTCCCCCATCCCCGGGATTCTCCAGGCAAGAACACTGGAGTGGGTTGTCATTTCCTTCTCCAATGCATAAAAGTGAAAAGTGAAAGTGAAGTTGCTCAGTTTTGTCTGACTCTTAGTAACCCCATGGACCACAGCCTACCAGGCTCCTCCATCAGATTTTTCCAGGCAAGAGTACTAGAGTGGGGTGCCATTGCCTTCTTCCGAAATATAAGCTATTTAGCACCATAATTTATTTTTCTGCATCACTATATATACTCAAGAATGAAACAGAGGCATATAAACAAGGATTCTAAATATTCATACAAATTCTGCATTTCAACCTCCTTCCAAAAGCAGGCATGAATAATCTGAGGAGTAAAAGGGCAAGATGCCATTATGATAACTCATGTAACAACTGATTTTCTTTTTCAGAAGTCCTTAACTGTTATTTAGATTTCCTGGTCAAACATTCATCAACAACAGTTCATTACATTTCTACTTTAGTTTAAAAGTGAACTGATAAACATGTTCTCCTCCAAAAAGTATTTCTCCAGAATCCCGTTTATGTCAGTGTCATCACTGTTCTCTGAATCATACAACTTCGACTTTGAAAAGTATGTTTGAAAGTCCTTTAGCCTCCAGAGTCCAACATTTGTTAACTGCTGTTGTTATTGTCAATTCTACTTCTGTAGTATCTGTCACACTGCTTTTCCCCATTTAAAAAATTCCTTACTATATTTTACTTCCCTCTAGTTTAGAGGCCTTCCAGGTGGCTCAGTGGTAATGAATCCACCAGCCAATGCAGGAGACACAGGAGACATGGGTTCTATTCCTGGATCGGGAAGATTCCCTTGGAGAAGGAAATGGCAACCTACTCTAGTATTCTTGCCTGGGAAGAACACTGGAGTGGGTTTAGATCATTCTAGTAACTCCTGGACTTTTCTCTTCACCCAATGTTTCATGTTCAGTCCTCCAACTATTGAAGACAGATTTACCTTGCTAAAGAGTACCTTTAATTATGTCAGCCTTCTTGTAGAGCAGAAACCAACACAACATTGTAAAACAATTTTCCTCCAATTAAATATTTGAAAAAAAATTAATTGCATCAATATTTTGTTCTTTAAACTATTTAAGGATTTATGTTCATATTTCCTATGACAATTATATTCTGCCTTGTACTCCACTAATCTGCATGCTTGTCATAACATTCATACTTGGGAATACTTTTTGGAGGAGAACATGTTTATCAGTTCACTTTTAAACTAAAGTTTATTTTTTTTTACAGTGAAGTTTATACTAGCAACTATTGCCTCTGACTTTTGGTTTCTTTATCTGTAAAGTGGCTATTTTGACAGATAAGTAAGGTAATACTTTGTGAAAGTACTTTAGAATAGGTCCTTACTTTACCTCTAAGACATCAGAGATTGATGTAAACAAAATGAAAATTGAGATAAGTTGTTTGACCTTGAATATTCTGGCCTTTGTACACTTCCCTGCTGCCATGCCTATCAGCTAACTTCCAAAGAGATGGTTCACAGCAAGGCAAGCTTGTAAATGAGTACAGTTGAACTGTTGTTGCTGTTGTTGTTTAGTTGCTAAGTCGTGTCCGACTGTTTCACTATTTCATGGGCTCTAGCCAGCAAGTCTCCTCTGTCCATGGGATTTCCCAGGCAAGAATACTGCAGTGAGTTGCTGTTTCCTTCTCCAGGGCATCTTCCCAACCTAGGATCAAACCCTGTCTGCTGCATTGGCAGGAAGATTCTTTACCAATGAGCCACCAGGGAAGCTCACAGTTGAATTATATGCCCTAAAATCAACTTAGTCAATATTACTTGATTAACATTGCATGTCCTTATGCTAAAATGTGACATCTTAACTAATTTTTCTTTAAAAATTAAGGAAGCTATTTGTAATAAGGATGAAAAATGCATGGCAAAAATATAGCACATTTTTTTCAACATATTTTGTGCAAGGCATATAGTGGCTTCATTTTTCAGAAAAGTGCACATTTTTGGAGC
This sequence comes from Bos indicus x Bos taurus, assembly GCF_003369695.1. Taxonomy (NCBI): domain Eukaryota; kingdom Metazoa; phylum Chordata; class Mammalia; order Artiodactyla; family Bovidae; genus Bos; species Bos indicus x Bos taurus. The sequence goes on along the minus strand of NC_040087.1, from coordinate 39,935,786 downwards.
TTTTCTTGGAAGATTCATATTAACTACATATTATCCCTTTTGAGCTACTAAAATTCCATTCGGAATTATTTCTAAAAAATAGAATTTGTGGTAAAGTAGAAATAGAAGAGATATTTTGCCATAAAATCCATAAAGACTTTATAGTTTTGAGAAGGCCAGTGATTCCTTGATTGCCCAGCTTTCACTAGATTTTATAATTTAGGATTACATATTTAAGGCCTTTTTATGTTTTCTTTTTGATCATTATTACTGTTAAATACTCAGTACCATAGTGTGCACTCTTTTCACAGGTTTCCTGACTTTGCCAAATATTCTTAAGGCAGCAAATTAGAAGTATGCTGCTGTTGCTAAGTCACTTCAGCCCTGTCCAACTCTGTGCGACCCCATAGATGGCAGCCCACCAGGCTCCCCCATCCCTGGGATTCTCCAGTGGAGAATCTGGAGTGGGTTGCCATTTCCTTCAATGCATAAAGTGAAGTCTCTCAGTCATGTCGACTCTTAGCGATCCCATGGACTGCAACCTACCGGGATCCTCCATCCATGGGATTTTCCAGGCAAGAGTATTGGAGTGGGGTGCCATTGCCTTCTCAGAAATTAAAAGTATACTGTGTCAAAAATATAATGATATAATATTCTTTATATTTTCATATGTAAATATATTAAACTCATGATATCATATCATTGAATATATTATGCACTGTAATGTTCACTCATGCTCCTAATTACTGATCTAATTATACAAATGTTTCAGGAGCATCTAATTTGTACTCAGATGCTCACCACTCTAATCATTTAATAATCTTTACTTAACATTTTATATCTTTATGGTAATATGTGATCCCTAAATTTTCCATGTGTTTTAAAATTAAGGAGATAGTTGCATTACAGGAAGATTTATAGAGGAATATAGAATACACATTGATATGTATTTGGTGTAAGAAATATAGTGGCTCAGTTGTTGAAAAATATTGTGGTTTTGAGCAGTTCTTGAATTATTTATAATAAGTACTATTTTAAACATGCTTAATAATTTTCAAAGTGATTTAATAGTCATTATTTTATTAGCTTCTCACAATTGCCCTAAGATGTAGACACAGAATCATTATTATTATCTAATCTGCCTGTGAGAAGAATAAATCACTGAGTTTTCAAAAGACAAACCCAGGGTCCTGCAGTTTCTGTTCAGGAAAACAAAGACTCACATCCAATTCATTAGTCTCTGGGATTCACATTTTTACATCATCTGAAGCAGATTTTCTGGCCCACATAGTGCCATTCAGATAAAGAGTCTCCTTTTCTTCCTTCCCCTACCCACACACAGTAATTGATTAAAGTCTCCACATATCTTATATTAGTAGTTAGAAAATGTATATATATATATATACCAAGAGTCACTTTTCTTTTAATACAAAGCTTAGTGATAGATATGGATAAGTACACAGGTCCTTTGAGTATAGAGATCTATATCAATCTCTAGGAGTCTCCAGAGATAGTTATGACGTGACAAGCCTATAGTCAATTTCAAAAAAAGTTTTCAAAACCTTAGAGTAATGGTATTTGAATCTAATGGAGGTAATTTTCATATAATTTCAAAATTTCTAAGTTAAGTAAACTGAAATTTTCATGGAACAAGAATTGTCACTAGGGAAATTACTGGCAGTGATGGAACAGAGAAATGTCAGTTCTTTATGATTTCTACAATCCTTTATTATATATCTAGACAGTTTAGGTTAGAACACCCGAATAATCTTCATTAATTTTCTTCTATTGATCCATTTCAAATAACAACTGTGCCTATGACCAATAGAGACCCTGCAATAAATCCCATGAGGGCCCAGTGGGGAATGGGGAATAGGTAAAGGATGGAGTTGACTAGAAAAGGAGCAAAAACATGCCATTATGCAGTACAAACCATTTGAAATGTAAAGGTAACAATCTGACTTATGAGTTATTCAGTTTTCAAATTCATTTAAAGGAGTATTGTCAGTACCAGTTCTAATATGAATCAGTACTATTTTAGTGTATTGTTTAATGTAAAAGAGGTGTGCTTCTCGAATTAAGCTAACAGGTAGGAAAAATTCAGACCCCTTAGAGGTTTTTTTTTTTTTTCCTTCTGTTTGTAAATTTGATATAATAAAGGAAACAATATATCAGTGCCAAGCACGGAAGGCTATGAAGTTACTAGCACTTCTCTGTTCTTCAAAGTTTGCTCTCCAGCATAGTTAATCCATTACCTCAGAGGCCAGCTTCTCTAGGGTTCTCTATTTTGTTCCATTGGTCTATTATGCCAATCTCACAGGTTTTGAACATGACACTATGCACTATACATTCCATGGAATTCTCTAGGTCAGAATACTGGAGTGGGTAGCCTCTCCCTTCTCCAACGGATCATCCTAACCCAGGGATGGAACCCAGGTCTCCTGCATTGCAGGCAGATTCTTTAACATCTGAGCTATCAGGGAAGCCCTTGAAAGTGGCTCAGTCGTGTCTGACTTTGCCATCCCATGATCTAGACAGTGCGTGAAATTCTCCAGGCCAGAATACTGGAGTAGGTAGCCTTTTCCTTCTCCAGGGGATCGTTCCATACCTTTATAATAAATCTTAAAATCAGATATTCTAGCCTTCAAACTTTGTTCTTTTTTTCCAAAATTGTTTGCCCTATTCTATATCCTTTGCATTTTCATGTGAATTCTAGTATCGTCTTGTCAATTTCTTTAAAGAATGCTGAAGGAATTTGTTAAGGATTGCATTATATATACAGATCAATTTGAAAAAAATTGACATATTTGTAATATTGAGTCATTCAAACAATAAATATATTTCTCCATTTACTTGGATGTTCTTTACTTTTCTCAGTAATGCTTTTTATTTTTCAATGTACAGTTTTTACATATATTTTGTCAGCTTTTTCCATAAATATTTTTAAATGTTCTTTTAGATAATAATGGGTTTTCCCTGGTGGCTCAGAGGTAAAGAATCTGCCTTCAGTACAGGAGACTCGGGTTCACTCCTTGGTCAGGAACATCCCCTGGAGGAGCAAATGGCAACCCACTCTAGTATTTCTGCATAGCAAATTCCATGGACAGAGGACCTGATGGGCTACAGTTCATGGGGTCACAAAGTGTTGGACCCTACTGAGTGACCAACACTACTTTTCACTTAGATAACAATGCTTTTTAAAAATGTCATTGTCAATTGCTGGTTACCAGTATGTGTGTGCAGGCATACTAAGTCATTTCAGTCATGTCCAACTCTTTGACATGTAGATCACCAGGCTCCTCTGTCCATGAGATTCTCTAGGCAGGAATACTGGAGTGGGTAGCCATTTCCTGCTTCAGGGGATCTTCCTGATGCAGGGATAGAACCCATGAACCCATGTCTCATTGGCAGGTGGGTTCTATACCAGTAGTACCACCTGGGAAGCACGGTTACCAGTATATAGAAATACAGCTGAACTTTGTGCATCTTGTATCCAACTACCTTGTCAAACTCTCATGTCAGTTCTAGTAGCTTTTTGGATTATTCTATTAAATTTTCTTCCTAGACAATTATGTCATTTATGAATATGCAGAGCATTACATCTCCAAACCTTCTTCAAACTGAATGCTTTAAATTGCTTTTTCTTGCCTTGTTGCCCTGGAAGGACTCTCCACTATATTAAATAAAAATGGTAACACTGGACATTCTTACATTTTTCTGAACTTAAGAGGAAATATTTAGCCTTTTCATCAGTAAGTATGTCAGGTTTTGTTTTAATCAGTAATGCATGTTGGACTTTATGTTTGTATGTATGTGGGTGGGTCAGTTTGGTTAAAATAATGAATTAAAATGATTGATTGTTGTACTTAACCTTAGGAGAAAAGTCAAGAACTCATTAAACTGTTCAGTTCCGTTCAGTCACTCAGTTGTTTCTGACTCTTTGGGACCCCATGAACAGCAGCCCACCAGGCCTCCCTGATCATCACTAACTCCTGGAGTCTACCCAAATCCATGTCCATTGAGTCAGTGATGCCATCCAACCCTCTCATCCTCTGTTGTCCTCTTCTCCTCCTGCCCTCAATCTTTCCCAGCATCAGGGTCTTTGCAAATGAGTCAGCTCTTAGCATCAGGTGGCCAAAGTATTGGAGTTTCAGCTTCAGCATCAGTCCTTCCAATGAATATTCAGGACTGATTTCCTTTAGGATGGACTGGTTGGATCTCCTTGCAGTCCAAGGGACTCTCAAGAGTCTTCTCTAACACCACAGTTCAAAAGCATCAATTCTTCAATGTTTAGCTTTCTTTATGGTCCAACTGTCACATCTATACATGACTACTGGAAAAACCATAACCTTGACTAGATGGATCTTTGTTGGCAAAGTAATGTCTCTGCTTTTCAATATGCTGTCTAGGTTGATCATAACTTTCCTTCTAAGAAGTAAGTTTTAATTTCATCGCTGAAGTCACCATCTGTAGTGATTTTGGAGCCCAGAAAAATAAAGTCTGCCACTGTTTTCACTGTTTCACCATCTATTTGCCATGAAGTGATGGGACCAGATGCCATGATCTTAGTTTTCTGAGTGCTGAGCTTTAAGTCAACTTTTTCACTCTCCTCTTTCACTTTCATCAAGAGGCTCTTTAGTTCTTCTTCACTTTCTGCCATAAGGGTGGTGTCATCTGCATATCTGAGGTTATTGATATTTCTCCCGGCAATTTGATTCCACTTGTGCTTCCTCCAGCCCAGCGTTTCTCATCATGTACTCTGCATAGAAGTTAAATAAGCAGGGTGACAATATAGAGTCTTGACGTACTCCTTTTCCTATTTGGAACCAGTCTGTTGTTCCATGTCCAGTTCTAACTATTGCTTCCTTACTTGCATACAGGTTTCTCAAGAGGTAGGTCAGATGGTCTGGTATTCCCATCTCCTTCAAAATTTTCCAGTTTATTGTGATCCACACAGTCAAAGGCTTTGGCATAGTCAATAAAGCAGAAATAGATGTTTTTCTGCTCTTGCTTTTTTGATGATCCAGCAGATGTTGGCAATTTGATCTCTGCTTCCTCTGCCTTTTCTAAAACCAGCTTGAACATCTGGAAGTTCACAGGATAATCTGTATTTCATTTTTGTATTAAGTAGGGTTCTCAGAAAAACAAAACAAAACAAAACAAAACAAAACAGAACCAATAGGATTCTATATATTGTGTGATTTATTGTAAGAAATTGGCTTTTATACAATCATGCATGCTGGCAAGTCCCAAGATCTACAGAACAAATCAGTTACTTGGAGATCCAGGAGACCACTCTTAGTTTCAGTCCAAAGTTAGGTGAATGGAAAATTAGGAAACACTGATAATGTTGAGTCCAAAAGCAGGGAAAAGCCCATGTTTCAGATCAAAGAGCATCAGGCAACAAGAATCCTCTAATTCTCTCTTAAACTAAGGGAAAGGTCAGCTCTTTTGCTTTATTTACGCTTTCAACTGATTGAATGAGGCTCAGTCATATTGGGAAGTACAATCTGCTTTACTCAGTCTACTGGCTTAAATGTTAATCTAATCTAAAATCATCCTCACAGCCAGAATAATGTTTGACCAAATAACTGAGCACCCATGTGACACAGTGAAGTTAACACATAAAACTATCACAGTCATGATCTATTACCCTTTTAATACAATAATGGATTCCAATAGCTGTAATTTTGTTTGGGACTTTTGCATCTACACTCATTGGGAATCTTGGATTTTAGCTGTTCTTATTTTTTAACTTTTTAAAAAATATTTTATTTATTTATTTTTGGTTGTGCTGGGTCTTCATTGCCGCACAGGCTTTTCTCTAGTTGTGGCAAGCAGGAGTTACTCTAGAGTTGTGCACAGGCTTCTCATTGTGGCTTCTTGTTGTGCAGCAAGAGCTCTAGGGCAAGCAGGCTTCAATAGTTGTGGCACATGGCTTCAATATTTGCAGCTCCTGGGTTCTAGAGCACAGCCTTAATAGTTGTGGCACATGGGCTTAGTTGCTCCATGGCATGTGAGATATTCTTGGACCAGGGATCAAACCTGAGTCTCCTGCATTAACAGGTGGTTTCTTTACCACTGAGCCAGCAGGGAAGTAGTAATTGTTTTTTTTTTTTTTGTATAAGACCAATTTTTGCCTCACAGTTTAAGTTAAGAATATTTATTCTTTTTCAATTTGCAGTAAGAGTTTTCATAGAATTCACATTATTTACTCTTTAAAATTTTAACAAAACTAAATTTGAAATTATTGGCATAATATTTTTTCATAATATTTCCTTATTATCTCTTAGACAGCAGTAGAAATGGCACCCCACTCCAGTACTCCTGCCGGGAAAATCCCATGGATGGAGGAGCCTGGTAGGCTGCAGTCCATGGGGTCGCTAAGAGTTAGACACGACTGAGCGACTTCACTTTCACTTTTCACTTTCCTGCATTGGAGAAGGCAATGGCAACCCACTCCAGTGTTCTTGCCTGGAGAATCCCAGGGACGGGGGAGCCTGGTGGGCTGCCGTCTATGGGTTCGCACAGAGTTGGACACGACTGAAGTGACTTAGTAGCAGCAGCAGAATCTGCAGAGATATGATTTCTCATTTCTGATATTGGTAAATTATTTCTTCTCACTTTTGTTTTTCTTCATCAATCTGGCAAAGAGTTTCTCAATTTTATTCATCAAAGTGAACCAAATCTTGATTGCCTTGATTTTGTTTATGGTTTCTCTGATTTCTGTTTAAATTATTTACTTTAGATCTATGTAATTTCTTCTTTTAAATGAATTTTTAGGTTTACTTTTTTTCTAGCTTGTTTAAGAGGTAACTATAGTCCTTGGTTTGAGACTTTATTACTTTCTTTTTTTTTATCTTTTATGCAATACTTTATTTTTTTTTGTATTTTTTTAAATTTTATTTTATTTTTTAACTTTACAATATTGTATTGGTTTTGCCATATATCAAAATGAATCTGCTACAGGTTCTAATGCAGAGACTCACTATTATAAATGTCTCTAAAAGTTCCACTTTTGAGGCATTCCATAACATTTGATATATTTTTGAATTTTAATTAAAATAAAAACAATTTCTAATTTTATATTTGATTCTTCCTTTACCAAAGTGTTATATTGAAATATGGTATATAGTTTATAAATATTTGGAGATTTTCTAGAGGTGTATCTGGTATTAATTTCTAGTTTAATTTCATTATGTTTAGAGATTGTACTTTATATGAGTTGAATTCTCTTAAATTTGAGACTTCTGCCTCAGAATATTATACTTTTTTGTATGTTCCAGATGCATTTGGAAAAATGTATATTCTGCTATTGTTAGGTAACATTTTCCTTTATGTTTATTAGATTGTTAGTTGATTATGTTGGTAAAGTCTTCTATAGCAGTATTGATTTTGTTTACTTGCAGTTACATTTGTTTTCATTTTACTTTTTTTGAAACAGTCAGTTGGTATACAAATGTTTAGGATTATTTTGTTTTCTTAATTAATGCATCATTATGAGGTGGTCCTCCTTATTCCTGGAAATATTTTTGTTCTGAAATCTACTTTTCTTTTGTAAGCATACCCAATCAAGGTTTCTTCTGAAATGTTCTAGACATTTAATTTTCTCTTTTAAGCAACATGTGTCTTTATATTTAAAGTACATATCCTGTAGGCAGCATGTTAATTAAGCATTGCTTTTTTTAATATCAAATATCATTTCTACCCTCATCAGTGTTATCTATATTTCAAGTAAAATAGTTTATTTAGTTCATATAATCTCACAAAAAAATAATACTCTGCAGAAAAGTTGGTACTATTTTTTCATACATTTTTTAACGTGAAATTACTTCAGGGAAATTTCATGTCAGTTGACAGAATGACCAGATAGTTAACACCGAAACCAGATTGATTATATTCTTTGCAGCCAAAAATGGAGAAGCTCTATACAGTCAGCAAAAACAAGACCAGGAGCTGACTGTAGCTCGGATCATGAACTCCTTTTTGCCAAATTCAAACCTAAATTGAAGAAACTGGGAAAACCACTAGACCATTCAGGTATGACCTAAATCAAATCCCTTATGATTATACAGTGGAAGTGAGATATAGATTTAAAGGACTAGATCTGATAGACAGAGTGCCTGATGAACTATGGATGGAGGTTTGTGACATTGTACAGGAGACAGGGATCAAGACCATCCCCATGGTAAAGAAATGCAAAAAAGCAAAATGGCTGTCTGAGGAGGCTTTACAAACAGCTGTGAAAAGAAGAGAAGCAAAAAGCAAAGGAGAAAAGGAAAGGTATAAGCATCTGAATGCAGAGTTCCAAAGAATAGCAAGAATAGATAAGAAAGCCTTCCTCAGGGGTCAATGCAACGAAATAGAGGAAAACAACAAAATAGGAAAGACTAGAGCTCTCTTCAAGAAAAATAGAGATACCAAGGGAACATTTCATGCAAAGATGGGGTCGATAAAGGACAGAAATGGTATGGACCTAACAGAAGCAGAAGATATTAAGAAGAGGTGGCAAGAATACACAGAAGAACTGTACAAAAAAGAGCTTCACGACCCAGATAATCATGATGGTGTGATCACTGACCTAAAGCCAGACATCCTGGAATGTGAAGTCAAGTGGGCCTTAGAAAGCATCACTACGGACAAAGCTAGTAGAGGTGATGGAATTTCAGTTGAGCTATTTTGAATCCTGAAAGATGATGCTGTGAAAGTGCTGCCCTCAATATGCCAGCAAATTTGGAAAACTCAGCAGTGGCCACAGGACTGGAAAAGGTCAGTTTTCATTCCAATCCCAAAGAAAGGCAATGCCAAAGAATGCTCAAACTACCGCACAATTGCACTCATCTCACACGCTAGTAAAGTAATGCTCAAAATCCTCCAAGCTTGGCTTCAGCAATACGTGAACCGTGAACTTCCAGCAGTTCAAGCTGGTTTTAGAAAAGGCAGAGGAACCAGATATCAAATTGCCAGCATCAGCTGGATCATGGAAAAGGAAGCAAGTTCCAGAAAAACATCTTTTTCTGCTTTATTGACTATGCCAAAGCCTTTGACTGTGTGGATCACAATAAACTGTGGAAAATTAGAAAGAGATGGGAATACCAGACCACCTGACCTGCCTCTTGAGAAACCTATATGCAGGTCAGGAAGCAACAGTTATAACTGGACATGGAACAACAGACTGGTTCCAAATAGGGAAAGGAGTACGTCAAGGCTGTATATTGTCACCCTGCTTATTTAACTTCTAGGCAGAGTACATCATGAGAAACGCTGGGCTGGAAGAAGCACAAGATGGAATCAGGATTGCCGGGAGAAATATCAATAACTTCAGATATGAAGATGACACCATCCTTAAGGCAGAAAGTGAAGAGGAACTAAAAAGCCTCTTGAGGAAAGAGAAAGAGGAGAGTGAAAAAGTTGGCTTAAAGCTCAACATTCTGAAAAATATGATCATGGCATCTGGTCCCATCACTTCATGGGAAGTAGATGGGGAAACAGTGGAAAATGTCAAACTTTATTTTTGGAGGCTCCAAAATCACTGCAGATGGTGATTGCAGCCATGAAATTAAATGATTCTTACTCTTTGGAAGGAAAGTTATGACCAACCTAGGTAGCATATTGAAAAGCCAAGATATTACTTTGCCAACAAAGGTCCATCTTGTCAAGGCTATGGTTTTTCCAGTGGTCATGTATGGATGTAAGAGTTGGACTGTGAAGAAAGCTGAGTGCTGAAGAATTGATGCTTTTGAACTGTGGTGTTGGAGAAGACTCTTGAGAGTCCCTGCAAGGAGATCCAACCAGTCCATTCTAAAGGAGATCAGTCCTGGGTGTTCACAAGAAGGACTGATGCTCAAGCTGAAACTCCAGTTACTTTGGCCACCTCATGCGAAGAGTTGACTCACTGGAAAAGACTCTGATGCTGGGAGGAATTAGGGGCAGGAGGAGAAGGGGATGACAGAGGTTGAAATGGCTGGATGGCATCACCTACTCAATGGACATGAGTTTGAGTGAACTCTGGGAGTTGGTGATGGACGGGGATGCCTGGTGTTTTCTGATTCAAGGGGTCTCAAAGAGTCAGACACGACTGAGCGACTAGACTGGACTGAGTGGCTCAGATGATAAAGAATCTGCTTTAAATGCAGGAGACCCAGGTTCAATTCCTGGGTCAGGAAGATCCCTTGGAGAACAGAATGGATACACACTATAGTATTCTTGCCCAGTAAATTCCATGGACAGAGGAAACTGTCAAGCTACAGTCAATCCTGATCTTCCAATTCAACCCACCATATGTCCATTCTCTACCTCTGTGTTTCTACTCAGAGGTTTATCTATATCAGAAGTAGGTTTATCTGTATCATTTTTCTAGATTCCACATATATGCATTAATATATGATATTTGTTTTTCTCTTTCTGACTTACTTCACTCTGTTTGAAAAACTCTAAGTCCATCCATGTCTCTACAAATGATCCATTTTCCCCCTTTTTATGGCTGAATAATATTTCATTATATGCATGTACAACATCTTTTTCCATTCATCTGTTGATGGGGATTTTGGTTGTTTCTATGTCTTGTCTATTGTAAGCAGTGCTGCAATAAACACGCAGTGCATGTGTCTTTCTGGATTATGGGTTTCTCAGGATATGTGCCCAGGAGTGGGATTGCTGGGTCATATGGTAGTTCTAGTTTTAGTTTTTTTGTTTTTTTTTAAAATAAACTCCATGCTGTTCTCCATAGTGACTGTATCAATTTACATTCCTACCAACAATGCAAGAGGGTTGGCTTTTCTCCACACTCTCTTCAGCACTTATGGTTTGTAAATGTTTTGATAATGGACATTCTGACTGATGTGAGGTGTTACTACATTGACCTGTATTTCTCTAACAATTACTGATGGGCATATTTTGATGTGCCCCTTGACCATATATGTCTTCTTTGGAAAAATGCCTATTCAGGTCTTCCACCCATTTTTTGATTGAGTTTTTTGTTTTATATATATTATGATAATCTCTGTCTTTTTATTTAGATGTAGAGATCATGTACATCTATTGAGATATTTTATAGTGTTAGGTTTAAATCTATCATCTTGAGACTTGTTATTTATTTTTACCATATGTTTATTTTCCCTTTTCAGATTTATTATGGATTGAGTATTTTTTATGATTTTTTATGTCCATTGTTAGATCATTAATTATAACACTCTGTTTTGTATTTTTCTTGATTGCTTTAGAATTTTTAGTATACATCTGTAAGTTACTATAGTCTATCTTCCTGTAATGGGGTTTCCCAGGAGGCACTAGAGGTAAAAGAATCCACCTGCCAATGAAGGAGACACAAGAGATGTAGGTTAGATATCTGGGTTGGCAAGATCCCTTGGAGGTGGTCATGGCAACCCACTCCAGTATACTTGCCTGGAGAATCACATGGACAGAGGAGCCTGGTGGGTTTCAGTCCAAAGGGTCACAAGAAGTCAGACACGATGGAGTGACTACCCACGTGCATGCACACATACGCACACGTGCTTGTGTGCACACACACACACACACACACACATACATCTTCCAGTTAAAACTACTCATTCACACATAGACTAGGACATTCACAATTATATACTTAAACATTTAAAATATTAATTTCATAGCCAGGAATTCTGAAAAGTAACATTGTATTTTATTTTGAATTTTGACACAGTTTTTTTCACTGCTTGGTTAAGTATATGCTCTATAAAATTACCCTACAAGATGAAAATATTTTTCTATAATTTGGTCAGTTTTTTCTTACAAACTTCTGGATCCTAAGAAATAAATGAAATCAATGCATGAAAATATTTATCCAGTGATGTGTGTATATTATTACATTTTCATTAAGATGAAAATTAATAAATATGACAGAAATTATGGCTAAAATGTTTTTTGCTATTTGTTTTCTTTTTGCCCTTTGTACTTCTACTTTCTCTGATGTATACTCTTTCATAGAATACTATGAAAATTTTTATTATCTTGGTAATTATAAACAATATCCCACAGAAATCTTAACTTAGATATAGAAATAGAAAAGTTTCATTACTTAGCCATTTAATATACAGAATTTAACTTTTTATTCATTAAGGTTTTTTGCCTTCTTCAATATGCAAAAGTTGAACATGAGATATAGACTCCACAAATTTATTTGAACCTCTTAATGAAAATGATTAATAAGTTACTAGAATAATCAGGAATTTCAGAAAATGTTCTTTAAGATCATTTTATCATCACATCAAATTGCTCTTTATAAATGCAGAAAATCCTTGTTGGCTTTCTGAAAGAGTTACATACAATATGATGTTTTTTAAGCAACAATAAGAGATTTGAGTGTAGGGGTATTTGTGGCTAGAAATTCAACTAATTAAGATAATTCTTATTTCATGAGACATTTTATCTTTTCTCGAAGATGTATTTATTTATTTGTTTATTTTTGGCTGTGCTGGGTCTTGGTTGCTACACACAGACTTTCTCTAGTTGTAGAGACCAGGGGCTAACTCCCTCGTTGTGGTGCACAGGCTTCTCATGTGGTGGCTTCTCTTCTTATAGAGCATAGGCTGTAGGTGCCTGTTTGCTTCAGTAGCAGCTGCACGTGGGCTCAGTAACTGTGGCTTGAAGGCTCTAGAGCACAGGCTCAGTAGTTGTGGTTCAGGGGCTTAGTTGTTTTTAGTCATGTGGGATCTTCCTGGACCAGGGATCGAACTGGTGTCCCTTGCATTGCAAAGCAGACTCTTAACCACTGGACCACCAGTGAAGTCCTCATAATGCTTTTTAAAACTAAGCGTTAAAAACTTTTGAATGAGTGGCTTTAAATTGATACTGGTTGTGAGGACCAATGAATTAAAAACGGCAAGCAAATTGAAAGAAAAATGAAATTAAAAGTTTTACACATAGCATTTAAACTCTATGCAGACTAAAATGTAAGCTAAATTGTAATCACTTGCTTGCCCTTTTTAGCCCTTCTTACAAGTATGCTTATTTTTTTTAACCAACTATATTATGCTTCATCAAAAAACATGATTTTTAAAATAACAAAATGTAATGAAAAATATTTTCAAAGAATGTTAAAATTGTCAAGTAGATATAAATTGAATTGAAAATGAAAGGGAAACAATACTGAGAGAACTCTTTCAATCACCAAATATGTTGATTCACTTTAAACATAAAATTTTTATCTGACTATATACTATGCACCCCCTATAAAAAGAGCTTCAATAGTCTAATATCAGCATTTTCTACTCATGATTTGTAATGTTTGTGTGTTTCAGTTTCAAATTATTTAAATATAAAAAGTGTAAATTAATCTCAATTTGAGATTTGGTATTAAATAGTAAAACATTGCAATTCAAACTCGTGTGTCTTGGAATCCAAAGACAGTGTTGTTTCTATTATTATATTATTGGTATATCTTTCTCATTTATTTAGTGGCCAGATAATGAAAGAGTCGGGTATTAATTCAGGTCATCTACATTTATGTATCAAGATTTCTTCTCCAAGCACATATGTTACTTTAGTTTACCACCTGTGGTTTCCACTTGTCTATATATCTTCTAAATTTTAATTTTGTCATTGAACATGATTGCATAACTGTCTTGAATTTCTTCTCCAACAAGTCTGGTTAAATATGCTTTTTTTAAAAAATGAAAACTCTTTTGCAAGAGTTTTTATTACCTACACACACCTAGTTTTTAGATCCACATATTTCATTGAAAACAGGAAAAAACAAAAACAAAACTGAAGCTCAGAAAAGTGCTATATATATTATGTTTTCAAACTGGAAAATGGTTAACATTAGAATGCATGGATCCCTGATGTTAAGCTATCATATACATATGCTCTAAAATATATTCCAAATAAAATTGTGTTTGCAAACACCTCAAATAATTACTTGTATAAGATACTTAGGAGAAAACAGATATCATTTTAGACCCAAAGAAATGCCTATCCATTATTAACATTACAAAGTATAACTTTTCATGATCCTTCAAAGGACTGTTATATAACATTGAAAGCTTTGGGATTATTTTTAAAATCATAACATTTGGTTTTGTTTTATTTTTAGTTAAATACTCGTACTCTCTGTTAAGGTCTACGTTATAATCAAAACAATATACCTCCAGGTGAATAAATATTATGCAATAATTATTCACAATATTTTGTCTTCCATTATTTTATAGGAGTTAATAGGAACTATTCACCTTGACAAAATTTATTTCATTTTGTTTGTACCATCTGTCGCTGTGTTTCTATTTGTACAATGCACAAGTTACTGAAATATAACTAGGGAAGCCATTTCCTCCTTCAGGGGATCTTTCCCACTCAGGGAGCAAACCCAAGTCTCCTGCATTGGCAGGTGGATTCTTTACCACTGAGCCATCTGGGAAGCCCTAGAGAAGCACAGAGACCACCAAGTTCAACTGTGGTCTAACTGTGCAAACCTTAACTGCTCGATAAGAAAAAAAAAAAAAGATTGAATGAATTACCAATACATAAAAATGCCATACACATGAAAATAGGGCACAAATATATTTTTTAAAAAGTTATCATAAAATTATTCACTAAAATATCCTCAGCATACAGCTATTCATTTTACTTTATCTGCTTTTTGCTCTTATGCCTCATCAAGCTTTTCCATTTTTCCCGGATGATATAGATTGGTGAAGACAACTGTGTAACAGTGAACTTAGTGAAATAGCTGCAGTATCATATGGTAAAGTCGTTCAGCTGAGTCAGTGTTGAGTTCAATTGTTGGACAACAATAGCAAGGCAGGTAATAAGCGGGCAAGCTTTAGGTATTTTGAGTGTATCTGTTTGCCAATCATGATTTATATTTTTACAATTTCTGACATTTTAAAATTGATTAGTTTGGTCAGAGTGATTATATTTCAAGTGGATAGATCTTCATGTTTTCTTAGTTCAGTGGAAACCCAGTGTTTCTTCTGCCCTAATGTTTTTCCCTATCTTGTATTTTTATAAAATTACTGGATGCTTCAAATAAAAACAAATGTTATATTTTGAGCTGTTTAATTAAAGCTGATGCAAATTAATAAAAAATTTAAACTAATATTTACAGAATTCATTGCACTTCCCAGGATTCTAAGATTTGATTGATGACACTTTTCTGCCTTATTTGCCTGATGTTCAAATTGTTGAAGATCTAAACAGGAGAATTGAATATTTTGTCTTGACAGGGAAGTAACAACTGCAAATATCTCTTATCCTGGGTTGAGTAAAGTGCCTTTATAAATCTAATCTATGAACCAACTAGGGGATTCTTATTCCCAATTTAGATACTGAGGTCTAATAAATCTACTTTACTATTGTAGCAGTACCAAATCTTGAAAGCGTTTTTCTCAGTGGGCACCAAATTTGGCTGTATTATTTGGATTATGAGAGAAAACCACCTACAACATGATAATATATACTGTTGACAAGTCATCTTAATCTTT
This sequence comes from Bos indicus x Bos taurus, assembly GCF_003369695.1. Taxonomy (NCBI): domain Eukaryota; kingdom Metazoa; phylum Chordata; class Mammalia; order Artiodactyla; family Bovidae; genus Bos; species Bos indicus x Bos taurus. Next base: position 39,920,346 of record NC_040087.1, on the reverse strand, counting down.
CCTGTTGAGTTATACAAAACAGTTACTACCTTATTCAGCAGAGAAACTGAGAAATTTATTTTCCTTAAATGGATTCTTTAATACTCTTTTTATTGACAATGCTGAAAATATACTGATGTCATAGATGAAAGGCACTTTAGATCATAGATTATTAAGGAAAAAGTCTTTATAGAAAGAGAACATTTGCTTTCTGAAAAAAGAAAGACTCAAATACAGCAAACAGTCACACATACCTCAGGACATAAGGGTCAGGACAAAATATTGTGTTAGTTTACTAGGAAGTTGAGTTGTTTTGTAGTTCTCTGAGTGGTAAAATATAAAGATGCAATTTCTAAACATTTTGTTATATTATTTAAATAAGTTTTCCATACAGCTTAAAGAATGTTTCCTAGTAACTCAATAAAGAATTATTTCAACTATTTCTAAGTTAATATATAATGCATAATGAAATATGTTTAATATCAATGCAAAAACTATACTATTTCTAGGCAACTGGCTATTTTCTAAATTTTGACACATTACTAGATATTCCAAAAATGGCTTTGTAGACATTTTCTCTCTCAGTTACATTACTGTAATTTTAGCATTTTCTGAGTTTGCAATATGTAACTTAAAAATCTTATAAGTCTATTCTAAAAAAAAAATGAGGATATTTACCACATCGGAGGCTAGATTAAAAAAAAAAAAAGTGAATTTTTGTTTAACTTTCCAGAGTGAATATGTGAATTCTTATGAGTGGGAGTGAAGAGGGCATTTAATTGAGATATGCATGTTTGTGTGCTAAGTCACTTCAGCATGTCTGACCCTTTGTGGACTGTAGCCTGCCAGGCTCCTCTGCCCATGGGATTCTCTAGGTAAGAAACTGGAGTGGGTTGCCATGACCTCCTTCAAGGCATTTTCCCGACTCAGGGATCAAACTCATATTTCTAACAGCTCCTGCATTGGCAGGCGCACTCTTTACCATTAGCTCCACCTGGGAAGCCCTGAGATATACTATTCTAGAAATTACTTACTTACAGAAGTAAGCTTTTAGTTTTGTTTTGCTGATGTGCTTTTGAAATATTCATTTGAGTTAACAGTTATAGCAGAACTATTTTAGAAATCACTGTGAAATCAAGGAAGAATGAAGAATTTCCAAAGTTAATTTCTTTAAAATGACTTAGGAATGAAAGAGTTAAAGGGTTGTTGTTCTTAGCTAACTAATATTATATAGAGGAAGAAACTGAGACACAAAAACCTAAGTGAATTTCTTTTAATATTAAATACTTAGCAAGTGGCAGAGCCAAGAGTTTTACTAAAGGCTTCTGCATCCTGTGAATTAAATGTGCTCTGGTACTCTTTTGAGAAACAGAGGTCATAAATTATTCTTTGAAGTCTCTAGAAGAGAGACTCTACAATTTTCTTGTTCTGATACCAAGGACTAATATTTGTTTCTAGTTGACTACTGACTCTCCTTCACTAGTCTCCCATATACTTTATTTCTAATTTCATTCAAACAGAAGGATGCAGATACATACATCCATGAACATACACCTACACAAATGCACCCTAACACTCTTACATTCTTAGTCACTGCAAATACAGATTCTCCTTGTTGCTCTATAGTTCTTGGTTACATATTCAGACGTTTGTGAGAAGGGAGATGCTGGTGAACATATTCTGTTACTTCTGGAAAATCTTTATAAGAGTTGAAATTATTAAGAGCATTAAGTCAGAATATAATTGCTTAATGGAATCAATGACTCATGATATCAGGTGTTCAGGACTTTACAAAGGAAACTTCTCCATTCTAGAACATATTAATACCACAGAACAGAAAACTCATGCCAGCTGTTTGATGCCTCCTACTCTTGACATCCCTAGAAATACAATGGCTTAGAAACCAAATGAGTCACAATATTCTGTTTGATTTCCTTGTGTGTGTCAGTGTGTGTGTGTACGTGTACTTGTCCCCACCCTTCTAAAACATCATTAACTTCAGAATAAAATTAAATAGATTACATTTTTCTTCTACATCAAGCATATCCATTTATACTTTCCTCAAGCTACAGCAGAATCCCTCTGATTGACCACAGGAATTTATTTTTCCTGAAGACGCCTCAGCAATGTATTTATAAACCAAGTAGAATGAAATGCTAAGAGGCTGGATTTTTATCATTTCTTGTTCTTAATATTCTTTTGTTATGTAGACCCCATATATTCCAAGAATATTTTTGTATCTTCTATTTTTTACTACAATGTGGTTAGCTCATCTTTGCATATTAAATAAATGAAGAAAAGACAAAGCAACATTTATAATTGGGATTAAACTCAGAGAGAAAATTTAAATATGTAACATTCTATTCATAACTAATGTAATTTTTTACAAAGCTCTAAGCTGATTCCTTCTTTGAAATAAGAAAGGTGAGATGGGAGTTCAGTGAGGTGCAGTCACCATAACAGGGCTGGGAAATATTAGTTGATGCGGGCAGAAGAGATAGGTTTCCTTTTTGAAAATTTTAAAACCCTGAGCACATTCAGTGTGTTCTGCCACTTAATGCATTGTCCAAGTATTTCCTGCACATCCAATTTTTATGAGAACCTTAAAAGGTTTCTAGTAGACAGTTTAATCACATTTCCTCTTACCACTTGTACGTGTGCTTCTTATACGGAGGTCATTGTCATAAAAAGGAAACTTGTTTGGCTTCTCAATGTGCTTTTCATTTCTTTTCTTTGTTTTTTTTGGCATGGGGAAGGATATGGAGGTCTAATAAATACATCAAAGCAGAAAACACTTCGAAGCAATAAGCCATTGCTTGACTTTGTCCAATATTAGCTGTCATTAATATGTGCAAAACATATATTTGCATGTCTATGGGCTTGGCCCCACCTTCTTCCCTGCCCTCCAAAGGAACTAATGAGCGTGGAATTAATAGATGAATGACAGCTGGACAATTGCCCATAATCCCTATGATATATGTGTAGTCAGATGAAGTAATCTTTTAAAAATGGCTTCACAAGATTTTCATGCTCATACTTCTTCAACAGTTTTTATACTATGTAGTCTAAATTTACAGATCAAATGTTACGAGGAACGGGAACAGAGCCCTGAAACTCATAACCAAGTAGTGTCCTCCCCTGGTCTCCATCTCCACCTGTAAATATGCTATCATTGAAGTTTTTGCTGCTGCTGTCACTGACAGGGTATACGAAAGTACTAGATCAAAATTACTCTTATTGAGAGAGATTTTATAACAGGTACAAAGGAGGAAATAAATTTTGGTCATTTTGTGAAAACTACTCAAAATGATCTTTAAGGTCACAAATGGTGTTACAAGATTGAATGACTGCATCCTTGGAATGAGAGAAGAATACTAAGTTATGTTGCTTTTAGGTAAAATAAAAGTGCATAAGCCATTGGTTTGATATAGTGCTCTCCAAATCTGTGCAGAGCCGGAGCACAGCACAGGAATATAGTTCAAATAGAAAGACCATATCTACAACTGATAAGGTGAATATTGGTTTCTTATTAACATAGATCATCAGAAAGCAGAGACAAATTTCTCAGTTGAACCAGGTAACCACCAATTCATAGCGTGAGAATATAAGCCACACTTTGTCAAAAGATCAGATTGTACATCACTTAACCTGGTGGGGCACAATACAATTTTCAGTTTTCTTTTTATTTCACTAGCAGGAATTACAAAGATTTTTGCATGATACACAATGTGAAAGGGGCCTCCCAGGTGGCACTAGTGGTAAAGAAGTGTGAGTGGAAGTGGAAGTCGCTCAGTGGTGTCTGACTCTTTGCGACCCTGTGGACTATAATCCATGGAATTCTCTAGGGCAGATTACTGGAGTGGGTAGCCTTTCCCTTCTTCAGGGGATCTTCCCAGCCCAGGGATCGAACCCAGGTCTCCCACATTGCAGGTAGATTCTTTACCAGCCGAGCCACAAGGGAAGTCCAATGCTAAAGAACCTAACTGCCAGTGCTGGAGAGGTAAGAGTCATGGGTTGGATCCCTAGGTCTAGAAGATCCCCTTAGAAGAGGGCATGACAACATACTCCAATATTTTTGTCTGGAGAATGCCTTGGACAGAAGACCCTGGAGGACTACAGTCCATGGGGTCGTGAAGAGTCACTACAGTACATGAGCTTGCAATGAGATAGTACTGAAGCGACTAAGCAGGCATGAACTTAATGTAAAAATGTGTTGCCCCCGTTATACCTCTGTGTCTCAATATGTCCCTTATTGTGAAGACTAGATAATATAAAAATATACAATACACTAATAGACCCATTCCAACAAACTCAAATATGAGTTATGTAATTTAATTGTAAAAATAAGGCTTCCAGGGTGGCTCAGATGGTAAAGAATCTGCCTGCAATGCGAGAGACCTGGGTTCAATCCTTGGAAGATCCCCTGAAGGAGGGCATGGCAACCCACTCCAGTATTCTTGCCTGGAGAATTCCTGTGGACAGAGGAGCCTGGAGGGCTACAGTCCATGGGGTGGCAAAGAGTCGGACATGATTGAATGACTGAGCACAACAAAGCACGTGACTACTGACATGAAAAAATGTTAATGTAGGATATGTAGTAAATATAGTTTGAAAAATAATAATTTACTCAATGAAGTTTGGCCAAAATATTTTGTAACCAAAATTTGATAAAATGAGTTTTAAAGATTTTTATGTAAAATATTATAAGGGAAAAAAAGCATTATTCCTTGGTTTAAAAGTAATTTGCTTAAAGGTGAAATATAAAAAACTATCAGAATTAAGTCCTATAACTTATGTATTCAATACAGAAATTATTCTCTGTCCAAAAAAATACTTTTAAGCATGGAAGATGAAGTGAAGAGGTTTTTTTCCAGTTTATATGACTGCACTTTCCAGGTGCCTCTAATGGTGAAGAGTCTGCCTGCCGTTCCAGGAGACTCCATAGACACAGGTCTGATGCCTGGAGGGCTACAGTCCGTGGGGTCACAGAGTGATACATGACTAAGCTCACACATGACTGTCACACTGTAAACCTATTTCAGTCTGATAGAAAAGATCATGAACTGTGTAAATACAGCCATTTCTTCCCTGACTATATGGCTTTAGATTTCTTTAGTATTCTGAGTTTCCATTTCCATATCATAAAAGTAGGAATAATAATATTAAGTGTATTCTTTTAAAATGATATTCTGTACAGAGGAGCTAGAGTGTCTGAACCTTGTCCTAGAAACATGTTATCAGTTACCACCATCTCCATCATCACCAAGATATCACCAACCTGTTGAAATAAAAGCCACAAAAGTCTCCCTTAAGATGGAGAAATTTCAGAGTACTTCCCCTCCAAGTTTTATATTTTAAAAATGAGATAATTGATACCCTAAGAGCTCACCTGCCAAGGCAGCACAGTAAATTGTAGCAAACTGAGAAGGAGCCGAGGGCTCACTACTTCCAGTCTAAATGTTCTTTCCGTATGATTATAAGCAGAGGGAATGAATACTGTAATAATGCTTATCTTTCCTAATGTTTTCCTTCTCCTGCTTTTATGTGGTAGGGTGCAAATTAGGGGGCATTCGTGTGTGCTAAGTCACTTCAGTCATGTCCAGCTTTTTGCAACCCCCTAAACTGTAGTCCCGGAGAAGGCAATGGCACCCCACTCCAGTACTCTAGCCTGGAAAATCCCACGGACGGAGGAGCTTGGTAGGCTTCAGTCCATGAGATCACTAGGAGTCAGACACAACTGAGCGACTTCCCTTTCACTTTTCACTCTCATACACTGGAGAAGGAAATGGCAACCCACTGCAGTGTTCTTGCCTGGAGAATCCCAGGGACGGGGGAATCTGGTGGGCTTCCGTCTATAGGGTCACACACAGTCAGACACGACTGAAGCGACTTAGCAGCAGCACACTGTAGTCCACCAAGCTTTGCTGTTCATGAGATTCTCCAGGCAAGAATCCTAGAGTGGATTGCCATGTCCTCCTCCAGGCAATCTTCCTGACCCAGGAACTGAACCTGTGTCTCTTTTGTCTCCTTCATTGGAAGGTGGGTTCTTTACCACTAGTATCACCTATGAAGCCCACAGTTTAGGGTATATAGATTTAAATAAAAAATAATAATTAATGATAATTATTTGGCTGCTTTTTTTTTTAATTTATTTATTTTTAATTAAAGGATAATTGCTTTACAGTATTGTTTTGGTTTATACCAAACATCAACATGGTTACTTATTTTTAGTTTCTAACTAATAAATGTGCATTCAGTATGTATGTCACTGCTTTGTGCTGATCTATTCACCCTCAAAATATATATGTTGAAGCCCTAACCCTATTAGATCAGAAGATCACAATATTTGAGACAGAGTCTTTAAGGAGGTAATTAAGTTAGTGAGGGCACTAAGGTGATCCTTAATCGATTCAACTCTTGTGAAATGTTAATTTCATCGGATGGAGACTTTATTCTTTTCCTTGCAAAAGTAAACCTCTGAGAGTCAAGGGAGGACAGTGACACCCAGAAATCTCGCCTTAAAAAGGCTATCCTAATTTTACTCAAAATTTCCTAGTCTAGACCTGTTACTCTACTTAAGTACCTTGTGTGATCTTTTAGGAAGCTCTTTACATTATGTTTTACTGAATCTTTGTGTCTGTCACTCTTCAAAAATTGTTAGCTCATGTAAAATAAAGACCCTATCCCTAAGCACTTAGCACAACAAACTGTAGCATGTGGCATGTGTAGGTACTTGATAAATGCTCATGAATACACTGAAACTTCTTTGTAATGCTGTCTGAGTACCTATTCTATGTAACTGACTGCCTTGGTGGTGAAAGTCATAACATGATCTTTTAAGCACCTCAATAATTAAATTTGCTTGGATGGTCTCCAAGGAAAGACTAATTCATCCAGTGTTATAGTGAAATTCCACAATGGTAATTCTGGTTCTTGGTTGTAGAGATCATCCTTAGTACCTAAAGCTAATTAACATAGCAATACAAATCTTAATCCATGCAGTTTACAAATAGAAAACCCAATTGGAGTGATGTGATATTAATTAGACAAAAATAAGAAGTTTGGATTGACATCCTGGTGATCATATGAATTATGAATATGGGGGGAAATGCAAAGTGGGAATTGAAGGGGTTCCAATCCACACAATTACTCAAGACACTCTGAGGGTTATTTTCATGATGCTTTATATGACATAGAAAGAGTGATTATTATTATTATTTTCACAAATACTATACAGATGTTGAGGAAGGGAAATAGAGATTGTGTCCAGGGGAAATCAGTTGAGCAGCGCTGTCCCACTATTCAGACAAGGTGGAGCCATGTATAATGCTGAAGCTATATGAAAGGACTGGCTTCCTAGGGGAAGTTCGTTAGGTCAATTAATGACATTTATCTGGGAAAATCAGCTTTGATAAGCAAAGTGATATTTGGTAACATAATGTAATGCAGGATTTATCATTGCTGTTTTATTCAGATGATTATGTATAGATAGTAAGTGAAGCCTTGCAAGGAATAAATGGTGATTAAATAACCATATCTAGAAGGAAAGATTTCTTTTGAAAATTATCATAGAAAATTGTTAGGAAAAATATTTTTATGCAGTTGTCTATTAAAAATATTGTAATATATTTATGTTGCAAATAATTTGATAAGGAAAGTATTTAAACTTTTTTAAAATATTAAAAATATAAAAGCAGTCAGTGTGCTTTTAATGAAAGAGGCATTGACTACGTAATAAGAATAAGGAAATAACATAAAAAATTGACTTAACAAGGTTAACTAGAGTCAACAATTAACAACTGATGACTACATAGTCATGTAAAACCTCCAATTCTGTAATGAACAAGGATGTGAAGATAAAGATATAAAGGGGACAGCAAATTTTAGAATTCAGTGTGACTTAATGAAATCAGATCTCTGCATTGTGGCCCCTACATGTAGAACTCCAAAAACACATCCAGAATTCTCAAAATATTAAATTATCACATATTAGGAAAAACATTTTGAGGTGCATAGTATAGATGCATTAGAAAGATATAAGTGTAAAAGAAGGCTTTTAGGACTCAACATAAGACAGTTATATTCACCATTGGAGGCAAATTATTTTTGTTAAATAAAATGACTTACACAAAGATTATTTAGAAATAATGTTTTAATATTCTAAATGAACACTCATCATCATAACATCACTTTTTAGTCCATTTAAAATAATTTAAGATAAAAAATATTGATGGTTGAATCAAATTGATAGAGTAAACCTTATTTGTAGTCATTTATGCCTTTTAGTTTTCTTATTTACTTTCTTCCTATTTCTTACATCACAATTTCAGATCATTTGCTGAAATTTTAATGTTTTTTTTTTTTTTTTTACAAAATATGCATTTATATGTGTGTCTTTCATTAATTTTATTTATATATTCATGCTATTTTGTCAGTTTTGAAAAGTATTAAAGGGTTATGTACTATATCCTAGCATGTTGGTTTGCTCTGCGGGCAACTGCATTCTACTAACCCACATCCCTACATACTTATATAATAATACAGCTACACAGGCCAACTCAAATTCTGAATACCCTAATGCTGAGCAGTGCAATTCTAACAATTACCACATCTGTAGATATTTCATTTTATTAATTTCTTACTATGTGCATAGTTAATGTGTGTGTTTATACTCATATATAGACTTCTCAGGTGGCCCTACTCCTGTTGCTGCTGCTAAGTTGCTTCAGTCGTGTCTGACTCTGTGTGACCCCATGGACAGCAGCCCACCAGGCTCCTCTGTCCAGAGGATTCTCTAGGCAAAAATACTGAAGTGGGTTGCCATTTCCTTCTCCATCCCAGGTGGCTCTAGTGGTAAAGATTCTGACTGCCATAGCAGGAGACCTAAGTGATGGGTGGGTTCAATCCCTGAGTGAGAAATATGTCCTGGAGGAGGGCATGGCAACCCACTCCAGCATTCTTGCCTGGAGAATCCCATGGGCAGAGGAGCCTGGCGGGTTACAGTCAAACAGTCGCAAAGAGTTGTACATGACTGAAACGACTTAGCAGGCACACATTCATACTCATATATGCATACTTTTCACATATGTATCAATAAAATTTTTTCAAAATGTTTGAGTGATTATACACATTTCTAGATTATACTGTTGTTTGTTTTTAATTACATGATGACATTTCTTATAGATTTTCTTTAAATGAAGAGCTCCCCTCATACACCTAAATACAATGTGTGTGTGTGTGTCTGCATGCTAAGTCGCTTCAGTTGTGTCCAACTCTTTGCGACCCCATGGACTATAGCCCGCCAGGCTCCTCTGTCCATGGGATTATCCAGGCAAGAACACTGGAGTGGGTTGCTGTGCCCTTCTCCAGGGATCTTCCCTACCCAGCAATCAATTCTGGTAGATCTTGTTTCCTGCATTTGCAGGAAGGTTCTTTACCACCAGAGGCCCTGGAAAGCCCAGACACTGATAGAATCTCATTTTAGAAGCATTACTCAAAACTCCTGTGTTCAGGCCTAATTATAAAACTGAGTTGATTAAGAATGTGTGCAAAATGCAGACACTATGGTTTTTACATTTTTCTCTTCACATAATGTGGTTACCTGTGTAATATATTTACAAATAATAAAATGGTGGAGAAAATACTTTGAAAGGAAGACTTTATTGTATTCAAAGCAGTATTGCATGAAAATGTAAAAAAAATCAATCTTGCTCTATATTTGAGATAAAATATATATTAAAATTTAACTCTAACAATTTGATTCAATGAGAGCTACGAAGAGTGGCTTATAAAGTAAAGCCATTCTTAAATGATGCATTTATGGTTTCCCAGATGGTTCAGTGGTAAAGAATCCACCTTCCAAGCATTCTATCCTTGGGTCAGGAAGATCCCCTGTGGAAGGAAATGGCAAACCACTACAGTATTCTTGCCCGGAAAATCGCATGTACAGAGGAGCCTGGCGGGCTACTGTCCATGAGGTCACAAAAGTGTCAGACATGACTTAGCGACTAAAACAACATCACCTGTTCATAGGTTGGTGACCACAGTTGAGTTCTCTCCCAAAAGGATCTCCAGAAGGTTTTTAAATAATACAAGTTGAAAATCAGTTTTGAATATTAAAGACTAAATAAGTATTGGTCAAATATCTTCAGGATAAACTAAAATTTAAGAATGGCTGTCTGGAATAAGAAGAATGAAAAAGAATGGCTCTCTGTTAGACTACTGGATTTGAATAGATGGTCTTTCCATTTCTCTAATGTCACTTTTCTATGCCAATATGACTGTGTGCTTTTGAAATCTGACCTAAAGTTGAAAACTCATTGCAGGGTCTAGATAAGACAGGAGGATCCTGTATCTATAAACTTTTTTAAAATACAAAGTTATTAAATTTTATCTCTATGATAAATACTGCATTTAAACACTAAACAGACACCAGTTTTATGAAATATGCTATAGCTAGTAAATTGGAAAGAATTGTGGAGATATATTAGTACATTTTTGATGATTACTGGAATTTACTTCATACTTAGTAAAAAAATAGTAATATAACAGTGTTATTGCAGATATTTGAGACATATAATCATGCCATAGAACTCACATTTGAGTTTTTTAACCAATTAGCTTTATGACAATATTGTTTAATTGCTTTATGCCTCAGTTTTCTTACCTAATAAAATGGGAATGTAGATTGCATACATTATATTGAGTGGTTATGAAGATTAAAAAGAAGTATGCATTTGAATTACTTAAAATTATATTTGGCAAACAGTTATCAATATGATATAATCATAAGCTTTTGTTTTAATTTGGATATTAAAAAAGCTGCAATCATATAGAACTAGATATGTTGATTATCTTGATTAAAATAAGGTTTTTATTCAATTTACAAAATAGAAATATTTGCAAACACAATTTTCAGAAGTAACTCTGTTGTGAAACACTTTACATATAATTATGTACCCAACTGAAGGATGTGGTATATTTTCCTCATTTCATTTATTCTTCATAGTCAGGGTTCGGTACATATAATTAGCTGTTAGGGACGTGCCAGTTATGCAACTGCTTATGTATATTAGCTAGATGTGCTGCTAAGTCACTTCAGTCGTGTCCGACTCTGTGCGACCCCATAGACAGCAGCCCACCAGGCTCCCCCGTCCCTGGGATTCTCCAGGCAAGAATACTGGAGTGGGTTGCCATTTCCTTATCCAATGCAGGAAAGTGAAAAATTAAAGTGAAGTCATTCAGTTGTGTCCGACTTTTAGCGACCCCATGGACTGCAGCCTACCAGGCTCCTCCGTCCATGGGATTTTCCAGGCAAGAGTACCGGAGTGGGGTGCCATTGCCTTCTCCGATTAGCCAGGTGTAGCATACCTTAAATATTAATTCTATGAATTTGAAGAAATTATATGAATGATGTAATTCTCTGCTCTTTAGATAATGGGTGTACAATAATTTATGTACTGACCAGTGACTTAAACTTTTAGAATTGTGCAAATTTTTTAGTTATCAGAATCATGATACATTGACTATGTTATATCCTCAGTTTCTGACTTGAACGTAAATACTCTCAGGTCTTTCATACTCTAGTGATGCCAGGAGAATATTCATTAATGTACAGATAAAAAGTGGTAAACATACACTCTAGTTCTATTTACTTCTAAGCATTTAATCACAGAATGAGAGACTTTATAAGATGAAAAAATAAGTGAATTAGTAAAACAAGACCGTTTCAATAATAGCTAGTCTTGGTAGTGTTATCCTTTTCCCATGGAGAATGGAAGGGGGATGTATTTTGTTGGGCGATATCACTAGAGGGAAAACTAACCTGTAAAACTGTCAAGTTCCTCATATTTCATACAAGAGTGGCAAATTAGAGTTATCAGCAGCCCTAGCAATTGGACTAGATTGCATTATAAATCATTGTATCTTTGACAGACATTTACATCCAGAACTTTCCAAGCATGAGGTGGGACAGTGTTTGTCCACCAACAGTTATTCAATCCAAAAATTCAGTGAGGATGTGAACATAGGAACTTACTTCTGTGAAAATTGCTGGATTGTTTCTCCTATTATCTTCCTCCTCCCACACATCTCCTATAGAATCATGAAAATTTAAAGATAGAAAATACCTATTAGCTCTCATTGAATCTGCTTTCCTCCCCATTAAATAGCAACTCAATGTATTATCTTTCTCTATTTCTAGAGTTAGGAGGGGGATACAAGTCTTTGTTAAAAGGAGACAGAGAAATATTTGTAGTTCTGGAGTTGACAAAGAAGTAACTGATCAATTTTTTTTTATTCCAAACATGGCACTTGACATTTGCAACTAGATATATATTTTATCTATTCTAAAACATTTTGGTTAAATAGTAAATTAATATTTTTAATAAATTATATGTTTGATCAGATTTAACTTCTGCACAATTGCCTTATCAGTACTGAAGAGATAGCAGTGTCTTTCTCCATGAAAAGAAAACAAATAGTGATATTCCTTATATGTGATACAATTTAACCTGAGAAGCAAGTCCTCTCAAGGAATAGTTAACAAAGTTTATGTAACATTTACAAAGTTTACACAAGTGTCTTGTTTTCTCAGTAATACTGATATACATGTGGCAACATCTTGGCCTTAAAGTTCTATAAATCTATTAGTTTGTGAAAAGTGTTATCAATAACAGTAAATTTCAGGACACTTTAAATTACTGTTAGAACTATAGCTATTAATATTGCTTTGAATATTTCCCCTGAACTTTTGTGATCACTCAGCTTAGCTCCACTGCTCTCAAAAACAAGAAGCATTCACATAATAACTTCCTTTGTAATAAAGTACATTTGGTACCTGTTGTCTTCCCTTGCTGCTGCTACTGCTAAGTTGCTTCAGTCGCGTCCGACTCTGTGCGACCCCATAGACAGCAGCCCACCAGGCTCCTCCTCTGTCGCTGGGATTCTCCAGGCAAGAATACTGGAGTAGGTTGCCATTTCCTTCTCCAGCGCATAAAAGTGAAAAGTGAAATGAAGTCGCTCAGTTGTGCCCGACTCTTAGCGACCCCATGGACTGCAGCCTACCAGGCTCCTCTGTCCATGGGATTTTCCAGGCAAGAGTACTGGAGTGGGTTGCCATTGCCTTCTCCATGTCTTCCCTTAAGGGTCTGAAGTTCTGAAAGAGAGATACTATGCAGTGTTATCCTTTTCCCAAGGAGAATGGGAGAGGGATATATTTTGGTTGGTGGTATCCTCAGAGGGAAAACTAACCTGTAAAACTGAAGACTGTCAAGTATTTTCCAATTATTCCAGTAGGATTGAATAGGTGCTTTGCTTCTGCTTTATGCAAAACATATTTGTAATATGTGTGTGTGACAATTTTTTAGCTTTGTTAGATCATCCATGGATGGTTCTGTCTTTACGTAGTTTTGGTAAAACCAAGACTGCTTACATAATATGACAGGACCAAATGCAGTAAATATAATCCTTCACTGTAACTTTATCAACTGGATAAGCCATCAGAAGCTGCTCAAGGTAACTGAGATGTCTGCCTTATAAAGGGAGCTATTTCTAACTGAACTCCGATTTTGTCTTTAAAAACATTCCATTTCTTATAGAAATACAATCTCTGCTTGCATAGTTACTATAATGAGAAGTAGTTAAGAATATTGAATTTTAAAATACTATTCAATATTCTAAATTTATTCACTTTGAAAGTATAGCAATTATCTGAAGCCTTTTAACTGACATTTTCTGGTTTACCAAAGAATTTTCTGACACAGCCTTACAATCTACTCTAGGATTGCTTTTCAGGTAGAGATCTTTTCAAGCTGAACTAAGAACCTTAGTTAGTTGGGTATATTTTTTAGGCTTTTAATGCAGAGTGAAATTCAGTACAAACTTTAATCAATCTTACCCAAAGAGAAAGCATCCATTACTGAACTCTAAAATTCATTCTGATAGTTTTATGTAAATAAAGGTCTTGCAGATTCCAAGAATAACCCTATAATCTAAATTTACCATAATTGTTGAGGCAGTCATATAAAGATGCATTTTTTTAAAGACTGCTTGAAAATATACAAACATTCAGGAAGCTATTGTTTTAGGATGCCATTGATTTTGGAAAAGGAGCTCTTATTTTGCCCTGAAAACTGTGGCTCACTATAAACAGAAATCCACTCAATAGAATTGATTTGAAACACAAAAGGCTACGTAATTTTCAATATATCCATGGTACATAAGTGCAGAAGGCTGCGTGATTTTATATTACATGGGTTGAGGATTAGGGATTTGTGTTTTGTTTCTGCTTCAACAATTGCCTGTGAAAAAAAATGATGAATTGTGAGGTGGTCACAGGTTTTAATTTTTTGATTGAATGAGGGATTGTATTTATAGAAGGTCATTCAGCTCCTGTGGGGAAGGTTATTAATATAAGAAATTATGTGCTGAGGTAAACCACCTCAGTCAGACAGTGAAATTCATCATTCAAGACTTGTTTAGGGACATGCAAAATACACTGTAAATTGAGTGTCTCCCTTTCAAGGAGATTAATGCTAGAGCTCAGGAATTTTCAGAAAGTTGTGATAAGAGTCTTGAGGATTAGTGACAATAAGACTACAGTTAATTTTTCCTGTATTTTCCTGGCGATCAAATCCACTTGGATATATTTCCTTCCATTCTTGTTCTGCATATTTTGCTTAAAACACAGGCCAAAATGACTGCATTCCTACCATCACTGAGCAAAACTGAAAAGTACACATCTTTAAATATGTGGGTTCATTAAGTCATTATAAGGCAAACAATAAATAAGTAAATACACATAGTGTTTAGATATCAAGTGTATGTCCTTCTGAATAATAGTCTGCCAGTGATTATACTTGGAAGTGTGTAGTGAGGGTCAAAGACAGCATGTTATTTAGGTTATTCTAGGGAGCTAACATATAATCAGTTATATATTATCAGTTAAACATATTATCAGAATATGTTTAAGAAGTCAAAGAATTGTTAAAAGCATTGGCCTAGTTTGTTGTTTCAAAAAACAAATACCATTCTAGTTTTAAAACTTAATATAAAATAATAGGACCATGTTACAAATAATTTAAATTGTTGATATTAATACAACCTGACTTTGGACAGCCCCTCATACTTCTCGAATTCTTTTACACTTACCTATCACATTTAAGCCTCCTAACTACCTACCCTGACAGGCAAGAGGGGGTTATGTTATACCCATGGGAACACAACCACTTGCTTATGATCTTACAGTGATAATAGTGCTTTCTTTCCACTGGGATACTCTGAAGACTATGCCTTGTATGCAACATGTGTGAATGAAATAATATTCCATTATTCTAATTAGCTGTAGCAATATATGGGGGTCTATGAATTCCCATGTAATATATGATTCCATAACAGAATTTGAAATTACACCAAATATTTTACTCAAAATAAATAATTAGTCTATGCACAGTACTAGGACCTCAAAGGGAAAATAGACACAAAATGCATAATTATTCTACAGATAAATGGATGTTAAGAGTTATCTTTGCTATAGATGTGAAAGGAAAATTATAATGTCTGAGCCAGTGGGTTGATTTTAAGATGTGTGAAGAAATCTTAGATGAAATATCAGCAAACATTTAAAATTGCAGAATGAAGTATTGAAAAACAATTAGTTCTCTTATGAGGCAGTAAATTTAGATGCCATCACTTATAGGTGTATAAGGGATAATGAAATGTATAGGATGACATGAAGATTCTTTGAGAAATAAAAAATGGTGAGAAGCTACCCACAAGTATAGACTTTAGGAATGCCATTATGTAGGATGTTCCCAATGAGAAAGGAAGAATCAGGATACTGAAATGAAGAGAGTTGCTGAGGAGAGAGATTACCATTGTGGTCAAAAAGGAAAAGAAATCAGAGGAATGACTTTCCAAAAGTAATTACAGTCAAGTGTTAAGGAAGCTGAGGAGTAATTGAGAAGTAAGAAAACTGAAAGAAATTCAAAAGAATAATCTTTCCTAAGCTACTTTGCCAACAAAGGTCCATCTTGTAAGGCTATGGTTTTTCCAGTGGTCATGTATGGATGTGAGAGTTGGACTGTGAAGAAAGCTGAACACCGAAGAATTGATGCTTTTGAGCTGTGGTGTTGGAGAAGACTCTTGAGAGTCCCTTGGACTGCAAGGAGATCCAACCAGTCCATACTAAAGGAGATCAGCCCTGGGATTTCTTTGGAAGGACTGATGCTGAGGCTGAAACTCCAATACTTTGGCCACCTCATGCGAAGAGTTGACTCATTGGAAAAGACCCTGATGCTGGCAGAGATTGGGGGCAGGAGGAGAAGGGGCTGACAGAGATGAGATGGCTGGATGGCATCACCAACTCGATGGACGTGAATTTGAGTGAACTCCGGTAGTTGGTGATGGACAGGAAGGCCTAGAGTGCTGCAATTAATGGTATCGCAAAGAGTCAGACATGACTCAGCGACTGAACTGAACTGAAGTGCACTATGATAATAATAAGTGGAAAATAGAGGCTTGAAAATATCAGGAACAGTTAAATACAGAATAATTTATTCTACTGTGACCAAAAAAAAAAAAAAAACAGAAAGAAAAGAAAAATCTTATAAATCTCTTAGAAGGGGCAAAACTTAAATGATTATTTAGATTTAAATGCATTGGGTATTGAGCATGTTGGGTGCATTTAGTGATTTTATAATAATAATATACAAATATCTGGGTATCCATTTGATTCAGTTCACTTTAGTCGCTCCTTCGTGTCTGACTCTGCTACCCCATCAACTGCAGCACACCAGGCCTCCCTGTTCATCACCAACTTGCGGAATTTACTCAAATTCATGTCCATTGAGTCGGTGATAACCATCCAACCATCTCATCCTCTGTCGTCCCCTTCTCCTCCTGCCTTCAATCTTTCCCAGCATCAGGGGCTTTTCAAATGAGTCAGTTCTTCACATCAGGTGGCCAAATATTGGAGTTTCAGCTTCAACATCAGTCCTTCCAATGAATATTCAGGACTGATTTTCTTTAGATTAGACTAGTTGGATCTCCTTGCAGTCCAAGTGACTCTCAAGAGTCTTCTCCAACACCACAGTTCAAAAGCATTAATTCTTTGGTGCTCAGCCTTCTCCACAGTCCAACTCTCACATGACCACTGGAAAAACCATAGCCCTGACTAGATGGACCTTTGTTGGCAAAGAAATGTCTCTACTTTTTAATATGCTGTCTAGACTGGTCATAACTTTTCTTCCAAGGAGTAAACGCCTTTCAATTTCAAGGCTGCAGTCACTGTCTGCCATGATTTTGGAGCCCCTAAAATTAAAGTCCGTCACTATTTCCACTGTTTCTCCATCTACTTGCCATGAAATGATGTGATTAGTTGTCGTCATGATCTTCGTTTTCTGAATGTTGAGCTTTAAGCCAACTTTTTCACTCTCCTCTTTCACTTTCATCAAGAGGCTATTTAATTCTTCTTTATTTTCTGCCATAGGGTGGTGTCATCTGCATATCTGAGGTTACTGATATTTCTCCTGGCAATCTGGATTCCATCTTGTGCTTCATCCAGCCCAGTGTTTCTCATGATGTACTCAGCATATAAATTAAATAAGCAGGGTGACAATATACAGCCTTGATATACTCTCTTCCCAATTTGGAACCAGTATGTTGTTCCATGTCCAGTTATAACTGTTGCTTCCTGACCTGGATATAAATTTCTCAGGAGGCAGGTCAGGTGGTCTAGTATTCCCATCTCTTGAAGAATTTTCCAGAGTTTGTGGTTATCCACACAGTCAAAGGCTTTGGCATTTTCCGTAAAGCAGAAATAGATTTTTTTTTTCTGGAATTCTCTTCACTTTTTCAATAATCCAACAGATGTTGAGAATTTGATCTCTGGTTCCTATGGCTTTGCTAAATCCAGCTTGTACATCGGGAAGTTCACGGTTCAAGTACTGTTGAAGCCTGACTTGGAGAATTTTGAACATTACTTTGCTAGTGTGTGAGATAAGTGCAACTGTGCAGTAATTTTAGCATTCTTTGGCATTGCCTTTCTTTGGGATTGGAATGAAAACTGACCTTTTCTAGTCCTGTGGTCACTGCTGAATTTTCCAGATTTGCTGGCATATTGAGTGGAGCACTTTTACAACATCATATTTTAGGATTGAAATAGATTAACTAGAATTCCATCACCTCCTCCAGCTTTGTTTGTAGTGATGCTTCCTAAGGCCCACTTGACTTCGCATTACAGGATATCTGGCTCTAGGTTTCTGATCACACCATTGTGATTATCTGGGTCATGAAGATCTTTTTTGTATCGTTCTTTTGTGTATTCTTGCCACCTCTTCTTAATATCTTCTGCTTCTGTTAGATCCATACCATTTCTGTCCATACCATTTTGTTAGGTCCATACCATTTCATGAGGTGATACCCCATGCCCAAGGGCAAAGGAGAAGCACCAGAAAGATGGTAGGAGGGACGAATTTGCTTTTTAGAATCAAACCCCATTCCTGCCAGAGATGCTCAGAGGGCTCAAACAAACCTTGTGCATGCCAGGACCCAGGAACCCCACAGAGACTGAAACAGAACTGTGTTTGAGCATCTCCTGTGGAGTTATGGGTCAGCAGTTGACTGCCACAGGAACAGGAGCTCTGGGTGCAGGAGACTTGGGTATGGCATAAGCCCTCTTGGAGGATGTCACCATTAACCCCACCGTAAAGCTGCCAGAACTCACACAAGACAGGGAAATTGACTCTTGGAGGGCACACACAGTACCGTGTGTGCACCAGGACCCAGGAGAAAGGAGCAGTGACCCCATAAGAGACTGACCCAGACTTTCCCGGAAGTGTCCAGGAGTCTAAAGCAGAGGCATGGGTCAGTGGTGGCCTGCTGCAGGGTTGGGGGCAGCGAGTATAGCAGTACATGAGTGGGATCTTTTGAAGGAGGTCCCCATTATCTTCATTACCTCCACCATAGTTTGGCCCCAGATAAATAGTATGGAGGGAACACAGCTCCACCCATCAACAGAAAGTTAGATTAAAGATTTACTGAGGATGTCCCACCCATCAGAACAAGACCAGGTTTCCCCCTCAGTCTCTCTCATCAGGAAGCTTCCATAAGCCTCTTATGCTTCTCCATCAGAGGGCAGACAGACTGAAAACCACAGTCACAGAAAACTAATCAATCTGATCACATGGGCCACAGGCTTGTCTAACTCAGTGAAACTATGAGCCATGCTATGTAGGGTCATCCATGACGGACCAGTCATGGTGGAGAGTTCTGACAAAACGTGGTCCACTGAAGAAGGGAATGGCAAACCACTTCAGTATTTTTGCCTTGAGAATCCCATGAACAGTATGAAAAGGCAAAAAGATAGTACACTGAAAGATGAACTCCTCAGATCAGTAGGTGCCCAATATGCTAGTGGAGATCAGTGGAGAAATAACTCCAGAAAGAATGAAGGGATGGAGCCAAAGCAAAAAAAAAAAAAAACCACCCAGTTTTGGATGTGACTGGTGATATAAGCAATGTCCAATGCTGTAAAGAGCAATATTGCATAAGAATCTGGAATGTTAGGTCCATGAATCAAGGCAAATTGGAAGTGGTCAAACAGGAGATGGCAAGAGTGAATATTGACATTTAAGGAATCAGAGAACTAAAATGGACTGGAATGGGTGAATTTAACTCAGATGACCATTATATCTACTACTGTGGGCAGGAATCCCTTAGAAGAAATGGAGTAGCCATCATAGTCAACAAAAGAGTATGAAATGCAGTACTTGGATGCACTCTCAAAAATGAAAGAATGATCTCTGTTCATTTCCAAGGCAAACCATTCAATATCACAGTAATCCAAGTCTATGCCCTCACTAGTAATGTTGAATAAGATGAAGTTGAACAGCTCTATGAAGAAGATCTACAAGACCTTCTAGAACTAATAACCAAAATAGATGTCCTTTTCATCAGGAAGTCAAGAAACACATGGAAGAACAGGCAAATTTGGCTTTGGAGTACAGAATGAAGCAGGGCAAAGGCTAACAGAGTTTTGCCAACAGAACTCACTGCTCATAGCAAACACCCTCTTCCAACAGTACATGAGAAGGCTCTACACATGGACATCACCAAATGTTCAATACCAAAATCAGACTGATTATATTCTTTGCAGACAAAGGTGGAGAAGCTCTATACAGTCAGCAAAAACAAGACTGCAAGCTGACTATGGCTCAGAACATGAACTCCTTATTGACAAATTCAGACTTAAATTGAAGAAAGTAGGAAAAACCACTAGACCATTCAGGTATGACCTGAGTCAAATCCCTTACAATTATACAGTGGAAGTGAGAAATAGATTCAAGGGATTAAATCTAATAGACAGAGTGCCTGATGAACTATGGACAGAGATTCGTGACATTGCACAGGAGAAAAAGATCAAGACAATCCCCAAGAAAAAGAAATGCAAAAAAGCAAAATGGCTGTCTGAGGAGGCTTTACAAATAGCTGTGAAATGAAGAGAAGTGAAAAGCAAAGGAGGAAAGGAAAGATGTACCCATTTGAATGCCAAGTTCCAAAGAATAGCAAGGAGATATAAGAAAGCCTTCCTCAGTTGATCAATGCAAAGAAATAGAGGAAAACAATATAATGGAAAAGACTAGAGATCTCTTCAAGAAAATTAGAGATAGCAACGCAACATTTCATTCAAAGATGGGCTCAATAAAGGACAGAAATGGTATGGGGGCATTTTAGTTAGGGACTATTTATATATTTTTATTTTGTAAAGCAATTAAAAGTGATATTCTGCTCAATTCTGTCTTACATACTTTCTGTTTGTATTGAATTCTCATACCAAGGATCTGTCACTTCTTTTACATAAATTCATTTTATACTCAGTCACAATGAATAACTATCATAAAAACAAATAGCATGTCAACACATTTATTTGACCAGAGTCCTCTTGAGATAATGTCTTAATTTTCATCAAGATTGTAGTGATTACTGTTTCTAATTATGATAATCAAATAACTCATTAGTGATTATGTTTCAAAAAGGATTTAAAATACAAAATGTTTCTAGAATCTGGTGAGTCATTTGACTGAGTGTGTTGAAATATGGACATAACTGAAAGGGCAATTTTGACCCTCAATATCAGGCACTAAATAAATTATGTAAGGCAAAGGTACTCAATTTTTACATGCTGTATGTTCCCAAAAGCCCAGTTTCATGGTAGTTCATTTCAAAGCACATTCTTGTTTATTTATGAAGAATAAATTGAGCAAAACTTGTTGCCTTGTCTAACTTGACATCAGCATAAACCATCAAATGAGTGGATCAGGGTTTAAGCAAGTGAAGGGTATATTTCGTTAGTTGTTGCTCAATATATGAAGCAGACAATTGAAGCAAAGGAAAGGAGGTGGTGACTTATTTTTCAAAGGAAATTTCATTTGCAAAAAGTTTCAGTTTAATGAGCTACAGAAAACAAGGTCTTGTTATCTTTCATGTGTGCATTCAGTAGCTTATTTAAAAGTTTGTAAATATTTGCTGAATGTGCCCTTTATTAGGTATATGTGTGTGTATGGGTATTCCTTCCTCAAGCAAACTTCCCTTCTTGCATTATACCAATTTTTTAATAAGACTGTGTACAGATTTCTATACTTCTCCATGCTTTAGAGAGCTCACTAAGCAATAAGATTGGTAAAAATGTTTTGTACTTTGAGATGATATGTACAATGTCAGTTAGCTTAAAAGCACAAAATACCAGTTGGTAAAGTTCAGTCAAGCCTTGTTCACAATCAACCATTTACACAAAAGGGTCTAAGCCATGTTGATAAATTACATATACAGTTGCAATATTTAGACCTACATTTTTGACCATATTCAAACACAGTTATAATATTTGGTTTTAAACTTATCAGACTCTCCATTTGTAGATCAGGTTTCAAAATATCTGATTGGCCCTTTCAACATCCCAGATTTAAAGCATGGCGTTTTTCCAGATGAACAGAGAAAGGTGTATTTTATGAATGTATTTGGATATATTAATTAAGCAGATGGTCTTTTAAGATTTGGTAATAAGTTCCTTCCAGGGAAAAACATTTCTTTTTTCCTGTTAAATTGAATGGCCATCTGGATTGAATGAACTACATGCTCTAAATCTAGTCTATTGTTGGGTCTTTGTTATTAACCTCTTGCCTGGGAAATTTCTGGGCAATTTATGAGAATTTTAATGAGATAAGTTCAAAGGTCCCTTTAAAGTCTGTAAACTTATCCTTTAAAATATGGAATTTAAAATATGATTGAATTTTTTGTTGAAGTATATTAACATGAGTCAAGATAATTTCTACCCTGCATCATACATAACCTCTAAATGTTTGATTTTTGGCCAGCCAGTCTTTCTGTCTTAATTTCTTCACCAATAATACAGGTTAAGAAAAGAATTTTCTAGTGTCTCTTTAAACTCTAAAATTCAATGAATCTATCAGATGCTGAAGTCACCCAAAGGGAAAGGAATTGCTACAAATCCTAACTTGCAAGTACAATTTTAAAGCTCAGATTCCAAGCTCTTGAAAGAGTTTCAGTGCCACAGAGGGGAACGAAAAAGAGACCTAACAGAACTTAAAAAGAGTAAAGGCTGAAAGAAAGGCAAAGAGGGATTCAGAGCGACTGAGCTCAGTGTCAGGAGTATGAATCATATTTACTCTGATTTCCTGTTTCTTTTGATGTTGAGTCCCAAAAGAAGGCAGCTACCTTTCTGGCTGCTTCCTTCTAATTCACTATATACACACACTTATATGTGCACACACACAGATACACATACACCACCATCTCATACTGTATATACACTGGAGAAAAGTTATATTTTGTTTCTTAAAGTGTCCCATAGTTGTCTGGATTATTGCAGAACATTGTGAATTATAGAATTAGTTTAGACATCTTTCCAAAGTGACATATGAAAGTCAACCCAAATTAGTGTTGATGATCTCTTTCTTTGCTTATATTAGGTCCCTTGGTAATTCAAATGGTTAGAAAAAGATATTATATAAATAGAATGGCAATTTTTTTTCCCCTTTCATTGAAGGGAAGTAAAAAAGTCTATTCATTCTTATCAAATTCTTACCAGGTAAGGTTTAATAAAAAGAAATCTTTGTTAAAGTACTTGAAATTGTAAGAATGTTAATACAACATAACAAAGAGACGTATTTAAGAGGTGTTGAGTTTTATATTGAGGTAATAATTAGAAATTCTATATATTTTTTCTCCTTTCCTAAAATTATTTTCCTTAAATCATGTATTCTCTTGATTTGAAAGTGGATTTGCTATTGGTATTACTAATATGAAATGTTTTATAAAATGTTCTATACATACTGTTTAATCACTTTAAATACTGCCCCTCTCCATTTTGATTTCATAAAAACTGTCACAAACTTAAGCATTAAACCTTATTTATTTGGACTAAATATATTTATTTCAATATCAGTATAGGACTAAAATACATTGATCTTTTACAAAGAGCTATAATTCTGTATTCTTCTGAAGAAAAAAATATATATATGAGTGTATACACACACACACACACACACACATATATATATATATATATATAAAATCCACAGTGTAAAAATGTCACTATTTAATCTGACTCTCTTTAGATTTTATTCTTTTTGTTCCCTTTATTTTGAGATATTTATGTTTGTTACCAAATACATTTAGGAGATGTGGAAGCATCATAAAAATGACCACATTTAATATACTGCCAACTTTTTGAGGAAGGGAATTATTTCTTATTCCTATTCTTTTAACCATATCATTAAAAAGTATTTGGCACAGAGGAGGTTATTAAGAAATATTTGTTGATGCTAATAAACACTTTTATTAGGGAGAATCTTCACAAAAGGTACAGCATTTGATATCCTTCTTGAAGAGAAAATCAAATTTTCTTCCTCAGAAAAGAAATGTTTTCCAGTTACACTTTATACTTATTAATATATATTTTCAAAGTAGTTTTTTTTTTGGTATATGGTTCTATAATCTATTTCTGGTTCATTTACATACCTCTCATCACCAGGGGGACAACTCATAAGAATAAATCAGAGAGGTGTTAGTGTTTTACAGAATCACCTATCTGTTACAATTACATGACCTGAGGGTTAAAAGATAAACAGTACAGTAGTTTTGCTGAAGTTATATTAGTTAGGAGCTTGGAGATAAAGAAGGTAATTCAAAAGATGAACTCTATAAGTAGTGACTCACGTACAGCTATTTTCTTGTTTTGTTAAAATACATCACTTCGGAGATCCTTGTCCCAAACCTATAAGAAGAACCTTTTTTAAGACCTTGAAAGTGAGCATGTTTCTCATGTGACTTGATTTTTTTCCCTTAAAAGGCAAAGAGCTTCGATTTTAAAGATAAATTTTAAAAAACAAAACACTCTAGCATTTTAAACTTTACTTCACAGCTGGATAGATTCCACATTTGCTGAAGAGTTTCTATCCAACATCACTGTGATTAGTTTCTTTGAAAGTGAAAGTGAAAGTCGCTCATTCGTGTCCGGCTCTTTGGGACCCCATAGAAAATACAGTCCCGGAGAAGGCGATGACACCCCACTCTAGTACTCTTGCCTGGAAAATCCCATGGATGGAGGAGCCTGGTAGGCTGCAGTCCATGGGGTCGCTGAGAGTCGGATACGACTGAGCATCTTCACTTTCACTTTTCACTTTCATGCATTGGAGAAGGAAATGGCAACCTACTCCAGTGTTCTTGCCTGGAGAATCACAGGGACGGGGGAGCCTCATGGGCTGCCATCTGTGGGGTCGCACAGAGTTGGACACGACTGAAGCGACTTAGCAGTAGCAGAATATACAGTCCATGGGATTCTCCAAGCCAGGATACTGGAATGGGTAGCCTTTCTCTTTTCCAGGGGGTGTTCCCAACCCAGGTCAAACCCAGGTCTCCTGCATTGCAGGTGGATTCTTTAAAGCTGGGCCACAAGGGAAGCCCAAGGATACCAGAGTGGGTAGCCTATCCCTTCTCCAGCAGATATTCCCAACCCAGGAATCAAACCGGGTTCTCCTACATTGCAGGCAGATTCATTATCAACTGAGCTATCTGGTAAGCCCATTTGGCCTTAAATACTCAACTATCTCAAAAGGTATTGGATACACCGGCTCTTTTACTGAAAAGAACGTGAATGTATAGCCAGTAAACATCAGGCTTTTGATAGCTGCTTTTCTTCCTTCTGAATAAAAAGCTAAGATGTATATGAAACACGAGATTAAAATTTTTACTTTGGCTTTAACAAAAGTCACATGCATTTTCAAAGCTATTAGCAAGTGAAGAGCAAATGTAACAGAGTCAGTGGGAAAGTCTCAGCTTTCCTGCAGTTTATCAAGTTATTCACATTATTTTATGAAGATTTAAACTTAGAGAATAATATTCAGAAAAACAAACACAACCTTAAGTTTTGTGGTAACAGATCTGATAATATCTCACGTTGATACTGCATTTTCGAACTGGATAGTTGGAGGAGATTCTCTAATATAAACTTCCCATTTTACAGACAAATACAAGGATGCCATGAAATGACAGTCAGATGGTAATAGAGCTGTGGGTCAAGTCCAAGGGCCCCAGTGCCAACTGGCACTTTCCAGTATATTATGAAATATCTTTTTTTTTTTTTAACTCTAAATCATTGCTCTAAAAGTTATAAATTCCCATTCAAATTTCATAATGTACAATTTGCATACATTAGTTTAAAATACAAATTTAAAGCACTGAATTAAAAAAAAAACACATCTTAAAATTATGTTTGCAAGGAATAGTGTTTGTTTGCTATCAGTGTATGGACTATAAAAAACAAAGCACTTTTTTTTTTCCTCTCTCTCTCTGTATGCTATTAAAAGCATGGGTTGCAGCTTCAGAGTCTGTTTTAGAAAACTTTCCAGTAAGAGAAGTCTAATAAACCACTGAACTTATTTAAGAATTTGCCTTGAAAGAATATTCAAATAACTGGCACAGCCTTGAGTTTTGAATTCATGATAAAACACTCTAGACTTGAATCTCTGAATTTATTACCTGATTTCTTTGACTGAAAGTTGGCTTGCAGACTGTTGTGAAGGACTGGCATGCAGATAGCTAAAGTTAATATTATGTTAAAAGTTTATTTTGGGAAAGCATTTTTGTGATATGATAACACAGTTGTACTATTGGAAAGTATATTCTGTTCAGATTTTAAAATATATATATATATATCATGAAAATTTCAACATATAGTTATAATTCTAAGTAAGCTTATGTTTCAGAAATATTTCACCCTAAATTGTAGGATGTGTTTGTGTTAAACATTATATATACTAATTTTAGGTTTCCCTGGTAGCTCAGACAATAAAGACTCTGCCTGCAATGCAGGAGACCAAGATTTAATCCCTGGGTTGGGAAGATCCCCTGGAGAAGGAAATGGCAATGCACTCCAGTATTCTTGCCTGGATAATCCCATGGACAGAGGAGACTGGCAGGCTACAGTCCATAGGGTCGCAAAGAGTCAGACTCAGCTGAGCAACTAATGCTTTCATGCTATGATACTAATTTAGTATAGTATATTTGCTTTGTTTACAGATCATTTAAAATTTTATAAATATTTATATATTATTTATATCACACAGGGTGAAATATTTTATAAAAAGTTTAGTACTTGATGTGATATTATTAAAAGAAGTGTGTATAAAAGATATACCCTTTTATATATAAATATATGAAATAATATACTCATAAAAATATGAGCTACTTACATGAAACATGGAATTCATAGGCATGGTACATGTAAATCCAATTCACAAGTTGCTGCTTCTCTATAGAAGGAGAATATTTACTGGGTGGAAAGCCCATCAAAGTGTAACTGAACAGGATCTTTTGGGGCCTTCCTGGGACAAGTCTTTCTCCATAGCCTCTGCTTTAGCTCCACTCTGCAGTGCCCAGATTTTAGTATTCAATGCACATTTCTTAATTTTTTTTTTTTAACAGATGTAAAGACCCATTACCAAATGAGGGAAGATGTTAAGTACTTCATGACCATAAGCATATAACCCCAGGCTTTCTGGAGCTTAAGAATTGATAATGTTTACCCCTGTGACACCGCCCTGTTACCTCACCATCAGCCAGAGAATTGTGCATAAACTGACCACATACCCTGTGACCTCCCTTCCCTCATCTGGCTTTTAAAAATGATTTGCCTAATCTCTTCATGGAGCTTGGGATTTTTAGAGCATGAGCTACCCTTACATGGCCCTGCAATATACTATTCTCTGCGCCAATTCTGACATTCCGGTTTGTTTGACCTCAGTGTGTCAGGCATACAAACTTGCCCTAGTAGCTATATCCCTGAACTCACTTATTACTTAGATTTGTATAAAGTTTTTTTGTGTTCCAATGTCAGTAAGTTGCACATGTTATAAACTAATACTGCTGCTGCTAAGTCACTTCAGTTGTGTCCGACTCTGTGTGACCCCATGGACTGCAGCCTACCAGGTTCCTCCGTCCATGGGATTTTCCAGGCAAGAGTACTGGAGTGGGTTGCCAAAAACTAATATTAATATTCACTAATAAGTGAGTTCAGTAACTAAATCCTGTCAGACTCTGTAACCTCACGGACTGCAGCATGTCAGGCTTCCCTGTCATCCTCTAACTCCTGGGGAGTTTGCTCAAATTCACATCCATTGAGTCAATTATGCCATCTAACCATCTCATCCTCTTTCACTCCCTTGTTCTTTTACCTTCAATCTTTTCTAGCATCAAGAGCTTTTCCAATGAGTTGGCTCTTTGCATCAGGGGACCAAAGTATTGGAGTTTCAGCTTCAGCATCAGTCCCTCCAATGAATATTCACGACTGATTTCCTTTAGGATTGACTGGTTGGATCTCCTTGCCATTGTTTCCACTGTTTCCCCATCTGTTTGCCACGAAGTGATGGGACCGGATGCCATGATCTTAGTTTTCTGAATGTTGAGCTTTAAGCCAACTTTTTCACCCTCCTCTTTCTCTTTCATCAAGAGGCTCTTTAGTTCTTCTTCAGGTTCTGCCATAAGGGTGGTGTCATCTGCATATCTGAAGTTGTTGATATTTCTTCTGGCAATCTTGATTCCAGCTTGTGTTAATCCAGCCAAGCATTTCATAAGAGGTATTCTGCATATGTTAAATAAGAAGGGTGACATCACACAGCCTTATCATACTCCTTTCCCAGTTTTGAACCAGTCTGTTGTCTCATGTCCAGTTCTAACGGCTTCTTAACCTGCATACAGGTTTCTCAGGAGACAGGTAAGTTGGCCTGATACTCTCATCTCTAAGAATTTTCCACAGTTTGTTTTGAGTCACACAGTCAAAAGCTTTAGTGTAGTCAATGGAACAGATGTTTTTCTGGAACTCCTTTGGTTTCTCCAAGATCCAGCAAATGTTCACAATTTGATCTCTGGTTCCTCTGCATTTTCTAAACCCAACTTGTACATCTGGAAGTTCTAGGTTCATATAATGCTGGAGCCTAGCTTGAAGGATCTTCAGCATAACCTTGCTAGCATATGAAATGAGTGCAATCATATGGTATTTGGAACATTCTTTGGAACAGTCTTTGGAATTGGAATGAAAAGCAACCTTTTTCAGTCCTACGACCATTGCTGAGTTTTCCAAATTTGTTGACTTGTTGAGTGCAGCACTTTAACAGCATCATCTTTTAGGATTTGAAATAGCTCAGCTGGAATTTGGTCACCTCCACTAGCTTTGTTCCTAACTTTGTTTCTTAAGGTCCACTTGACTTCACACTCCGGGTTGTTCCGCTCTAGGTGAATGACCACACCATCATAGTTATCTGTGTCATTAAGACCTTTTTTGCACATTTCTTCTGTGTATACTTTATAGCTCTTCTTAATCTCTTCTGCTTCTGTTAGTTCCTTACCATTTCTGTCCTTTGTATTTGATACTCTTTTAGAATTCCCTGGAAATATTAACCAATTAAAAAAAAATACATTGACTTTCATGGACATTAATTACCTAAGAGTGAAAATGAAACTCATCATTTTCCTTCCCTGAAGCTTTCAATTCAGGCCAGAAATATAACAGAAAGATCATTTTCAAATTCCCAATGAACATTTCTAAAATGACCTCTCCCTTTGTATTTGAAATATTAAAACTATTTTTACTCACTCTATTTTTCTTGTGTTGAGACAATTTTAGTTTTGTTTCCCTTCAAACTATAAATAAAATTAAGTTATAAATACATGAAAAATTATAAGGGATTTTATAGCAAAAATTAAAAAGATAAACTTAAACTATAAAAAAATGTCTGGAATTAAAAATATAGCGTGAATAATCTTGATTGATCCTGGTACTGAAAATGTCTGTTATTGTGTTCCTTAGAATGTGTTTAGACAGAAGTTAGCCTCTCTCCCTAAGTGTCTGGAGCTGTAAAGGGTTCCATGTATTTAAAATGCAGAATTAATTTGCAGTATGCAATGCTGACTGGCATTAATGAGGCTTTGCTCAAGCAACATAACATGCCGTCTTTTGTAATTTAAAATCTTTCAATGTCTTACTGCTCTTGTGAAATGGCTTTATAGTAAGGTAATAATACAAGGAAGAAACCAATGGAGAAGTTATAAAGCATGGAATATTGGTATTTGAAGTGTACTTTCTGAGGGTTTTTATTTCTATGCATGCCCATAGCAACTGGGTCAAAAGGGGTACATAAAACTACATAACATCCATGAACCACTTAAAGAAAGTGTTGTAATGTGCAGAAAGCTACAATTTGTGGTCTTCATAAAGGTAGTTTTGCACTGCTGTTCCTTGGTGAGTAATGACCTATAACTGTATCCAGTTTATCTGTATTATATTAGAGAGCTTAGTAGTAATTGCTTATAAGACAATTTATAACTGGATGTGAGGAAATATATGACCTTATTCATGTATGTATTTATTTATTTAGCAAAATTGAGTTCATACTCATGTACCCAGCACCCTGGCACACTCAATGCTCAGTTCACAGAAGTTTGCTCTGCTGTTACACATTTAGAGGAAAGCTGCTGCATAATTTTGACATAGGATGCTATTGCTTAATTTTTAACTAAATTACCAAAATTTCTATAGAACTATAAAATTATTTTCCTTTTATTCCAAACGTCATTAAGTATTATGTTGATAAAAGAAGATAAAATTCAGCTTAATGTAGCCCCTTCAAAAACTTTATGATTCTTTTGGGAATATATCTTTATCTCCATCTCAAGCTCTGCCATTTGTCAATTGTCCACTAAAAAAAGCCTTGAAAGTCATTGCCTAGAAGGAAAGTATGCAATTTTCAGGTATCCTCAGGAAATGAACAATATACAGAGTTGCTAAATATTTTTAGTAACCAAAGATATTTATATCAATGTATTGCTTTCAAATACCACTTAAGCAATAACACATTGGGAGAAAGCTATTTCTTGGTTATGATACCTCTCACCTATACTTTTTTATTAAATGGTTACAATTGTTTGAAAAATGTCTGTCAGTCTATGATAAGGTTCATTAAATTTTGAAATAGCTTATGAAGAATTCCTAAACAAAGGGAGAAAAAGTTTTCATCTGATCAGATTAGATCAGTCACTCAGTCGTGTCTGACTCTTTGCAACCCCATGAATCGCAGCACGCCAGGCCTCCCTGTCCATCACCAACTCCCGGAGTTCACTCAGACTCACGTCCATCGAGTCAGTGATGCCATCTAGCCATCTCATCCTCTGTCGTCCCCTTCTCCTCTTGCCCCCAATCCTTCCCAGCATCAGAGTCTTTTCCAATGAGTCAACTCTTCACATGAGGTGGCCAAAGTACTGGAGTTTCAGCTTTAGCATCATTCCTTCCAAAGAAATCCCAGGGCTGATCTCCTTCAGAATGGACTGGTTGGATCTCCTTGCAGTCCAAGGGACTCTCAAGAGTCTTCTCCAACACCACAGTTCAAAAGCATCAATTCTTCGGGGCTCAGCCTTCTTTACAGTCCAACTCTCACATACATACATGACCACAGGAAAAACCATAGCCTTGACTAGGTGAACCTTTGTTGTCAAAATAATGTTTCTGCCTTTGAATATGCTATCTAGGTTGGTCATAACTTTTCTTCCAAGGAGTAAGCGTCTTTTAATTTCATGGCTGCAGTCACTATCTGTAGTGATTTTGGAGCCCAGAAAAATAAAGTCTGACACTGTTTCCACTGTTTCCCCATCTATTTCCCATGAAGTGGTGGGACCAGATGCCATGATCTTGGTTTTCTGAATGTTGAGCTTTAAGCCAACTTTTTCACTCTCCTCTTTCACTTTCATCAAGAGGTTTTTGAGTTCCTCTTCACTTTCTGCCATAAGGGTGGTGTCATCTGCATATCAGAGGTTATTGATATTTTTCCCGGCAATCCTGATTCCAGCTTCTGTTTCTTCCAGTCCAGCATTTCTCATGATGTACTCTGCATATAAGTTAAATAAACAGGGTGACAATATACAGCCTTGACGTACTCCTTTTCCTATGTTTTTTTTTTTTAATTTTATTTTATTTTTAAACTTTACATAATTGTATTAGTTTTGCCAAATATCAAAATGAATCCACCACAGGTATACATGTGCTCCCCATCCTGAACCCTCCTCCCTCCTCCCTCCCCATACCATCCCTCTGGGTCATCCCAGTGCACTAGCCCCAGGCATCCAGTATCGTGCATCGAACCTGGACTGGCATCTCGTTTCATACATGATATTTTACATGTTTTAATGCCATTCTCCCAAATCTTCCCACCTTCTCCCTCTCCCACAGAGTCCATAAGACTGTTCTATACATCAGTGTCTCTTTTGCTGTCTCGTACACAGGGTTATTGTTACCATCTTTCTAAATTCCATATATATGTGTTAGTATACGTATTGGTGTTTTTCTTTCTGGCTTACTTCACTCTGTATAGTAGGCTCCAGTTTCATCCACCTCATTAGAACTGATTCAAATGTATTCTTTTTAATGGCTGAGTAATACTCCATTGTGTATATGTACCACTGCTTTCTTATCCATTCATCTGCTGATGGACATCTAGGTTGCTTCCATGTCCTGGCTATTATAAACAGTGCTGAGATGAACACTGGGGTATATGTGTCTCTTTCCCTTCTGGTTTCCTCAGTGTGGATGCCCAGCAGTGGGATTGCTGGATCATAAGGCAGTTCTATTTCCAGTTTTTTAAGGAATCTCCACACTGTTCTCCATAGTGGCTGTACTAGTTTGCATTCCCACCAACAGTGTAAGAGGGTTCCCTTTTCTCCACACCCTCTCCAGCATTTATTACTTGTAGACTTTTGCATCGCAGCCATTCTGACTGGTGTGAAATGGTACCTCATAGTGGTTTTGATTTGCATTTCTCTGATAATGAGTGATGTTGAGCAGCAGATCAGGTGGTCTGGTATTCTTAACTTAAATTACTTACTGAATTTCATCAAACATTAATTCCACATTCTTATTTTTCTAATCCTCTTTTTAACTTATATTTGTTATGATTTTTTACAAAATATTCCTATATTTTAACTGTTTCAGAATAAATTGACTCCATTTAGTGTATTATAATAATAGTAGCTAGAAGTAAATATTATACTAATATTTTAAAAGTAACCTGCTTGCATAACAAAGTGCACAATAAGAAATACTTATTTTTGTCTGTTAATACCACTTGTTACAGGAAACTATAATTGAGGGAAGCCATCTGGTCTATTTAATGGCCTATGCCAAAAGGCTATATAAAATCAGCCTTTGTTTTCTCATAAATTCCACATGGAGCAGTCAACTTCTCCCTGTTCATTGAGCAACAGTGACTGCCTCCATCTGGCTAGCCTCTGTGAACCTGGACTAAAAATGGAAATGCTTCTTGGGACAGAGGAGACAGCAAGTGCTATTAAGGATGGAAGGGGAGGAGGCACCTTTGGGACCTCAAGAAAGGAGAAGAAAGGCTATCTCCAGACTGAAAGGAGATATAGGATGGGGACTGTGAATAGAGTGGAGGGGAATTTACATAAAGCAGAGGGTTATTGGCCAGTTCAAGTAGTTTTGAAGTAGATCCCAGTTAACTTGCATACCCCTGGGGTGTCTGATGCCCTGGAAGAACCAAGACTGGATGGGCAAAGTCTCCTGGGTAGTCAAATTGTGCAGGGCCAAGAAGTTGAACAGGAGCTAATTTGTTCATATATGCAGTAGATCAATTCAAATGTATCCACTTACGTGACATATTATTGTGAAGAAATTGCTTCCTGCCATGAATTACTGAGGGCTTCCCTTGTGGTTCAGCTGGTAAAGAATGTGTCTGCACTGCGGGAGACCTGGGTTGATCCCTGGGTTGGGAAGATCTCCTGGAGAAGGGAACGGCTGCCCACTGCACTATTCTTGTCTGGAGAATTCCATGGACTGTATAGTCTACGGGGTCGCAAAGAGCTGGACACGATTGAGGGACTTTGACTTCACTCCACTTCACTTCATGAATTACTAAAGGTCCAGTTTGATAAACAAAGCATGATGACTAAATCTATTGCTTTTTTAATTGTTTTTACTGCAGGTACTCTCTCAATCTATGAGATGAACACACTATATTTTTGTCTTAGCGTTTACAACACAAAATGTAGGTTTGGGGAATACTCATTTTGCAATGAATTTGTCTGCTGGGGACAAAAGACTAAAAGAAAAAAGAAAATAGCTACCAAGAAATTATTACCCAGGGAGTTAGAGGCCAAAATAATCTAGGTGAATATAAGTCTCTGCAAAAAGTCTTGCGTTTTTTTTTCATGTATTCTTTCATTTCACTTAAAATTTTCACTTAAAATACTTATAAAATACCTCGTAATGCTGCAGGCATTGTAGTAAATTGTCAACAGGAGGATCATGTTCTCTTGTGAAGTGAAAGAAAACAAAACATATTCAGAGAAAGTAGCCACAGTACCCTAGGAAGAAAACCAGCATGTTCCTCAACTAGCTTTAGAAAAACATTTTCTACTGAAAAGGAGAGGATTGATCCTGAGCCAGATCTGAAGAGATTTATCTTCCACATAGTACCTTTACTTCTGAAGATGCATTATTTCAAGATTTTATAGATCATAAAGCCATTTTTATAACCATTATCTACAATTTTGTTGAAGTGGATGGAACAAATTTTTATCAAAGCCATGCTAATTCTTTTTCTATGTACTGACTCATTTTCAGGTATTTGAAAAACTCAGAAAAAGTAAAGAGAAGTAAGGAAAATACCTATGTCCTTAGTACCCAGAATTAACATATGTTAATATTTTATGATATTTCTGTCTCCAATTTTTTTAAGAAAAATACTTTTTTAAGGAAAAGAAGAGGGGCAAAGCATTTTTTTAAAAAACAAAATAAACAAGCAGATACCTTTACGCTACTGATGCAGGTGACATTCCTTTCTGCATCCTTTTGTCTGCATGCATGCTCAGTTGGTTCAGTCATGTCTGACTCTTTGTTACCCCATGGACTTCAGCCTACCAGACTCCTCTGTCCATGGGATTCTCCAGGCAAGAATACTGCAGTGGGTTACCATGCCTTCTTCCAGGAGATCTTCCTGATCCAAGGATCAAACCCATGTCTCTTACCTCTCCTGAACTGATAGGCAAGTTCTTTACCACAAGGACCACTTGGGAAGCCCTTGGATCCTTTTATGGTTCATCATTTTTCCTTATTCTATATAAGTAATCTCTACACTGATATATATTCTAGCCATCTGTATTTCTATGATTTTAAAACCAAATACTATTTATGTGGTGTTTAGCTTTAAAATTTATTATACTGCATTTTCATTTTGAATCAAAATATGCATTACACAAGGCAACTACCTATGTGTTAACATACCTTCATGAGCATTTTAACTTTGTTTTCCAAACGTATTTAATAATGACAGGACAATAAGCCAATAAAGAAGGATTCATAGAAGATATTAGAGACAAACAGGAAATACAAGCTCAAGGCTTCCTGATTTGAGACAGAGTAAGTTTCAGGACATTCAGTGATTAGAACAAATTTTCAGAAATCGGAGCATATGCTGTGGATCTCTTAAAATATAAACTTTATCAGTTTCCTGAAATACTCATAAAAATATATGGTTTGATATAAGCATGTTTAGGAACATTTGAAAAGCCCTTCCTTGTCTGTTTATGAATAGTAAATGGTTCATGTGTCTGTTTGAGAAAGTAGTTTAGAATTGGAAACCAGTGGAGAATGCCATCAGAAAACGTACTTCCTAAGGAAGTAAGCTTCATTTTCTCCAAACTTTTCAGTTTTAGCAATGACAATACCAACATGAACAGTTACATGATTCCAGAAGGAAAGCATGAGCGATAAAAGGACACCCAGGAGTTCGTGGGCCCTTGCAGGGCGAGTGACACAAATGCATCTGGAAGGAAGGAATTATCAGTTGTGTCAAGTGAGAAGAGGACTGTGAATTGCCCTTCAGTTACTATAAGAGGTGATAAAAACTTGACACACATGGGCTGTACAAAGGAATGGGTGGAGAGATTGAAGATACCAAGTGCAGACAAGTCTTTAGATTCGTTTCTGCAAATGTGAATCTTTTACTGATGTTTAGAACTTTTGTATTAAAAACTGAAGAATGTTTACTAACTCTTCATGAAAGCAATCTCTAGTTTCTTAAAATGAGTAGGAATAATAGTTTCTGTGAGAAGCTTTAACAAAAGGAATTGTTATTTAATGAAACCTATAGCATAAAAACACAAGGTGGCCGCCTGTATAATGACTGCACAGATTTTGTAATAACACTGTTGATTTTGGGGAAACAACCTTGAATTTGCAAGAACGTAGGAGGAGTAAGAGGCTACTACTATAGAGCTGGGTGGAAACATGTAAAGAATCCCCTTTGTAGCAAAGAAAACAGCAGTGTTTAACTTAATGGTTATAAAATTTTTCATAAAACGTTTGTTGCTTTTGTTACTGTTGTAGTTTTTCTCTTGATATTTTGACTATGAAGTACTTCCTTAGGAATTTGTATCAAAAATGAAAGAACTAATATTCCTTATTGTGAGCCAGATTTATGTAGGTATTTCTATTGAGAGTGAATGACAATTTCCCAGGAATTATGACAAGTGTTTAAGGGTGGGAAGAGTTATACACATAATCAAATAGATACTATTAAATGGAAAATATCAAATAGAATTGAAAGTATAAAATAAATGTATTTACATTGATCTCCATTTAATATGATTGTTGTTAGAGAACTCTACCTCTCTTAAATTTGATGTACATATGAATCCCTCAATATTAAATCTGATTTAGCAAATCTATCTTGACCATAACTCATTTTATAGTTATTTGTATCAAATTTGGAAAATGGAAAAATTTTAGTTGATGAAATCTCAAGACTTTTAAATAAACTTTCAATCTATTTTCAGCTGTAACTGTCATTGAACTAGAAATTTGTTGGGAAGAATACATAGCAATTAAATTGTTTTTCCCTTAAGAATGTGTTTCCTTAATGTTTGGGCTATTAATAATATTGGCTCTCAAAATATTCTTTACAGTGCTATTTTTGCTTTCTTTTTCACTCTGATTCATAGATTTGTAATCCCTGGAGGCCTTATAACACTGAAAAAGTTTAAAAAGTGATAACATTACAGTGAATTAAACTTTTCCTTGGATGCCATTAACTATTCTGTTAATGCCTCTGTTTATAAGAGGCTGCTAAATAATTAGACTCAAGAAAGGGATTGTGGTAAAATCTTGTTTAGATGGAAGGACTTACCTGAGTGTAAGTTGTATTGCAAATGCATTCGTTTTGCTTACATAATATCACTGCCTTAGGGAAGTAGGGAAGGAATGAAGATAAAAGCTCACCTTTGGTACCCACTGTATATAAAGTACCATTCCATTATTTGGTTGTCATCTCTCATATTACAGTCCAATTCTGTAACTTCTCATCATTGGTCTAACCGTTAAATTTCATGTACTAATAACCCCTGTCCCTATTCTCATGGCATGGCTCACACGATCCATGGTTAAAGCATTATTGAACTACTTGCCGCTCATAGGCAAGTCTGGGGAATTCATGTCTCTAGCCTTTACATATGCTGATCGTTCTGTCCTAAATGTACTGGCCATGATTCCCTCATCAGCACATTTTTCAAGACTAGACTCACTGGAGTCTCACAGTTCTCTTTTCTCTGTCCCTTAGCAACTTATGCTTATCATGATGGTTCTTTGTTTCCAATTATACTTCACTGCTAGTGTGAGACCATTGCAGATATGAAATACCATATCTTGGTGAAACACTAAAATCCTGAATCAAAGCATGCACTCAGCAAATATCTGATGATCAAACAAATGAACAAATAGAATAGAAGATGTGAATGAATAAGCAAATGAATAAATCCCTTAAGGGAGAAATGTCAGGACAGCCAAATCCCAAGTCCTGTTACATAGGAGTGATTTCAATGGTCAAATCCTTGCACAGAGGCCTTTGAATCTATCTGAACCTCTGCACTCCCCATCTGTTAAAGTAGGATTACATTTTCTGCCTCTCTCTGCAGAGGTTTCTTGTGGATAATACATAAAATTTATATGTAAAGATATAAAGTATTATGCAAACATAGGATCTTTTTTCCAATTTCAGAGGCATTGTGAGGCATCCAAAAAAAAATAATAAAATAAAATAATCACATAATCCACAATGGGTTAAATAAGGAAAAGGATTAACAAGAGATCAGATTGAAAGAGGAGTGAGGCTAAAATTCCCTATAGTGTCCTGAGGCCAGAAAAGAAATGAAAACCTTAACCCAGGGATTCTAAACTCTTGGCTACACACAAGAATTACCTGGGGATTTCAAAAATAGTTTTGCCTTAGCTCTAATTTATCTGGCGTGAGGTGGGGCTCAGTCAGCGACACTTTATTTAAAGTTCCCTGAGTGATTCTACATACAGGCAGGATGAGAACCACTGCTGGGTCACAGGAATTGCGGAAATGTTTCTAAGGAGAAAAACTGCATAATACATGAGAGGTTTTAAAAAGATTAATCAGCATGAATAGATATGAGGAAAAGTGAGGGACATGAATTGAGAGATTAAAATGTCTAAGACCATCACAGATGAAGATAACTTTTAAACCTAAACTTTTTTGAAAGCTGGTATCTCTCATTGTGGAGAGATACCAAAGATTGACCTTCATAATTAACAGTGAAGTTGTTCACACAAACTCAGGCACATTCTAAGAATTAATACTGGCAGACCAGTGTTTTACGAATTATACCTAAGTCACTAAGATTATAAACAGAGGTTAAATGCAATCACCATTTGTTTTATTACCCAAAACAAGTTCCTAGAGGAGGTAGGTTTTAAACAGGGTTAAAATGATGTTATTGTAGAGAGGACAGGCATATATTCTTTTTCATGACAAAGGTTTCTAATATAGGCTTAGGTTTCAGAGTCATGCTTTCCTACTCTGCTATATTGCAGAGTCTCTTAAACAAGCAAAAATAAATGAGGTAATTAATAATTGAGATGTTTGAAATGTAATGAAGGATATTTTGAAATTATTTTCAGAATATTTGCTCTTTCTCTGAGTTTAAAATAAAAACATTTAAGCTTTAAAACATGTAATGTGAATATTTTAAAATACGTATAAATATATAAAATATAAAATGGTGGTTTTGAGATTAAAATATACTGACCTTGATTATACTAAACTCTAAAACTCACTTGCTTTTGAAAATGTTTTTGAAAGTAATTTTGTAAGTTTGTTTTTTGGGATGGGGAAAGTAAAATTTCACTGGTGAACCAAAACAGTGGCATTCTACCTTGAAAAATATTATCTCCCCTACTTATGTCATAAAAATCTATACATACCTTTGTAGTCTTATGGGAGAAGAAAGGTTATATGTCAGTGATGAGCCTTTTGGGGAGGCACTACAATGTTTTTTATTAAAGTGGAGACCTTAGAAACCCAATATTATGTTTAATAAATGATCAAGCAGCCATGAAACTAGTAAGAGATTTAGTAAAGAAGGAGGCAAGGATAACAGAAAGTAAATTATATCTTGTTGTCACACAAAACAACTTTTGGAGGAATATGGTAAATAATCATTTTAATATTTTCATGGAGAAAAGCCAAGCCATTCTATGATATCTTTTTTTAAAATTCATATTCATTTATAGGTGAATTATTTTAGTCAACATGTTTTTAAAAATGTTTTGCATTTGCTACAGAAAAAATGTGAAATAATACTTTAAGACCTTTAACTTTTAATTTTTCAGTTTTGTCTGTTTCAAATGTATCATTTATAAAGGACACAGATATGGAAGATATGAAGAATGATCTGAGTAGTAGCCCAACTTTGGGAAAATAAATATTTTTATGTCTCATTTCTCTCATCTGTAACTGGGGATAATAATATCTATGTCACAATTTAATAATATGTGATATATATCAAGCATTTGAATAATACCTCACACAAATAATTACATCATACAAGCTTTAGCTACTAAAATTGTAAGTATAGTAAACAAATATTGCAATAGAAGGAGTAAAATAACTACATCTTAGATTTCTTTAGTTTTAGTGAAAACACAATTTGTTTATCCTGGGACCATTTTTTACCTTTTTGGTACAGGCTCAATATGAATGCATGTACTTACTTGAGGAAGACCCCTGATAGTTCACAGGAACCTCCTTCATTAGAAGCTTAGCAAACCATGTCTCTCAATAGACACTCTTAATATAGAATAGTTTGTCACAATTATTTGGTAATCTCTTTCAGTGTAACTCACACAACAAAAGTAACAATATTCCTGTCACTCCTCAGAAATGTCCCAGCTCTGCGGGTTTCCATATTCAGGAGAATGAAGAAGGCCATTACGAGGTATGCCATAATTCTATGAAGATCATGTTGGTACTGAGCAATTTACATTTTCCTAGTGATTTTAAATACTCTAAGTTAACTTATAAATATGTTCTTTGCTGACCTTCTTTTTTGGTCATATTTTTATATTAGTATCTTTTTAAAACAATTTAAAATAAACTGTTAGAACAAAAGGGAAGAATAACCTTTTTCTCTTCTGGTAATGGTCAAACTATAAAATATAGTTGCTCTTGTCAATGACTGTAAAGTGTTGCTTTTTAGCAATTTTTGGAGACAGTAATGGGCAACTTTCTTTTTAAATATTTTTAATTCATTTTTATTAGTTGAGCTAAAAATGCCCACATCCAATCTTGCAAGATTGACTTGCTTAACCTGCTGTACTCAAGGAAGACAATGATGTTTAATATCAAGAGGTTAAATTGGGGTTTTCATTAATCTTTTATTTTTTAATGACTTTTTCTCAGCTTGATCATTTATTTTCCTGTATATTTGAATTAAAAATAAAAATAGTCATGTTTTTCTTTTTTCTCTTAATGTGTTCATTGTATAATATTCTTTTATTTATTTATTCATTTTTAATTTGGGTAGAGCTATTACAGTACCAATTATTCTAGTATGGCTGAATGTACAAATCTATTATTTTTCATTAAAAATTGTGATAAACACATAGCATGAAATTTACTACTTTAACCATTTTAAGTATATAGTTTAATAGTGCTAAGTATGTTCACACTGTGCAATAAAAGTTCCACATTTTTAATGAGTTGTGCTTTAATAGTTGACTTTAACAGTAATGCACACATACTTGTTTCACCTATTTTCCCCTATAATAGATGTAAAAGATGATGGATTCATAGAGCATATGTATTGGTGTAAATGTATGTGTGTTCTGGTGTGTTTGTGTTTATTCTATTTTCTCATTGAAGCTAGTTTTTTTTTTTTTTCCTCTATTCCCTTAAATGTATTGAAAATGTTTTGATTATTGTTAACAGTACAGTGTTTTTTGCCAACTAAAGGGATATATCATTGTCAAAGCCCCAGGTATAATGTAGGTCAGAGAAACTACTTTGGTTAATAGAAATTCAATTGGACAAGCAACTTCTTTTTGGATATACCATTAACTGAGGTGGACAAAGTGACATTTGGGGAAGCTTATCCCCTAATTCCTTCTCCATGTATTTTCCTTTTTATTTGTGTGGATCTAACTATTTAGCAACATTCTTCTAAACTACAGAATATAGTCTTCTTCCCATTTTACTTTTATTTTCTTTATATTTCTTTCTCCAAAATCTTAATCATTTGACAGTTGAGGGAAGAATTATAATTTTTAACCCTTTGATTGTTCCTCATCACTATGTGTTATGAGTCTAGAACACAGGGATTTGTGCCATTACTCACCCTTATTTCATCCAATAATAACTCAATTACTCTATTGAAGAAATAAATGTTTCATTCATAAACGTTCATGTAAATCTTTAAAGGGCCCATTCAGATATTTAAACCCATTAAAATCCAATTTTAAATTCCTAAGAATTATATCCATTTTTATATCATTTTCATTTCTGCATGTTTTGAGTAAAGAATTGATATCCCCCATAGACCTCTAGGATTTAATCATTAATTGAACACTTTTCTTACTTTTGTGTAGAAAATAAATGAGTTATAATTAAAATAATTTTCTATGAACCAATTTTTTTTTCTTCTCTAGATATTTTATAAGTTCCAAAGCACAGGAACACAGTTTATATAGAGTTTATTTGATTAAATTTTTAAGGAACATTGCCAAGAAAAAATGATACTCAGAATTATGATGTTGATTTATATTATGACTCCAAAAATCAAAGCTGAGAATTTATAACTAAAGGCAATTATGATGTGCAAAGTTGGTTCCTGCACTATGCTGTTATTTTTCTTCATATTGAATACTGAGCTAAGTTTATGTAAACATAAGTATATTCTTAATTTTCAATTTTCTAACAATTATATTTTTCCCTTCTTAATCAACTTAAGTAAAAAAATGGCATATTTGCTCTTAAAAATATTTGTGTCATATCTACTCATTTGTGTCATATCTACAAACTCAAATAAAAATTTGTATAATATCTACTCATTTGTATCATATCTACTCATTAAAGTAAAAAATAATATTTTATGTCAATTCATATTTATTAATCTGAATGAAACTATTAAATTTATACTATGACATTAGATATAAAATAAAACCAAGGCTGATATGACTAGCAAGATTTTAATCACACTTAAATTATCCCTCTTAATTTATATATAACAATTATTATGTACAGAGAGATTTTAATATCAGCTATTGGACAATTTTTATACCAAACACTATTCTAAGCATTCCATATGTATTACAAAATTTCATCTAACCTATTTCTGAGTATAAAACATGTTATGATTTTATGTACCACTAGGGAAAAATGGCTATTAATTAAATGCTGCTGCTGCTGCTAAGTCGCTTCAGTCGTGTCTGACTCTGTGCGACCCCATTGACCACACAGCCCGCCAGGCTCCCCTGTCCCTGGGATTCTCCAGGCAAGAACACTGAGTGGGTTGCCATTTCCTCCTCCAATGCATGAAAGTGAAAAGTTAAAGTGAAGTCACTCAGTCATGTCCAACTCTTAGCGACCCCATGGACTGCAGCCTACCAGGCTCCTGCGTCCATGGGATTTTCCAGGCAAGAGTACTGGAGTGGGGTGCCATTGCCTTCTCTGAATTAAATGCTAATAAATGTTAATTTATGATTTTTTAATGTGTGTCCTCCTTTATATATATATATATATAAATACAGGAAATTTTGATATTAGTATTATTAAAATATAGCTCATTTAATCCTGACAACAATCCCATTAGGTAGGTACTATTATTATCATTACCTTTTTACAGATGTGACCACTGAGACACACAGAGGTTATGTAATTTTTCTCAAAATCACACAAATAGTAATTAATGAAAATGGAGTAAATCAGACCAACAAGATTTTAGAAACTTCAAGGTAATTACCCTGTGGTAATGTCTAAGAAAAAAAAAAATCACAGGATATTTGACTGTTAGGAACCATCACATTTATATATTCATGTTACTGAAGCATAATTTGAAGACTAGAAAGATGGAATAGCTTGCCCTGGGTCACAGAACTAGCTAGAGATAAGCACTAGAATTCGATCCAGATTTTCTGATCTTGGAGTGACCTAATAGCTAACTTCAGCTGCATAAAATTTTTCCAAGCCAAGTGTCAAAGAAAATAGTTCCAAAATTAGATTTCAAGTAAGGTGTGGAATTTAACTAACTGTCATGTTTAAGTTTTATCTTCTTGTCAAGCCTCTGTCATCGTAAACATAGAGCCCCATAATGGTTAAAATAGAGGCCAAAAAAAAAAAAAAAAGAATGTACCTTGTTTTCATGCCATAAATGCATATTACCCTTGCAAAGCATCTTTGATCTATAAATTTTATTGTTATTTCCCTTTATTATACTCAATTCCCTTTTCCCAGTAAACTGCATTAAGCATAAACAGATAGAGCTCTCGGTGTCTATATCCTGCAATCTGTAGGAAAATGTCTCATAGTTATTGGAATTCACACAAGACTGCATCTCAGTATGAGTAGATGCTCCCTGTCACTGTTTTTGATGCTTGAGCTAAAGTATTTTTACAAAATGGTCTAGTGTTCAGTGTATGAATTTTTGAGATAAGACTTTTTTTTTCTTGTAGCAAAGAAATCCAAAAATCAATGTCAGATGAAAATCTTAGCTCTAAGAGTTAGGAAGATTGGTGGTAGAGTTTTAAAATGTGTGAACTTTAGCTGCCAGACTTTGGAAATGTGGCAGCTATCACAAGTGTGAAATTCATGGGTGCAGATGGTTGATTAAGATATCCTAGGATGGACCACTGCTATAAATCTATAGGCCAAGATTGGGAAAAACATCTTGATAAGGGAAATATTTTTGACCCTTTAGGTAAATTTATAACACAAGTTTTGCTGGATTAAGAAGTTTATAGAAGTTAAATATGATTGGTTTCACAAACAACCCAGTGTGTGATTTGATGGAAATATTTAAAAAACAAAACATCAAATGGAAAGTGAGTGGACCATGTGGTAAGAGAACTACAATATATTAAACTATTACCACATCTTACATTTCACATTCATAACCTTA
Organism: Bos indicus x Bos taurus; assembly: GCF_003369695.1. Lineage (NCBI taxonomy): Eukaryota > Metazoa > Chordata > Mammalia > Artiodactyla > Bovidae > Bos > Bos indicus x Bos taurus. Next base: position 39,876,318 of record NC_040087.1, on the reverse strand, counting down.
GGACAGTATTCCTCCAGTTCATTTCAGTTCAGTCTCTCAGTCATGTTCAACTCTTTGTGACCACATGAACCGTAGCACGCTAGGCCTCCTTGTCCATAACCAACTCCCAGGGTCCACTCAAACGCATGTGCATTGAGTCAGTGATGCCATCCAACCATCTCATCCTCTGTCATCCCCTTCTCCTCCTGCTCTCAATCTTTCCCAGCATCAGGGTCTTTTCAAATGAGTCAGCTCTTCCCATCAGGTGGCCAAAGTATTGGAATTTCAGCTTCAACATCAGTCCTTCCAATGAACACTCAGGATTGATCTCCTTTAGGATGGACTGGTTGATCTCCTCACAGTCCAAGGGATTCTCAAGTCTTCTCCAACACCACAGTCCAAAAGCATCAGTTCTTCGGTGCTCAGCTTTCTTTATAATCCAACTCTCACATCCATACATGACTACTGGAAAAACAATAGCCTTGACTAAACAGATATTTGTTGACAAAGTATGTCTCTGCTTTTTAATGTGCTGTCTAGGTTGGTAATAGCTTTTCTTCCAAGAAGCAAGCGTCTTTTAATTTCCTGGTTGCAGTCACCATCTGCAGTGATTTTGGAGCCCCAAAATTAAAGTCTGCCACTATTTCCACTGTTTCCCCATCTACTTGCCATGAAGTGATGGGACCAGATGCCATGATCTTAGTTTTCTGAATGTTAAGTTTTAAGCCAACTTTTTCACTCTCCTTTCACTTTCATCAAGAGGCTTTTTAGTTCCTCTTCACTTTCTGCCATAAGGGTCATGTCATCTGCATATCTGAGGTTATTGATATTTCTCCCAGCAATCTTTATTCCAGCTTGTGCTTCATACAGCCAGCATTTTTCAAGATGTATTTGCATATAGGTTAAATAAGCAGAGTGACAGTATACAGCCTTGATGTACTCCTTTTCCTATTTGGAACCAGTCTGTTGTTCCATGTCCAGTTGTAAATGTTTCTTCCTGACCTGCATACAGGTTTTTCCAGGTAATTATTATTTCCCTCCTCATTAAGGTTGAAGTTATGGGTGCACCTTGAGCTTGGGTCACCAAACAGAAGGCACATTGAAAGTTGGGAATACACTGGGCTCAATGTTTCCAATAGAGCTTAAAAATTAACGATACCAAATGGAGTAAGCAAGATGTTAACATTATCTGCTATTTTCAAATAAAAAAGGAAAAATGTAAAGCCTAAACACTTTTGCTTTTGTCTTACCTCAGTACAGTTCAGTTTAGTCACTCAGTCATGTCTGACTCTTTGCCACCCCATGGACTGCAGCACACCAGGCCTCCCTGTCCATCACCAACTCCCAGAGTTTACCCAAAATCATGTCCATTGAATCAGTGATGCCATCCAACCAACTCATCCTCTGTCATCCCCTTCTCCTCCTGCTCTCAATCTTTCCCAGCATCAGGGTCTTTTCTTTTTTATTTTAGTTTTTAACTTTACAATATTGTATTGGTTTTGCCATATATCAACAGAGAAAAAATCAACAAAGCCAAAAGCTGGTTCTTTGAAAGGATAAATAAAATTGACAAACCATTAGCCAGGGACTTTTCAAATGAGTCAGTTCTTTGCATCAGGTGGCCGAAGTATTGGAATTTCAGCTTCAACATCAGTCCTTCCAGTGAACACCCAGGACTGATCTCCTTTAGGATGGACTGTTTGGATCTCCTTGCAGTCCAAGGGACTCTCAAAAGTCTTCTCCATCACCACAGTTCAAAAGCATCAATTCCTCAGCTCCGCTTTCTTTACAGTGCAACTCTGACTACTGGAGAAACCATAGCCTTGACTAGGCAGACATTTATTGACAAAGTAATGTCTCTGCTATACTGTCTAGGTCTTGCTCTTTTCTTTCCTTTTCTCCTTTTGTACGTAACACAATTAACCTTACTCAACTAACTTAATAGATTTAGACTATTAACTTAATAGTCTGAATCTAGTTAAGTAAGATTTAATAAGTGAATTTTAATTTTTTATTGTTGTTGTTCAGTGGTGTCTGACTCTTTGAGACCCCATGGACTGAAGCATGCAAAGCTCCAATGTCCTCCACTGTATCTTGGAGTTTGCTCAAAATCATGTCCACTGAGTCCATGATGCTATTTAACTACCTCATCTTCTGCTGCCCTCTTCTCCTTTTGCCTTCTATCTTTCCCAGCATCAAGGTCTTTTCAATTGAGCTGGCTCCTCTCATCAGGTGCTAAAGTGTTGGAACTTCAGCATTAGTCCTTCCAGTGAATATTCAGGGACTGATTTCCTTTAGGATTGACTGGTTTGATTTCCTTGCAGACCAAGGGACTCTCAAGAGTCTTATCGAACACCACAGTTCAAAAACATCAATTCTTCGGAGCTCAGCCTTCTTTATGGTCCAACTGTCACATCTGTACATGACTACTAGAAAAACCATAGCTTTGATTATATGGCACTTTGTCTTCAAAGTGATGCCTTTGCTTTTTAATATGCCATCTACGGTTGTCATAGCTTTCCTTCCAAGGAGTAAGCATCTTTTAAACTATGGACTTGCATTTTCCTGTTGCTAGCATATTATATAGTCATGTTACCAAGCACATTTAGTTCCAATAACTGTGTCTAGTACTTAGAATAGGTATTATAGCTGATACTAGTTTTTAAATGACAATAATAGGTACCATTTAGTATTTTTTTAATATTATAATATTGGTAAGTAGCAAAGAATATTGCAACTAATAGAGTTTCACTGCTGCTGCTGCTGCTGCTAAGTCACTTCAGTCGTGTCCGACTCTGTGAGACCCCATAGACGGTAGCCCACCAGGCTCCCCCGTCCCTGGGATTCTCCAGGCAAGAACACTGGAGTGGGGTGCCATTTCCTTTCCAATGCATGAAAGTGAAAAGTGAAAGTGAAGTCGCTCAGTCGTATCCGACTCTCAGCGACCCCATGGACTGCAGCCTACCAGGCTCCTCTGTCCCTGGGATTTTCCAGGCAAGAGTACTGGAGTGGGGTGCCATCGCCTTCTCCACTAATGGTACTAAATTCACAACCTGGTTTACTTTTATTTATTCTTTGTAAGAACAGCCTATCCTAAAACTCAAAAAGTAGAAAATATTTAAAGATGTATACATTATATATATATATATATATATATATACACATACACAAGTGTGCATGCATGATAAGTTGCTTCAGTTGCGTCTCTTTGTGACCCTGTGAACTGTTACCTATCAGGCTCCCCTGTCCATGTGGATTCTCCAGGTAAGAATACTGGAGTAGATTGCCATGCCCTCATCCAGGGGATCTTCCTGACCCAGGGACTGAACACATTACTTTTGTTTCATGCATTGGCAGGCAGATTCTTTACTACTAGTACCCCCTGGGAAGCACGTATATACACTTACATGCATACACACACACACATACACACACACATGCACGCACACATCCACACACACACACACATGCACATACACAACCACATACACACACATATATGCATACACACACTACATACATATGCATTTTAGGAATGATTCTTAATAGTAAAAAAATTATATATTCAGTAACATATAGAATTGCTTTCCAAAATGCTGTTAATAATAAAAATGATGAAAAACTATATTACAGTTAGTAATATAGTAAATATTGTAATGTAATAATGTAATACAGTAAAATAATGTAGTACATAATGTAATATAGTGAAAACTATATTACACTCAATATCTTACTATGGGACTTTGCATATCTAATAACTGGTACAGAAAGCATGCTGGATGGCAAGTCTAGGCCACTCACTAAAAAAGGACATAGTCCCTTTTTCTTCCTTTTCTCATGAAGATTCTAAATCTGCACTGGAGCGAAGTAATAAAAAATTACACATCATGGATCACTGTTGGAGTTCAGTTCTCACATGTCCAACTGAGAAAAGTCAAAGTTTTCTACATGCCATTTCATATGAGATTGACTTTGCAAAAAATTCCTAGAAAATAATGGTATCATTACTGACCACCATTCTAAACATTATTTAGGAATCTTTGTAATGACTGGAGAATCCCATGGACAGAGGAACCTGGAGGGCTATAGCCCATAGGGTCACAGAGTCAGACAAGACTGAAGTGACTTAGCACACATGCACATAATAACTGATGGGAAACTCTGCTTTGTATGTATCCATCACATGCAATTTATATTGTATAGATTAAAATTTTCCTTACATAATTCATTAAAAATATTTAAGCCCTCATTAGCTTCTAACTAAGCATATATAGATTTGAAACAAATTACCAAGAATTGAGGGATTTATCTGTTAGCTCAGTTGGTAAAGAATCTGCCTGCAATGCAGGAGACCCTGGTTCGATTCCTGGGTTGGGAAGATCCACTGGAGAAGAGATAGGCTACCTACACCAGTATTCTTGGGTTTCCCCTTGTGGCTCAGCTGGTAAAGAATCTGCCTGCAATGTGGGAGACCTGGATTCGATCCTTGGATTGGGAAGATCCCCTGGAGAAGCGAAAGGCTAACCCACTCCGTTATCCTGGCCTGGAGGTCACCAAGAGTCGGACATAACTGAGTTTCACTTTACTTCACCGAGAATTCAAAGAACGTATAGTACAGTAGTATATACAGACTGTATGCATTTATCTTTAATGCCTGTGTATAATAATATTTTCTGTGAAATGTGAACTGCTCTTATTTCTTACTATTAAATTTATGCTTGAAAAAATTTTAAAGGTATTAGAGATATAAGTAAATACAATAATACATATAATTGACCAAACCTGTACTACCTATCTGTGCATTCTAATGTGGATTGATTTAATTTTTTAAATGAGGCCATGAATGCATTCCCTGAGAAATAGACAATTCCTTCTTTTCTTGTCCACTAGCATGATATTGATATTATTCTTCAAAGAAGAAACAAATTATTCATCTTCCCCTTGTAGGTCTTTACCATAATCATGATGAAACCAATCCATGAGTCATAAATTAATCCTTCTTTCTTTCCTTTCTCTTTGTTTGTCTCCCTCCTTCTCTTCTTCCCTCTCTCTTTACTTCCAAAGTATTTATCTGGCAAATATAACAAAGGCACAGTTATGTTATATGCTAAGTATATCATGCTGAGCACATGAATGTGATTCTTTGTGTCTTATACATTACAGTCTAGGGAATATATTTGTATTCAGTAGGTTACCATGAATTATAAGCAATACTAAATATATTCAAGATTAAAGAAATCATGTAGCAGGAGCAATTTAAACTAGTAGATGTAAAATATAACATTAACATAATACTTGAGGGAGTCTGCCAGGTGAAAAATCAGGAATAGTGTAATGTGTGGTGATGGAAAAATGAAAATATTTCTCAAGCAGTCTGCATGTGTGAAGGCCCAATGTTAGAAGACAAGAAAAGTTTGAGAAAAGTTCCACGGATTAATTCTCTTATTTTCCTGACTCCACTATTAAGATCTCATCCTGATTTGAAATTCAGGAGGATAGTAGCTACCAAACTTCACATTCTTAATCAGTGTAGTATCAATGTACATTTTTAGTTAATAAGAACAATATTGGCTGTATACTATTTCCCAGTGTATTTTCAAAATAGTTGGCTTTAAAACTGCTAGAGACTTTATTTTGAAATCAGATATGTATATTTACATATATTCTTAGAGATCTGGATTTTTTAAACAAAGTTTATGTGTAATATCCATGTATATACAATAGATGAATATATATATGTAATTATTATATATAATAAATCTGATGTAGGATTACATTTATATATGGGCATGTAAATCAGATTTTATATGCAATAATTAATAGCCCCTTATTATTAAAGAAAGGACACATTAGTATATTCCAGAGGCTAACTAAATATACTTGAACACTGTTGGTGGCCTAATACATTTTCTCCACTGGAAATTTATGGAGACATTTTCAGCTGGGTTCCTTGTATTCCAGTAACAGGTATAAATCAGTTATCAAATTTTCCACCAGCTCAATATTTTTTTCAATTACTTAACCCTGTATAAAGGATGAATATCACTTTCTTTTATTTTTTATTAAATACATTCTGCCAATTCCTTCTTCACCAGAGAGGAAGTGGGCTCGGTTTTATTCACAGGAAGAGCTGCTTTTGACAGATTTGCTGATGGTGTCAGCAGCGGTCGCAGGCTTGACGGACAGCACTAAACCTTGCTGTGGCCCAGCTCCTGTTAATTAGTTGTTTGAAGACACTCTGTGTGCCGCAGGCCTAGGCGTATCGGCCAGGCATCTTTGCCATTCAGAATGACAGCTGTGATGCAGCTGTTCATGGAGAGAATGAAGTGTACAAAGAGAGAGGGGAAGAGCCTTTCAAACAAATGACAACCATAGTAGCTTTCCACTGAAGGGGCCTGCAGATATAACAAAACAACCAAAATGTACAATATAAAAGGTATAACTCAACATCTGTTGGATCAGACTGGGAGCCACACATAAAATGACAATAAATGACATCAGACTGTGAGAATGAAAGAAAGATACAGCTGCCTTATAGTACATTTAAATCAACTGAAGTTGTATGTTCTTGTGATTAATGCAGGTCAACATTTGTTTATAGGAGTAACAGAGATACCTGGAGATGTCAGAAGGCTCTGCATATTTCTGGATATCTATGGCCTCGTAGGCTGCGGTCCATGGGGCTGCTGAGAGTCGGACACGGCTGAGCGACTTCACTTTCACTTTTCACTTTCATGCATTGGAGAAGGAAATGGCAACCCACTCCAGTGTTCTTGCCTGGAGAATCCCAGGGACGGGGGAGCCTGGTGGGCTGCCCTCTATGGGTTTGCAAACAGTTAGACATGACTGAAGCAACTTAGCAGTAGCAGCAGCAGCAGCAGCATGCCTGCCAGAAATCCCCATATTTAACTCCTATAGAGTGAAAGTGAAGTCGCTCAGTCGTATCCAACTGCAAACCCATGGACTGTAGTCTACCAGGTTCTACCGTCCATGAGATTTTCCAGGCAAGAATACTGGAGTGGGTTGCCATGTTAAGTATCTCAGGATATTAAGACATATTGAGAGGAGTAACAGTAAAACAAACATATGAGAGTGGAGAATATAAATGAAAATGATAAAAAATAAGTGATAGCTTATTTTTAGAAAAGAGTACTTATATTGAATTAATAGTGAATAAAATTTATTTCATTCACTATTGATTATTAATTGTGAAATCACTTTTCAACTAGTGTTGCAAGGATTTGGAAATCTAATAGTCAACATATCTATGTTTAGAAGTGCACATCAACTAATTACATAAATATTTTTCATAAAACTATTTCATATTATATAAACCTCATTCGTGTTGGAGAAGACTCTTGAGAGTCCCTTGGACTGCAAGGAGATCCAACCACTCTATCCTAAAGGAGATCAATCCTGGGTGTTCATTGGAAGGACTGATGCTGAAGCTGAAACTCCAATACTTTGGCCACCTCATGCGAAGAGTTGACTCATGGGAAAATACTCTGATGCTGGGAGGGATTGGGGGCAGGAGGAGAAGGGGACAGCAGAGGATGAGATGGCTGGATGGCATCACCAACTCGGACATGAGTTTGAGTGAACTCCAGGAGTTGGTGATGGACAGGGAGGCCTGGCGTGCTGTGATTCATGGGGTCGCAAAGAGTCAGACACGACTGAGCGACTGAACTGAACTGAACTGCAACCTCATTCTAATTTCCATACATCCACCAAGAATAATGATTTTTGTAAAAGATGGCTAATATTTTTTAAAACAAGCTTAATTGTATGTATACATTATAGGATTTACAAATATGCTCTAAATCATGATGTAAGTTTAATAAATTATGGTAATCAGAGATATTTCAAACTCAAAATGAATTTATGGTTTTACTGGATTTATATATTTATATTTTATAAATATTAATATTATACTCTAGGAAGTGAAACTATTAGTTGCAGAGTCATTTCCCATTCTTTGAGGCCCCATGGACTGTAGCCTGCCAGGCTCCTCTGTCCATGGGATTCTCCAGGCCAGAATACTGGGGTGTTTGCCATGCCCTTCTCCAGGGGATCTTCCTGACCTAGAGATCAAACCCACATCTCTTATGTCTCCTGCATGGGCAGACAGGTTCTTTACCACTACTCCCACCTGGGAAGCCTAAAAGGCTGTGTTGTTCAGTTGCCAAGTTTTGTACCATGTTTTGCGAGCCCATGGATTGCAGCACACCATGCTTCCCTGTCCCTCACCATCTCCTGGAGTTTGCCCAAGTTCATATCCATTGAGTCGGTGATACCATCCAAACATCTCATCCTCTGTCACCCTCTTCTCCTTCTGCCTTCAATCTTCCCCAGACAGAGTATCTTTGCCAATGAATCAAGAATCTAGATCTATAGGTTGTTCTCTTAGCCACTGCTCTAATGCTCTGACAAAGATTGGGTATCTGGACAATCCACATTTGAGTTCGGCACCCAGACTCATAGAATAATCCAACATTCTTTCACCTCATCATCTATCTCTCCCAAATCCCAATCTTAGGTCAGAATATATTGATGTGTGTCTCTTGGATCATTGTCCTATTAAATGTCCCTTGTAAAAAGAATGGGTAAGATGAATGAGTTTAAAAAGTTCCCCTCTCAATAATTCCTCTTGTGATTTATAGTAGGATTAATGCATAAATGCACTTAACCAAATTAAACTAGATGAATCTATATTTATTTAACCTGTTCACTAGGGAAATAATTTGACTATAAAATCATACACAAAGAAAGCTATCAATATTATTTTTCATGTAACTCATTTTGATAAATACTGGCTTAAATCATAAATGATACTATATGCTCAAATTGATTTTCTGATGTTAAAATCAAGACTCTTGAAATTTAAGTACTTCCATTTTTTAAACAATATGCATATAAAACAAAAAATGTGATGTCAAAAGTGTACCTGTGTGTGTGCATAGTTTACACACTTGGTATCAAAAATGTAAGAATGCCTTTTAGGAATTCTCCCTTGCTTTTTGGACAAAAATCTTTAACGAAATATGTCTAGCATATTTTTCAAATGAACATCCATTCAAAAACAAAATCTTGAAGGGTATTTTACTGAGATTATTTTTTATTGTGTTTATAATTGTTGCTTATTCTAATGTGTCTTTTTTGTTGTTGTTGTTAAGGAGATGTTTGTGTCTTATCAGAAGTGTGATGATTTTTTTCCATTTCTGCTAATAGTTTTTAAAAGTAAAAATAAAATAAAATTATGTCCTTAGTTTCTGTTTTACAAATGAGTAAAGCCTCAACTCACCAATATGTTGAAATGATTAATTAGTTTGTTCTCCTTGCAGTCCAAGGAACTCTCAAGAGTCTTCTCCAACACCACAGTTCAAAAGCATCAATTCTCTGGCACTCAGCTTTGTTTATAGTCCTGCCCTCACATCCATACATGACTACTGGAAAAACCATAGCTTTGACTAGGTGGACCTTTGTCAGCAAAAGGATGTCTCTGCTTTTTAATATATTGCTTAGATTTGTCAGATCTTCTCTTCCAAGGAGCAAGTGTCTTTTAATTTCATGACTCCATTTACCATCTGCAGTGATTTTGGAGCCCAAGAAAAAAAAAGTCTGTAACTGTTTCCATTGTTTCCCCATCTATTTGTCATGAATTGATGGGACCCGATGCCATGATCTTAGATTTCTGAGTGTTGAGTTTTAAGCAAGTTTTTTCACTCTCCTCTGTCACCTTCATCAAGAGTATCTTTAGTTCCTCTTCGCTTTCTGACAGAAGTGTGGTTTCATATGCATATCGGAGGTTATTGATATTTCTCCTGGCAGCCTTGATTCCAGTTTGTGCTTCATTCAGTCTGGCATTTCTCATAATGTACTCAGCATATAAGTTAAATAAACAAGGTTACAATATATAGCCTTGACATACTCCTTTCCCAAATTGGAACGAGTCAATTGTTCCATGTCCGGTTCTAACTGTTTCTTCTTGACCTACATACAGGTTTCACAGGAGGCAGGTAAGGTGGTCTGGTATTCCCATTTCTTGAAGAATTTTGCACAGTTTGTTTTGATCCACTCAGTCAAAGGATTTAGGATAGGCATTGAAGCATAAGTAGATATTTTTCCGGAATTCTCTTGCTTTTTCTATGATCCAATGGATATTGACAATTCGATCTCTGGTTCCTCTGCCATTTCTAAATCCAGTTTGAACATCTGGGACTTCTAGGTTCATGTAAAGCCTTGTCATACTCCTTTCCCAATTTTGAACCAGTTAGGTGTTCCTTGTCCAGTTCAAACTTTTCCTTCTTGACCAGCATACAGATTTCTCAGGAGGCAGGTAAAATGGTCTGGTATGCCCATCTCTTTAAGAATTTTCCACATTTTGTGTGATCCACACAGTCAAAGGCTTTAGCATAGTCAGTGAAGCAGAAGTAGATATTTTTATGGAATTCCCTTATTTTCTCTATGATCCAACAATTGTTGGTAATTTGTTCTCTGATTCCTCTGCCTTTTCAAAACATAGTCTGTTAAGTATATGCTCTAGGAAAAGGGAGGTCAGGACCTAGAGGTAGAAAGCAACCTTCTAATATTTAGTCAAGCTGAGAGAAATGTAAGGGTGTCCATGACTGTGTGTGTTTGTCCACACTCGTAGAGCTCTACTCCTAAAAGGGCTCATTTCTTTATATGCAGATTGACTGTGTGCTCAATAAACCTGAAATTAAAAAAAATACAGCAGTGGGAAATTTCATTGTTGTTGTGGATTGAGAGCGGTAAGATCATGATGCCATAGATAAAGGGAAAACAGAGATTATAACATCATAGGGAATGGATCCTTTTCTCTTTCATGTGTGGATCATCTAACATCTTTCATTAATTAAATAATAATTAGTAAACTTATCATGGAGAAGCAAATGGCAACCAACTTCAGTATTCTTGCCTGGAAAATCTCATGGACAGAGAAGTGTGGCAGATTACAGTTCATGGGGTCATAAGACTCAGACACAATTTAGCGACTAAACCAAACCAAACTTATTATATTCATGATATCAGGTCTTCGCTGAGAAACACAAAACAGAGATAGCAAAACAAACATACAAAGCATAGCAGCTATAGACAAAATGTTTGCTTGTATATCTTTCAGTTTGCTAAATTGTTAAGAAAAGCAAAGAGCTGGCACCTAGAGGAATATACTTGAATAAAATCAACACACAAATCTATCCAGACATTATTCCACACACAGAATTCTAGCTTCATAGAATTGAAGTAATTGTCCCATTCTTTCAACAACTGATGTATGGTAAAAATTATGGTAAAAATTATCTCAGGACTGAACTTTGTTTCTTTCTTAGAATGCAGAAGTAGAATGTTAGAAAAAGAAGAGAATTTCTTCTATGCTGGCTCCTGAAAGAAAACCATGACAAATCTAGATAGCGTATTGAAAAGCAGAGACATCACTTGCCAACAAAGGTTCCTGGGGTCAAAGCTATGGTTTTTCCAGTAGTCATGTGCAGATATGATCAGTCATTCATCTCAGTCACTCAGTCGTGCGACCCCCATGGACTGGAGCATGCCAGGCCTCCCTATCCATCACCAGCTTCCGGAGTTTACGCAAACTCATGTCCATTGAGTCGGTGATTCCATCCAACCATCTCATCCTCTGTCATCCCCTTCTCCTCCCACCTTCAATCTTTCCCATCATTAGGGTCTTTTCAAATGAGTCAGTTCTTCGCATCAGGTGGCCAAAGTATTGGAGTTTCAGCTTCAACATCAGTCCTTCAAATGAATATTCAAGACTGATTTCCTTTGGAATTGACTGGTTGCATATCCTTGCAATCCAAAGGACTCTCAAAAGTCTTCTCCATCACCACAGTTCAAAAGGATCAATTCTTCAGTGCTCAGCTTTCTTTATAATCCAACTCTCACATCCATCAATGCTTCTGCTGCTGCTGCTAAGTTGCTTCAGTCGTGTCTGACCCTGGCAAACCCCCATAAGATGGCAGCCCACCGGGCTCCCTCGTCCCTGGGATTTTCCAGGAAGGAACATTGGAGTGGGTTGCCATTTCCTTCTCCAATGCATGAAAGGGAAAAGTAAAAGTGAGGTCGCTCAGTCATGTCTGACTCTTAGCAACGCCATGGACTAGAGCCTACCAGGGTCCTCCATCCATGGGATTTTCCAGGCAAGAATACTGGAGTGGGTTGCCATTGCCTTCTCCAATCCATACATGACTACTGGGAAAACCATAACCTTGATTAGACAGACCTTTGTTGGCAAAGTAATATCTCTGGTTTTTAATATGCTGTCTAGGTTGGTCATAACTTTTCTTCCAAGGAGTAAGGGTCTTTTAATACTTGGACCCTAAAGAAGTCTGGCCACCAAAGAATTGAAGCTTTCAAATTGTGGTGCTGGAGAAGACTCTTGAGAGTCCCTTGAACTGCAAGGAGATCGAATCAGTCAATCTTAAAGGACATTAACCCTGAATATTCATTGGGAGGACTGTTGCTGAAGCTGAAGCTCTAATACTTTGGCCACCTGATGCGAAGAACTGACTCATTGGAAAAGACCCTGATGCTGGGAAAGATTGAAGGCAAAAGGAGAAGCAGATGGCAGAGGATTAGATAGTTGGTATCATTGACTCAGTGGACATAAATTTGAGCAAACTCTGGGAGATAGTGGAAGACAGAGGAGCTTGGCATGTTGCAGTCCATGGGGTTGTAAAGAATCAAATATGACCTATTGACTAAATAACTATGATGACACAAATGCTTCTGAATGCTTTAATTTCAGAATCAGAGAGTGTCTACTTTCCTTGTAGTAGTGTTTAGAGGGCAAAGTTCTCATTTTCATCAGGGTATAAAGGACAAGGGGCTGGGCATGCAGGGACCCAGAATCTCTAGGGAATAGCATGCCTTATGCATCTTGTTAACAGAATTCTCTAGTCCATCTCCATTCTTTAGTTACTTCATTGAAAATACAAAAGGCTCATTTAGCAGCGTCAGTAGGCAAAGCATCACAGAAACAATAAATCAACACAAATATTTCCTTTATGAGGCTCCCTTGTGACCTTGAAAAGTGTGACAAATGACTTAAAGGATAGGAGAGACAGAAGTTTCCCGATAAACCAAAAAATTGTGTTCTGCTGCATGACAAAGAGAAATAAAATGGAGAGAGCTAGATATACACTTAGTTTAAATAAGAGTTGTTAAATTCTGTAACTGCTTTGTGCAGCCTTGGCCCAGGATCAGAGGTACTCAGCCTACACAGTAATCAGGACTTTCTCAATAAACCTCAGCCTGTTATGGTTCTTACCACATTTACTTTCTCAATACAATAGTACTTTACAGCTTTCAACTCGATTATGGACAGAGTTCCTAGCAGTTATTGATAGCCATACCGTAGACTTTATATTTCAACCAGCACAGGCAGGATCAAGGCAATCAGTGAATTTCCTAACCTGGATCTATCCTCCTGAAACGTGAAGATGATGACTCAGTTCTGAAACTGAGCTTGTGATTCTCACTGTGGCAAAACTTCTTATGTAATTTTTTTATTTTTAGCTCTTTGGCACAATTACAGAAAATTATTGTAGGAAAGTCACAGCTTTCATAAGGAGGAGACCTGACTGCTTTTAAGAGGTTCTAAATGTTGGAAAAAAACTCATAAACACCGTGCAAGTGCATTTCTTGGTAAGGAAATGGAGATAAAAATAAGTTTACTAAAAGAATGAAGTAAGATTGCCAGACAGTTTCATTTTATCTTTCCCATTCTCTGCTTTCTCCCTCTGAACCCTGCCTTGTGGTTCCTTTGTTGTGGTTGCTATCAAAAACCCATACTCTTCCAAGGCCTGTCTCTCTCTTCAAAAATCACCTGTGATTCAAATGTCCATTTCTGGTGTGTGCAGCAGGGCTGAATTAGGTGAACACACAGTTGATGAGAATGACAACCTTGAGTAGCTTTTCTTGCACCTCCCTCTCACAGAGATGCAAGTGAGTAAAATGCATTATTTTAACAGCCAGAAATTTTTGCAAACAGTCCAGTAAAACCATATCATTATAATTTGACATGTCAGAGTGACTTCGATACCATAAAATATGGGGCCAAATTTCAGAGTACCTCCCTTATCATTTAAGGGTCACTTTAGCCACCTTAGGTTTATAATCACTCCTTTATTTAAAAGCAGTATTATGACTTTTAGGTCCACTATAATAAAAACTTTAGACATTCTTATATTTAAAAAGAACTTTTTGATTTTACAATTAGGAATTTTAGTAGTTTTAGCAGTACAAGTATCCTTTTACTTCTAAGTCAGGATCTACTTAAAATACCAGAGATGATGTGAAATAATGATTCAAATGCAAAATCTAGGTAATATTCCCTAATATCATTTTACACAATGGTCATTTATGACAGTTTATTAGTAATTAGTATATTAATATTAATATAAGTAGTACCAAAGTATTACAGTAGCTATGACTAATATTACTCAATGATTGTATATTATGATGAATGTATGTTAATTGTGAAGGCACTCTACAGTTTACAAATCAGTACATTCTGTATTTGAATGTTTCAAATGGTTTTATTAACATCTCCTCATTATATAAATATTCTCATACTTCCTTTCTTACTTTATGTGTGTTAAAGTGTCTGCTGTAGAAAGTTCAGTTCAGTTCTGTCACTCAGTGCTGTCCGACTATTTATGACCCCATAGACTGCAGCATGCCAGGCTTCTCTGTCCTTTACTAACTCCCAGAATCTACTGAAACTCATGTCCATTGTATCAGTGATGCCATCCAACCATCTCATCCTCTGTTGTCCCCTTCTCCTCCCATCTTCAATCTCTTTCCCAGCATCAGGGTCTTTTCCAATGAGTCAGTTCTTCACATCAGGTGGCCAAAGTATTGGAGTTTCAGCTTCAGCATCAGTCCTTCCAATGAATATTCAGGACTGATTTCCTTTAGGATAGACTGGTTGGATCTCCTTGCTATAGAAATTAGAACATAGCATTTTTTTTTCCTGTGACAGAATGTGCTTCTCTGTTTTTAATGCATGAGCAGGCAGTTTGGTCCATTAAGCTCAGTGGCACTGATAGTAAACTAAAGAAGAATGAAAGGAAGAGGAACTGAAATACCATCATCCCACTAATGATACTGAAGCTACTCAGCTTTACTGGATGTCTGCCCAGACATCCACTAATAGACAGCATGGTCCAGGTTGTGAATTTGGTGCTGGAGTTCCAAAGCAACAAATTTAGAAAACAAAGCATTGCCTGGAAGAATTTCTGGAATAATTTAAGGAATTGTTCAGAATTATGGTATGTATGTGTGTACATGTGTATGTGTGTGTTTGTACATGCATTACTATATTTATTGGGTGAGTTAGAAAAAAAGAAGGAGATAGCACACAGGATAGAAGAAATAGTGGAAGCAGAGGATATTCAATTACCTCAAGATTACACTGAATAAAGATAGCAATACTATCACAGGCCTATATGTATCTTAGGATGCATAAGCTGGAGAATATCCAGATACTTGGTGTCACTATAGAATTTAAAGATTGTAGCTCCTGAATGTTAAATAATTTCTAATAAATGTGTACTTTCTTAAGAAGAGGTCAGAATGCATGGCTCTTCAGATACCCATACACTTACATATCGCAGTGCTGTTTAGGTATTTACAAACATTCATTTATAATAATTAACGCTACGATTTATTTTATAAATGAATATTATTGTTTCCTGTTCACCCCTGCACATGAGGAAGTATAGAGAAATGTCCCCTTTGAAACAAGGGAAGTAAACTGATTCTCTGTTCAAACTGGGCATAAGCCCAATTTGAACAGAGACGCACTCAGCTGGGGATGGCAGCTTTCATGGTCTCTTGCTAACACAGACCCCTCAGTGGCTTTTCACAGCCACTCAGAATCAAGACCCCCGAGGCTCAGAGTGGAGGTTGCAGCTGTGGACACTGGGGAACATGTATGTGGTCCGGGATGCATTCTCATAGACCTCTTTCTCATTTTCTGCTTATGTTTTGTGCTGGAGGTTGGAGTGTGCAAGTCGGGGAGGGGCTTTCATCTCACCCAGTTTTCCCCTCTTCCTTTGTAAACCCTCAGAGAGAGATAAAACTTTGGGACATTGCTCAAGTATGCTCTGAAAACCACAGATCAGAGATTGGGCTCAGTGACATCTTTGTACTTTAAAAAACACAGACCTGAACACACTAGTCCCTCTCATGAGTTTAATGGTCCAGCAAAGACAAATGAATCAACAGAACAGAAATAGTAAGAAGGCCAGGTTTGATCTTTATATTTAAGTTTGTGCTGAACATTTTGAAGTGATGTGAAAATCAGTCCATGCCCAAGTTTTCCCTGCTGAAGGACTTCACCAAGAAAAAAAAAAATGGTGTGTGTTATAATACCAAGAGGATCCTGGAAGGGTAGGACATAGAACATATGGAAGAAATGGAAAAGGTCCAGCAGGATGTCCTTACATAGAAATGAGCTCTTAGATAAAAAAGACTTATGAAAAAGAAATGTAAGCTATTTCTGGGTCCATGGTGTTCAAAGCCCAGCAGAAATCTCCATTTGCTATCACAAGCTATAGCAGATTATGTTATTACAATTCCTTCATTTACTTCATTTTTTCCTATATGTTTCAAATTAATTGTAGAAGAGCAATTAAGTAATCTCACCAATGAGGGGACTAAAAGGCCTTGATATAACTAAAAGTATCTTAGGGTCCAGTAATATCAGCTAGTGAATTGGAATATTGACTGGTTTGGCAATATAAATGCATAATCTCTATTTTTAATTGAACTCTCTCTCCTTTCTTGCCAGTTTCTTTTCCATTAAATGTTGATCCCTGGAACTTCATATTTTAAAATGATATCCAATAAAAGAAACATCTTGGACCTTAATGAAAGTATATTCTTAGAAATATTAAGTAACATAAATTGCTGTTATAAAATGTCATGGTTCAAAAGTGAGAGAATGCATTTGCTTCAGAGAAGCCTAGTTAATTAAGCACATTTTAAAATGTTCAATTTAACATATGTCTGTTAGCATATTGCTTGCCTACATATGTAGATATTTTCCTAAGCACTTTGAGGACAGACATTTTAGCCAGTTCTTAACTCAATATCCAAGTTTTGTAGAATTTGAGATATATCCTACACATATGTACTGCAACCTGGTTTGAACTCTCTGCTGTGATGGGGCACATATAGTGGAAGATGAGTGGAGGGTAAGATAAACTGAGGCTGACATTTCAAAGAATGGCTCATGGGAGACATGGGAGTTAAGTATAGCATCAGAAAATAGTAAAATATGCCATCAGGAGACCAGAGTGATAGTCGGGAAAAAATGTTGTGGGAGGAGTGCAGTGTAGACAAATGAGATAGCAGAGTGAGGGGCAAAGGATGGAAAAAGTAGGGTACATTGTGGTACTACAGGTACTATAGTACTATAGGGAGAGTACTATCAGAAGAGAGATATTTTCATACCTCATGCTAGCCAATAGGCTGAAAAGTGGTAGAAGAGATAGATTTAAATCAGTGGTATTGCTGATACGAATTTGTAAACCAGAAATAATCTTCTGACACTAAAGATTTATTGAGAGAGGCAGCAACAGAGTGCAAGAAGATAAATGTTTTTAAAAATGTTTTTGAGAGAAACATCATGTAACCTGTCATTTTTTTTTTAATTCACAAACTTATCATAAAATAACTTTGTTCCTTTCAGATAGTAATGTTTTGAGAGATGAAAAACAAGGGAATGGAGAAAGAACAGTTTTATCAACTATATGGATGTGGCAGATCTTTATTTTTTCTCCCCTTCTTCAAAGGAATCCTTTCTATCAGGTGACCATAACACATTGTAAAACTGATCCATCTACTAAAGTATCTATTTTGTACATGATCTGGGCAACTACCAATAGAATGTAATGTAATAAAAATATTATAAAGAGGGAAAGCTAGTTTAACTTTGGGATCCTTTCTTACACTCTATTTCCTTTTACCTGTTTCTCCTTCCAAATGAGCATAACTACCACTAACCCTGGTGGCTCAGATGGTAAAGAATATGCCTGCAATGTGGAGACCTCAGTTTGAACCCTGGGTTGGGAAGATTCCCTGGAGGAGGGCATCGCAACCCACTCCAGTATTATTGCCTGGAGAATCCCCACGGACAGAGGAGCCTGGGGGGCTAGAGTCCATGCAGTTGCAAAGAGCCAGACACTACTGAGTGACTAAACACAACGCATCCATTAACCCGTTCTCCCAATACACAGCCACAGAAAATCAGAGTAATCCGCAAGATTCTTTCAACATGGCAAACATTTTGTGTTTTGTGCATGTGTGTGGTAGCATTGTTTTATAATATTATATGTTTCAAGTGCACAACATTATATTTTATCTTCTGTTATACAGTACATCTCTCTCCCAACCAAATGTTTAGTTTTGTCTGTCATTGCATGTTTGATCCCCTTTGCCCATTTTGTCTTCCCCCACCCCACTTCCCCTCTGGTAACCACTACTCTGTTCTCTGTATCTGTGTGTTTGCTTTGTTTTTTAATTTTTATATTCCACATATGAGTGCAATCATACAATATTTGTCTTTCTTCATTTGACTTATTTAAATTAGCATGAAACATTGAAAGCCCATCCATACTATCAGAAGTGGCAAGATTTCATTTTTGTTTTATAGCTAAATACAATTACAGTATATAAATGCCTCATCTTCTTTGGGGCTTTCTTGGTGGCTCAGATGATAAAAACTCCATCTGCAGTGTAGGAGACTCAGATTCATTCTCTGGGTCAGAAAGATTCCAGGGAGAAGGAAATGGCAACCCACTCCAATATCTTGCCTGGAGAATTCCATGGACAGAGGAGCCTGGAGGGCTATAGTCAAAGGGATCACACAGTGTTGGACACAACTGAATGACTAACACTTTCTTTCATCTTCTTTACCCTTCATCCATTGATGGGCACTTAGACGATGTCTCTATCTTGGCTATTGTAAATAATGCTGCAGTGAGCATAAGGGCACATATGTCTTTTCACATTATTGTTTTAATGTTATTTGGATAAATACCCAAAAGTGGAATTGCTGGATAATATCATAGTTCTATTCTTAATGTTTTAAGTAATCTCTATACTGTTTTCCACAGGGGCTATACCAATTTACATTCTTACCAGTAGGGTATAAAAGTTCTATTTTCTCCACATCCTCTTCAACACCTGTTATTCCTTGCTTTTTTGGTAATAACCATTCTAATGGATGTGAGATGATATCTTATTGTGGTTTTGATTAGCATTTCCCTAATAATTAGTGATGTGTGACATCTTTTCATGTGCCTGTTGACCATCAGTATGTCTTCTGTATATTCAGATCCTCTGCTTATTTTTTAATTGGGTTGTTTGCCTTTCTGGTTTTTGGCTTATAATTGTTCTTTATACTTTATGGGTATTAATCCTTTATATATTTGATTTACAAATGTTTTCTATCATTTGGTAGGTTATCTTTTTATTTTGTTGATGGGATTCCTTTGCTATGGGCTTCCCTGATAGCTCAGTTGGTAAAGAATCCACCTGCAATGCGGGAGACCTGGGTTCGATCCCTGGGTTGGGTCCCTGGAGAAGGGAAAGGCTACTCATTCCAGTATTCTGGCCTGGAGAGTTTCATGGATTGTATAGTCAATGGGGTCTCAAAGAGTCGGACATGATGGAGGGACTTTCACTTCACTTTGCTGTGCAAAAGCATTTTAGTGTGATGTAGTCCTATTTATTTTTGCTTTCACTTCCCTTTCCTTAGGAGACATATCCAAAAAGATATTGCTAAGACTCTGTGCAACCCCATAGGCAGCAGCCCACCAGGTTCTGCCGTCCCTGGGATTCTCCAGGCAAGAACACTGGAGTGGGTTGCCATTTCCTTCTCCAATGCATGAAAGTGAAAAGTGAAAGTGAAGGCACCCAGTCGTGTCTGATCTTAGAGACCCCATGGACTGCAGCCTACCAGGCTCCTCCATCCATGGGATTTTCCAGGCAAGAGTACTGGAGTGGGGTGCCATTGCCTTCTCCTAAGACAATTGCCAAAGAGAATATTGACTGTGTTTTCTTCTAGAATTTTTATGGCTTCAGGTCTTATATTCAAGTGTTTAATCCATTTGAATTGCTTTCTGTGTATATTGTAAAATAGTAGTCTACTTTCATTCTTTTGCACATGGCTGCCCAATACTGCAAACAATTTAGATTACCGGGTGAGTGCAGGATATTGCACTTACATAAATTAAGAAACAGGGACAAGCATAAAATAAGTAGCCATCCTGTGATGTCTACTGTTTTGTAGGTTCTGTGAGAACACAAAGGAAGCAATTAAATCCTGATAGAGGCCAAATAAAAGAACCAATAGAGGGTGATATTTAAGATCTATATTGAGTGATGATTAGGAGTTCAGTAGGTGGTCAATTAGGAGCAAAACCCTTCAAGGTGGAGGGGCAGCAGTTTGGAAAGGGAATGGACTAAGGTATAAAGATGCAGTTGTACTACAGAAGGAGCTCGCCTTCTGCAGAAGCTGGAAAATCACTTCCCAAACTAACCGCAGAGACTTTCTAAAGAAAAGCAGAAACAATAAAACAAGCAAATAAAATGGTTGGTGTAATAAAGGTTTCTTTCCTGGAGAATTATGTTACCCCTTAAAAGTTTTTTTTTTTTCCTTACTCTCCCATATGACACTATCATTTTTTCAGGGGGCAACTGATAAGACTTTTCTTCCAAGGAGCAAGTGTCTTTTAATTTCATGGCTGCAGTCACCATCTGCAGTGATTTTGGAGACCCAAAATATAAAGCCTATCACTGTTTCCATTGTTTCCCAATCTATTTGCCATGAAGTGATGGGACCAGATGCCATGATCTTAGTTCTCTGAATGTTGAGCTTTAAGCCAACTTTTTCACTCTCTTCTTTCAATTTCATCAAGAGGCTCTTTAGTTCTTCTTCGCTTTCTGCCATAAGGGTGGTATCTTCTGCATATCTGAGGTTATTGATGTTTCTCCTGGAAATCTTGATTCCATCTTGTGCTTCATCCAGCCCTGCATTTCTCATGATGTACTCTGCATATAAGTTAAATAAGCAGGGTGACAATATATAGCCTTGACGTACTCCTTTTCCTATTTGGAACCAGTCTGTTGTTCCATGTCTAGTTCTAACTGTTGCTTCTTGACCTGCCCATAGATTTCTCAGGAGGCAGGTAAGATCGTCTGGTATTCCCATCTCTTGAAGATGGGAATCTCTTGATCTCGAAGATCTCTTGGAAGAAAAGTTATGACCAACCTATACAGCATATTAAAAAGCAGAGACATTATTTTGCCAATAAAGGTCCATTTAGTCAAAGCTATGGTTTTTCCAGTAGTCATGTGTGGATGTGAGAGTTGGACTATAAAGAAAGCTGAGCACCAAAGAACTGATGCTTTTGTACTGTGGTGCTGGAGAAGGCTCTTGAGAATCTCTTGGATTGCAAGGAGATCCAATCAGTCAATAGTAAAGGAAATCAGTCCTGAATATTCATTGGATGGACTCATGCTGAAGCTGAAACTCTAACACTTTGGCCACCTGATGCAAAGAACTGACACATTGGAAAAGACCCTGATGCTGGGAAAGACTGAAGGCCGGAGGAGAAGGGGATGACAGAGGTTGAGATCATTGGATGGCATCATTGACTCAATGGATATGAGTTTGAGCAAGTTCCGGGAGTTGGTGATGGACAGGGAAGCCTGGCGTGCTGCAGTCCATGGAGTCACAAAGAGTCAGACACAACTGAGTGACTGAACTGAACTGAAATGATATTACTAGTGTTTCATGGAATACAGTTTGGGAAAGGCTGAGTTAGTATATTCTCTGTTTGTAAGTAAAATGTGCTTAAATTGTTGGAGGATGAAAGGAGGAGGCATTTAAGATTCATTATGTGCTTGAGACTAGAAAATATTCTTTCAGCAAACGAGTACACAAACCCTCATTAACACTGATTTTGCATCTGACAATATACCTGTGTCATCATAAGATGAGTAAAACACAGTGTAAGTCTGTAAGCAGCTGATTCTGTGTTCAACTTTTACCGGAGAATAAAGGATTATTTTCAGCTGTTGGAGTAGCTGAACTCTCCTGTGGTAGATGGCATCATATCGACCTCTTAGGGATGATGCAGATGTACATAAAGGGCTTTCAAGGCAGAGGAAACATCATCAACTGAAGTTCTGTCTAGAGCTTCTGGAGATAGTGAGGAGCCTTGCTCAACTGACTATATGTACTATGCTTAGAAAAAAAAAAAAAAAAGATGAGGAAAGTGGGGAAAAGAGTTTAATATTACCGAGATACTGAAGAACACTGATATCATGATAAGGAGGTTGGAAATGAGTCTCTAGATAGTCTGAGATTGTTGTTAGTCTGTAAACTGTGACATCATAAGAACGAAGAAACTTTGAGAACTTCATGTGGTCAATGTTAATTATCTTTAATTAGGATAGTGTAAGCAGATAGAACATATTCTGTCAGACGTTTTGATGAACACAATTTTGTTTTATGGCATTTATTTATTTTTGAATGATGTCCTCCCATAACTGGACATCTTTTCCATTCATTTGTGTCATGGTGAAAGAGTAGTTGCCAATGTCTTGTATTTAAACCAGGTTTGTAGATATGTTTTGAGGGAATACAAAATGGAACAAATATTTATCAAGTGCTAGCCTCATTGAAGGAGAAGGCAATGGCACTCCACTCCAGTACCCTTGCCTGGAAAATCCCATGGATGGAGGAGCCTGGAAAGCTGCAGTCCATGGGGTCACTTAGGGTCAGACACAACAGAGCAACTTCACTTTCACTTTTCACTTTCATGCATTGGAGAAGGAAATGGCAACCCACTCCAGTGTTCTCACCTGGAGAATCCCAGGGACGGGGAAGCCTGGTGGGCTGACATCTAGGGGGTCACACAGAGTCGGACATGACTGAAGCGACTTAGCTTAGCTTAGCTTAGTCTCATTGAAAAAAATCTTACCTACTACATACATAACATTTTCAGGGAATTTATATGCCATATTATGTGGGATTAAAATGTAAAAACAATAGTTTAGAGCACAGAAACAGACATGCATGTCACTTCTCTTCAGTAGAGGAAAGCAGGGCCAGGCCTTGATGAATGTGGCAAATTTGGAAAGAGAGAGAGGAGTCCTTGAGTTGATCTGGAAACTGCACTACCACATTTTGTTGCACCATTTACCTGGTATTTGAGAACAGGCAAGACTCTGACATGACAGAGACATTTGGTTTGCAGAGAAGAAATACACTAGAAAATGTAATGCTATCATGACAACCAAGATTTTCAAGTAAGAGAAAAGTAGACTATTTTTAGATTTCTTAAGATGTTAACTAAAGTTTCTTTCTGGCACATGAGATAAATGTTAGTTTCAGAAAAATTATATTGCCACCAAGAGAATATCTGAGAAGCCAACATTTCATAGAGACAGAAAACTATTTTCTTTTGAATTTGGTGACTTGGTTTTCGAGTCCAAATAAGTAACATGGCGGTAAGTTATGTTTTAGAAAAGTATAAATTTGCTTTTAAAAGTGGATTGTGCTACATACAGGCCTAATAGATTTAATAGATTATATGACAAGAACCGAATTAAGAACACGCCATGAATTTTGAAAGCATATTTAAAGGTTATCTTAGCTAAACCTATGAAACTACCCAACTACCATGTTGGGTAGAGTTTTTACCCAACTCTAACACTGGCAGCATTTCCCTCCCCATATTTCACATACACAATTTTTTCTTTCAACCCAACCTCAGTTCTGTGGTTATTAA
This sequence comes from Bos indicus x Bos taurus, assembly GCF_003369695.1. Classification (NCBI taxonomy): domain Eukaryota; kingdom Metazoa; phylum Chordata; class Mammalia; order Artiodactyla; family Bovidae; genus Bos; species Bos indicus x Bos taurus. Next base: position 39,852,490 of record NC_040087.1, on the reverse strand, counting down.
TTTAAGAATATGCAAAATAAAAGTATTTATAGTAGCCATGGGAATAATCTTGAAGTGTTAGAGCTAGAATGCTTGAAAACATTTCCCAGTGCCTATACAAGAATCCATTTTTAGATATTTATTATTTTCTTTTGCAAAATATCTAAAAGTAACATGCTTTGAAATACATATTGTTATGTACTTCTTACTGGCATTCAAATGTTTCCCTAATCACAAATAAAATAATTGAAAATTACAATATTCCCCTAGTAGTTGTTAGTTGATTTAAATAGATATTACATAAATGACCTCACTACCATTAGCTGACAAGTATTCTTGTCAGGCATGTCTGAAGTACTTAGTAATTTATTTCACTTAAAACCCCAAAATATTACAATCTCCCATGTTTTACAGAAGAGACTATTAAGGTGTAGAAAGATTTATTAATTTATCAAAGGTCACTGAATCAGGGTTACTTCTGGTATCTGAATTGTGGTTTCAGGACCTGTAATTGTCACCACAATATCAAACTCAATGTCATCAGAAATTCATAAGCAGTAAGTAATTCACTGAATTAATGTATTACGATATGTTAAGGAAAATAACCACCTGTATGCCAAGACTCTATTTTCCAATAACTATTTTATATATAATGTAAATTAAATACATACTACTTCAGTAATTCTCATATTGTGGCTGGGGATTGTTTTTTCTTGTATGACAAAGGCAGACAGACACTGAGATAATTTGAAATAATTATTCATATCAGGACTTTAAAATATTAAGTACAAGAGAGTTTGGGACAGACACCTGAATAAAATTAGATATTTTCCTTTAAATTAAAGCTTATGTTGCATTCCTCTCAGTAATGTAATTATTTGCTTTTCTACTATTTTTTGTAATCCAATGAAGTTTCAAAACGTTTCTGCTTATGGTATCTAGTTTTCAGTTACTAAGAGTGGACCATCCCATTTGAAAGGCAAATGTCTCATACCTCATCAATTTACTTCTATTCTGGAGTTGTTCCTATCATAAGTAATGATGTCTAATGTTTGAATTTCATAGAATGACTGTACCCAGGGGCTTTTTAGGCAGCCACATTTGGTGTCTCATGGACATTAAAAGGAATGGCCTGTCTATAGCATCCTAACAAATTAGTAGTCATATAGTAAGTACTATGAATCCAACCAGTGTTTTATCATTGTTCTACTTTCTTTGAATTGTAGTACTTTAATTGTACAATACAGCTAAGCTTTTGTTTGTTCTATTAACTGCCACTATGCATTGGGTTGAGAGATTTTTTTCTTTCAATAATAACATCTACTTCCATTCATCCTGTATCCTGGAGCATTTTTTTGTTTGTTTGTTTGTTTGTTTTTCCTTTGGCTCTAGAATTTGTTTGCATTCATTTTTACTAAACTACATTTTTAAATTTTGTCTTTGAGCCAAGTCACTTAAGTTATCTGAATGTCAGTAAATTCTAAAGAATGTCTTATTTCATTTCCTATGATGCCTTTTAATTTATGGTATTAGTAATTATGCAACCTATTGCAAATAAAATTTGAATAATTTCATTATTCAATTAGATGTTTGATGTGTTATCTCACAAAATTTTGGATTTCCTCTCATGTTTCCTTCTATCTGTATCTCTGGGCAAATGTGTAAAGCCATATTTTTGTCAAAGATATCTTTTGTTAAGGTTATTTTTAAAATGAGTAAGGTGGAAAACGGACTTCTTACATATTCATGTTATGTACACTCAATTAATTTTAAATTGCTATTTTATATTTGCGGGTGTATTAGCTTATTTTCCAAAGCTAGTACCATCTGTAGGGGTGTGTGAGTGTGTATGTCTCACAAAGGAAGAAAAGAAAAAGGTAATTGGTAGCCAACCACTGGGTCCTAGCATGTTCCTTCTGCTGGGTTCTTTCATTTCCAGTCATATTGATTTTTAGACATTTATTTTCAATATACGCATTTATTTTAGAGTAAAGTAAAAAAAAAAAAATCAAACACAGAGCAAGAGTGACACACCCTTCACGATCACTGCTCAGTCAGACAGTGATTGCTGCAATGTCATGGTGAGGCTTGCCTAGCTGGGTCCAGAAAGGGAATAAATACAATACAAATGGTCTATGACTATTGCCAAAGCAATTATGTAGCCAGCTGTAAAATTAGCTTAAGATTTGTACTTGTTTGTTTTTCCATCTCCCTAGAGAATGCCTCCACTAGTGTTTTGAGATCCTACTATTGAAGGTAAAGTTCAGAATAGGAGCAGTATAACCATTAATTGCACATTAGACTTTTTTTAAAAATTTAATTGGATAATAAGTCAGTGTCCTCTACTCTTGAAATTAGATCACAGAAAATCTGCTTAGAATCTGTTTTCCAAAGTGATTGTCTTTTCCATGGTAGAGGCAAAGCTTTTCACCAACAACAGTTTTACTCTTTACTATGATGACCCTCCCCTGCTACACTAAATGGCAGTGTATTATAGCTTTAGGTCACCACATTCATACACACATTCCCCGGTTAACCGTCTTCTGTGCACATGATACTCTGTCTAATTTAAAACTGGATCTCCATTAAGAAAAAAAACATACAATCACTTAAGTCATCCTTATGGGTTTGTTGCTTATTCTATACTCTGTTCTTCATCTTCTGATCTCTGTTTTATTTTACTTTAAAAGCAACAAGATTCTCTCTTAATTTCAAGTTTCCAATGATTCTCTTTGTAAATATCTGTTTACAAATAGATTTTCCTTCTTATGATTTGATTTAAGTTGGAAAATGTATAGCTTGCCATCCATTCCCCATTTTAATTTTATTGCTGCTGCTATTGTTTTTCAGTCACTCAGTCGTTTCTGACTCTTTGTTACCTCATGGACTGCAACAAGCCAGGTTTCCCTGTCCTTCATGATCTCCTGGATCTTGCTGAAACTCATGTCCATTAAATTGGTGATGCCATCCAACCATTTCTGTTGTCCCCTTCTCCTCCTGCCTTTAATCTTTCTCAACATCAGGGTTTTTTCCAATGAGCCAGCTCTTCACATGAGGTGGCCAAAATATTGGAGCTTCAGATTTAGCATCAGCCCTTCCGATGAATAGTCAGGATTGATTTCCTTTATTATTGACTGGCTAGATCTCCTTACAGTCCAGGGGACTCTCAAGAGTTTTCATCACCACAGTTCAAAAGCATCAATTATTCAGCTCTCAGCCTTCTTTATGGTCCAACTCTCACATCTATACATGTGATAATACCATAGCTTTGACTATACAGACCTTTTTTGGTAAAATAATGTCTTTGCTTTTTAATATGTTTTCTAGTTTGTCATAGCTTTTCTTCCAAGGAGCAAGTGTCTTTTAATTTCACGGCTGCAGTCACCATCTACAGTGATTTTGGAATACAAGAAAATAAAGTGTGTCACTGTTTCCAATGTTTCCCCATCTATTTGCCATAAGTGATGGGACCAGATGCTGTGATCTTACTTTTTTGAGTGTTGAGTTTTAAGCCAGCTTTTTCACTCTCCCCTTTCAATTTAATCAAGAGGCTGTTTAGTTTCTCTTCACTTTCTGCCATAAGGGTGATGTCATCTGCATATCTGAGGTTATTGATATTTCTTCTAGCAATCTTAGGATCATCAATATGAAAGTTTATTTATTTACTTTGCCTCTCCATATGGTACCCAACACTACACTTCGTAAAGTAAAATTAGCCTTTCAAATTTCAAATATGAACTTTTAATTTAATTTAACTTTTAATTTAACTTTTCTTTTAATAGTACATTGCTCTTATGTTTATCCTCTTCATGAATTTGATCACTCTTACTCATATCCAGTTTTTACTCTCTGCATCTTCTTTTTTTTTTAATTTTATTTTATTTTTAAACTTTACAAATTGTATTAGTTTTGCCAAATATCAAAATGAATCCGCCACAGGTATACATGTGTTCCCCATCCTGAACCCTCCTCCCTCCTCCCTCCCCATACCATCCCTCTGGGTCGTCCCAGTGCTCTAGCCCCAAGCATCCAGGATCGTGCATCGAACCTGGACTGGCAACTCGTTTCATACATGATATTATACACGTTTCAATGCCATTCTCCCAAATCTTCCCACCCTCTCCCTCTGCAACAGAGTCCATAAGACTGTTCCATACATCAGTGTCTCTTTTGCTGTCTCGTACACAGGGTTATTGTTAGCATCTTTCTAAATTCCATATATATGCTTTAGTATACTGTATTGGTGTTTTTCTTTCTGGCTTACTTCACTCTGTATAATAGGCTCTTGCCTTCACTTTAGAACATAGTCCTTATCTTTGTATTTGTCATTATCTGTAAAGATATTTCTGAAGATATTTTAAAATCCTTTGGAATGAAGACTGATTTCAAATTACTAATCAAGGAAAAGAGAGTATTAGATTAAAAGTTTGTCCTAATATTTGATCTTTCATTAGCAAGTTAAAAATTAATTTAAGTACCTATTAAGGTCCAAGGGCTTGTGGGAGTCATTGAAATATAGAAGTGTTTTCTATTCTTGCCAAGTTTAGAATTCAGTCCCAGATAAGGTATTTGAATTCACAGGAGCTGCTCACCAGAAAGAAATTTAAAAATATAGATTCTAAAGGAGTTGAAAAATAGTCTTTTTTCCTCCATGAACATCAAACATCATGTACTTGAAAGGTGCAGCCTAATGAAGATGTTGTTCCGTGACTAAATTATTGGTTTACATACAAAACTAGGTGTACGATGCCTTGAGGGAGAAACTGGAGTGAAAATGATATGAATACCTTCTGAAACTTGGAATGAGCAGAATGTAGGTAGTTTACCCAAAGGAAACCCCTAAAAACCTATTAACTAAAGTTGATGACTCCAAGGCTTATAAGCTCATATCTGTAGTTCTTTGACCACTTCTGATTTTAAATTTTCCTTGGAGTTTAAAACCACTTTGGGAAACTTGCAGAATTTTAAGTGAAAGAGAAAGCAACCCAATAGTACTCAGACTAATATTTCTTTAAATTTTGCTTTGTATTCTAGTGCCATTATTTATAGAATACAGTGTTATTTTTTAACAGAGAGATTTTTTTTTTATGTTCAAAAAGACATACTGACTATCCTGTCTTTCAAATAATGCATTTTTTTTTCAGTTTTTAATTTGGTTAAGATTAACTGAACATTGAGTATTGTTAGGAGATTTCCTGAACATTGTCTTATTTAATTTTGTTATATTATTTTCATATTTAGAGCATAAAACCATTACTATATCTAAAAAGGATTCAGTATCAAGTAATAAGAACTGTCTGAATTGCAATACAGTGTGTCAAAGATATATAACTTTAAGAAAAATAAAAATAGAATATTAATAAAAATAGAATATGTGAAACTGTCAAATTTTTCTTTTACTTTAGAGTCATGTTTTGCCTGGTGACATTTAAAAACATTTTAATCTTTAGAAGTCTCTCTTCTCCACCTATTTCAAAAATAATTTCTCTAACATTGTTAAAAATATCTATTATCCATTTTAGTTTGACTACTAATTAGCATATATACTCTGTAACTTAAAATGATCACTGATGTCCAAGTGCATAAAACAAAAACAAAAATCAAGGCATATCAAATACTGAGGAAACTGAAATTTCTTCTAAGTCGTTCCTTTACAAATTAAGTTCATTTGCTGACAGACTGAAGAACAGAGAAGTGCATTTGAATTTAGAGGTAAGAAACCATATTTGAATTAGTAATATAAAATTTGATGTTTTGTGATTTTTTTTTCTTCACTCCTTCTTAGACAAAGATTTTATGCTGTGCTTTCTTTCTTAATCAGCAGTAACTGAATCTGATCTTCTGTAGTCATGCTCTTATTTTACACTGAGAGACAGATGCACAATAATTGAGTAATATATTTTTTATTTCCTTCCTCTCTGTTTCTTGATGCATAGCCTTCACTGTAATTCACAGTGCAGTCTGATCAGTTCTAGTCATTGGTTTAAGTAAGTCCTGGCAATATTTTAGTGAATAACTTTATCAACTACTGAACACTGTGATAATTCCCACAAGACATTAATCAATTCATTATCATTCATAATGATGATGAGACAGGGAGGCAGAATTTACAGTGATATTTAATGCCTTGATGAATTGTTTTAGTGGTCAACAATATTTAAATATAAAATCCAAACTGATCTCTTTATAACAAATAGAACTGGCTATTTTTCAAATGACAGGTAAGACTTTAGAACCTGGAACTCTGCCTGACACATAACATGTGTTTCAAGTATTTAGGGGTAAAATATGTGTTCCACATCCCACAAACTGTTTCACTAACTGTAATAATCCATACATTCCAGTGTAAACAATATGAAAGGGACCTTTGGTCCCTTAGAATTACTAAACATAGCTGTAAGTTGTTAATAATAAATTATAAATATATCAGGGACAAGAGTAGTTTAGGATGTAGCTAACAAATCTATGGTGTTCTATAGATAAGACAGGTTAAATGTGATTCTTATGGTAAGTGGAAACATTTCCTTGGTTGACATTCTAAAATACATAGTGAAATTCTTTTTACTGAAATAGACATGGGATGGAAACTGTCCACACTTTCTAGTATAGAAAAGTAGGAAAATGTTTTCAGCAGCCTCTCCCCCCTTGCTTTGTATGCTCTGTGTATCTGGCATCATGTGCACTCTGTGAGAATCCAAACGTGTTGATGTTTACTAAGCAGCAGGGTGCACAATTTCCTACTGCCATGCATAGGAAGAAAAACAGAACATACGCTTGAATATTCCAAATAATTTGTTAGAAGATGCATGTGGATCTATATCTAATATGAAATTAATTTTTCACACACACTCAGAGCCCTGTAACCAGATTTTTACACAGTGGGTTGTGATACTGTAATCCCTCATTCACGAGCCATGTGTTTGAATTATACTACTCGAATTATCAAAGTCATCTTGCTGTTTGAATGCCGCTGGCATCATATTCGAGAAAATTTTATAATCAAGTCTAGCTCCTTTAGGGGAGATGTTGGTACTGCCCCTGTAGGTGGTACAATAGATGTTAGCTAGTGGCTTGAAGCTAATTTTTCGATTTCATGAGTTTTTGAAGCATTGTTTCTCCAAAAGAAATCAGAGTTATGCTGTCCTGATAGATATTCCCCACCCCTCTCTTACCTCTCTTCTCTACCACACACACACACACAAACACCTGTGCACTTTTGCACATATAATATATTAACCTCCTCATCTGAACTCTTATTAAAAAATCAATGAACTTTTAAGTTTGAAATATTTCAACAATTTCCTATGGATTTGATATTTAGACAAGTCTTCAAACCTCCAGATGCCCAATTAAATGAATCACTAGATAGTGAAATGAGTCTTATTTAGTGTTTTAGCCCCAAAAGAATCATACCAAGTATATTTTACTGAATACCTATCCTAAATCAAATATTTCCTTAGTCATCCTCATTTATCTCATTTATATCTGACAGCTGTACAATATTATGGTGATCTCAATGTGATAGCTCTTTAAGCTGGAGTTCTATATATTGTTATAATCATGTTATATACATTTGCATAATATATGATTTATATATTGTGACAAAATGCTGTTTGGGATCCTATTCTACTCTAACCTAACTTTATTAATAACTTTGATAAAAACCAGAAAGTATGTTTATCATATCTGTGTGTTATATGAAGTAAAATCTACAAAGTAGATGACAAAATCAGGTTAAAGAAAATCTCTAAAGGACTTGAACAACAAAGACAAATCTAACAGCTTTATTTATGATCTGTGTTAGAAGTATATATGTGTCAGAATTAAAGAGAAATATGATTAGAAAACGTGTTTTACCTAACTTTGCAGTGAATCAAATTATAAGATTTGGAGTGTAAAATTGATCATGATTCATTTAACCTAGGAGATTTAGATTGTTACTTATAATATTTTTAAGCCAGATTAAAACAGATGGATCTATATTAATGAATTTAATGATTTGACTTCAGCATGTTCATGCAACCCGATGGACTATGTCCCACCAGGCTCCTCTGTCCATGGAATTTATAGGCAAGGAATACTGGAGTGGTTTGACACTTCCTTCTCCAGGGCATCTTCCCTACTGAAGGATCAAACTCACATTTCTTGTGTCTCCTTCATTAGCAGGCGGATTCTTGGCCACTTACACTGCCTAGGAAGCCCTTGACTTTATATGGGGCTCATCAAACCATATCTAGATTTTATAACCAATTCTGAGTAGCAAACTTCTCAGAATGTGTTGCTAGAGAGGAGTGTATACAAAGGAGGTAGGCTTTGATTGCCAGATGGTGGCAATCTGGACATCATCTCTTTGTCAATCAGTAATTGATATATTTGGAAAACGAGAAGAATTGGGAACCCAGGGGAGGAGATGGGGAAGGGAACCGTGTATGTTCTAGATATCTTTAATTTTATTTTGTATCTACTAATCCCAAACTTCTAACTTATCCCTACTCTCCATTATCTTTAAATATTAAAGAGACTATCTGGTAGGAAATGGACTGAAACAAACCTATGGCATTCAATAGGACCAATGCATGGAGATTTGGAGAAAAGCCTCCCACATTAAAATGAAAATTGTAGCAGGGAAAAATGTCCTACAGTAGAACAGATTGCAATGAACTTCTTGTCTCCGGATGCATTTCTCATATTAGTTGTATAATTAAACTGTTGGTAGTCACTAATCCTTCCATTTTAAATGCTTGAGACTTTGTATTTAAACTGTAAAATGAATTAGTGAAAGAAAAAAAAACCTTATGTATATTTTAAATATATAAAAAATGAAATTCCTCCTACTTTTACAAATGCTTTATGAATGTTATGGTGACATTTCACAGTAGGCCATAATAATGTAATATAAGCATATTGACTCATGAAGTAGTTTACAAAATTATCCTACCAGACACTAGTTAGGTTGACTTCATCTCTTTCTTAAGACATTAAGATCAAGGTAATGTTTTTTTAGAAATAATGAAGAAAAAGGAAATGCTTTATATTATTGCATATATTTGATGGTAACTTTTAAGAATGTATCTATAGACACATTAAGATGTTAGGTGTTGTAACTCAAGTTTTGGGCTCATAATGTTAAAAATGAGAAATTACCTCTTCCTTACAGTTATCCATGAAAAATAGCATGAAAAATGGCATGATCTATCTCTTACTTAATTTTAAAGTTTGTCAATTGTCTTCATCTTTTCACCTACTTCACAGGGTTTAACATATTGTTGAAAAAAATATTTCTGACATCGTAAGAGCACATTCATTAAGTAAGTTGTAACTACAAAGAAAAGAAAAGAACATTGGCTGATATATTAGAACATATCTATTTAATTTCAAAGACTTTCAAGTTGACTCCCAGAGAATTTAACTCAGATAACTCTGTGATTCAGATAACAGATAGCTGTGTCAGATATCATATTGGCTGTCACATACACATTCATTGGCCTCACTGAAGAATATGTGATGTAAGGAAAATAAGAAATAATATTATCAGAAACTGAATATAGGAGAAGACGTGTGTTTTAAAAAGACTTACTTTGTTTTTTTAAACTCTCTTTCATGTTGTTTATGGTTTTTCAGTTTGGCATGACCACTTTTTCCCCTAAGAATATGTGATTAAAAAAATTAATTTGGCTGTGTCGATCTTGGTTGCAGCATGCAGGATTTTTGATTTTCATTGTGGCAGGTGAACTCTTAGTTATGGCATGTAGCACTGAGGAGTCTTATCCACCAGGGACATCCCTGGATTATGTGATTTTGTGAAGAATTACCACATACTTCAAGTTTTCCAAATATTCCAAATATTCCAAATTTCTAAATATTACAGCCACACTAGATATTTACATGGGTACAGATATGGTAAAAATTATTTCAGCTTTATTCATAAAAACTAGAATTGAAAAGGGCAGGTGAACATTATAAAGAAAAAAAATAGAATCTTATGTTTCTGTCTAATTCAATCGATTCACTAAAGAAATGAACAAATTAACTGTATTTATGCTTGTGTAGATCTGCTACTAAAATAGCTGTAGCACATAACAAAAAGCATATTTTACTCACTTGAAATCAAAGATTTGCAAAAGATCAGCAACATCATCAATCTTGACACTTTCCTCAGATTTGACATATTTTTGTCCTATATCCTTTACTGAGAATCCTCAGTATCTGGCACTAAGACAGTTCTACAAAAATTTGAAGTCTAGTAGTAGTAGACTATTTTAACAAGTAGACTTGTTAAAATAATCAAAACAGTTTTAGGAATATATTGGAGGTATGTATGGAAAAAAAAAATGTCACTCATTCTGATTGGAGGGTTTGGGGAAGCCATTAAATGGAGGTAAAGTTTGACTTGTGTCTGGAATCTTCAAAGATGAGAAGTCTGCCATGAAGTGAAGGTAAAGCAGCATATTTCAGACAAAGATAATAGAACTTAGGGAAAAAAGAGAGAGAGATGAAATAACATTGACTTAAAAAAAGTTTGATTTTGTGTGAATGCCAGGAAGTAGGTCTCAAAAGTTATGAAAGATCAAGATATAATCAAGATAAATAATAAGAAATTTACAATCAGAGCGACATGGGCATACAGGTATGGTAAAAGACAACTTTGGCAGCAGTATGGGCAGATGAATTAAAGCCCATCCATTCGCTAGGGGATCTGCCCAACCTAGGGCCCAGGGATCAAACTCAGGTCTTCCGTGTTGCAGGCAGACTCTTACCAGCTGAGCCACAAGGGGAGCCCGAATTAAAGTATATCTTATCCTCATTAAAAAAGATGAATTAGAAGACTATCATAAAAATCTAGTTCCAAAGCAGTAAAGACCAGAGTGACAAAGCAGCGAAGACCAGGGTGACAAATGAAGCTAGACCAGCATGATCATTTTATTATTCTTATCACAGAGGAATCAGAAAGAATTGTATTTTAGCTGGAGTTTAGTTCCTCCATAAAGATCCAACCTTCCTTTCTCTTCTCTTTCTTCTTTTCATCCCTGCAAATATTTTTGAATCTGGAGTCTATCTCCAGTCTTACAAGTACTAAAGAAAAAGTAGCAAAGTAAAGAAAGAATGACACAATTATGGATAAGTTTGTTTGTATGTGTTTTTGGTGTGCATGCTTAACAAGGTTTCACAGGTGAAATGAACAAATACTTGACCAACAAAAAAGTCAATCAAAAATATAGCAGGTCTTATATAAAAGTTCAATTGAAGGGGGTACAGAAAAAATCTTCAGTTTTCTGTGACAGTATTCAGTGAAGTTGCTCAGTTGTGTCCGAGTCTTTGCGACCCCGTGGACCATAGCCCACCAGGCTCCTGCATCTGTGGAATTTTCCAGGCAAGAGTACCGGAGTGGGTTGCCATTTCCTTCTCCAGGGGATCTTCCCGATCCAGGGATCGAACCCAGGTCTCCCACATTGCAGGCAGAAGCTTTACCGTCTGAGCTACCACGGAATCACTATTCAAATATCTCTATTAGAGAACAGCATAGGAGGAAGAAAGATAGATGGGAAGGTAGACAGAATGAAAATAGAAAATTCTAACCTAGTCCAGGAAATTTGTGTTCAAATCCCATCTGTATTGCTTTCTATCAATAAAACTTCAGGTAATTTGACCTCTCCACACTTTAGGGCTGTTTTTTTTTTTTTTTTTTAACTTGAAAGATTGCAAAAATAAAATAAATAATGTATTCAGCATCTGGCCAATTGTAAGCCTTCAGCAAACGTTAGTCATGACAATGATGATTATTAAGGCTCAGCTAAGACAAGAACACTATAAAAACTTCTCATTTTGTTGCTACATTTAGTTAGTAAATTCAGCATTAATTTGTCATATTAAAATCACCTCTTCAAATATTACATCTTCAATAACAGAGTTGAAAATATGATGAATGACATCTAATTACAGACAGCCTTGGACCATGACTGTCAATTGTAGGTCAGACCTGGAAAAGGCACAGGATATATGGTTACTTTCAAGTAAACTCATGCATGAAAGTGTGTGGTTTGATTGAATCAAAATTTTACTGTGTAGTTAGTTGAGCCAGGCCTATTTCATCACACATTTTATTCTTACAGAAAAACATTGTTGTGTGAATCTATATGCATGCATGTATGTATATATACATACATACATATAACTTTAGTAAAAACTTTAATGTATATTTACAATTCTAGCATATAAGTTCTTCAAAGAGAATCAAATTTTTTTGTGCTTTTAAATGCTATAATCCTTAGCATGTTTCCTGGCATATCAGAGGCATCTAATAAATTTGTTGTTGCTGTTATTTAGTTGCTAAGTCATGTCTGACTTTTTTTGTGACTCCATGGATTGTTGCCCACTAGGCTCCTCTGTCCATGGAAATTTCCGGCAAGAATACTGGAGTGGATTGCCATTTCCTTCCTCAGGGGATCTTCCCAACTCAGGAATCGAACCTGCATCTCATACATTACAGGCAGATTATTTACCAGTGAGCCATTATCCAATAAATACCTGTTCACTTAATCATATATAAGCTTTATGTTTTCCCAACTTCTCCTTGAAGTGAACTTAGGTTATCACCTAGAGTCAATCAACTCCTGCCATACTCTTGTACTGTATGTCCCCTAATCATTGCACATAACAGCAAGTTCATTTCAGAAGCAGATTTTAAATGTCCAACATAATTTTTGGTCCTTATTCACTCTGGTCATAGCAAACACCCTCTTCCAACAACACAAGAAAAGACTCTACACATGGACATCACCAGATGGTCAACACTGAAATCAGATTGATTATATTCTTTAGCCAAAGATGGAGAAGCTCTATACAGTCAACAAAAACAAGATCAGGAGCTGACTGTGGCTCAGATCATGAACTCCTTATTACCAAATTCAGACTTAAATTGAAGAAAGTGGGGAAAACCACTAGACTATTCAGGTATGACCTAAGTGAAATCCCTTATGATTATGCAGTGAAAGTGAGAAATAGATTTAAGGAACTAGATCTGATAGACTGCCTGATGAACTATGGACAGAGGTTCGTGACATGGTACAGGAGACAGGAATCAAGACCATCCCCAAGAAAAAGAAATTCAAAAAAGCAAAATGGCTGTCTGAGGAGACCTTACAAATAGCTGTGAAAAGAAGAGAAGCGAAAAGCAAAAGAGAAAAGGAAATATACACCCATATGAATGCAGAGTTCCAAAGAATAGCAAGGAGAGATAAGAAAGCCTTCCTCAGCGATCAATGCAAAGAAATAGAGAAAAAGAATATAAAAGGAAAGACTAGAGATCTCTTCAAGAAAATTAAAGATACCAAGGGAATATTTCATGCAAAATAGGCTCAATAAAGTACAGAAATGTTATGGACCTAATAGAAGCAGAAGCTATTAAGAAGAGGTGGCAAGAATACACAGAAGAACTATAAAAAAAGATCTTCATGACACAGATAATCACAATGGTGTGATCACTCACCTAGAGCCATACATCCTGGAATGTGAAGTGAAGTGGGACTTAGGAAGTATCACTATGAACAAAGCTAGTGGAGATGATGGAATTCCAGTTGAGCTATTTCAAATCAAAAAGATGATGCTGTGAAAGTGCTGCACTCAATATTTTAGCAAGTTTGGAAAACTCAGCAGTGGACACAAGCCTGTAAAAGATAAGTTTTCATTCCAATCCCAAAGAAAAGCAATGACAAAGAATGCTCAAACTGATGCACAAATGCACTCATCTCACACGCTAGTAAAGTAATGCTCAAAATTCTCCAAGCGAGGCTTCAGCAATACGTGAAACGTGAATTTCCAGATGTTCAAACTGCTTTTAGAAAAGGTAGAGGAACTAGAGATCAAATTGCCAACATTTGCTGGATCATTGAAAAAAGCAAGAGAGTTCCAGAAAAACATCTATTTCTGCTTTATTGACTATGCCAAAGCCTTTGACTGTATGGATCACAATAAACTGTGGAAAATTCTGAAAGAGATAGGAATACCAGACCACCTGACCTGCCTCTTGAGAAACCTGTATGCAAGTCAGGAAGCAACAGTTAGAACTGGACATGGAACAACAGACTGGTTCCAAATTGGAAAAGGAGTACATCAGGGCTGTATATTGTCATCCTGCTTATTTAACTTATATGCATAGTACATCATGAGAAACCCTGGGCTGGAAGAAGCACAAGCTGGAATCAGGATCACTGGGAGAAATATCAGTAACCTCAGATATGCAGATGACAACACCCTTATGGCAGAAAGTGAAGAAGATCTAAAGGGAATCTTGTTGAAAGTGAAAGTGGGGAATGAAAAAGTTGGGTTAAAGCTCAACATGCAGAAAACTAAGATGATGGCATCTGGTCCCATTACTTCATGGCAAATAGATGGGGAAACGGTGGAAACAGTGGCTGACTTTATTTTGGGCGGCTCCAAAATCACTGCAGGTGGTGATTGCAGCCATAAAATTAAAAGACACTTACTCCTTGGAAGGAAAGTTATGACCAACCTAGATAGAATATTAAAAAGCAGAGACATTACTTTGTCAACAAAGGTCCATCTAGTCAAGGCTATGGTTTTCCAGTGGTCATGTATGGATGTGAGACTTGGACTATAAAGAAAGCTGAGCACAGAAAAGTTGATGCTTTTGAACTGTACTGTTGGAGAAGACTCTTGAAAGTCCCTTGGACTGCAAGGAGGTCGATTTTAGCTTTTATTTTTTGCACTTTTATTTTTAAAAAAGTAAATGGACTCCTTGGACTGCAAGGAGTCCATTTTAAAGGAAATCAGTCCTGGGTGTTCATTGGAAGGACTGATGTTGAAGCTGAAACTCCAATATTTTGGCCACCTGATGCGAAGAGCTGACTCATTTGAAAAGACCCTGATGTTAGGAAAGATTGAAGGCAGGAGGAAAAGGGGATGACAGAGGATGAGATGGTTAGATGGCATCACCGACTCAGTGGACATGAATTTGAGTAATTTCTGCGAGTTGTTGATGGACAGGGAGGCCTGGCGTGCTGCGGTTCACGGGTCACAAAGAGTCGGACACGACTGAGTGACTGAACTGAACTGAACTGATTCACTTTAGATTCATGTCTGTGATATTTTTTCTTTACACTATAACAGAAAATCACTCAACACATTTTTATTTCTATAATTCTCAATTATGTTTTTCTTTAAGATGGTTGGTATTCCTGAAATATGTTTTAAAATATATGAAAGGAAGGTAAACTGGTATATTTGGATATTTTTTTTCTGTGTGACAATATGAAAACCACAGCCAATAATTTTAAATGATTATAGCATTACATATAATTGTATGTTATCTTCTATAAAAATTTAATGATGACTTGAAAATGAGTTAGTATTATCAAAATTCACCATGTAAATAAATGTAATTATAAAACTAATTATAGTATTTTGTCATGGTAAAATTACCTAATTTGCCTAGTTGTACTGTTATCTTCATAGACTAATATTGAGTTTAGCCATGCTAAATTTGTACTGCATATTACATTTTAGCAGCACTTTCAGAAACCCATTATTAACTGTCAGATGTCATATTGTATCACTGAAATTTGAATCACTCATTACATTTTGGCATTTGTATTATGACAGTAAATCAGCCTAGGAAAGCTATTTTGAGAGTGATATTAACTTTAGCTAATCTATTATTTAAATAACATCATGTACTTTAGCAACCTACCAATTGTGTTTATGTGAATACATACTATAAACTTTATAAATCAAAATCAAATTAATTGAAATCCACATTATTTATTTGGAAAATTACAAAAGTAACTGCAAACTTTAAATACTTGATTTGAAAAATAAAAGTGCAAAAAATAAAAGCTAATATTTGTTTTTTTCAAAAAAATGATAATACTTGGTAAAGTCAGAAAATGTTTATCTCAGTGTTCTTTATTTGACCCCTACAGATTTATTTTTATAAATGATTTTGAAAGGCTTAACGTTTTGGCAATAACAAAATTCAAGTAATCAAATAAAGACAATAGTTTTATATATTTTCCATGCTAATATATTTTGGTTATATTTTTGAATGGCATGGCTTAAATTATTTTTCCTTCCTAACTTTCAGTTTGCATGCAATTTTACATATTGCATGTTTCTCAGCTTTTTACATTTTTGTAGATCTCATAGCAACTCCATACCTCTGCATTGTCTTTTACATTTTATGATTCATATAAAAATATCAAATCATATGCTGTTCAATAACTTAGCATTGTACTCTGCAGTCTCCTCAAAGGGGTAAAAATATTATTTAGAGATTAGCAATTAGCTATTTTAGATATTTAGATACCCAAATATCATTCCACAGTCTTACTTTCTCTTACTAAGACAAATTGTTCCCTAGTTCTGCATCCATAAACAGCATCAGGAAGAACATTAATAATCATTAGATATTGCTTCAATAGAAATTGGGAAATAGTTTAGTGGGATTTTAACTTGCATGAAGACCAACTGTTAGTAACACTTATTTCACAATGGATCCTCAGGGTCTGAGAGAGAACTACTAATAAAAAAATGATCACCTATCTTCTGGTATGCTCTTTTTTCCAGGGTGAGTTCAAGAATAAAAGGCTCAGAAAGCAAAACTGATGTAGCAGTGCAGCCCTATTTAATATAGAATACAAAACGATGCTACACAAGAGCTCTGATTTGTTCATTACCATAAACCCGTTAGGAACCATACGGATCCAGTTTGGGGAATTTTTATACTAATATCCATTTGTTTTAGAATAATTTTTTGCCTTAGACTTTTTAGATTTCAAAATGTCAAAAATTTAGTGTAAGTCTACAGTGAAATGATGGTATCCACCGACATGTGAGGAAGTTCCCCTCCCCCCCAAAATTATATCTCTTCCTAAGAGTGTTAGTTGTACAGCAAATGATTAAACAGGAACATATTCTCATTTAACAACATTCCTTTTCTTTTCTTCCTTCAATGCTCTTCTCTTTCTTCCTTTTGTAGTAAAGTGTTCTACTCAACATAGGCTATCTCTGGTGATTTTTAACTTGGTAATGGAAAGGTCATGGCACCTGGTTCCATCACTTCCTGGGAAATAGATGGGGAAATAGTGGAAACAGTGTCAGACTTTATTTTTGGGGGCTCTAAAATCACTGCAGATGGTGACTGCAGCCATGAAATTAAAAGATGCTTTCTCCTTGGAAGAAAAGTTATGACCAACCTAGATAGCATATTGAAAAGCAGAGATATTACTTTGACAACAAAGGTCTGTCTAGTCAAGGCTATGTTTTTTCCAGTGGTCATGTATGGATGTGAGAGTTGTACTGTGAAGAAAGCTGAGTGCCAAAGAATTGATGCTTTTGAACTGTGGTGTTGGAGAAGACTCTTGAGAGTCCCTTCGACTGCAAGGAGATCCAACCAGTCCATTCTGAAGGAGATCAGCCCTGGGGGTTCTTTGGAGGGAATGATGCTAAAGCTGGAGCTCCAGTACTTTGGCCACCTCATGTGGAAAGCTGACTCATTGAAAAAGACTCTGATGCTGGGAGGGATTGGGGGCAGGAGTAAAAGGGGATGACAGAGGATGAGATGGCTGGATGGCATCACCGACTCGATGGACGCGGGTCTGAGTGAACTCCGGGAGATGGTGATGGACAGGGAGGCCTGGTGTGCTGCGATTCATGGGGTTGCAAAGAGTCGGACACGACTGAGTGACTGAACTGAACTGAACTGAATGGAAAGGTATAATTAAAGTCCCACTTTAATGAAGATTTGTATTAAGTTAAAGAACTTGAAAAAAATTAGGGATAGCCTTTAATTCTGCATAGACTGCATACATTTCTGATTCAAAATCATTGTTTGAAAACAGACCAGGGTACATTTCATAGAGTATATTTTAAAAGCCCAACCACTGCATATCAGTTCTGGATCAACTGCCATAATTTAAAGTTTATAAGTAACTTGAGAAATAAATGGGCACTCTCAACACAGACCACATTCTTTTCTGCAATGTTTATTGGTTATCCCTAAGCAATAGGGAAGATACTTTGTGATGTGTCCTGCCACAGACCCACTGAAAATTATTTAATCTGTATAGGCTGGTGCTTCTGGCCTAGGAAAAAGTCAGAAAATTAAAACTGCCCCTATTGTTTAATTTTGTTATTTTCATTGCTCTAGGAGGTGGATCAAAAAAGATATTGCTGTGATTTATGTCCAAGAATGTTTTGTTTATGCTTTCCTTGAAGAGCTTTATCATGTCCGGCTTTACATTTATGTCTTTGATCCATTTTTACTTTTATTTTTTGTGCATGGTGTTAAAGAATGTTCTAATTTTATTATTTTACATCCAGCCATCCATAAATGCAGCAATATATTTTTTGATTCACCTCCTAGGGTAATGAAAATAAAAACAAAAATAAACAAATGGGGCTTACTTAAAAGTGTCTGCACAGAAAAGAAAACCATAAACAAAAGACAACCCACAGAATGGGAGAAAATATTTGCAAAGGAAGAGATCCATAAGGTATTAATCTCCAAAATATACAAATAGTCCATGAAGCTTTATATATACACACACACACACACGTACACACACACACACACACACACATATAAAGGAAATAATTAGAAAATGAATG
Source organism: Bos indicus x Bos taurus (assembly GCF_003369695.1). NCBI lineage: Eukaryota > Metazoa > Chordata > Mammalia > Artiodactyla > Bovidae > Bos > Bos indicus x Bos taurus. The sequence goes on along the minus strand of NC_040087.1, from coordinate 39,833,887 downwards.
AAGAGCTAAATAGACCTTTCTCCAAAGAAGTCATACAGATGATCAAAACCCACATGAAAATATGTTCAACATCACTAATTTTCAGAGAAATGCAAATCAAAGCTACAATGTGTTATCACCTCACACCAGACAGAATGACCATCATCAAAATGTCTACAAACAACACATACTAGAGAAGGTGTGGAGAAAAGCGAACCGTCCTACACTGATGGTGGGAATGTAAATTGGCACAGCCGCTATGGGGAACAGTATGGAGGCTCCTTAGAAAACTAAAAGCAGAACTACCATATGATCTAGAAATCCCACTTCTGGGCTTATATCTGGAGAAAACCATGATCTGAAAAATTACATGCACCCCAAAGTTCTTTGCAGCATTGTTTAAAATAGCCAATATGGAAGCTACATAATTTCAATAGAGGAATTGATAAAGATGTAGTGCATATATACAATAGAATAGTATTGAACCATAAAAAAGAATGAAATAATGTCATTTGTTGCAACATGGGTGGATGTAGAGATTAGCATACTAAGTAAAGTAAGTCAGACAGAGAAAGATAAATATCATATGATATCACTCATATGTGGAATCATTTTTTTTTTAAGATACAAATGGGGATTTCCCTGGTGGTCCAGTGGTTGAGAGTTCCCCTTCCAATGCAGTAAATGTGGGTTTGATCCCTGGTCGGGGAGCTAAGATCCCACATGGCTCACAGCCACAAAACCAGAACATAAAAAAACAACAGAAGCAATATGGTAACAAATTCAATAAAGACTTTAAAAATGGTCCACATCAAATAAATAAATAAGACATAAATGAATTTATTTACAAAACAAGTAGACTTACAGTTATCAAAAACAAACTTATAGTTACCAAAGGAGAAATATAGGGAAAGGATAAGTCAAAATCTTGCAATGAACACATACACACTACTATATACGTAAGATAGATAACGAACAAGTGCCTACTGTATAGTACAGGAAATTGTACTCAATATTCTGTGATAATCTATAATGGAAAAGAATCTAAAAGAGAATGAATATATGTATATGTATACCTGAATCACTTTACTGTACACCTGAAGCTAACATAATGTTGTAAATCAGCTATACAACAATCAAAATTAAAATATGTGCAAAATTGCCCCTTTAGAAGAAAAGCTAGTAAGAATCAGACAACAAAACTTTTTTTCCAGTGACTTCTAATTAATCAAAATTACTGGGTCATTTTGGGAGCAAAATCATTGCAACTTGGAATAACAGCATGAAAAGAAAGATTTGTTTAAAATTGTAAAGAAAAATTTGACTACATACAGAATAATAAGGTAACACATCATTCTAGGATTGAATGATTGATTAATATATTATTACTATTCTTTTGTGAGGCAAAAGCACCCATATACCTGAAGTCCCCATTAATGAGTACATTTTGCCTTTAACATACTTATTTTAACCATATTGTAAAATTAACTTTAAAGTCCTTTGTCATTTTCTGAAGCTATTTAGGCAATATTTTTTAGGAAAATAAAATAATATATGAAGAGTCTGTTTTAGAGATACATGTAGTTTTTAAAGTATCTGCAAAACTCAATCAGAAGGATTTTTTTTTTTTTTTTTTTAAGATCTTGGCTCGTTCCTTCCCTTTGCATTTGTTTTTGTTCTGTAAGTCTTGTCTTTCCTCCAACTATCTACCATGACAAAGTGATTGAGAATATGTGCTGGGTTTTCTTCCTTGGCAGTTTTGTTTAGTAACTGTTCATTGCTGGTATATTTTAGGCAATCAATTCACTTTTAACTTTCATGCATTGGAGAAGGAAATGGCAACCCACTCCAATATTCTTGCCTGGAGAATCCCAGGGACGGGAGAGCCTGGTGGGCTGCCGTCTAGGGGGTCGCACAGAGTCGGACACGACTGAAGTGACTTAGCAGCAGCAGCAGCAGCAGCATTTTTAAGATGGCACACAAAATAAAAGCACTTTCAAATCTGATTAACACTCAAAGTTTAACTTATGAAACAGAAGCAAACACTGCAGTCTAGTCCCGTGCACAATGCTAAAGAAGCCTCCTATTAAGAAAGAGCGAAGTCTGAGAAAGTTATGGGCAGGCAAACATGAGCTTTGCCTACTCTGAAAAAGTTTGCTCACATTTTCCATGGGGTTAAATATAAATGCATAAATATATTAAATGTCCAAATACATCTTAAATGTACTTTGGTAGTGATATGTTGAGATACTGAAAGTGAGTTATCTGTAATCACTTTTTAAATTCAATGGCTTCAATTATGAGAACAATGAAAAAGAAAATTACATAGATATTAGAATAAAGTTGTAAAGTTGTTCTTGTTTCAAAACACTTAATGTCTGCTTTCTGTCTCTCCACTCCCACTTTTTGAGGGGAAGGAGGGGCATGGAGTGAGCTTTAGAATCTAAATGGCTCAATGACCAAAGAACCTTGAAAATGTTCCCTTTGTTACCAAGAGAATGAGAGATACTGTACAGAATATTTGCACTATCATCTCCTATAATACTATAAAGTCCTTTGTTTAAAAAATATTATAACCTCCTAAAATGTTCTATAGTGCTAATTTCCCTGGAAATTTTACATGTCAAGTAATATGTTGACATTATTATTATTATTATTAGCATTAGATATTATCCCAATACTAGTAGAATAATAATATAGAATAGAATAATAATTCTATTTCAGAATGTGCTTAACCATAATTTTATTTTGGAAAACCTAAAATCAATGAGTTAATTTCCTGGGATTTGTCTCAATGATCATGTATTATTTATTAGGCAGTATACTAAGTGTTTTTCCCCTGCATTATCTCAGTTAATCTTCAAAATCCAATTCAGTGGTGGCTATTATTTTTACCACTCTTTTACAGATGAGCAAACCAAAACTTAGAAACGTTAACTAACTTTCCAGAGGTTACATGATCAGAGAGGACAGAGACATAAAAAACCCTAAGCAGTCTCTTTTAGATGCTGCTTTTTATTTGTTTTTTTCAACCTTACTCTAGCCTTTGGAGACAACTAAATTAACCTCTCAGTAGGAGTATTTGCATATTTGAGTGATACCAACCACTTTTATAGAAATAGGATATTGTGACTTTGAAAATGTGGCTTTCAATAGCCTACTATTAAGATAGAAGAATTATTATACAGAAAAGGGTTTCTTACTTGTGTTGGGCTGTTACAAGCAAAAGTGAAAGTGCTAGTCTGTCAGTGTATCTGACTCTGCAATCCCACGGACTATAGCCTATCAGGCTCTGCTGTCCTGGAATTCTCCAGGCAAGAATACTGAGGTGGGTTGCCGTTTCCTACTCTAGGGGATCTTCCCAACCCAGGGATCGAATCCTGGTCTCTCACATTGCAGGCAGATTCTTAGTCTGAGCCACCAGGGAAGCCCCCACTAAAAAGTAATTTTTACTCCAATATCTAAAAATAGATAATTCATTTTCTCAATGTCCAGTTTTTCTTTCATAATTATTTCTTCAAAATGTTTTTGCATTCCATCATTAAGGTATGCAGGAAGGTGAAAAAATAGTGTATCAAATATGTATTAATTGAAAATGTTGGCTACAGCAATGAAGTAAGTCATATGGAGATTCTTTCCTGATGGAGTTGGACTCACTACATGAATCTAGATTGTTCATGTCACACGGTATGGTAACAATTTCTGTTTGAAAATTATTTCATCTTTTACATTAAAAATTACTGACTTTAAAGGACTTACAGAGTAATTGGGAAGAAAAATTATGGGAAGATCATTATAATACAGAGTGACAAATGCAATGAAAGCTATAGGCAGGGAAAATACTCTGCATGCAAATGAATCAACCCAGTCTGGAGCATCTTCAGAGATATTTTGAGAAGGGAAGCCCTCAGATTTAATGAGTCAGGGAAACAAAGAATGTACTTAATTTCCTTAACAGTTTACATTTCAGATAGTTTAAAGCCATTAATAAAAAAAGAATAAACAATTTTATTCTTAGTACTAAATAAAAACTAGCAAGACACATCTCAATATTAACTTTCAAGGACAGAGCTATATTTAATAAGCTTTTGGATACAGGTTCTCCAAAAAGAGGAAGAATATAGAAGTTTCAAAATAGGCAGTAATGTAGGGAAAGTAAGTTTTTTGTTTGTCTATAATAGGAAGAGTTAGAAAGATTTTTTTACTCTCAAAATCATTATACTTAGTATGCTTTACAACCCTACATCTCTTCATCATAAACACATGTAACTGAATAAACTCTTTCCTAGCTTAAAATCAAAGTTTTTCAATGTAATTATTTTTAAATACACTCCCTTTTGAGCTAATAGACTTACAAGATATGAAAGAAATGCTTAGGCATTCACTATCCCTTTCTCTGAAGATTATGGGTATTAGTAATTGAGGTTTAAGAACATATTCTTTAAATGGCTGCAAAGCTAATATAAAGGCAATAAAGTAATGGTGTTAATACTGTTTAGAGTAATACTGTTGCCACTAATGATGGCATAGTGCTGTAAAGCTGAATACAAAACAAACTGCATGGACATGTTAGAGTTCATGATCAGTCATAGAATTTTCTTTTTGTTTTCACTTTTGCACTCCACCTAGAATAAAATGAGAAATCACAGGTGTTAAAGAAAAAACTTCAATGACATTTGTTAAAGATATTAATGTAGGCATTATTCAGGCCCATAGTAAAGGTATAGGGACCAGGGCAATGGGATTTTACAGTGAGGATGAGAGACTGTGCTGAACTCCACATACCACAAGGGCAAGCGGGCATTTTTGTTCAGGATCAAGGTCAGTAAATGGAATATTACTCAAGAGAACATGTCAAGAGTAAGAAGTGTTCTGGCTAGACCATCCTAACAGGATTCTTGCTGAAGACAAGCCAGGGCATTTAGGCATCAGGTGATAAGGGGGATGGTGGAGGAGGAGTAAGCTAATCAGATAACCAGGGTGATCAGATATGGATAGTGAGGGATTGTGGTTAAACTGACTTAGCAGGGTTCTGGTTAAAACTGGATTTTACAAGAAAGTGCACAGATGAGTCCAGGAAAAAGTTCAGGAAACTGCATAAAGTTGATCAAGGAAAGAATCTCTGTTACCAGAGAGAAAGGAAATAATATAAAAGATTACAATGATTTTTTAAAATTTTCCACTAAATACTTTAAATATTGCAAACCCCATATAGATTTGAATTTTGTTCCCTGTTCTGTGATTTTGTTAATGATAGTGTATAAAGTATAATGTCAGCACTATTTCATTTATTTAAAAGCAATGCCACCTTATTTATAGATAAGTAAAGCTCTGGAAATATTAAACTATTTTTCTAAAAGTTGAAAATAATGGGTGAATTGTATGGAATGAAAACAACATGGCCCTCTGTAGGCATTCCATGTCCAGAGTGGAATAGCCTTGGACTGATTAAGTGGCAGACTTTATTGACTACATTATTAAATAAGAAATCTATTAAACTTAAGTACAACCTTTCCCCCCCTTCAAATGTTAACATTAGTGCCAGTGAGAGAGTGGAACTCATGACATTTAGAAAGGAGAGAGAATTAGATGAGATTTATCCAAAATAGTGTATATAAATAATTGAATAGGAATGTCTGTAACAATGCAGCTCTTTTAGATAATGCATGACACAATATTTCTCTGTTTTCTGATGGGAAAGATTTCTAATAGAAGGCTCAAAAATTGTTCTTTAGACACTGCAATCAGGGTAATTTTGGAGGCTTCCTTCCAAGTTCTGATTTATCACCCCAGTATCCCAAGGGCCCTCCATGTGATTGCCTTGGTACTGATATTTATGCTGGAGGAACTCAAAGTGCCGCACTCAACTGGATATTATCCTTCTTTAGGTCACAAGAGTACTATCTTTCAAGTACATCTGGGTAATTTTCACACCATGCCGTATCTCACCAGCATTGGAGATATCTCTTCTTTGAAGCTTAGGAGGAGTCCGAGAGACCTGTAAATAAAATTCAGCCAGTCTCAGTAAATATTTCTTTTCCCAGCTGGGATGCCCGTTCATAGAAGAGGAACGTCAATGCACTAAAGAGGGATAAATTAGTGTATTGGCTCCTAAAACCACCTTCACAGCTGTGTCATGATTTCCTTTAGGGGTCCAAGAAAATGTAGCTTTTTATGCCTGATATTATTTCTATTATTGTTACCAGAATCTTCAGAAGTGTAGAGAAATGACCTTTCCCCTGGAAACACCAAACTGCGTCTTTTAGAGGGACTGCTGTTGCTTCTAAAGAGACAGCCCTCTGTTGCACTCTTTTGAAAAGTGTGTCATTGCAATCACAGGTAGAGTGCTTAGCAGGAAGAAGGTAGTGCCAGGAGTCCCCAAGGTAGGCTTTCTCTCACTGAGGGGCAGGAGGTTTACCACTGCCTTGCCTGTTCAAGCTGCCAGAGTGCTGCTTGCATGCTGATATCTTTAGATAGTGAGATCTTCTCTGTCCTTGTTTACATTCTTAAAGTGAGGCTTTTCTTTCTGTTGAAAGTTTGCAAGCTGACAGCTTTAGAATGTGAATTTTTCCAAGTTTTTTCAGATCAAGTACAGTAACACTGACAAGAGCTTTCCGCACTGCCTCATGTTAGTTTTCAGCAAAACTTGGTTTAGAAGCCAGAATCACCTCTGCTCACCAGCTAGCTGAACTGTGATCCAAAGGCAGCAGCCTTTCCCAGTCCAATGGCCCACAGAAGTGGCATTGCACCAGGGGCACTGTCCATGCCTGTATGCGTTTTGATATAGTGAGCTCTTATGGACAGTGGGTTCATGGATGTAGCTGCAGGTTAGCTGTGAAAAGTGTCTATTTTTTGATCTCTTGCCAAAGATAGGTACCACTTGGGACCTACAGTGTTAGATTGGTTTAGACCGTGACATTGTTGGGAAATGGAAATTCTTTACTTTAGGAACCTCAACACTATCTTTTTCTGTCATTTGCATAATATTAAATGATTGGCCAACACTTGACTTCCATATGCACTTCTCTGTAATTCAATCTACTTTTTACAGAAATAGACTGAAGACCTAAATGCATCTGGTCATAATAAAACTAGGCTATAGATATTTGTATTTTAAAATTTGAATATCCAATATATTAAAACGAGCTTGTGCATCTTTAAGTTATAATAAAGCAACATGTTTTATTAGTAAGATTGTATTTCCTTAAAGCCAAAGGGCTACAAAGCAATCAGCAATTATCTGACAATAACACCGAAATGTATTACTCTAAGTACTTTCTTCTTGGATTATAGAGTTATCCTTATACCTTATTTTCTCACAATAATTTTGAACTTGTGTTTTAGTAATACCTTCACAATCAGGTTAGCAATTAACACAAGAAGAAATTACTTTATTTGACTGCTTTATATTATTTCACCAGAAATTGTATTATATACCAGTTTAACTATCAAATGTCTGCTCTAAACTAGCACTTAAATGATTTTTGTGCCTGAAAACATGCACAGATTTTCTCTTCCTGAGAACATTTAAAGACTGACTATAAAACTTGGAGATTGTTGGAAACAACCTAAGTGTTCATTGACGGATGAATGGATAAAGAAGATGTGATAGATATTCACAGTGGTTTACTACTCAGCCATAAAAAGAAAGAAATTTTGCCATTTGTGACAATATGTTTGGGGCTTGTGGGTATTATGCTAAGTGAAAAAGTCAAAGAAAGAAAGAAAGACAAATACACTATGACTTCATCAATATGTGGAGTCTAAAAACAAAATAAACAGCAAACAAAACATAAACTCATAGATATAGGGAACAAATTAGTGGTTACTAGGAAAGAGAATATTTGAGAGGAGTGTGATATGGGGATAAATTGTATGGTGATGGATGATAACTAAAATTATTTTGGTGATCACTTTATAGTATGTACAGATACCCAATTATAATGTTTACACCTGAAATGTATATAATCTTATACCAATTTTACCTCAGTTAAAAAAATGCCAGGATGATTTTTATGAGCTATTACCTAAAACTAACTAAACTACTTAATCTAAATTCTACCCTTAAATTTTGTTCTGAGCCGTCTAGGGAAGACGTCTAGGAAACCGTCTGAGCAACTAGGGAAGCCCAAATTTTGTTCTGCTGCTGCTGCTGCTGCTGCTAAGTCGCTTCAGTCGTGTCCAACTCTGTGCAACCCCATAGACGTCTGGCAGCCCACCAGGCTCCCCCGTCCCTGCGATTCTCCAGGCAAGAACGCTGGAGTGGGTTGCCATTTCCTTCTTCAGTGCATGAAAGTGAAAAGTGAAAGTGAAGTCGCTCAGTCGTGTCCAACTCTGTGCAACCCCATAGACGTCTGGAAGCCCACCAGGCTCCTCCATCCATGGGATTTTCCAGGCAAGAGTACTGGAGTGGGGTGCCATTGCCTTCCCCGAAATTTTGTTCTAGCCTATAATAATGCTAGTTAAGTGTTGGCACTTCAAACTCTCGTCTTGTTTAAATGCAGAGAGAAATTAGTATGAAGAAATGCCTAGTAAAAAAATGATCAGAGTTCCTATTTACTACACCTGAAAGGAAATGCTAACAGCAGTGGAATAGAAATGAGTGCCTGGCTCTGATAAATGAAATATAACTAGAGTGCTGCTGCTGCTGCTGCTAAGTCGCTTCAGTCGTGTCCAACTCTGTGTGACCCCATAGATGGCAGCCCACCAGGCTCCCCTGTCCCCGGGATTCTCCAGGCAAGAACACTGGAGTGGGTTGCCATTTCCTTCTCCAATGCATGAATGTGAAAAGTGAAAGTGAAGTCCCTCAGTCATGTCCTACTCTAGCGACCCCATGGACTGCAGCCTACCAGGCTCCTCCATCCATGGGATTTTCCAGGCAAAAGTACTGGAGTGGGGTGCCATTGCCATGGATATCTAATTAGTATCTAATTAGTAATTTGAATAAGGAAGTTTTATTTGTATTTTCTATTTTCAAATGCATCAACTAGCAAAGCAGCCTTTTGTTGTTCTTCATAAATATCATGGTTTATGAAGCTCACACATTCAGAAGGGTGATATTGATAGTCATAAACTAATGTTTTTCTTCTGAAAAAAAAAATTCAGGTATCTGATATTCATAGCATTGACTAGTAGACTCCCCAAAACCCATTTCCACTAGTAGTTATACTCAAATACTAAATAAACTATACAGTGATTATGTAGACAATAAAATTTATATTGGAGAGAGAAGGAAAGAGAATGGAAAGGTCTAACAGGGCATTGTGTCCATTCTGAGCCAGACATTCCCCTAAGCTCTGGGTAACAATCATCAGTGGAGTCAATAGGGTTATTAACTAATCAAGGAGTCAGGTAAAAAAAAAAAAAAAAAAAACCAACAACAACAACTAATCACTACAACATAAGAGAATTCTGAGAATAGACGATATCACAGAGCTCTGGGAACATCTAGAAAAACTTGGAAAGCCCTGCCTTGAGGAGACTGGTAACCTAAAGGTGGCAGGGCAGAGAAGTAGTTCAAAAGTGTGTTGAAATTTGAGATGATGCTTAAAATATAGAAGAGGAGTCAGAAAAAAAAAAAAAAAAAAAAAGAAGAAGAAGAAGAAGAAGAAGAAGAGAATTCCAGAACAGAGGGAAAATTATGTGCCAGCACCTTAATACAAATATAGGCAAGTCAGTGTGGCTGGACCCAGTGGTGTCAGGGTAAACAAGGCAAAAGATGGATTTGTAAGTATGAGAAACAGGTCACAGAAAACTTTATGCCACATTAAGGGATTTGGACATTTTACCTGTAACCAAAAAGGCAACGAAGTATTTTAAGCACATTTTATAAGGATCAATTTTGATTTCTAGGAAAAAATATCACTTTAGCAAATGTTTGAAAATAACTATTATTTGTTCAGGTACATGGAGCTGGTTAATTAAGGGCATACAGTCTCAAATACAATCTCCTCTAGGGACCAAAAGAGAAAACAAAGAAAATGAAAAAACAGATAAGAGGTGACTTACTAACATAATGGTGCTATTCATCCCAATAAGGATATTTGAAAGGAGAATTGACTAATTGGACTGAAAGAAAGATTACATACATTCTAATCATTCTAGGATTTTGATGGTAAGGAGTTTATTGGGTTATTATGTATGAGATAAGGGATAAGCAGCTCTTTAACTGAGGGCCTGGTTTTATTTTTGTCACTCAATTTGAGGTTCCGGGGCTACAGCTGTGGGTAAGGCAGATATTTCCAGTCTGCATCTGAGTTTGGAAAGGAGTGTGTGTGAATCATATTTCCAAAGATATAACCACAAAAGAAAATAATCTATGAAGCTTTAATGTTTACTGTATTTATTTTTGTATTCAAAAAATATTATGTCCCTGGAGAAGGAAATGGCAACCCACTCTGTATTCCTGCTTGGGAAATTCCATGGATAGAGGAGCCTGGTGGGCTACAGTCCATGGAGTCACAAAAGAGTCAGACATCACTTAATGTCTAAACCAAAAGAATCTGAAATCACTTAGCAAGTTGGAATTGATGGTTATAAGTAAGCAAAGAAAGAGGAGGAAGACAAGGAGAAATAAACATACAGATTGATTCATGACCTATAAATTAGGGTATAAGTACACCAATATAAATAAAGGTCTATATTTGTTGGTGACTTAGATAGTAAAGAATCCTCCTGCAGTGCAGGAGACCCAGGTTCAATCTCTGGGTCAGGAAGATCCCCTGGAGAAGGGAATGGCAACCCACTCCAGTATTCTTGCCTGGAAAATTCCATGGACAGAGGAGCCTCATGGGCTACAGTCCATGGGGTTGCAAAGAATTGGACATGACTGAGCAGATATGACTGAGCAACTGAGTTATGTCCACAAGTTGCTGCTTTGATCAGAAAAAATTCTCTGCAATGTACAAGTAAGGCAACTGCTATTACACAGACTACTTTCTCATTACTTATCATCCTTTTTCTTCATCTCTTCCATTCTTAACTCCTTACAAATCTATTGCTAATCGATAAAACAGAAAAAAAAATCATGACTGCTCATTTATTTTTCTAAGAGATTTCAGTAAATCAAATTTACCAGTGGAATAACACTTATTTGTTCCAAGGCGAAGGAGTCATTTGAATTTCGGAAGTCAAACACAGATTGTGAATTTTTCATAAGGTACAAATCTCTTAATAACCTCTAACCTCTTTGCTATAAAATATAATTATCAATCTGAAATCTCAGAATTTAAGATGTAGAGAATTTAGTATTTAGCTAGAGTAACTCAATTGGTATGATTAAATTCTTGAAAAAATAGAAGTTTAAAGTAAAAAACAATTTTGTAAGACTAAAACATGCTATGCTCAGTCGCTCAGTCAATGTCCTATTATTTGCGACCCCATAGACTGTAGCCTGCCAGACTCTTCTGTCCGTGGGATTCTGCAGGCAAGAACTGGAGCAAGCGTCCATTTCCTCCTCCAGGGGATCTTCCCAACCCAGGAATTGAGCCTGTGTCTCCTGCATCTCCTGTGTCTCCTGCATTGTTACCTGCACCACCTGGGAAACTCCAAGACTAAAATACTATAGAATTACTTTAAAATGAAAAGGATAAAAACTGAAGAGGTTAAATGTTTACATAGGGACTACTAAATTTCTTATATTCAATTATGTGAAGTTTTTAAAAGGAAAAGTTTTATTACTTTTAAATGAAAAAAGAAATCTTCAATGTTATGTACTCCTTCATCCCATGGTAATTCCCTCCTCTTCAAGGTTAAGAGTGCAATTGAATCTGGCTTTTAAATGAAGGTGTGATTGTAGAAATACCTTTTGGGTGGGAACACAAAAGTTTAGAGGAGAGCAGATGATGAATATCATACCTGTGACATAAATATTGCTGTTATGTATGTCAAGATATTCACTAAATATCCATATTTAAAATGGGCATTCCATTCACATAACCCCATCTCCAGTTTATATCACCTACTAATTTGGATGCCTCTGGCAATGGTGCAGGATCAAAGGAATGGGATGATAGCCCTCTTATTAAATATTTAAGGGAGATTTATGATATTCCAGAGAAAGATCAATGTGAGAATGTGCATATTATCCTACCTCTAAAGAAACACAGGGAAACATTGTTATCCTATCTTTATTGCTACAGGTTTTAGAAAATACTTTCCAGTCACAGAACTAATCTTTGCAAAAGAAGCTGTTTATTGTGGTTGTTAACCTATTTTTAGGTGATCAGAGAAACTAGTTACCACACTGTTTCATATTTATTCTCTAAAACTAGATGTCTTAAATGCATTTGAGCTCCCATGGTTTTCATGTTAAAAAGAGATTACCTCTAACTTTTGTCCATTTCTCCTGATGTGCAGTGTATTTTATTCTTCTTTACAATCTCTAAAATGGTGATAAAACATTTAATTTAAACTAATCTATTATCTGTCAAACCTGCTTCAGTGTGTTAGAAGTTACCAAAACTATATCACTCGTTTTATGATTCTATCTATACATATTATTTGGAGTTAGTAAATTATTTATTTTTTTGAAAAGAAAAATGGATTGAAGAAGATATCATTGAATTTGAAAGTATAACAGCATTTATTAAGCCCAAATCCCTTAACTATAGTATTATACACACAAATGATCCATCTTTTCCCATTTACATTTCTGTAGAAAGTGGAACAATTCTCATCACTGATTTGAGATTTATTATTTTATATTTTATCTTTAGAACAACTTATACAATTCTTAATGGTTCAATCTCTCAATAAATCTGATCCAAAAAAATTACCTCACCTCTGCTGGAGTAGATAGGGCATATGTGTATATTTACATTTCAGATCAGATCAGTCGCTCAGTCGTGTCCGACAGTGCGACCCCATGAATCACAGCACGCCAGGCCTCCCTGTCCATCACCAACTCCCGGAGTTCACTGAGACTCAAGTCCATCGACTCAGTGATGCCACCCAGCCATCTCATCCTCTGTCGTCCCTTTCTCCTCTTGCCCCCAATCTCTCCCAGCATCAGAGTCTTTTCCAATGAGCCAACTCTTCGCAGGAGGTGGCCAAAGTACTGGAGTTTCAGCTTTAGCATCATTCCTTTGAAAGAAATCCCAGGGCAGATCTCCTTCAGAATGGACTGATTGGATCTCCTTGCAGTCCAAGGGAATCTCAAGAGTCTTCTCAAACACCACAGTTCAAAAGCATGAATTCTTCGGCACTCAGCCTTCCTCACAGTCCAACTCTCACATCCATACATGACCACAGGAAAAACCATAGCCTTGACTAGACAAAACTTTGTTGGCAAAGTAATGTCTCTGCTTTTGAATATGCTATCTAGATTGGTCATAACTTTCCTTCCAAGGAGTAAGCATCTTTTAATTTCATGGCTACAGTCACCATCTGCAGTGGTTTTAGAGCCCAGAAAAATAAAGTCTGACACTGTTTCCACTGTTTCCCCATCTATTTCCCATGAAGTGATGGGACCAGATGCCATGATCTTCGTTTTCTGAATGTTGAGCTTTAAGCCAACTTTTTCACTCTCCACTTTCACTTTCATCAAGAGGCTTTTGAGTTCCTCCTCACTTTCTGCCATATTGGTGGTGTCATCTGCATATCTGAGGTTATTGATATTTCTCCCGGCAATCTTGATTCCAGCTTGTGTTTCTTCCAGTCCAGCATTTCTCATGATGTACTCTGCATATAAGTTAAATAAGCAGGGTGACAATATACAGCCTTGACGTACTCCTTTTCCTATTTGGAACCAGTCTGTTGTTCCATGTCCAGTTCTAACTGTTGCTTCCTGACCTGCATACAAATTTCTCAAGAGGCAGATCAGGTGGTCTGGTATTACCCTCTCTTTCAGAACTTTCCACAGTTTATTGTGATCCACACAGTCAAAGGCTTTGGCATAGTCAATAAAGCAGAAATAGATGTTTTTCTGGAACTCTCTTGCTTTTTCCATGATCCAGCGGATGTTGGCAATTTGATCTCTAGTTCCTCTGCCTTTTCTAAAACCAGCTTGAACATCAGGAAGTTCACGGTTCACATATTGCTGAAGCCTGGCTTGGAGAGTTTTGAGCATTACTTTACTAGTGTGTGAGATGAGTGCAATTGTGCGGTAGTTTGAGCATTCTATGACATTGCCTTTCTTTGGGATTAGAATGAAAACCGACCTTTTCCAGTCCTGTGGCCACTGCTGAGTTTTCCAAATTTGCTAGCATATTGAGGGCAGCACTTTCACAGTATCATCTTTCATGATTTGGAATAGCTCAACTGGAATTCCATCACCTCCACTAGCTTTGTTCATCGTGATGCTTTCTAAGGCCCACTTGACTTCACATTCCAGGATGTCTGGCTCTAGGTCAGTGATCACACCATCGTGATTATCTGGGTTGTGAAGATCTCTTTTGTACAGTTCTTCTGTGTATACTTGCCATCTCTTCTTAATATCTTCTGCTTCGGTTAGGTCCATACCATTTCTGTCCTTTATCGAGCCCATCTTTGCATGAAATATTCCTTTGGTATCTCTGATTTTCTTGAAGAGATCTCTAGTCTTTCCCATTCTGTTGTTTTCCTCTATTTCTTTGCACTGATCCCTAAGGAAGGCTTTCTTATCTCTTCTTGCTATTCTTTGGAACTTTGCATTCAGATGTTTATATCTTTCCTTTTCTCCTTTGTTTTTTGCTTCTTTTCTTTTCACAGCTATGTAAGGCCTCCCCAGACAGCCATTTTGCTTTTTTTGCATTTCTTTTCCATGGGGATGGTCTTGATCCCTGTTTTCTGTACAGTGTCACGAACCTCAGTCCATAGTTCATCAGGCACTCTATCTATCAGATCTAGGCCCTTAAATCTATTTCTCACTTCCACTGTATATTCATAAGGGATTTGATTTAGGTCATACCTGAATGGCCTAGTGGTTTTCCCCACTTTCTTCAATTTCAGTCTGAATTTGGCAATAAGGAGTTCATGGTCTGAGCCACAGTCAGCTCCTGCTCTTGTTTTTGCTGACTGTATAGAGCTTCTCCATCTTTGGCTGCAAAGAATATAATCAATCTGATTTCGGTGTTGACCGTCTGGTGATGTCCATGTACAGAGTCTTCTCTTGTGTTGTTGGAAGAGGGTGTTTGTTATGACCAATGAGTTCTCTTGGCAAAACTCTATTAGTCTTTGCCCTGCTTCATTCCATATTCCAAGGCCAAATTTGCCTGTTATTGCAGGTGTTTCTTGACTTCCTACTTTTGAATTCCAGTCCCCTATAATGAAAAGGACATCATTTTTGGGTGTTAGTTCTAAAAGGTCTTGTAGGTCTTCATAGAATCGTTCAACTTCAGCTTCTTCAGCATTACTGGTTGGGGCATAGACTTGGATTACTGTGATATTGAATGGTTTTCCCTGGAAATGAACAGAGATCATTCTGTCGTTTTTGAGATTGCATCCAAGTACTGCATTTCGGACTCTTTTGTTGACCATGATGGCCACTCCATTTCTTCTGAGGGATTCCTGCCTGCAGTAGTAGATATAATGGTCATCTGAGTTAAATTCACCCATTCCAGTCCATTTCAGTTCGCTGATTCCTAGAATGTTGACATTCACTCTTGCCATCTCTTGTTTGACCACTTCAAATTTGCCTTGATTCATGGACCTGACATTCCAGGTTCCTATGCAATATTGCTCTTTACAGCATCAGACCTTGCTTCTACCACCAGTCACATCCACAGCTGGGTATTGTTTTTGCTTTGGCTCCATCCCTTCATTCTTTCTGAAGTTATTTCTCCACTGATCTCCAGTAGCATATTGGGCACCTACTGACCTGGGGAGTTTCTCTTTCAGTATCCTATCATTTTGCCTTTTCAATACTGTTCATGGGGTTCTCAAGGCAAGAATACTGAAGTGGTTTGCCATTCCCTTCTCCAGTGGACCACATTCTGTCAGATCTCTCCACCATGACCCGCCCGTCTTGAGTTGCCCCACGGGCATGGCTTAGTTTCATTGAGTTAGACAAGGCTGTGGTCCTAGTGTGATTAGATTGACTAGTTTTCTGTGAGTATGGTTTCAGTGTGTCTGCCCTCTGATGCCCTCTTACAGCTCCTACCGTCTTACTTGGGTTTCTCTTACCTTGGGCGTGGGGTATCTCTTCACGGCTCCTCCAGCAAAGCGCAGCCATTGCTCCTTACCTTGGACAAGGGGTATCTCCTCACTGCCGCCCTTCCTGACTTTCAACGTGGGATAGGTCCTCTAGGCCCTCCTGTGCCCGCACAGCCACGGCTCCTTGGACGTGGGGTTGGTCCTCCGGCCACCGCCCCTGGCCTCGGGTGTGGGGTTGCTCCTCCCAGCTGCCACATATTTAAAAATACATAATATTTAATTCCAGTAAAAGAGTACAGAAAAAGCACTAGACACGTATTAATACACTAACCAGAGGTTTGAATTCCCAAATTATCCACTAATCACATACATTGTACAAGTTACTTAACTTTCCCAAGATTTTTTTCTTTCTTTTTTTTTTTGAAAAAGTTGGCTTAAAGCTCAACATTCAGAAAACAAAGATTATGCCATCTGGTCTAATCACCTCATGGGAAATAGATGGGGAAACAGTGGAAACAATGTCAGACTTTATTTTGGGGGCTCCAAAATCACTGCAGATGGTGACTGTAGCCATGAAATTAAAAGACGCTTACTCCTTGGAAGGAAAGTTATGACCAACCTAGATAACATATTCAAAAGCAGAGACATTACTTTTCCAACTAAGGTCCATCTAGTCAAGGCTATGGTTTTTCCAGTGGTCATATATGAATGTGAGTGTTGGACTGTGAAGAAGGCTGAGTGCTGAAGAATTGATGCTTTTGAACTGTGGTGTTGAAGAAGACTCTTGAGAGTCCCTTGGACTGCAAGGAGATCCAACCAGTCCATTCTGAAGGAGATCAGCCCTGGGATTTCTTTGGAAGGAATGATGCTAAAGCTGAAACTCCAGTACTTTGGCCACCTCATGCAAAGAGTTGACTCATTGGAAAAGATTCTGATGCTGGGAGGGATTGGGGGCAGGAGGAGAAGGGGACGACAGAGGATGAGATGGCTGTATGGTATCACTGACTTGATGGATGTGAGTCTGAGTGAACTCCAGGAGTTAGTGATGGACAGGGAGGCCTGGCATGCTGTGATTCATGGGGTTGCAAAGAGTTGGACACGACTCAGTGACTGAACTGAACTGAAGCTGAAATAAGAGTAATAACTCTAAATGCATAAAGTCACAATAGAATGGACTATATCTGTTTATATATGTGTGTGTGTGTGTGTGTGCTTAGTCGTGTCTGACTCTTCACAACCCCATGTACTGTAGCCCACCAGACTCTGTCCATGGCATTGTCCAGGCAAGCATAGTGGAATGGGTTGCCATTTCCTCCTCCATAGAACCTTCCCAACTCAGGGATTGCACCTATATCTCCCATGTCTCCTGCATTACAGGTGGATTCTTTATCACTGAGTCACCTGGAAGTCCTATATATATATATATAAATTATTTATCTGTATATATATATATACAGATAAATAATTTATATCTGGAATAATGGTTCAATAAATGATAGCTATTATTTTGGACCTGTGTCAATTGAAAGTTTTTTATATCTCTCTGATAAAAAGTTTAGCAATATCAGGAAATGAGTGGAGTCTACAAAACATAATTTTATTGTTTAACAACAGTGGTTCCACCACAGCAGACTGGGAGATTTGAACTTTGTCAGCACTCAGCCCGTATTAGGAAAACAATCAATCAAGACATAGTTACAACACAGTGATCCTTGATCCATTATTCATTTCTGACATCCTAGTTGTAAGGTAAAAGTTTGTATGTTAGAAATGATTTCCCATCTTACCACATGTTATCATTTTTTGGTGAATGAAAGGAATGACTTTTCTATTATGGACCAAGTCCTCACTATTGCACAATAGAATAGAATCAAAAGGACATGATCCCAGGGCACAGACTAGTCATCTTTCCATTAGTATTAGAGGAATGAATCCAAACCTATTGTTAATCCCTTTATACTTTGTCACCTATGAAGTACACCGGTGAAGGCAATGGCACCCCACTCCAGTACTCCTGTCTGGAAAATCCCATGGATTGAGCAGCCTGGTGGGCTGCAGTCCATGGGGTCGCTAGGAGTCGGACACGACTGAGCGACTTCACTTTATTTTTTCACTTTCATGCATTGGAGAAGGAAATGGCAACCCACTCCAGTGTTCTTGCCTGGAGAATCCCAGGGACAGGGGAGCCTGGTGGGCTGCCGTCTATGGGGTCACACAGAGTCGAACATGACTGAAGCGACTTAGCAGCAGCAGTAGCAGCATGTAGCACAAGAAAGAAGAATTTAGTTTCCTAAATTTTCAAACTTTATATTTTCAGTTAGAAAGGAATAAATTTGAATTTTCATTATTGATAGCAGTTATGTTCTCTAAAATTGCCTCAAACTCTGAATTTGTGAATACTGAACCATTGCTTCTAGGGGAAATACAGGATTTCCTAGGTCCCTGGAAGCCTCTGACCACACATTTTAATGTATCAATACATAACCTTGTTTTATGTATGTTTTTGTTTAAAGAACCTTATTTAATACATATTGTTGCTTCATTAATATTGAATTCATGGCCAAAAAAACTTAGGCCTGAACAAAGCTTATCTACAATACATTTTCTCTGTAAGACACATGACAGTCTTTCTATGCTTGGGATCATCACTAGCCAGCACTTCAGCATTCTATGCGGGGTCCATTTTAAACATCAAAACTACTAACAAAAAGCACAAAGATGCAAAAAAAGATCATTATGCTAAATAGACTGCAAACGATGCTTGTTTGCAATGTGAAAGCTGAATCAGGAAGACAGAGCGTTACCCTATTCAACCTCCCCGGAAACATGTGCACTGGGAAACCCACTTTTTTTAAGCTCTGAGCATGTCCACGAAAGACCACAAAAGATTTGTGATTATTGACTTGAGGACAATTTATGAACACATTTTAGCAAACTGGAAAATTGACAAATATGAAATCCATGAGTGATGAGGATTGATTGTATCGATAAATTAATCTGCATTTTTAAAAAGTTTTTATATTTGCACTATGATAGCAGTAGTACAGAGATTAGTGATAATAATTTTAATCAACTGAATAAATGTAAGGTCATGCAGTATACAAAGCACTTCATGTTCATTTAACAATTATGATTATACATCTAAAGAAATGAGGTCAAATCACACAGCTAGAAGTTGACTAGCCAGGATTCAAACCAGCCTGTTTGATTCCAGAGACTAGAAGCTATTAACCATATGTTATTCTTCTCATTATAAGCAAGATGATATTCAATTTTTCATAATAGAGCCACATTAGTGATAAAAGAATAGCATGCTATATTTTAGTGTTTCTTTTGATCTTTGAGTCTCAAGTACAAGGCTTTACTTCTTACCCTTGAACATGCTATTGAAATGTAAAATGATATTTCCCTCTTTGCATACTTTGTGTAGCCATATTTTTCTTCATCGAAGTAATTTTACATTTTTCTATGTTTTCCAATTCAAAATGATTCATGGGTGAGTCATATTCCCAGCATTCATTTGTGAGTCATTTAGAAGTACAGTGTTTAAATATAGTGGGTTATGTGGTAGGATAGTCCCTCCAAGCCCGTTTATCCCATAGTGAAACTGGACTAGCAAAATAATAATAATAATAATAATAATGATAACCACAGCATTTTTGCAACCACCTTCTATAACAATGGTTCCCTGGGAAAACACAATTAATGGACTATATACAGTACAAATAGGTTAGGGACTCAGATTTACTTAATAAATAGCAAGTATGCAGATTCCCCTATGTCAAAATCATTGTTAGAGGTCTGAGAATGTTGTTAGAAGGAACTTCAGAACTTTGGTCTTGGGGAGTTTGAAGAGAAGGAAACAGATAGAGATCAGAAGTTTAGGAAGAGCAAAGTAGTTGAAAGTAAGGAAGGAGAGCAGGACTTCTAGTCCTTCTAACATCCTTTTCACAGACATGCCTTCTAGTGCCAGGACATCTTCCTATTTAAGTAGTATCTCTTTTTACCACTACTAATCTCAGATTTTGACTGGTAAACTTTTTTACATAAACTCTGTTGCTTCTGACCAGTTTTTTTTCACCTCTTTACTGCCCTGAATAAGATAATTCTACAGATTTTCATGTATATTCTTGTCTTGGATTAAAATTCACAAATAATTGATGTGTTTTTTGATACTTAGCATTAATAATGAAACAATTAAGCTGCTGAAAATGTCTGTACCCCCCTCGTCCCTTACCATCTTCCCCTCTCTCTCTCCTTCCACGATTGCTATGTCTTCCTAATTTTACTATAAATAAAAATCACTTAAGGGCCTTTTTAATTTATTTTTTTTTGGTTTCTTTTAAAAATTAATTTATTTTAATTGGAGGCCAATTACAATATTGTGGCAGTTATTGCCATACACTGACATGCATCATCCATGGGTGTACACGTGTCCCACCATCCTGAACCTCCCTCCCGTCTCCCTCCCCACCCCATCCCTTTGGGTTGTCTCAGAGCACCAGCTTTGAGTGCCTTGCTTCATTTTTTTTTTTTTTTAACATACATTCATGGATCTCACTTCGAGGTAGTCTGATCAAAGAGCTCTGCAATGAAGTTCAGTAATCTGCATTTTCAACATGTCTCCCAGGTAGTCCTTCTAGAGGTGATATGGTAACCCTCTTAAGTGCTGTGACTTACTGCTTTAAAAAAAATGAAATTCTTGTATGCATGCAGGTTACCGAAGGATCTTTATATAAAACTGTTAGAAAAGTAAATAAAGGTTAGAAAAAAGCAGTACAGAACATTTGTTTACACAATTAGGAATAGGACATTGTTGGTAACAATGTTGCCATCTTTTGGAAAGGAGAATTGAGAGTTTAGCCTGAGAGAAGTCACTTCTCAATCACAGTGATCAAGAGAGGAAAATAAAAGATTATCTATCATGATCTTTTCTATTCAAGCTTTCTCCTTTTCCCTCCCCACTGGTAATTTGGTGATCAAAT
The DNA here is from genome assembly GCF_003369695.1 of Bos indicus x Bos taurus. Taxonomy (NCBI): domain Eukaryota; kingdom Metazoa; phylum Chordata; class Mammalia; order Artiodactyla; family Bovidae; genus Bos; species Bos indicus x Bos taurus. The sequence continues at coordinate 39,812,852 of NC_040087.1, read as the reverse complement.
ACCAAATTAACCGGATTTAAGCAGAAAATGAATATAGTAATTAAGATTAAAGGATGATGATTGGCTGTGTCTATTTCAACAGACTGAGAGGGAAAGGAATATTTATTACTTTCTGTCTACCAAGTCCATAGCCAAGTGAAACCTTCCAGGAGAAAGTCTCTTTTTTGTTAGGTGAGCAGCAGTCATCATCATTATTACCGTTATATTAGCCATACACATAGCTACCATTTGCCCATGATTAAGGACTGCTGATGGACTGTATTCCTTCAAAATTCATGCTTTATCCTAATCCTCAATATGATTTTATTTGGAAATAGGGCCTTTATGGGGCTTTCCAGAAAATACTGTTGGTAAAGAAACTACTTGCCAATGCAGAAGACATAAGAGATGTGGATTCAACCCCTGGGTCAGGAAGATCCCCTGGAGGAGGGTAAGCCAACCCACTTCAGTAGTTTTGCCTGGAAAAATCCCATGGACAGAGGAGCCTGGCAGGCTACAGCCCATAGCATCACAAACAGTACACATGACTAAAGTGACTTAGCAACAGAAGCAGCAGCAGCAGGGCTTTTATGGAAGGAATTGAGGTTGAATGAGGTTACATTCAATTGAATTGGACTCTGATCCAATAGGATTAGTGCCTTTGTAAGAAGAGGAAAAAAAGACCATACCTTACTCTCCCTCATTCTGCTATGAACCATGGAAAGGCTGTATGACAGACATAAGGAGAAGGAGGCCATATGCAAACCAGAGGTAAACATTTCACCAGAAACTGAATAAGCTAGTACCTTGAGCTTATACTTTGCAATCTCCAAAATAATTAAATCTCCAAAATAATTTTCTACTGTTAAGCTGCCTGTGTATACACGTGTTTCAGTTGTGTCCTGTCTGACACTTTGTTACCCCCTTGCCTGTAGCTCATCAGACTCCTCTGTCCATGGGAGTCTCCAGGCATGAATGCTGGCGTGGTGACCATGTCCTCCTCCAAGGAATCTTTCCCACCCAGGGATCAAACCCACGACTCTTATTTCTTCTGCGTTGGCAGGTGGGTTCTTTACCCACTGAGCCACCTGGGAAGCCCTGTTAAGTTGCCTAGTCTGTAGTGATTTCTTCTACCATAAGTATAAAAATGCAAACTAGGACAGGATTTTAAGATGTTTTCATTTGGTTGTTTTGAGAATTTGAAGAAAATTAGTATGATCCATTGATCCAGCAAATATGGAAAACTCAGTAGTGGCCACAGGACTGGAAAAGATCAGTTTTCGTTCTAATCCCAAAGAAAGGCAATGCCAAAGAATGTTCAAGCTAACTCTCCATTGCACTCATTTCACATGCTAGCAAAGATGTTCTCAAAATTCCCCAAGCCAGGCTTCAAGAGTATGTGAACCAAGAAACTCCAGGTGTTCAACCTGGATTTAGAAAAGGCAGAGATCAAATTGCCAACATCCACTGGATCATAGAAAAAGCAAGATAATTCTAGAAAAACATCTGCTTAATTGACTATGCTAAAGCCTTTGACCCTGTGGATCACAACAAACTGTGGAAAATTCTTCAAGAGATAAGAATACCAGACTACCTTATCTGCCTCCTGTTAAACCTGTATGCAGGTTGAGTAGCAACAGTTAGAACTGGACATGAAACAACAGGCTGGTTCCAAATCAGGAAAGGAGTACGCCAAGGCTGTATATTGTCACCCTGCTTATTTAAGATATATGCAGAGTACATCATGCAAAATGCCGGGGTGAATGAAGCAAAAACTGGAATCGACGGTGCCAGGAGAAATATCAATAACCTCAGACATGGAGATGACACCACCCTCATGGCAGAAAGCGAAGAAGAACTAAAGAACCTCTTGATGAAGGGGAAAGAGGAGAGTAAAAAAGCTGGCTTAAAATTCAACATTCAAAAAGCCATCATAGCATCCAGTCCCATCACTTCATGGTAAATAAATGGGGAAACAATGGAAACAGTGAGAGCCTTTATTTTGGGGGGCTCCAAAATCACTGCAGATGGTGACTGCAATCATGAAATTAAAAGACTCTTGCTCCTTGGAAGAAAAGCTTTGACAAACCTAGACAGCATGTTATAAAAACAGAGACATTACTTTGCCAACAAAGGTCCATTTAGTCAAAGCTATGGTTTTTCCAGTAGTCATGTATGGATGTGAGAGTTGGACTATAAAGAAAGCTGAGCACCAAAGAACTGATGCTTTTCAACTGTGGTGTTGGATAATATGCTTGAGAGTCCCTTGGATGGCAAGGACATCAAACCAGTTAATCCTAAAGGAAATCAATCCTCAATATTCATTAGAAGGGCTGAATCTTGAAACTGAAGCTCCAATACTTTAGCCACCTGATGCAAAAGCCTACTCATTAGAAAAGACCTGGATCTGGGAATGATTGAAGGCAGGAGAAGGGGACAACAAGGATGAGATGGTTGGATGGCATCACTGATTCAATGGACTTGAGTTTGAGCAAGGTCCTGGTGATGGTGAAGGACAGGGAAGCCTTGAATGCTGCAGTCGATGGAGTTGCAAAGAGTCGGACATGACTGAGCAATTGAACAGCAACAATTGATCCATTTGTAGTCTAAAAGCCCAAGTCTAAAAAAGTTAGGTAGTTTGTTCAATGTCACACAGCTAGTAAAATGTGTGTGTTTGTAGACAGGTGCCAGTGGTAGACATAACTCAGGCCATCACCAGAACTTAAGCATCTAAAGATGAAACCACACATACTTCTAAAGGATGCATGCACTTTGGCTTTTTAATTTTTATATGGATATATAATTTAAATATTTTAGTTTTCTTTTAAAATAACTCTTCATAAGTGATTTATTTGTTAAGAAATATAACAATATAGCAGTTTATTACAAACATTGTTACATGTTAAATAGGTCCTTTGTTGACTAATTTATTTCTGTTTTAAAGGGTTTGTAATTCTTTAAGATACAATTGGAAATTTTGCAATCTATTCAGAGGAGTTTTTTTTTTTTTTCACTAATAGGTTGAAATATTTCTAGACACTAACGCTTTTGTGGCAGATTTCAAAGGAAAGTTGTCTAAGGGCAGCATGTATTTCAGAAGAGTTTCTCAAATGCTTTCCTGTCCTTTGTTACACTTTGTATTTTTAAGTTCTTTGAAAGTAGGTACAGTGCCTCATATTCAAAAGGTGTTATAAGAACCTAAACTAGATTTCTATTGGTTTAATTTGACATTTCTTTGAAAACATTCAAGTTGGTAGAGTCAGAATTTCCTCAAGGAAGTCCAAAATTTAAGTTCAGAAAAGACTGGTTTATCTATAGGCACAGTGTTTCAAAGCATTTAGCACTGTGATGTAACTTAAGAAGAACACAGGGACCCACATAAATTATCTGAAGGATCAACTGGACATATTTTCAAACAGAAGAATTTCACATTAAAGATGACTCCCTGTGGCGAATTCATTTCGATATTTGGCAAAACTAATACAATATTGTAAAGTTTAAAAATAAAATAAAATAAAATAAAACAAAGAAGATGAAAAAAAAAAAAAAAAAGATGACTCCCTTGTTTGAACTAAAAGTTTCTAAGATTTCAGCTCAATGTACAATCGTATAAGAATGTGCAATCATTACCAATGGAAAAATCAACAAATATGTTGGAATATAATTTCACGTAAGGGGAAAGAATCTTATGAGTTAAACCTAAATTAAGCTTTGGGTTTTTTTTAAAGTGATTTATTTTAACTTATTTTAAGTGATTTCCTGAACAAAGGAAATAATAACCATCCGTTGCTGTTTATATCTTTATCCTTCACTTTGCTATTTTAACTTACATTCAAATATTGATAGCTTCACCTTACCAACAAAAAAGTTTATTTCTTTGGTGATATCATTAACATTTTTGAAATATCAGTCATGACTTCTGCATTTCCAGCTCTACTGCCATATTTAGGGCTACAGAGTCATTATCTTTTCTTGGTGGATGGTAAATGGAAAGAATAGCTATCTCTAGAAAGAAGGATCTCCAGGAAGTAAGTGATCATTTAGAGGCTGACCCTCTCTTCCCTGATTAGTGACTCAATGCTGAAGGAGAAAGGATGTGCCCAGGTGTGCACATATCCTGACATTTTCTTGATGCTAATGTGGCAGCAAGGTGGATGGTCAGCAGCACTTCACAGCAGTATCTGTGAACTTTGTCTCTGGTGGACCATAAAAGCAGCTTCACCTGATGGCCCCTTATGTTACCAGAAACTTCTTTCAATCTCATTTCTCATTGACTGAGATCTGGTCATAATTACATAGCTCTGATTCCTGTTGCGTTGCCTCCTCCAAAGGACTCAATTACATGCTGTTCCCTGAGGCTAGATATAGAAAATGGACTCTCTTAGAATCCACTACCTTAAGTAGCTTGGCTCCCTCATTCAATCACACCTAAAGGACTTTGCTGCTAAGACTTGCAATCTCTATATCTCTCTATTGTCTTTATCATCATCTATCTGTCTATATATGATATCACCCCTACATGTCTTTATATATATATATTTATTTAATATATATATATATTTGCTATTATTGCTTTTCAGTCTCCCAGTCATGTCCAACTCTTTGTGACCTCATGGATTGCAGCATACCAGGCCTCTCTGTCTCTCACTTTCTCCCGAAGTTTGCCCAAGTTTATATATATCCCCTAGGACAGATACATATATATATACTATGCTTAGTGACTCATTCATGTCCAACTTTTTGTGACCTTATGGACTGTAGGCCACCAGCTCTTCTGTTCATAGAATTCATCAATACAGGAATTGGTAGCCATTCTCTTCTCTTAGGGGATCTTCCCGACCAGTGGATCAAACCTGGGTCTCCTGCATTGCAGGTGGATTCTTTACTGTGTAAACCACCAGGAAAGCCCTGACATATATATTAACCAAGTGCAAAATCATTTATCAAAGTCAGTGTACACTAAAATGTCTGTCATTGAAGCTATATTTAGCAAAGCCACTCTCCCTGCCAGACATTGCCAATATGAAGTGTGCTGTCACAATGCACTAGACAGGTGAATGTCACTGTATTCTTATATCTTATTTGGTGGCAGTGGAAAAATCATAATATATTAATGATGTATTATCATAGAAGAAAAAATGAACAATTGTGCATACCAAATAGTATTATTTGAACAGATGATGAAAGTAGCTACAAATGAATAATATAATAAAAATACTAACTTCCAACTCATAGATTATTACACGTGGAAGGACAATCGGTAGTAAAACTTACTGTAAGCTGATTATAAAACTGAGAGAAAAATTAATTTTCACTCCTCTTGTATAGTCTAGAAATTATGTGCCCAAAGTATGGACAGTTATCTAAACTGCATATTTATGAAAAGATTTGCACAATACAGTATAATTTATATTTAGTAGTTAGTTGGCAGAGCATCAGTTAAATTCACTTCAGTCACTCAGTCGTGTCTGACTCTGCAACCCCATGGACTGTAGCATGCCAGGCCTCCCTGTCCATCACCAACTCCTGGAGTTTACTCAAACTCATGTCCACTGAGTTGGTGATGCCATCCATCCCCTTCTCCCACCTTCAATCTTTCCCAGCATCAACGTCTTTTCAAATGAGTGAGTTCTTCTCATCAGGTGGCCAAAGTATTAGAGTTTCAGCTTCAACATCGGTCCTTCCAATGGATATTCAGGACTGATTTCTTTAGGATGGACTGGTTGGATCTCCTTGCAGTCCAAGGGACACTCAAGAGTCTTCTTCAACAGCACAGTTCAAAAGCATCAATTCTTTGGTGCTCAGCTTTCTTTATAGTCCAACTCTCACGTCCATACATGACTACTGGAAAAATCATAGCCTTGACTAGATGGGCCTATGTTGGCAAGAAATGTCTCTGCTTTTTAATATGCTAAGTTGGTCATAACTTTTCTTCCAAGGCGTAAACATCTTTTAATTTCACGGCTGCAGTCACTATCTGCAGTGATTTTGGAGCCCCCAAAAATAAAGTCTGTCACTGTTTCCCCATCATTTGCCATGAAGTCATGGGACCAGATGCCATGATCTTAGTTTTCTGAATGTTGAGCTTTAAGCCAACTTTTTCACTCTTCTCTTTCTCTTTCATCAATAGGTTCTTTAGTTCTTCTTTGCTTCCTGCCCTAAAGGTGGTGTCATCTGCATATCTGAGGTTATTGATATTTCTCCCATCAATCTTGCTTCCAGCTTGTGCTTCCTCCACCCCAGCATTTCTCGTGATGTACTCTGCATATAAGTTAAATAAGCAGGGTGACAATGTACAGCCTTGGTGTACTCCTTTTCCTATTTGGAACCAGTCTTTTATTCCATGTCCAGTTCTAACTGTTGCTTTGTGACCTGCATACAGATTTTTCAAGAGGCAGGTCAGGTGGTCTGATAGTCCCATCTCTTTCAGAATTTTCCACAGTTTGTGGTGATACACACAGTCAAAGGTTTTGGCATAGTCAATAAAGCAGAAACAGATGTTTTTCTGGAAGTCTCTTGCTTTTTCGATGATCCAGCTGATTTTGGCAATTTGATCTCTGGTTCCTCTGCCTTTTCTAAAACCAGCTTGAACATCTGGAAGTTCACAGTTCACATACTGTTGAAGCCTGGCTTGGAGAATTTTCAACATTACTAGCATGTGCTGCTGCTGCTGCTAAGTCGCTTCAGTCATGTCTGACTCTGTGCGACCCCATAGATGGCAGCCCACCAGGCTCCTCTGTCCACAGGATTCTTCAGGCAAGAACACTAGCATGTGAGATGAATATAATTGTGCGGTAGTTTGAGCATTCTTTGGCATTGCTTTTCTTAGGGATTGAAAGGAAAACTGACCTTTTCCAGTCTTATGGCCACAGCTGAGTTTTCCAAATTTGCTGACATTGAGTGCAACACTTTCACAGCATCATCTTTTAGTGACAGAGCATGGACATTTATTAATACTCCCATATTAAATTAACTTAGATCTTACATCCTAAGTTCTGTTGTTATTGCTTTTTAAGAGTAATGTTTAATTAATTATGCCTCAACAACAACAAAAAAATAGGCATTATTTTTTCCTTTGGTCATGTAAAATAGCAAGAAAATGTGGTCAAACTTGATGATCTTTTGGCAGTTTTCACAGAAAAACAGAGTTGAAAAATTTAATTACAGAATTTAAAAAATATGTTAACCATTTTTAAATTATAAGTGTTCCATTATTCTAAATATACCTTTTAAAATTAATTATTGATTTTAATATAAATTTACAATACATCCAAGTTAAAAGGGAAACATTCTTTACACTAAAACTGACATATCTTTTCATTCAGATATTACTTGCATTTAGATACTGAAATTTGTTGATAAGCCAAAATAGTTACAGGTGATAATGAAACATGGTTAACTATGGGTGGTAAGATATCAGAGATGCTGGAAAATCAAACCAAAAAAGAAGCACTATCTCTCTCTCTCTCTTTCAGTCAGTCAGTTCAGTTCAGTCGCTCAGTCGTGTCTGATTCTTTGCCATCCCACGAATCGCAGCACGCCAGGCCTCCCTGTCCATCACCAACTCCCGGAGTTCAATCAGACTCAGGTCCATTGAGTCAGTGATGCCACCAGCCATCTCATCCTCTCTTGTCCCCTTCTCCTCCTGCCCCCAATCCCTCCCAGCATCAGAGTCTTTTCCAATGAGTCAACTCTTCACATGAGGTGGCCAAAGTCCTGGAGTTTCAGCTTTAGCATCATTCCTTCCAAAGAATACCCAGGACTGATCTCCTTCAGAATGGACTGGTTGGATCTCCTTGCAGTCCAAGGGACGCCCAAAAGTCTTCTCCAACACCACAGTTCAAAAGCATCAATTCTTCAGTGCTCAGCTTTCTTCACAGTCCAACTCTCACATCCATACATGACCACAGGAAAAACCATAGTGTTGACTAGACAGACCTTTGTTGGCAAAGTAATGTCTCTGCTTTTGAATATGCTATCTAGGTTGGTCATAACTTTTCTTCCAAGGAGTAAGCATCTTTTAATTTCATGGCTACAGTCACCATCTGCAGTGATTTTGGAGCCCCCCAAAATAAAGTCTGACACTGTTTCCACTGTTTCCCCATCTATTTCTCATGAAGTGATGGGACCAGATATCATGATCTTCGTTTTCTGAATGCTGAGCTTTAAGCCAACTTTTTCACTCTCCACTTTCACTTTCATCAAGAGGCTTTTTACAGTTCCTCTTCACTTTCTGCCCACACAAAATTGAGTTAAATACATATAAATAGAAATATACTTTATAAAAATCTGTAGGCATAAGATAATAAATATTTTACTTAAAATAGCTTATAATTATAGTGGAAAGTGAAAACATTATGAAATACATTTAATTATTAAAAACATGAATTCTTTAAAGGAATATTTATGTGTACAGAAATAACTTTATATAAACCTTGTTTCTGGAGACAACATCAAAGCAATCTCTTCTAAAAGTGGGAAAGACTTAAACTGTATCAATGTATTATACTTAAGAAATGTTTCATTTAGACCTATAAAAGTAGTTTTTAATATTTGTTTCTTTATATGTTCAAAAGAAATGGGAAAAATGACTCATTGGAATTTTGCAATCTGCCCTTATTAAATTATCTTATTTGTCAGGAAGCATCTAGAAAATGTGTGTGTGTATGTGTGTGTGTGTGTATGAAGAAAAAAGACTAGCGAAACACTTAGAGAAAGAACCTCTACTTTTTCAATCCATGTGTTCAGTCTCTCAGTCATGTCCGACTCTTTGTGACACCATGAACTGCAGCACGCCAGACTTCCCTGTCCTTCATTATCTTCCAGAGTTTGCTCAAACTCATGTCCATTGAGTCAATGATGTCATCCAAATATCTCATCCTCTGTTGCCTCCTTCTCTTCACGCTCTCAGTCTTTCCCAGCATCAGGGTCTTTTCCAATGAGTCAGCTCGCAGAGCTTCAGTTTCAGCATCAGTCCTTCCAATGAATGCTCAGGTTTGATTTCCTTTAGGATTGATTGGCTTGATCTCCTCACTGTACAAGGGACTCTCAAGTCTTCTCTAGCACCATGATTTGAAGGCATCAGTTCTTTGGTGCTCTGCCTTCTTAATGGCCCAACTCTCACATCCATACATGACTACTGGAAAAACCTAGCTTTAACTAGACGGACCTTTGTCAGCTAAATGATATCCCTGCTTTTTAATAGCTGTCTAGGTTTGTCATACCATTCCTTTTAAGGAGCATGTGTCTTTTAATTTCATGGCTATAGTCACCATCTACAGTGATTTTGGAGCTTAAGAAAAGGCAGTCTATCACTGTTTCCATTTCCCCATCTGTTTACCATGAAATGATGGCACTAGATCCCATGATCTTAGTTTTTTGAATGTTGAGTTTTAAGCCAGCTTTTCCACTCTCCTCTTTTACCCTCACCAAGGGGCTTTAGGTTCCTCTTCCCTTTCTGCCATTAGGGTGGTGTCATCCGCATATCTGAGATTGTTGATAATTCTCCTGGCCATCTTGATTCCAGCTTGTGCTTCACCCAGCCCAGCATTTCACATGTTGTACTCTGTGTACAAGTTAAAATAAGAAGAGTGACAATATACAGCCTTGACATAATCCTTACCCAATTTGAACTAGTCAGTTTTCCATGTTTGGTTCTAACTGTTGCCTCTTGACCTGCATACAGGTTTCTCAGTATGAAGGTAAGGTAGTCGGTATTCTCATCTCTTTAAGAATTTTCCATAGTTTATTGTGATCCACACAGTCAAAGGCTTTAGCATAGTCAACGAAGCAGAAGTAGATGCTTTTTTGGAATTCTTTTGAATCTCTTAATTTAGTCCTTACACCAAAAATTTAGGAAAAGGAAAATAAAGTTTAAAAATTTTTGATAATTTTATTTATGTTTAGAAATTCTGCTTCCATCTCAGTAATATGTATACATTTTTCACATATGTTAATAGTTGATGTAAATGTACTGTAGCCGAGTTTAGTGCTCAATAATTTGAAATGTGCAAAGAAACAGAAGAAAAGAAAATAAGAAAGAAAAGCAAGCATAGGAGCTCAGCAACTCTAACAGGACTACCAATAAGAATAATCATTATAAAAATAAAATGCAAGGAAATAACCATATTAAGTGATAGGATTATTTTCTATTTCAACTATTTTAGTTGGATAATAAAAGTTACAGTTTCAATATACTAGTGAAAAAGTTATGTATATATTCTGTTATTCTATAAGCCTGGGTGTGTGCTAAGTTGCTTCAGTCATGCTCTACTCTTTGTGACCCCATAGACTGACTGCAAGGAGATCCAACCAGTCCATTCTAAAGGAGATCAGTCCTGGGTGTTCTTTGGAAGGAATGATGCTAAAGCTGAAACTCCAATACTTTGGCCATCTCATGTGAAGAGTTGACTCATTGGAAAAGACTCTGATGCTGGGAGGGATTGCAGGACAGGAGGAGAAGGGAATGACAGAGGATGAGATGGCTGGATGGCATCACCAACTCGATGGAAGTAAGTTTGAGTGAACTCCGGGAGATGGTGATGGACAGGGAGGCCTGGTGTGCTGCAATTCATGGAGTCGCAAAGAGTCGGACACAACTGACCCACTGAACTGAACTGACTGAACTGAGACTGTAGCCTGCCAGGTTCCTCTGTGCATGGGATTCTTCAGGCAAGAATGCTGGAGTGGGTTGCTATTTCCTTCTCCAGGGGATACTCCCAACCTTGAGATTGAATCTGTCTCCTGAGACTTTTGCTTTGCAGGTGAACTCTACTGCTGAGCCACTGGGGAAGACCAAGATTGGAATCTGCTTAATTATTCAACAAAATATGCTAATGGACAGTTATACAAATTTGAGATTTCTTTATATTTAGAGGACACAATATTAAGTTTTCCTGTTGAAAAACTATTTACATACTTAATGATACTTTTCTCCTAGTTCTCTACAAATTATTTTCTGAATATATATCCAGTTTCTGTATTCTGCTCCCAGGAAGCTTTAATTCATTGCTTCTATACAAGCTGATTTTTTGTTCCTCCCCCTGCATTATCTATATATGTGTTTACATGCTCTTCTGTAATGGCCACAGAGGATGTATTATGGCCCATCTCGTCAATAATCCATGTTTAAACTCTCTAAATACACAGATGGATATATTAGCTATCACTGTACTGATCTCCATTTTAAGATGTGTCTAAACACATATTTAGCAGCTTAATCTGTGTCTTGAAAGGTCCCTGAGTATATGTTTATATTATACAGTGCACTGACACATGCAAACTGACCATTTATGCACTGTTATTCTTTTAATTGTTAAGACATTTAAAGCACACATTGAATTGCAAAATGAAATACTCCTTTTGCAAAAATTATTTCACAGTTCACAGCAAATGGATATTCATGGGTTAGAAGTTTTCTCTTTTTATTGTATAAGTGTTCTAGAATGAAAATCATTGAATTAAACTACTTCAGTTCAGTTCAGTTCAATCAGTCAGTCGTGTCCGACTCTTTGTGACTCCCTGGACTACAGCAAACAGGCTTCCCTGTCCATCAGCAACTCCCTGAGCTTGCTCAAACTCATGTCGATAGAGTCGCTGCTGCCATCCAGCCATCTCATCCTCTGTCATCCCCTTCTCCTCCTGCCTTCAATCTTTCCCAGTATCAGGGTCTTTTCCAGTGAGTCAGTTCTTTGCATCAGGTGGCCAAAGTATTGGAGTTTCAGCTTCAGCATTGGTCCTTCTGATGAATATACAGGACTGATTTCCTTTAGGATGGACTGGTTGGATCTCCTTGCAGTCCAAGGGACTCTCAAGAGTCTTCTCCATTACCACAGTTTAAAAGTATCAATTCTTTGGCCCTCAACTTTCTTTATGGTCCAACTCTCACATCAATACATGACTACTGGAAAAACCATAGTTTTGACTAGATGGACCTTTGTTGGCAAAGTAATGTCTCTGCTTTTTAATATGCTGTCTAAGTTAGTCATAGCTTTTCTTTCAAGGAGCAGACATCTTTTAATTAGTAAACACTTAAAAACCTATAATAATATGAGAAATGCTTTGTAAATTCTATTTGTATTCCTCTTCCCTTTTTTGATTAAATTTTTCAAATGCATGGATATATGTGGCAGGACAATCTATTAACTAGTAATAGCAACAGACTTTTGCATAAAGTAAGATCTTTAGAAATTTTTATTCCACAAAGAATTTCTCAGGATGAACACTCTTGATTGAGATGTTACTTAGCTTATGTTCTTTTTTATAGACTATTGAGTGTTTGGAGGATTTTCATCAGTCTTATATCTTTAAAACTGATGTAAACTAGAAACCAAACATATAATATTGGCAATGAGGAATCTGTAAAACATAATTAAACACAGGAATAAATAGTAGCATGGATACTCATGAGTTTTTTCTAAGTTAACCAGAATGAAAGCTATGATTAAGGAAAGCATAGATTTTTATACGCATACACACACACGCATACACATACACACACACTACCCATTAGTGTCTTTTGTCAACTCTCTCAGTATATGATCTTAAAAACATATTGAAAGTAGACCAATGTGCATTTTATGTGTATTTTGTCGTACTTCTGCCATGTGCTGGGATCACAGAAATGAGATTGGCAATTTAAGCCACAAATGCACATATATGCACATTATCCTCAGAGGTCATTTATTATGGCATTTATTGCTCTGTACTTTGCTTGTACCTTAATTTTAAATCCAAGCAGTGCCATCAGCTACCATCTCATCATCCTTTTCCTCTGGGCTATCCCACTGACAGACTTCTTCTTTATGATCGCAGTAGCAGGCCCAGCTCCTGTGACTTCAGCACACAGTCCTGTCCAGGAGTTCCCTTGTTAGACCTGGAAGTCACACTATCTCATCTGGGAAAATTGAGACATGCTTCCATTCCTGAACAAGTAACTGTGTCTGGAAAATACAGTTAATATTTTGAATAGTCCTTGCCTCTGTTCTCAGAATCAGGGATTGAAAGTGAGGAAGAAGTGTGTCCAAAGCAAATCTGGGACAGTGTCAACAACAACAATAACAACAAATGTACATTCCGGTCTAAAAGCAATGACAACTATCCAAAACATGTAGTCCCTGAGATTTTAATATATCTGTACACTAGTATGCTCACCAGCGATTATTATGTTTGTGTGGATGAGTGGTATATTTGAAGAAGTTCAACTAGATCCAGCAGATATTTTTGTTGGTGATGTTAGTAGGTTTATAATATTTGGGTTTCTCCATCTGTCTCTGTCTACATTTAAAACACAACCACTTAAAATCTCAAAGCAGCAAATGCAGTAACATTCCCACTTAACGAAGGCTTAGTCAGAATTATCTTTGCTGAGGGCACACACCTGCATGTAGCTGGCATCTCAAAGCGAGGTCTACCTGAAGTTCACTGTGGATGGTAATTGATTTCCTTCCTTCAGTCGACTTAACATAGATCAAGAGTGAAGTGGCACTTGGCTACACACAATCTCAGCAGCTGCGATTTTGCCTGTCAACCAGAGTACTTCTTCACGGTTTCCATAGAGGCCAGGCATGTTTCTGAATTTAATTTTGAGGCACTGACTGATGTCTCCCAATGCATCTGAGTTAGGGAGACATCTCACAATACCAGACCTGAAAAGAAAATTATGTCCTTCACCAACATCAAATTTGTACCTTTTTCTCTTTATGAAATACTTATAGCCATTTTATAATATTTCAATTCCATAACCCAAACATTGGGAGATAATATTATATTCTTATTCCCCAAACATTAGGTTTAATAAATGGGTAATGTCATTCCCTAAACACATCTATATACAAAATTGATCCTATTTTGTTGTTTTATGCTCAAATTGGAAGTCGTTTTATCACTTCTCAATTGAGAAAAGAGATGAAGTTTCCTTATTTCTATTTGAGGAAAATATCCGTAACAATCTAGGGGGTTATAGTAGATCAGAGCCTCCACAGGACCGTACTGTTCCTTTAGAGTGTTTTTAAAGGCTGAAAAAGTTACTGGAAAAAAAAATGGGCAGAGGGAAGGGTATGGAATTGCTCTTCCCTATGAAATGCAGGTTGCTTTAAAGAACTAGGATTTGAATCACTTTAGAATTAATTTACTATGTACACATTAGGAGAAGTTATGGTGCAAATAAGTTTTCTTTTCCAAGATAATGTTTCAAATAAGACTCAGGTCATTGATAGAGCAGTCTATAAGAGACACTGCCCTCAGACATAACAGGAATTATATGAAGATTTATTAATTTTCAAAAATTATCATATCATATAGGAAAAAATAAAACATAATTTTAAACTACAAAGTAAGCTACCTTTGATGTTATTAAAATGTCACATTTGTACATGATAATATTCCTATCTAATTTCCCTCCAGCCTTCTCTACTCCTTGTGTCCAGAGCTAAGACTATCAATAATCCTAAGTTCCTTTTCTCCTTACCCTCACCTTCATTGTTCTTTAGTAACTGTAATTTGTACCTTCAGAATTTCGCTGTTTTCTCTATAGTGTCCTAAAAGACCCCTTATTTATCTTTTATTTGATCTAATGCAATGATTTTATGTCTTCCCATATAAATTTCTTTTAAGAAAAATATGACAAATAAAACTTCTAGTCTATAGTCAGCCCCTTGAACTATGATAGCAGGTTTGTGTGAGCTACAGGACTGTCTCCATTAGTATTTATTAAAATAATAATAATCATTCTATTATTATTTTCTTAAACACTGATATGTGAATTCTCAAAGAGAGTAGGTGTGATGGGTTATAGATCAGGTAATTCAAACATGTGAAAGTGTTAGCTGCTCATGCGTTTCCAACTCTTTGCAACCCCATGGACTACAGCTCGCCAGGCTCCTCTGTCCATGGAATTCTCCAGGCAAGAATACTGGAGTGGGTAGCCATTCCTTTCTCCAGGGGATCTTCCCAACGTATGGGTTGAACCCAGGTCTCCTGCATTGCAAACATGTTCTTTACCATCTGAGACACCAGAGAAGGTTCTAAAGTTATTATTGTTGTTTTCATTATTGTTATGAAGTATATTGACTATGAAAACTACAAAGAAAATGTGCTCTTGTATGGAGCTCTAGTATTTGATGTGCATGCATGCGTGCTAAGTTGCTTCAGTCATATCCAACTCATTGCTACCCTATGGGCCTTCACCTGCCAGGCTCCTCTGTCCAGTGGGGTTCTCTAGGCAAGAATACTGGCTTGGGTTGCCATGCCCTCCTCCAGGGGATCTTCCCAACCCAGGAACCCAAACCGAGTCTCTTATGTTTCCTGCACTGGCAGGGAATTTCTTTACCACTAGCGCCACCAATTTTGGCTAATTCTTATGCATATTGGTAGATTCTAACTACCTTAGAAAAAAATTATTTTCAATAGCATATTATGTTGTTTTAATTTGTACTGCTTTTAGTTCATTTAATTGAACATAAGAGAACAGGCATATAGGGAAAAATTCATATAATTGTCATGCAGCATACATAGTAGAAAGATCCCTGCTTTTTTTCTGAGACTAAGATGTTTGTTAAGAAGACTTTTACATGTGCCTATATTTATGCTTTCCTTATTTAGGGAGCTGCAGGCTTTTGTGAAACTCATTATCATAATTTTCTTCATTTCTTTTACTTTGGTACCTCTTAAAGATACCCTGTCTTTTAAAAATAAATGGATATGATCTAAATGCCTAGAATTAATCACATTGAATTTTTTAAAAATAAGTGGTCTTAAAAACGTAAGATATTTTTATGCTAGAGTTTTCATTTAAGCTGCTCATGAGGCAACAATTACATATGAATTCAGACAGAGACAAGTCACTGAGGTACTGTTTTAAGTACCCAAATGGTCTCTACAAAACAGAGCATCTAGGGGTATATTTTCTTTTAACTTGACTTCATTTCTTTCTAATTAGTAGTGTGCAGTGTACCATTGTGATGCCTGCCTCCCCCCTTGGTTCCTGCACCGCCCGCCTTGGGGATTTCTCAGCTGTTTCGCTCTCCTGTTGTAATTGAAATCTTACTTGTTCCAACCTGTAATTGATAGTGAACCCAACCATTTTACATTTGTCACGCAACAGATGTACAACAGAAACACTCAAAGTGGCATATGGAAAAACTGCCCTACTAGAGTGAAATAAGATCTACTCCTATATCACAATTCAATTTTCTCAACATTTTGTGGTTTTCTCTTCCTTGCAAGTGCTTTGTTGCTGTACAAATCAATATAAAATCACCATAGTTGTTGGCTCTATGTTGAGTCTTCTTTAGCCTCCTTTCATGATTCTCTATTTTGAGTAAGTGCTTCACAGTGTAATGTAGTTTAGTTAACAAATAGAGTTCTCTGTATGCTTTTGTCAAGGTTGGTCACCAATTTTAAATACAGCAATTAACCTTATGTGAATGTATCTATGTCTATGAATACATCAAGAGATATTTGAATTGGTTAACTATATTTCTCAAAGAAAAGCTACTTGCAAATGCTATAAGTGAACATTCCAAATCAATTAATTCTAACTATAATTACATCTGTAATTCAAGAGTCAGAGCCTTTATTTCAAAAGAAATATTACCTTTGCAGCATAATAAAAAGACCTTGAGTTAGTGATTTCAAATTATTGGGTATATTATATTTTCAATAGGTGGTCCTGGATGTTCTCTATACTAATAAGGTTTTTGTGGGTATTTTGGGCCTTCAGTGGCTTGACAAGTCTAGTAAGAGGCCTGAGCTGAACAGGAGAGATTCTCAGAAAATTGACCACATCTTAGGATGACAGCATACCTTCAGATGGATTGAAGTGTCTAATTGCAATGTCCATTGCACCAAGACTCTTTAGGTAAGTACCTAATGAATTTAAATCCAGTAGGAAAACTAGAGAAAAAAAAATGATTGCATAGTGGTGAATCAGGAAATTTAATGGAAACTTCCTATTTCAAGTATGCTTTTCAGTTTTTAAGAGAATCTCAGCCAGTCTCTGAGAATGTGAGCACCAGGATGGGACGGGGAAATAATTTGCCAAGTATTTAAGGATGTGCTGGGGTGCAATCATGGGTGTTAGAATCCAACTCAGAGCTCTGAATCACAGTAGAAACTTGAAGGGCTAATTAGCTAACTGGGGCAGAAGACTGAATGATGATAGTAAAAGAAAGGTATTTTTGAAAAGTGATTGATGATATGAGAACTGGTGGATCTGAGGGTAGAGAGGTAGAGCAGTATATCAGAATTTAACAGAGGACTTAGGGAGTACCCACTGAGTGTGTGTGTGCTAGGTCACTTCAGTTGTGTCCCACTCTTTGTGACCCTCTGTACTGTAGACCACCAGACTCCTCTGTCTATGAGATTCTCCAGGCACAGATACTGGAGTGGGTTGCCATGCCCTCCTCCAGAGGATCTTCCTGACCCAGGGAACTTGCGGCTCCTGCAGCTCCTGCATTGCAGGTGGATTTTTTACTGCTGAGATATGGGGAAAGCCCAGGGAGTACACATTATGTAGGGATATATTTCATAGTGTAATTGGCACAACACTCTGTGTAACGTGAAGGAGAGAAAAACATGGGAAATGGACCAGATATTTGTCTCCTGACTGGGAACTGCCTTAATACCCGTAAAAAGTTGGGAGGTGGGGATTCCAGAGAAAAACAGATTTTGAAGGTAAAGAGATTAAGCACATAATATCTCAGAAGTTCTGATGATATATCTAGATGCAGTGTAAAAATGATGATTTAGAAGGCGAAATCTGGAGAGAAGTGAGATTAGACCTAACCATTAAAAAGTGATTTAACAACAAGTTACATATTTTATATAAGTTTAAATATTGTATTTTAGAATATTTAATGAGGTTTTTTTAAATGCAAATATATTGAGAAATTAATAATAGAACATTATGCAAAATGTTAATACCATCCTTTCTTTGAAATAGTTGTTTATATACAATGTATTAGATAGCAAAATGATTAAAAGCTCATAATTATATTTTCGAGTTTAAAAATCACAGATTGTATAATCATTAGAAAAAGTTTAGCTTTCTTGCTTCAGATCAAAATTTATTTGTAGTGCCTTTTTTTGGTATTGAATTATTCTAATGAATGGCATTATTTTTAAAGTGATCACTTCTGTCTTTTGAATAAATGTTTGTTATTAGAGATTAGTGCATCATACATTATAAACACAACAGAAAAATGAGTTGCTCTAATAATTCTAGTACATCATGTTTTCCTTTTAAGTGAAAAAAGAATAGAAACTTGGCACTTACATTTAGCTATGTTTGTACTAAGACATGGCTATAAACTCATACATTTTATTTCAATTGTAATATTAAAATGCAAACATTCACCAGGGTTATTATGTACTACAGTTTTTCATACTAGCATGAGAAATTGTGTTAATATTGGTTCAATTTTAATGAAGTAGAACAAAAGGTTATAAAACACATTGAATATATTTTAGCTATTAATATCAGAGCAAGTTATCTCTGTTAAAAGCCTGGCTTAATTTTACATTATTCTTAAAGTATGTATAAATAACTACAAGGAGCTTATTTGTGATAAATTCAGAATTACTCTTTCCAAACCATCAGCACACCAACAATGAAGATTTTTTTTAAAAGTGAATATTTTTGAAAAGCAAATTAAATAAAATACTTTTATTAATATAAATTTGAAGCTGCATGACACTGTGGAATAGATTTTACTAGCCTAGATAATTCAGAGGATCGAAATCTTCCTAGAGAAGGTCTTTAAAGGAGACAATAGAAATTACTTTCTTGTTAGACTCTAGTGAGTTGTTGAGATCTATCTAAAGAAAAGCGAAATATAAAAAAAATATATAATGTGGAATGAAATATATGTTCTGTAACATGAATATATATTTAGAACTCTGGAAGTAATGGTAATGAGTACAAAACTGGAAAATCTGGCATAGTGGATTAACTTCAGTTTAAATGTTTTATGCTTTAATTTTAATTTTTGATGCTTAATTTTTCCTTGGTATTCAGTTTCATCTCCCTACCACTATTGCATTTTCTGGCACTCTTTGATTAAAACAAGATAGGAAGAAGCTCTTGATGTTAACTCCTATGGGTATGTATGTGGCAGTCTTGTAGTATAACTACAGCTATTGCCTAGGGGTTGCTTTTATCCTCCTGAAGCTTATTTGATGAAAATATTACCAAACCTTATAGTTACACAAAGATGCCTTGGAAGATTGCAATTTATAGAGAAAGTCATTTAAGCATAAAGAATTGAAACATGCAATATTTTGTATGTATTTTTAGTAGTCAGTGGAGCAGGGCAAAATTTGAAGCACAGCACAAAAAAGAGAAAGGTTTTTGTCTGCTATTTAATTGTGTTCTTCTCTTTCCCTCTCCACTGCTTGATTTGGAGAAAGGAAACAGAACACGAATCAAGAAGAGAAACAATAGATGAATGGATAAAGAAGTTGTGGTTTATATCAGTTCAGTTCAGTTCAGTCATTCAGTCGTGTCCGACTCTTTGCGACCCCATGAACTGCACAGGCCTCCCTGTCCATCACCAACTTCCGGAGTCTATCCAAACCCATATCCATTCAGTCAGTGATGCCATCCAAGTATCTCATCCTCTGTCGTCCACTTCTCCTCCTACCCTCAATCTTTCCCAGCATCAAGGTCTTTTCAAAAGAGTCAGTTCTTCGCATCAGGTGACCAAATATTGGAGATTCAGCTTCAACATCAGTCTTTCCAATGAACACCCAGGACTGATCTCCTTTAGGATGGACTGATTGGATCTCCTTGCAGTCCAAGGGACGTGGAAGAGTCTTTTCCAACACCACAGTTCGAAAGCATCAGTTCTTCTGTGCTCAGCTTTCTTTATAGTCCAACTGTCACATCCATACATGAAAACTGGAAAAACCATAGCCTTGACTAGACGGACATTTGTTGACAAAGTAATGTCTCTGCTTTTTAATATGCTCTCTAGGTTGGTCATAACTTTCCTTCCAAGGAGTAAGCGTCTTTCAATTTCATGGCTGCAGTCACCATCTGCAGTGATTTTGGAGCCCCAAAAAATAAAGTCTGCCACTGTTTTCCCATCTATTAGCCATGAAGTGATGGGACCAGATGCCATGATCTTAGTTTTCTGAATGTTGAGCTTCAAGCCAACTTTTCCACTCTCCTCTTTCACTTTCATCAAGAGGCTTTTTATAGTTCTTCGCTTTCTGCCATAAGGGTGGTGTCATCTCATATCTGAGGTTATTGATATTTCTCCCAGCAATCTTGATTCCAGCTTGTGCTTCCTCCAGCCCAGCGTTTCTCATGATGTACTCTGCATATAAGTTAAATAAGCAGGGTGATAATATACAGCCTTAATGTACTCATTTTCCTATTTGGAACCAGTCTGTTGTTCCATGTCCATACACAACGGAATATCACTCAGCCATAAAAAGGAATGCATTTGAGTCAGTTCTAATGAGGTGGATGTACCTAGAACCTATTATACAGAGTGAAGTAAGTCAGAAAGTGAAAGATAAATACCGTATTCTAACATATATATATGGAATCTAGAAAAATGTTACTAAATAATTTATTTACAGGGTAACAATGCAGAAACAGACATAAAGAATAGATGTATGGACATGGGGAGAGGGAAGGAGAGGGTGAGATGTATGGAAAGAGTAACATGGAAACTTATATTACCATATGTAAAATAGATAGCCAATGGGAATTTGCTATATGGCTTAGGAAACTCAAACAGGGGCTCTGTATCAACCTAGAATATTTATCAGTGAAATATTGTGACCCAGAAAAGTGATTTGTCCAAGGTTGCATAGTCCATCAAGGATCCGGAATTCACACCAGGGCAATATGACCCTACCTGTCACAGCAAACAGGAAGCCAGAAACAAGGCAAGACTCTGATGGATTCATTCAAAACATTTACTCAGAATCACAGAGGACCAGAAACTGACATGAATGAAGTGAAAGTGGGAGGAAAATGATGTTCCCAACCCCACAGAGCTCAACTTTTCTTAGGTAAGACAGATATACAAGCAAAAATTACCAGTTAGTAAAATAAGTGCCAATGGAAGTACAACAGGAGGTTGAGTTAACTTCTCTTCCTATAAGTATAGGGTTCAGATGAAGACATAGTAAAGGGAGAAAACTATAAATGGATTTACTAAGGTTAAAAAGTTTGATATGTAGACAAAAGTAGGTATCAGGATGATCTTCCAAACAGAAAGAATAGCATACAACATTAAAAAAAATTGTATCATAATGATATTTAGGTATGAAAATAATGTGAAAAAGAACAACTTTTAAAATTTATATTAAAAAACATAAAAATAAATAAATAAATAAAAAACATATTGATACCCTGTCCTCAAATTTAGCTACACTATTATAGACAAGATATACTATCAGATTTTCATTCTCCTTTATTCCTAAGAAATATAGAGCCAAGAAAGAGAGGCCAAAGACACAGGAACCATGGCTTTTCATTTTGGACTTCAGTATTCACTGCCGTGGACAATATCAAATTCAGACAAATGCACAGTTTCTTTCAACTCTGTTTCCCCATGTGACTAAATGTTCTCTCACTTCTATTCCCATTTATTCTGTACACAGTTGCTATTTTCTTTATTTCTGATGTTTCAATTCATTTAACATTACTTTTATGCTCAAACTTTAGTATTTCTCACACCTGGAAAAAGAAATGCTGGTTCTTTTATATTTCAAATTGATATTGCTTTTGATTTCCAACTTTTATCTCAAATTAGATGTCCATGTATTAAAAAGCTTATACCCAAGCTTTTTATTCCCTTGCTTTTTATAATATGAGTAAATAACTCACATTTTTTGTCTTTAAAAATCTTCTTTAATATGAATTAGATGAATTGAGGAGAGGAAGGTAATCAAATTAGCGATAATCCTCCCTTTCAAATTTACAATATATAGCTGTCTTCTACTCTTTCTGGTGTGAAAGAAATAAAGTTCATTTATTTTAAATTCATTATGCAGATGCTTATGGGTATTCTGAGGTAAATATTTTATATACACACACACACACACACACACACATTTGTTGTGGTGGTTTGGAGGTTAGGGGGAAAACAGGGTTTGTCGCTTCATAACAAATCTCCAAAGAAAAGATTTTAACTCAGCGTATTATACAGATTCAGTGGGAAGAAGAGAACTGCGAATAATCCATCACTTTTGTGTCATGACCTCTGCTGAATTCACTAGCAAATTCTGTATTATTGAATCACAGTGACAGATCCAAATACAAATGTCACGACTTTGCTATGTTCCCTGGGTCTTGCCACATCACCATAACCATTTTATATTCTCTTCCCGGGGACACTTTGGAAGATTTAGAGGCTTTCAACCTAATCTGACTGGCTCCACACAAACAGCTGGAGCTTTGCCAAGAGCCGAGCCCGATTATGTCAACAAGATGCTGTGTCCACAGGGGAGCCCCAGCTGGGTGTTCAGGGAAGCTCTGGGAATGAATTAGCTTTATATGCTCCAAGAGGCAATTTCCTATAAAAACAAACTTCAAAAGCTGCCAGAGGAAATTGTTTCCCATTGGAATCAGGCCTAGCAGGCAACTGTCTTTAGCAACTGTGTCACTTAGTAGTCAGTCCTCAGGACTTACAATGCTCAGCCCCTGGACCTGAGTTTCAAGACAGAACCAGAGTCCAATTAACACCACACATGTCAAAACACTTTTGTAATAATCGTAGAGCTGTCGTTCTGCACCCAATTTTTTGTTATTCTTTTTCAGTTTAAAGTAAGATAGCTAAACAGTTATGTTCTGACCTCAACTTAAAGAGTGTTTTCCCCTTAACTTCAAAGAGCTCATCCTATTAAACATAGCATCCAGATTAAGAAGAGAGGCAGAAAGCATTCCACAGTTCATTAGCCTCTTGCTGGAGTGTTAAATGGAACAGTAGGAAGCTTCACTTACAGGTGTATTTAAATATTAGTGGCATTTAAATAAGAGTTACACATTTTGTCTACCTCTTTATTATATTTCTTTCCAAAGAACATTCTAGCCAAAAGACCATCAGGAAGGTTAGCTCTTAGATTCCCCAACATGCATGGCATTTTATGGCAACTAGTTACTGGAGTTGGACACGACTGAAGCGACTTAGCAGTAGCAGCAGCAGTTACTGGATGATAGTTACATATATGAGCAACACCACATCATGACATTTTGTACTTCCTGTAAAGCAAACACCTACAGAATTTGAAAGAATTTACTGCTCTTCTTGGCTTCTACAAAATTTAGAAGCATTTACTCAAATTTGAGAGCTATATAACATGTATGGATCTAAAAGTATGTAAGCACCTAGAAAGATGATTAAACACATGGAAATTATATTTAAGACATGAATTAGAAAACATGTTGAGGGGACACAAGAGTACAAAGACCATGTTTATATAAGGAATGCAATACGATTGCAAAGGGATGAATTTACAAGTTGTGGTTTTTCACTCTACCAGTTTTTCTTCCATAGAAACAGATACTGTGGTAGCAGTTTTACTGAACTTAAGCATTTGCATGCTAATTGCCAGCAATACAAGGAACACAAAGTGAATAAGTCATTTCTATCACTTCTATCCACATTCTACAGAAACCAAAGAAGAACTTATTCAAATTTCAAATTTGTGAAAATGGTTTCATCTCTGCGTAGTTTTAATTTGAAAACTGATTTGTTGCTGTTGTTCAGTCACTAAGTTGTGTCTGACTCTTGGCAACCCATGGACTGCAGCATGCCAGTCTCTTCTGTCCTCCACTATTTCCTGGAGTTTGCTAAAATTCATCCCCACTGAGTTGGTGATGCTATCTAACTATCTCATCCTCTGCCACCCCTTGATCCATTTACCTTTAATCTTTCCCAGCATAAGAGTCTTTTCCTGAAAAGATCTTTTCTTGAAAGCCAATAGTGGTATGCGTATAATAGCCAACTCTACAAACAGTATTTATATCATTTCACTCACAAAATTGTGACCTCTTTTCTATAAGAAATTGCGAACTTAAATTCAAAACTAAAAGTAAAAATAGGAGAATGTGTAACCATCACAAACTACTCAATTATTCACTTATTAAAAATAATTAATCATGTGGCTGAAGTGACTTAGCAGCAGTAGCAGCAGTTAAAATAATCTTTCAAGAATTTTGAGAAATACAAAGATAAGAAATAGTCCCTACCCCCAACCTAGTATTTAAGTTAAATTTCCTAAACTGGAAGAACAGGTACACAGTGGTAAAGAAAAAATATGACTTAATGCTGGCCAAAAAGATGAACAGAATAAGTGAAAAAGATGAGATTTCAATCCCCCGACTTGAGCAGAGAGAGGATCAGTGAAGACCTTTTATGAAGGAGGTTGTATTTCAGATGATACCAAGAAGCTGAATATACACCTATAGAAATATAAGCAAAGGAAGGAGAAAGGCAAAATAATCAGTATCAACAAAACAAGACCTTGCTCCAGTGGAAAGCTGCAGTTGAATTTTGTTAGAAAGAAGGAAAAAAAAATATAAGGTGGGACATATTCCCTAAACAAGTAAAGATGGTAGAATGAAGTAGAGAGCATTAGAGTTTTCTTTTGGGTATGTTTGCTTGGTGTTGATGTATAAGATTGTAGGTGTTGACTTAAAAAATATTCATAACCTAAAAGTAGAGAGTTATGTTTTATTTTGTGGGAGTTTTTTAGGACTTCAAGCCTGGGAAGCAGCATCTCAAGTGACTGTGAGAGAACTGCTCAAAGGAGACATGGGGAGGAGCCAGATCATATGACGTTTTGAGACAAAGAGCAGGTAGTCTTCACATCAAAAGATTATTGTTAATTAAAGAAAATCAGATATCCTAAGTTAAGGAATTTAGCACTTTTCTATGTATAGGAAGATGCAAAAGTCTGGGCTCACTGAAATCAGTCTCCTCATACGCATCCTAGCTATCTTGGGTCAGTATCCTGTGTTTTTCATATCCTGAGTTCCCTTGGGCTCACGGTGTGTGTGTGTGTGTTGGGGGGGAGGGTGCAGAGTGACTATAGTCTGATGGCTGTTAGATTCCAGGTATTCTTCTTCCTGAGTGCCCTTACAGCTCACCAGATCATATTGGAGAGCTGCAATCACTGATGACTGTGGCATCCTTGTTTATTGATATGGCAGGGAATATTTTACTTCTCACTGGGAAGTGGAAAGACTGATTGGCTAGGAGCATGCATGCTAAATCACTTTATTCTTGTCCAACTATTTGTGACCCTATGGACTGAAGCCCACCAGTTATCTCTGTCCATGGGATTCTCCAGGCAAGAATACTGGAGTGGGTTGCCATGCCCTCGTTCAGGGAGATCTTTCCCACCCAGGGATCGAACCTGCATCTCCTGCATTCGCAGGCAACTTCTTTACCACTAGTGACACTTGGGGGAGACTACATTCTAAAAAGTTTGATTTTAAAAAGGGACAATGAGAATGAAAAGAAAGGAATACTTTGAGATACAAAAAGACTTATTAACTAAATCTTTTATGGTGTGAAGGAGCAGGGTGTTAAGATTCTAAGCCACAATGACTTGGAGCATGTTGGTTCTGTCAACAGTATAGAGAGCAGAGGAAGGATGCTGGTGGCCTTAGAAATGAAATAAATTCAGTGCTCTGAATGATTCGTATAATACTGATATATCATCCCAGTGGCTTAAAGACCTTGGGAAAGGGGACAGGAATAAAAAAAAAATAAAACATTTAGTAATCATTTGACTTGAGCTAATGATCGAATGTTTCTGAGTTGATATTAACAGCTATTTTATAAGACTTCATCCATGGAAACACACACTTTTTAATTTGATTTGGTTGAACATTTGGAAAAGACAGGCATTATAATCTAAACTTGACTAAATGGGATCATCTCATGTGTAGAAAAATAGGGCAATATTGAGAAATGGAAAGCTATTACTCATATCTATAGATATTAATTCATGTATATGCATTCCCAATATACATACATAAAATATATGTGAAAAATATTTCTATAAAATACATAGATTTTCTATAAATTTGATTTTGCATAAATGTCTATAAAAGATTAGCACTTATAATTTGTTACTGCTACATAAAACTTAGAATATATATGGTATTGATAGAGGAGCCTGGTAGGCTGCAGTCCATGGGGTCGCTAAGATTCGGACATGACTGAGCGACTTCCCTTTCACTTTTCACTTTCATGCACTGGAGAAGGAAATGGCAACCCACTCCAGTGTTCTTGCCTGGAGAATCCTAGGGACGGCGGAGCCTGGTGGGCTGCTGTCTATGGGGTCGCATAGAGTTGGACACGACCGAAGCGACTTAGCAGCAGCAGCATACTGAATTAAAGTGTTAAAATTTCTGCAAGATGATTTAGATAGTTCACTGAATCCAAGGACTTTCTAATTTGATTTAAGCTATTAATCACCTTTAAATTAACTCAACTCTATTTAGAATTGTATATAAGTTTTTTATAAATTCTAGTTCTGTTGAATGTAATCAGACAATGCAATTTTTATTTATAATCTTAAAAGAAAATATTTTTATATCTTGGATTGGATTGTGTCCTTAGCCAGTTGTGCTCATATACACTTTGTGTACTGTTTTTATGTGAAAGAGAATTTTCTTTTGGAGGAAGCTAATCAGTTACTATCATCCTTTAACTCTGTGAAAATTGTAGTGGCCTCCTTTACTTTGGCCTGAATCCAATAACACATTTAAGTAACTGTGTGAAAAGAAAATGGATGTATTTGAAATATGTTCCAATAATTTTGTACCTTAAAAAAAGGAGACATACAATAATTATGTGGACTTTTTTTCAAGCTTTTGCTTTATCCACGGAAGTTTTTATTTTACTATTCAGTTGCCAGGCATCTAATTCTCTTAGCAATGTTGTCCAGGTGCTGAGAGTCAGTTTCTTATGTGAGGGTAAAATCCATGCTTAAATTTTGCCCACCACTGTAACTTCAGTACTAATAAAGTGACTTGCACACATCAGAGGCTGAAAGCCAGACACTCATCACAGCAACAATTAATTTGGACACATCTTAATACACAGGCCCATTTCTCAGTCTCAGATTTAATTTGATGCTTCAGATGGAATCCTATTTGTGAAAATCAAATAGAGGTTAACTGAAGATTAGGCTGTCCTGCTGTTTAAATGTCCTCAGCTTTGATATGACACCAGTGTGACATCTAGGTTTTATTTCTGCTCCCATATCAGTCCTATCTCCCTGCCTCAGAGATCATTTCATCATGTCAGTTAACAAACATGAGTAGTGCAAAAGAATTAGTATGCTTGTCACAGCTGGTATCATTTCAGAATCCTCTTGTAACACCCTGGAATATAAAAGACAGGGAAAACGATGCTTGCTTAGTGCAGCTCAATGTCTATGAAAGATTGGTGTCCTGAAGCGATACATCATACCTTATACTGTCAGTTTTAAAAAGCCCTTTCGTTTGAAACAAAAAGAGGTTGTAGGTGTATTTTTAAAATGCAGAATGCTGTACAATAGTCAATATAAATAATAATACACATTTTGGGTCAACAATTTTGTATGCACCAAAGATTGTATAAGAGAAAGAGACATTATTAGTCCAGAATGTATACATTTGTTTGTAGAGTGAGTTTATTTGTAGAGATTTGGGTCCTCTATAACCTGTATTCCTGTTTAGCGTAGCAGTATGTGTTCGTAACAACCTTATAGAAGCTGATATCTTTGTGTATCGACCGACTTACCCTTAAGGGACCTTACTTTTTCAACAGCTGCAGCTGTTTCTGTTTTATGTGTTTTCTATAAATATTTTTATTTTGGTACTTTGCCCCAGGCACTGCTTGTGAACCAGACAATTGGAAAACCTGAAATTTAATTAAAAATATTTTCTAGCTCTAATGTATATATATGCTAATTGCCTTTAATTCATTTTCTCTCCTCCTCCTAGAAAAACAATTTTGAAAATTATGCAACTGTGAAAAATAATTCTTTTTTTTAAAGTATTCTGTGCTGATTTCCACATTTATTGGCCATATAGAAATTGAAATATCTAAAATACATGCATTTTAAATTTCATAGAAATGATATAATAATTTTACTGTATTGACACATACACCTAGAATATAAGGCCTTAATTTAAATATTCAATGGCTCATAACTCATTATCTCTTGGTCTTTTTCATAATACAATTATAAACAATACCATCAATTTATATACCATATATATTTATGAATATACATGTATTAATATTTTGCATTTAGTTCTTGCATTTAATTGAAGCATATTTAGCACTTAACTTTAAAGATTCTGAGATGATATTCATGGAAATATATTTAGTGTAACCTGCTTGTTTTTGGACAACGTGTGATAAAGACACAGAATAAAGCAGACAGATTGTCTAAAATAAAGTAGCCTCTAGCCTTTTAAATTTTGAGTCAAACTTTGGTCAATCTATAAAGTCTCTTGTTTGAACAACCAGTGTTCATTTTCCTTCATATCTGTAGTCGTGTATTCTTTTTTTAATTGTATCTTAAGTATATGGTACTATTCACTAAGAAGCAGTTAATCTTGCATATTTTGCTCTTATATTAAGATGTGCTCTTTGTTTGCATTAAAGTTTTATTGATGTCTTTGTAATATCCAAAACTTGGCTTAGCCAATTTGTTGTTGCTGTTGTTTTTCATTTTCCTCTCAATAAACCCAAAACCAAAGGTAATAAAACATTAAAACAAGTTCTTCTATGTAATTTTTATATGTTTTAGCCTTAGGGTTGAATGTAAGTGAATTCTTTTTTTAAATATAAACTTTAGGTTTCTGAATAAAGATTTGATAAGTTAAAATCAACTGTAAACTGTGGTTTTGAAATAGCTCATAGAACCCAGAATTCTACAACGAAGTCTTGATTTTTCAACATTCCAAAAAAGCTTTTTCTTTTCCTTTCTTTTTGTCAGGTTGCTATGCTGTGCTATGCTAAGTCGCGTCAGTCGTGTCCGACTCTGTGCAACCCCATAGACAGCAGCCCATTAGGCTTCTCTGTCCCTGGGATTCTCCAGGCAAGAATACTGGAGTGGGTTAACTGACACTAAAATTTCCAACAGTAAAATTCACCCTTTTCAATGTGCATTTGTTGTGTGTTTGACAAATGGATACAATCAAGTAACTACTATCACAATCAATGTATGAAAATTTTCCATTATCCCTAACAATTCCCTCCTGAAACTTTACTGTCAGCCCCTCCCCCAGCTTTTGCCCATAGAAACCTCTAAAGTATTCTGTCCCATATTTTTGCCTTTTCCAGAATTTTGTATAAATAGAATCTTACATTATATTACATTTTGAGTGTCACTTTTAATTGTCTTTCATTTGTAATAATGCCATTGCTAAATTTATTTGCCTGTTTATAATATCTAATAGAGAAAAAACAGCCTTATCAAATATGGATGTTGTAGAAGGTATACTTTTTAATTTGACTTATATAGATGATAAAAGAATACGTTTTGCTCTCCCCAAATTATTACTAATATTTCTATGTGTAGCTCATGATGAAATCTAAGGAACAATCACTGTGTATCACCAGGATATATTTAATAATTTATTCAAATTTATTTTTTAAGTGATTTTGTTATTCAGTATCTTTTCCCTGACTCCCTGCATTGTCACATTTGCTTCATATACCCTATTAGTATTTACTAAGACCAGTTGGTGATTTATGGACATTTAAATTATTTTAGTTTTTTCCTACTGTTTTAAAATACTGTATACTATCTGATGAACTTTTAAAAAACTGACTTAGATTAATGAAGTGTACTATTGTTTATTAATGCCTATAGTTTTATCTTAAAAAGTGAATTAAATAGTATAATTAATAGAGATATACATATTTGTAGAGAGAGTATATTAATAACTGGGGTAAGCTCAGTATTTGGTACTGTTTTCAGTAATGTTAATATTTTTAGGGGATTCCTTTTGGTTATGTTGTGTTTATATTTCTCTTCTGAAAAGATTACATCAAAGGAATTCTTGAGTTGTATTGCCTTCAGGATAAAATTGGCTATCATTTAGAACTTTGAAGCCCCAAACTGGGCCTTCATTTGCCTCTCTATTCTATGAGGTTATATATTTTCTGTTATGTTTTCATTTATCCTTACATTAGCCCTATAAATTCATTATTAGTACTTTCATGTTATAAACTTAGTATTCTGTGTTATTTTTTCTTTTTCTGTCTTCCAGAATTTTCCTCAGATATTAGTTCAGATGTTGGCTTGAATTTAATCTCTAGGTGATACATCTGTAATTTTATCTGTAAAGAATCTAGATAGATAAAGGAGATGAAATCAATTTTTATATTAGTCATAAAATAAAAAAGAATAAAGGGCAGTTTTGTTGCTTAATTGCTATCTATTGAGAACATATGTGGCTACCTGAGGGTAGAGAAGACCTTCTTATCTTTTGTCTTCTGATATCTTGTAACTCTCCTGTCTTGGTTGGGGACCTGAGGGACTATCACTCTCATTGTCCCTCATCGTTTTCTTCAGAAGAATCTCTTTGTTACACACTAGTTCACATTTGAAACAACTCACTGCTTATAATAAAACATGAACAAGATGTGAACTCTTGCTTCCCTTTCTACCATCCCCTACCATCCTTGTGTAGGTTTAGCTAATTTTTGTAAATGGTGTACAATCACCCAGCTGCTCCAGGTTTTGGATAGCTTTATGCACTCCACACAAGGTCTGTCAACACCTGGTTTGAAATGAAGCCCAGACATGAGTCTTTTCTGCACTTCACCTCCAGTACCCATGTCCGTTTCACTCCCATCTGATGCTTAGATTATTGAGAGAAGCTTCTGGCAGTCTTGCTTTCACTATTATCCTCCCATAGTACCTCAGTTGATTCGTGCCCTGCCTATCACTCTGAACTCATTTTTTTTTTAAACCATTTCCCTCTGAATTAGCTTCCCATCACTGCTCTAACAAATGACCACAAACTTAGTGGTCACAACCAACACAGAGTTGTTTTAGGGATCAGGCTTCAAATTACCACAACCTTGCATGGGCTGAAACTAAAGCTGGCTTATTAAGTCAACTTTTTATAGCCTCTGATGTGATTTTGCTTGTTGTTCCTTCTACCCAGGATATGGCCTCTTAACATTAGGAGTCTGTTCAAAAGCCATTTCCTCAAAAAGATCTCTGTCTCCATATTTTAAAAATCTTTCCTTCTTCTCATCTGTTTTTGATTTTTATCATTTTCTTTGCAGCCCATACAGCTCTTATGTTATTTTATTTGTTGACTGTCTAGTTGGCTGTGCCATCATAAGTCAGGGTCTCATCTTGTTTAGTGATGCATTCCTTGGATTAACTGTATTGACAAGAACTCAGTCATTTGTTGATAAACATTGTATTATTCCAATTACACTAATGAGTAAACTGAGACTCACAGCTGTTATGTTTAAGATCACAGAGCTATAAGTGGTAGACTGAGATTTCATCTCAGATATGTCTAACTTTAGAACCTACAGGTTTTTATTATTACCTCTTTTTTCTAATGAAAATAACTTTAACCATGACTCCATGATCTTTACTAATGTGCATATACATAGCCACA
Source organism: Bos indicus x Bos taurus (assembly GCF_003369695.1). NCBI lineage: Eukaryota > Metazoa > Chordata > Mammalia > Artiodactyla > Bovidae > Bos > Bos indicus x Bos taurus. The sequence goes on along the minus strand of NC_040087.1, from coordinate 39,781,255 downwards.
AGAAAAAAAGAAACAAATGTAGAAAGACCTTATTTGCAATTTTTTTTTTTCCCAAGGAATCCTGGAGAGGAATACACTTAAAAATGCTATTTAAATTTTTTTTCCCTTGATATTGTACCCTTTTGGAATCCATTCCATGATCACATGGGAATTCAAGAACAGGGAATAAGTCCTTGAATATGTTATACAATATGGGCCTTAAAATGCTCGTTATCTATCTTCCTAAAAATGATTCTGGAATGTTAAATGTAATCATTTTGGGGGTAGTTTTAGAGAAAAATCCATAAAAATCTCTAGATTTTAATTCAATTTGAAATACTTATAATATATATACAATGCTTTTTTAATATATGCAATGCTTTTTGCTTATCATTTCTTTAAAAATAAATATTGAAACCTTACCAAATGAGTGATTATAATCAATATATAAAAAATTACTATAATATTTATTTTTTAAAATAAAATGGATTTTCTTCTGGAGTGGCATGTCCTTTGTAATTTTTTTTGGCACAATTTATTTTTATCAAACTGACTGTCAACCAGCCAAATTTTTGAATTACTGCATTCATGTGAAATAGTTCTTTGGATATGTGAAAAAAACCAAGAATTTCATTATGTTGACTATGTTTTGAAACACAACTGTTTTCCTTATTTTGGAGACTTGATTTTACTAAACAGATAACCTAGTGAACTTGCCTTAAGCTTTAAAAAGTCCCTTCCAACTGTATTCAGAGTTATTGAGTGTAAACATAATGAAGTTTAGCATGTTTAGATCAATCCTAAATGCTCATTCAATATGGTAAGAAAAAAAGCACACAATGAGTCTAAAGGACGGGAGTACATTTGTTCCCTGTGTTGTTCAGAAACAAGCCAAATGGAATGAAAGCATTCTGGACCACTTTTTTCTTCCAATAATTAAAAATGCTACTAAATTTATAACTGTGTTTAGTTTCTTAGTTGTGTCTGACTCTTTAGGACCCCAGGGACTGCAGACCACCAGTCCCCTCTGTCCATGGGGACTCTTCAGGCAAGAATATGTTGCCATGCTCTTTTTCAGGGGACCTTCTCAACCCAGGGATAGAACCCAGGTCTCCCACATTGCAGGTGGATTCTTTAACTACTGAGCCAGCAGGGAAGCCCAAGAATACTGGAGTGGGTAGCCTATACCTTTTCCAGGGGATATTCCAGACCGGGGAAGGTCTAGGGTCTCCTGTATTGCAGGCAGATTCTTTATCAGCTGAGCTACTAGGGAAGCCAAAATCAAAGAATGGCATATCATTGACTTTGGCAGTATGGACATAAATACATTAAATTAACTAAAATCTTTTATTTTTGCATAGTTTAGCCTCTGTTCTTAATTCATTGACTACGCTGGCATTTCATACATCTGACAGCTTAAGATATTTTCTTTGAGACACAAAGACAGCAACAAAATCCTATCCTCTTATCTGGTGTAAAGTTTTAAACAGATTTTAGACCTTTACTTGGGATATTTCTGGACTATGCTCCTTTTTTCACCTTGATCACATTGTTGAACTGGAAAACTGAATATAACAATGCTATAACCATTTGGACTTACTAATTTGAATGTTTAATTACATACATATCATTTCAAGTGAATGAATGCAGGATTAAACATATTTCCCAAGGTATCTTTGTAAGTCAATAACAATAAATTTATAAATTTTGTTGAAAATGTTTTAGTATATTAAAGCAATACTGAAGAACCAAGTTCAAGTGGTTAAATAGATTTAACAGATTTAAAAGAGATTTTATTTTTGTCTTAATGACTAAAACTCTTGTTATAAAAATGGTCTAAATTGAATTAATTTTGACTATTTAGTAAATTTATATGAATGGAATTTTGGGATATGAAACAACTGGGACCTTGTAAAAAAAAGCTGTTCAGGCTTCATTCATCTTGGGAGTATACACAGTACATTCTTAAGAATAATACTTTAGGAATGTTACCTCTTATAAATTTAGGTTGACTGAATGAACAGATTAGATGACATGTATATGTAGAAAAGGAAGTCAGAAAATCTGACATTTTTGAAAACCGATATAGTGTCAGAGAATCAGTTTTGGTCATTAAAGCAAGCCTTTTAATGCTCTGAAACTAAAATTTACCACGAACATGGTAGGAAATTTTATGAGCATTGTCTTAAATTATTTCAAATATTTAACATTAAAGCCAGTTGCTGAAATGAACCAAAACATGCTTTGAGAACACGTTGATGTTTTAGCATACCTCAGTAACCAGGCTGTGTTCATGAAAGATCAATACATTATAATTTGCAATTAAAATTTTATTAAGTTATCTTGCATCTGGTCCCATCACTTCATGGAAAATAGATGGGGAAACAATGGAAACAGTGATAGATTTTATTTTGGGGGGGCTTCAAAATCACCATAGATGGTGACTGAAGCCATGAAATTAAAAGACAATTGCTCTTTGGAAGAAACACTATGACCAACCTCAACAGCATATTAAAAAGCAGAGACATTACTTTGCCAGTAAAGATCTGTCTAGTGAAAGCTAAGGTTTTTCCAGTAGTTGTGTATGGAGGTGAGAGGTGGAGTACGCAGAAAGCTGAGCACTGAAAAATTGATGCTTTTGAACTGTGGTGTTGGAGACTCTTGAGAGTCCCTTGGACTGCAAGGAGATCCAATCAGTCTATTCTAAAGGAAAACAGTTCTGAATATTCATTGGAAGGACTGATGCTGAAGCTGAAACTCCAACACTTTGGCCACCTGATTCAAAGAACTGACTCACTGTAAAAGATCCTAATGCTGGGAAAGATTATAGGCAGGAGGAGAAGGGGATGACAAAGGATGAGATGTTTGGATGGCATCACCAACTCAATGGACATGAGTTTGAGTAAGCTCAGGGAGTTGGTGATGGACAGGGAAGCCTGGCGTGCTGCAGTCCATGGGGTCTCAAAGAGTCTGACACGACTGTGCCACTGAACTGAACTGACTGAAGTTATCTTGTGGAAATTAATTATTTAAAAAATATATATTTGGTTAACTAATATAAGGAAGCAATTTATTAAATTAATATTTTCATTCTATATTATAAAATCTCTCCTTTAAGGTATTTAAATTATGTTTTTGCCTATACAGTCATGATTTACTTATTATAATCTGTGTAAAACTAATGAGATATTTTAAAGAAATTTTTTATACATAATACTTTATACTTTCTGTAAAATATGTGCATATGCATATTTACTGCTTCTTCATTTTTAGTGGGGTATGACTCAATATGCTGCCTTTATCAGATATATGAAAACCACTCCTGTACTCTTGCCTGGAAAATCCCGTGGACGGAAGAGCCTGGTAGGCTGCAGTCTATAGGGTCGCTCAGACTTGGACACGACTGAGCGACTTCACTTTCACTTTTCACTTTCCTGCATTAGAGAAGGAAATGGCAGCCCACTCCAGAGTTCTTGCCTGGAGAATCCCAGGGATGGGGGAGCCTTGTGGGCTGCCATCTCAGGGGTCGCACAGAGTCGGACATGACTGAAGCGACTTAGCGGCAGTAGCAGCAGCAGTGATCATCAAAATGACTTAATTTCTATACTTTATTATTTAAGGAAAACTAAAAACATATATATTTCACGTATAATCACTTTTTTTCTGCTTAACATAGAAATGGTAAAGAATCTGGCTGATAATGCAGAAGATGTGGGTTCAATCCCTGGGTCAGGAAGATCCCCTAGGGTAGGGAAATGGCAACGCACTTCAGTATTCTTGCCTGGTAAATTCATGGGCAGAGAAGCCTTGCAAGTTACAGTCCATGGGGTCGCAAAGAATCAGACAAAACTGAGCACTCATGCACACAGCACATATAAAAATAATCTCAAATTCCTTAATGTGTGTAATTTTTAGTACTGTTAAATTTACCATCTAGTGGAGAATCTGAGATAGAAATCAGGTCTATTTCTCAACAATATTACATATTTTTCATATTTTATATTTGCTTTACTAAATGTACAGATAGTCATGTATTATAATCTCTAATAACATAAGCTATTTGGAATTCATGTTGAAATTTCACAATATAGTTCTATACACAAATATGTTAGCAATATCTATGTGGTATGTCTTTGGTAGCACATATTATAGGGCACTGGAATGCAAAAGTAGGAAGTCAAGAAACACCTGGAGTAACAGGCAAATTTGGCCTTGGAATACGGAATGAAGCAGGGCAAAGACTAATAGAGTTTTGCCAAGAAAATGCACTGGTCATAACAAACACCCTCTTCCAACAACACAAGAGAAGACTCTATACATGGACATCACCAGATGGTCAACACTGAAATCAGACTGATTATATTCTTTGCAGCCAAAGATGGAGAAGCTCTATACAGTCAGCAAAAACAAGAGCAGGAGCTGACTGTGGCTCAGACCACGAAATCCTTATTGCCAAATTCAAACTTAAATTGAAGAAAGTAGGGAAAACCATTAGACCATTCAGGTATGACGTAAATCAAATCCCTTATGATTATACAGTGGAAGTGAGAAATAGATTTAAGGGCCTAGATCTGATAGATAGAGTGCCTGATGAACTATGGACTGAGGTTCATGACACTGTACAGGAGACAGGGATCAAGACCATTCCCATAGAAAAGAAATGCAAAAAAGCAAAATGGCTGTCTGGGGAGGCCTTACAAATAGCTGTGAAAAGAAGAGAAGCAAAAAGCAAAGGATAAAAGGAAAGATATAAACATCTGAATGCAGAGTTCTAAAGAATAGCAAGAAGAGATAAGAAAGCCTTCTTCAGCAATCAGTGCAAAGAAATAGAGGAAAACAACAGAGTGGGAAAGACTAGAGATCTCTTCAAGAAAATCAGAGACACCAAAGGAACATTTCATGCAAAGATGAACTCGATAAAGGACAGAAATGGTATCGACCTATTTCCAGTTTTTTACCACTGCTGGGCATTCACACTGAGGAAACCAGAAGGGAAAGAGACACATGTACCCCAGTGTTCATCGCAGCACTGTTTATAATAGCCAGGACATGGAAACAACCTAGATGTCCATCAGCAGATGAATGGATAAGAAAGCTGTGGTACATATACACAATGGAGTATTACTCAGCCATTAAAAAGAATACATTTGAATTAGTTCTAATGAGGTGGATGAAACTGGAGCCTATTATACAGAGTGAAGTAAGCCAGAAGGAAAAACACCAATACAGTATACTAACGCATGTATATGGAATTTAGAAAGAGGGTAACAATAACCCTGTGTACAAGACAGCAAAAGAGACACTGATGTATAGAACAGTCTTATGGACTCTGAGGGAGAGGGAGAGGGTGGGAAGATTTGGGAGAATGGCATTGAAACACGTAAAATATCATGTATGAAACGAGATGCCAGTCCAGGTTTGATGCATGATACTGAATGCTTGGGGCTAGTGCACTGGGACAACCCAGAGGGATGGTATGGGGAGGGAGGAGGGAGGAGGGTTCAGGATGGGGAACACATGTATACCTGTGGTGGATTCATTTTGATATTTGGCAAAACTAATACAATTATGTAAAGTTTAAAAATAAAATAAAATTTAAAAAAAATAAAGAAAATGCAAACAAACAAACAAAAAAAAAGAAATGGTATGGACCTAACAGAAGCAGAAGATATTAAGAAGAGATGGCAAGAGTTCACAGAAGAACTATACAAAAGAGATCTTCACAACCCAGATAATCACGATGGTGTGATCACTGACCTAGAGCCAGACATCCTGGAATGTGAAGTCAAGTGGGCCTTAGAAAGCATCGCTACGAACAAAGCTAGTGGAGGTGATGGAATTCCAGTTGAGCTATTTCAAATCCTGAAAGATGATGCTGTGAAAGTGCTGCACTCAATATGCCAGCAAATTTGGAAAACTCAGCAGTGGCCACAGGACTGGAAAAGGTCAGTTTTCATTCCAATTCCAAAGAAAGGCAATGCCAAAGAATGCTCAAACTACCGCACAATTGCACTCATCTCACACGCTAGTAAAGTAATGCTCAAAATTCTCCAAGCCAGGCTTCAGCAATATGTGAACCGTGAACTTCCTGATGTTCAAGCTGGTTTTAGAAAAGGCAGAGGAACCAAAGATCAAATTGCCAACATCCACTGGATCATGGAAAAAGCAAGAGAGTTCCAGAAAAACATCTATTTCTGCTTTATTGACTATACCAAAGCCTTTGACTGTGTTGATCACAATAAACTGTGGAAAATTCTGAAAAAGATGGGAATACCAGACCGCCTGATCTGCCTCTTGAGAAACCTATATGCAGATCAGGAAGCAACAATTAGAACTGGACATGGAACAACAGACTGGTTCCAAATAGGAAAAGGAGTTCGTCAAGACTGTATATTGTCACCCTGTTTATGTAACTTGTATGCAGAGTACATTATGAGAAACGCTGGACTGGAAGAAACACAAGCTGGAATCAAGATTGCCGGGAGAAATATCAATAACCTCATATATGCAGATGATACCACCCTTATGGCAGAAAGTGAAGAGGAACTCAAAAGCCTCTTGATGAAAGTGAAAGTGGAGAGCAAAAAAGTTGGCTTAAAGCTCAACATTCAGAAAATGAAGATCATGACATCTGGTCCCACCACTTCATGGGAAATAGATGGGGAAACAGTGGAAACAGTGTCAGACTTTATTTTTCTAGGCTCCAAAATCACTACAGATGGTGACTGCAGCCATGAAATTAAAAGGCGCTTACTCCTTGGAAGGAAAGTTATGACCAACCTAGATAGCATACTCAAAAGCAGAGACATTACTTTGCCAACAAAGGTTCGTCTAGTCAAGGCTATGGTTTTTCCAGTAGTCATGTATGGATGTGAGAGTTGGACTGTGAAGAAGGCTGAGCACCAAAAGAATTGATGCTTTTGAACTGTGGTGTTGGAGAAGACTCTTGAGAGTCCCTTGGACTGCAAGGAGATCCAACCAGTCCATTCTGGAGATCAGCCCTGGGATTTCTTTGGAAGGAATGATGCTAAAGCTGAAACTCCAGTACTTTGGCCACCTCATGCGAAGAGTTGACTCATTGGAAAAGACTCTGATGCTGGGAGGGATTGGGGGCAGGAGGAGAAGGGGATGACAGAGGATGAGATGGCTGGATGTCATCACTGACTCGATGGACGTGAGTCTCAGTGAACTCCAAGAGTTGGTGATGGACAGGGAGGCCTGGCGTGCTGCGATTCATGGGGTTGCAAAGAGTCGGACACGACTGAGCAATTGATCTGATCTGATCTGATTCATTCAGAATTAAGGAATTCACTTGTCTTTAATACATATCCTTTTTAGAGCAATAATGAAAACAAATTGTGAGTATTAAGCAATTTAAAAAATCTAGAGTACTGTATAATACTATAATCCAGACTAATCTCAGAAGCTTGTCAAGAAGTTGAAAGTAGGATATGCCTGTTGGGATGCAGGTTCTAAATCTTTGAGTATTGGTAATCCATGAACCTGTGCATTTTAACTTCTAACTATTAATAATTTAGTCAGAGATGCCCATTCTCTAACAATCATGGATAAATGTGATTATTAAGCATGCTAAATACTCAAGACCATCATGCCAAGATAAGACTAAATCCATGAAATTAGTAAATCTTATAAATAAGTATGTGTGTGTAAGTAGAAAATCTTAATGCTTAGGGGGGGGTGGTTTGTGTGTGTGTGTTTAGCCAACTTCTTTATATAGTTAGTATCTGAAGGGCAATATGGTAAGCAAAATAAGCCAGAAAAAGGAAGACAAATACTATGTGGTATTATCATTTACATGTGGAATCTAAAAAAAAAAAAAGGCCAATTTCATGTAAACAGATTCCCCCACTTGTTAGCTCTTCCTCTTTAGGGCTTTGCTTCACACAGATATTTTTCAAAGAATTTAAAAGTACCAAATGGAATAAACACCTAGTGAATTATAAAGCATGAATACATTGTAAAAAAAATAAAAACAGAAAAGTAGAAACAGAATAAAATAGTGGCAATGCGGAAGACCTGGGTTCGACCCCTGGGTTGGGAAGATCCCCTGGAGAAGGAAAAGGCTACCCACTCCAGTATTCTGGCCTGGAGAATTCCATGGACTGTATAGTCCATGGTTAGCAAAGAGTCGGACACGACTGAGTGAATATCACTTCACTCCACTCCACTTCACTCAAGGGCTAGAGAGAGGGAAAACAGGGTGATATAAGTCAAAGGGTACAAATTTTAGCTGTAAGAAGTGTAAGTTCTGAGGATCTAATGTGACTCTAGTTAATAAAACAGTCCTGTAAAGCTGAAAATCGCTGAAAGTAGATCTTACCACACACAAACAAATTACCTATGTCTACTACATGAGTTGACCGGTGTGTAATTATCTTGATCTTGGTAATCATATTACACTGTGTATATCAAATCATCACACTGTACTCCTTAAACATATACAGTTATACTTGTCAATTATTCCTCAATAAAGTTTAAAAAAGAAGAATGAGAAAATAAGGGGCTATTGAGTTGAACCACACTGCTTTACAATGACATCTTAAAATATTGATATAGGTTGAAGCACAAAATTCAATAATAAAGGAAATAACTTTCAACATTTTGTAAAATCAGAGTTCATACATACTGCAATTTTACAAGTAGTCAGTTGACATAAAATCTTAGACAAATCAATAAGAAATCTACAAAAACAAATGTGCAGGAGAAAACAAAAACAACAACAACAAAAACTCTCTCTCCCAAATTAACATGTTTCCTAGCTAAGTCTTCCAACATGTTCCTAATTATTTCCAGTTTTGGTATTAAGGCACATTGGGAATTGAATACACCACAACAGTCCTCACATAAGGATAACAATTTCATACAGAAACAATTAACAGATGTTTTATTTTTAAGTTGGGGATTCTGGTCACAGAGTTTGTAGAACTGCTATGAAATTAGGATGACTTAATAAAAATACCCCTGTATCATTTACCACTCTAAATTTATTTCTTTCGGAAAATAAATGTTCTGGCTTAGTCTTTTAAGGATGCATTTAAAATGTTGCCTTTTTATATGAAAACTGACTAAGTACTTGGTAGAAGATATGTTGTGCTACTGCTACTGAAGTATGACTCTTATGAGTGTGGCTTATAGAAAGTCTCAGAATGATATAAAATGGTCCATTTAGCTTATGTTTATATAAACCCCATTACTCTGTAAAGTTCAAAAAGAAATAGCTGCTATATTTCTGTGATTCAGACTTCTTCTTGTTGCCTATTTCTTTCTGATAATATGAAGTCTCTTCAGTTTTTTTTTTTCCCCCTAATCCAGAGGTCTAAGAGAGATCTGAATGGGAAAACATGATTGTACTTATTAACCTAGTGAAAAATATTGCTTTCAGCTTAACATAAGAATGGGCATGAAAATTTTCACCTTTAACTTATAGTTGCACAACAGAGAAGTCAAGATCACTAGAAATATAAAAGGCTTGCAAAATAGAAATAAATAAAAACATATCATTCAAATTGAACTTACATTATAATCAAAATGTGAATTTGATACTTTATGAATACATTAGTTATATCAAAGGAGGAATCCTTCTGATAATCAATGAGTTGAACAGAGGCTGGAAAGCTATGAATATCAATAAAAAAATTCTACAAAAAGTAAAACAAATAATAAATTAAATATGTTAAAGATAGATTAAAAGAGACAATTTAAGGGCTGCAAACAAATTCCAACAACACAAGAAAGACTCTATACATGTACATCACCAGATGGCCAACACTATAATCAGACTGATTATATTTTTGCACCCAAAGATGGAGAAGCTCTATACAAGCAGAAAAACAAGAATGAGAGCTGACTATGGCTCAGATCATGAACTCCTTATTGCTAAATTCAGACTTAAATTGAAGAAAGTAGGGAAAACCACTAGATCATTCAGGTATGACCTGAGTGAAATCACTTCCACTGTAAGTGGAAGTGAGAAATAGATTTAAAGGACTAGATCTGATAGACAGAGTGCTTGATGAACTATGGACAGAGGTTCATGACATTGTACAGGAGACAGGTATCAAGACCATCCCCAAGAAAAAGAAATACAAAAAGTCAAAACAGCTGTCTGAAGAGCCCTTGCAAATAGCTGTGAAAAGAAGAGTAGCTAAAGGCAAAGGAGAAAAGGAAAAATATACCCATTTGAATGCGGAGTTCCAAAGAAGAGCAGTGCAAAGAAAACGAGGAAAACAATAGAATGGGAAATCTTAGAGATCTCTTGAAGAAAATTAGAGATTTTCTCAGAGGTTCTTTGAGATTGTCTTAGAGGTTCCCCTTTTTCGACCAAGGGAACATTTCATGCAAAGATGGGCTCAATAAAGGACAGAAATGGTATGGACCTAACAGAAGCAGAAGATATTAAGAAGAGGTGGCAAGAATACACAGAAGAACTGTACAAAAAAGATCTTCATGATCCAGATAAACACGATGGTGTGATCACTCACCTAGAGCCAGATATCCTGGAATGTGAAGACAAGTGGGCCTTAGGAAACATCACTATGGAGAAAGCTAGTGGAGATGATGGAATTCCAGTTGAGATATTTCAAATCCTAAAAGACGATGCTATGAAAGTGCTGCACTCAATATGCCAGCAAATATGGAAAATTCAGCAGTGGCCACAGGACTGGAAAAGGTCAGTTTTCATTTCAATCCCAAAGAAAGGCAATGCCAAAGAATGCTTAAACTAATGCACAACTACACTCATCTCACATACTAGTAAAGTAATGCTCAAAATTCTCCAAGCCAGGCTTCAGCATTACATGAATCATGAACTTCTAGATGTTCAAGCTGGTTTTAGAAAAGGCAGAGGAACCAAAGATCAAAATGCTAACATCCTCTGCATCATGACCCAGAGGGATGGTATGGGGAGGGATGGTATGATCCCTCTGGGTCATGATGCAGAGGATGTTGTGTTCAGGATTGGGAACACGTGTACACCCATGGCGGATTCATGTTGATGTATGCAAAACCAATACAATATTGTAAAGTAATTAGCCTCTAATTAAAATAAATAAATTAAATTTAAAAAATAAAGAAAAAGCAAGAGAGTTCCAGAAAAACATTTATTTCTGCTTTATTGACTATGCCAAAGCCTTTGACTGTGTGGATCACAAGAAACTGTGGAAAATTCATAAAAAGATGGGAATACCAGACCATCTGACCTGCTTCTTGAGAAATCTGTATGCAGGTCGGGAAGCAACAGTTAGAACTGGACATGAAACAACAGACTGGTTCCAAATAGGGAAAGAGGTACGTGAAGGCTGTATATTGTCACCCTGCTTACTTAACGTATATGCAAGAGTACATCATGAGAAACACTGGGCTGGATAAAGCACAAGCTGGAATCAAGATTGCCAGGAGAAATATTAATAACCTCAGATATGCAGATCACACCACCCTTATGGCAGAAAGTGAAGAAGAACTAAAGAGCTCTTGATGAAAGTGAAAGAGGAGAGTGAAAAAGTTGGCTTAAAGCTCAACATTCAGAAAACTAAGATCACGGCATCTGGTTCCATCACTTCATGGGACATAGATGGGAAACAGTGACAGACTCTATTTTTTTGGGCTCCAAAATCACTGTAGATGGTGATTGCAGCCATGAAATTAAAAGATGCTTACTCCTTGGAAGGAAAGTTATGACCAACCTAGATAGCATATTAAAAAGCAGAGACATTACTTTGCCAGCAAAGGTCCATTTAGTCAAGGCTATGGTTTTTCCAGTGGTCATGTATAGATGTGAAATTTGGACTATAACAAAAGCTGAGCACCAAAGAATTGATGGTTTTGAACTGTGGTGCTGAAGAAGACTCTTGAGAGTCCCTTGGACTGCAAGGAGATTCAGCCAGTCCATCCTAAAAGAAATCAGTCTTGCATGTTCATTGGGAGGACTGATGTTGAAGCTGAAACTTCAATCCTTTGGCCACCTAGTGTGAAGTTCTGACTCATTTGAAAAGACCCTGATGCTGGGAAAGATTGAAAGCAGGAGGAGCCCAGGATGACAGTGGATGAGATGGTTGGATGGTTCACCAACTCAATGGACATGAAATTGGGTAAACTCCATGAGTTGGTGATGTACAGGGAGGCCGGGCATGTTGTGGTTTATGGGGTCGCAAAGAGTCAGACACGACAGAGCAACTAAACTGAACTGAACTGAACTGAAACAAATTTGATTAGTGAGTAGTCTCCTTTGAGAGAATTGCAAAATGGTATGGATACCAGGAAGTTTTTATAGGATAAGAATAAAGAAAAAGGAAAAGAAAAATAGAAAATATCTGATTCAATGGGGCCACATAGTCAATCTGGTTTGGATTAAAAAGCCCAGAGTTGCCTGGTGTTTGGGAAATCTTTGAATAGATAGACCACATTTCCTGTAAGACAAGGGAAGCATTTACAGGAACAAAAAGGTTATCTAGGTTTCCTTGGCTCACCTAGTACCCTAGGTACAGCACATAATGTGGATGATGTTTTTGGTTTCATTTTTATGACTACATTTATTGTCATTGGGAAAGCCAATAACAATTTTAACTTAAATGTTTACAAAATACCTCTTGGATTAAGATAAAATTTACCATTTCCTGATTATTCACAATATTCTTACTTATCCTAAAAATTGTTTAGTCACTAAGTCATGTCTGACTCTTTTGTGACCCAGTGGAATGTATCCACCAGACTCTTATGTCCAAGAATACTGGAGTGGGTTGCCATTTTCTTCTCCAAATACAAAAAAAAAAAATTACTTACTTTGAATTATTATAAATGGAGATTAACATATAACCATTATTTTTTGTTTATTTAAAAGAACCATAGCTCTCTTTTCTATTAAAACTTGTGTTTGCTCTTTCCAATGACTTAGAATGAAAAGACATTGCAAAGCAAATTTTTCAAAGATCCAACAATTAATCGCTCTAACATATTTCTGGGGATTTAGTGAAAATCTAACCAGAAGTGCTGTCCTTCAGTCAAATAGGTTCCAATAATAAAGAAATCTCCATATTTATTTTTATAGTAAAAGTCTTTAACCTTAAAACCATTTTGAACTACAGATTGGGTACATATTTAGATTCAGAGCTTTCCCCCTCCAGTCCCTTCAACATTATTTGTTTTAACAAAGAAAGAGTCAAGCTTTAAAACATCTTCTGAAAGTTTGTTTTTTCTCCTCATCAACTACTTTCAGAGGAAGCAAATGGAAAGATTTATGAATGGGAAAGAAAGAAAGAAAAGAAAGGAAGGAAGAAAGAAAGAAAGGAAGGAAGGATGGAAGGAAGAAATAAGAAAAGGAAAAAATATTGGCAGCAAGAGGTTCAGGTAGTAGCCTCTTGTATTTATTTAAAATATGGTTGCCACAGCCAAACACTTTATCTTTCTTATGCTCAGTTGGAGGAAGTGATGAGCTGGAACACATCTGTTGGTTTTGGCTGCCCTAACGAACCCCTTCTTTGTAGGGTGCTTTGTTGTAATCACAGATATTGACATCCATTTTAAGCTTTATTTTAAATGCTTTGGCTTTGCATCTGGAATAAATCATCACATTTTCTTGATAGGGAATCCTGATTCTTGTGCTTTCTGCTTATGGTTCTGGCTTTGTATTTGCAACATGGAAGAAAAGTACTATGAATTATTAATTAGACCATTGATTTGATATATTCTTTATTTTTTACTTGAAGTATACTTGATTTAGAATGTTGTGCTTCACATATATAGCAGAGTGATATATGTATATATGTATATAGGGATATACATCAGTTCAGTTCAGTTCAGTAGCTCAGTTGTGTCCAACTCTTTGCCACCCCATGAATCTCAGCATGCCAGGCCTCCCTATCCATCACCAACTCCTGGAGTTCACTCAGACTCACGTCCATCGAGTCAGTGATGCCAGCCAGCCATCTCATCCTCTGTCGTCCCCTTCTCCTCTTGCCCCCAATCCCTCCCAGCATCAGTGTCTTTTCCAATGAGTCAACTCTTTGCATGAGGTGGCCAAAGTATTGGAGTTTCAGCTTTACCATCAGTCCTTCCTATGAACACCCAGGACTGATTTCCTGTAGGATGGACTCGTTGGACCTCCTTGCAGTCCACGGGACTCTCAAGAGTCTTCTCCAACACCACAGTTCAAAAGCATCAATTTTTCCGTGCTCATCTTTCTTCACAGTCCAACTCTCACATCCATACATGACCACTGGAAAAACCATAGCCTTGACTAGACGGACCGTTGTTGGCAAAGTAATGTCTCTGCTTTGTAATATGCTATCTAGGTTGGTCAGAACTTTCCTTCCAAGGAGTAAGCATCTTTTAATTTCATGGCTGCAATCACCATCTGCAGTGATTTTGGAGCCCCCCAAAATAGTCTGACACTGTTTCCACTGTTTCCCCATCTATTTCACATGAAGTGATGGGACCACACAAATATATACAGGGATAATATTTTTCAGATTATTTTCTCTTATAGAGTATTACAAAATATTGAATATATTAAGCATAGTTCTATGAGTTCCCTGACTTACACAGTAGGTCCTTAATTTGATATATTCTAAGTTCAGTTTTTTGTTTATTTGGCATATTTTCATAAAAATATGTGTTTTGTTATTTGCCTAGCTAGTGAATCTGTCCATCGCTAGGAAAAGGGGCATAGTCAAATGCCTGAATTTATGAAGACTGTTCCATCTCAGCAGTATACTGAAACCAGTCAATATTTCAAACCTCCTTAATGGAAATCTAGTCTCATATTGAAAGGTTACCAATGCAGAAACAAAATTGAGACTCTGTCCTTTAGAAAATAAAGGTCTGTGTATTTTATATTCAGCATCAGTGATTTATTTGGATATATTTATTTTGGTCCCCAGTTAAACAGTTCTCTAGAATGTTGAAAAAGGATTTTTGGAGTCATTTATTTATTTAATATGGAAAAAATAATAAATGCATAGTTTCACTTGTATGAAATTAAGTAATTTCTCTCAAAAATATCAACACTACTACAATATTACAATAATTATTTATTAAAATGAGAAATAAACTAGAAAATGCTAATTAAATGTATTTAATATGCACTTAGGTTCTATTCATTGTGGATTCTTGTAAATGGTTCAATGGTTGGATTATGTTCAGCAATATGCATCAAGCAGATAGACAGATGTGAAAGAGACATGGAGACAGATGTGTGAGGGAGAACTATATTTTATACAAATTAAAATTACTAAGCAAAACAGTTCCTTTAGAGTATTTCTTTTCTGCAGACTGTCTTTTCCTAAACCAAATTTAGGAAGAAAGAGGAGGTATATGCAACATTCATCATTTAAGGAGTTAATAAAACTCTAAAATTCTGTGATCTCAACACATTAACAATGCAAATGGTAATTACTATACAGTCAACTGAGTTTATACTCGAATAATAAAATACATGAACACAACAAAACTCACAAAACTAAAGCTTGTTTCACAAAATAATGTATGTTTCTTTACCTACCAAGTTGAAAACATTTATAAAAATACACCAAACATTTTGGATATCTACAGAGAAATTTCACCTCCTACTATCTTCAGGCTGTACAGAAACAGAAAAGAAACATTAATGCTAACTTAAGTTAGATAAAGAAAAGGGAGTCAATAGTGTTATTGTGAGTGTGTGTGTGTGTGTGTGTGTGTGTGTTTGGAAGACAAGATAGAAATTGTGTGCACGTCCCTGACTTGGGTTCTAACTCTGGTTATATTATCACTTGATTATAATCCTACTGATCTAGGACCAGTTTAATTTCGATTTGTTGGTTTTGTAGACACCTTTGCCATCTTACCTAGGACCAGAGCCTGACGGCTAAGAGAGTGTGCATTCTATCCTTAGCCATACATTCTCCATTCTGCACACCTAAGAGTTACATGAATTTGGAGTGGTTACAGAATCTTTACATCTTAATTTTCCAGTTTGTGAGAAAGAATTACAATCCCTAATTTATAGACTTGCTTTGGGAACATATAATACATGGAAATCACCTATCATAATGAATAGCAGTATTCAATATATTTTTTCCCAAACTTTGAAATGATATCATGGAAAATAATTGCATTCATCTAAGAATCATGCTATGGCATAAGGATACAATCTCAATATAATATTTGTTTTTAGTTTAATTAATAGAATCAGGGCATTTGAAGCTGGTTATTTCATTGGGAGTCCATTAAGGGATATATGGATATTTGTAAGCAGACATTTTTCTTTTTCTGTGCATCAAATCAGTCTTGTTTCAGGCATGGGTAACTAAAAAGTCTTACACTACTACCTATGCTAAGTATTTATTTTTATGAAAATATAATCCTATAAAATAATAGCACAGACATTTAATAAGTTACATTTAATGAATATCTAAGGAGACTGAAGTTAGAAGTTGTGCATCTTATAATAATCATTGGCTAATAACAGCTCAATAAATTACTGTCAGAGAAAATTATGAATGGAAAAGAAAAATGCTAAAATGGAGTCACACTTGTTTGGCTTAAATGTGGTGATTGTTTACAATTCTAAGTTATTAAGTAAATTCTGAATAGACCTATTTGAAGGGTACTACTTTGATCATTTTGCAGCATATTTTACTAACTAAAAGGTGCCTTATTCCTCCATAATACCCTATGTGTTGACTCTTTAGAAAGTAATAGCTGCCATGTCTATATTTTCCTGTGATCCATGGATAAGCTGAACATTCCTGGTAGTACCTGTATGTTTTACTTCGGTGCTACACTTACACATTAATGTGACTATGTT
This sequence comes from Bos indicus x Bos taurus, assembly GCF_003369695.1. Lineage (NCBI taxonomy): Eukaryota > Metazoa > Chordata > Mammalia > Artiodactyla > Bovidae > Bos > Bos indicus x Bos taurus. The sequence continues at coordinate 39,764,475 of NC_040087.1, read as the reverse complement.
TTACCAATTAGAATTAGGCTGCTGGTAGCTTGCTTGTCACTTGTTCCCTTCTTCCTACTAGTATTTTAAAAGCCTATATTCTGGTAGTAACAAACCTTTTCTATTTTTTAACTTTGCCTCTGATTTTTATTTAGGACATTGCTTTAAAGAGAATAGGATATTGGGGGGTCTGAATTGCACTGTGCTGTGCTGTGCTTATTTGCTCTGTTGTGTCCAACTCTTTGCCATCCTATGGACTTTAACCCACCAGGGTCCTCTGTGCATGGGATTCTCCAGGCAAGAATACTGCAGTGGGTTGCCATTTCCTTCTCCAGGGGATTTTCCTGACCCACTGATCAAACCCATGTCTCCTACAGTGGCATAGTGCTCTTTACCACTAAGCCACTAGGGAAACCGGATAGGTAAATTATATTTATTTTGATATTTATCTTTTCCTTCCTTCCTTTCCTTCCTTTTCTTCCAAACTTCTTCCTTCCTTAGTTCTCCATTCATTTACACATTCAACAAATATTTACTGAGTATCAACTATGCACCAAGAGTTGTTTGGCTAAAATTTCTTTCTTTTTTTTTTCACATTCTGGTTAAACAATAGAATAAATCTATATTACTTAATACATGCCTCCTTTGATTATGGTCAAATTAGATACTTTTTTTTATTGCTTTAGGAATTTCCTTAGGAGTTCTGAAAGTCAGAATGCCTGAGGCAGTCATCTCTGTTCTATTGATACCACATGCGGCAGCCATGGTAGCAATCTTCTCATTTTCCCACAAGTGAAAAAGTTGGTGCTTATAAAAAAAATCAGTCTTCAAAACCATTGCTGACTCTATTCATCAAGCTCCTGGTAGAAAAGGGGAAAGTGAACAGCTCCATGTGTACAATTTATATTTACTGGGTGTGAGAGATTACTTGATTGCCTGTTGGTTGCCTATCCTCATTTAGGCTGAAGCAACAGGCAAGTGTGAACATAATTAACTGGGGATTTGGGATAGTATAGGAACAAGCTGACCTCTGTAATGGTTACGATTGGAACTGTAAGTACCACTCTGCTTTTATGGCAGACTATGAGGAGATTTAAGCCAAAGGAAAAATGATGGAAGTGATAAATCTGCTCTTAATTATGTTTGCATATATTATTTTCAATTCTGTCTCTTTTTAAATTGTTAGTGCTCATGGAAATAACAATCCACAGTGAGACATGGTACTCTGTGCTATTCTGTTTTATGGTGTTCCCTTGCTCTCTTTCTTCCTTTCACATAGTACTTTAAATCCCCCACCCCCCGTTTCCCCCAGGCTCCATCAGTGCCTTAGGCTGTGAAATCTGAATAGGAAATGAGTTGCTCCTAGACAGATCAGATATATTTTATATGCAAGTAATTTCTTACAGGGTATCATGAGAGTACACTAATCTGAGTGTTTGACATAGTGATTTATCAGTGTTTTTAATATGTCACTTAAATATTAGAGTCCCCTGACCCAACAGGATTTGGTTGGAGTGGTGGCTAAACCTTCTGTTTTCTTTTTCTGTTTTTGTTTGTTTGTTTGTTTTTAAGATGCCTAGTTTAGCACAGCCAATTCTTATAACACTCATTGTATAGTTGTCTTTGGGATTTTTGTCCCCATATTTTATGTTTCATCACATTATACATTTTCATCTCTTTCCTCCAGCTTTTGTCTAATCCTTACAGGATTATGTTTATCCTGAGAGTTCTACTCCTAGAAAATATTGAAAGAAGTGGCTCAATCCATAAGCCATCTTATTAAAACATTCTTTACATTTTATGGTTTTCTCTAAGTAATATTCTCTAAATATTACAAAAATATTTTGGACTATAAACTTTGTAACAAAGAAAAAGAAAGAATGAAAGTGAGAGAGTCATCTGAATAACATTGGAGTTGACTGCCAGTGAGCAAAAATATTTTGAAACTATTAGTTTGATGAAATATTTTAAGCATAGGAAAAAATTATCAGGGAAGCTGAATGAGAGCATTCCTTAAAATAGCTTTATTAGTTACTCCCCTCATGATTACAAAATCTTTGACAATCACACACCTGGTACACAGGAAGGTGCTTAATTCAGGACCATAGGGGCCTCATTAGCAGATTCTTCAATACAACTCTTTGGGTCCCTGTGTCAATTAGAATTTCTTTGTAAAATAGCAAGAATACATCTTTCCACTGTTTTCCTCTCTGGTGGACAAAAGGCCCAAGAGACTAAAAATTAATAATTGAAATCAGTATTCATAATATCTAGAAATTAACTGCTTTAATGTTTTTGTTTCTTTAATTAACTAAAATAAAATTTTATTTGCACACAGATTTGGGACAAAATTTGTAGTAGACATGACTTCTTTTTAACCCCAAAATGCCTGTTCTAAAATAATGTTCAGTGTAATTACAATCAATTCCCAAAAGGTGCTTTTAGAAGGAGCTTTATTTCATTATCACTGTTAGTTACAATGATAACCAATGATAAGTAGGATGAGATAAAAATATACTTGTATTAACTGAAACAAAATTATATACTTGTTCAGTTTCTTCATCTATAAAAAACTGGCAATATATACCATGTGGTGTTATTGACAATGTCATAGAAAAGGTCTTATTTAGCCTCCATAACAATAATTATTTTTCTTTAACTTGGAGGATTTCACCAAAATAATATTTGCTACTTGAAAATGTTTTTCTCTTTGGCAGTTAGTTATAAGATTCTTCAAATCTCTTTGGTGTCTTTTAGATACAGTGCTGCAAAAAATCATTAAATTATCTTAAGAAGATAGAAATATTTTGTATTAGTGTTAGAGGTTTAATTTACACTTAAGTGCTTATTCTTATCTATATAAGCTGGTATAAATAACCATAGCTACCTCTGAGCAGCTACCTGCTCAGGTACTTTACTTTCATTAAATCTCTTAAAATACTACATATTCTTATCTACTTTTTTTTTCTGTAAGATAATACTCTCATATTTCTTTAGTTTTTGTTTTGCACTGAAGAATAGTTAATTTATAATGTTGCAGGTGTATAAGTCTTCATTGTTTATCTATTTTATACATTTTTTGTTCAGTTGCTAAGTCATGTCCAACTCTTTGTGATCCCATGGACCTTGGCACACCAGGCTTCTCTGTCCTTCACTATCTCCCAGAGTTTGCTGAGACTTATGTCCATTGAGTCAATGAAGCCATCCAACTATCTGATCCTCTGTCATCTGCTTCTCTTCCTGCCCTCAATCTTTCCCAACATCAGGATCTTTTCCAGTGAGCCAACTCTTCACATCATGTGGCCAAAGGATAGGAGCATGAGCTTTAGAATCAGGTTTTCCAATGAATATTCACGGTTGATTTCCTTTAGGGTTGACTGGTTTGATTTCCTTGCTATCCAAGGGACTCTCAAGAGTCTTCTCCAGCACAAAAGTTCAAAACCATCAATTCTTGGGTGCTCAGCCTTCTTTATGATTCAACTCACAGATCTGTACATGGCTACTGGAGAAACCATAGCACTGACTAGACACACCTTTGTCAGCAAAGTGGTATCTCTGCTATTTAATACACTGTCTAGGTTTGTCATAGCCTTTCCTCCAAGGAACAAGTTACTTAATTGCCTGGCTACAGTCACCATGTGCAGTAATTCTGGAGCCCAAGAAAACAAAGTCTGTCAATATTTCCATTTTCTTCCCCGTCTATTGTCATGAAGTGATGGGACCAGATACCATGATCATTGTTTTTTGAAGACTGAGTTTTAAGCCAGCTTTTTCACTCTTCTCTTTCATTTCATCAAGAGGCTCTTTAGTTCCTCTTCATGTATTGCCATTAGGGTAGTGTCATCTGCATATCTGAAGTTATTAATATTTTTCCTGGAAATCTTGATTCCAGCTTGTGCTTCATTCAGCCATAGTGATGTATGTTTGTTCACCCCAAATTCCCAATTTAATCTCCCCTTCCTTTCCGCTTTGGTAACCATAAGATTGCTATATATGTCATAGACATATATAGCAATTCTGTTTATATTTTATAAATATTTATAAAACTATTTCTGTTTTATAAATAAGTTCATTTAAAACATTTTCTTATCTACTCTTTTAACAGATGAGGAAAATGAGACTCTGAGAAGTTGAATAACTTATCTGTTGTCACATAACTGATAAATGATAAAAGTAAACTTAAATTTTAGTGCTTTTATTTTTTTTGGACTGTGAATTTTCTGACACTTTCATATGGATTATTTTTGACTTACAAATTAAAATGTAAAGACAACAGAAAAAAATTTTTGCCATTTTATGGGCTTATAAAATCAGTATAGTTCAGTTCAGTAGCTCAGTCGTGTCCAACACTTTGTGATCCCAAGGACTGCAGCACACCAGACTTCCCTGTCCATCACCAACTCTCAGAGATTGCTCAAACTTATGTACATAAAGTTGGTAATGCCATCCAACCATCTCATCCTCTCTCATCCCTATTTCCTCCTGCCTTCAATCTTTCCCAGCATCAGTGTCTTTTCCAGTGAGTCAGTTCTTGGCATCAGGTGGCCAAAGTATTGGAATTTCAGCTTCAGCACCAGTCCTTCCAGTGAATGTTCAGGATTGATTTCCTTTGGGATGGACTGGTTGGATCTCTTTGCAATTCAAGGGACTCTCAAGAGTCTTCTCCAATACCACAGTTCAAAAGCATCAGTTCTTTGGTGTTCAGCTTTATTTATAGCTGAACTCTCACATCCATACATGACTACTGGAAAAAATATAGTTTTGACAAGATGGACCTTTATCAGCAAACTAATGTCTATGCTTTTTAATATGCTGAGTACGTTTGTTATAGCTTTTCTTCAAAGGAGCAAGCATCTTTTTATTTCATGGTTGTAGTCACCTTCTGGAGTGATTTTGGAACCCAAGAAAATAAAATTTCTCACTGTTTCCAATGTTTCTCCATCTATTTGCCAAGAAGTGATGGGACGAGGTGCTATGATCTTAGATTTCTAAATGTTGTGTTTTAATCCAACTGTTTCACTCTCCTCTTTCACTTTCAATAAGATGCCCTTTAGATCTTCTTCAGTTTCTGCCATAAGGGTATTGTCATATGCATATCTGAGGTTACTGATATTTCTCCCAGTGATCTTGATTCCAGCTTGTGCTTCCTCCAGTCCAGCGTTTCTCATGATGTACTCTGCATATAAGTTAAATAAGCAGGGTGACAATATACAGCCTTGATGTCCTTCTTTCCCTATTTGGAACCAGTCCTTTTTTCCATGTCCAGTTCTAACTGTTGCTTCTTGACCTGCATACAGATTTCTCAGGAGGCAGGTAAGGTGGTCTGGTATTCCCTTCTCTTGAAGAATTTTGCACAGTTTGTTGTAATCCACACAATCAAAGGCTTTGGCGTAGTCAATAAAGCTGAACTGTATGTTTGTCTGGAATTCTCTTGGTTTTTCCATGATCCAGTGGATGTTGCTAATTTGATCTCTGGTTCTTCTGCTTTTTTAAAATTTTCCTTGAACATCTGGAAGTTCACAGTTCACATACTGTTGAAATCTGACTTGGAGAATTTTGAGCATTACTTTGCTAGTGTGTGAGATGAGTATAATTGTGTGGTATATTGAACATTCTTTGGCATTGCCTTTCTTTGGGGTTGGAATGAAAACTGACCTTTTCCAGTCCTGTGGCCACTGGTGAGTTTTCCAGATTTGCTGGCATATTGAGTGCAACACTTTCACAGCATCATCTTTTAGCATTTGAAATAGCTCAACTGGAATTCCATCACCTCCACTAGCTTTGTCCTTAGTGATGCTTCCTAAGGTCCACTTGACCTTGCTTTCCAGGATTTCTGGCTCTAGGTGAGTGATCAGACCATCATGGTTATCTATGTCATGAAGATTTTTTATGCATAGTTCTTCTGTGTATTCTTGCCACCTCTTTTTAATATCTTCTGCTTCTGCTAGGTCTATACCATTTCTGTCCTTAATTGAGCCCATCTTTGCATGAAATATTCCCTTGGTATCTCTAATTTTCTTGAGGAGATCTCTAATCTTTCTCTTTTCTCCTTTGCCTTTAACTTCTCTTCTTTTCTCAGCTATTTGTAAGGCCTCCTCAGACAACCATTTGGCCTTTTTCAGTCTTGATACCTGACTCCTGTACAATGTTATGAACTTCCATCCACAGTTCTTCAGGAACTCTGTCTATCAGATCTAATTCTTTGAATCTATTTGTCACTTTCACTGTCTAATCGTAAGGGATTTGATTTAGGTCATACCTGGATGTTCTAATGGCTTTCTGTACTTTCTTCAATTTAAGTCTGAATTTTGTAATAAGGAGCTCCTTATCTGAGCCACAGTCAGCTCCTGGTCTTATTTTTGCTGATTGTATAGAACTTCTCCATCTTTGGCTGCAAAGAATAAAATCAATCTGATTTTGTATTGACCATCTGGTGACGGCCATGTGTAGAGTCTTCTCTTGTGCTGTTGGAAGATGGTATTTTCTATGATCAGTGCGTTCTCCTGGCAAAAGTCTGTTAGCCTTTGCTCTACTTCATTTTGTACTCCAAGGCCAAATTTGCCTGTTACTCCAGGTGTTTCTTGACTTCCTACTTTTGCATTCCAGTCCCCTATAATGAAAAGGACATCTTTTCTAGGTGTTATTTCTGGAGGTCTTCTAGGTCTTCATAGAACCGTTCAGCTTCTTCAGCATTACTGGTCAAGTCATAGACTTGGATTACTGTGATATTGAATGATTTGCCTTGGAAACAAACAGCATTCTGTCATTTTTGAGAATGCATCCAAGTACTGCATTTTGGACTCTTTTGTTGACTGTGAGGGCTACACAATTTCTTCTAAGAGATTCTTGCCCACAGTAAGTAGATATAATATCATCTGAGTTAAATTCACCCATTCTAGTCCATTTTGGTTCACTGATTTCTAAAATATCAATGTTCACTCTTGCCATCTCCTGTTTGACCACCTCCAATTTGCCTTTATTCATAGACCTAATATTCCATTTTCCTATGCAATATTGTTCTTTACAGCTCAGGCTTTACTTCCATCACCAGTCACATCCACAACTGGGCATTGTTTTTTGCTTTTTCTCCATCTCTTCATTCTCTCTGGAGCATTTCTCCACTGTTCTCCAGTAGGATATTGAACACCTATTGACCTGGAGAGTTCATCTTTCAGTGTCGTATCTTTTTGCCTGTTCATGCTATTCATGGGGTTCTCAAAGCAAGAATACTGAAGGGTTTTGCCATTCCCTTCTCCAGTAGATCGTGTTTTGTCAGAACTATCCACCATGATTTGTCTGTCTTGGGTGGCCCTATACAGCCTGGCTAATACTTTCGCTGAGTTAGACAAGCCTTATAAAATATTAATGCCAATAAATTTTGTCTGCATTGTTTTCTGATAGTAAAAAGCATAGCAATGAAGCATAATTCCACAACATATAGTCATTTTTGGTTTGCATTTTCCATTCACATCCTCCTTCATGCCTAGTTTTCTTCCTTTTTGAATTTCATGCTTCTTTTTTTTATTGCAGTATCTTGTGTGTCTTCAGTAATATATATAATAATTATTATCAATTAATTATTATCAATAATTATCATTAATAACATATAATAATTAATAATTATTATTGTTATTACTTTCTATGGTCACTAAGGTTGATGCCAAAGTGTGGGCCCTTCTTATAAAATTTATGAAAACTTCTTTTTATATTGACATGGTGGAATACATTTTCAATGACACTTAATAGATATTCATTAAGCATCTCTCTCTCTTGTTTTTTTTTTTTTTTGGCAAGAACTTACATAGATACAAGAATTGTAAAAGCTAATAAAACATAGTCTGTGCTTTCATGAGCTTGTAAGTACATCCAGAACATAAGTGTAAACAAAGAAATGAACTGAAATTAGAAGTCACTGAACTGGGAAGTATGTACAGGTTGGCTAAATTGTTATAATCACAAGCCTGGGCTAGATACAGACACAAAAAGCTTAATGATAATATTGAACCTTACAGATAGATAACCTTGCTACTATATTTAGTGATTTTCTAGAATTTACTAATTCTTTTTTCTATTTGGCCACAGATTTGTTACTAATTTAAGCATTGTTATTTACTGAAAGTAGTATTTTAAAAAAATTCACAAAGATTTTGTGATCTTGATCATTTGTTTGTTTTCTGTTATAGTAAAGTTAAAATTTTTCTATTAACTTTAACATGTTTTCATTGTACTCTGTACTCAGTCATTTTTGTATCTAGTCTGCAGGTACTCTCCCTTAAGAAAAAAAGAAGTGACTTCCTTAAAGTTTTAAGTATCTTTAGTGTGCCTTCTCAAAATTCAATGTGTACATAAATCTCTTGGAGAGCTACATTCAGTAATTCTGGGTTAGGGCCTGAGATTCTACATTTCTTTTATTTTATTTTATTTTTAACTTTATAATATTGTATTGGTTTTGCCATATATCAAAATGAATCCGCCACAGGTATACATGTGTTCCCCATCCTGAACACTGTTTCCTCCTCCCTCCCCATACCATCCCTCTGGGTTGTCCCAGTGCACCAGCCCCAATAAATAAGCTTTCAGATTTCAATGATGCAACTGGCTTAGGGTCTTTAAGAAACAGGACCAAGAATAGTCATGACTAATCTGCATTCACTAAGGCTGATAGTCTATATCACCTCTGTGGTCAATTAACCTACTAATACTTTATGTGGAAGCAGGAATAGAAATATTTTCAGTAAACTTGAATTTAATCAGGTTGGATATAAAAGAGTTAACAGGCTAGAATCAGAAACTGGATCACATTACATGCTCTCAAATCTGTTAACATTTAGTTAATTCTATTTTTTTTTTTAATTTTAGCAATAGAGTAATCTGATGTTAAACTGCTTTATTACTACCAATGATCATGAGTTTGAGCAAGCTCTGTGAGTTGGTGATGGATAGGGCAGCCTGGTGTGCTGCAGTCCATGAGGTCGCAAGAGTCGGACATGACTGAGCAACTGAACTATCTCCCTTAAAAGATCTTTTATAAATGTAAAATTTATACATCTATTTCCTATAAATAGTAAGTTCATTGCCTATATTGGCTTTTATATAGTCTACATCATTTATGGCATATGGATGATATATCATCTCACTACGGAAATGATAATAATCAAATTTCAGCTATTCTGCTTTTCTTCATTATCAGAGAGAAAGAAAATGAAACCCCCATATATAATCCATGTCCTTACATTTGCCAAAACTTGCTTTCCTCAGTAGTGTGGACTTGTGGCATATGATCCTTCTACATATTTGCTTTATTTGAGAGTGAAGTCTAGTTTTTGCTTCAGGTCTGGCCCTTGCAAAATTCTGGATGCAAATTTGGGAGGAAACTACCAAGATGCGGTTGTGGAAACTCGTCTTTTAGTCTGGTACACTGTGGGCAGTGACTCCTAAACTTTCCCGTCTCTTCCCACCACACTCACTGCTCTTCTCCCACATCCAGCCCTCCCGGGGTATATCTAGGAAACAAAACCCAACCAGAATGCTATCTATCTCCTCCTTTTGCATTTTTAGTATAAAAGAGTTCAAAAAGTTAAAAAACACTATTATAATTATGAGTTCTTCTGAACCCAGGTCCTATTTCTTTAACACCACTCTACAATATTTATTTTTATTTAAACAATGAGATAGACAAGAGCATCAAAATTTTCTAATTTTTCAACTTGAAGCTTTTAAAAAGTAGAGTGATTAAGAGGGTGACCCAAATCCATATGAAGCTTTCAAAACATTCACTATTAGATTAATAATAATCACAGGTATTTAGTATTTTTTATACTGTGCATTGTGTAAACCCCTTTCCATACATTTTCTCATTTAAAATTTCTTAAAACACTAGTTATTATTCAATTTCAGAGACAAGAATTAAAGCATAAGGAGTTAAGTGACTCACACACCTGTTAAAGAACAGAGATGAATATAGAGAGATTTTTGATCCCAGGTCCTATTTTTTAAATATCATTCTACAATATTTATTTATTTTTGATGAAGAAAGGATGATGGGGGGATGATACAACTACATCTTTTAAATCTATGATGTAAAATAATTACTCATTATAGGAGAAAGATTTTTGAAGATAGTCTAATTTTATAGTTAAAAATACCCTATAAATCTGGGATTCAATTATGAACTGAACTTGAGGTTTGAGTGTGTTAGTGGAGTTTATATGTGCATTAAACAAAGGTCCGTCTAGTCAAGGCTGTGGTTTTTCCTGTGGTCATGTATGGATGTGAGAGTTGGACTGTGAAGAAGGATGAGCGCCAAAAGAATTGATGCTTTTGAACTGTGGTGTTGGAGAAGACTCTTGAGACTCCCCTGGACTGCAAGGAGATCCAACCAGTCTATTCTGAAGGAGATCAGCCCTGGGATTTCTTTGGAAGGAATGATGCTAAAGCTGAAACTCCAGTACTTTGGCCACCTCATGCCAAGAGTTGACTCATTGGAAAAGACTCTGATGCTGGGAGGGATTGGGGGCAGGAGGAGAAGGGGACGACAGAGGATGAGATAGCTGGATGGCATCACTGACCCAATGGACGTGAGTCTGAGTGAACTCCGGGAGTTGGTAATGGACAGGGAGGCCTGGTGTGCTGCGATTCATGGGATCGAAAAGAGTCGGACACGACTGAGTGACTGAACTGAACTGAAAGGAAAAGGAGAATAAAGTGCTTACTCTGATACTTTTTTTCATTTAGTTCGTAGGTATTTGAGGTATTGGAATAGAAAATGGCAACCCACTCCAGTACTCCTGCCAGGGAAATTATATGTACAGAGGAGCCTTGCAGGTTACTGTCCATAGAGTCACAAAGAATTGGACACGACAGAGCACGGTATAGTACAGCATTTGAGGTAAGAAAGGCATCATGAGAGACAGAATGCTGCTGCTGCTGCTGCTAAGTCACGTCAGTCATGTCCGACTCTGTGCGACCCCACAGACGGCAGCCCAACAGGCTCCTCTGTCCCTGGGATTCTCCGGGCAACAATACTGGAGTGGGTTGCTATTTCCTTCTCCAATGCATGAAAGTGAAAAGTGAAAGTGAAGTCACTCAGTTGTGTCCGACTCTTAGCGACCCCATGGACTGCAGCCTACCAGGCTCCTCTGTCCATGGGATTCTCCAGGCAAGAGTACTAGAGTGGGGTGCCATTGCCTTCTCCGGAGAGACAGAATAATGGGTACAAATTGCTGCCCTGTTTTACTTTTGCAAAATGCATAATTGCTGATAATTATTATGCACATAGTTGTCAATAGTTGAAAATTAAGTGGATTGATTGATGAAGGCTTGAATGAAGACACTATACTAAGCTCTGTGCTCATTTGCACAATAGGATACATTATCTCAATTTTATCCCAACCTTATATCATTATTATCACAAGTTTATATATAGCACTTAAAGAGGTAAGGTGATTTGCTTAAGATTGCATAGAAGGAAATGGCAAACAGCAGAGCCAGACTACAAACCCAGCAAGTCTTCCTAATCCTTGTGCTCAGTTGCTCAGTTGTGTCCAACTCTTTGCGACCCCATGGACTACAGCCCACCAGGCTCCTCAGTCCGTGGAATTCTCCAGGGAAGAATACTAGAGTGGGTTGCCATTTCCATCTCCAGGGGATCCTTCTGATCCAGGGATCAAACTCGGCCTCCTGCATCTCCTGCATTGGCAGGTGGATTCTTTACTGTCTGAGCCTTATGCTGCTGCTGCTGCTGCTAAGTCGCTTCAGTCGTGTCTGACTCTGTGAGACCCCATAGACAGCAGCCCACCAGGCTCCTCTGTCCACAGGATTCTTCAGGCAAGAACATTGGAGTGGGTTGCCATTTCCTTCTCCAATGCATGAAAGTGAGAAGTGAAAGTAAAGTCGCTTGGTCGTGTCTGATTCTTAGCGACCCCATGGACTGCAGCCCACCAGGCTCCTCGGTCCGTGGGATTTTCCAGGCAAAAGTACTGGAGTGGGGTGCCATTGCCTTCTCTGTCTGAGCCTTATACTAGTTAATACATTTTGCTAATGAGTATACGTGGAAGGAACTGTTTGTAGACTAGATGATTAGCTATTTGCTTCCATAACAGCTCTGACAAAGGTAATCCTACATAGCCAAGATTACGCAGGGCAAAAGTATTCAACAGATGGTCCTGTTTCAACATAGTAACTAACAATCTGATTTAGCTTGGACATTGACTTGGAAACTTGTATTTTTTTGTAAGAGGTGGCTATACATACTTAAAACATCTTCTAAACTTTGATTTAGTCCACATGAGATCATACTACCTGGGCTACTCTGTATTACCAGAGCTCCAAAATTACTAATCATCTGATAACACTGAACTACCCACAATGCCAGGCCTCAAAAAGGAAAGATTAAATTGAATCATGTTTGGGATATAAAATAATTTTAACATAAATATTTTTAAGAGGAATGTTTATACATAACACATATCTATGTGTGTGTATTTAGATAGATAAAGGCCTATTTGCACACAGATATAAACACAAGATTCTAAAATTTGACAACCCTTCACCCCAGATTTGAACTATTAAAAAATATATTTTGTGTACATAAAAGACACGCTGTCAGCAGATAGAGCCATGTTGGCAGCCCATGGAATAAGTCATGTTTTTCTAGAATTGATTGATGGTTTGCTGAGGAAAAGAACTTAGAGCTTTGGGAAAAAATGTCATAAAACAGAAAATAAATATGAACTACTGTGGTATTTGGCAACCTTTTATCAACTCTGTTAAGCCAAAAGGGCAGTCTGCCAAACCTCACATACAATTGAATTTTATCTAGAGTAGATAAAAATATTGTAGCAAAATAAATAAGGAGAAAAGCATAGTATCATCTTAATCTGAGGAAATATGAGGGAATTGGAATATTGACTATCTTTTATATAAACAAACCCATGAACTGGTTTAGTTTTGTTTTCTTTCATAAGATATACAATAGAGGAGATGTTAGGTTATAGTCCCAGTGGGAAGTTCCTCACTGGGTGACTTTGTGCCTGTTATTTAACAGATCTTGATGTCTGCATTGAGCAATATAAGGTGTTGAAAGTACATCAATATTCATCTCATTCCAGCAATAAAAAGTAAATTCATGTTTTAACTTTACAGAGCAACATAAAACCTTATTTTTACTTATTTTACTTTAAAAGTTGGACTTTTCTTGAAAATCCCTGCAGGTACAGAGTTGTCACCTTGGAATCTCTAAAACAGGGGTCCCCAAACCCCCGCCATGGACCAGTACTTGTCCTGGTCCAAGGCCTGTTAGGAACCAGGCCACACAGCAGGAGATGAGTGGTGGGCTACTCAAGAGAAGCTTCATCTGCCGTTTCGCATTGCTTGAGTTACCCCCTGAACTGTTGCCCCCTCCTCACTTTCGGTCTGTCTTCCAGAAAAAACAGTTGTCTTCCACGACATTGGTCCCAGGTGCCAAAAAGGTTAAAGAACCACTGCTCCAAAAGGTCTTCAAGTCCTAAATTATTGTTTAGACCCATGCTACTGAGTTTCTTGAATAAGTTTGCCGTTAGGTTTAATTACTTTGTTTGCAGTTAGGACATAAGGATATTCTCTATTGACCTGCTATACATATTATAGGATTTCTGTAGTGTGTATACTTTAGGAAACACTGCAAAATTTAATTTTTAAACCTTAGAACTATTCACTTTATGTAAACTGAACAAAATTAATGTTGTATTATGTCATAGAATTTAGAATTTCAGGGTCCTTTGAAACATAAATAAACAAATATACCTTAATTTGTCCAAGGCCATGCTGCTATTGTCCTCTAATTATTAACAATAATTAATATTGTTTCATTCTCAAAGTATTTGAAGTTGAACAATTTGATATTTTCTCATACTGCCTATAGGGAGTATAAGAAATCCCTACCAACCTTCTGAAGTTGAACTTCAGATCTTCAAAACTGTTTTTTTTTTTTTTCCACACTTTTGGGGAGTTAAAATGTATCAATTATACTCCCAACTTTCTGGAAAAAGAAAAATAATTTTCATTTAGGAAACATGTATGAGCTATGAATAAGAACTTAGGACTCTTAAAAGAATTCTCATTATGTAACCACAGATTTTTAAAATAGTAATAGAGAGAAAGTGGTTTTCTATTCATTAATAACTGTATTAATATGCTTGTTCATTAATACTGCTTCCCCTTCAATTCTGATGGTAAGAGGTAAAAGACAACTGGAAACTGTCCTGTGATGCTTACAAAACCATTACACCCTTGGGTACCATTTACACTCTTCATCTCCACGCTAACCAATAAATTTTGCAAAAATAATTCAAATTTTATCTTAAAAAGTTAAGCGATTTAGGAGTCATGAAAAATGTCATGAAACTTACCTATTCATTTTGTTTATGCCAAGTACCTGTCTCTTCTGCTTTTGACATGGCATGGTGGCTATGGGACTACATTCTTAGGATTAAATATTTATGAATTTCAAGTAAAGTGAAGAACTGAAGAAGCTCTTAGTCCAGAGCTGAATTATTCTAGTGTGTTTGTCCAAAATACTACAATGTAGTAAACTGTGACATCTTAGGAGGGGAGAGAGATTAAATGCATAACTTTAAGTTAGATAGTAAGGCTCCTAATTGGTAGAGTTAGATTCTCAGACACTGCTCTTGCAACAGGATTTCACTAATATTAACCAGGAAAACAGCTGCCTGTATCAAAATCACATTGTGGTCACTCAGCAGTGTCTGTCAAGCTCAAGGATGAGTTAGTCAAGTAGCCCCTGGCACCCAGTGAATTAGAGACAACTGGTTGCTACATGAGTCTAATCATACAGACCACTTAACAGCATGCCTATCTCAGTTGAAAAGCACCTTCACTTTTTGTGGATTATTGCATAAGCCAGCACAGTAATGCCCCACATGTTTCCAGATACTGTTTAAACTACTTAAATAAGCAGAGAAATGTAGCTGGCAGTTCTTTCTTATGGATCAAGTTATCGGTAACATTATCTACCCATTTTCACACTGAGTACTCTCTAAATCTGTTTTCTATATGCATATGAACTGAATCATTATTATGATGAAATCTGAAACACCCTAGAATAAAGGAGAGGCAAGGGAAAATAAAGTAAGAACCTGCTGATTAGTCCTGAAGACAGTCAAAACAAGGGGCTTGTTTGCATGGACCTGTGGTTTTGTGCTTTCAGAGATGCTGCAGGAGATCTGGTGCTGATGGGAGGCTCTGTAGCAGGTGGGTGGTCTCTCCTGGATGCTCAATGGGCTCAGTTGCTTCAGTCGTGTCCTGACTCTTTGGGACACCATATGAACTATAGCCTGTCAGGCTCTTCTGTTCATGGGATTTTCCAGGCAAGAATACTGGAGTGGGTTGCCCTTTCCTTCTTCAGGGTATCTTCCCAATCCAGGGATTGGATTGGATTAATATTTTAATAATGAATAATATTAATTCATATTAATATTGGATTAATATCTTCTGTGTCTCCTGCATTGCAGTCAAATTCTATAATGCTGAGCCACCGGGGACTCAATAATAGAGGTTAAACGTGCAGTGAGGTTCACTGAGGTTTTGTGTCAAGAATGTTATGAAATCACTGCATTTGAAATTAGTGGTAGTCAAAAGTTGGCACCTGTTTCATTTAACTCTTAAATGTTACCTTTTGACCTTTTCATTACTGCACAGGTTTCCTCAGCAGCAATGCATTTTTCAGCTGTGAATTTGATAGCTTTTTATTCTGGCTGTTTATTGCATTGGGAATTGCATGTTCATAGAAAGCAAAGAAGAGAAAAAAGAATGCTTGTTTTTATGGCATAGGGCTGAAAACAACACACATTAGTCTTGTACCTCTAGGGACAGGATGCTCCCTCTGGAGAGAGTGACATCATAATTAATTACACCATTTGTTTCATGGTATTGAAATTCGATTTTGACTCTAGTGTGTACTCAGAGTTGATCCCATTTGTAAAACCACATGTCCATACCTCGAACTCTAGAAGTGTATCATTAAACTAGTAACATCTTCTGCACTTTATGACTTGACTACTAGATTAAAGATGTATCATTAAACTAGTAACATCTTCTGCACTTTATGACTTGACTACTAAATAAAAGACAACTCAGAGTCCTTCAATACTGGGTTGAATTTGGAAGGAAAGATAATCTCTTTAGTACCATTAGAGTGCTGATGATCCCTGGTGACTTGGTTTAATTAGCAAATCTCTCCTTACTTTGAAATAATTGAAAAATAATTAAATGAAAGGAGAATGGTAAAAAATGGTTATATAAGATGTTTTGTCTAAGTTGTTTTGAGATGCTACAGAAATAAATTATTTTGTAAATCATATATTGATAAGTTTTATCATTTGGATATGATTTTTCAAGTTTAATGACTTGTGTGAAGGGAAAAAGTTAGTTTTAAACTTTACACAACAAGAAATGGACATTCTTTATAACAGATTGTATAACCAATGAAACGGATAGCCATATTTTTTTTCAGTTGAGTGAGGTTCTCCATTGCTTTCAAGAAGTAGAAGGTACACAATATTTTGTTTTAATGACACATATTACATAATTGACCTCAAAATAAGGCAAATTTTGTGAATAATCTGAAATTTTATTTATTAAGAAGAAAATTATACTATGTTTATTAATAAAAATTTCATTCTTTTGAATATCTTACGTTAATATAGCCTACTGTATGCCAGACCCTGTTTATAGTATATTTACATTGCAGGGAAAGTATGGTAAAAAGAACTCACCATTTTGAGAACTGTTGTCTTAACAAAGATTCCTTACTTGACAAAACTTTAGCAGGTTCCTAAACCTTCTCCTGGGCTCCTCTCTGCACTTATTTTAAAAACCCAGTTTTAACAAAATTCATGCTAAGTCAATTTACCCAGAATATCCTCATTCTCCATATCTGATCACCCTGGTATCTGCTCAGGTTCTTCCGCCTCCACCATCCCCCAGAGGATGCCCGATCATCCTGGCCTCTCTTCACCAAGAAGCCTTTTAGATGGATTTTATCAGAACCCTCAATTATTCCTAATGTTTTCTCTAATTTGATATTTCACGCACTGACCCACCTACTCTGCTTCTTGGCTAAAACTTCCCATTTGCCCAGGCTGTATTCAGAGTTGACCCCAATCTCTCTCCCCACTGGGAAATTCCCATTGCAGCGGCCCCTCTTTCTATGCCTGCAATGCTAGAGACCGGGGTTCGATCCCTAGCTCAGGAAGATCTCCTGGAGAAGGAAATGGCAACCCACTCCAGTATTCTTGCCTGGAGAATCCCATGGACAGAGGAACCTGGAAGGCTACAGTCCATGGTGTCACAAAGAGTCGGACACAACTTAATGACTAACAACAACAACTCTTTCTATGCAGATCATCCTGAATAAAATCTACCTTAATATCTTTAACAGGAGTCAGTGAGACTTTTTTTCTTTAGCCATCAGTCATCTTTGAAGACTTAAATCAGTTAATAAAATTTTATTTTTGAGGCTTTTATAAATATTAACTAGAGTTAAATTTTTAAGAACAGACTGAAACAAATAACAATTAATTCCAAGGGAAAAATAACTGATTAATGAAGTCTGTGCATGCTTGACTTGATTAGGAGTATTATTGCCATTTTGTTAAATTTTCTCCCAGAAAGTCTTGTAAAAAAATCAGCTTGACCCCATTTTATGAAAATTAAAGATTCAATAGATATAAATGAATATATATATTTAAAACAAGTATTTGGGGTTTGGTGAATTCTTTGGAAATATGTTTCCTGATGGCTCAGAAGGTAAAGAATCCACCTGCAAAGCAGGACACCTGGGTTCGATCTCTGGGTTGGGAAGATCTCCTGGAGGAGGGCATGGCAACCCACTTCAGTAGTCTTGCCTGGAGAATCCCTATAGACAGAGGAACTACAGTCCATGGGGTCGCAAAGAGTCAGACATAACTGAATGACAAAGCACATACTCTGTTTAAATAAACTGTTTTCTAAAGTTAACATAGTAACAGTTTAAATAATTTGTAAAGAAATAGGCTATATGAATTTTATTTTTTAAATGTTCAAAAGAATTTTAAAAATCCCCAGGGCCATTCTCTATTTGCTTAACAATATATCTTAAACTTTCTGGAATTTGAATAAAATATGCATTGAGTTAATATTTTTAAAAAATAACCAAAAATGGTTATGGCAATTCTGAACATTTAGGAATTATATAACATTTTCTTGTTTGAATTCATATATTAGTTTGTATCTGCTTGATTTTTAGAAGCATACTTTCCCTTAATCCTCAACCAAACAAAATGATAAATTCTGACACCCTGGTAATTTGCATAACAATTGGCTGCAAAAAGTAATTTATTAATATTCAATGAAGTTCTAATTTGCACAATGCCTGCAGCAATATGTAAACTTCATTTTGCTTTAAGATGGAAATTTGTTACAGTGCAAATATCAGTAAGTATAATTTTATTAATCAGTCCCAATGAGCATTTGATTCTGTGACCTTGACAATGTCTATACTTTTGTCCTAGGACACACATGAAAAAAGAAATTGAGGTCATTGCATTTTTTTCCCCCTTGTTGCTACTTAGCTACACACAGTTCTAGATATTTGAATATACTATTGTGCAAAAAGCTCAGCTTATTTTTAACCATGTTCATTAATGTAGCCAAGTCTCCTGTTTTTCAGGCAAATTGTGAGCTATGGGGGAAACATTCAGACATGTTTCTGTCTTCTGGAGCTTTGAGACTACATATTTTGAGTATAGAAGGATCTATTTGCTGTGAAATAAGAATGGAAATGCTGCAAATGTAATTTGGTTTCAATTAATAATAATATTTGTAATAATAAGAGGTAACAGACAGTAAAGCATCTGCCCACAATGCAGGAGACTTGAGTTCGATCCCTGGATTGGGAAGATCCCCTGGAGAAGGAAATGGTAACCCACTCCAGTACTCTTGCCTAGAAAATTCCATGGATGGAGGAGCCTGGTGGGCTACAGTCCATGGGGTCACAAAGAGTTGGACATGACTGAATGACTTCACAACTTCACAACATATATTGAGTGCTTTTGATATGCCAGGCACTGTTCTAAGTATTAGCTCATTTAACTTTTACAACCACCCTAGGATGTAGGTATCATTACATTCCCCATTTTAAGTTTGGAAAATGAAGAATAGTGAGCTTGGTTAATACAAAGAACAGTTTGACCTATATTGCAAAGTTTAATTTTTACTAAGATTTTCTCCTTTGTTTTGAATGTGCCAGGATATTAACCAAAATTTATATACAGTTAATGTATCTTACTGACTTAAACTTATTCTCAAAAAAAAGTTTGAGATTATCAAGGTATTGTATTATCATTTATTCATTTGACATACATGTATGTGAAGGAGTATCTACAACTTGTTCCATCTAGGCACTGAAAATTGATTGGTGAGTGAGACAAACAAAGGCTTGTAGTTTTAGTTCTGATGCAATAGTGTTGGAGGCTAATGCTAAACAAGTAAATAAATACATGCATACAATATTTTTAGGTAGCATCAAGAAAAACAGAGCAGTGAAAAGCAGTTGACTGTGGAGAAGGCAAGAGTTACATTGTAGTTTGAGTGGTTAGAAACTACTTGGTTAAATGAAGACATGAATGAAATGTGATGGTATTCTCTTAGCTTTATTTATGAAGTAAAGTACTCCAAGGAAGAAGGCATAGACTCCTGGGGGAAAATGAGATTGGAATTATGGAGGGAAAAAGAAAGGTAGGGTTGAGTATAGTGAGATCAGAGAGATTCCAACAGCTGGATGATATTCTGAACTTTAGTGACCAAGGAACATAGTATGGATTTTATTAAAATATGATGAGAAATCAATGGAGAATTTGAGGTATGATGTCAAATGCTATGGATTATTATTTTAAAAGATAATTCTGGCTTCAGTACAGAAAACAGATTTAGATAGCTAGAAGGGAAGCAACAAAACAAGTTAGAAGTTCCTGTTTCAATTTAGTTGCTTAGGGCCAAAATGATGTAGAAGTGATGGGACATGATCAGACTCAGTGTAGATTTACATGGCTGAGCTAACAAAATGTTCTAACGGGCTGCACTTTTAAAGCCATCACCCATATTGCTATATGTCTACATTGCAAGCAGACTCAAAAAATGTTTCATTTTTGACTTGGTTTCTGATACTTTTAATTGACATTTGAAAGAAGGTGGAGTTTTAATGAAAGTTAGGAGAGAAAGTTTAAAATCACTGATTGTTTTTTACATACCAATGGTTGTGCATGTCTGCGTGCCTGTGTGCAAAGTCACTGCTGCTGCTGCTAAGTTGCTTCAGTCGTGTCCGACTCTGTGTGACCCTATGAACTATAGCTCGCCAGGCTTCTCTGTCCATAGGATTCTCCAGGCAAGAATACTGGAGTGGATTGCCATACCCTCCTCCAGGAGACCTTCCTGACTCAGGGATAGAACCTGTGTGTCCTGCAGCTCCTGCATTGCAGGTGGATTCTTTACCACTGAGCCACCAGGGAAGCCTTATCAATGGTTGTTCTGAAGGTCAAGTAGACACAGACAATGTATAGGATTTCATATTCCCTGAGATTAAATTATATGTGAAATAAATACTGGTATTTATATATCATAGCAGATATTTATTGCATATTGTTATCTATTGGTGAAAACTAATTTTATTATATATTGAATGCCTTGCTAGTAAATTCAACACATGCTCATAGGTGACTCATTGTGCTGATGTTAGTGATGATATTCCTTCATATCCCCCCAAAATTTATTGAGGTATAATTAACAAATAATTATAATAGACTTAAACTGTGCAGTGTGATGATATGATATACATATACATTGTTTAATGATTCCACAATGAAGTTAATTAACACATTCATAACCTCACATAGATACCTCTTTTTTTAAAGAGAACACCTAAGATCTACTCTCTTAGTAGATTTGAATTATACATGCAGTCTGATCAACTATAGTCACCATACTATAGATAGATTGGAGAAGGAGCCAGCAACCCACTTTACTGTTCTTGCCTGGGAATCCCCATGGAGAGAGGAGCCTGCTGGCTACAGTGCATAGGGTCGCAAAGAGTTGGACGGGACTGAGCGACTAACACTTTCACTTTCACTTCTATAGACAGGTATAGTTATATCATTAGAACTTACCCATCTTATAACTGAAAGTGTATATCATGTTACAAACCTCTTCTCATTTCCCATACCCTCCAGACTCTAACAAACATCAATCTTCTCTCTGATTCTATGATTTCATTTTTTTTTTATATTCCACA
Organism: Bos indicus x Bos taurus; assembly: GCF_003369695.1. Taxonomy (NCBI): domain Eukaryota; kingdom Metazoa; phylum Chordata; class Mammalia; order Artiodactyla; family Bovidae; genus Bos; species Bos indicus x Bos taurus. The sequence continues at coordinate 39,743,174 of NC_040087.1, read as the reverse complement.
TAAGTGAGATCATGCAATATTGAATTTTCTCAGCATAATTTATTCCAGTTAGTAAAATGCCTTTCAAGTCCATCCATGTTGTTGCAGATGGAAAGTTTTTCCTCTTTCTTAGGCTGAATAATGTCCTATCAATGAAAGTGAAGTTGCTCAGTCATGTCCAACCTAGCGACCCCATGGACTGCAGCCCACCAGGCTCCTCCATCCATGGGGTTCTCCAGGCAAGAGTACTGGAGTGGGGTACCGTTGCCTTCTCTGAGATATAAATGTACATACATATTAATCCATATGATATACATGCCACATTTTCTTTATCCATTCATTAGTCGATGGATATTTAGGCTATTTCCATACCTTGGCTATTGTAAATAATACTGCAACAAACATGTTGGTGCAGATATCTCTTTTAGATTATGATTTTAATTCCTTTAATATACCCTGAGTGAAATTGCTAGATCATATGGTAGTTCTAGTTTTCATTTTTGAAGAAATTCCATACTGTTTTCCATAATGGCTGCACCAAGGTACATTCCTAACAACAATTTGAAAGGAGTCCACTTGTTATTTCTAGTCCGTTTGTTATCTCTAGGTCTTTTGGATAAAGCCATCCTAACAATGGCACCCCACTCCAGTGTTCTTGCCTGGAAAATCCCATGGACGGAGGAACCTGGTGGGCTGCAGTCCATGAGGTCGCTGGGAGTCAGACACGACTGAGTGACTTCACTTTCACTTTTCACCTTCAAGCATTGGAGAAGGAAATGGCAACCCACCCCATTGTTCTTGCCTGGAGAATCCCTGGGATGGGGGAGCCTGGTGGGCTTCCGTTTATGGGGTCGCACAGAGTCGGACACAACTGAAGGGACTTAGCAGCAGCAGCAACAGCAACAGGTGTGAGATAGTATCTCACTGTGGATTTGGTTTGAAATGCAACAAGAGTTTTTTTTAAGTGACTTCAATAGTGTACAATCTCCCTTTGACAACCATCTATACTTGGCATGGTATATGGGATGATAGTTTTCACAACTGTCTGACTGCCTCTCCTTATTCAGTCAATGTGATTCCCTCCTTAATCATTGATTATATAAACCATCTTTCATACTTTCCAACTAAGATAACAACAGTGCATGCTAAGTTACTTCAGTCGTGTCCAGCTCTCTGCGACCTTATGAACCAAAGCCTGCCAGGCTCCTCTGTCCATAGGATTCTCCAGGCATGAATATTGGAGTGGACTGCCGTGGCCCCCTCCAGGGTATCTTCCTAGCCCAGGGATTGAATCTATTACATCTCCTGCATTGGCAGGCGGGTTCTTTACCACTCAAGCCACCATGGGTTTAATAAAACAATGGTACAAGAGTGTAAATTCAGACAGTGAAGATAAGAAAGGAGTTTAATGTGGTAAAATATGGCTGTGAAATGTATAAGACAAAATATGGTAAAATACCCACCTGGGAAAAATAGAACTAAAGACTATATAGCCCAATAATTCAATAAATTATTATAAATAATTATAAATACAATAAATTTATAAATAATTTATGTTATTATAAAATATCAATATAATCTTCAATAAAGATTATATAGCCAAATAATTAAAATCATTTAGAGTCATTTTTTGCAACTTCATACCTCATGCTATACCAGTAATTTCTGATTATAATCACCTTCTTTGGGAAGAAAATATTAATGTATTTGCTCTTGGAAATGTGTTGGAAAGAATGAGTGAAGCAGCTCTGAAGTCTGGGGTTTGTGCTCAGCATTCCCCCTGGGTAAGATTCAGTTAGACAAATACCTCCTTCAAGATCATCGCTAAGAGGTGATTTCAAATATGTTCACTTTTACACAAACCCGGAGAGAACCATCCTTACTCTATGTAATTGTGATGGAAGAACTGGACTCTCTCCTCTGTGACATGAATCTTTTGGACACTTATTCCTGCTAACAGAAATGCTTATACTCCAGAGAAAAAGAAAAATGAACTGAAGAGAAGATACTTCTAGAGAATTGCTAGCCATGAAAAGAGATTTTTAACTTTTAAATCAATCTTTCAATATATTTAGCATTCAAAAATTAGTATAATATAGTTAAGTTGTATTTAGAACTGATATATTGAAGAGATGGATATACATTTCACAAGATTATATCTGTGGTAGTACAGAATTTAGTGGCTAATATATTTATTTTTGAAGGTATAGACTTTTATTTATTTTTTACTTTTATTTTGTATCAGGGTATAGCCAATTAGCAAACAATGTTGTGACAGATTCAGGTGAACAGCGTAGGGACCCAGACATACATACCCATGTATCCATTTTTCTTCAAATTCCCCTTCCATTCAGGGTACCACACATAATATATTTGGAAAACAAGAAAAAAATAAAAAACACTGATTCTGTTTGAACTCCCAAGAATGACTTCCTTATCTCCTTCTCTTCCTTTCCTTTTTCTCTGGTCTTTTCATCCTCTTCTCCCTCCCCCTTCTCTTATTTCCCCCTCTATTTTCCCTTTCTCTTCCCCTCCTTCCCTTTATTCCATTAAAAAAAATGTTTGCTCTCTATGTGTATGTAATGATAAGACTATGTTATGATGAGGTAAAATCAACAGATGAGGCTAGAAAGAAAAGTTCCAGTTAAATGGGAAAAGATACTCAAACATCACAGACCTCTGTTATACTCTGTGTACAATCAGTTCAGTTCCGTTCAGCTTAGCCCCTAAGTCATGTCCAAATCTTTGCGACTCCATGGACTGCAGCACACCAGGGTTCCCTGTCCATCACCAACTCCCAGAGTTTGCTCAAACTCATGTCCATCAAGTTGGTGATGCCATCCAACCATCTGTATACAATCATACTATGTACTGTGTACATTGGTGCCCCTTATTTTAAGAAATCCAGTTTGTGTGTTTATTTTAATGTGCTTGCTCTTAATTATATTGTGGGGAAATATGTTATATATGAAAGAAAGATATGTCCTATAGTGCATGTTCAATGTTATTTACAAGAAATAATCATAGCTGTTTGATCAACATGTGCAGTGATTTGGTGATGTTTTCATTTAGGTGGCTCAGACGGTAAAGCGTCTGCCTACAGTGCGGGAGACCTGGGTTCGATCCCTGGGTCAGGAAGATCCTCTGGAGAAGGAAATGGCAACCCACTCCAGTACTCTTGCCTGGAAAATCCCATGGACGGAGGAGCATAGTATTCTACAGTCCATGGGGTTGCAGAGTCGGACATGACTGAGTGACTTCACTTCACTTCACTTCATTTACTATAGACACAAAACTGTTTTGAAAACTTTTACATAGGTGGTTTTCTTAGAAAGTTTCTTACTAGAGGATTAATACTTTATACTCTGCAATAACCTTATTCTCCAACAAATTTGAAGCAGCCAAAGATTAACATTTATAATTCAGAGAGCCATATCACTGTGACAGAGAGCTGAAGTCTAATTTGAAACTTATGTACATTGGGATTATGGGGTAAAATTAATATTAAATAAATATACATCATTATCATCTTGCATTTTTAATTGCTTCTTCCTTCTACTTACACACAAGGGTTGATTAAATAGTCTTTAAACCAATACAAGGCTTAGAGTACTAGAAAAAATAAAACTGCTTATTTTGAAAGCTCGGAGAAGGCAATGGCACCCCACTCCAGTACTCTTGCCTGGAAAATCCCATGGACCGAGGAGCCTGGTAGGCTGCAGTCCATGGGGTCGCTGAGGGTCAGACACGACTGAGCGACTTCACTTTCACCTTTCACTTTCCTGCATTGGAGAAGGAAATGGCAACCCACTCCAGTGTTCTTGCCTGGAGAATCCCAGGGACGGGGGAGCCTGGTGGGCTGCCGTCTATGGGGTCACACAGAGTTGGACATGACTGAAGTGACAGCAGCAACAGCATTTTGAAAGCTAACTCCCAATCAACAGATCTCTGTATTCTATGAGATAGAATCTTATTATTTTACATGGCATAGAACTATCCCCTGGATCATCTCTTTCTTTACATCCCTGGCTTTTTCTCTCTATCTGAATATATGAATTAGCTATATTTCTTGCAATTCCTTTAGTAAGTCATATTATTCCATTAATTTATGCATTTACATCTCTTCTATTCTTTGAATAGAATTTTCCCCACTTCCGACCTTTTAAAATCTTCCTATGCTGTACAAATTAAACTTTCCTTCCTTGTTATCACTTTACCCAGTATGCCCCAATTTCTCCCTCCTTATTTTTTCCTTCTTGAATCATTAATACACTCCCAATGCTTTCTAGTATAGCAATAATACAAATATGGTATAATTATGTCTCTACATACTGTTTCCCTAGACTTTGTGCTTCTTGAAGGCAAGATCTGTTCTATTCATCATTTTTACAGTGTGTGGTAGAAGTTGGATAAATTCTTGTTGAAAGAATTAGTTCCCTAGAGCAAAATTATATTCTGAATAATACTATAAATCTTGATGTTTGTTCAGTTCATTATTTATGCATATTTCCTTTGGGGGCACTGAATTATGATTTTCTTTCCTCAGTATCATCCAGAAATGAAAAATGATTATCCATACTTAATTTTTCAAGCCAGAGAAGCAGAGTTGTTTGAGGAAGCTGCACTATCTGTGGTAGACTGGTAGACTGTTTAAGTGACTGTTACTAATTGAAGAAAAGAGACTAATGGTTACAAGCAATAGTACTACAATAATGTGACCGTTATACTGGTGTTATCATGTTGTTTCGTGGTGGCTGCATGTGTTTTACAGACAAGGGACTGCAACATCATTTTTTTCTAGCTTCTATGCACGTTGCAAAAGTACCATCATGCTATGTAAAAGTGGAGCTGGCTGAGGAAATAAATATCCTTTCAGTTTAGTTCAGTCGCTCAGTCATGTCCAACTCTTTGCCACCCCATGAATCGCAGTATGCCAGGCCTCCCTGTCCATCACCAACTCCCAGACTTCACTGAGACTCACGTCCATCGAGTCAGTGATGCCATCCAGCCATCTCATCCTCTGTCGTCCCCTTCTCTTCCTGCCCCCAATCCCTCCCAGCATCAGAGTCTTTTCCAGTGAGTCAACTCTTCGCATGAGGTGGCCAAAGTACTGGAGTTTCAGCTTCAGCATCATTCCTTCCAAAGAAATCCCAGGGCTGATCTCCTTCAGAATGGACTGGTTGGATCTCCTTGCAGTCCAAGGGACTCTCAAGAGTCTTCTCCAACACCACAGTTCAAAAGCATCAATTCTTCAGCGCTCAGCCTTCTTCATAGTCCAACTCTCACATCCATATATGACCACAGGAAAAACCTTAGCCTTGACTAGACAGACTTTTGTTGGCAAAGTAATGTCTCTGCTTTTCAATATGCTCTCTAGGTTGGTCATAACCATCCTTTCAAGGAGTAAGCGTCTTTTAATTTCATAGCTACAGTCACCATCTGCAGTGATTTTGGAGCCCAAAAAAATAAAGTCTGACACTGTTTCCAATGTTTCCCTATCTATTTCCCATGAAGTGATTGGACCGGATGCCATGATCTTCGTTTACTGAATGCTGAGCTTTAAGCCAACTTTTTCACTCTCCTCTTTCACTTTCATCAAGAGGCTTTTTAGTTCCTCTTCACTTTCTGCCATAAGGGTGGTGTCATCTGCATATCTGAGGTTATTCATATTTCTCCTGGCAATCTTGATTCCAGCTTGTGTTTCTTCCATTCCAGCATTTCTCATGATGTACTCTGCATATAAGTTAAATAAGCAGGGTGACAATATACAGCCTTGACGTAATCCTTTTCCCTTTGGAACCAGTCTATTGTTCCATGTCCAGTTCTAACTGTTGCTTCCTGACCTGCATACAGATTTCTCAAGAGGCAGATCAGGTGGTCTGGTATTCCCATCTCTTTCAGAATTTTCCACAGTTTATTGTGATCCACACAGTCAAAGGCTTTGGCATAGTCAATAAAGCAGAAATAGATGTTTTTCTGGAACTCTCTTGCTTTTTCGATGATCCAGCAGATGTTGGCAATTTGATTTCTGGTTCCTTTGCCTTTTCTAAAACCATAAAATATCCTTTACACATATGCAAATAGATCAGGAGTGGTCATTACACACAAGTGCCAGCCAACTGCAGAGAAAACCAGAAGTGTCCCATAAGCCAAAGACTAGTAGTAACTGGTAGAAAATTCCCCCCAAAGGACCAAGCCAACTCATCATGCCAATATCATATTACAGTGAAAGCCTAAACTATTTGTTTTGTTGAATAAATCATTGATTAACCTAATGTCACCTATAAAATGGAGGAGAGAGCTTGTAGACTGCCATCCTAGAACATTCCTGGACTACAGTTACTGCTTCCCAGGAGAGAGAATAGATGAATCCTTCCAAAAGCAATGAACAAGCACACAAACAAATCAGTGGGGACAGCAAGAGGATAGAGCAGAATTCACTGTTTGCAGTAACAAAGGGATGCTGTTTTATAGCCACAGTAAAAGTTCAGTGTAGAACAAGATGAGCACAAACATTCCTTCTTGTAATGAGCTGCTTTCAATTGACAGCATTATCATGTTTTACCATCTTGCAAAACATTTTTATTAGCTTGATTGGCAATGAATAAACAGAGCCCACTTCCTTTTTCCTATCATTTGAATGTGAAGGAATGCCTTATATAGAAATAATGACAGCCATAAAAATCCAGGTGGCATAAAAATACTACTCCTCATCTGGAAATATCACCAGTAAAGAAATAGAGTACATGAAGAAACAATTTGTGACATTTTGCTTCAGCTATATATTGACTATTTGGTGTTTATAAATCATTTGTCAGGTGATGCCTTTCATGAAAATGTTAGCAATACACATTTGTTAATCAGTTTAAAATAAATATACCTATATGCAATATTGTTTATTTTAGATTATATAGGAAAAATAATTCATGTTGTATTAAATAAGCTCTTAATAAACTTGCTTATCTTGGATTGGCCAGCTTTAATATAATACCCTCATTTTTCCTCTTATTTCAATTTGTGTGTGTGGGGGGAGGGGGAGTCAGTTCCATTTGTGAAACTATCTGATTAGTGACCCTAGAAGTGAAATCTAATTAGGATTTATTCATTTAAATTTATATATTAAAAATATTATAGCTATAGCCTTGAATATTTTAGTGAACTGGAAGCAGAAAAAATGACCAAAAATGCTAATAAAAGTGAGAAGGCTTTCACATAGTTTCATTACTTAATCAAGAAGTGTACAGGGCAATACACACAAAGGATGAAAAAGCCAGTTATCGGGCTGCAGTGTAGTATTGACAGCAGGAAAGTTAAGGTCAAGCAAAGTTGAATGGCAATATTACTGCAAGCCATTCTTCCTTGTAGATCTGAACTTTAATCCACAGAGATTGTTAAAGCCTCAGGTGGAGGTTGGTTGATAATGGTGGCTGTTATCCTAAGGAACAGATGGTAGAGTGAGTGACACCTATAAATGTGCAGGCTGTGTTGCTTCAGTGACAAGATGCTAAACCCTTCTGGCACTGAAGTAAAAAGACAGGTGTCTTGACACAAAAAAGAAGTATTGAAACTATGCCTCTAGCCATGTATAAGAATGGAGCCAATTCTTCAAGCCTAAGTAACTGAAAAACTAAATTGCTACATATTAATATGGAAGATTGCTCTTGAATCTTTCCTATCAATATTCCTTCTCTCCCTTCCCCTCTTCCTTCTTTCCTTGTTGCCTTCCCCCCTCCTTCCTTCTCTCCTTCCTAATGAATCTCATTGCCTTCATCTAATAGCAAATTAGTAATCATTGCAGCCTAAATTTCTGATTTTAAAGGGTTCACGTATTTATGAAAAACTCTCAATTTTTTACGTATAAGACAAATAAATTAGCAAAACCAGATTTTCTTTGCTAGAATGATACATGACAGTGGAGTTCTTCAATTACCTTTATGTCTGCTTTAAGTGTAGTGTGAAGTTAATCACATATACATATACCATTTATTATAATTAGCAATGTCAGGTATAGAGATTCATGTGGCCAATAGGGAAACCACAGTCGTGTAAAAACCAATTTAATGAATGTACTTACTTTAAATTCCATTATCACTTCAACTGATTACTTGTTTTAAAAGGTTTTAAAGCTAATAACATTTAATCTACTAGCTTGAAAGTTAACAGCATTTTTGGAAGCCAATGAAAATAAAGCTTCAATAATCAAGTACAACAGATGCTAAAGTTTTTAGCACAATTCTTTCGGAAAGAAAATAGGTCCTAATAGCCAACTCCTCTTACTACTTTTTTCTTCTTTTGGATTTTGAATGATATAATCATATATTTCTCTACAAAGATGCATAAATGTGATAGAACAATAAATTATTACATAATACTACAACTAAGTGTCTTGGCACTAGTGATTAATAAATAAAAACATTACAAATGTTGAAAGATGATGGGAGGGTTGTTCAAATATATTACAGGGCAGTAGTGATTCGAGTGAATGGTACCACTGAAGTTGATGTAGTAGTAGTATTTAGAACTGAATTACACTTTGAACCCTACTTTTCCTCAACTGTAAAATCAATGACTCATCTGAGTAACACTAAATTATTTTCTATCTCTATTATACTAGACTGTATTTTCTTAAAAGAAATCATCTCTTTCCATCTATCTTCAGCAGATGCATTGACTACCCATTCTTCAGCTTCCCAGGTGGTGCCAGTGGTAAAGAATCCTCCTGCCAATTCAAGAGACATAAGAGACATGGGTTCAGTCACTGGGTTGGGAAGATCCCCTGGAGTAGGACATGGCAACCCATTCCAGTATTCTTGCCTAGAAAATTCCACAGTCAGAGGAGCCTGGCAGGTGAAGGTCCTTAGGGTAGCAAAGAGTTGGAGAAGATTGAAGTGACTTAGCACACATATAATCTTGGAATAAGTCTTGTATTTTGTGAAAGATCATAGGTAATGTATACCAAGATAGGGTTGAGGCATGCATACAAACAGGGTTAATGAAAAGAAAAATCAACAGAGTCCAAGTTCTCTGAAAATGAGTGCCTGGTTCCTGGCAGATAACCTAACTGCAGGCCCAGGTTCCATGTTTTGACTGTCATATGACAATACATTATGAGGTACTTCCTGTGGTCATGTATGGATGTGAGAGTTGGACTGTGAAGAAGGCTGAGCACTGAAGAATTGATGGTTTTGAACTGTGGTGTTGGAGAAGACTCTTGAGATTCCCTTCGACTGCAAGGAGATCCAATCAGTCCATTCTGGAGATCCGCCCTGGGATTTCTTTCAAAGGAATGATGCTAAAGCTGAAACTCCAGTACTTTGGCCACCTCATGCGAAGAGCTGACTCATTGGAAAAGACTCTGATGCTGGGAGGGATTGGGGGCAGGAGGAGAAGGGGACGACAGAGGATGAGATGGCTGGATGGCATCACTGACTCGATGGAATTGAGTCTGAGTGAACTCCAGGAGTTGGTGATGGACAGGGAGGCCTGGAGTGCTGCAGTTCATGGGGTCACAAAGAGCTGGACAGCACTAAGCAACTGAACTGAACTGGTATATATTAATAAATATAACATATGCATGAACATGTATATTATATCACATGTGTAATATACATGTAAAGTCAATTTAATGATCATGTTTTCAAAGGTAACATATAGTAATACAAAAAATTTTCATGGACTTGGCTTTTATAATAAAACTCATGCATATAATCTGCTTTCTCCTAACTGCATAGAATTAATGTTCTCATGTGGTATATATTTGATGAATGCTCATATTCATATAACATTTGACTGATATGTCCTTGTAATAATATATTCAGTTTTATACACTAATATGGTGAGTTTCATACTCTGAGGAATTCTTCATGTGACTCTGGAATAAATGCTGAAGTTGATAGACTTACCAATAAGAAAAATATTTTCAGTGGTGGCATCACATAAAACCACATGAATATAATATAATAGACCCTTCAAGTTTTGTGAAATGAAACTTTCAAAGCACCTGGTGGATCAAAGTAAGCATTCTAAACAGGAAATTATTGATTTCCATTGTAAAATTTATAACACAAACCCTTAAGAATCTTAGGATAAGTATATTGACTTTGGGTCCGTAGAACAAAGATTCGGGGGCAGGGGGGCAGGGATAATTCAATATTGCCAGCAAATTTGGAAAATTCAGCATTGGCCACAGGACAGGAAAAGATCAGTTTTCATTCCAATCCAAGAAAGGCAATGCCAAAGAATGCTCAAACCACCACACAACTGGACTCATCTCACACATTAGTAAAGTAATACTCAAAATTCTCCAAACCATACTTCAACAGTACATGAACTGTGAACATCCACATGTTCAAGCTGGTTTTAGAAAAGGCAGAAGAACCAGAGATCAAATTGACAACTTCTGTTGGATTATCAAAAAAGCAAGACAGTTTCAGAAAAACATCTATTTCTGCTTTACTGATTATGCCAAACCTTTTGACAGTCTGTGGATCACCACCAACTGTGGAAAATTCTTAAAGAAATGGGAATACCAGATCACCTGACTTGCCTCTTGAGAAATCTGTATGCAGGTCACGAAGCAATAGTCAGAACTGGACACGAAACAACAGACTGGTTCCAAGTAGGGAAAGGAGTACATCAAGGCTGTATATTGTCACCCTGTTTATTTAACTTATATGCAGAGTACATCATGAGAAACTCTAGGCTGGACAAAGCACAAGCTGGAATCAAGATTGCTGGAAGAAATATCAATAACCTCAGATATACAGATGATACTACCTTTATGGCAGAAAGCGAAGAACTAAAGAGCCTCTTGATGAAAGAGAAAGAGGAGAGTGAAAAAGTTGGCTTAAAGCTCAACATTCAGAAAACTAAGATCATGGCATCTGGTCCCATCACTTCATGGCAAATAGATGTGAAACAGTGACAGACTTTATTTTGGGGGGCTCCAAAATCACTGCAGATGGTGACTGCAGCCATGAAATTGAAAGATGCTTACTCTTTGGAAGAAAAGTTATGACCAACCTAGACAGCATATTAAAAAGCAGAGGCATTACTTTGCCAGCAAAGGTCCATCTAGTCAAGGCTATGGTTTTTCCAGTAGTCATTCATGTATGGATGTGAGAGTTGGACTATAAAGATAGCTGAGTACCGAAAAACTGATGCTATTGAACTGTGGTTTTGGAGAAGACTTTTGTGAGTCCCTTTAACTGCAAGGAGATTCAACCAGTCCATCCTAAAGAAATCAGTCCTGAATATTAATTGGAAGGACTGATGTTGAAGCTGAAACTCCAATACTTTGGCTCTGATGCAAAGTTCTGACTCATTTGAAAAGACCCTGATCCTGGGAAAGATTGAAGGCAGGAGGAGAAGGGGACAACAGAGGATGAGATGGTTGGATGGCATCACCGACTCAATGAACATGAGTTTGAGTAAGCTCTGGGAGTTGGTGATGGACAGGGAGGCCTGGCACGCTGCAGTCTATGGGGTCACAAAGAGTCAGACACGACTGAGTGACTGAACTGAACTGATAGTTCAATATATTCGGTAGTCATTGATACACTATATTTATACGGGAGGAAAGTCCACATGGTAGGCTAGGAGTAATGAGAGTGTAGTTTATATATGTTTAGAAAGTTATTAGAAAAAATTTTGTATGTGTCTATGTGAATCTCAAATTTTTTGCAAACCAGCAGAGTTAGTAATTTTAACATTTCCAATAGCCTAAAATTACTTAAATTAAGGATTTACCAGCATAGCATAATAATGAGCTCTCTTTTTAACATATACTTATTTTTGTAAAACACTTCCCAAGTTATAATAATATATTGACTTTTTTATCACAAATTCAAAGCAAAATAATCATCAAACATTAAATCCTGTGTTTTATGACTTATTAATCTGCACTTTTTGTACTTGTGTAAAATGTATTCATTTCTTGATATTTTTAAAAAGTACAAAATCTTGCTCTCAACATTATTGCAGATTAACAGAGCTGCAGTAGAAATTGAAGTCACTTCATCTACTTTTGCAGTAAATCCAGTGTGTGGTGAAAGGTGATAGCTAAGCTGACACAATAGAGTCTGCCTTTCCACAGGCTTGGAGCTAGAGATTTTGCATAGCAATAGTAAATTGCCTGTTTAGAAATTGTCTTATATTTCTCCACATTATATTTGATTGATTATTTATTGAAATTTAAGTCTCATAGAGAGCCTACATTAGTGGGCTAAGAGAAAATACAATTTTAAAAGCAGCTTAGTTTATTAAATTCCTGAGTGACATGAGATTTCTTCTTTAATCCTGTACAAAGTTTTACAGATTAAAAATATGGCTAAGGATTCATTTTGGAATATTGTTTGAAATTATATAGAACTTATGTAGAAGATTCTGCACTTGTTAAAATAAGGATATTTGATATGTAACAGAGGTGTCATTGCATATAATTGGGTGAAGAATTGAATTTTCAATAATTATTTGTGGAAGAGTTGGTTATTCATTTGAATAAAAACATTAAATATGACCCTGCCTCACACTATACATAAAAATCAGTCCCAGATACATTAAATAACTGAATATATAAGGCAAAACTAATGCTATAAACTTTTTAGAGGTCAATATAGAAATGTATCTCTACAGGAATTTCTTATAACAGATAAAAATCATAAATCATGCAGAAAAGATTATTAACTTAAGCTACAATTAGTTTGTACCTCTTTTTGTGAGGTCACCATAAAATAAAATAAAAAATCAAACTATTCACTGGAAGATATTTGCTACTTATTTACCCTATGAATGATATCATGGACTCTTCTGAACCAATAAAAAAATAATCCCTTAGAAAAAAATAGAAAAATGGGTTTACAAAGAAAAAGAAATAAAAGCTCATATCTGTATGAAATGATTTCCTGTCTTATTAATTACCAGGAAAATTCCAGTGAAATCACAGTGAAAATGTACAATTTTACATCTATCAAATTTGGAAACAGTTTACAAACTTTGACAATGCCAAGTCGCCTGCATGAGGCTTCAATGAAATTCTTCTTTACTGTGAAACAAAAATTGGTAAAATCACTTTAACAGCATTTTAGCATTCTTTGTAAAGGTCTTTGTTGTTGTTGACTTGCTAGAAACCAACTATTATACTAGGAGATGAACGCCCTAGAAATAATCTTGGTTAGTAATGTATTGTAGACTGTAACATTCCTCAAAACAAAACAAACAAACAAACACAAAAAGCAAAGAGCAACTTTACTAAACAATAGACACATCTGTCCATTGTAACTTTTGCTTACTCATTAATTTGGTAAATACTCATTGAACAACTATTATATGTGAGCTATCGTTCAACATATGGAGAATATAGCTGCAAGCAACATTAGCAAAACTTCTGTTTGCATGGAGCTTGCACTTTGTGAGGGAAAACAGCTAGTAAGCAGAAGCGTTAGTTGCTCAGTAGTGTCCAACTCTTTGGGACTCCACAGACTGTAGCCTCTGTCCGTGGAATTCTCCAGGCAAAATTATTGGAGTGGGTTGCCACTTCCTTCTCCAGGGGATTTGTAGCCCACGGATAGAACCCAGGTCTCCTGCATTGCAGGCAGATTCTTTACTGTCTGAGCCACCAGGGAAGCCTAAGCAAAAGAGGCAAGTAAATTATATGGTGTATTAGAAGGTGGGAACTTGTAGGGTGACTAGTATGGCAGGAAAGTGGGTATAGAGTACTTGTGGGCAGTTGCAGTCTTAAATTTTGCTTTCTAAATGGAAAATACAAACCCAGAAAAACATAAGTACTTCATTTTGATGTCCAAATGTAACTTCACTTGCTCTGTAAGTAGACACTAGGGTCTGACCAAAAAACTTTCTGAGGGGAAAAATAAATCATTGAGAGTAGATTGGTGCCTTACAATGTGGAGACTATTTTGATAAGCTAGAAGTGAAAACTTAAATTTTCCCAAATTGCCAAGGAAAGAATCATGTCAGTATGCCCTCAAACAGCAGGCATGAGTTTTAGAAATTCTTGCAATTGTTAATGGCCTGGGTAATTAGAAAGTGTAAGCTATGTAGGAGATTGCTTTGAGATGAAAGAGTGCTGATTAAGAGTCTAGGCTACGGAGTCAGATAGACATTTACACCCTTCTCAGTTCTGCCAGATGTCACCCAGCTATACTTGAGCAAGCTCCTCAGGCTCTGAATTACCTATGATCCACAGGGACCTTGGGGAGATTGGATGGGACAGCATCTGTAAGTGTCTCACTTCAGACACTGGTCCATGAAAAGCACCCATGAATGCAAGATGTTGGCCATTGTAATTGTTGCTTGGGTGTTTAGGATTGCTGAGACTTCGTGATAAGGACCAGGAGGAGAAGAAGAGCAGAAAGATTTTTAAAAGATCAGTAGATTTGTAGAGAATTAAGTGAATTCTAGATGTGCTTGTCAGGATGGAAATCTTCAGGAAGCTCTGCTTGTATTTTGTGTTACCAGAAAAGAGGGAAGACTAAACAGTGGAAACAATAGGGGATTAACCACTGATTTCATACAATGAGAGAATGAGACTGCTGTGAGGACAGTTGTAGGACGAATTTAGCTCACTGGGATTTTTTGCTTTATTCTGTTTGATTTTTCCCTTGAGCCTTTAAGATATTGACTTGAAACCCAGGAAGAAAAAGATATTGCTTCTCTTTGTACACTGGGAGATGTTAGACTGAAATTCCAACCTGAAATTCAGAGTAGAAGTCTGTGAGACAAGCAATTCCAAAACTTCATGTTAAAACAATAGGGAGAGGTTGAGTTTTCTAGGCATCATTAAATGTCTTTACAGATCCTCCACTTAACAATCACTACCCTGCAGCGTGTGTTTTGTCATTATTACCGTGTTATGGATGAGGACGGTAACAATCCAATAACTTGTATGACTTTCCAAAGGTTGCCAAACAGTGACATGGACAGAGATTTAAACTGAAGTCTAGGTGTTTTGTGCTCACACTATCTCCCTGATTGACTCAAACATAAGCCAAAGGAAATGAGATTGTCTATTTCCAAGTTCTGTATCTTTACATTTTGAGGAATCCCTCTTTTTTAAAAAAAGTAAGTTAAGTTCTCTGACATATTTCCTTATGGGGTTTCCCTGATGGCTCCGAAGGTAAATAATCTGCCTGCAGTGCTGGAGACCCAGGTTCGATCCCTGGATCAGGAAGATCCCCTGAAGAAGAAAATGGCAACCCACACCAATATTCTTGCCTGGAGAATCCCCTGGACAGAGGAACCCGGCAGGCTACAGTCCATGGGATCACAAAGAGCTGGAGAGGACTGAGCGACCAACACTATGATTTTCTTTTCAAATATTTTATTATGGTGCATTTGTCATGTAGAAGGCATTTATTCCTCATGACAGTAGGAGTTATAGCACTGGGTCCCTAAATGGTTAGAGAAGAAGTAACTCCAGGTGGTTCTGAAGGCCAGGTTAGGTTTGAAAAGCACTGGGTTACAGTGCAAAAGCAGTGTTTGTTAATAACTAAAATAAAGCAGCAAAACAAACTTATGTCTTCTTAACATTTACCTTTTAAGCTTCTTCCCTGTATTATTAAAATATTATTAAAACATTAATAATGTACTCAAAATGTTCTGTGTTCTGTACTGAGTGTGTGATGTTTCAACCTTGTATGTCAGAGGTACTACCTAAAGTGACAGGAATTATATCAAACAGTACTGCATGTAGCTGAAAGTCATATGATTCCCACACACACACACACTTGAACAAACCTGATATAGTTTTGTGGCAGAATGTCACAGACTAGAAGTCTATAATTTATTCTACTCCCCACATAAATTCTTCAGTAAGGATTACTGACTAGAATCTTTGTGGTTTCGATAAAATTGCTTAGGAAGTCAGATAAATATGATACGCTTTGAGAATCTGTCACCATTGTATGTGATATCTTCTTTATCTTTTTCAGTATATTGCTTAGAGATCTCTTATAACTCACCATTGGTTGTGACTTTTTTTTTTCTCCTTAATATGCATGCTAAGGTCTTTATCTTATTGTTTTTTGGAAATTGGGTCAAGGTTAAATTTTCTCAAATATGAAAAACTTTAGCATTTGTTTACTGTTTGTCTTAATAGTCAGGATTTCCAGTTTAAGCCATTAAGCTATTTGCTACCTTTAATTAACATGTTTATCCAAATGGGATTTCCCCCAAATGAAGCTAGCCTACCTTCTGGAAAGGATAGGGCAATTGAAAGAGGTTGATTGTTACCTCTGATAGGCCAGAAGAACAAAGTGAATGATTTAGATGACAAGTAATAGAAACAGGATTCAAACTTATTTTTTTAAAAAGAAGACAATTTATACTTCACGGAAGTATTTTGATGGAATCAGATCAACAACTCAATAATGTCACTGAGAAATCAAGAACTTTCTTTTATATTCTCTCATCTAGCATCAGTGTTACATGGTTCCAAGATGGATGCAAATGGAAATTTGGACAGTTTTTATTCACATGCAGGAGCCCTTAAAAGTAAACCTCTTCCCCTAGTATGTAGTATAGGCCTTCTCTTTTGATCTTATTGGACCAGTTTACATAATGTGTCTAATCCTTCATCAGAGAAATGTCACAAGGCTCGTTCTCATGAGGATTTACTTTCTGGAGCTTGGCACTATGCCCAGCTGTCCTTGATGCATATGGCATTATGTAGCAGAGGAACATACCTCAAAAAATACCAGGGTTCTATAATGAAAAGAAAGAGAGTGAAATGGATATTGACCATTCAACTAACTTACCAGGGACACTAATTAGTTGTATGACCTGGAAAGCTTTGATTAAGCTTTCAAAACAGCATAAATGTAGATATTCAAACTTTATTTCATAAGGAACTAAGAGATTCAATTAGATAACATGAAGTAATAATATAATACTAGTGTGATGATCTGTGGTCAAGATTTTTACCTAGTTGTGTTTTAACAGTATTATATCTATATCATTATTATTTCTAAAACTCCAAAGATTATCATTGCTGTCTTCCTTGAGTCTTATGAGTTAAATAGGTGACAGTCTCAAGTAGTAAGTCTTCTTTTTTCTGTTTTTTTGGTTAGAAATTACAAAACCTCAACACCTAATCAGTGAATGAAAGTCAGGATGTGGGATAACCCACACATGGCCTGTTCAATCATGCTCCTCAAATGAGGAAAATGGTGACGTACTGAATTAATATTCCCATTTTGCTGACATCTTTATATTGGATTACAGAAAAACAGGTGGTAGAACAGAATGATGGACTTGTAAAAATTTCATGTACTGTCAAAGCACTTATCAATAGAATGAAATTTTCTGAAACAGACTAAAACCAATGACACCATTCTTACCATGACAGATATGTGCTTTTGGAAGTAAATTCTTCCAGTAAAACTCTAGGTCTCTTATGCTAAAGAGCAAGAGAAATATATTAATTAAAACTGAGAATGTAGTAAAAAATTATTGTCATTAAAATTAAAAAAATGAATTATTTGAACATACACTCAATGAAGGAGACTAAAATGGTGTATTTTTCCACCATTTCCAATTTTAAAATATTCATCAATAGTATTTAAAACGCTTATGTCTTTTGACTCATAATTACACTCACCAGTTTTCTAAACAAATGATGATGCAGATATAAATTTATTAATTTGTTATCATGGCTTATTATAATAAAAACTGAAACAAATCTACAATATCTGATGATAGGTACATAGATAGATAAAACATGGTTTAACTCTAGATGGAAGTTTATTTACTCACTTTGGAGAATATTTAATGTCATGGCTAAGGATACTTATTTTCATGTTAAGTGAATAAAGCAGATGTAAAAATGTGGTTAGTGTCATCTCATTTTTTAAAAGAAAAATTACAAAACATTAGTATTTTAATGTGTTTTAGAATTACAGCTTTTAATAATAGTGGAAACACTAAAATAGAATTTCAAAAATGAGAGAAAGGGGAAAAGATAATTTGCAGCAGACAACTTTGAAGTTTAGAAAAATTATTAAGATTGACGTTTATTACTTTAGAAGTTACATATAGTTTATGAAAGCGTAGGTATTATAATTATCATCTTCTTCTTAGAAATAATATTAAAATGTATGAACTTTAGGAATATGTTTTAAATGATCATTTTATTTACAGACACTATTCTCAGTCTAAATGTTTTGTATTGATAAAGTATATATTCAGCTGAATGCAACATTTCTAAATGTATGCTTATGGAGATACTAATATAAGTGAAGTGAAATGCCAGTCTCTCAGTCGTGGCGGACTCTTTGTGACCCCATGGACTATACAAGCCATGGAATTCTCCAGGCCAGAACACTGGAGTGGATAGCCTTTCCCTTCTCCAGGGGATCTTCCCAACCCAGGGATTGAACTCAGGTCTTCTGCCTTGAGGGCGGATTCTTTACCAGCTGAGCCACAAGGGAAACCCACCAGAGTTCTGTGTTTTCAAGTCTTGGTAGAAATGCCTGGATAAGTTAAAATAAGAACATGACTTTAAAGTTTGTGATACTCTACCAGTAAGGATTAGATTCAGCTGCATATAGTAGAAAAACCCAAACTGAGAGTCACTTAAAATATATGGTTTTATTTATCTGAACATAAATTAGGCCTGGAGATGAGTGATTCAGTGTGTCTGGATCACTTCATGGTGTGCTCAGAGACCTGCCACAGCTCTTGGCGAATAAATTCTGTTCTAAAACTCATCCTGGGTCCTAGAAGGTTATTAAAAGTCTAGACTGCATTCCTTCATTCCAACAGTCAGAAGCACATAGGAAGGAAAATGGGTAAGCCTAATCCTTTTTACAAATGTCCCCCATACATACAATATTTCTGCTGAAACCTATTGGCTCAAATGTGGGTACCTGGTAATTCCTAGATGCAGGGGGTACTGGCTGGTCTAATCTTCTGTACTGGCTGGTACTGGCTGGCCATCTGCATGGTGGCAATATGCTAGCTAAACACTACAGTACTATTACTAAGGTGGAAGAGAAGAATGGCCATAAAGACAGGCGATCATCAGCTTTTTCTGCATGATTAAATGTCTGCTACACATGCTGCTGATACCACTATCCTTCTGTTAATGAAATTTGTTTAATCTAAACTGTTTATGAAGTTATTCTCAATTACATAATCCATCTTACTATTTTGAAATTGGAGATTTATTCTATTTCAGTGCTTAGATGAAATTAAATCATATTCAATTATATAGCAATCATGAGAAATGAAATTAAGAGGAATAAATATGCAATCTTGCATACAGTTTGATAATACTGAGGTATTTTAGTAATATTGTGTTATACCTCACGCAAGTCAGAAAGTATATGGGGATCATAGGAGTGGTTATTTTTAGGGGAAAAATTACACTGTCACATGGAGACTTTGTTCACTGCTAAGGGTGTAGCAATCCAATCTTCTTCATTTGACTTCTTTATTCAGTAATATGTGTGTTTTTGTTCTGTTTGTCTTTTAAATAGTTTTCAATTAGATAAAATCATACAAAATTAAAACTATTAAAATTTCTGCATGCTCTTGGTTAGCGTCAAATTTTCTGATGTTTACAGAAGGAGGTATTCAGTACTTTCAATTAGGTTTATTTCATTTCTTCCATTGTGCATGACATTGTTTGTGATACACCTGCCCTAGCATGGCACTTTTGAAGGGAACTATCCTGCTCACATTCTGGGCAAAGGTAATCTGATGTCTTTGATTTTTTTTTGCCAGATGACCTGGTCCCCTGATGGTGGCAGCACACAGAGAATAGTCAGTCACCTCTGAACTATGGCAAAGCATGACAAGATATTCGATCAGAACAAGGCAATCTGGTTCCCTCTCTAGGGAATGAGACTATGAAATAAAGAGGGAATTGACTGAGAACACTGGGGATCAAAGCAAAAAAAAAAAAAAAATCACATGCTGAGAAAGACTGGAGGACAAACCTCTGGGTCCATGTAATGGCCAAAGTTGAGAGGCACAAGAAATAAAACAGAGAGGGAGTCAGAAAAACAGGGGTTAGAGGAAAAAGCCAGAGGCTGCATGTAGGATGAAGCAGAAACCCATTCAGTGATTCAAACCATGTGTGTTAGCCCTTCAGAGTAAAATGGCCTGTGGTGTTGCTTGAATTCTGGTCCTGGACCAGCCCTGATGCTGTATAAAAAGTTTGTATTCTTGCGATGGGAAGGACAAAACTGAAACATTTAAATGTGAAATTATTTAGATTAATTTATATTAAATGAGCCATAGTTGTATAGTGGATCATTAATTTAGAAATGTTAATAATATCCATTACTATTTGACAGAAAAGGAAGCTTACTTCTCTGACTCAAGTTAAGTGTCATTACCTCTTACAAGGACACACTTCTTTATTTGAGATATTCTGTCTAAATAAATTCTAGGCAAACACTGTCAAATTGAAATATGATATGAGCCTTAAAGTCAAGCCAGATACATAATTTAAAAATTTTCAGGGACTCCCTGGAAAGAGACTGTACTTCAATTATGGGGGACATAATCCAAACCCTGGTCGGGGAACTAAGATCCCACATTCTGTGAAGCATGGCCATTTTTCTTTTTTCCTGGTAGCAATTGTAGAAAGAAAAGTGGGGGGAATCCATTTTAATCCTTTAACTGAATAACCAATTTTAACAGTATATTTCATTTAGCCCCATATGTCTAAAATATAATCACTTCGACATGGAATCAAAATGAAATTAAGATATTAACATACATTAGATTTTTTTGGAATGTATGAATACTTTACATTTCAAGCCCAACTCTTTTATGACTAGTCACATTTTGAGTGCTCAAATAGCCACATGTGTTGACTGGCTACCATATTGAATAGCATGGTTCTAGAGATGACCATGATTAAAAGCCTGCAAGTATGCCCAGCCTCCCCAAATAAGGAAATCAGTCTGCTAACAGCCATCTTTCCTAAACTGTCCATGTTTTTTGAGTTATTTTATTAGACTAGGATATTATCTATGCCTTTAAAATTCTTCCTAATTCCTAATTAATAGGAGGTAGGAACTTTCTGTTTAGTAGATAAGATAAACTCCTAGCAACACATGTAGTTGGTAAAGGAGAAGGAATAGGAGTGGAAGGAGGTAGGGGCTAAGGCAAGAAAGAATGTTAGAATGTAAGATGTAATGTACTGCAAGATGTTAATGCACAGAAAATTGCAAAAAAATTAAAACACCAAATTTGGACTCCGAACAGTTTACTATACTGAGTTTTACTTGAACAGAAGAATGGAAACATCTCTTTACTAGTTATTTTCCATGAAGAAAATAAGCTCATATTAGAGACCTACAGGAGTTTGGGGCAAATTTGCAGAGTGCCTTGAAGCTGTTGGTTGCTTGAGCCCATAGATGCAGCCATTTCATATTAAACTGCTTATAATGTAATTTATTTTATAAAAATAGCATAATGTGTAACTAAAATAAGCTCATAATTTATGTACCAGTTTCATCATTGAAGTATTACTTTCAGATTATATTCCAGATATGGTGGAATTTAAAAATCAAATCCCCTAAAATGCTTTTTTAAAGTACACAAATTCATGTGTTCTACCAGTTTAACATGCTACTTAAGTTACTACATCCTTACATGCCCACAAAGTGTTTCACATAAAAGTCATCACACAAGTCTAATGTGTACTTAAATTTTTTTCATCCCAAATATATTTTCTTTTCCTGCCAAGGACAAAATAGAAGTGCTGAGCTAATGTACTCTTCAGAGACCAAGCCCTTACTTATTATAATTTCCTATGCTGATTTTTAATTCCTTTGTAATATCAGTAACAGTTTTAACACCTTGTCAGGCATTCAGGAACTTCCATCTGTGCAGCATAGTGTATTCATGAAATAAACCCATCTGTACAGCTGATTAAAAGTTGGATTAAATCCATTTTTTGACTTTTCCCTGGAAGAGGTGAATCCAAGAGCAGTTGCCATGAAGAGCAGAATGGAGAGTTACTAATATGCATGGAGCTCATAGAACCAAAAGTCATTTTCTGTGTATTAGTTAATTTAATTCTAATTTAAATAAAGTCAAATAATACTTAGAGTAAGTGTGATAACTTGACTCAGTTAGAAAAAGGAGATTTCTTCTCATGATTCCGTTATAGTCAAAGACATATCCTGAGGAAATTTCAACCAGTTTTATGCTACTTAATATCGGCTGCCTCATACAAACTCTTTCAAAATGCTTAGCCCTCTTCCATTCTTTAGCCTAAATATCCACAGTTGCAGTTTTAGGCCATCACTTCTATAGGTTTTGTTGGTCTTTTAAACTGCATGTGTTGTTGTAAGAAATAAAACAACATTTTAATTCATTTGGTCAGTAAAAAATATTGAACAATTATTATGTGGTAGGTACTGCTGTTCTATTGTTCTAGGAACTGGTTGAAGCACTGAGCCAAGAAA
The DNA here is from genome assembly GCF_003369695.1 of Bos indicus x Bos taurus. Lineage (NCBI taxonomy): Eukaryota > Metazoa > Chordata > Mammalia > Artiodactyla > Bovidae > Bos > Bos indicus x Bos taurus. Next base: position 39,720,753 of record NC_040087.1, on the reverse strand, counting down.
AAATCATTTGTTTTCCTAGGACTTACATTCTGCTGTAGGGGTGACCTAAAAAATAAATAATATATTATTATACTTTTAATATATTGTGTATATCATGCTAGAGACTCATAAGCATTTTGGAGAATTATAAGGCAAGGATGTTGACTAAGGAGTAGGGTGGGAAACCAATTTGAAATAGAACGGTCTTGAATGTCATTGAGAAAATAGCTCTTCAGTGAGGATCCCAAGAAAGGGAGCATTCCAATTCCTAAAGTCATGAGACACCTTCTGTGATTGAAGAATAGTAGGAGGGCTATTGTTGCTTCTTGACATGCCTGCAGATTTCTTAGGAGGCAGGTAAGGTGCTCTGGTATTCCCATCTCTTTAAGAATTTTCCACAATTTGTTGAGATCTACACAGTCAAAGGCTTAAGCATAGTCAATGAAGCAGAAGTAGATATTTTCCTGGAATTCTCTAGGTTTTTCTATGATCCAATGGATGTTTGCAATTTAATCTCTGGTTCCTCTGCCTTTTCTAAATTCCACTTGCACATCTGGAAGTTCTTGGTTCACATACTGTTGAAGCCTAGGGATTTTGAGAATTACTTTGCTAGCATGTGAAGTGAGTGCAATTGTACAGTAGTTTGAACATTCATTGGCATTGCCCTTCTTTGGGAATGAAATGAAAACTGACCTTTTCCTGTCCAGTGACCACTACTGAGTCTTCCAAATTTGCTAGCATATTGAGTGTAACGCTTTAATAGAATCATCTTTTATGATTTGAAATAGCTCAACTGGAATTCCATCACATCCACTAACTTTGTTCGTAGCAATGCTTCTAAGGCCCACTTGACTTTGCACTCCAGGATATCTGCTTCCAAGTGAATGATCACACCATTGTGATTATCTGGGTCATTAAGATCTATTTTGTCTAGTTCTTCTGTGTATTTTTGCCACCTCTTCTTAATATCTTCTGCTTCTGTTAGGTCCATACCCTTTCTGTCCTTTACTGTACCTATATTTGCATAACATTTTCCCTTGGTGTCTCTAATTACCTTGAAAAAAACTCCTCTTTCCCATTGTTTTCCTTTCTATTGTTTTCCTCTATTTCTTTTCATTGTTCATGTAAAAAAGACTTTCTTGTTTTTCCTTGCTATTCTTTGGAACTCTGCATTCAGATGGGTATATCTTTCCTTTTCTCCTTTGCCTTCTCTTATTTACCCAGGTATTTGTAAGGCCTCCTCAAACAACCATTGCATTCATCACAGACCTAGTTACATTGTAGGCAACAACTGGATTTAATAATATAACTGTAGTGTAATTAATACCTTCCTCACTTATTTCTTTAGTAATTTATTTAGTAAACTCTATAAATACTATGTGGAAGTATACTTTGACAGGCATCATAGCAAGTCAAACATAAAAAAGGCAGTTCTCTTGCCATCTTGGAGGAATGACGTGTAAACAGTTATTTGCAGCATGAAGGAACATACCATAGCATCAGAGGTAAAGTTTACAGACTAAATCTGTAAGCCAAAGGTAATATTTTCACAGTATTTTACTGGAGATGATTCTGGGGGGGAAATATGACTTTGTCTGTTTGAACCAATGTAAAAAGAGCTACCATAGCCTGAAAGGTGAAAGTGAAGTCGTTCAGTAGTGTCCAGCTCTTTGAGACCCAGTGAACTGTAGCCTACCAGGCTCCTCCATCTATGGGATTTTCCAAGCAAGAGTACTGGAATGGGTTGCCATTTCCTTCTCCAGGGGATCTCCCTGACCCAGGGATCAAACTCGGGTCTCCTGCATTGCAGGCTTTACCATCCGAGCCACCAGGGAAGCCATCATAGCCTAGGCAGCATATAAACAGCAAACAGTTATTTTTCATAGGTCTAGAACCTGGGAAGTAAAGATCAAGTCTCCAGAAGATTCACTGTCTTGTGAAAGCCCATCTCCTAGTTCATAGATTTCAGTCTTTTCACTGTGTCTTCAAATGGTAGAGGGGCTGAAGGAGGGTCTCACTAGAGCCTCTTTATAACAGCATTGATCCTTGTTAACAAAGAGTTCATTCCTATGACCTAATCACCTCTCAAAGTCCCTGCCTCCAAATAACATCACACTGAGGCTTATGTTTCACCATATGAATTTGGAGGGAACACAAATATTCAATATATAAATGAGTATTGAATAGGAGCTTGAAGAATTAGAGAATTGTGAAATGGGGCTTGTTAATAATATTTCAGAGAATGCTATGCTATGCTAAGTCACTGCAGTCGTGTCCGACTCTGTGTGACCCCATAGATGGCAGCCCACCAGGCTCCCCTGTCCCTGGGATTCTCCAGGCAAGAACACTGGAGTGGGTTGCCATTTCCTTCTCCAATGCATGAAAGTGAAAAGTGAAAGCGAAGTCGCTCAGTTGTGTCTGACTCTTAGCAACTCCATGGATTGCAGCCTACCAGGCTCCTCCATCCATGGGATTTTCAAGGCAAAAGTACTGGAGTGGGGTGCCATTGCCTTCTCCGTTTCAGAGAATAAGGTAAGGTAAATAGAGAATTCCTGAAAAACAAGAGTGTGTCACAAGAATTGAGGTAAAGAGAGAATTAGTATCAAAGGGTCTTTAATATGGTAGAATAATCAATGACCCTATAACATAGGTCTCACTTTAGGAAATTTATCTTCAGGGGTCTGTCTTCATCTGAAGTAGAACCCATGTCATATATAGAATTATCTTTAAATCCAGGGTCACTGTGCCTGGGACAGACCCCATTTACACCTGCAAACCCAGCTTAATTATTAATAGAGCTTTGTTTCACTCTCAAAAGGATCCAGTTCTGGGATAATAAATTTATGGACATTGCAATAAAATATGACAGCAACATTAGGCATATGGAAAATGTAAAGGGATTTAATTTTACTACAAGTGTGTCCTGGTTATATTTTTTAAAAAGCAAACACATGTTATACCATTTTTTAAAGAAATACTATGTTAGTTCATAATCTATGAAACACAGCTTCTCGGGTAAAAGGCTCTTGCTTTTATAAAATTTGAGTGATAATCATCATAAAAATATGAATAGAAAAAATCATCTTGGAGATAGAATATGATAATCATAAAGGATTTCAACATTATATACTTAGGAAATTATATCTAAATTAAAGCAGGTGGATAGGTAACAAGCTAGTGATGGCAAAATGGAAATTTTAACCAGGGAGCCAACTAACCCAAACTTAAGTGGATAAAACAAAGCTGTCTGATTGAAATTGAGTGAATATGAACATTGGCTAAAAGTTAGAAGGGTATGGGTAATTGTAATTATACACAATAGACTTATTGCCCACTGAGTACTGATTTCACTCAACTTTCAGCCACTTTAATGCTTAGGTGATAACAACAATACGTCATTTAGAGTATTGTAAATTACCTCAAGGGACCAGTGTGAAAACTCTAGGGATGAACAATGCCCAAGTGTCGGTACCTTGATGAAGCACAATAAATACAGAGGTTTCTTTTATAGAACCAGTGAGACTAAAATATAAGCATAGTGCATTATGTTTGGCATGTTGTCCTCAACCACCAATTTTATATGCCTTGGAAATAAGTATCTTTTAAAATTTGCTGATGAATTCCTCCTAGAGTAAAAATCTTGTAGATGAGAGGGAAAAAATGTTGATTCCATCATCCTCCCTCCACCCTCCGCCCTTTCTTCTGCACAGTGATACACCATCTGTTTAGGAGTTGCTTTCTTCCTCTCATCACAGAAGCAGACGGTGATTCACGTAGGGACGGTGCAAGCACATGAGGTTTGCAAGGTGGCTCTTTATTCCCCTAGGTAAAGATTGGATGAGTCAGACATGGCCTCTCATAATAGCAAGTCTGTCGTCTGTGATCTTTAATCTCTCATGAATATAACTAAAGAGACTCAGGAAGAGTCATGTTCTGTACCTTGAAGCAGATTATTATGAATATATTTAGAGATATTTGTCTTGTTTCTAGATGAAAATGTTAATTTAAGAAATTGCAGAATTAAGTGCAATAACAATTATTCAGACCGTGCTCTGACATCCAATATGGTAGCTATTAGCTATATTTGGCTATTTAGACTTAAATTGATTAAAATTCAATGCAATAAAACATCTAGTCCCTTAGTCACAGTAGGTACATTTCAAGTGATCAATAGCCACATGTGGCTAGAGGGTACCATTTTGGACAGCACAGCTATAGAACATTTCCAACACTGAAAAAAGTCTTTTTGGAAAGCAATGGCTAAGCATATTATTTTCTTCTGCTTTTATATTTGATGTGATGTGTATAGTCATATACGGATGACACACCAGCTGGCTCACTGCAAATCAGTCATGTGGCTCAATGGACAGTTCCTATTGCCATAAAGTGAAAATCTACAACTTATATATTTAGTTTAATTATTCAGTTCATATCTAATCAAGCTAAACTTAAGAGGTTTGCTGGCATTCTTTTGTATTCAGCTAAATTTAAATGATGGAAACTATTTTTGTGAAACTTTTTTTCCTGACTTATTTTCCACCAAACAGAATGAATCTATACATAGATAGTGGAGAAATGACAATATGCAGGTACAAATATTGATAGTCCTATGGTATTGGTATGCTTTATAGTGCTGAGGTATCTGAGAGTAAACCACAAAAGCATAGTATTTCTAATTTGATAAAACTAACTGACATTTTCATGGTTTTATTTTTTGTTATTCTTATTAGATTAAAATGTTCTATATACCTATGATAACTGTTCTTTTGTGAAATTTATATATAACATTATATAAACCAAGATTAACAACATGTTATTTGTTATTCATATCTTAATTTACATGATATAAATAGAGAAAATTAAAAGACAAAAATATTTCTGATGGTGTAATTTTTTTCAGGGAAAGTTCGTGTGAGTCGTCTATAATATAAAATAATACACAGCTTTATTTGCTTGCAATTTGCCACACATAGAAAAACTTCACAAAACGATTTTATAAATGAAGGAAAAATAAGTTAGAAATTGAAGACTTGCATGTAAACAAGACATGGCACTGAAAAAAAAATATGACTTCATTCTGAAATACAAATGAACCCTCATCAAAGGCCACAAAGGATGGGGATTTCAGGAATGTATAGAAATGTGATTTCTTCTACTTCAGCTTTCTTGAGGCAAGGAAGATGATTGCTACAACAGATCTAATCATATTTATGCACAAAAGATATTGTACTAATAAAGCTGTTTTATTACATTTGCCAGGTGACTTCTTATACATAAAGCTATATTTCTGAAATGAATATACTGCTTTTCCTAGTTCCTTATATCACAATGTTGGCTACCTTATGTCTTGATCTAAAAATTCACTTGTTCCATGTTTTTTAATAATAAAAACATTTTAATTGAAATCTGTTAATATATCAAAATCATTATATAGAAATATACATTTCATTCATAGAAAATATAAGCAAGTAAGCATATAAATCCTTTTTATTGAAGTATAGTTGATCTACAATATTGTTTTAATTTCTTCAGTACAGCAAAGTGATTCATTTATATTATATATGTGTGTGTGTATGTGTGTGTATATGTGTGTATATATATATATATATATATATGTATATATGTATATACAAGGGCTTCCCTTGTGGCTCAGCTGGTAAAGAATCTGCCTGCAATGCGGGAGACCTGGGTTCAATTCCTGGGTTGGGAAGAACCCCTGGAGAAGAGAAAGGCTACCCACTCTAGTATTCTGGCCTGGAGAATTCCATGGACTGTATAGTCCATGGGATCACAAAGAGTCGGACAGGGCTGAGTCACTTTCACTTTCACTTTCATATATATATAGAGAGAGAGAGAGAGAGAGAGAGAGAGAGACAGAGACAGAGACAGAGAGAGAGAGAGTTATATTTGGGTATACATATCAGTTCAGTTTGGTTGCTCAGTGGTGTCCAACTCTGCAACCCCACGGACTGCAGCACACCAGGCTTCCCTGTCCATCACCAACTTCCGAAGTTTACTCAAACTCATGCCCACTGAGTTGGTGATGCCATCCACCCATCTCATCCTCTGTCATCCCCTTCTACTCCCACCTTCGATCTTTCCCAGTATCAGGGTCTTTTCAAATGAGTCGGCTCTTCACATAAGGTGGCCAAAGTACTGGAGTTTCAGCTTCAACATCAGTCCTTCCAATGAATATTCAGGACTGATTTTTTTACGATGGACTGGTTGGATCTCCTTGCAGTCCAAGGGACTCTCAAGAGTCTTCTCCAACACCACAGTTCAAGTCAATTCTTTAGCGCTCAGCTTTCTTTATAGTCTAACTCTCACATCCATATATGACTACCGGAAAAACCATAGCCTTGACTACACGGACGGCTGTGGACAAAGTAATGTCTCTGCTTTTTAATATGCTGTCTAGGTTGATCATAACTTTTCTTCCAAGGAGTAAGCATCTTTTAATTTCATGGCTGCAGTCACCATCTGCAGTGATTTTGGAGCCCAAGAAAATAAAGTCTCTCACTTTCCACTGTTTCCCCATCTATTTGCGGTGAAGTGATGGGACCGGATGCCATGATCTTAGTTTTCTGAATGTTGAGCTTTAAGCCAACTTTTTCACTCTCCTCTTTCACTTTCATCAAGAGGCTCTTTACTTCTTCTTCACTTTCTGCCATAAGGGTTGTGTCATCTGCATATCTGAAGTTATTGATATTTCTTCAGGCAATCTTGATTCTAGTTTCCTCCAGCCCAGCGTTTCTCATGATGCATTCTGCATATAAGTTAAATAAGCACCGTGACAATATACAGCCTTGACATACTCCTTTTCCTATTTGGAACCAGTCTGTTGTTCCATGTCCAGTTCTAACTGTTTCGACTTGACTTGCATACAGATTTCTCAAGAGGCAGGTCAGATGGTGTGGTATTCCCATCTCTTTCAGAATTTTCCACAGTTTATGTGATCTACACAGTCAAAGGCTTTGGTATAGTAAATAAAGCAGAAATAGATGTTTTTCTGGAACTCTCTTGCTTTTTTGATGATGCAAAGGATGTTGGCAGTTTAATCTCTGGTTCCTCTGCCTTTTGTAAAACCAGCTTGAACATCTGGAACTTCACAATTCACGTATTGCTGAAGCCTGGCTTGGAGAGTTTTTAGCATTACTTTACTAGTGTGTGAGATGAGTACAATTGTGTGGTAGTTTGAGCATTCTTTGGCATTGCCTTTGGGATTGGAATAAAAAACTGACCTTTTCCAGTCCAGTAGCCAGGGCTACGTTTTCCAAATTTTCTGGCATGTTGAGTACAGCACTTTCACAGCATCACCTTTTAGGATTTGAAATAGCTCAACCGGAATTCCATCACCTCCACTAGCTTTGTTCATAGTGATGCTTGCTAAGGCCCACTTGACTTCACATTCCAGGATGTCTGGCTCTAGGTGAGTGATTACACCATTGTGATTATCTGGATTGTGAATATCTTTTTGTACAGTTTTTTTGTGTATTCCTGCCATCTCTTCTTAATATCTTCTGCTTCTGTTAGTTCCTTACCATTTCTGCCCCTACTGAGACCATGTTTGCATGAAATATTCTCTTGACATCTCTAATTTCTTGAAAAATCTCTAGCCCTTCCCATTCTATTGTTTTTCTCTATTTCTTTGCACTGATCACTGAGGAAGGCTTTCTTATCTCTCCTCGCTATTCTCCTTGAAGCGGCAAACCACTTCAGTATTCTTTCCTTAAGAACCCTGTGAACAGTAGAAAAAGACAAAAATATAGAACACTGAAAGATGAACTTTCCAAGTTGGTAGGTGCCCAATATGCTACTGGAGATCAGTGGAGAAATAACTCCAGAAAAATGAGGACACAGAGCCAAAGCAAAAGCAACACCCAGCTGTGGATGTGACTGGTGATGGAAGGAAGGTCAGATGCTGTAAAGAGCAATATTGCATAGGAACCTGGAATGTTAGGTCCATGAATCAAGGCAAAATGGAAGTGGTCAAACAGGAGATGGCAAGAGTGAACATTGACATTTTAGGAATCAGTGAACTAAAATGGACTGGAATGGGTGAATTTAATTCAGATGACCAGTATATCTACAATGGGTGTGTATATATGTGTGTGTGTGTATATACATATATATATATATATATATTTTAATATTCTTTTCCATTGTGTTTTATCACAAAATATTGAGTATAGTTCCCTGTACAATTGTTTCATGATTTTGTGAGGTTTTAATTATGGCTAATTTAAATTGTGATAGTCTACTAAAAATAGAAAAGCATGGAATATTTTTGAACTTATTGCTCTTCCTTTTCATACAAATCTGTATACAGAGTCCAAGATATTAGTTTTTGCTTTTCTAGAATTACTACCAAAATACTAGCTCTGCCTGTCTATCAGATTATCTTCTCAGTGATTTACACAACTTTTTCTCATTTAACAATTAGGGTAATTCCACAGGAAAAAATTTGTAAGCCTGACTTATAATTAGGAAACTGGGAATTAGGGAGATAGATAAATTTGCCTAGTGGTCATAGGTAATAAAAGTTAGAAAACTCTTAAAGCCTAGCTTGGAGAATTTTGAGCATTACTTTGCTAGCATGTGAAATAAGTACAATTGTGAGGCTGTTTGAACATTCTTGGGCATTGCCCTTCTTTAGGATTGGAATGAAAACTGACCTTTTCCAGTCCTGTGGTCACTGCTGAGCTTTCCAAATTTGCTAGTGAATTGAGTGCAATTTAACAGCATCATCTTTTAGGATTTGATGTAGCTCAGCTGAAATTCCATCACCTCAACTAGCTTTGTTTATAGAGATGCTTCCTAAGGCCCACCTGACTTCACAGTCCAAGATATCTGGCTCTAGGTGAGTGATCATACCACCATGGTTATCAGGGCTATTAAGATCTTTTTTATACAGTTCTGTGTATTCTTGCCACCTCTTCTTAATATCTTCTGCTTCTGTAGTCTTTATTGTGCCTATATTTGCATGACATGTTCCCTTGGTATTTCTGATTTTCTTGAAGTGTTCTTTAGTCTTTCCCATTCTATTGTTTTCCTCTATTTCTTTGCATTGTTCACTTAAGGTTTTCTTATCTCTCCTTGCTATTTGGAACTCTGCATTCAGATGAGTATATATTTCCTTTCCTCCTTGCCTTTCACTTTTCTTCCTTTCTAAGCTTTTCTCAGCTATTGAAAGACCTCCTTAGCCAACTATTTTGCCTTTTTACATTTATTTATCTTGGGGATGATTTTGATCAGCATCTCCTGTACAATGTTACAAACCTCTGTCCATAGTTCTTCTGGCACTCTGTCTATCGGATCTAAGCCTTCAAATGTATTTGTCATTTCCACTGTATAATCATAAGGGATTTGATTTAGGTCACACATGAATGGCTTTGTGGTTTACCTGCTTTCTTCAATTTAAGTCTGAATTTTGCAATAAGGAGATTGCCAGGAGAAATATCTATAACCTCAGATATGCAGATGACACCACCTTTATATAGAAAACTAAGAGGAACTAATGAGCCTCTTGATGAAGGTGAAAGAGGAGAGTGAAAAAGCTGGCTTAAAACTCAACATTCAAAAAAGTATTATGGCATCCAGTCCCACCACTTTATGGCAAATCAACGGGTAAACAGTGGAAACAGTTACAGACCTTATTTTTGGGGCTCCAAAATTGCTGCAGATGGTGACTGCCACCATGAAATTAAAAGATGCTTGCTCCTTTGAAGAAAAGCTATGACAAACCTATACAGCATATTATAAAGCAGAGACATTACTTTGCTGACAAAAGTCCATCTAGTCAAAGCTGTGGTTTTTCCATTAGTCATATATGGATGTGAAATTTGGATCATAAACAAGGCTAAACGCCTAAGAATTGATGTTTCTGAACTATGGTGCAGGAGAAGACTCTTGAGAGTCCCTTGAACTGCAAGGACAACAAACCAGTAAGTTCTAAAGGAAATTATTCTTGAATATTTATTTGAGGGACTGATCCTGAGGCTAAGCTCCAATACTTTGCCCACCTGATGTGAAGAACTGACTCATTGGAAAAGACCCTGATGCTGGGAAAGATTGAGAGCAAAAAGAAAAGGGGATGGCAGAGGATGAGATGGTTGGATGGCATCACCAACTCAATGGACATGAGTTTGAGCAATTTCCGGGAGATGGTGAGACACAGGGAAGCCTGGGGTGCTGCACTCTAAGGGATCACAGTGAGTCAGACATGACTGAGCAAGCGAACAACAACAAAAGCCCGAATCCAGTTAAAATGGACAGCACAATCAATAGGGTTTTGTTTATTTGTTTTTGTATTTGTTTTTATCAAAACTGTATAATGTCTCTTTGCTTATTGCAGGTCTATTATTTGTTAGTTTCTGCTGTTGGTTCTGGTGTTGATGCAATGAACATGGTATATGACCTTGAATCTTTTCCTCCTACCACTTACCATCATTATAATTAAATGATTGGTATTACAGTTAATGGCTTAATATCCACCTCCTCTGTCAAAATGTAATATCCAGGAGGTCAGGGACCATGGTGAGCTCTTGCTAAATATTTATGAAAAAACAAACCAAAAGTCAAAAAGACTGAATAATAAAGACTGAAGACAGGAAGGAGGGGAGGAAAGATGGAAGGAAGGAACAGAGAGGAAGGAAGGATGGAAGAAGAAAATATTTCATATTCTCCTGTAAACCAAAAGCTGAATTAAACAAATAATGAAAGTTCAGAAGACTGCTATGAAGACATATAGGGATACACTAGAGGAACAAACCTAGATAGAAAGTGATATTTAGGCTGGTATTAAAAGTTAAGTGGGCTTCTTTTGTGGCTCAGTTCGTAAAGAATCCACCTGCAATGCAGGAGACCTGGGTTCAATCCCTGGGTTAGGAAGATCCCCAGAGAAGGGAAAGGCTACCCACTCCAGTATTCTGGCCTGGAGAATTTCAGGGACTGTATAGTCCATGGGGTTGCAAAGAGTCAGACATGACTGAGGACTTTTACACAAAAGTTAATTAGGAGGTAATTCAGGTGAAGCCGGTGGCAGGGTGGCAGCCTGAATTCATGTGGCAGGGAGCCAGCCTGAACCTACTGTGTTTCTTGATTTATTTCGGATAAAATAATTTTTATCCGAATTTCGGATTTATCAATGACAATACTTTTATTTTTGAAAAGTTTCTTTGGCTTTAGGGTGTAAGAGGCTTAAGGGGGTAAAGTGTAGATTTATGCCTGAAGGTACAAAGAAGGAAAAGTTTGTTGAGATGGGGTAGAGATATTGTTATAGCACGAGAGACTCTCTGCAGAAGCTGGAGGGACACAGTGACTGAAGAGCAGTCTTTTGATGAGAGATCCCTGAAAATATATACCCAGACTTATTTCTTTACTCACTATCCTTCTTCTACTGATGTCCCCTGGTCTTAACCCAGCAAGAAGACAGAAGGCAGGAGGGTTCTGTTGAGACTGTCTATACTATTGACTCTAGACCTCCTAGGTTCAAAGATGTAGAGAAAGGGAAATACTAAAACACCATTATAAATTAGTCTTCTTGAGAGATGGCAGCTTGATCAAAGATGCTTGGTCATACTACCTAAAGCTAAAGATTCTAAAGCTTAAAGCAGAAGATCCTACAGTTCTTTAAGCTGACTTACTTGTTTACTTAGGGGATATGAGTAATACTTTTTCTGTCTATTGTAAGTATTAAATATTATTTCTGCTGCTTCATTTAACAAAATTGGATAACTTTTCACTATTGAACAGTACAAGCAATCTCATTTCCTAGTGCAAATGGAATGATTCTCAATTTGCCACCTCCATATTTCACTTAATAAAGATTTGCTTTTAAAACATAGACTCACAAAGTATTGAGATGTATCGAAATGAGTACTGATTTCTCAGTCATTTATTTTCAGAAAGAAATGCCCTCCAGCCACCAAATGATCCCTTATACCTCTTAGCCCCCAATAAAGACCTAGACTTTTTCTAGAACTTTCACCACTTTTCTTCATGCTTTCAATTGTAAAAAGAGGTGGTTTGACCAAATAACTGATTAATGACATTCCCTGAGGCTTTACAGTTCTGTGATTCTGTTTCCTGGAAGATCATCCAATTGAAAGCCAGTGCTTGTTGCAGTGAACACTTAAGGATATCATCTTCAAAAAAAGCAGCACATTTTAACTTCGGTCACAGGGCGATGTGATCTTGCTGAATTTCTAATTGCAAAGCAATTACATATGGTCCGTAGGTCAACTTTTAATAGCATAAGTATATTATGGTTGATAGACTTGTAACCACACTGTTATCAAAGTGGTTCCATGAAACATAGAGAATTGCAACCTAGAAAAAAAATATAGCTATTAATGATGCCAAACAACTTCAGGAGATTGCTTTCTAAATGTTATTTTTTCTATATTATCCCTTCTTTCATTGTAGTGCTACACCCAATTAAAGCATCAGGCACTTAACCTATACTTGTGAAAAAAGCAGTTTATGATGGGTGTGATCATGGTCCCATAGGTCCAATTATCTCAGTTGGCTCCCAATTAATCCATGGAGTTGTTAGGACCTCCTTTTAATTAGACCTCTTCCTCTCAAAGAACAATCTTTTATTTTCATATTTCACTTTATTATTTCCTTTACTGGAACCCTGCAAGGTGGGGATACTTCTTTGAAACATACTTGTTTGTTTGATGGGTAATTCAGATTTAATAAAGATGATATTTTTAACCAAAGTCTGCTTCTGAGTAGAGATATAAATGCAAGTCCTTCTCTATGAAAATTAAGTGCAAATATGTACAAAGTGGGACGAGGCATACCTTGCATATATTAAGTTTAATGTTTTTCTCATTAAATCCCATTGATCTTTTTGCATTATTTCCCTGAATGTGAAAATCAACATAGAATTAACAGTTTTGAAGTTACTTTTTTTTTTCCCTATCTGATTTACCTGTTAACTTTATTATCTTTAAGGACATTAATTTATGTTTTAAATTAAGGTATAATAAAATGAGCTTTAGAAAGGAGACATTTGATCTGCAGTGACATTTTGCCTGTTAAATCTCTTCTAGGCCACAAATAAAGTATGAACGATAAAAGGTTGCTTTGTCAGCAAGGGGTTTCCTTTATATTTGCTTTGTGGTGGCAATGGCACCCCACTCCAGTACTCTTGCCTGGAAAATCTCATGGACGAAGGAGCCTGGTGGCCTGCAGTCCATGGGGTCGCTAAGAGTTGGGAACGACTGAGCGACTTCACTTTCACTTTTCACTTTCATGTATTGGAGAAGGAAATGGCAACCCACTTAAGTATTCTTGTCTGGAGAATACCAGGGAGAGAGGAGCCTGGTGGGCTGCCGTCTATGGGGTCGCACAGAGTCAGACACGACTGAAGGGACTTAGCAGCAGCAGCAGCAGCAGCAGCAGCAGCAGCTGGTATACTCTTGCATTCTCTTCAGAGTTTATAAAAAAAAATAAAATAAATAAAACCTCTTTGAGATTACAGATTAAATTCTAAAATCATATTCTTTCCAGGCAACTTTCTATGTTGTTAAAATTATTGTTTTATGTATAAGTAAAATTTTCTATTAGATCCAGAATTGATACAACTTTATAGGAGTAAAATTTCCTTTGTCACATCCTGCATATCCTATTTACTGGCATTGGGTGCTTTTCCCTGAAGAAGAGGAAACTAAACCATTTGATGGTGAAAACTGTTGACATTACAGGAATTTAGGAAATTAGGTTTCATGAAAATTTAATTGCCTCAAAACTTTGTTATGTATGGTTAGCCTTATATAAATAAGCATAAATTTAAACTTCTGTTTGGAAAATCTGGCTAACCATACAAGATATAAATTTAATTCAATTTTTCTAATTATTTGTGTCTTTAGTTGTATCTACCAGTGACATTGGGAAAATATTTGCACATGTAATATCTTCCAGGATAACAATGAACTATAAAATTATTAAATACACAAAACATCTATAAATATAAGATTTATGCTAACATTGATTTTTCTTGACTAGGAACTTTTAGAAAGATAAACCTTGACGCCAGAACTTTTTTAATTCTAGTCTTTTCCACTGAAGAGTGATTTGTCAACCCATATATTCCTTTTTGCCTGCAATGTAAGACCTGGATTGGATCATTGTGTCGGTAAGATACCCTGGAGAAGGTAATGGCAACCCGTTCCAGTATTCTTGCCTGGACAGAGGAGCCTAGTGGGCTACAGTTCATGGAGTCGCAAAGAGTCAGACAGGACTGAGCGATGAACACTTTCACTTTTCACTTTCATATTCCTTTCTGGGCTTCCCAGATGGTGCCAGTGGTAAAGAAACCACCTGCCCTGCAGGAGACATAAGAGATGTGGGTTTGAACCCTGGGTTGGGAAGATCCCTTGGAGAAAGGTGTGGCAACCCACTCCAGTATTCTTGCCTGGAGAAACCCATGGGCAGAGGAGCCTGGCAGGCTATAGTACATAAGGTCACAAAGAGTCAGACATGACTAAAGCAATTTTAGCTCACGTACATATTCCTTCCTGGTATCAACAATCACACTCTGTTGCTACTTCTACTTTTCAAGTCTGTCCACTCTACTAGACTGAGGAGAGGTAGTCCTCAGCCTTACCAATCCCTGCAGTTCCAGCTCTCGAACACCATTCAACAGAATTACTTTATCCTGTATTCCACCCTCTAGTGAATATCATTAGAAAGAGGTCACACAGACTGTGGCCCGTTGTTGTCAAGCTGGTCAATGTAACTAACTCCTTTCCTGAAAAGAACCTACTATGCACTTTTTAAAAAAGTTCAAAAGGATCAGTGGGTATATAAGGTGAGTGTGAATTTTAGTCTGCAGCTGGCATGAGCGAACAGAAAAGAACCAGAATCTCCAGTAATTAAGTTTAAATGAAAAATATCTGAAAAAAACATTATCAGACAAAATTTACACTATCTTGACTCAATTTTTCTTAGATGGGAAAATGCATGGAAATTAAATTGCCAGAATATTGTTTAGTGATCAGTGATCAAGGAGCCCAGCAATGGGATCTGAATAAAGAATTAGGCTAAAGGTTGCCCTAAATTTTCACATCTGCAGTTTCCCTATACAACCTTGCCTTTGGTCTTATGGATATCATCTCCCCAGAACAGTATCTGTAAGTCACTGCCAGTGAGTGTTTCAGTAACTCCTTTTCCTTGGCTGCTTTGTCAACCATACCTCTTCAAATTGCCATAATCTTTCTTTGAGTAGATTTTTACTTCAGCTAGGTTTTTAGACTCTAGATCTGACTTGGGAGTCAATTTATTTCTTTACATTCAAACCACTGGTCTTGATTTTAACCCTTAACTTGCTTGAAAGCAGTGTTATTCCCCTACTTTTGCTTATAGAATCCCACCCCAAAATCAAATGACAACTACATCAGATGTTCAAAAAGCTTACTGAGTAAAACCCCAGGTGGTACTCTAACACTATGTTACAATAGCTGATACCAGCATAAGTCATATTTCTTGAGGAAACTAAAATCTCCATTTGTATTTAGGTTTACTGTTTTCCATAGGAAACTTTAATCATCTAGCAGCACTGATGACTGATCCATCTCAATAACTGAATTTCCCAAACACAAAGGAGGTAGAATGCTAGAATATTTAATGCTGTCAAGAGCAATCTATTTTTTAGATTCATTGTTCTCCCTTTTTCCTCTCTTTTCTCCCTCTTCTGGCTCCCCTTTCCTCTGCCCTCCTCAACTCTGCCTTTTTCTTCTCTTTACTTCCTCCTCCTTCTCATATTTTTTCTTCTTATTTTTCTCATTAGTGTACTCTCTGAAATATATTTTCCAAATTCAGATCTGTAGACAGCTATTAGAATTATCTGTACAGTCCAATTTAAAAAATTGTTCATAAGAATTGTGTTTTGACATATCTAGGTTGTGATCTTGGGTTATGTTACTTTTTCTTCTAATTCTGTTATGTCTGGAGATGATTAGGTATATTTATATTTGTGTATACATTTATATTTGTTCAAGAGAGTCTTCAGCACCTCCCTTTGGTAAGCACCAGCTTCCTACCTTGGCAGGATCATGGTCAGATGAATCTCTCTTTTTATGGACACTTTCAACAACTGTCACAGCAGCTGATTCTGGCACAATTTCTACCCATCATTGGAAATGTCACCACTTGTATACTCTTCCATGATGTTCTGAACTCTGATTCTCCCTTCTGTCATTTCTTCTCCTCTTCTCTTTCGTCTCTTTTTCCTTCATCCCCTCTCTAACAGTAAATTATTTCTCTTGATGCATCACAACCTGAAAAGTCTCACCAGTTTATGTCAAGCAAGTAGAAGTGAAGTGAAGTGAAGTGAAGTCGCTCAGTCATACCCGACTCTTTGCGACCCCATGGATAGTAGCCTGCACCAAGCTCCTCCGTCCATGGGATTTTCAAGGCAAGAAGTACCTGAGTGGGTTGCCATTTCCTTCTCCAAGCAAGTAGAATCGCTGCTATTTTATTATTTTTAATGAATTAACCGATCACAGTACATGGGGTATGATTGTGGGTCTTGATTTAATTCTTCGCTGCTACCCAGAGTGTGGCTGTTTTCTAAATTTAAAACCTGAGCATTCTGGTGGTCCTCTAGTCTCAAAATAATAGAAAATAAATTATAAATGTTATTAGAAAACTCATATTGTTTTTAAATTTCTGTTTCCAATGTTTCCCCATCTATTCGCCATGAAGTGATGAAACCAGATGCTATGATCTTAGTTTTCTGAATGTTGAGTTTTAAGCCAACCTTTTCACTCTCTGCTTTCAATTTCATTATGAGGCTTTTTAGTTCCTCTTCACTTTCTGCCATAAGGGTGGTGTCATCTGCATATCTGAGGTTATTGATATTTCTCCTGGCAATCTTGATTCCAGCTTGTGCTTCATCCAGCCCAGCATTTCACATGATGCATTCTGCATATAAGTTAAATACTGCTAAATGCTAAGTCACTTCAGTCATGTCCGACTCTGTGCGACCCCATAGACTGCAGCCCACCAGGCTCGCCCGTCCCTGGGATTCTCCAGGCAAGAACACTGGAGTGGGTTGCCATTTCCTTCTCCAATGCATGAAAGTGAGTAGTGAAAGTGAAGTCGCTCAGTCGTGTCCGACCCTCAGCGACCCCATGGACTGCAGCTTTCCAGGCTCCTCTATCCATGGGATTTTCCAGGCAGTAGTACTAGAGTAGGGTGCCATTGCCTTCTCCAATAAGTTAAATAAGCAGGGTGATAATATACAGCCTTGACATACTCCTTTTCTGATTTGAAACCAGTCTGTTCCATGTCTGGTTCTAACTGTTGCTTCTTGACCTGCATACAGAGTTCTCAGGAGGCAAGTAAGGTGGTCTGATATTCCTATCTCTTTAGGAATTTTCCACAGTTTATTGTGATCCACACAGTCAAAGGCTTTGGTGTGGTAAATAAAACAGAAGTAGATGTTTTTCTGGAACTCTCTCGCTTTTTCAATGGTCCAAAGGATGTTGGCAGTTTGATCTCTGGTTTCTCTGCCTTTACTTAAACATCTGGAAGTTCATGATTCACGTACTGTTGAAGCCTGGCTTGGAGAATTTTGAGCTAATATTACTTTGCTAACATGCGAGATGAGTGCAGTTGTGTGGTAGTTTTAGCATTCTTTGGCATTGCCTTTGTCTGGGATTGGAATGACAACTGACCTTTTCCATTCCTGTGACCACTGCTGTTTTCCAAATTTGCTGACATATTGAGTGCAGCACTTTCACAGAATTATCTTTTAGGATTTGAAATAGCTCAACTGGAATTCCATCACCTCCATTAGTTTTGTTTGTAGTTATGCTCTCTAAGGCCCACTTGACTTTGCATTCTAGGATGTCTGGCTCTAGATGAGTGATCAAACCATTGTGGTTATCTGGGTCATGAAGATCTTTTTTGTACAGTTCTTCTGTGTATTCTTGCCACCTCTTCTTAATATCTTCTGCTTCTGTCTATGTGCTAAGTCATTTCAGTCGTGTCCAACTCTTTGCTATCCTATGGACCATAGCCCACCAGGCACCTTTGTTCATGGGATTTACCAGGCAAGAATACTGAAGTGGGTTGCAGTGCCCTCCTCCAGGGGATCTTCCCAACCTAGGGACTGAACTCATATCTCTTAAGTCTACCTGCATTGGTGGGCAGATTCTTTAACACTAGCACCACCTGGGATTCCCCATACCCCATCTATGGTATTATTTACCATATAACCATTTGTTATTATTTCTAACAAATCATTCATCACTGGATGCCTCTGTTCTCAATAAATCAACTTTCTGCATAAGGTAGTTTTATTCAATAGTCTATTCCAAGATTATTAACATGAATGAGTTTTCATATGCAAAGAATACCCCAAAGTAAAAATTCACAAATTTGGGATCCACAGTTCAGTTCAGTTCACTTGCTCAGTCATATCCAACTCTTTTCGACCCCATGAATTGCAGCACGCCAGGCCTCCCTGTCCATCACCAATTCCCTGAGATCACCCAAACTCTTGTCCATCGAGTCGGTGATGCCATCCAGCCATCTCATCCTCTGTTGTCCCCTTCTCCTCCTGCCCCCAATCCCTACCAGCATCAGAGTCTTTTCCAGTGAGTCAACTCTTCACATGAGGTGGCCAAAATATTGGAGTTTCAGCTTTAGCATCAGTCCTTCCAAAGAACATCCAGGACTGATCTCCCTTAGAATGGACTGGTTGCATCTCCTTGCAGTCCAAGGGACTCTCAAGACTCTTCTCCAAAACCACAGTTCAAAAGCATCAATTCTTCGGTGCTCAGCTTTCTTCACAGTCCAACTCTCACATCCATACGTGACCACAGGAAAAACCATAGCCTTGACTAGATGGACCTTTGTTGGCAAAGTAATGTCATGCTTTTCAGTATGCTATCTAGGTTGGTCATAACTTTCCTTCCATGGAGTAAGCGTCTTTCAATTTCATGGCTACAATCACCATCTGCAGTGATTTTGGAGCCCAAAAAAATAAAGTCTGACACTGTTTCCACTGTTTCCCCATCTATTTCCCATGAAGTGATGGGACCAGATGCCATGATCTTCATTTTCTGAATGTTGACCTTTAAGCCAACTTTTTCACTCTCCTCTTTCACTTTCATCAAGAGGCTTTTCTTCACTTTCTGCCATAAGGGTGGTGTCATCTGCATATTTGAGGTTATTGATATTTCTCCTGGCAATCTTGATTCCAGCTTGTGCTTCTTCCAGCCCAGTGTTTCTCATGATGAACCCTGCATATAAGTTAAATAAGCAGGATGACAATTTATAGCCTTGACGTACTCCTTTTCCACAAGGAAAAGTTATATGGAAAAAAAACCCCAGCTTTGTTTTTCCCAAAGTTTCTTAAATTATAAAAATAATTATTTTAAATACATTTGTTTTTCCTCTATGCATAAATTTTTAAATTAATGGATATGTTCTGTATAGCAATAAGGAGAATATTTTTGTGCTGTTTCAAGGCTTGCTGTTGTTTTTGAGTTCTAAGTCATGTCTAATTCCTTGCAACCCCATGGACTGCAGAATGCCAGGCTTCCCTGTTCTTCACTGTCTCTCAGAGTTTGCTCAAACTCATGTCCATTGAATCTGTGATGCTATCTAACCATCTCATCCTTGGCCATCCTGTTCTCCTTTTGCTTTTAATCTTTCCCAACATCAGGATCTTTTCCAGTGAGTCAGCTCTTCTCATCAGGTGGCCAGAGGACTGGAGCTTTGGCTTCAGCATCAGTCCTTCCAATGAATATTCAGGGTTGATTTCCTTTAGAATTGACTGATTTGATTTCCTTGCTGTCCAAGTGACTCTCAAGGTCTTCTCCTGCACCATCATTTGAAAGTATCAATTACTTGGGGTTCAGCATTCTTTATGGTCCAATTCTCATGTCTCTTCATGGCTACTGGGAAAGCCATACCTTTGACAATATGGACCTTTGTCAGCAAAGTGTTGTCTTTGCTTTTTAATATGCTATCTAGGTTTGTCATAACTTTCCCTCCAAAGAGCAAGTGTCTTTTAATTTCCTGGCTGCAGTCACTGTCCACTGTGTTTTTGGAGCCCAAGAAAACGAAATCTGTCACTACTTCCACTTTTCAACCTTCTATTTGCAAGGAAGTGATGGGATCGGATGCCATAATCTTAGATTTTTGAATGTTGAGTTTTAAACCAGCTTTTTCATTCTCCTCTTTCACCCTCATCAAGAGGCTCTTTAGTTCCTCTTCACTTTCTGTGATGAGAATGGCATCAATTGCATATCTGAGGTTTTTAATATTTCTCCCAGTAATCTTGACTCTAGCTTGTGAACTCATCCCACCCAGCACTTTGCATGATGTACTCTGCATATAAGCTAAATAAAGAAGGTGATGATATACAGCTTTGATATACTGTTTTCCCAGTTTTGAACCAGTCACTTGTTCCATATAAGATTCTAACTGTTGTTTCTTGATCTACATATAAGTTTCTTAGGAGACAGGTAAGGTGGTCTGGTATTCCCATCTCTAAGAGTTTTCCACAGTTTGTTGTGATCTTCACAGTCAAAGGCTTTAGCGTAGTCAATGAAGCAGAAATAGGTGCTTTTCTGGAATTCTCTTCCTTTCTTTATGATCCAGGGAAAGTTGGCGACTTAATCTCTGGTTCCTCTGCCTTTTCTAAACTCAGCTT
The DNA here is from genome assembly GCF_003369695.1 of Bos indicus x Bos taurus. Lineage (NCBI taxonomy): Eukaryota > Metazoa > Chordata > Mammalia > Artiodactyla > Bovidae > Bos > Bos indicus x Bos taurus. The sequence goes on along the minus strand of NC_040087.1, from coordinate 39,700,094 downwards.
AAATATATGGAATTCTCAGCTTACATAGTGCTGAAGCCTGACTTAAAGGATTTTGTGCATAACCTTACCAGCATGTGAAATCAGTGCAATTTTATGGTAATTTGAACATTTTTGACACTAGCTTTCTTTGGGATTGGAGAAAAAACTGACCTTTCCAGTCCTGTGGTCACTGCTGTATTTTCCAAATTTGATGATATATTGAGCCCAGCACTTTTACAGCATCATCTTTTAGGATTTGAAATGGTTCAGCTGGAATTCCATTACCTCCACTAATTTTTTATGTAGTAATATTTCCTAAGGCCCATTTGACTTCACAAGCTAGGATGCCTGACTCTGGGTGAGTGACCACACCATCATGATTATCCCTGTCATTAAGACCATTTTTACAAAGTTCTTCTGTGTATTCTTACAACCTCTTCTTAATCTCTTTTGCTTCTGTTAAGTCTTTACTGTTTCTGTCCTTTATCATGCCCATCCTTGCTTGAAATGTTCCCTTGATATCTCCAGTTTTCTTGAGGAGATCTCTAGTCTTTCCTGTTCTATTGTTTTCCTCTATTTCTTTTCTTTTTTTAAATTTAAATTTATTTATTTTAATTAGAGGCTAATTACTTTACAATATTGTATTGGTTTTGTCATACATCAACATGAATCTGCCACGGGTATACACGTGTTCCCAATCCTGAACCCCACTCCAACCTCTCTCCCCATACCATCCCTCTGGGTCATCCCAGTGCACCAGCCCCAAGCTTCCTGTATCCTGCATCGAACCTGGACTCGCAGTTCATTTCTTATATGTTATTATACATGTTTCAATGCCATCCTCCCAAATCATCCCCTGCCCCCTCTCCCACAGAGTCCAAATTATACAGAGTGAAGTAAGCCAGAAAGAAAAACACCAATACAGTATACTAATGCATATATATGGAATTCAAAAAGATGGTAATGATAACCCTGTATGCGAGACAGCAAAAGAGACACAAATGTTTTCCTCTATTTCTTTGCTTTGTTCACTTAAGAAGGTCTTCTTATCTTTCTTTGCTATTCTCTGGAACTCTGCATCCACTTGGTATATCTTTTCCTTTCTCTCTTGCTTTTTTCTTCTCTTCTATCCTCAGCTATTTATGAAGCCTCCTCAGACAACCACTTTGCCTTCTTATAGTTCTTTTTCTTTGGGATGGTTTTGGTCACTACTTCCTGTAAAATGTTAAGAACCTCTGTCCACAGTTCTTCAGGTAGTCTGTCTACCAAATCTAATCCCTTGAGTCTATTCTTCATCTCCACTTATAATCATAAGGAATTCAATTTAAGTCATACCTGAATGGTCTAGTCATTTTCTCTATTTTATTCCATTTCAGCCTAAATGTTACAATAAGAAGCTGATGATCTGAACCACAGTCAGCCCCAAGTATTTTTTTTGCTGTCTGTATAGAGTTCCTCCTTCTTTGGCTGCAACGAATACACTCAATCTGATTTTGGTATTGACCATTGGTGTAGTCCATGTGTAGAGCTGTCTCTTGTGTTTTTGGAAAAAGGTGTTTGCTATGACAGGTATGTTCTCTTGACAAAACTCTGTTATAACATCAGTTGACAGTGACAAGTTATACATATATATATACTGCTGCTAAGTTGCTTCAGTCATGTCCAACTCTGTGTGACCCCATAGACAGCAGCCCATCAGGCTCCATTGTCCCTGGGATTCTCCAGGCAAGAATACTGGAATGGGTTTCCATTTCCTTCTCCAATGCAGGCATGCATGCTAAGTCGCTTCAGCTATGTCTGACTTTTTGTGACCTGATGGAATTTAGCCTGCCTTCAGGACTACTCTGTCCATGGGATTCTCCAAGAATACTGGGGTGGTTTGCCATGCTCTTTTCCAGGGAATCTTCCTGACCCAGGAATAGAACTCATGTCTCTTACATCTCATGCATTGGCAGCTGGGTTCTTTACTACTAGTGCCATCTGAGAAGCCATATATATATATATATATATATATATATATGGAAAATATCAATAATTCAGGGTTTTCTTAATAAACATCATTAATAATTATACAAAGCTGTAATAGCATTTTGAGTAGTGTCAATCTCTCCTTTACTTGCTCAGAAATCACTGAATTTGTGCCATGCTGGTAAAGCTGAAATGATCAACTGCAGCCTTCTTTGCTATTGAACTTGTCCTGGACATGACTTTGAACTCCAGTGTGCAGATCTGTGTTAGAGGACATAGAATAATTGTGTTGCTCCTTTGTCTTATTTTTTCTTTTTTGTTTTGGAAAACAGATTTTGTAAAGCTAAATTATAAAATTATATTGTGTTATGGGAAATCCTGTTGCTTTCTTCAAACCGTTTAACCTTTAGTCTAATAGAGATGGAACTTCATGATCTACAGTTGTTTTAAGGTCTAGAGTTGGAACATCTCATATAATCTGTATGGAAAGTTTTATATGTGAGTGCTAATAACTATAACCCAAAGTAACTTAATTGAGTTACTGTCTGAGCCGTGAGCTGCTTGTTGCTGGGATCTTATATTTTAATTGACCTTGACTTTAACTCAAATAAAACATTCTCTAAAGACAGAATGAGATTGAAGGGCTTCTGCTTGCTTTTTGTTGCACACATGCGTGTGTAAGTTTATGTGTGTAATTGATCATTAGGTTTTTATTTTCACTTTAGAGACATTGTCATATTTCACCTTTTTAGGAAATATAATATAGAAAACCCTATATGCAGTTGTCCAGTTTTCACTATTAAAGAGATTAAATTCTTCAGACCTACCATTAAACTAAGTTTTGGATTTAGGCCAGGCGGCCTTGGCCCAGGACTTGTTGGAGCACAGACTGAGTCTCGTGATTGTCTTCTGCATGGGGTCTTTGCCATTGGCTTTGACTGTATCTCACCTCTCCTATTAAATTACACTTCTAATAAAAATTCCTTCTCATCCCTCTCTACTTAGTGTGATAGCATAATTTCTTCTTCCTCTCCATGGGAGAGAGCAAATTAGCCATGATTCTGTGGTCAAGCTCTCTCTCCCACATTTTGTAAATAATGACTATTAACAACTGAGATAATTTATAGCACTAGGCATGCGTGTCATGAGATGTTTGTTTGGTCATGAGTTACTTTGTGTGGTATGCCTATATAAGCTTTAGCATGAAAGCCCTGGCTGCTGCTGCATTGGAGCTACTTTGGAGAAACCTCATAATTATGTTATATATGAGGATATGTTATGCCTACATTATGGTTATGTTGTGGCTGCTCCTATGGTGCTGCTTCAGCCAGGAATGAGGTTGTGTTATAGCTGCCATGCCAGCAAGGAGAGAATAAACATGTCTGCAGCTCCTATGTCTCCTCACATCTCCTTCAAGCCTCTTAGGCCTCACCTTGCCTACCCTGGATTCAGCAAACAGTGTGAACAGTAAGACAATTGGTGCTGTGAACAGGATCAACAATACACTCTCTTTTGAAAGTCTCTTTGGTCATCTCTAAAAAAAAAAAAAAAAAAAAAATAGGAGATAGGATCAGAGGTACAATTATTTGGCTATATGAGCTCTATTTTAAATTTGGAGTGAAAAATTCTATTGGCCTCAGTGGAATCATCCTTATCTTAATCCAACTTCACTTTCATCTCCTTTGTAGTTCCACATTTCACATTCTTGCTATGAAATATCACCTTTTATTTGGTTCTGATTTTATCTTTCAATGCATCTGCTACTTGTTAAATACAGCTTGTTGTTTGTATGTTGGCTTTCCTGAGTTGTATATTTATTTTCCAGTTTTACCTGTGTCTGGTCTTCCCTGGTAGCTCAGTGGGTAGAGAATCTGCCTGCAGTACAGAAGAACCCGGTTCAATTTCTGGATGGGGAAGATCCCCTCCTGGATAATGGGTAGGCTACCCACTTCAGCATTCTTGGGGTCCCTGCTGGCTCAGGCAGTAAAAGAATCCACCTGCAAAGTGGGAGTTATGGGTTCGATCCCTGGGTTGGGAAGATCACCTGAAGGAGAGCATGGCAACTCACTCTAGTATTCTTTCCTGGAGAATCTCCATGGACAGAAGGAGCCTGGTGGGCTACAATCCATCCAGTCACAAAGAGTTGGACACGACTGAGTGACTAAGACATGGCACATTTGAATTCTAGCCCTGTATCCTCAAAGGTAAACTCTTAGTCTGATTTCCATCATTTACAGCTCCTAGCAATTTTTTTTTTCATTTTTTAAAATGAGGGCACATAGAAATTTATTAAATGAATAAAACAACCAAAAATTATCATTTAAGGAAATCTGGGCCTAAACTCTCAAAACTATATTATTGTAATCAATAATTTAAAGTAAGCTTTTATTTTTTTATTTTTTTAATTTAATTTTATTTTTAAACTTTACATAATTGTATTAGTTTTGCCAAATATCAAAATGAATCCGCCACAGGTATACATGTGTTCCCCATCCTGAACCCTCCTCCCTCCTCCCTCCCCATACCATCCCTCTGGGTCGTCCCAGTGCACTAGCCCCAAGCATCCAGTATCGTGCATCGAACCTGGACTGGCATCTCGTTTCATACATGATATTTTACATGTTTCAATGCCATTCTCCCAAATCTTCCCACCCTCTCCCTCTCCCACAGAGTCCATAAGACTGTTCTATACATCAGTGTCTCTTTTGCTGTCTCGTACACAGGGTTATTGTTACCATCTTTCTAAATTCCATATATATGCGTTAGTATACTGTATTGGTGTTTTTCCTTCTGGCTTACTTCATTCTGTATAATAGGCTCCAGTTTCATCCACCTCATTAGGACTGATTCAAATGTATTCTTTTTAATGGCTGAATAATACTCCATTGTGTATATGTACCACAGCTTTCTTATCCATTCATCTGCTGATGGACATCTAGGTTGCTTCCATGTCCTGGCTATTATAAACAGTGCTGTGATGAACATTGGGGTACACGTGTCTCCTTCCCTTCTGGTTTCCTCAGTGTGTATGCCCAGCAGTGGGATTGCTGGATCATAAGGCAGTTCTATTTCCAGTTTTTTAAGGAATCTCCACACTGTTCTCCATAGTGGCTGTACTAGTTTGCATTCCCACCAACAGTGTAAGAGGGTTCCCTTTTCTCCACACCCTCTCCAGCATTTATTATTTGTAGACTTTTGGATCACAGCCATTCTGACTGGTGTGAAATGGTACCTCATAGTGGTTTTGAATTGCATTTCTCTGATAATGAATAATGTTGAGCAACTTTTCATGTGTTTGTTAGCCATCTGTATGTCTTCTTTGGAGAAATGTCTATTTAGTTCTTTGGCCCATTTTTTGATTGGGTCGTTTATTTTTCTGGAGTTGAGCTGTAGGAGTTGCTTGTATATTTTTGAGATTAGTTGTTTGTCAGTTGCTTCATTTGCTATTATTTTCTCCCATTCTGAAGGCTGTCTTTTCACCTTGCTAATAATTTCCTTTGATGTGCAGAAGCTTTTAAGGTTAATTAGGTCCCATTTGTTTATTTTTGCTTTTATTTCCAATAATCTGGGAGGTGGGTCATAGAGGATCCTGCTGTGATGTATGTCAGAGAGTGTTTTGCCTATGTTCTCCTCTAGGAGTTTTATAGTTTCTGGTCTTACGTTTAGATCTTTAATCCATTTTGAGTTTATTTTTGTGTATGGTGTTAGAAAGTGGTCTAGTTTCATTCTTTTACAACTGGTTGACCAGATTTCCCAGCACCACTTGTTAAAGAGATTGTCTTTAATCCATTGTATATTCTTGCCTCCTTTGTCAAAGATAAGGTGTCCGTATGTGCATGGATTTATCTCTGGGCTTTCTATTTTGTTCCATTGATCTATATTTCTGTCTTTGTGCCAGTACCATACTGTCTTGATAACTGTGGCTTTGTAGTAGAGCCTGAAGTCAGGTAGGTTGATTCCTCCAGTTCCATTCTTCTTTCTCAAGATCGCTTTGGCTATTCGAGGTTTTTTGTATTTCCATACAAATTGTGAAATTATTTGTTCTAGTTCTGTGAAGAATACTGTTGGTAGCTTGATAGGGATTGCATTGAATCTATAAATTGCTTTGGGTAGTATACTCATTTTCACTATATTGATTCTTCCAATCCATAAACATGGTATATTTCTCCATCTATTAGTGTCCTCTTTGATTTCTTTCACCAGTGTTTTATAGTTTTCTATATATAGGTCTTTAGTTTCTTTAGGTAGATATATTCCTAAGTATTTTATTCTTTCCATTGCAATGGTGAATAGAATTGTTTCCTTAATTTCTCTTTCTGTTTTCTCATTTTTAGTGTATAGGAATGCAAGGGATTTCTGTGTGTTGATTTTATATCCTGCAACTTTACTATAGTCATTGATTAGTTCTAGTAATTTTCTGGTGGAGTCTTTAGGGTTTTCTATGTAGAGGATCATGTCATCTGCAAATAGTGTGAGTTTTACTTCTTCTTTTCCAATTTGGATTCCTTTTATTTCTTTTTCTGCTCTGATTGCTGTGGCCAAAACTTCCAAAACTATGTTGAATAGTAATGGTGAAAGTGGGCACCCTTGTCTTGTTCCTGACTTTAGAGGAAATGCTTTCAATTTTTCACCATTCAGGATAATGTTTGCTGTGGGTTTGTCATATATAGCTTTTATTATGTTGAGGTATGTTCCTTCTATTCCTGCTTTCTGGAGAGTTTTTATCATAAATGGGTGTTGAATTTTGTCAAAGGCTTTCTCTGCATCTATTGAGATAATCATATGGTTTTTATTTTTCAATTTGTTAATGCGGTGTATTACATTGATTGATTTGAGGATATTGAAGAATCCTTGCATCCCTGGGATAAAGCCCACTTGGTCATGGTGTATGATCTTTTTAATGTGTTGTTGGATTCTGATTGCTAGAATTTTGTTAAGGATTTTTGCATCTATGTTCATCAGTGATATTGGCCTGTAGTTTTCTTTTTTTGTGGGATCTTTGTCAGGTTTTGGTATTAGGGTGATGGTGGCCTCATAGAATGAGTTTGGAAGTTTACCGTCCTCTGCAATTTTCTGGAAGAGTTTGAGCAGGATAGGTGTTAGCTCTTCTGTAAATTTTTGGTAGAATTCAGCTGTGAAGCCGTCTGGACCTGGGCTTTTGTTTGCTGGAAGATTTTTGATTACAGTTTCAATTTCCATGCTTGTGATGGGTCTGTTAAGATTTTCTATTTCTTCCTGGTCGAGTTTTGGAAAGTTGTACTTTTCTAAGAATTTGTCCATTTCTTCCACGTTGTCCATTTTATTGGCATATAGTTGTTGATAGTAGTCTCTTATGATCCAGTAAGCTTTTAGCAAGACCTAAAAAAATAATTCCTTAACTTATGGAATACAATAAGAATAAAGTAAAACAATTTTATTTTAATAGGCTAAATTAGCTATTCCAGGTCAACCAATGGTGTTCTTTATGAAGTTATTCAATAACCCACAGTAAGGGCACGCTGGAAAAGGCAGAGAGGAGGAATTTTGAGTCTAACATGCAATTTGGTTTGTAAATCAAACACGTGATCATACACAACTGAGGAAGTGCTGAAAAATATGGTCTTAGATGGGCAATAATTGCCAGCTACAACTTTATTATCACATAAGCAGAGAACAGAACTTGTTGTACAATTACCAAATCCACCTTGATCCTTTTGACATAGATAAAAATATGATTTTTGAACAAGAGTATCAGGCTATGGTTTTTCCGGTAGTCATGTATGGATGTGAGAGTTGGACTTTAAAGAAAGCTGAGTGCCAGAGAATTGATGCTCTTGAAGAGTGGAATGGAGAAGACTCTTGAGAGTCCCTTGGAGTGCAAGGAGATCCAACCAGTCAATCCTAAAGGAAATCAGTCCTGAATGTTCATTGGAAAGACTGATGCTGAAGCTGAAACTCCAAAACTTTGGCTACCTGATGTGACGAACTGACTCATTTGAAAAGGCCCTGATGCTGGAAAAGATTGAAGACAGGAGGAGAAGGGGACAACAGAGTATGAGATGGTTGGAGAGCATCACTGACTCGATGGACATGAGTTTGAGCAAGCTCCAAGAGTTGGTGATGGACAGGGAATCCTGGTGTGCTGCAGTCCACAGGGTTGCAAAGAGTCAGACACAACTGAGTGATTGAAGTGAACTGAACTGATCAGGTTTAAAAATGAATCTTAGAAACATAGAAATTGGAATTGACAGTCCCATTATGTGCAGCTGATATGGTTCGTTCTGGTATACATCAAAGATACTTCTGCAAAACACCTGTTGACCTCCTTGATAGTAACGTCTGAAGTTATGGATCTTTTATCTTTCTGTTATCTTTAATAATGAACAATGGCAAATCATCCAGTAGAATTCCTAAAATTATTTATATTGTTCAGACTTTATAACCTTGTATAATAGGGACTTTAATGAGGTACCTCATGGATGAAAAAAATATCCATTTATCTTAATCTTCTTCATAATACACTTGATTGTTCATTGCTCTAATAAGCTACAATTTGGCAAATGTGTTCATATTCATCTTACTTATAATCCTCATCATGTTTAGATATACTAATTCTGAAGTTACAAACTGTTTCTTTTTAAGCATTTAATATACTGCTTTACCTACAATAGGCATTTAATTAAATTATGAGTATGTAGATCTAAATCTAATTTTAGGCTACTTTAATTTTAGCTATATCTTCACTCCCTTGAGCAATGTTGCTGTTTACTCCGGCCTTCTGCAGGTCCATGGTATTAATCAAGATATGACCACATATACTCAACACTTGTTATTAATAAGGTACCCTGCTGAGAACTCCAAGGGGTGCAAAAGGTTTTGACATGTACAGAGAGCCACTCAAGTCAGAGGCCTCCTGTTCCATTGTCACTGGGACAAAGCCCTGGAGAATTTCTCTGTATGTGTTGATTTCTCATTAGTTGTAATTTTCCCCTTGTGCTCTTTTACTTTTTTGTTCATCCTTATTTTCCTGGACATTTCCAAATCTAGGGCATATACTTTTTATTTCCTCAGTTGATAGATTTATAAGATTCCTCTCCTGCATTCTCCAATACTTTAGACTCCCTGATTTCGGTTGGTTTTATAGTTCTTTTAGAATATACTTACTATGGATTTCAGAAAATCAAAAATTATTTTTCACATTAAAGAAAGTTAAGCAAGAGGGATCTGCAAAGCAGTGGACACCTATTTTTTGTGACAAAAATACTTATCCCTTTATTTAGCAAAGTGTTATACAATACAGTGGAAAAATGAGTTTTACTGCCAAAAATTCTCTTTTATTCCAAACTCCAATACATTATTTCAACTGAACAGACATATACTGCATACCTACAATATGTCAATCAGTCTATTAACTAAGTACTGTAGGTTCATAAAAGAATGAGACAGTCCTGGCTCTCAAAAATATTTATAGTCTGCTATCTCTGTGGTATAGTTGATCTAGTAAATATGTATAGATGCTAATTTCCTTCTCTATATGAATGGGATAATATCTGCCTCTTAAGACTATTAGGAGAAATCAAATGATTTTATTCAACTCTAAGTATAAAATATGAAATTTTATGTTACTACTCTGGCATCAGCAAATTTTTGGTCCTACAATTAAAGTATTTAAAAATTTTAACATTAGAGTTTCATTAGAGATTATTTGAATATTAACTTCTCATAGGAGGAAAAAAAGCTAAACATCCCCAAAGCACATTGCAAGCTTGAGATAAGTGATTTCTTGCAAATACCTTCCATATTGTAACAATGCATGTAATTCATTCATCATTGATAAAGTTTCTTCATATAAAATAAATTCTATACATATATTTATTGTATATAAATTTCAACATGTGTGCGTGCATGCTAAGTCATTTCAGTCTTGTCTGACTCTTTGCAACTCCATGAACTGCAGCCTGGCTTCCCTGTCCTTCACTATCTCCTGCAGTTTGCTCAAATTCATGTCCATTGAGTCAATGATGCCACACAACCATCTCAATCTCTGTCACTTCCTTCTCCTCTTGTCCTCAATCTTTCCCAGCATCAGGGTCTTTTCCAATGAGTCAACTCTGTATCAGGTGGCCAAAGTAATGGAGCTTCAGCTTCACCACCCATGGTTCCAATGAAGTTTGATTTCCTTTAGGATTGACTGGTCTGCTCTCCCTGCTGTCCAAGGGACTCTCAAGAGTCTTCTCTAGCACCAAGTATTTTCTTGGTTAGTACTTCTCACAAATTAAATAAGGCAATGAATTACCAAGATGATTTATGGTTTTAATCTAGAAAGAGCTATTCATTTTAGATTTTAAAATAAATTATTGATATATTTTTACTTATATCAGTTTCATCTGGTTAATGCATTTATTACATAATTAGGCACCAGCATCATGTTTCCTTAGGAATTCTCAAGGATTCAGAATTCCTATAGCATGTATAGATTAAGTATGCTGCTGCTGTTGCTAAGTCTCTTCACTCGTGTCTGACTCTGTGCGACCCAATAGACAGCAGCCCACCAGGCTCCTCCATCCCTGGGACCCTCCAGGCAAGAATACTGGAGTGGGTTGCCATTTTCTTATTCAGTGCATGAAAGTGAAAAGTGAAAGTGAAGTTGCTCAGTCGTATCCAACTCTTCGTGACCACATGGACTGTAGCCTACCAGGCTCCTCTGTCCTTGGGATTTTCCAGGCAAGAGTACTGGAGTCATCATTACCATCTTTCTAAATTCCATATATATGCATTAGTATACTGTATTGGTGTTTTTCTTTCTGGCTTACTTCACTCTGTATACGATAAAATAAATATATTAAAAAAAAAAGAGTACTGGAGTGAGTTGCCATTTCATTCTCCAAGATTAAGTATACAATGACATATTTTTCTCTTCATAAATGTATATTGAAAGCTTGGACTACAAGATTTGCTTCAAAAGTGAGTTGACCCCTTCCCTGCCACAGCGATGTCTGCTCACCCACACACATCCATACAACTCTTCCAGCACAGAGCATTATGGAAAAGTCAGAAAGCTGCTCAATGAAGAAAGAGAAGTTGAGGAAGAAATCAAGGACAACAGCATAATATTGGAAATTAGAAGAAAAAAATAATAATTAATGAATTTCTCAAACTAACAAAAATATGAAAATCTTTGTTCACAATTTTAATTTGTCCTCATGTGTGTTTTTGGCAGTTTAAATGCCTGGATATCTTATATCTAAACAAATTATGGCATATTTTGTGCTTTTTTGCCACACTGCTTAAAGCACTAGTATAGTATCATTTATTTAGAATGGTTAAGCAGTGTTGAGCTTTGGGTCAATGAATTAAGACTTTTAATACGTAGAGCTGATTTGAGAGTGGGAATATTGTCAGCACAAGTGAAGTAGGGAGAATGGAACAGACAGATGGCTCTGCTCACCCTCCAGTCAGGGTCCTATGAGCCAGTTTTCTTAATTGGATGACATCTCCCCATTAATTTTTATTTTAAGAGGAGCATTCTTTGAGCAAAATTGTACTGAGAACCAACTAAAGGATATCTGGGAATACAGATATGAATTTGTATCATGTTTTTCTTCTTATCAGTTCTCATTCGAGATTTCTTTGTTAATTTCTTTAGTGTTCATTGTCACCAGTACCAGACCATAAGTTCTAAATTCCACTGTTTACTGCACACCTGCCAGCAGATCACCAAGTCCAGGAGTGAAAGCAAGAGCAGAGCTGTGGTAGCCAATGTACACATGTGGCTTTTAAAATGTAAATTAGTTAAAAGAATTTAAATTAGTTAAATAAATTAAACATTTGGTTTCTCAGTTGTACTTGCAATAAATCAACTGTTAAATAGGCACAAGAAGCTTGTGGCTACCATACCAGGCAGCGCAGGAATATGTCCATGATTACGTTGAAAACAGGACAGTGGTGATTTAGAATGAATAACATTTCAGTTGCTTGCTTTTGAGAGATTGCTACAATAGTCCAGAATTGTTAACATACCATAGAATTGTACAAATCATACAATACTGGTGTATGAACTTAGTGAGATTTTGTTTTTTACAGTAAGGGAAAGAGATTTTAATAATGGAAGGATTTTTTAAGCTTGTTATTTTGTCCTTTTTTATTAGTTTAAAAAAGTGAACCATTGTTACTTTATGCCTGGACATTTAAAAACTTAGATTTATATATTACAAACCTTGCTCACTTCTCCCAGAGAAAATTTCTCTTTGAAGTCATTGGGAGATCCAAACAGTAACAGGAGATAGAAGAATTGTGCCAGGGGCAAAACGTCATTCCTTTTCATGTGTCTATAAAATGAAATAGGGTATATTTGATTAATTGCCAGTCTATTTGCTCTGCTTCAGAACTTGCAAGGTACCTATGTTATTATGAAATATAGATGCTAAGGAAAACTGCAGTCCCTGAAGAAGGGGTGGGAATGTTAAAAGACAGAGGAGAGAACTTAGTAAAAACATAAAGGAAAAGGATTAGAATGCCTGGTCTATTGTTAGCTGTTATAAGCTGGTGTTTTATGCAGAATTGAAGTGTTCCTTGTGTTTCTGCCAGTTCCTGTTTTTCTTCATGAATGAGTACTCATTCAATACAAATGCTATACAATACACTTAGATGTAAAACACATCATCCAGCCTCCAAAGGTTCCAATGTTAGTTTGTTATTAATACTACGGACACTCCTGCTTCCTTTTGCTAATCTTTACAGATATAATTATGCTCATTTCATTTTCATATTTATTCTGAAATTTAATTTCTGAGCCTCCTTATGTTTATATTGAGTAAAACATATTTAGATTTTTAAAAAACTAAATATATACTTTTTGTTTCAATGGATTAATTTCAGCTGATTGTATTTGTCATCTTTTGTTATAATAGATGTTCTTTGGCATTCCAATTTATGCTTTTATGATTTCTCTTCTCTTTCTTTTTACAGTGATGGATTTTGGGGGATGGGGGTTATGCCATTTTATTGTCATGAAAACAAAGGCAGCTTCAGTGATCGGAGGGTGTAAAGAGAAGCAGAAAGCAGAAAGTAAAGAGAAGCAGAAAGTTTAGGCTTCTTTTACACAATGAGGAGATGCTTTCTCTGCCCCTCCAGGCCTTCCATTAGCAGTGACAGGGCAATAGGCCACTTTTATTGCCCTGATGCAGGCTTGGGGAGTTAAGCCCTGTGGCAGAAAAGTCCCACAGCACAGGTCCTACCTCCCCATGCCCTCTGCTCCATTTGCACATACCCACAGTAAAACAAGACACATACTAGGTGTTTAAAAGCTATCTCTTCTCTGAAAGGATAGTACAGCCTCACCTGATTGAAAAGGGAATGTGCTTTGATTTTGACTATGGACTGAGGAAAAGATATACATAGTATTGTGTCTCAACTCCAGGCCTGTAAACACTGCACTTATATACAAGGCTGAGAAAGCTTCCCCGCCCCCCTTGTATAACCTCTGATAGATGTCAACCCCAAGGACAGGATACAGAGTAGGGCAACATGCATATGAATGCTTTTACACTGGCTCCAGAAGACTAGAAGTTGTCCCTGGCTCACAGGCAATACCATGCTTGGTGCGGTGTTGTGAGGGGTAACCTCAGCAAAACTAGAACAAGGGAGGTATTAGAGAATACCAGGCTGAAGAAGAAGGCAAGACAGTGACAATCTCTCACTCTCCTCCTTACACACACATGCACACAGAGGTTTTCCATTGGGAAGGCACAAAACAGTTGCAGGGATCTCAGTGTAGTGGTGGGCTCTTCCTCTTTCCCACAGAGCCAAGCCTTGGTGGGGAGGTCTGTCCAGTCCTTGAGTAAGAGACAAGGTTTGTTAGGAAAGACAGCTGAAAGAGGGTCAACTGGGGACAGAAGAGGAGGCCATGTAAGAGATTCTCTCTTGTTTATCTTATCTTTTAGTGTGTAATTTATTTAAAATGTTGATTAATATTTCCAACTTCTCTTTTATATCACCATTTTATGTTCCAACAAACTGATGAATTTGTTCAGGACTGATTTCATGGATGTGTGATCCAGGCAGTTGCCCAGAACCCCACATGCGGAGGGACTCTATGCTTGTTTTAATGCTCAACTGTTGCCATCTTGGAATTCTTAATACTTTTGAACAAAGGGCCCATATTCTGCAATGGGATCTGCAAATTATATAGCCAGTCCTGATTTGTCTTACCTGGGCTTCCCTGAGGGTTCAGTGGTAAACAATCCTCCTGCCAATGCAGGAGACACAGGTTCAATCCTTGGGTTGGGAAGATGCCCTGGAAAAGGAAAAGGCAACCCACTCCAGTATTCTTGCCTGGGAAGTCCCATGGACAAAGGAGCCTGGAGGGCTACAAAGAGTCTGACATGACTTAGTGACCAAACAACACAGAACAATAAAATTTGCCAGATTAGCCTCAGAGGCATCTTTTGTTTCTCCCTGCTCAACTACTACTTTTGATCTGTTCTTAAGCATTCTCTATTTACTTCCTAAATACTTCATATATCTGATTGCCTCCATCTGTCTCGCTACTTCCTTATATCAGAACAACATAAACTCCCACATAGACCATTGTGTATATAATGCATATATATATATGCACACACAGAGAGACAGAGATTGACAAAATGATTTTCATTATACCGACACTGTTTTGTGCTTATTTTAGCAGGGCATTTTTGTTGTAGAATCTAGAACTAACATGGAAGTGATGGGTCAGTGTCTGGTGTCTGTGATTCTGGAGTAGATTTATTCCCTAGTTCATTATGTTTCTAAAGCATAACTTAAACCAGAGGATTGCTTGCAACCTAGAGGCATGTATGGTAAGGAATAGGTGGCCAACTTCCAGTACAGACATTAACCCTGAGTTTAGGCATTGTGCATATTCACCTTAAAATATGTTAGAGACATCTTGTAAACTCTGCTATTGAAATGGGAAAGATAATATTGTACTGTGCTTAAGATGACTGATTTTGGAATTAAATTGAATTGCAGTGGTATCAACCTTCCTTAATATGATTATATCTTTGGCACCTAAATTACAGTTTTCTCATGTGCAAAATCAAATTGTAATGTTTATGTAATAGTGGTTTTCTAAGGATAAAAAAATATAATTGACAGATGGTAAGTGTTTCATAGATGATTGTTGATTATGTTGTAGTATTTGTTGTTATTGCTCCTAGGGTGGGTGCAGGAGGGTGCAGGTGGATTTGATCTTCCTAGCATCACAGCTGCTGATTGTCAAAAATACCAGCAGAACTTAAAACAGGTATATTTGTTATATACTGCATATGTCCCTAGGATGCTCCCCACACCCATATCATGTTATTAGTGGATAATGGCATTTAGAAGATGAAATTCTGTGTGCTGCTAGAGTCAATTATCTAGATGAGGGGCTCCTCTACCTGTGTTTAAATGGGTGTCTGTCCTCTATTTTTTGATGACGATGACTGTAAAGGAGAGTCTAGCATTTCATCAGCAATAGTACAATTTTTATCATTGGTTTCCATTTCTAGAAAAATATCTTAGAGATAACTTCAACAGTCTGGGTAGTTTCAGAATGGGAGAAAGTTCTGAACCTCACTTGACTACTGTGCATTCAACAGCTTCAGGAATGAATTTGACTTTTGACAAAAGCGTAAACCAATTGAGACATGCACAAAATAAAATTGATCTTATTAAAGTAGTCCAAGCAATAATGAAACCTAATTCTAAAAGAGTCCAAATATTGTTATTGGTTTAGGTCTCTGTAATTCCTAACAGCTGTTTAAATCATTAGGATAAGCTTTATCAATGTATAATCAGCACTCTAAAGCTAACCTTCCTCTAAAATATAAATTCACAATTTGGGGTAGATCAGCAATTCAAGTTTTTCTGCTTGGATGTGGATGTTCAATACCAAAGAAACCAAAATATGAAGGTCTAATGAACTGGTTTTAATAGTTTCCTTACCCTCTTAAACGTTTTTGTTTTAACTGGTTATACCACACTATTTCCTGAACTACATTGAAAAGTTCACAGCATCAATGCTAATGGTCTCTTTCTAATTACTGCATAATGAGCAAGGTCTGACAGTGCAGTTTTAGAGGTTAGACACCACAATTAGTGATTATCTTCATATTTTTATGAAGCAGAAAAATCTTGTCTTCCATTATAATATGGAAATTACACATGTATACATGTGCTTCATTATATGTGTGTGTAAATGCTTGTAAATTGTACCTTTAGGATATTTCATTTAGATTATACATATATACAAACACACACTGGAGGAAAAAAAACACTACTAAATACTTAAATTCTCAAATTTTTTGTCAAAAGCTTCATTTCCAGTTTAATATATTCTCTCATAAATATATCTAGCACTGATGGATCATCCCTTTCTCTCCAGGGTGCAGTTTGAACAAAATACACATATGATCACAATAAAAACACTCTAATGAAAAGCATTAGGATGATGTCATATATATATAACAGACTTGGGCATGCAGTTTTTCAGTATAAATACATGGTTCTGCATAAAATTTTTATAATATTGGTTTTACACTTTGATATTTAGAAGGGAAATGAGCAAGTATTCTACCAAACTATGTAAGTCAGGGAGGAGGGACAATATTTAGTAATTCTAAGCACTTATTATATAAACTGTCAAACATCATAATATTTGTTACTTTTAATGCTGGTTCTCTAAAATATAGATAATCTTTTACCAAAGTAATTAAAAAAAATTAATGTGGGTTTGGTTATACACATTTTAATTTGCCTTTCTGGAGTGAAAATATTGCTGTTTATTTTTAAAGAAGTTTTATGCAAAACCGCCTTATTAAAAGAAGAATAAAGGAAATAATAACTTTTAGGAAAATGACCCTACATATATTTGATATAAATTAATATACTTATATTCATATTTCTCAGAATTTCGTTTTAGGAATTTCAGGTGAATTTCTGTGCCTGTTTGCTTTGGAGACATTTTATTGGATGGCACAAACATCTTTCTTATTCCTTTTCTGTTATCCCTATGTCTCCTTATTCTGTTTATTATTTATTCTATTAATTATTATTACTAAAATTAAAGTTTGCATTCATATTTGAACATTCTTTTCATTCATCCTAATAACATTGCCTTATAGTTAAGTGTTAATAAGAAGAGTAGAATACAAACATTCTCATTATATTCTTTGTAATTTTAAGTTAAATGAACAGACAAATGAGAGATATGTAAAAGATAAACATAAGGCCAAATGAATGGAGACAGAATGAAGTAAGAAAAAATGATTCAACTGAATATATCATTGTGTTGGGGAAAATGGCAGGAATGAATCAGTAGTATTTCCGAGAGGAGAAAAGATCAATAAAGATGTAGAAAAAACATTTAAATTTTATAAAGAGGAGGCAATTGGGAGCCAGTGAAAGGATCTAACAGGGTAGTAATGTGCTGAGCAAAGTAAAAATGTTCTCCATATTGGCAAATCTTAATCATTTCTTGCTGTGATAATTAATCAGACAACTGCACACTAGCCACTCACCTGCTTTGAAACACAAATTTTACTTTATGTGCACAAAAAATTACCCTTTTCATGCATACATAAAAAAACGTATACAATTTCTCCAAGGGATGGAGGAGATGTTAGATATTTGCCTTGGAGGAAATAATTATTATTAATTTAAGATTAACCTACTATAGCTAGACTGTTAGCATTTCTGTTTTATCTAAACACAGCCATGTGAGGGCATAAGGCTGTCAGTGTGTTGGTGGAAGCTCTCCCACTGGTCCCAACAGCTGCTGAAATCACAAATATTTCAATCCTATTAATTCAACATGAAAAAATCATTAGCATTGTAGTGAGGTGTTGGAACCAGCTCACTCCTGCTTGGCTGATCTCTCAAGTCAGGTTAGGAAATCTGTGCAGAAGCAATTTACTCTGTTAAATAAAGCCTATTATTCGGGTCACATTTTGTGAAGGTGTTCCTTTGCTTGTCTATGATCAATTTAATTTAAGAAAGAAATTGAGAATTAGGAACTTGAGGGGAGGGGCTTTCTTTCTGTTATGGATCTCTTCAGATATATACTTAAAAATTATAAAATTTTTAAATCAATAAGAAATCATGACACTTATCATCATCAAGAGTAATAACAATTAACAATTGTTTAACCCTCATTAAATGCAAAGCCTTGGTCTAATCACTGAAGATTTGTTAACCCTCTTGGTTAACATGCTCTTATGGAATAGGTACTATTATTCCCATTCTCCAAATGAGGAAAACTAAGACACAGAAAGAAGTCAATTACTTAAAGTAATATATCTTATAAATCATGGAGCCTGAATTTGAGTTCAGTCAGTCTGGCTGTTGAGTATTCACTGTATAAAGCTGAAGGTAAAAAATAAAACAAAAGAAATAGTGAAAAGAAACCAAAACCTTTTTGCTACAAGATATTTACAAGCAACCTCATTTTATTTCTGTAAGTGAGGTAGTAGCTAGTAAATGCCAAAACTAATATAAGTTTGAGGCATCAAATTTATAAAAGTCAACACGACACTGGTTCAACTGGGACTAGAAGCTTTATTTCCTTTAACTCTAAGTCTGTCTATATTTACCTTGGAAGAATAACATATTGAACAGAACATGATTCTTTTTTTTTTTTTAGAACATGATTCTTTATATCTGAATTTCTTCCTTGTATTTATGTTGCAGATAATAAGGGATAGGGGGGATAATATGATAAAGGTTAATTCTGCTATACAGCATCTGTTTACTATATAAAGTAAAAGGATGACACACTTGCCTTTATGTGTAATTAAGTTTTAGTAGTAAATCCTGTGTGAACATGTGCTGTCTGTGATGGATGTTGGAAGTCTAACACAATTATAATGTTCAGTAGGAGATTTGTTGCATATCTTTTATTTAGTCATGGGCTTCTCTAAATATAGTGATTCACTGGTAATCCTGATTAACCTCTATTTCAGAGTCATGCTTTAGAGTTCATATTCATAGTTTAGGACATTTAAGTCAATTATAGAAATTGCCTATCCTCATTTCCTTTCTCTCAAACTTTTTTTTTTTTTTTTGGTCTCTGTTTGTTTCTTATGAAAAGTGAAAGTTAAAGTTTCTCAGTCATGTTCAACTCTTTGCAACCCCATGGACTCTACAGTCCATGGAGTTTTCCAGGTCAGAATACTTGAGAGGGTAGCCTTTCCCTTTTCCAGGAAATCTTCCTAACTTAGGGATTGAACCCATGTCTACTGAATTGCAGGCAGATTCTTTACCAGGTAGCCACAAGGGAAGCTCAAGAATACTGGAGTGGGTAGCCTATCCCTTCTCCAGCAGATCTTCCTGACACAGGAATCCAACAGGATCTTCTGCTTTGCATGTGGATTCTTTACCAACTGAGCTATCAGGGAAGCCCTCTTATGGACATGTCTATTTTCCCAGCTGACTTGAAGTCACGTTAATGGCAGACATCATGTCTTTTCTTTTTTTTAAAACTGGAGGCTAATTACTGTACAATATTGTGGTGGTTTTTGCCATATATCAACATGAATCAGCCAGCAGTGTACATGTGTCCCCCATCCTGGACCTCCCTCCCACTCCATACCTATGGGTTTTCCCAGAGCACCAGCTTTGAGTGCCCTCCATGCATCAAACTTACACTGGTCATCTATTTTACATATAGTAATACACATGTTTCAATGATGTTCTCTCGAATCATCCCACCCTCACCTTCTCTCACAGATTTCAAAATTTGTTCTTTACATCTGTGCTTTTTTTGCTGTCTTGCATATAGGGTTGTAGTTACCATCTTTCTAAATTCCATATATATGCTTTAATATACTGTATTGGTGTTTCTCTTTCTGACTTATTTCACTTTGTATAACAGGCTCCAGTTTCATTCACCCCTTTAGAACTGACTCAGATGCTTTATTTTTTATAGCTGAATGGTATTCCATTGTGTATATGTACCACAACCTCCTTATCCATTCATCTGCCAATGTACATCTAGGTTGCTTCCATGTCCTAGCTATTGTAAACAGTGCTGCAATGAGCATTGGGGTACATGTGTCTCTTTCAATTCTACTTTCCTCCATGTGTACACCCAGCAGTGGGATTGCTGAGTCATAGGGCAGTCCTATTTCCAGTTTTTTAAGGCATCTCCACGCTGTTCTCCATAGTTGCTGTACAAGTTTGCATTTTCACCAACAGTGTAAGAGGATTCCCTTTTCTCCACAACCTCTACAGCATTTACTGTTTGTAGACTTTTTGATGGCAGCCATTCTGACTGGTGTGAGATGGTACCTCATTGTGGTTTTGATTTGCATTTCTATGATAATGAGTGATGTTGAAGATCTTTTCATGTGTTTATTAGTCATCTGTGTGTCTTCTTTGGAGAAATGTCTGTTTAGTTCTTTGGCCCACTTTTTGATTGGGTCATTTATTTTTGTGGTATTGATTTGTATGTGCTGCTTATATATTTTGGAGATTAATTCTTTGTCAGTTGCTTAATTTGCTATTATTTTCTCCCATTCTGAAGGCTGACTTTTCACCTTGCTTATAGTTTCCTTCATTGTGCAAAAGCCTTTAAGTTTAATTAGGTCCCATTTGTTTGTTTTTGTGTTTATTTCCATTACTTTGGGAGGTGGGTCATAGAGGATTTTGCTATAGTTTATGTCAGACAGTGTTATGCCTATGTTTTCCTCTAAGAGTTTTATAGTTTCTGGTCTTCCTCTAGATCTTTTATCTATTTTGAGTTTGTGTGTGTGTGTGTGTGTGGTATTAGTGTTCTAGTTTCATTCTTTTACGGGTGGTTGACCAGTTTTCCCAGCACCACTTGTTAAAGTGATTGTCTTTTCTCCATTGTTTGTTTCTGCCTTCTTTGTCAAAGATAAGGTGTCCATAGTGAAGTCGCTCAGTTGTGTCTGACTATTTGCGACCCCATGGACTGTAGCCTACCAGGCTCTTCCATCCATGGGATTTTCCAGGCAAGAATACTGGAGTGGGTTGCCATTTCCTTCTCCAGGAGATCTTCTCGCCTCAGGCATTGAACCCAGGTCTCCCACGTTGTAGGCAGATGCTTTACTGTCTGAGCCACCAAGGAAGTCACAAGGTATCCATAGATGCGTGGATTTATCTCTGGGCTTTTCTATTTCATTCCATTGATCTATATGTCTGTCTTTGTGCCAATACCATAGTGTCTTGATGACTGTGGATTTGTGTATAGTCTGAAATCAGGCAGTTTGATTCCTCCAGTTCCACTCTTCTTTCTCAAGATTGCTTTGGTTATTTGAGATTTTTTTGTGTTTCCACACAAATTGTGAAATTATTTGTTCTAGTTCTGTGAAAAATACTGTTGGTAGCTTGATAGGGGTTATGTTGAATCTATAGATTGCCCTGGGTAGTATACTCATTTTCACTATATTGGTTCTTCTAATCTATGAACATGGCATATTTCTCCATCTATTTGTCTCATCTTTGATTTCTTTCATCAGTGTTTTATAGTTTTCTATCTATAAGTCTTTTCTTTCTTTAGCTAAATTTATTCCTAAGTATTTTATTCTTTTCATTGCAAGGGTGAATGGGATTGTTTCCTTAATTTCTCTTTCTATTTTCTCATTGTTAATGTATAGGAATGCAAAGGATTTCTGTGTATTAATTTTATATGCTGTAACTTTTATTGTATTCATTGATTAACTCTAGTAATTTTCTGGTGATGTCTTTAGAGTTTTCTATGTAGAGGATCATGTCATCTGCAAACAGTGAGAGTTTTACTTCTTTTCCAATCTGGATTATTTTTATTACTTTTTTTTCTCTGATTGCTGTGGCTAGGACTTCAAAAACTGTGTTTAACAGTGGTGGGCACCCTTGTCTTGTTCCTGATTTTAGAAGAAATGCTTTCAAGTTTTTGCCAGTTGGGATAATGTTTACTGTGGGTTTATCATATATGGCTTTAATTATGTTGAGATATATTCCTTCTATGCCTGATTTATGGAGAGTTTTGATCATAAATTGGTGTTGGATTTTTTCAAAGGCTTTCTCTGCATCTATTGAGATAATCATATGGTTTTTATCTTTTAATTTGTTAATATGGTGTATCACATTGATTGATTTGCAAATATTGAAGAATCCTTGCATACCTTGGATAAAGCCTACATGGTAATGATGCATAATCTTTTTAATGTGTTGTTGGATTCTGTTTGCTAGAATTTTGTTGAGGAGTTTTGCATCTATGTTCATCAGTGATGTTGGCCTGTAGTTTTCTTTTCTTGTGGCATCTTTGTCTGGTTTTGATGTTAAGGTGATGGTGGCCTCATAGAATGAGTTTGGGAGTTTATCTTCCTCTACAATTTTCTGGAAGAGCTTGAGTAGGATAGGTGTTAGCTCGTCTCTAAATTTTTGGTAGAATTCACTTGTGAAGCCAACTGGTCCTGGGCTTTTGTTTGTTGGAAGATTTTTTATTACAGTTTTGACTTTCATTTTTGTGATGAGTCTATTAAGATTTTCTCTTTCTTCCTAGTTCAGTTTTGGAAGGTTATATGTTTCTAAGAATTTGTCCATTTCTTCCAAGTTGTCTATTTTATTGATATAATTACTCATAATAGTCTCTTATGATATTTTGTATTTCTCTGTTGTCTGTTGTAATTTCTCCATTTTTATTTTTAATTTTATTGTTTTGATTCTTTTCCCTTTTTTTCTTGATGATTCTGGCTAACGGTTTGTATGTTTTATTTATCTTCTCAAAAAAACAGCTTTTAGTTTTGTTGATTTTTGCTATAGTCTCCTTCATTTCTTTTTCAGTTATTTCCACTCTGGTTTTTATGATTTCTTTCTTTGTACTAACTTTGGGGTTCTTCTTTTCTTCCTTTTCTAGTTGCTTTAGGTGTAAAGTTAGTGTTTTTTTTTTTTTTTTTTCCTCTTGTTTCTTGAGGTAGGCTTGTATTGCTATGAACCTCCCTATTAACATTGCTTTTACTGAATCCCATAGGTTTGGGGTTGTCACGTTTTCATTTTCATTTGTTTCTGTGCATATTTTTATTTCCTGTTTGATTTCTTCCATGATCTGTTGGTTATTCAGAAGTGTGTTATCATCCATATGTTTGTATTTTTAATAGTTTTTTTTTCCCTTTGGTTGACATCTAATCTTACTGCATTGTGATCAGAAAAGATGCTTGAAATGATCTCTTTCTCTCTCTTTTTTTTTTATTTTTAATTTGTCAAGGCTAGATTTGTGGCCCAGGATGTGATCTATCTTGGTGAATGTTCTGTGTGCACTTGAGAAAAAGGTGAAATCCATTTTTGGGGGTGAAATGCCCTATAGATATCAATTGGGTCTAACTGGTCCATTGTATCATTTAAAGCTTGTGTTTCCTTGCTAATTTTCTGTTTTGTTCATCTATTTATAGATGTGAGTATGGTATTAAGTTCAGTTCAGTCACTAAGTTGTGTCCAACTCTTTGAGGCCCCATGGACTGCAGCACACCAGGCTTCTCTGTCTATTACCAACTCCTGGAGCTTACTCAATCTCATGTCCATTGAGTCAGTGATGCTATCCAACCATCTCATCCTCTGTTGTGTACTTCTAATTTCCCTTTTCATACTTACTAACATTTGCCTTGCATTTTGAGGTGCTCCTATGTTGGGTGCATATATATTTGCAATTGTAATATCTTCTTCTTGGATTGATCCTTTGATCATGTGTAGTGTCCTTCTGGAGAAGGTGATGGCACTCCACTCCAGTACTCTTGCCTGGAAAATCCCATGGATGGAGGAGCCTGGTAGGCTGCAGTCCATGGGGTCATGAAGACTCAGACACGACTGAGTGACTTCACTTTCATTTTTCATTTTCATGCATTGGAGAAGGAAATGGCAACCCACTCCAGTGTTCTTGCCTGGAGAATCCCAGGGCCGGGGGAGCCTGGTAGGCTGCCATCTATGGGGTCACACAGAGTTGGACACGACTGAAGCAACTTAGCAGCAGCAGCATCAGTAGCAGTGTCCTTCTATGTCTCTTATTGTGGTCTTTATTTCAAAATCTATTTTATCTGATATGAGTATTGGTACTCCTGCTTTCGTATGGTCTCTGTTTGCATGAAATATCTTTTTTTAGCCCTTCACTTTCAGTCTGTATGTGTCCCTAGGTTTGAGATGGGTCTCTTGTAGACAGCATATTTAGGGGTCCTGTTTTTGTATCTATTTGGCCAGTCTTTGTCTTTTGGTTGGAGCATTTAACCCATTTACATTTAAGGTAATTGTTGATACGTATGGTCCTATTACCATTTACATTGTTGTTTGGGGTTCGTTTTTATAAACTATTTCCTTGTTTCTTGTCTAGAGAAGATTCTTAAGCATTTGTTGAAGAGCTGGTTTGGTGGTGCTGAATTCTCTCAGCTTTTGCTTGCCTATAAAACTTTTGATTTCTCCTTCATATGTAAATGAGATCCTTGATGAATAGAATGATCTTGGTTATACATTTTTCTTTTTCATCACTATAAGTATGTCCTGCCAGTCCCTTCTTGCCTGAAGAGTTTCTATTGAAAGATCAGCTGTTATCCTTATGGGGATCCCCTGTGTGTTATTTGTTGCTTTTCCCTTGATGCTTTCAATACTTGCTGTTTGTGTTTGATCTTAGTTTGATTGATATGTGTCTTGGGATGTTTCACCTTGGGTTTATCCTGTTTGAGGCTCTCTGGGTTTCTCTAACTTGGGTGGCTAGTTCTTTCTCCATTTTCGGGACGTTTTCAACTGTTATCTCCTCAAGCACAAGTATTTTCTTTTTGTCTTCTTCTGGGAGAACTATGATTCTAATATCATGATTTATTTTTTTTGTTTCTTTCCTTACAGATTTTTAAAATTATTTTTTTGTTTCTTTCCTTACAGATTTTTTTTAATTATAAAATTATTTAAAAAGTAATAAAAATAAGATAAAATAACTATCTGGTAAAAACAATGAAATAGAGCATGATAAAATTGTATCTGTTAAAATGGTTAATCCTAAGAGAAGTCTTATTATGGCTTGAAAATTTCTGGGTGTTCTTTCAAGTTATTTCTGCACCATCATGTAGCCTTAATATGCTTAATGTATAGATCCTTCTTAAGAAATAAATGCATTGCCCTTAAATTAAGCTTTAAACATTCTCATGCATACCTCTCCTAAAGGTAACTAGTGATTGCCAAGAAAACACCCTGTCAATTGTTCTAAGATAGACATGACTAAGATGGTGTTTATAGATGTGAATTTTGCAGAATCCATGAACTTGTGACATTGATTACAAAGGAGTGTGTATATTTCAGTTTGAGAGCAGAAAAGCTATTTTGTAAGAGACATGAAGACTGGACAACTGTGTCCAGGATAAATTTATCCATTTTGAATTACTCTAAATCATAATAGGAAGTCAGATAAAACCAAATACAAGCAAATGTGTGTTTTTCTATGGCAAAGAGTAATAAGAAAGAACAAATAAGCATTTTTTTTAAATTTCTGAGTGCAATGTCTATAAAACAACTGTTTTTTGATTTATGAATAAAAACTAAAAATATTTTGATACCTTTCAGTAGTTAATATTTTATTAAAATTATTGATTAGTTCAGTAGGAATTTTGTACAAAACACTATCCTGAGTGTTATGTGAGAAAAATATATAGGCTCCAGTGCTTTTTCTCTCAGAAAATTACATTTTTATTGCTTTATCATATCAGATCAGATCAGATCAGTCACTCAGTCGTGTCCGACTCTTTGCGACCCCATGAATCGCAGCATGCCAGGCCTCCCTGTCCATCACCAACTCTCGGAGTTCACTGAGACTCACGTCCATCGAGTCAGTGATGCCATCCAGCCATCTCATCCTCTGTCGTCCCCTTCTCCTCTTGCCTCCAATCCCTCCCAGCATCAGAGTCTTTTCCAATGAGTCAACTCTTCACATGAGGTGGCCAAAGTACTGGAGTTTCAGCTTTAGCATCATTCCTTCCAAAGAAATCCCAGGGCTGATCTCCTTCAGAATGGACTGGTTGGATCTCCTTGCAGTCCAAGGGACTCTCAAGAGTCTTCTCCAACACCATAGTTCAAAAGCATCAATTCTTTGGCACTCAGCCTTCTTCACAGTACAACTCTCACATCCATACATGACCACAGGAAAAACCATAGCCTTGACTAGATGAACCTTTGTTGGCAAAGTAATGTCTCTGCTTTTAAATATGCTATCTAGGTTGGTCATAATTTTCCTTCCAAGGAGTAAGCGTCTTTTAATTTCATGGCTGTAGTCACCATCTGTAGTGATTTTGGAGCCCAGAAAAATAAAGTCTGACACTGTTTCCATTGTTTCCCCATCTATTTCCCATGAAGTGGTGGGACTGGATGCCATGATCTTCGTTTTAAGACAAATGATCCTGGAATGTTACCAGATAAAAAAGGTAGCAACTTTAAGGGTCAATTCAGGAGAAAGACCTCTGGGGGGTTGTGTCATTAGTTACATTTTTAAGGATATAGCTAGTCTCTGCATGACAGACAGGATTCAGATAGATGTGAAGAAAGTGTAAGTATCCAGTAATGGAAACTCCATGAGCACAAGTAGAACTGAGATTTCCCTAAACATCTTTGAGGTAAAGAGAACAGACCTTACAAACTCTTACTATGTGACTCATGCTTGGGTGCATTAAAATCTTTTGTACTAGCTATCATTTTCAAAGTCTGAACCAATATTTATATTCTCAATTAGTTGCTACCTTAAAAACTATTTTGTTTTTAAATTAGAAGGCTATTTTTTGCTGTGGTTACTATAGAAAAATATCACCAGAACAAAATGCAAAATAAGATAGTTGACTAAAATAATAGAAATTTATTTTCTTATAGTTCTGGCAGGCTTGATTTCTCCTGAGGCCTCTCTCCTTGGCTTGGATGGTTGCCTCTGGTTGTGTCCTCAGGTGGTCTTTCTCTGTGGCCCCACATCTCCATATCTCTGGATGTCCAAATTTCCTCTTCCTGTAAGGACACCCATGACCCTGGAATAGGGTCCATCCTAACAGCAATCATTTTAACTTAAACACCTCTTATTTTCAAATGTAGTCATCTTCTGGGCCTTAGGGCTTCAACATACAAATTATGGGGAAATAAAATTCATCCCATAACAAAGCCCAAAGTTTGGCCTTTAGGAAAATAAACATTCTAAATATATTAAATTATAATAGCATATTAAGTTTGATTAATAATAACATATTACATTTAATTATTAATAATAAAAACTATATAGGTAAAATATTTAATATACTCAACTTTTATTGAGCATAATGTTTCAGCATATATACTAAATATTTTCAAATCTATTATACCTCATTTAATCTTTACAATTGCTGCATGAAGATGCAAGAGTAAAAACCTCAGACTCAAATTCATGAAATTCTGGCTCCAAATCTATTATTTTTTCTACTGTAGATTTCTATATACTCCCCATATTTGCCTGCTCTAAAATGTTTGTGATTCTATTCAATTTAGTTTGCTTAAATATGTTTTTGTACATGTATAATTATATACACATCTAAATGTATGTAATTGTATGTGGTATAATCTAGTCTTGTGCACAAAGCATAATCAATATTTAATTTATAAGGCATTTTCTGATTTCTCATAAACCTCTCCCTATTTTAATAGTTTGAAACCTTCCCTATCCTAATAGTTGAGGCTTAGTTACATAAGTTTTTGCAAGTGTTTGATAATTAAACTTTAGAGTATATTTTGGAGCATCTTGGCAGCATGTTGTGTCAAATTAAAGTAGTAGAAGCTGCCTGAGATTTTACAGCTGCCCTAATTAGCTGATACTCTTGAACCTTTGAGAAGTCAAAAGCACAATCTGTTGTAGATATGATTTTTCACAGAACACTACCTGCTATTAATAAGATATTTTGGGTTCACAGAAAGTGTCCAGAACTGTATTCATGTGACTAAACAAGCTATTCCTTGTGTTTTAGCTAATCATGTTAATTAAAATTGCATACACTCTTAGCTTTAAGATATTTCAGTCTTAATCAGCTCAGCTTCAAAATAGATTTAAAAGCTGTGTTAGCAAGGAGAAACAGCATTTGATAGTCTTTCTCAGTGTGGGATTTGAAATGGAGCTGGCTATGAATTCTGGATTTTCTACAGATTACTTGCTAAGTATTAGACAAGTTATTTTCTTCACTTCCTCTTTGGAAATGGATGTAATAATAGATGTTTTACAGACAAATACCAAGCATTTAATTCATGCACAGTACCTAGTATAGAGTTAGCACTCAGTACACTGAGCTGCTTTTTATCACATACATATTTTAATGATTTTTCAAAAATTTGCAACAAAGCAGCGATAGATATCAATTAATATTGATGTCTAGTATAGACTACAAGTATGTTAGAAGACTGGCAACTGCCAAACTTCAAAGGCTGAGGGCACAGTCATAAGACTGTTTCCATTCATAAATTTGGAAGATTACAAAACTACTCTCAGGTACACTAATTCATTTGAGAATCAGTGTAATTAAATGAAAGATATTATATTTATGGTTACAGATTTTTATAGGGAAGGATAAGGAGATCAGCCCTGGGATTTCTTTGGAAGGAATGATGCTAAAGCTGAAACTCCAGTACTTTGGCCACCTCATGCGAAGAGTTGACTCATTGGAAAAGACTCTGATGCTGGGAGGGATTGGGGGCAGGAGGAGAAGGGGACGACAGAGGATGAGATGGCTGGATGGCATCACTGACTCGATGGACATGAGTCTGAGTGAACTCCGGGAGTTGGTGATGGACAGGGAGGCCTGGCGTGCTGCGATTCATGGTGTCGCAAAGAATCGGACACGACTGAGCGACTGATCTGATCTGATCTGATATACTAAAATAAGCCAAATAAAGAGGCCAGAGTGCTGAATCTGGGAAAGTTTCAAATGCAAAGTTTCCAGTGTCCTTGGATGTATTATCTTCATCCTCCTGTCATTGATATATGACACTACACAGAGAGTATTGCCAACCTGGGAGGCTCACAGAGCTCTCTAATCCAGAGTTTTGCCTGAGGGCCCAATACATAGGCCTGATTGATTGATTGCCTGCATGGTTGAACTCAGTCTACCCTGAATGACATGGTTGTTCATTCCAGCATGGCCAGCCCACTCATTTAGACTACTGGGGTATGGCCATAATTAACATAAAATCTGGTATAGTCAGCTCTTGTCCTATATACAGTCATTCCTATCAAGTATGACCTGGATTACCTCCCAGAAGCCAAGGGAAAAGGCCAGTTCTCTCTTTAGACAAGGCCATATTATATATCACACAGTTATATTGTCTGGGCTGTGCAAAAAGTTTGGTTAATTTCATTTTTGCTGAACTGTTATTTTATTCTGTTGTTGCTCAGTCGCTAAGTTATATCTAACTCTTTGAAACTCCATGGAATGAAGCCAAGATTCACTGCCCTTCATTGTCTCCGAGTGTGCTCAAATTCATGCCCATTGTGTCGATGATGCCATTCAACCATCTCCTTCTCTGTTGTCCCCTTTTCCTTCAGCCTTCAATCTTTCCCAGCATCTGGGTCTTTTCTAATGAGGTCGACTATTCACATTAGGTGGCCAAAGTTATTTTATAAGAATAAGTAAAGTGATTAGATAAAATTTGCTAATTTGCAGAGCATAATCTCCAATAGTCAATCTTTTAATGATATTCATAAAGTTTTAAAATCCTGTGAGTCGGATTCATAGCTGAATGGCCTTCAGAGTGTTAATACTATTAAGGCTACTTTTATACTATATATATATATATATACATACACATATATAATTAATGTTCAAATTAATAAATACTTATAAAGACTAAAACACAATATACTTTAAGATTTTCCAAAGAAATCTATTATGATCAGAATGGAATATAGAACTATTTCCATCGATTGTTAATTTGGAGAGCATGGTCACATATTCAATATCTTGCACTTACCCATTTGGGGAATGAATTCTTGGCACCAGGTTTGTAGACTGTATGTTTTTAGTTACAAAATTAATAAATGCATCCATCAAAACTGATTACTATAGAGGAAGGTGATCAAAACAATTAACTAAAGGTGATTGAGTAGCACTTCTTAAATTTAAAATTGTGAAAGGAATAATTTGTGGCTACACCCTACAGAATTGTAAGGAGGAGTTCTAAGTTTCTAGCCTATTGATGTCATAGTTAAAGGGACATTGTAAGAGAAGGAAATATCCTCAATAGGATAATTATGTAAATGAAAACACTCCCTGATGACTAAGCTCATAAAATTATATGCAGAGGATTTTCAAGGTTAGATTCAAAGCCGTTGAACTAGGTCTCTTATCTGTATGGTGATCATGGTCTACATCAAGGCCTATAAAACTTTGTTTGTTTTCTCAGTGGTGTAACCAACACCTAATTGTTAAAATATTTAACTTAATAAAATATGTAATTTTAGGAAAACATATATTTGTGACCCCATGGACTGTAGCCCACCAGGCTCCTCTGTCCATGGAATTCAACAGGCAAGAATACTGGAATGGGTAACCATTCACTTCTCCAGGGTATCTTCTTGATCCAAGGGATCAAACCAAGGTCTCCTGCATTGCAGGCAGATTCTTTACCGTCTGAGCCTAGAGGGAAGCCCAAAATATGTACGTATATGCTCAAATTGCAAGTTTTTATTTCATTATCAGAGATAGTAATTATCACATCTGTTCATGTTCAGGTAAAGCGAGCTACAAGGACAAAGTAGGTAAAATACTAACAATCAATACTTTCATAAATCTTTTCTCTTAGATCACATTTCTTAGAAGATTTTGAAGTTGTGAATCAGTTAAAAATATTAACAGGCTAATGTTCAAATATTTATCCCTATAGAAACAAAAATACCAATTTTCAAATAAACCTGTTCTAAATCCAAGGACTTAGTCTTAAATGAACCCAGATTGTACATATCAACAATTTAGCAGAAATAAAATATAAATTTTTATTTAAGTATGAAAAGGAAACAAAACCATGAAGATATCTGGTAGGTATTAAGGTTTCAGAAGTTTGTCTTTAATGACTTTGAAAAATAATTGTTAAATGTTACTTTACTTTCACTTTGGGATGGTGAAATTTTGTCTCTTACCTTAAATACATGCTGATAACTTAATAATTTTAAATTATCTTCCAAAGTTGATCCATATGAATACATCTAGATATTACTTAAGGCTGATCAAAGTTGACAGCAAATCTTATATAATAGATGATAATAGCAAGTTGACTTTTTAAAATACTATTTCTTGAAACACTAAATATTGCATTTTATCTTTAAATCAAAAGGATATTTTGGATGTAAGGAAGAGAATAAATAAGAAAAAAAATTCTGAATATATTTTGACTTCTCAAAGCAAAGTATACTAGTGCCTTTCCCTTCCACATATGGTGACATTCTTGAAAAGAAAGTGAAAGTGTTTGTCACTCAGTTTTGTCTGACTAGCAGAGACCCCACGGACTGTAGCCCATCAGGCTCCTCTGTCCATGGAATTCTCCATGCAAGAATACTGGAGTGGACTGCCATTTCCTTCTCCAGGAGATCTTCCCAACCCAGGGATCTAACCCAGGTCTCCCACATTGCAGGTGGATTTTTTACCTGTATGACCCACCAGGAAAGCCCATGGTGACATTCTTATGGTCCATAAAGCAATAATAAAGCAGTGTCAAAGAAATATAGCAGAGTATATTTATAATAATATAAAATATAAAATTTTATTTAACATTGATATAAAATATTTTAAATTGTATTTTTCAGAAAAGCATAGAAAAGAAATCTGTTGATAAATAAAACATAATTTAATATCATGATAAAACTACTTTGGGTTTGGGCTAAGGCATTTATAATATATCTCCTTTGACTTACTTTGGCTTTTACTTCTTGTGAATTATTGAAACTTGATTCACTTATGAGATATGTTTATCTCAATTCAATTCAAAGTGAATTTCCTTTCCCTTTCCATGAAAAAGCTTATATGAATGTTCACTGGGACTATAATTCATCATGTTGTGGCTTAGAAAGCACATTTATAAACTTAATATTGTATAGATAATTTACATTTCTATTGCATAAGAAACACAAAGTTTTATTTTATTAGGTTAATGAAACAATATGTAGTATCATCTGAGCATGTAATTCAAGAGTTTCATAGTCATAAATAAAGAAAATGGATTCAAAATCTAAAGGCTAAAAATAACCCTATAAAGCCATCTACTCTGTTTTTGCTAGAACTGTAATCAAACACAAATTGGTTATAAATTGTCTTAATTCAATTCCAATCCTATATATAACTATAATGCTTGTGCATAAGAAATTCCATAAGCTTCCTTAGTAAGTTATTTCCCTATCTAAAGCTTTTCATTGGAAATAGATTAAGCCCCTAATGAGGGCTTTTCCCTCTAATTGCTAACTGCTATTATTTCTTCTTCCATAGATTTGAGACACAATCAGTCATTCTCTTAGAAAGATTATTTTCTAAACCTAAAGATTTTTACTGAATCACATTTAATAAAACTATTCCTCTATGGAGTTACATTTATTCATTCTTTGAATAATATATGCATATTTTGTGTCCACTGCTTTAATCACTCTGCATGTTCTAGGATATAAATTGGAGAGATCATGAATACATGTATCCCTACAACATGGCTTCTCTGTTGGCTCAGTGGTAAAGAATCTGCATGCCAATGCAGGAGACATGGGTTCAATCCTCGGGTCTAGAAGATCCTTAGAGAAGAAATGGCAACCTCTCCAGTACTCTTGCCTGGGAAATCCCATGGACAGAGGTGCCTGGCAGGCTACAGTCTGTGGAGTCACAAGAGTTGGAAATGGCTTTGCAATTAAACTACCACTATCAGATATTTTATAGGCCTCACAGAGATGAAAATATACATTAGAAACAAAGAGCAACTTGGAGGCATCAGTGTACTAGGGAGTTGAGTGGTATAGCATTGTTGACCTAGATTGAAAGCAATGCTAAAGAATTAGGGTTATCAAACCATATAATTAAAATAGTAAATTATATGTATGTCATAAAAAGAAGGATGGTTAAATGAAATGAATTGTTTTAAGAAGAGTATAATAATTCTCTTTAACTCTAAGAATTTGTCATGTGAGAAAGGGAAATGTGTTTATTTTTTATTATTCTGAATAACCAAGTAGGAAGTATGGAGAGATGTATTTTGAATTACGGTATAACATAAATTTACAAATATAGTTGTTAGTAAATAAAAGGCCTGCCTGTCAAAATAATGAGTTTTCTTTCACTACTACTTTTCTGGAAGTGGGTGAAAAAAATTCATAGTGGTTTTATAGTCTCTTATATTATGTAGGCCTTAAAATTCTTTAAATTCAATTATAAAGTAATGTTCTCCAATAATAGTTCTCCACTGGAAAAATGAACCATAAGAATGCTACTTCATGTACCCAGTTTACATTAATTGTCATATCAAGCATCATTTTTGGAAGAAAAAGTAAAAAGGTTAAAGATGGGCTGAGGTAGAGCAGAGAGGCGAGGAGAATACTTTAGCTTTTCCTACCCTATTTATATCTATATCTGTTTACACACACATACAAGAATGCACATAAATATATACATAGGAAAATTTCACCTACAAAAGTATTATCTATTTTTACTTGAATTTTCTTTTTCATGGTTAAAAACTCAATAGCCTATAGTACATTCTAGTGGGAATTTTTTCCTCCATTAGTTTAATAGTTTTAGGAAAGCTCTTCATAATTTTATTTTTGGTTTCTGAGAAGTAGAGCCTAGAGGAAAAGATAGACGATGAACAATAGAGCCTTAAATTTCATTATTTGGCAGATACATTAAAAACACTAGGCTGTCCTCTTTTGCTCATTTGTTCAGTTGTGTCCGACTCTTTGTGATCCCATGGACTGTGGCCCACCAGGCTCCTTTGTCCATGGGATTTTCCAAGCAAGAATACTGAAGTGGGTTGCCATTTCTTCCTCCTTTTTACCATATTTGAAAGAAGTTTTAAATGTAATGTGCAAATGATTATGTTATTAAGCATTTTGGATTTTGAAAGGAATGAAAATATTTAAATGTATATAAGAAACGAGAGCAAGTAGACTGACACTTGAGTAGTAGCTTCTCTTTATTAAAGAACATATTTAAGATACACAGCAGTCCCTAAAAGCCAGATTTGCTAACTTTGAGAAACTTGCCTAAAATTGTACAAGTCAGGTTTAGTTCTCAAAGCATTTATTTAACACATGCTACACTTCAGGAATTGTGCTAAAAAATGAGATATCAACATGTATATGACAAATAGTGCTCTCCTGGGGGTCTTTGGTGTGCAGGAAGGGAAAGATAACTAATTTAAAAACTACCTCAGGTGTTGTGAGATTATTTTGAGGTAATCTGGAGAATAAGTAGAGCAGAAATTCCACCAAAGCCATGGAAAAGCTGAGCTTCACGGAGATGGGAGTAAACTTTCATTACTATGAGAGACTCAGTAATGTAAATCTACTTCAGGGAAACAGAGGAACGAGCATTCTCGGATCTTCACTTAATGTTATGCTTTAAAGATGTTAGTTTACTTCTCTATATACTCTCTGATTTATATGCTTCTTTTACCATCTAAATGTATTATCCATTACTTTTCACCATGCACAGTTTTCACCAACTTAAAGCCTTTGCCAAGCCTCCCTTGGCTCATCTCTGAAAAAAATGAAAGTGAAAGTCACTTAATTGTGTCCCACTCTTTGAGACCCCATGGACTATCCAGTCCATAGAATTCTCCAGGCCAGAATTCTGGAGCGGGTAGCCTTTCCCTTCTCCTGGGAAACTTGCCCCACCCAGGGGAAGATTGCTGGAGGATTCTTTACCAGCTGAGCCACAAGGAAAGTTCTGGCTCAGCTTTGCTTCCTCTCCGCTAGGACCCTTAGTCAATTTTCTGGATTTTCACAATGCATCTTATTTTCAGGTTTGATTTCAACTTGTGTGATCCTTCCATTTTGCCTATTTTTCAAAAATTTCAAAAAGAAAATACAACCACTTATGTACACATATGCATTCCTTCTCTTTCCTCTCCTTACCCTTTCCTTCCTTTTCCTTTCCTTTCCTTTCCTTCCCTCTTCTCTCCTTTCTCTTCTTCTCCTCCTCCTATCCCCTATGCCTTCTTCTACTTTTGTTTTCCTATGTCTCTCTGATTCTGTTTCCCTGTTGCCTGGAAATTTTTGGAAACATTTTAAAATTAAATAATAATAATAATTTGGAATTAGGAGATGTCCTACCCTGCTCACTTATCTAGATCATTTATTATTTCTGTATTTCATTTTACTGGGCTAGTTTAGAACTCTGAATGTTGTAGAAAAGTAAGAATCATAGAAATAATCTATATATAAAAACATTAATTGTTCCTATGAAATGCCATTGATTGTTGCCCTATTAACTGTGGATAGTTTTGTTCTGTACCTATTTATAAACTTATTTCAGAATCCCTTTATATATATGGGGGTGTGTGTATGTATATATATATATATATATATATATATCCCTGCACTTTAGAATCTCTTTTGAACAAGTTATAACATCTTATTGGTTCTCTCATTTAAGCAAGTGAATACATTATCTGACACATTTACATTTATATGAGATTTACCATTATATTCTCTTTCAAATATATCATTTAACATTTTTAACCAAACTCTATCAAAAAGATCACTGCCCAGCTTTTGGAAAAGTAGAAATCACAGTTCCAACAGCTATAGCTGTGAGGTAACGAGAGGGAAGAGAATATTGGTGACCAGATCATGCAAGGACCTTACAGAAAATTTTCAAATTTTGACATTCATTCCGAGTGAGATGGGAAGTGAAGAAGTGTCAAATTGTTTGGCACTTTAAAAGGATTATTTTAGATGTGGTTTTGATAGGAAACAGAAGGTCAAGAGTTGAAGCAGGGAAACCAATTAAAAGGCTGTTACAGTTATCTGGGTGAGAGACAATGATAGCTTGGGCAATCAACCAAGTAGGTAATGGTAAAATAGTGCAATTTAATAAAATTCTGGATATCTTTTTAAGGTTGAGTCAACACAGTTTGCTATTGAATTAGTTGCAGAACATGTGAGAATGAGACAAATCAAGACTTATGTCAAGATATCAGATTTAAGAAATTAGAATGATTGAACACTTAGAGAGTATTGAGGGGGAACAGGTATTTTTGTGCATGTTAAGTTACCAAGCTAATTAAAATTCTACGTATAGATATTGTGGAGAAACCAGCCATTTAGGAGGCATTCTGAGCAAGAAGATACACTAGGAGTCGATATTTTAATCACAACAATTTGTGGAAATATACAAAGATCACCCAAATGAAAACAAAGAGAGGTTATTAATTCAAAGCTTATTATATCAAGGGACACATTCACTATCCCTTAATTTTGGCTGACTTAAGAGGGAGTGGGACAACTGTACAGTTAGGATAAAAAGATTTCAGTAGCCTTCTGTTTGGAGGCTGCTGGCATGGGAAGTGGAAGCAGGCTAACTGAAGCGGGACCTTTTATATGAAGGGTTCAAGAAGGTTATTTGGTTTTCTCTGTTACATCTTAAGTTCGAAAGGAGGGGACAGTGTCAAGAATGTGTTGACAAGGTCCTGCCATTTTTGACACAATTTCTGCAGAGACTGTAGTCTGGCTTCCTGGACACCTCCTCTGGGTCAGAGTTCTGTTGTATTGGTCTGCTTGTCGTCTATTTATGTATTCAATCTCTCAACAAGGTAAGATGACCATGGGAGTAAATGTAGATAGAAAAAATTAAACGCGGAAATATAAAGATCTGCATCCATGTCACTGTGTATAGGACTATTTGTCACAGCATTGGATGAGTCAGGGTAATTCTTTTCATGACTTAAAGGGGCAATTTAAAGCCCTATGCTTCTGTAAGTTTTCCATGGTGCTTCTGATTCCAGTTTAACATGCCTCTGAATGGACACAGCCAACTTAAACGCTGTTGTGGGCTTGTTAAAAAATACCTATAGTAAAAAATAATTGAAACAATTGTGTGTAAATCCTAGCTATAAGATTGTTATATGGAGGTGTCTTAGCTTAGAGTCAGGTCCTTTGAAAAAAAATCAGGTTTTCTAAAGGGAAAAAAAAAATTCTAGGTGCTGTCAACCTCTCCAGTGATTAGCTTTGCCATTAATGTCACTTTGCCCCCTTTTGTTTTTCATCTATTTTCTTTTTCCACTGGGTTCTGTTGTCAGATTTTACTTCCCCAAACCAGTGGCCTTCTTTTAAGGAGTGACTTCCAATTAAGCACAGTCATGTACTTTAAATTTTAAAGGCCTCTCTGTGGGGTGAGACTAGCCACCAGCCCTCCAGCACAATGCTGCATTTAAAAACTGTCCAACTGTTGTGGGGCTCCTCAGCTCTGTGCTCTCCAGTGCCACAGCTTCTCATTAGAATTCTGGGCAGTCTGCATCATGTTGGCATCCCGAGCCTGCCTTTATTACTATGCCCTTCCTTTTACCCCTTTCTCTTTTGCTTCTGCTTGGGTCTTTTGTTATCCGGCTTCTTTTACCCTCCTTGCCTGACTTCCTTGTCCTTTGTCTTCTTCTGTTATGATTTATGATTATGCCCAGCTCCTTCCTTCCCCAGGCCATCTGCTTCCAAGCCAGCTTCCCTACCTTCAACCACAGTCAATACTTTGCTTAACTACTTGACTTTGTTAGCAACTGAATTTTTAAATAGAACTGAGCTCTCATTTTCAGTTAGACTAAACACACAGAACACTATAGTATAATTTTCTTAACCTTTTTCCCCTGAATTTGCAACACCTAATGCTGTTTCCTTATTAGGAATGATTGTACATTTCATCATAGATGATTCCTTTCCCATAAGGTATTATATGTTGTTCCTTCTCCTTTACAGAAATCCAGAAAGGGTTTTTTAACCTTTTTTTCTTTTTTTTTGGGAATAAGAAGCAAAGGAAGGAGACTTAAAGTGAAGGCCACATACAAGGGACAAGAAACAGGCCGACTTCATTTAGTTAGGAATGGTTGGTTGCATGTAGTAGAATCAATGCCAAAATACTTAAGCCAAAAATAAAATGGTGAGGGGATTTATTATGAGAATATATAGATATGTCTTGCAAAACAATAGGTACCATTAAAACTTTGCAAGATTCAGAAATTAAATTCCTTCATTATTTCTCATTAAATTTACTTTATTCTTTTTTATTCCACTTGTCTTTCTCCACAGGGAAGAAAGTGGCTACCTCACGAATGATAGGTTCAAAAGATCAGGAGACATTGAGATGGGAATCTTTCCCACGGGAGAATTTTCAAGGGAAGGCCTCTGCTTGGCCTACCTAAACCCAATGTGTCTAATTAGTAATTGCTGGAGTAGAGGAAAGGGTGACACAGGACAATTAATCATGGCTTCCAACACTTTTAAATTATTCAATTTGGAGCAACATGCTCAATTTTTGAGATTTAGTGTTTTTATTTGTAAAATGGAGATAATAGTACTACCACAATAAATAAGATGACCAATAAACACTAGCTATTATTATTGCCTAAACAAAGCATAAAATGCATCATATTCTGATTATATAATCATTGTAGAGAACATCCTAATTTGTTGTGTTCGTGTACCTGATATATAGCCTCAGGGATAAGGAAATGCAAGCAGCATTTACCCTTTAATATTATGAAGCCATTCACATGTGGATGACAGTTCTGGCAAATGTCCATGATTATCTAGGTCACCCTAAATGTTGCAGAAATTAAGGAGAGTATTAAGTCTTCCTTAGAGCAAGTATATTTGAATAATGACTGAAGATAAATAATACCAGATAGGAGGAAATGGACTAGAATGTCCCTTTGGTGTCTGTTTTCCTAAATTTATTTCCTAGGAAAATAATTAGGAACCATAGGAAGGTTATAAATTGGAGGTTCACATTGTTGGAGGTTTGGGGATGGATGAGGTATTCCTAGTACTTGAAGAGCATAAGAATAGCACTGTAAGAGAAGAGTATGGAAAGCCATAAAGAAAGACACAGACGTCAACCTTTTCAGAAAAAATATTGGAGGGTTTACTTAACAACTAGATGCGAATGACACTGGCTATCAGAGATCTAGCCTTGGCATGAGATTTCCTGAGTTCAGATTTGGGGTAGCTGCTAATACTTTAGGAGAATATTGCCAGTTGAAATGCATTGTGTTTTAAAAATATGAATCGCTCTATAAATTCAAGATATTTTTATCTGATTCAGCATATAATAGTGGGGGAACATAAGTTCTGTTATGTCTTAAGAAAAAAGGCTAAAGTATCTAAGACCCAATATAAATATTCTCAGAGAGATTTTATAGTTTATATCCACATTTCACAAAGTATATTCTACATCCCTTAAATGATTTTAAAAATGCACTGGATTAAAAAAGAAAAATAAATAACTTTACTGAGGTCACAGAGACTTTAATATGGAAAAGTGCATTATGAAGCAGAGGAATATGTAATATGCTGAATTTCCAAGATATTTGAAATTCTAGTGTACTTTTGATTTGATTTCAGTGCACTTTTTCACAGTACACCTTGTGAGACTTGGTATTTTAAAGTCTAACTTTGGGAAACATAATTTTCTTACATTGTTTCTCTACATTGCATTGTATTTATTCTGAAGTTAGCAAAATACAATAAGCACAGCCCGTATAACAGTAGGATGGTTTCAGACATACTTCATTAACAGCAGTTATACTTTCTTATACAAATCATGTATTATTAAATTAATACTAATGGTTACAATCCCATAATATTAGAAACCTTTTGCAATAAATGTATTTTTTGGTATATGTGTGAAAATGACTATAATGTATGTGATGCAGTTGCATTCAGGGTAGTTGCATTCATTCACTTATTGCCATTTATCTTATTCCACCCTACAAAATTGTTCCTATGTACCCTCATTATTCCATTTGGATTTTTGGGCACAGAATATATAAATATTAAATTATTATTATATTCTTTAATTCAGTTCAGTTCAGTTGCTCAGTCATATCTGACCCCTTGTGACTCTATGGACTGCAGCACTCCAGGCTTCCCTGTCCATCACCAACTCCTGGAGCTTGCTCAAAGACGTCCATCAAGTTGGTGATGCCATCCAACCAACTCATCCTCTGTCATCACCATGTCCTGCCTTCAATCTTTGCCAGCATCAGGGTCTTTTCCAATGAGTCAGTTCTTCACATCAGTTGGCCAAAGTATTGGAGATTTAGCTTCAGCATCAGTCCTTCCAATGAATATTCAGAACTGACTTCCTTTAGTATTGACTGGTTTTATTTCCTTGCTGTTTAAGGGACTCTCAAGAGTATTCTCCAGCACCACAGTTCAAAAACATCTATCCTTCAGTGCTCAACTTTCTTCAGTTACATACTCTAATTAGTATAATTTTCTCTCATGCTTTATTATGTGTCAGATTTCTTGCTATCCTATTTTTACTCAACACTTTGGGTTTTTGTTGTTTATGCTTGGTTCAGTTCAGTTCAGGCACTCATTCATGTCTGACTCTTTGCGAGCCCATGAACCGCAGCACGCCAGGCCTCCCTGTCCATCA
Organism: Bos indicus x Bos taurus; assembly: GCF_003369695.1. NCBI lineage: Eukaryota > Metazoa > Chordata > Mammalia > Artiodactyla > Bovidae > Bos > Bos indicus x Bos taurus. The sequence continues at coordinate 39,659,565 of NC_040087.1, read as the reverse complement.
CTAACTCCCGGAGTCCATCCAAACCCATGTCCATTGAATCGGTGATGCCATCCAACCATCTCATCCTCTGTCGTCCCCTTCTCCTCCTGCCCTCAATCTTTCCCAGCATCAGGATCTTTTCGAATGAGTCAGCTCTTCGCATCAGGTGGCCTAAGTATTGGAGTTTCATGTTCAACATCAGTCCTTCCAATGAACACTCATGACTGATCTCCTTTAAGATGGCCTGTTTGGATCTCCTTGCAGTCCAAGGGACTCTCAAGAGTCTTCTCCAACACCACACTTCAAAAGCATAAATTCTTTGGCATTCAGCTTTCTTTATAGTCACATTCTCACATCCATACATGACCACTGGAAAAATCATAGCCTTGACTAGACGGACCTTTGTGGACAAAGTAATGTCTCTGCTTCTTAATATGCTCTCTAGGTTGGTCATAACTTTTCTTCCAAGGAGTAAGCATCTTTTAGTTTCATGGCTGCAATCACCATCTGCAGTGATTTTGGAGCCCAAAATAATACAGCCTGGCCCTGTTTCCACTATTTCCCCATCTATTAGCCATGAAGTGATGGGACCAGATGCCATGATCTTCGTTTTCTGAATGTTGAGCGTTAAGCCAACTTTTTCACTCTCCTCTTATCACTTTCATCAAGAGGCTCTTTAGTTCTTCTTCACTTCTGCCATAGGGGTGGTTGTCATATACATATCTGAGGTTATTGATATTTCTCCCAGCAATCTTGATTCCAGCTTGTGCTTCTTCCAGCCCAGCGTTTCTCATGATGTACTCTGCATATAAGTTAAATAAGCAGGGTGACAATATACGGCCTTGACATACTCCTTTTCCTATCTGGAACCAGTTTGTTGTTCCATGTCCAGTTCTAACTGTTGCTTCCTGACCTGCATACAGGTTTCTCAAGAGGCAGGTCAGGTGGTCTGGTATTCTCATCTCTTTCAGAATTTTCCACAGTTTATTTTGATCCACACAGTTTATGGTTGATATATGAAAATTTAAAAAAATTATTCTTCTGAATGTATTTAATATTTTAGTCTCCTTCCAGATATGTCCCCAAAACTTGCAATTTGGGGCAGAAATTTATATAGCATTTAAAGTACATATATGGCATTTAGTTATAATTCTAGTGATTCTTGGAAAGAGTATTTGTGTTATCTCAATTTTAAAAATGCTCCTGGTGCTTTTTCTATAAATAAATGTTGTCTTTCCTGTATTTTCATGTTGTCTAATATAAATACTTTCAAAATGAAATCTAAGAAACAGTCTTCAACTAAAGACATTTAACATTTCATATTGATTCTTCCCATTTTTGTATCAGGTTTCCTGATAACTTGGATGTGGTGGCTTTGTGAGGAGAAGGAGGGTTAAATTATAAATGTAGGTCCACAGATGCCTCATTATGTTTGAACTGCCATACTTGATTTTACTTAAACTATTTGTACTTTCATCAGTCTTCTTCCCTTTGTTGCTAATTACATTCTGACTGAACAGCTTCACCATAGTTTCATAGGAAAGGATCTTTGATCATCTCTAAGTTATTATGCTGTTTGCATTCTGATGTCAAACAACTTCACTATAGTTATTTTAAGAAACATCTTAAAATCTTCTTCAAATTATTTATTTAGACAAAAGTGATAAAAATGTTTAACTATCTTCTTCATTACCATCATCAGCTTATATTGAGTGCCAATCATGTTTCATTTTATATTTAATCCATAATATTAGCATTTTATGGAGATGAGAGATACTAGAGACTCCACTAAGGCCATTTAGCTACAGAGTAGCAGAGCTGGGATGGAAGCCCTAGTATAGCTATCTCTAGGACAAAACTTCAGCCTATTAAACCACCCTTTCCTCTATCAGTTCTGAAGAATTTATTATTGAAATCTATATTGTATGACAGGTTACTGCTTGAAAGTAAGAAATAAAAAGTTAAATCGCATTAACTGAATTGTATAAATTTATGTTAAAAACAAAATCTGCAAACAAGAAATTATTCAACAGCCTTCTTTATCAACCACCCATAGACTTAGAGTTTCTCTAAAATAATATCCAGTAGTTTGGCCTAAAGAATTCCATTTATGGGGTTGCAAAGAGTCAGACACAACTGAGCGACTTTCACTTTCTCTTTTTTCATCACCATAGGACAGTCTTGAATATGGTGTTTATTTGGGGGACCAACATTTTTTGTCTCATTTTAAAGTTTGAATCATCAAAACCATTTGTGGTTTTCCCTCTCCAATTGCTTATAATTCTCTTGACAAGTTAATCATAAGCTTTCCAGAAATTATCCTCTGGCAACAGCTTTTATGCCTTCTTTTGCCTTTTAACACTTAGAAATTTAAAGACAAATGATAGCAGAAAAATATGTTGTATCTTTTAACTCATTTATTCATACTTTGAAGATATACACATAAACATGAATAATTTTTCTAGCTGCATGGTACAGTGGATTATGGTATCGGATTAAACTATATCTGGAGCCCTAGATTAAAGCCCCACCTCAGCAGGCTATCAGAATTTTTTTAATGTGTTTAACCCCACTGAACCCCAATTTGCACACCTACAAAAATTTGGCCCAACAAAATTCTTATGAAGCATAAATAACAGAGCACATATAACACTTTATAAAGTGTTATACACAGCGTATGCTTAGTTGTTCAGACATGTCTGACTCTTTGCAACCCCATGGATGCCAGCCCACCAGTCTCCTCTGTTCATGGGGATTCTCAGCCCTCATACTCAACTTTAAATTTTGCTATATTTCTCAGCCCCAATTTACTTATCCACAGAATACAAATAAAATATTTATTTCCAAGATGTTTTGACCCTGAACACATTTGAAATGAGCAAACTGTTAAGAAGACTTTTTTTTTTCTCTCTTCCTCTCACTGTGCATGTCATGCATGTTCAGTCATGTCTGACTCTTTAAGATCCTATGGACTGTAGCCCACCAGTCTCCTCTGTCCATGGGATTCTCCAGGCAAGAATATTGGAGTGGGTTGCCATTTCCTCTTCCAGGGTATCTTCCCAATCCAGGGATCAAATCAGAGTCTCTTATATCTCCTGCATTGGCATCCGTGTTCTTTAACACTAGCACCACCTGGGAAGCCCTCTCATCGTTATTGTTGTTGTTCAGTCACCCAGCTGTGTTCAACTCTTTGTGACCCTGTGGACTGCAGCATGCCAGGCTTCTCTGTCCTTCATAATCTCCTGGAGTTTGCTCAAACTCATGTTGATTGACTAGAATCAGTGATGCCATCCAACCATCTTAATCTCTGTGATCCCATCACTGTACTGTCATCCAAATCTAATTGATGTGCTCTTCAACTTTTTTTTTCCACTATGAATGATCTCATGTAGTTATTGAAGTTTTTAAGCTCTGAAAAGACAATGATTTGTGTTGCAATGATCCAGAGGTTTTTTTTTTTTTTTTTTTTGACTGCTGTTGGGAATATAAAAATTATCTCTGCTTTGCATTATTTGGAGAAGGAAATGGCAACCCACTCCAGTACTCTTTCCTAGAAAATCCCATGGCTGGAGTGGCCTGGTAAGCTATAGTCCATGGGGTTGAAAAGAGTTGGACATGACTGAGCTACTTCATTTACATGATTTGAGAATCCTGAAGTGAAGTGAAGTCGCTCAGTCATGTCCGACTCTTTGTGACCCCATGGACATTAGCCTACCAGGCTCTGCCGTCCATGGGATTTTCCAGGCAAGAATACTGGAGTGGGCTGCCATTTCTTACTCCAGGGGATATTCCCAACCCAGGGATCGAACCCAGGTCTCCTGCACTGCAGACAGACGCTTTACCGTCTGAGCCACCAGGGAAGCCTAGGACTATATAAACAAACAGACTACTAACTTATAAACTCTGTTGGACATCTTGGTATGCACATATGAGACATTTAGGAAGTTTTTTTCTGAAAATAAGATATAGGAAAAATAAGCATTAATATTGGCATAAATATTTGCTGGAAAATATCATAATAAAGAATATTTAAGATGTTTGAGATAGAAGAATGATACAAAGATCAATGCAAGCTGATTATAAAACTTTGCAGTCAGGGCCTAAATTGCATTAAAATGGCCTATAAATAAATATCAGGGCTATTTAAACAGCAGATGGTTTATCATTCAATACTGACAAAACTATTAAGCAAATTGTATTCATATGCCAGACATATCCTACACTACTTTAATTTTAGCTTCATTTTATTTTTAAAGTTGATACATGGTATAAGTAAATGAAAAACACCTTTAAGACTATAAGAAGTTTAAAATTAAAAAAATATATAATATTTTTTTAAATGGTAATTTCAGGTATACATATAAAAATTATCATGACATGAAAGGGAAACTATATTTAGCTATAATTAATCAGAACTAGGAGAGAAGTTAGGTTATTACTACATGAACAATTGTTCTGGTTTCTCTCAGACCATGGAAGAGAGCAATTCAGTGAGGAACTTAGACTTCTTTAGCTTCAAGCCTACCCTACCATTGGGGAAGTGGATTGAATGGATAGACAAACATAAGCTAGGAAAGTGTCAATATAAAGAGTGGGTCAGCCAGGAAGCTGTATTATCAGGAGAATCCCTGAGATAAACATTGACATTGTCCAGCAAGAAATGCCAAGGAGCAGAATCATAGACTAACGTTGAAAATTTGAGTTTTGTCAGCAAAAATGCCTATATTGTGAGATGGATCCACCTGGTCATTTTGGAGTCTCATCAGCATCTGCTTCCTCACTTTTAAAGACAAGATTAGAGTAACACCCAAACTTTCCACTCCCCTTCTCTGTAAACTCCTGTACCCCCATCTTCTGTTTATAGGAAGAAGATAAAAAGACAAAATGAATCAGGTCCTTTGGGTCTTTTCTGCACTTCTTATGATAAATCAATAAACAGGCCTGTTGATAATATACATTAATTTTATAATAAAAGCTCAAGTATTTATTAATTATCTCTCTGAAGTTATTTGGTAGACAAGTTGCATGTTAAGTAAGTAATCCAAATTCTGCTTTCACTGAGCAAGCACAGCTCTTTTTCTGTAGTATTCTTTATATCAGCAGAGATTTTACTAATCTTCCAGACAAAAAATGTTTTCTCAAAATAAATTAAGAGCTCATCGTTCGAAACTGGAAAAACAGCAATTAGAAATCAGAGACATACCTTATTCCCAATGCTGCTGCTACTCTTTTGATTTCCTCTGATAGGATCAAGTATGTTATTTATTAATCCTATTTTACACAATACACAATGGTTCTAATTCTTGGCACAATTGCTATAACTATTGCAGACAGAAATAATCAAGTATCTGTATTTTGCTTTATGAAATGTTTTCAAGGTTCCAAGCACTCCTTTATACTAGTATATCTATGAAAGCAGAAGATACTGAAAGCAAAAAAAGGCAAGGCATACATGCTTAACTTGGAATGGAAATGAAATGGAAATTTTCTTTAACTTAAACACCTCTGAAATGCAGACACTAATGCACATATATATTGATCTATTGCTTCCTAGTATCTGTTTATTGTCACACTTGTCTGTGCATTATTTATTAACATCTTTTTTCTCAGAGGAATTGGATGAAGACTAGACTTTTATTACAAGGAAGTGGAATGTTGGGGAACAGCACATTACACACAAAAGACATGCTTAATGATGGATTAGATAAGTATATCATCTGCACTGTAGCATCTTACAGTGCCATGTAAAGTACTGAGTTAATTTATTGAGTTGAAACCCAATTATAAGCTACATATGGCTCAACCATCCTATAAATACAATGTGTTGACTAATAAATTATTCATCCTCTTATTTTTAGATAAACAAATGGCTCATTACTACATGTTCTTCTTATTAATCACCTCATTTTTAAGTCATATATCTTGAAACCCAAGTAAAGCCACAATTAATGTTAGTGAAGCACCAACAAAACCTATAACTTTGAGAAGAAAAGTATTGATCACTTTGGTAAAGGAGTATAGCATTCTGGATTTTAAAGGAAAAATATATCTAAGATACAGAGAATACAAATAATAGAGGCTGTTTAACAGGAAGTAATTTAGAATTTTGGCCATATGCATATTGGAAGAGCTGGAATTCAAGGGTTATCTGTCAATCTTGAGAAATAAAAAGATGCCGACGAACTGATCTTCTGAAAGATCAGACAGAATTGATCTGAAAGAATTGTGCTTACTGTGACAGGAGCAAGTTAAGCATGCATTTGTTGCTCTCTGTTCCAAAGATACTGATTTTTCTGTCCTTATATCCAATTGATTCTCTAAGATATAGATATATTATTTTTCTTGCTCCTTCCAATAGAAGCAGTGCTTTTGGACTAATTCAGAATTAAATGCTTATATCTGATGTGTGCTCTGTGCTTAGAGACTCAGTCTTGTCTGACTTTGCAGCCTGCCAGGCTCCTCTGTCCATGGGAATTCTCCAGGCCAGAATATTGGTGTGAGTTGCCAAGCTTTTCCAGGGGATCTTCCTAACCCAGGGATCAAACCCAGGTCTCCCACATTGCAGGTGGATTCTTTACCTACTGAGCCACCAGGGAAGCCCAAGAATACTGGAGTAGGTAACCTATCCCTTCTCCAGGAGATCTTCTCAACCCAGGAATCAGACTGGGGTTTCCTGCATCGCAGGCGGATTCTTTACCAGCTGAGCTAGGAAGGAAGTCCATATCTGACTTAGTTATGCTAAATTAGTGTGTTAATGGATGGGGAGATACAGTAACAATGAGTTGATTGTAAATAATTTTAAGAGTTTGAAATTCTGATGTTTCCTTGGTTCTCAGGAAAAGATGGTGCTATTTAACTTTCAAAGAAAACTGACAGAATAAAAGTGGTTGCTTTTGTTTTTACATTATCTTAATTAAATAATTCAAACTGCATGAAATAAAAAATCTTATATTTATTATAACCTTCAGTGCATAACCACTAATATAATCTCAATCTAAGAGATAATGTGATTAAAACAGAAACAGGTTGCTTGAACATCTAGGTAAGCCAGACAAGATAAATGATAGATAGATAGGAAAAATACCTAGATAGTCATGTGCCATTTATTTATTGATTTATTAAGGTTTTCATTTCCATTACCTATTGCACTATTGGGTGTGAAACTGTTGCTGTTCCTATTAAATAACATTTAAAAAATATAGTATTAGTAAGCAATATCCTTTCATGTCCAACATCTATATCCTAATATAAATATATAATTTTATTTATATTATACAGCATACTTAGCCATCCATTACTTAAGAATCTGATTTAACCTTAAAAAATAAATTAATTTTATAACATTCAGAGTAAATTATAGGATGATGAATCAAGAATCAAAGTAACTGATTGATTATTTACAGGCAATAAGTAGGGTTCAAAGGATCAGGAACAAAAATAATTCACAGGTTCACTCTCTATGTCCTTGCATTACATAAAGATGTTGTGGGCTATAAGGGTTGCGATAAGTCCCCCAAACCTCTTATCTCACAGATTTAATTTACCCTTCTGCAACTTGACTGACACTATTAGTTGGTTATAGACATCAAAGCACAACCATGTACACAAAAGAAAGGGAAGGAATTTAAGATAAAAAAAGAAAAGTGAAATCCATTTTTATTTCAACAGAATTATTTAGGTAACTTTAAATCTATACATTCTTATAAACACACATTGTACCATCTGTTTGTTCCTCATCTGACCTTGAATTCTGTGTTAAGCAGTGGAGATATCAAGATAACATACACTATTTATTTCCCTCTTGTTTGCAAAAGTTCATATTTGTGCACTTAGTGATAATATATTTACTTTCCTTCCTCTTTTTTCCCCCAAAGAATTGACATTTTATTCTTTGTATTTATTTGTTTATTTTTGGCTGCTCCATGGGACATGCAAAACTTCCCAACCAGGAATTGAAACCTTGCCCCTTGCAGTAAAAGAGTGGAGTTTTAACCACTGCAGCACCAAGGAAGTCCATATCCTCTTTCTAGTCTATAATTTAGAGTAGCATAGCACATCTTTCTGAGAACAATGTAATATGAGAACCAGATCAACACTTCAGGGAAGAGAGAGAGTCCCTATTAGGGAATGACATTTGAACAAACATCTGGAGACTGGATTGGTGTGAACTGGGTAAAAAGGAGAGGTGCCTACCCTTCTCCATACCACTGTTAGTACTGAGGGCACACAGATCTACAGTCTTTGAAAGGATCTGCAGTCAGTCCTTATCCTGAGGATATGGAAGACCAAGTCTGTTCATTATACTAAGCCATTGTATATAAAGCACTCAAGCATATGTGGATTTTGGTATTAGCAGGGTCTCCTGAAACCAGTTTCCCACAGATACCAAGGGATGACTATACTCATTTATAGTTATGATTAGCTACATAAAGGATATATACATATATATAGTTTTATCAGAAATATTTAAAAGCTATTTCAGAAATAATCTGAAAGAATAATCCAAATATTCCATCACAATTTACACATGGCTTATAATGTTAGCAGGCTTCCCAAGTGGTGCTAATGGTGCTAATGGTAAAGTTTCTGCAGCAGATACAAGAGACGTGAGTTCAGTCCCTGGGTCAGGAAGGTAGGAAAAGTCACCCCTCTCTAGTATTCTTGCCTGGAAAATTCCATGGAGCCTGGAGGGCTACAGTCCATGTGGCCGAAAAGAGTCAGATGTGACTGAGCACAAACATTATCTTAGCTCCGCATCCTTAACCTTTTTTAGCTAATCTGAACAATGACCATAAATTTATTACAAAAGTATTGATCAACGATGACATCAGAAAAGAAAATATAAAAGCAGTAAAGGAAAGAAAATGCTATATTAAAGAATAGGAAACATGATAAAGAAAAAAATCAAACTTAGTAACAGCCTTTCCCTGGTTATCACATAAAAATAATATTACCTATTTCCAATTATAAGCATTCATTCTATAAAATTTGGATAATTTATTTCAATTAAGTGTCAGGATAAGTTAATTTCATGTTCCTAGTATATTTTTTTCTGAAATAATCCAAAACACTTAATGAGACACAGCTATACAAGATGGAATCTTTGTATATTCCGTTGACTAAACTCATTCATTCATTTAGTCACAGATTCATTTGAGTCTTTTTTAATATCTTTGGTTACACAAGCAATAAGAGAATAGAAGACAGCAGACCATTGTCAACCCTTATTTTTTGTAGGAAACAATCAGATTTATTACTTTTGGAATATTTCATTCTTGGTTTTTATGTAGTTCTTCAGATTTGTAGTAGTTATAGAAGATAAATAATTAATAGAAAGGGCATGGCATATCTTGCCATCAAAAAATTTAAACATGTTCAGGCATCATGACCCACTTACTATGTCTTCCATAGGGTGATACGCTGAATTAATTTAGCAGTTCCAATTGCTCTTCTTTGGTTATACTCCATAACTGTTCTAAGGCCAACTGGAACGTGGAATAGCCAGCAAGTATACCTCTGTTATATTTCAGTTTGCCCTCCTTTTTTTTTTAAGTTGATTGTTTACAACACAAAATAATTTTTTTCTTGTGAAAGTGAATGCAATGAGTGAATAAAAGATTCCCAGGCTTGGTCAGGAACTCATTCATTCAGTCACAGATTCATTTGAGTCTTTAATAATATTACCTCAGTGAGAATTTCCTTTGGCACTCAATACAAAATTTCAAAACCTGCAGCAAATACTTATTATTTCTATCTTTTGCTTTATTTTTCCTAATGATGTGTAATATTTCCTATTTTTACTTATTTATTATGTCTATTGTCTCTCTTTCCCAGTAGAAAATAAAAGTCATAAGGGCAAAATTGTGTTGGTGTTTTAACTGCTGTTTCTCTATAGCCGGGCTTCTCTTGTGGCTCAGCTGGTAAAGAATCTGACTACAATGAGGGAGACATGGGTTCGATCCCTGGGTTGGGAAGATCCCCTAGAGAAGGGAAAGGCTACCCACTCCAGTATTCTGGCCTGGAGAATTTCATGGACTGTAGAGTTCCTGGGGTCGCAAAGAGTTGAACACGACTGAGTGACTTTCACTTCTCTATGGCCAGAATAAGGCACATAACTGATGCTCAATACATAAATGATAATAGGGATCTCTTGTGTTCTCAGAAAAATAAAATTAAGTACAACCATACAACAAATCACCCAGGTTAACCGAAGGTGTAAGTGTTGTATTTGTTATACTGAGGTAGAACCCACTAGTTAGAGAATGGAGCCATGCCTACCATCATTAAAATGGATTCTGTGAAAAATAATATATGCTATTTTTACCCTCCACAATAACTCTGTGAAATGACGAGGAAACTGAAGCTCAGAAGTTTTAGACAAAGAACTTAAATTCACATAATGGCAAGGAAAGAGTGAGAGTTCGGTTTCCATTTCTTTCTCCATAGTTCACCTTATTCATCATGAAACAAAACAAAACCTCTCATTTTAATTATCCTTTATTCTTTCTGTTACTCTTTGCTGGTAGTGCTAATGCTTTACTAGATTATTGGGAGAGAGAGAGAAGCACTGAGGAGATGGAAATGGAAAGGATAAAGTTAAGAGATCCCAAGAGAAATGGCTGGTAGAATTTTATTGTGGCAGGTAGTCTGTATCTGACTTTTTTTTCAGTATTTATTTTTGAAATACAGAGAACACATAAAGCAAGCTTATTTGAAAACAGTTTACAACTGGCAGCTAATGTTTGTGATCTTCTTGATCTGTTGATCCTATTTGTAAACTTATCAGACAGTTAAGTCTGTGTCCATTGACTACAATGCTTCTTATTTTATGAAACTCAATATAATGCCTTCTTTAGCCTTGCCAGCACAACTCTCTGCATTTAGAAGCAGCTGAATCCATTTTATGTGCTCTCCACTAGGAACATAAGAAATACTATGTTTGGATCTTTTATTAACATATATTTCTATTTTGGACGCATGGAAGACCTTTATTACATGAAAATCCATGATTTATTTTAAAAACATAACCATATGATGTGAGAGATGTCCTATCAGAAGAACAAATGCCATCATTCATCTCTTCATGACCTTCATCATTTCCCTTCTGAAGTTAGAATGATCCAAGTGTTTCTAGGTTATTAATGATAAAGAAACATACAATGACTAGGGCAACTTGAAAGCAAATTATCTTTAAAAAAAAAAAGACCAAGTGCCATTTTTTTCATTCAGTAATACTGAATGGGTAAATAGCCTATTGAAATTAAATCCAAGGTTTAAAAATGTAATTTCTACTGCTCCTGATTATGAACCATTTTTATTGAACCAAAATGGTAATCTAAGGTATAATTTCCTTAACCATACATAAATAGGGATTCATAGTTGGATCTCTTCATAGTAATAATTTTATTAGCTAACATCTTGCCTGACTTTTATCTCACTGACTAGAAACATTATTCCAGAAAAAGTTAAAGATATATAATATTAATATAGTATTTAATCCATGTTTATGTAATTTATTTTCATGCTGTGTTTAGTCTCTGTTCTACTGATTAGACAAAGGAGGCTGTGATGCAGCCTTTAAAATCCAGAAGGCAATTCACATTTTTCTGTAATATTTAATTCAATTTTATTGTTTGCTGAGTGAAGTAACTTCTAGTTTATATAGATTAGCAGGACAACTTATTATTTACAATAGGGATAATTTCTCAAGGGAGATATCTTTGGAAATATATTTTTATTTAATATATTATTAAAATAACTTAGAAAAGTGGCACATGACTTGTCTTTTTCATTCATGAATGGCACTGGCCTCCCTATATTATTAATAGATAATAGGTATTAGGTAAAATGATTAAATACATAAAGCCTCTACTCATTGAAAACAAATGATTAAAAATACCACTTCTGAGATTGTGTAATATGATTTTATTAAACAGCCGAGTTCATATTCAGTATTTGTGAATGATTTATGTTTTCCTTTTGAAAGCTGAAATTTATTATTTTGAAAACTATTATGAGTAAGCTCAAAATAATATGAATCAAGTAGCAATATTTGTTTTTCATCAATACAGTCATTTTCTATACATATAGAGACACACACATGTGAATAGCCTTCATGTTTACAACATTCAATTAGTTTTTACTTGAACGATAGTATGAAAATAATTTTTCTACATCAAAAATAAATATATTTCAGCTTTTTAATGTATCTGACTTTGTGTGTCTGACATTTAAATCCAATTCTTTTATTTTAAAGAAGAAAAGAGGAAGCAGTGATGCTTATAATATTAGAATGCCCAGAAAAATTTCCAAAGAAACTTGGATAAAGTTGAATGAGTTTCAACTTCACTTTTATTTACTTTTTTCCTAAGAAAGCAAACATGTTTACGTGGAACAATATAACAATATGAGGCATAATTATTGCATATAACACAAGACATTTTTTTAAAGCTATATAATTTAAAGAATAGGCAAGGACTTTAGTGTTTGGGGGAAGTGATTATGGAGAATATCTTGGAAAGGTCACCATATTTTAGGTCCATACCTCCCTTTTTGAACCAGAAAAAATCTCAGGCTATTGTGAGGTTTTCTGGAAGTACCAATTCATTTCAAGAAAAGGGCTTGCACAGTCTAAAAAGATGTGCCATTTGGTAACATACTGATATTGTGCTGCTAATACATTCACTGAAAACAATAACAAATAGATTTATTGACAAACAAAACCTGAGCTCGAGTTGTTTGGATAATCTAAAATGATATTTTAATTGTCTACTTATTTTGCAAGTAATTTCTCAACTAAAATGAATTTAATTATTTAGAATTTGTCACCAACAGCTGAAGATGACCATTGGCTGTATACATATTTATATGTGTATATTGATATAATATATCTTTCTAGTTTATGTAGAACATGCCAAACCAAAGGGTACAATTTTGTTATAGTATACCATAAAATAAATGAAGTATATACAACATCAATAGCTTCACATTCTACCTTCAGAATTAATAGGATTAGGAAAAATATTTAGACAGTCATTTGAAGGTAAGATTGCCAGTTTAAAACAACTGAAAAGGTTATCCAGATGATTTTCGTCATCAAAGCTTGGCAGTGTCTCCCCTCAAGAGAAAATCCTATTTTAAAATTGTAAGAGAAGTTTCTTCTGCATTCAAATGTATTCATTTTTCATTTCCTTGTGTCCATTACATTTATTCTTGTGTTTCACTGAATGAAAATCATAATACTTGTGTGTAAGTGGAATATCAAAACACTAATTCACACTTGAGTTACAACAAGCATTTTTAAAATGACCCTGTCATATCCAAGCTGAGTAGAAAGTGAATAAGTGCTAGGGTTTTTTGTTTAATTCTATTTCTCTTGACTATCAGTTTGTGGAATAATAAACCTTTTATTTATTTGTAATAATCTGGAAAAGGCATTACATCATATAATTTTAATGACATCACTGTGCCTATGATAAAGCAAAGCCAAAATAAAAATATGGCTAAAAATTCAGAAATATGAAAAAGAATACTTGACTTTAAATTTAGTGCAGAGTCTCACAAAATAAAATATTCCTTTTAAAATTTCCCCAATATCTATCTATACCATTATCAAAAATTCAGATTCACACAGATTTTAGTAGAACTCTTGCTTTAAAACCCATAAAGAAGGAACATAATGAAAGAGAGAGATATTAAGTAAAAAATTAAAAAAAAATTAAGGTTGCTATTTGTGAGTTTGAATAAGCTCTCAGCAATAAATTGCTGTCCAGAGCAGAAGCCAACAAGGGCTAAAAAATCAGGTAAGATTGCACCAGATGTTCTCTGATACACTGAGCCTACAGTTGATGCCAAATGCTCAAGGCTAAGAGTATAAATGATTCAGATAATATGACCATGGTTATATGAACAATAAGTAATTTGTGGTAAAGAATGAACATGATTCAAAATTAATTTTAACTCCAGTTTTAATTATTTCACAAATTACTGACAAAATCCAGTGCCTACCTGTCTTGAATTTTATCATCTGTCCTATGAAACATGAGCATTAAATAGCCTTTCTTCTTTTTAAGTAAAATACTGCTGAAGTTCTTCTTTGTCTTGGCACTTGGTGCTCAAAAACAAGGCTGAAAACATACACTGACAACATCACAAGCTCCATGTGATCTATAATAGAAATTAACTGTAATACATTGATTGCTATATTTAAAATTAACTTGTTTGGAAATTTTCTTCTTCCTCCTCAGTACATGTAGATAGCTTTCTATAAAAAGTCAATATATTAACTTGTATCTGAACATGATGGATCAGAATCTATAGAACCAATGTTCTTAAACAAACATACTTGAGAACATCTTACTTTGTATTATATATATATTAGCTTTTGAACTGTGGTGTTGGAGAAGACTCTTGAGAGTCCCTTGGACTGCAAGGAGATCCAACCAGTCCATTTATCAGCCCTGGGATTTTTTGGAAGGAATGATGCTGAAACTGAAACTCCAGTACTTTGGCCACCTCATGCGAAGAGTTGACTCATTGGAAAAGACTCTGATGCTGGGAGGGATTGGGGGCAGGAGGAGAAGGGGACGACAGAGGATGAGATGGCTGGATGGCATCACTGACTCGATGGACGTGAGTCTCAGTGAACTCCGGAAGTTGGTGATGGACAGGGAGGCCTGGCGTGCTGCGATTCATGGGGTAGCAAAGAGTCGGACACGACTGAGTGACTGATCTGATCTGATCTGATCATATTTCCATGCTATTATGTATCTTTCCCTATGGTTCAGTAAGTAAAAAACCTGCCTGCAATGCAGAAGACACAGGAGATGAGGGTTTGATCCCTGGGTCAGGAAGATCCCTGGAGGAGGAAATAGCAACCCACTCCAGTACTCTTGCTTGAGAAATCCCATGGACAATAGATCCTGAGGGGCTGCAGTCCATGGGGGTCTCAAAAACGTTGGATAGGACTGAGCAGGCACATGGCATGCTACTGTGTGTGCCTGCCTGTGTGCTGAGTTGCTCAGTCCTGTCCGACTCTTTGCGACCCTATAGACTAGAGCCTGCCAGGCTCCTCTATCCATGGAATTCTCCAGGCAAGAATATTGCTGCTATGAATGCAGCTGTCTTATTCTTTGTAACAAGTGTGTAATGTTGCAACATGTTTTTAATCCATTCTCTGTTGTTAGGTTTCCAGTTTAATGTGAATTAAAATATATTTCATATTTTTGTGTCCTAGAAAAATAAGACCCTCTTCAACAAGAGCTCTGTGTCCTGATCCCTGTGCTATGTGTTCAGTTGCTAAGTCGTGTCTGACTCTTTGTGACACTATGAACTGTAACCTGCCAGGCTCCTATGTCCATGGGGATTCTCCAGGCAAGAATACTGGAGTGGGTTGCCATGCGCTCCTGCAGGCGATCTTTCCAACCCAGGGATCAAACCCAGGTCCCCCACATTGCAGGCAGATCCTTTACCATCTGAGCTACCAGGGAAGCCCGTCCTGATCCCTAGAACCTGCAAATATATCATCTTATGTGATAAAATAAACTTGGAGGTGTGAATAAAGAATTTGTGACAGATGGATATCTTGGATTAGCAGAGTGGGCTCAATATAATCACAATGTCCTTAAAAGTGGAAGAGAGACAGATTATATGTGACTATGGAAGAATGTCAATGATGTGCACACTCTTCACATTGAAAATGAAGACAGCCATGAACTAAGGAATGCAGTCAACCCTCAGAAAATGGAAAAGGAGAGGAATTTAGTCTCAACAGAGCCTCAACAGGAATGTAGACCTGCCATACCTTAATAATAGCCCGGTGAGAATTGGGTCAGATTTCTGACCTACAGAAATGTAAGGTAATAAAATTAGATTGTTTTAAGCCACTAGATTTGTAAAAATTTATTACAGCCTTAATAGAAAGTTAATAATTAAGCTTGCATTAATATTTCTATGAATACTCATTTCTTAGAGTTAATGAAATACAGAACTACAGGAAGGATATAAAGGCTGCCCAGATGGAAAACATACATCTTTTATAGTAAAAGCTAACCTTGTACATAGCATACAAAATTACTGTTTTGTCATCCTGTGTATTTTTTTTCTTTAAAAAGAATTATTGTTCATGATAGCAAGATAGAACAATGCATTCTGTTTTCTTCTGGAGTTCAAAATTAAATCAAATCAATTGTTGCATCATAGCAATGACTAATGAAATATTTAAAACATACTAGTAAAAATGTGCATAAAAGCTAAATATTAATCTTTAGTAAGAAAGAGTATTCTAGTTCCAGTTATATATTGCATGAGACAAATTTAATTCCACACATCTCATCCCTGACCATGAAGTAAATGTGTATAATGCCAAGTCAAGTGGCAATTGTTTTCATTAAATTGTCTTAAGGACTAACTATTACATAATTTTTAACTCCCAGATTTAAAAGGACAGAAAAATCCATTGATTTTTTTTAAGATCACTTTGATAAAATTTATTTAATTTAAATTTTGAATTTGATGTTGCTCAATCACTAAGTTGTGTCCAATTCTTTGTCATCCCGTAGACTACAGCATGCCAGGATTCCCTGCCCTTCACTATCTCCCAGAGTTTGCTCAAACTCATGTCCACTGAGTCAGTGATGCCATCCAGTCAACTTATCCTCTGTCACCCCTTTCGCCTCCTACCCTCAATCTTTCCCAGCATCAGGATCTTTTCCAAGAGTCATCTCTTCATATCAAGTGATCAAATATCGGAGCTTCAGGTTCAGCATCAGTCCTTCCAATGACTAATCAGGGTTGATTTCCTTTAGGATTGACTGGTTTAATCTCCTTGCTGTCCAACAGACACTCAAGAGTCTTCTCTGGCACCAGAGTTTGAAAGCATCAGTTCTTTTATGCTCAGCCTTCTTTATGGTCCATCTCACATCTGTACACTCAATCCAAATCCTTGGTCAGAATTAACCTTAGACAATATGATGAATATACAGATACTTGATCACCCATCAAATCATCTACTTCATCTTTCTAAAGTACCTAAGTGTCCTTAGATGAATCAGATCAGATCAGATCAGATCAGTCACTCAGTCGTGTCCGACTCTTTGCTACCCCATGAATCGCAGCACGCCAGGCCTCCCTGTCCATTATCAACTCCCAGAGTTCACTCAGACTCACGTCCATCGAGTCAGTGATGCCATCCAGCCATCTCATCCTCTGTTGTCCCCTTCTCCTCCTGCCCCCAATCCCTCCCAGCATCAGAGTCTTTTCCAATGAGTCAACTCTTCGCATGAGGTGGCCAAAGTACTGGAGTTTCAGTTTTAGCATCATTCCTTCTAAAGAAATCCCAGGGCTGATCTCTTTCAAAATGGACTGGTTGGATCTCCTTGCAGTCCAAGGGACTCTCAAGAGTCTTCTCCAACACCACAGTTCAAAAGCATCAATTCTTTGGCACTCAGCCTTCTTCACAGTCCAACTCTCACATCCATACATGACCACAGGAAAAACCATAGTCTTGACTAGACGAACCTTTGTTGGCAAAGTAATGTCTCTGCTTTTGAATATGCTATCTAGGTTGGTCATAACTTTTCTTCCAAGGAGTAAGCGTCTTTTAATTTCATGGCTGCAGTCACCATCTGCAGTGATTTTGGAGCCCCCAAAAATAAAGTCTGATACTGTTTCCACTGTTTCTCCATCTATTTCCCATGAAATGCTGGGACCAGATGCCATGATCTTCGTTTTCTGAATGTTGAACTTTAAGCCAACTTTTTCGCTCTCCACTTTCACTTTCATCAAGAGGCTTTTTAGATGAATAGAGATCTCAAATCTATGTCCACCATGATTCTGCCAATTATATGCTTCCTGTTCTATGCATGTTCTTGTTCATAGCCCTTGAGCTCCTTACTAAAAGACCTATTGAATTAGTCACTGTCAATGATGTTTAACATGTTACTCCCATGTTGTAGACATTCCTTTTAACACCAATATTCAAAACCAGTGTCTTGATTTAAAACTGTGTTTGATAGTGAAATTTTCAGGCACCATGGAGTGAATGTTTGTTTGTTTAGTTTTGTTAGTAAAGCAGCTTACTGTTAGCTTGCTGATCAATTCCTGTTTAATGTCTGTTAACTCATATGCCTACTTAGAGAAGAGGATTTGAAATAAAATTTGGTTTCAGAAAATATGACAAGATAATTTCGAAGGGTCTACAGAGAATATCATAGCCTGCATCCTGTCCTGGATAAATGGAACTTGGAAACAGAAACAAATAAATGTTTCTGAATTCTAAATAATACTTTTCTGTGCTAAAATCATGTTTAGTTATTATTGGGACTACAGAACATATTTTAAAATAACACTATAATAATATTTATAAATACAGTTTAGAGTAAAATGATCAGGTTCAATGTACAGTCTATTACTGCCATTCACAGTGTCATGGTTCCCTAAATTTGTAAATAGTAATAGCAATAGAGAAAATATTATGCTTTTTTTTCTAGTGAATTGGAAAAACCTCTTTTCAGGAACTTGACAAATCAATTGTCAAGTCATGTTTTGTACCAGCACATCTCACTATATCCTACAAATGAAAAAGCCTGAAGACTATCTTATGGCTAAAGTTTTCAATCTCAATTCTGATCTTGTCCTAAAATCAAGAGTTTACTTAGAAATGGTATGTTTCCCAAAGATATATCAGAGCACACTATAACTGCCATGACGCCTTTGGGTGGTATAATCATTTCCCTAAACCAAAACTCTGAAAACTCTGGTTGGGGGCAGAATGAGTGATCTCTATCAAAATAGCAGCTGAAGGTCATGAATTTTTCCCTTGAGTGTTGTTTTTGAAACCAGGGATTGTTTTACCAACAATCTACTTTTGAGCTACTGTGTCTGTGGTTTAATTGCAAATTTGATTCTGCTCTCACCAAAAGCAGTTGCTGTCATATATTTTCAATATTTCTGTGTTTCTGATGCAGAAAATAATTCTGTGACAGTGTACATTCCACAGTTCTTCCTTACATTCCAAAACTGGAAAACTGACTTGCTCTGTTGTCATTGAGACAAGTATTTATCGATGTATAGTTTTTCACACCTTTCTATTAATTCTCCTGAACACAATACTATGCCTGTGGGAATAGTATTTAAACTAACATCTTGTATAGCTGCAGTGGTTGCCTAGCTGTTTCAAACTAAACCAAACAAAAAGAAAACTATCTTGGAGCTAAATTACCGAATACATTTTTATGTCTAAAAGAATAAAAGCAAAGAAGCTTCCCTGTGTTTAATTTGAATATTTCCTTGGAGATAAACAAGAAAGCACAGAATAAGAAGATTCTACTGTAATTTTTGGGAAGATTGGTGTCAAGAAATTTGTTATAAAGAAGTAGAATAATTTTCTAGGAAAGAAAAACAAAAAAAAATTTTTTTTATTATCACATGTCAAGTAGAGCATATTAAATCATACATATTTCAACTTGCAAATTGTTCTTACATTCCTTGGAAAAACAATAGAGTGATATATTCATGAAGCACTCAAAAAATGTTAACTTATGATGATTAGATAAAATCCTGCCCATTATCCCCTTGTATACAAAGGATAAGTCAGTGACCTAAGCAAAGGAACCAAGGGAACACTTCATGCAAAGATGGGCACAATAAAGGACAGAAATGGTGTGAACCTAACAGAAGCAGAAGATATTAAGAAGAGGTGGCAGGAATAAACAGAATAACTATCCAAATTTTCCAAGCCAAGTTTCAACAGTACGTGAACTGTGAAATTCCAGATGTTCAAGCTGGCGTCAGAAAAGGCAGAGGAACCAGAGATCAAATTGCCAACATCCTATGGATCATCAAAAAAGCAAGGGAGTTTCAGAAAAACATCAACTTCTGCTTTATTTACTATATGAATGCCTTTGATGGTGTGGATCACAACAAACTGTGGAAAATTCTTCAAGAGATGGGAATACCTGACAACCTTACTTGCCTCCTGAGAAATCTGTATGCAGGTCAAGAAGCAACAGTTATAACTGGACATGGAACAACAGACTAGTTCCAAATATAAAAAAGAGTATGGCAAGGCTGTATATTGTCACCCTACTTATTTAACTTATATTCAGAGTGCATCATGTGAATTGCCAGTCTGGATGAAACACAAGCTGGAATCAAGATTGTCAGAAGAAATATCAATAACCTCAGTTATGCAGATAACACCACCCTTATGGCAGAAAGTGAAGAAGAACTAAAGAGCCTCTTGATGAAAGTGAAAGAGGAGAGTGAAAAAGTTGGCTTAAAACTCAACATTCAGAAAACCAAGATCATGGCATTTGGTCCCATCACTTCATTGCAAATAGATGGGGAAACAATGGAAACAGAGACTTTATTTTTTTGAGCTCCAAAATCACTGCAGATAGTGACTGCAGCCATTAAATTATATGGTACATATACACAATGGAATATTACTCAGCCATTAAAAAGAATACATTTGAATCAGTTCTAATGAGGTGGATGAAACTGGAGCCTATTATACAGAGTGAAGTAAGCCAGAAAGAAAAACACCAATACAGTATACTAACGCATATATATGGAATTTAGAAAGATGGTAACAATAACCCTGTGTATGAGACAGCAAAAGAGACACTGATGTATAGAACAGTCTTATGGACTCTGTTGGAGAGGAGAGGATGGGAAGATTTGGAAGAATGGCATTAAAACATGTATAATATCATGTATGAAACAAGTTGCCAGTCCAGGTTCGATGCACGATACTGGATGCTTGGGGCTGGTGCACTGGGACAACCCAGAGGGATGGTATGGGGAGGGAGGAGGGAGGAGGGTTCAGGATGGGGAACAAATGTATACCTGTAGCAGATTCATTTCGATATTTGGCAAAACTAATACAATATTGTAAAGTTTAAAAATAAAATAAAATAAAAAAACAGAAAACTAAAAAAAAAAAATAAATAAATAATAAATAAATAAAAGATGCTTGTTCCTTGGGAGAAAAGTTATGTCCAACCTAGACAGCCTATTGAAAAACAGAGACATGCTTTTGCCAACAAAGTTCCATCTAGTCAAAGCTATTGTTTTTCCAGTAGGCATGTATGTATGTGAGAGTTGGAGTATAAAGAAAGCTGAGCACCAAAGAACTGATGCTTTTGAACTGTGGTATTGAAAAAGAGTCTTGAGAGTCCCTTGGACTGCAAGGAAATCAAACTAGTCAATCCTAAAGGAAAATCAGTCCTGAATATTCATAGGAAGGACTGATTCTGAAGTTGAAACTCTAATACTTTGGCCACCTGATGCAAAGAACTGACTCCTTGAAAAGGACCCCAATGCTGGTAAAGATGAAGGCAGGAGGAAAAGGGGACAACAGAAGATGAGATGGTTGGATGCCATCACTGACTCAATGGGCATGAGTTTGAGCAAGCTCTGAGAGTTTGTGATGGATGGGGAGGCCTGGCGTGCTGCCACCCTTGGGGTCACAAAGAGTCAGACACAACTGAGAACTGAGCTGAAACAAAGGAAAAATATTTCTCTTCCATTGATGTTAATTTGTCATCCTTAAAATGTTGATAATCTCTATGGGTTGTTTACACTGATGAGGTAATTAATATGTGTTTATTATCTGAATTTAGTAAGAGAGCATATGTCATCTCTTATCTCCCTATGTTGATTGGCTCTAACAAAAATTAAGAGTATTTCTCAGAAGTGTGGAGTGTATTAAGTGCTGCCTACATTAGGTTAAGGAGATCCAACCAATCCATCCTAATGGAGACCAGTCCTGGGTGTTCATTGGAAGGACTGATGCTGAGGCTGAAACTCCAATACTTTGGCCACCTCATGTGAAGAGTTGACTCATTGGAAAAGACCCTGATGATGGGAGGGATTGGGGGCAGGAGGAGAAGGGGACAACAGAGGATGAGATGACTGGATGGCATCACCGACTTGATGCACATGAGTTTGGGTGAACTCCAGGAGTTGGTGATGGACAGGGAGGCCTTGTGTGCTGCGATTCATGGGTCCTGGAGAGTCAGACACGACTGAGCAACTGAACTGAAACTGAAAGCTAAGTTAATTTTAAATAACCAGCCTCTAAGAGTTACTGTAGCTTAATAGCTAGTATATATATTGTTCTTTAGATCTGTCACTTAGTTTTCCTAAGTACCTCGTCATCAGGTTATCTTCTCATTCAACACCACAAAATGAGTCAAGAATATAAATATTTATATTTAGAAAGCCAGTCAAAGATGTTCAAAATGGCAAAAAGTAGTGGAAATTATCAACCTGACTGTCTTAAATGTCAAGATGGCTAAATAGTTTCCTAGACCATATTATTGCTACATGTTTGAATTGAACACCAAGTACTGTCACCCTAAGGTCACCTTTTTCACATGGATAGAATAGTCCATATTTGAGGAGAAAGATTGCTAAAATTTAAGATATTTTGTCAGGGAAATTTACTTAACACATGTTAATTTGAAATATTATTTATTCTAAATTATCCTTACCCAAAGCTTTAACCTCAGTTCTATGATTCTTCATCTGTCTTCCTAAAGATGCTGAGAACTGACAACCAAGGACTGATGCCCACATTGCACTAAAATATAAGAGACTCCTTCATGAGACAGATGCTCCCCATAAAATATTGTTTTACCTGACAGGCAGCATCCATGAGCTATTTGATAATTGAATTTTTATATAACAACTAGTAAAATATTACTGTCACCACCACTATAGTATCCAGTAGCATTTTAGTATTTGTCAAGCAGTTAGTGTTTATCAGCGATTTCACTGATCACTCACATATCTCCTTTGATTCCATCCTAACAAAATCCTGGGCCCCAAGTATTTCTTTACTTTGTATTACTGAATAAATAGTTTCAAAAATGTTAAGGAACTTGTCCAAATATTTATATATAGGAAGTGATCGATTATGAATTTAAAGGCAGATTAGACTGAGTTCATAAGAACTTTGAAGAAAGGGTCACTAAATCTACCCTAACATCTTTGTATCTCTATCACTCAGCATAACCAGTTATGCCTGGGGGTGGTAAAGCTGTCAATGATGATGCTCCTAAGTTTCATGGTCTTACTTTAACTCAGATTTCTAAGCATTTCTATGAAATCATTTCTTCTAAAGTGTATTTCTCCTGTTCAAATATACACTCTTCATGCTTTGGCATGAATTGCATTAAGAGTTTTTAATATAACTCTTAATTTGAATAATTTTCATTATTTTTTTTTTTGCACCAAATATGCTTTTATTTTCTCCTAATCAAAGTATTTTATTATGGGTACTTGAGTTGTGTTCAACAGCTGATGAAAAACTTCAAAGGAAATTGTCTAAAATCAAACACTTATGGTATCAAGGAAAAGCAACATGAGATGAAGAGCTTTAATATTGAACAATCAAATATATTTATTACTTGTGGAATTAAGTTTCTTATAATCTTTTTATGTTTATGATTATTTATATGGTTATTTGAACTGAAGGAGATCAAACCAGTAAATCCTAAGTGAAATCAACCCTGAATGTTCATTGAAAGAACAGTTGCTAAAGCTAAAGTTCCGATACTTTGGACACCTGATGTGGAGAGCCAACACACTGTAAAAAAAACCTGATGCTAGGAAAGATTGAAGGCAAAATGAGATGGGGGCAGGAGATGGTGATATGGTTAGATAGCATCACCAACTCTGGGAATTAGCAGAGGACAGAGGGACCTGGCGTGCTGCAGTCCATAGGGCTGCAAGAAGTTAAACATTACTTAGCGACTTAACAACAATATGGTTATTTAATTAAATTATCAGTTAAGTTTTAGCTTATAATCCTGTCTTATGATATATTATTTTCTTAATCATTAGCATGTGTATTTATTTTTTAATTCTACATTTCTGAATGTGGGCAGAAAGGAGTGAAAATTGCACATTAGATTTTATTTCATTATATACAGTATACAAAAGAGGTTTGTTTGTTTGCAAAGTTTTAATATATATGGAATATAAATTTATTTATTAAAAGAATGACATATATTACCCCAATTCACAGGCACTTTCAAGCTGCTTCTTCTAAAATAGATGAGGTGAACTTTATTTAGGTGAGATGGGGGACTGGGCAATTTATTGTTTTCCTCTAGTGAACTGTATAATTTAGGCAGAAGTCTACATAAGCAACAAACAAGCCGAATCAACATACAGTTAAGCTTGGAGAAATGTGCTACCATCCACATTTGATTAATGCCGGCATTGAGAACAATCTTTCTCATCTCTCCTACAAACATTATTACAATAACAGCAGTTTATATGCTACATATTTTGCCATGTTCTTCATTTTAGAAAATGATGTCCTGGTATGAACATGTGTTATGTATATTTCTATGATACAAAAGTGTCCCAAGAAACCTTATATAGTTTCATGAAGAGAAGGAATTGAGTTAGAAGGAATTATCTATTCCATAAAAGTTTTATTGTATAAAACATCACTATAAATTTAACCCTTTGTAACCATTTCTATATAACTGTTCTTTTTATTAGAGAAAAGGTATATATTTTATAGCCCCAGGTTTAATGGGATATTAAAAGTCATAAATAAAATGTGCAAATTTACCTACATATTTATATTTAAACATTCATGAACACAGATTTTTATACACTATAAAAGAATAATAAATTGTTTTTAGTGTTGGAAATATGTTTCAGTGCACTAATACTTCAAATCCAACATAACATTTACCTAAATAAAGAAAAGTATATTTTGAAGGATTCTAACGAACAAAAGTGAGCATACTAAAGCCTAACATCATTTACATTTTCTTTTCTTTTTTAATTTTTATTTTATTATTTTAATTAATTAATTTATTTATTTTACTTTACAATATTGTATTGGTTTTGCCATACATTGACTTGAATCCACCATGAGTGTACATGTGTTCCTCATCCTGAATCCCCCTCCTACCTTCCTCCCCATCCCATCCCTCTGGGTCATCCCAGTGCACCAGCCCGGAGCACCCTGTATCATGCATCAAACCTGGACTGGCAATTTGTTTCACATATGATATTATACATGTTTCAATGCCATTCTCCCATATCATCCCACCCTCTCCCTCTCCCACAGAGTCCAAAAGACTGTTCAATTCATCTGTGTCTCTTTTGCTGTCTTGCATACAGGGTTACCATTACCTTCTTTCTAAATTCCATATATATGCATTAGTATACTGTATTGGTGTTTTAAACCCCTTTGTTGAGGTATAATTCACCTACAAAAAGCCTCACATACTTAATGTATTCAACTAGATCAACCTGGAGATAAGTGGACAGCAGTGAAACCATCGCCACAATCTATGTTACTCAAACGGTCAAAGTTTCACTAATAAAGACGAATAAGTCATAAAGGTCAACTGCATAGCATAGAGCTACTTGCATTTTCTAAATCAGCATCTAAAAAGTTATTTGTCTAGAACATGTTTCCATAAACCTACATCCTATGATGGAAATGTGAGTTTATGTTCTCTGGATAAGGTTACACTTACCAGTTTCTTCCTTTCATGATGTCATTCCATTTTCATCATTCTGTCTTTTTCTATTATGATAATTTCCTGTAATTTATAAATAAATTGGAAAATTTCTCTCCTCTTCCCAGGTGCCTTTCTCATTAACTTTAGTTTACTCAAGTGCCAGAGGGCTTACCTTATTGTCATGGTTTACATTTTAAAAAAGAAAAAATCCAACTAAATTTGCTTTTATTTAGGCTCTTAATAAAACATGAATTATCTATGTAAGGCAGAAATGTTACAGAAAGAAAACAGCCCTAAGAAATGTCCATTCTTATGGCTCATATCAGCTCAGCCTCAGGCAACTAAACTGCCTGTCACATATAAGACACAGGCTTTATGCTTTAACTACAATGAAGGCATGTTACAAAATTGAATTTAATTTTTTTCTAAATGTATAGTAATTTTATTTCATTCATAATTGAACACATCAAATTTCATTTAATGGACAAGATCACTGTTTTATTCAAGGTTAAGGATCTTTCATTGTTTTGTTTCTGAATGAGTCTTACATGCTTGAATATACAAAAGTAAATCTTTAGGAAAACTGATTTTTAAATTGCTCACCATGATATTCTAAGTGTAATGAACCATTTTCAGTATTGTTAAAGGAAAATATAATCAGAGCTGCTGCTGCTGCTAAGTCAATTCAGTCATGTCTGACTCTCTGCGACCCCATACATGGCAGCCCACCAGGCTCCCCCATCCCTGGGATTCTCCAGGCAAGAACACTGGAGTGGGTTGCCATAATCAGAGCAGATATGTTTAATTTCATCACTTTTTATTCTTTATGGCCTGAATAAGCATCAATGAATAATAATTATGGTCACAGAGATTTTGTCAAATGCAAAAACCTTTCTTGATTTTAATTCTTCTATCAGATCTATATAGAAAACAATTGAGTTCTTAACGCCACCTTTTTTTTCTGAATTTGAAAGTGGACCATGCCAAGACAGAGTTGAATATGATCATTTGAGGGTTTTGTTCATTAGGTCAATTATTAAAAAGTCCTGACACACTACACAATTAATTATATAAACAATGCAATATAATCCATTATGCTAATGCAGAGTCAAAGCCAGGGAATTATTTGTGGTATTGCTTGCATGAGCAAGTAAGAAGGAAGGGCAATTCCTAGAAGGAAGCGTGATCCCTAGAGGGAAGTAACTGGGTCAAGTGTAATGCTGAATAGAATTATGGACATTTAATAAAAAATTAATCCAATGCATTGCATGATAGTAGTAAAGAGAAATAGTAAAATTCTAGGCAAGCTATACTAGTATTTATTTTAGAACATTTTTAGTAGCAATAGAGCTGTTTAATTTGCATTCAATATGTAATTTCATTGTTTATTCTAAATTTCTCCTGAGGGGCAAAAAACACTGCACACAGGAGAAATTTATAAACTTATAAATGTATACATACATGTAAATATATCTATATATGTGAAGATGTATATATGTATATCCCCATTTATATATGCATTTACATATATCTTATATAATGGAATTTTATTTTTTAAATAGAAAATAACATGAAATATTATTCTCTTATGATACTGGTGAGAAGGTAGAAACATGCAAATGAAATTCACATGACATGCAATCCAGGTCTATGTTTTTTTCCTTGAACACTGGAAACCTTATTAATATCAGTTTGAATGATCTGATTTATAAATTATTTATTCACATTACATTGCTACTGCTACTGCTAAGTCACTTCAGTTGTGTCCGACTCTGTGCGACCCCATGGACAGCAGCCCACCAGGCTCCCATCCCTGGGATTCTCCAGGCAAGAACACTGGAGTGGGTTGCCATTTCCTTCTCCAATGCATGAAAGTGAAAAGTGAAAGTGAAGTCGCTCAGTCGTGTCCAACTCCTAGTGACCCCATGGACTGCAGCCTACCAGACTCCTCCATCCATGGGATTTTCCAGGCAAGAGTACTGGAGTGGGGTGCCATTGCCTTCTTCCCGCAGTACATTAGTATGCCTATTTTCTAAATCTAAAAATTTGTTTTGAGGCTAGTTTGTTTCCTTTTAAATACCCTTACCGATAGAAATTTTAGTGCTAAAATATAATTTTAACTATCTTTAGTGCTGGCACCCTACTCCAGTATTCTTGCCTGGAGAATCTTGTGGATGGAGGAGCCTGGTGGGCTGCTGTTCATAGGGTCGTACAGACTCGGATACAACTGAAACAACTTAGCACGCATGCCTACATTGGAGAAGGAAATGGCAACCCACTCCAGTATTTTTGCCTGGAGAACCCCAGGGACGGAGGAGCCTGGTGGGCTGCTGTCTTTGGGGTCGCACAGAGTCTGACACGACTGAAATGACTTAGCTGCAGCTGCTGCTGCTAGTGCTTTGTAATTTTTGGACTTTCTCTTTTGCAAAGTGGTTTTTTAATATGAGTTCATCTCTTCAAGGAAATATGTATTCAAGCAAATCATGAAAATTTAACTTTATATCATTAAACTTTATATGAGCCAGTGTTGCTTATGTTGCTCTTTGGAAATGAAACAATAAATGTTTAAGTGAGAGTAAAAATGAACATGCTTTCTGGGAAGCACTGCTTTACAGGTAAAGATGTGTGCTTCAGAGTCAGCCCTGGGGACCTGTGCTTTTCCCAGAGTCCTGACTTTGGGCAAGTTACCCATTTTGTTAGCCTTCAGATTCTTCACCTGTAAAAAGGAAAAAGCAACAGCTGCATCACAGGAATTGACACAATTAAGATTAAATTAGAAAACATGCATGGTATTGGGCATATATTTAACCAACATTGAATGAAAACTTATCTTATTTTCTTTCCTATATTTTTAATTATTATTATATCTGAAGACAGAATATCAGAGAAGTGAAATTCAGCTTACTAAAGCCTAAGAAATTGTTTTGTTATTGTTAAAAATAAATAAATAGCCAAGTCAAACAAAAAGACAATCACATTCATTAGGGATTTTGCAGTTCTCTAACTTGTGTTGAGATAATATCAACTTTTGGCTGTTGAGCATTAACAAAATGTGAAATATATACACAAATATACAGATATACCTATATGTAAGTATACAGACAGACACAGAGATATAGAGACAGAAATAGAGAAAATAGAGATATAGTATTGTTGCTCACAATAGTTAGGATGCAAAAACCTGAGCCGAAAGCACAGTGCACAGTTCTATCTAGAAAAGTATGGCTGCCCAAGTCTGAGCATTTCTCATTGTAAGATATCTGAAGTTTTTAAATAAATGTGTCATTTTTATGTGAGTAATGGAATGCAAGCATCTTTGATTTTTACTTTTAATTAGAGTGTATATTTGTTTATTGCAGACATAAACTAACTTGAAAATGCAGTTCAGTGAAAATTTTTAAATATGTAAGTAGAGATAAAAGGGAGTCTAGTTTAATTCCTTATGCTTATGAAAAGAAAAAAGAAATACGTACCTTGTAGATTTAAAGAAAGAGGATTTCAAAGCGTGAAAAAAGATAGAAAAAAACTTATTAATATGTGAGACATCTTTCCAATGGCATGCATTTTAAAAGGACTGCATGAGAATCCTACAGTATATAAGAAAACAGCTTCATTGTTGGGATAGTTCAGCACATTTTGCCAATTCAGCATGGAACAAATAAGCTTGCTTTTGAAAGTTTCCTCCTGATTTGTAAAGAACACTTAATTTGTTTCCTTTTGTTGAACTTCAGATTAATCAACCCAGTATTTCAAGCTGTCCTTTGAATGTTCTTCCCCGTTTTTTCCTCAACTGTAATTACTTACTGGGAATGCTCATGCTCTTCAGGGAGCTTGCGGTGAGACAACTCTGAAAGTTGTGAATAATAGGTTCAGACTGTTACTGCATTCCAGCTCACCCTTTTCATAACCTTTTGAAAAGCGTAGCATCCTAGGTTTTATCAGCGGTTTATATTAGTTTTCATTGCAATTATGTCCAAAGAAGCCTTGTAAAATTAAAGAAAGAAGGGAGAGAGACGACACGGGTCTTTTCCACAGGACCTCTTGTAGGCTGCTGTCTCATTATGTTAACAATCTGCCCAGAGAATGGAGTCAGATCTCCAGAGCAGACTAGATTGATTTACTTTACAGGCTTTTCCGCCCAACCTAATTATTGCATTACAAATAGCCATTCTTTCACCCTGTGAAGGCGCACTTTTATTAGCACCTGCAATACAGGTGCTGGGGTCTGCCACAGAAAGTGCATATTAACTAGCTCCCTGTATCACAGTCAAACGGCCTGAACATCAAACAAAAGGAGTAGACACCTTGTTTTACATTTTCTGAGAGCTCCAAATGAAGATGCTTAGACATTTATAGATAAAGCTGTGGGGCTTCCCTGGTGGCTCAGAGGGTCAAGTGTCTGCCTGCAATGCAGGAAACCCAGGATCGACTCCTGGGTTGGAAAGATCTTCTGGAGAAGGAAATAGCAACCCACTCCAGAACCCTTGCCTGGAAAATCCCATGGACGGAGAAGCCTAGTAGGCTACAGTCCATGGGGTTGCAAAGAATCAGACACAACTGAGCGACTTCACCACTGCTGCTAGACAAAGCTGTATGATACTTTGTTAGGTAAAAATAGACACAATATATAGACGTATTCTTTAAAAATGTATATATCAACCTAACATAATCTCTCACATCAGGTTTGAAATATAATTTTTTAAATCTTATTTTAGAGAAGAGTGTGTATTAGTCGCTCAGTCATACTTGACTCTTTGCCACCCTATGGACTGTAGCCCACCAGACTTCCTCTGTCCATGGATTCTCTAGGCTAGAGTACCAGAGTGGGTGGCCATTCCATTCTCGAGGGGATCTTTCCCAACCCAGGGATCAAACCCAGGTCTCTTGCATTGCAGACAGATTCTTTCCCATCTGAGCCACCGGGGAAACCCTGGAGAAGAATAAGCATAATATTTCTAGTCATAAACTATAGTTGCCCTTTGTATTGGTTTTCTGTGGCTGACATCACAAATTACTAAAAGCTGGATGGCTTAAGTGACAGGAATTTTATTCTGTTGCAATTCTGAGGTAAGAAGTTCAAAATCAAGGTGTCTTCAGGGCTGCACTTTCTTAAAAAGCACTAGGCAGAACCCCTCCCACCCCTTTCCCCATGTCTCTCTCCTAGCTTCGGTGTCTGCGGCAATTTGGTTTTCTTTGGTTTGGGGTGGCGTCCACATCAATCTTAGCTTCGATCTTCCAGTGGCCTTCTCTCTGCACAAAAGCCTCCTCTCTGTGCAATTTATAGACATACTTGTCATTGTATTTAGGGCCAACCTGGATAATCCAGGATGATCTCATCTAACCATCCTTACCTAAGTTACCTCTGCAAAAGACCCTTTTTTTGTGAATAAGTTCACGTTCACAGGTTCTGGGAATTAAGACATTAATTTATATTTTGGGAACTACCATTCAACCTACTACATCCCAGACATGCCATTCAGCCAGAGCGTTTAGTGATTTCCCATGTATCTGCTGCTGCTGCTGCTGCTGCTGCTGCGTCACTTCAGTTGTGTCTGACTCTGTGTGACCCCATAGACGGCAGCCCACCAGGCTCCCATCCCTGGGATTCTCCAGGCAAGAACACTGGAGTAGGTTGCCATTTCCTTCTCCAATGCATAAAAGTGAAAAGTGAAAGTGAAGTTGCTCAGTCGTGTCCTACTCTTAGCAACCTCATGGACTGCGGCCCACCAGGCTCCTCCGTCCGTGGGATTTTCCAGGCAAGAGTACTGGAATGGGGTGCCATCGCCTTCTCCATGTATCTGCTAGTCATGAACAATTATTTTCTGTTGCAGTACTTTAAAACTTATTTTATTTAATTAATTTATTTTTGGCTGTGCTGGGTCTTCATTGCTTTGCATGGACTTCACTAACTGTGGCAAGAGGAGGTTACTCTTCATTGCAGGGCGCAGGTGTGCTTCTCATTGCAGTGGCCTCTCTTTGGGGAGCACAGACTCGAGGCATGCTGGCTTCAGCAGTTGCAGCACACAGGCTCAGTAGTTGTGGTGCACAGGCCTAGCTGTTCCTCAGCATGTGGAATCTTCCCAGACCAGGGACTGAAACCTTGTTCCCTGCCTTGACAGGCATATTCTTATCCACTGTGTCACCAGGGAAATCCAAAACTCATTTTAAAATGAAAATTGTTTCTTGTCAAAAATGGGCTTGAGAGAAAAGTAGTACCTATCAGTTAAAAAAAATGAGAAGATGTTTTTCTTTATAAGAGAGGAGTTTGGAATGTGAAACAAAGACACTAGCACTGTATAAAATAAAGTGATTGCTTAAAAAAAAAAAAAAGTAAATACAAACTATATTTAAAGCAGTGGTCCTCGATCATGGGTGATTTTGTCCCCTCCCCTCAACACCCAGAGTTCATTTGTTAGCGTCTAGAGATGATTTTTTTCATGTGGCAAATTGAACATAACATAAAAGTTATCACCTGAAGCATTTTTAACTGTACATTCAGAGCCATTAAGTGTATTCACATTATTGTGCAACTATCACCATATCCATCTCCAGAACTTTTTCATCTTACTGAGCTGAAACTTTGTACTCATTTAACAGTAACTTCCCATACCTTCCTCTCCTCAGACCTTGGCAACCACTATTTTCTTTTTTGTCTATATGAATTTGACTGCTCTAGGTATCTCATACCAGTGGAATCATACAATACTTGTTTTTTGTTTTTTTTTTTGACATTTGTCCTCTGTCACATCCCATAATAATTCAAGTCCCAATCATGTTGTACCTTGCATCCGAATTTCATCCTTTTTTTTCAGACTGAATTACATTCCATTGTATGTGCAGACCACAATTGGGCATGTGGATTGCTTCCACCTTTTGGCTGTCGTGGATAATGTTGCTGTGTACACTGGTATATAAATATTTTCTTGAGTCCCTGCTTTCAGTTTTTTTGGGTGTATATCCAAAAGTGGAATCGTTGAATTCCGTAATTCTAAGTTTTGTTTTCTGAGGAACTGTACTATAGAGACATTTTTTAATTGTCACAGTCAGGGGTGAATGTCTAACTGGCTTCTAGTGGACAGAATCTAGGATGTTGCTCAATAACCCACAATATACAGGGAAGCAACTCGCCCTCATTAGCAAAGTATTAGATGGTCCAGAATGTCTGTCACACCCCTGCTGAGAAATCTTGTTTTAAAGAAATCTTAAACTAAGAATGATCCTTATTCTCTGACTTTAATTCTTCCAAATATTATCAGAGAGACATGGAATATGCATTATATTGTTCTATACATGATGCTTCAATCATAAACACAATTTATCTTCTGTTGCTATTCTCCCCTATGTTATTGGTTTAAGTGGTGGGCAACAAAGAGGATTGCTATTGAACTGTATTTCTTCTCCTCATTTGTTTGTTTGTTTTTGTAAATTTCATAGACTTTATAAAGTCATACATGAGGACTACTAATATATTTTAAACTTATTATTTGTCATTTTCAGGAACATAGATTACAACTTCTGATTTTCTCTTGTTTAATAAACGTATTTTAAAAAGATAAACACATAAGGGACTTTCTAAACCTTAGAGGAAAAATATGATTAGAAGCTTCCCAGGTGAGGCAGAGGTAAAGAATCTGCTGGCCAATGTATGAGACTTAAGAGATACAGATTTCCTGGGGTTGGAAAGATCCCTTGGAGTAGGAAATGGCAATCTACTACAGTATTGTTGCCTGGAAAATTCCATGGACAGAGCAGCCTAGTGGGCTACATACAATTCATGGTGTCACAAAAAGTCAGATGTGAGGAATATACACAGTAATCAGAAGACTATCTACTTTATGAGCTTCTCTGGTGGCTCAGAGGGTAAAGCATCTGCCTACAATGCGGGAGACCCGGGTTCGATCCCTGGGTCAGGAGGATCCCCTGGAGAAGGAAATGGCCACCCACTCCAGTACTCTTGCCTGGAAAATCCCATAGACTGAGAAGCCAGGTAGGCTACATGGGGTGGCAAAGAGTCAGACAAGACAATCTACTTTATAGAAAAGAAATTATTTAAAACC
This sequence comes from Bos indicus x Bos taurus, assembly GCF_003369695.1. Taxonomy (NCBI): domain Eukaryota; kingdom Metazoa; phylum Chordata; class Mammalia; order Artiodactyla; family Bovidae; genus Bos; species Bos indicus x Bos taurus. The sequence continues at coordinate 39,626,030 of NC_040087.1, read as the reverse complement.
TTTAATGGTTATAGAATTTTAGAGCTAGAAAAAATTTTAGATTGTAGAGGGCCTGTGTATGATTGGACCTGTGTAACTATTACTGAATGGAACCCACAATACCTATTTCACTGATGAAGAAGATTGGTACTCAAGGAGATTAAACAGGTTCCTGAAAGCCACCCAGCTAAAGATTAACATCAATAGATATAAGGGTCAGTCTCTGCTCTGTTGGCTCTGAAAGTCCATCTGTGTAACAACTTCAGATCCATGATTCAACCTTCATTTTACAAACAAAAATCTGAGACCCAAAGAAGTTTGATGTAAGCAAATTTCCCAAAGACCAAACCTAGCTTCCAATCATGTATGTTTCCTTATTACAGTTTTTACTGAGCCTAAGAATCATTAGTCTCTGCCTTCCACTGTCAGAGCTAGGCTAACCGGTACCTCTTAGGCAGACAGATCTATTCCTATCTGGATGAATGGTACATTTTCTCTTTCAAAGTCAGAAATGGAGATTTCTAGTAGATCATTTGGTCTCAGAAGTAAAAAAAAAAAATGTAACTACAAATATTTGATGGCATATAAGTAGAGTTTCATAGTAATTATTCAATATATCTTCCTAGAGCAGTTTTGCTATTACATTGTCCAAGAATGATGGTTTACATAGATATAAACTAAAATATAATTACATTTGAAAACCCAGTGAATGAACAAGGAAATATTGCTTTACAGTAAGGTTATAGAATATTTATTTCATCTGGCATTATTATGAATATGGAAATTATGTTAAGATGGTTACCTTATGTCATTTCTAAAATAGAAGGTTGCATAAAGAAAAAGCAGATTAGTATTTCAGTTATCTTTTTGTAACAAATATTGAATTATCATAAAAGTACATCAATTATTGTGAAATACTGAATTGCTGTAGCGTAAATGAAGTTTCAGTAATCATTTAGTACAATTGAGTATCATTTCTCTTTTTATCATTGTTCTAATGTCTCAGATAAATGATTTTTTAAAAATCCATCAGATTCACATATCACCTGTAGCATAATTCTAATTACCACTGAATTTTAATCAGTGCATAATGTTCTGATTTTTAATCACCATGAAAATATAATTTATGAGTTTATATAATTTTCAATATAATAAAGATTTTTTTTAAAAGCAAGATGGGTAACTAACTAAATCTATTGTGTTTATTCATCAAGTCCATATTTTCTGAGTCATGAAAAATGTAATGACAATGCATGACAATAAAAAGGAAATTAAGTTGATTGCTTTTTAATATGTGTTCTCAAAACATTATTATTAACTTTGATTATTTAACCATTTGTTGAAAATACTGAAGTGACCATAGCAATATAATAGTAAATAAAATTATCTCATACTTACACTAACATGTGAACTCCATTTAATCTCATATTCAAGCCCAGTTAAAAACATTAAAACTGACATGTATGATTTTGTATTTACAATACAGTCAATTCAATAATAAAATATTTTGTGGGGTTAAAACTTAGCCAAAACTTTCCTAACTGTGTCTGTTAGGACCCAGTTAGGAAAGCAGAAACTATAACGGTTACTTTAACAGAGTTTTTAACATAGGCAAATGGTTAAAGAGACACAGGAAGACTAAAATGATGCTGTGTAAACACTGAGGGAACATTAAACTAGTGACTGCTATAAAGAGTTGCCATCCTTATAACTGTTAAGCAAAGGGAGAAAGGTATTCAGAAACTAGACTAGAAACTTGGAGGAGGCACCCTGTCATGCCTGGACCAGGTATTTGAGATAGAGGTCTCTCATGAGTTTATCCATCAAGTTCCACCAACAGAGATCAAACCCCAGGGGCTCAGAGGAGGGACCTCATGAAAATGGAATTTTGAAGTGGTGGCACCAATGGTATGTCTTCTGAGGCATGATGTGTTTGGAGTGTGGAAAAAAGCCTGAATTGAACTGCAGTTGGAACCAGTTGCCACAACTTGGATAACATACCATTGCTTGGGTGATGCAATCAGAAACTGACAAAGACCCTTTCTCCGGATCTTTGACAAATGAGGTATCTTCACTGGACACTTCCACTGAAATGCACCAACCTGGCAGCAGATAAACAGAACAATGCCTTCTCCTGTCCAGTTAGCTAAGTATCACAAATTGGCAGAACCTAGCAGGGCACCAGTTGGCGAAAAAGAAATGCAATTTCCAGAGTTCAGCCTCTATATCATGAAAATTCCACTCAAGGGATAAATTTGGATTGAAAAACAAATGCTTAATAACCAGTGCAGTATCCAATGTTGGTTTCAAAACCTCTCTTACAGTGTGACTATAGAATGTTACATTTATCTCTAGCACAGCAAATTACCATTAATGAAGAGCCCCTGGATAAGGGATTGCCCATTCCAGTATTCTTTGCCTGGAGAATTCCATGGACAAAGGAGCCTGGCAGGCTACAGTCCCTGGGGTCACAAAGAGTCAGACAAGACTGAGTAACTAACACTTTCACTACTACCTAAAGTACTTAAAATAATTACTGAAGGAGAAAGCATGATTGTGTTGTATGTGTTCAAGATATAGTCACATCATATGAATCACTGGTACTGAGATTTATTTTTAAACATCTCAAGCTTAGGGATGTAGCAATTTGACATTAGACCCAGATTTCACTGAATGTATTGCTAGAAGAAACTAGATTTAAAATGGGTTATAAGACTGAAGTCTCAGATTTAGTAACAGAAACAAGAATCCACATATTTTGATTCCTAGTTTAAAACTGGGATTAATACAACACAATTAGCAATTAAAATATTTATATAAATGATAAATGTGTATTCTTTACAAAACACTCGTATATTTAGTACAACAAATATTGCCCTCCTGCAGTGCGCCTGACATTATCTAAATTGTTAGATATATTAAGATGAATGAAAAAGATTTTTAAAGTAGAGAATCCTTAAAAATCTACAATATAAACTACATTTGGCTATTTGCCTTCATTCATATATCTCGATAACACTTTTAGATAGTTATCATTTAACAATCACTAATTTTTATGACATTTTTCTCTTCATAAGCCTTATTTTTTTAACCTACTAGTACATTTGTGTGAGCATAACCACAAATTAATGTCTAATATTACCTACTGCTGCTGCTGCTGCTAAGTTGCTTTAGTCATGTCCGACTCTGTGTGACCCCATACACGGCAGCCCACCAGGCTCCCCCATCCCTGGGATTCTCCAGGCAAGAACACTGGAGTGGGTTGCCATTTCCTTCTCCAATGCATGAAAGTGAAAAGAGAAAGTGAAGTCGCTCAGTCGTGTCCGACTCTTAGTGACCGCATGGACTGCAGCCTACCAGGCTCTTCCGTCCATGGGATTTTCCAGGCAAGAGTACTGGAGTGGGGTGCCAATATTACCTTAGAGTGTCCTTTTTGCAATCAGTATTAACCAAAATATTATTCTGAGGAGTAAATGCAACTTCAATTATGTGAAGTCTTTCCGTAGGCTGACCTTATAAGATAACTTGCCTATAACCCACACAGTTGTTTTCTGATATTTTGGTTTGTGCTGATCATTTGACAGCCCCTTAGGCTGATGCTATTAACAAGGTGTTTATGCTCTGGTAATGCATTTCTGAAATCATATTATATACAAAAGTTTATTACCAACATCCATTATAGAAACTCAGATAAGATCCTTTCAGCTTTGAGTTGCAATATCACCCATAGATGACTTCTGCAGTTACAAAATATTTCAACCAATGATGCAAAAACATTTTGAAAACAATAGGACATTGACAAATTTCTCAGCTGAAATGTACCAGTGGGAGTGTCCTATAATCTCCAACCATCATATCTGCACATTTCTCACTTTACTTTTTAAAAATATATTATGTATTTCACAGCATGTGAGGTAACATGTGACTGGTGCCGTGTCAACATTCCCTGCTCTCTCTTCTAAAACTGTTGATGGGGATACTGCTATTTGTCCTGCAAAGGTGTTCTAAACATGGAAAATGAATCTCATGGCCACTACATCTACCGGATGTTGCTCATACAAGGACTAACTAACTGGACCCATCAAATAACATATTTGTGATTTGTGCATAGATATATTACATACTTCTGTTTAGGACACAATTTGATCCATTTTACATGCAATTTGGAAACACATAAAGCATGTCAAAACAGCTTTGTTACTGAGAAAATTGCTAACCAATTCTAGGGCATTTGCTTATATAAATAATTGGCAAATTGTCTATAACAAGCAACATCAGTAAACATCCTAACATTTTTAATTTAAAAATCATGAATTATGAAATAAATATTTCACCATCAAGTAATTTTGATGGTTAGTATGCTGAAGTCACAATGATACATAACTTCTTACAAATCCCTTTTACTTTCTATTCTTATCTGTGGGTTCTGTAAGAATCTTGGATGAATATTTTTTGTTAGCATAATATAGAAAACTTACTGAAGAAGATAGCCCAATCTAAGAAATGCTTTGTGATCAATATGTGTTTGAATCAGACTTGGCAAATTTAAAATCATTCAAACTTTATTAAAATAAGCATAATACCACAGCTCCGTGATATAAGCAGGAAAGTGTTGCTACTTCAATCGCAGGTGAGGAAATTAATGTTCGTAATGAGAAAAACATTTTAACAAGAAGGCATGCTTAATGGTAGAACTGGAATTAGAACTCATGTCTCCTGCTGTCCAGATAAATGTACTTGTTAAAACAGTACCCTGAATCTTCCCTAAAACTTAAATTACTCCACGGTAAAAAACCTGATTTCTTTTGAAATTTCAGTAGGTGTTGTTGGTAACCACTAATATCATATTCATTGTTTTATATTTAGTTCTTTGTATTGTTTGTACCATTCTTCTCGAGCCATTGTTTTCCTGTTTATATCATCTAGTGTGCCCAGTATGACATCATGTTAACAACTTCCTAGTCATAGATTAGTATACAATGCTATTCTCCTTGGTTAGAATTTGTATGTAGTTGTTCTGTCAGTATGTCTCTAAATAATGCAGTGATTGGGATATTTTACACAAAAATTAAATGTAGCTGTAAATGCAATTTATCTAAATTTGGTCTTCCCTGGTGGCTCAAATGGTAAAGAATATACCTGCAAGGCAAGAAACCCTGGTTCATTCCCTGGGTAGGGAGTAAGCCCTGGAGAAAGGAATGGCAACCTATACTTGTATTCTTGGCTAGAGAATTCCATGAGACAAGAGGAGCCTGGTAGGCTATACAGTCCATGGACTTGCAAAGAGTCAGACACAACTGAGTGACTAACACACACACAATATCTAAGTTATAAAATTATACATAACTAAAGGTATTTGTATAAAGTATGATATCTTACTTTGGATGAGAATACAATGTAAAAATGAATGGTTATGGAATAGAATGAGTTTCTGTGGATGTTCTCAAATATATTGACTGTATTAGAATTGTAACCAGATATCTTAGAGAATACCAATTAAATCTCAGAATATGAGTTCCCTTAATCAACACCTAGTATATAAACTTAAATCAATACTAGTAGAATGGAAATATATTATTTTTTTCTAAAAATGTTGTATATTATGACTAAGGGAATGTTTTCTTTCTGAATTCTAACTTGTTACACATTGACAATAAAAGCTATAGTTTTAAGTTTCTTTCAAGGATTACTGATGACACATTCAAACTTGTAAACTAGATTATGAATTGAAAGTTGACAAATTACTCCATACCAATGCAGGAGACACAAGAGACTGGGTTAGATTCCTGGATCAGGAAGATCCCTTGGAGTAGGAAATGGCAACCCACTCCAGTATTTTGCCTAGAAAATCCCATGGACAGAGGAGCCTGGCAATCCACACAGTCCATGGGGTTGCAAAGAGTAGGACACAAATTAGTGACCAAACAACAAAATATGGGTCTGGGGCTTCCCTGATGGCTCAGTGATAAAGAATATGCCTGCCAATGCAGGAGATGTGGGTTTGATCCTTGGGTGGGGAAGATACACCAGAGAAGGAAATGGCAACCCACTCCAGTATATTGCCAGGGAAATTCCATAGACAGAGGAACCTGGTGGGCTAGAGTACGTGGGGTTGCAAAGAGTAGGACACAACTTAGTGATTAAACAACAACATATGTGAACTACCATTATGTGTAAAGTTTTAAATAGAAATTCAGAACTCCAGTGCTCCATGGCTCAAGATAGCCTAGCCAAGTCTTTGGATGAATGAAGGTGGAATTTTTAAAATTCGGGTTTAAGCAGATGGCATAGCATTCTTTCTTTCCCCTATCCTACTCCTGCCAGTGAAAACTCTTCTTTTTGTTTTGAAATCTGTCATATTTTCAATAAAATTAAGTATAATAAACCTCTATTTGTAGATTAGAAATAAAGATGCTGACCATTATTTCAAATATATGACTTCAATATGCAATTTGAAAACATCATTATCATATTTTTAGTATTTTATGGCTTTCAACAGATATTTTATAAACATAATACATGTCTTCTTTCTCTTGTTCTAGTTCTCTTCTAAAGAATTCTAATTTCAATGAGTATAGAATATGTGGGTTTATTTCCCCAATGTGATTATAGTGATTACATTTATTTTTCCTCTGAGATATATAAAGGCAGATATTATAGTAATTTTCAGATACAAAAGCATCTCTGTTTAAGTAGTTTCTATTGCTTATCACATAAAAAATTAAAATAAGCAGGAAACATCAGAAAAAAGTTTTTTCTTTCTTCAGTCCTACAGCAACAAAACACAAGAGGACAGATGCTTTGACAATCCACTTGACCAGACGTTATTTTTTAGCACAACTAGAGAACTCGCAATGATTGCAATTCAGTGCTCTGTTATTCCAGCTATGTCACCAGAAGCTGACGGCAGTCGAAAGTTTATATTTATTTTAAAACAAATTGTTTGAAACTTTAAAATATTTTTTAATTAAAAAAATCTTAGTGCAATGTATCTTAGGACTACTTCCATGAGATTCCTGATATAGTTCATGAGGTTCATGATTGAGGACAGATGTCTTGCTTTCATTGTAGCATCTAGTTACACTATTCACTAAGGCTCTGTACTTTCAACCTGAGTAGAAATTAATATATTCTTCATCTACAAATGTGTTTTGCTGTAAAAATCATTTGGGAAGGAAATAAGGAAAGCTCTTTCTGACCGTGATCTTGACAACTATCAACCATGATTTTTTGCCAACTCAGTTTCTATTCTATAAAATGATGTTATTTCCTGTGCCAGTGCTAAGTTGCTTCGGTCACATCACACTTTCTGTAACCCCATGAACTGTAGCCCACCAGGCTCCTCTGTCCATGGGATTCTTCAGGCAAGAATCCTGGAATGGGTTGCCATGCCCTTCTCCAGGGAATCTTCCTGACCCAGGGATCAAACCCAAGTCTCTTATGTCTCCTGCATCAGCAGGTGGACTCTTTACAACTAGTGCCACCTGGGAAGGGATATTTTCCTAGAAAACCTTACAACTTTAGCAAGTGACTTTTTAAAATTATCTTTTCTGATACACCACAGTACTGGGAAACTAGAGTTTTTCCCTCTTTCCATAGTTCTTTACACTGACCTAAAGACTTTGATGTGTCTATTGTGTATCTTGATTGTAAATGTCTTGAGAGAAGATGAATTAGATTATTCTTTAATTTTAATACCAACCAGATGTAGTCCTTTATATTTGTTGAAAGAATAAATGAGTGATAAGTGAGTCCTTTCTAACTCTTAAAATCTATCAAATGTTGCCTGGATTATCACTAAAGTTCCTCCCAACTTATTAGATCTATATCCATCTATTCCTTGGTGGCTCAGATAGTAAAGCGTCTGTCTACAACGAGGGAGACCCGGGTTCGATCCCTGGGTCAGGAAGATGCCCTGGAGAAGGAAATGGCAATCCACTCCAGGACTATTGCCTAGAAAATCCCATGGACAGAGGAGCCTGGTAGGCTACAGTCCATGGGGTCACAAGAAGTCTGACACGACTGAGCAACTTCACTATAGTCACTATATATCCATCTATTCTACATGTAGATTTTCTTAACTATATCACTTACCCCCTGTATTGTAATCATGGATAATTAAACATGAAAAAAAAACATATGCTGTCATAGAAAGTATTGTTTGCATACTAAATGTTAAGGAACTTAGCATGCCGTGTTAAAAATTCCTGTTTAGAAAGGAATAATACATAGAGTCAATTTCTGTACTATTGCTTCTTATATTACACAATCTATTTATGTATTTTATTCACTTTTCACTGGCATATATCTGTTTTTATTTATGTAGCATTATATTGTACAATTTTATAATGAAAATAGATAACACTCATCAGATTTTGAAGCTCTTTTTAATTTTCAAATGATAGATTTCTTTTATTTGAAAATATAATATTAAGGATATTCCTTGAGACATATTGAGTCCTCCTTGAGACATTCCTTGAGTCCTCCAAAAAGAGAGAGAGAGAGAAACATTCAGTAAAACTCAAGTCTGAGCCCTGATTTTCTCAAGTGGATAGGACTATTTTGTCAATAGCTCCATCTGCAGACCAGGGACAGCTTGTGAATCTGGCTTGGTAATCAAGTTATAAAGAATGAGCTCTCAGCTCGCAGTTTGTCTATTAAAATTTGATTTGATTTGAAGGACAACACCCGAAGACACCTTTTTGAGGTTAATTTTTTAGCAATGTCAGATTTTATATGATTTCTGAGAGGTTAGCTGTAGGCTCTGTCAATGGGAATTCATTGGGAGAGAGGGAGAGAGGAGAAGGGAGCAATAACTATTGCTGAAGGCCTGCATTCAAGCATAATAAACTCTTTAGTCAGCTGTTTAAATAAGTACACAGCAAATTAATTTTTTCCATTTTTTTCTGCAGAAAATTGATTTATCTGAACACTTTCTTCCATAAAGGCACTTTCTAAGCTGTCATGTACTCAGCGCTCTTTCCCCAGTGATATGAGTGAGAACAGTTCAATTCCCACTGCCAATGCTATAATTTTAAGAGTTTAAATAATATGCGCTCTGAGCAGTGGTCCTGTCAGCTGTGATTCCACTTTAAAGCAGGTGGGTGAGGGGATGAATTTAGCCATGCTTGAATGTATTTTCTATTAGGGGTCTCTAGCTTTGGAACACTAGAGGGCTGTATAAGTCTTTTTTAGTAACCTATAAAGGTGCTAGATTCCCTGAGAAGATAGGGTTCACATTATAAATTAAAATCAAACCTCAGTCTTTGAAATTGCAAATTACCAGAAGCATTTATAAGAATAGCATATATGAGGCTAGATACATATATTTCATTTAATATACTATATTTCAAAGCATAATCACTATCTTTGAGAACACCTATGTATTTAATTTATTGGTCTTTAAATTAATCTTTCCTTAATTTTAAAAAGTCCATAGATTTTTCTAGAATAAATATATTTTTTGAAATAATTAATATTTTTATAATGTAGTGTATTAACAGTAGGATGCCAAAAATATGCATGTAATAACAATGAATTTGCTACTATGTGTGCCATATATATAACAGCAGGGTTGTTATGAGGCTAAAATAAGGTAATGGCTGAGAAAATGCTTTGAAAATATGCAAGCACTAAAAAATGTAAGGTGACTATGTTTATTGTTAGTAAGCATTAATTTCCCACAGTATAATGACTTTCATACTGTGGTTTCTGGAACAGAAGAGACTGAATAAGATTAGGGACAGGTGCATTGTTGGTGAAACAACTTATTTAAAACCACATAACAAAGGAAGATAACTCTCACATACTTTTTTTGGCTTCAGTGCTCATATATATATATATATATATATGTATATGTGTGTGTGTATCAACTTTTGGTTTCAAGTTAATATAAGCCTTTCATTTTTACTTTCATGCTGAAAAGATATCAACACTTTGTGCACATCTGTACTTAAATACTCTTTAAAAAGTGGAAAAGTTCTTTTACATACTACACCTATGCACATGGTCTCTATTCATCAGTGAAAAAACAGGAAAATTGATGACCCAGATCAGTCTACATAAACGATTAACAGATGGAGTATATGATGATCTAGATAGTTTGTTGAATTATTACAAAGCGAAGATTACATTAGGGAAGTGGAACAAAGGTTAGGCATTTGTGACAGAAAAAATAAGGCAAAATCTAGTGATTTGGGCATGTAAAGTAAGTACATAAATAGTTGTAAAAGAAAGCAGACTATGATAAATATCCTCAAAGAGGAAAATAAGAAGAGAAGCAAATAATATACACAGATAAATATGTAGAGAAGCCTTCCTAAACAAGGTGGTATTTGAAAGAGAGGCTTGGGATTTGGGTAACATATTGAGAAGTATAGATTTAAAGATATTAAAGGAGGGAGAGAGAAAACCATAGGCAACATTTCCCAGGCAGAAAAGAGTAAGACTTAATTTCACAACATAACTAAGAATTCAAAATAAAGGATTTTGAAATTTTTCTTGCTCCATTGTGTGTATTACAGGTTCTAGGGTACAAAGTTCAAATCCTTCATTGAAGAGTAGTTTTCCAGCTGTTAACAAAGGGTATGAAATGGGACAGTCAAGGACGCTTTGCAACCTCATTTCAGAATAGGTTTTCAGATAGACATTGTCAGTATTTATGGGGACAAGAGTGATGGGGTGTTAAGTAACCAAAATTAAAGAGAAGGGCTCAAAACTGTACATAATTTTTTTGGGGTTTGTGTGCCTAGTAACTCATTCAAACCATATTTGTTGTACATGTATTGCACTAAAGTTGTAGAATCCAGTAGAATACATACTAGTGGATGACCAAACTAGAAATTCAAGTACAGAACTTGAAAAAAAAGTCAAAACAGGGTGTACAGAATTAGGAGAAACCTACAAAGAGTGGTGATTGAGCTTAAAGAAGATGTATATTGTCACCCTGCTTATTTAACTTGTATGCAGAGTACATCATGAGAAACGCTGCGCTGGATGAAGCATGAACTGGAATCAAGATAGCTGGGAGAAATATCTATAACCTCAAATATGCAGATGACACCACCCTTATGTCAGAAAGTGAAGAAGAAATAGAACCTCTTGATGAAATTGAAAGAGGAGAATGAAAAATCTGGGTTAAAGCTGAACATGCAGAAAACTAAGATCATGGCATCTGGTCCCATCACTTCATGGGAAATAGATGGGGAAACAGTGGAAATAGTGAGAGACTTTATTTTGGGGGGCTCCAAAATCACTGCAGATGGTGACTGCAGCCATGAAATTAAAAGATGCTTACTCCTTGGAAGGAAAGTTATGACCAGCCCAGATAGCATATTAAAAAGCAGAGACATTGCATTGCCAACAAAGGTCCATCTAGTCAAGGCTCTGGTTTTACTGGTAGACATGTACAGATGTGAGAGTTGGACTATAAAGAAAGCTGAGCACTGAAGAACTGATGCTTTTGAACTGTGGTATTGGAGAAGACTCTTGAGAGTCCCTTGAACTGCAAGAAGATCCAGCCAGGCCATCTTAAAGGAGATCAGTCCTGGGTGTTCATCGGAAGGACTGATGTTGAAGCTGAAACTCAAATACTCTGGCCACCTGATTCGAAGAGCTGACTCTTTGGAAAAGACTCTGATGCTGGGAAAGATTGAAGACAGAAGAAGAGGATGACAGAGGATGAGATGGTTGGATGGCATCACTGACTCAATGGACATGAGTTTGCGTAAACTCCCGGAGTTGGTGATGGACAGGGAGGCCTGGCGTGCTGTGGCCCATGGGGTTGCAAAGAGTCGGACATGACTGAGTGACTGAACTGATCTGAACTGAACTGAAAGCCTGAGAACATGTCAAGGCATAGGAAAGAAAGAAGTCCCCAGAGATGGATTTATGAAAGAAAAAAAATCACTATTACATATTGTAAAACAAAGGGAAGATTACGTGAAACAAAATAATGAAGAAATAGGCATCTGTGAAAGAAAATTTTATAAAATGATTACTTTACATTTTCAGATATAGAGATAGGAAATTCTTACTGCAAACAGCTCTGAGGATAATTCATGCATTTACCAACTACCTCTGTCATAGCATTTCTGAGTTTGAATTAACTACATTCTTCAGTTTGACCATTTTTAAAAAGTGTTTACTGGAGTTTGTGATTGCTATGCAAGAATAACTATACATTATGGATTCCTGTAGTTTTTTGCAGCTTCCCAAACTGGATCTGATTCAGCTTCTTGTGAAATCTCCACATGTCTTTCTTTGGGAGCAATTAAGAGGCAGGTATTTTGTTCTGAATGGTTTTTTATAACGGAGAAGGCAATGGTACCCCACTCCAGTACTCTTCTTGCCTGGAAAATCCCATGGACGAAAAAGCCTGGTAGGCCGCAGTGCATGGGGTCCCAAAGAGTTGGACATGACTGAGCGACTTCACTTTCACTTTTCATTTTCATGCGTTGGAGAAGGAAATGGCAACCCACTCCAGTGTTCTTGCCTGGAGAATCCCAGGGACGGGGGAGCCTGGTGAGCTGCCGTCTATGAGGTCGCACAGAGTGGGACACAACTGAAGTGACTTAGCAGCAGCAGTCTTTTATAAAAGTTCTATTTGTTTACATTCAATCTTCTTGGATTTAAATTTAGACATAATTAAAATTTTGACAATGTATTTTTCTGAGAATTTTTCTAAACTGTGATTCCCATTTTGTTAGACCTGTACCCTGCTTTGAATGTTGCCTCTGAAGGAAAGAATGATGTTTCTGTTCAAATTCTGGGTTTGACCCTTAGCAGATCACTCACTAGCAAATGTGAATAAGTGGTGAAAGGTAAGAAATGGTTACATGACTAACTTGCACCTTTATTCACACAGATATAGTAGATACAATGAATGTATGTTAGTTATTCTGTCCTATGATTTTCTGCTGCTTATGGAAATATTGTGATTAATTTGATCTCTTAATTACAAACATTTTACTGAGCCTATGGGTTGAATATGTCAGATGACCTCTCCAAGTAACTTGAAATAGTGCTGAATTGATGGCGTGCCCTTAGCATATTAAATAAGCCAGTCATCTAACAGTTATTTAATTTTTATTATTGATTTAGAAGACTAGAATGAGTTTGCTGGAAGTAAATGTTAATTGAATTTCAAAAAGAAATCCAATAAATTTATATTAATAAGGAAAGTATACTTTAAGCTCTCATAGTACTATAAGAATGAATAATTTTTCTTTTCTTAATATAAAATGAAAAATAACTACTTTCTTTAAATTTATATAATCAATGACATAATTTTAATAGGACTATATTCATATAAGGCAGAAACTGTATGTGACAGAGTGTGAAAAACATCCATTCCTCTTCATTTTACATGGCTTTTTAGTGGGGATCATGGTTCTTCAATCCATAACTTCACACTCAATCACAAAATATAATGCCATTTCTATGAATAAAGCAGGAGTTCACAGACAAAGCTTATCATTCAATTTTTCTTTCAAATTTGTATAAAGAAGTTGTAAACTTCCAATTTCAAGAGTTTCCCTTACAATAAAGAATTTAGTTACTTCTTAAAATGCCAATCAATGACAAAAGTAAATAATGAAAGAATGTATATCACTATGTAACACGAATGACTAGCTATGGATAATTCAGGTGAACAATTTGTAGTTATGATTTATTTCTTCATGATAATTCTTCAAAAGTTACCTTGAAAAAGTGACAGTATGTAGTGATAAGATAACCATAATCATGGTACTATTTCTAGTAACAATTATTAAGAATATAAATGCTTAAAGGATTTGTATGTAGGATATATTTTAACTAAATTTATAAATAAGACACTAAGTTGAGAAAGCTAAATTATTTGTCAAAGATTGCCATCATTTAAGTGAAAGCATATCTTCCAATCTCAAGCCTGTAACTTGTCTATTTTGCTTTTAGGTTGCCATAAACATTTTAAAATCTGATTTCCCATTATTTCTGTTACAGAGTCACTATTATTATTTTTTAAAGAGTCATAATTTTTACAACAGTGCTCTACTTTGTATCTTGATCTGCATTCATATAAACATACATATGTATATGTATATTTTTCTATGTGGAAAATAAGAGAGAAAAGAATAGGCATACTTCTGAGGGTTAAATGCAATAATAACTTTGTGTACTTGGGAGCAAGTAAGTAAGACCACTTAGTTTACTAGGTCAATAAAATTACTTGACTGCTGCAGGTGACTCTTTTGTTGTTTCTTATGTGTCTGTAGGCTTGCCCTTCAGATTTGACTTAAACTAATTAGAAACTTTCCAAAGATTCTGTAATTTGTACAAATAATTTCAAGTGTTTGTTCATATATAGATAAACAGGATTATAGCAATAGGTAGATTAAAAAAGATAAATAGCCAATTATATGTATTAAAAATGGGCATAATTGTAATTAAAATACAGGACTCTTAATTGACAAGTAAAAGACTAAAGTTGTTCTCATTCAGTTGCTAAATTGTGTCCAACTCTTTGCAACCCTGTAGACTGTAGTATACCAGGCTCCTCTGCCCTTCGCCATCTCCTGGAGTTTGCTCAAATTCATGTCCATTGAATCAGTGATGCTATCTAACCATCACATTCATCTCATCTTCTGCTGCCTCCTTCTCTTTTTGTCTTCAATCTTTCCCAGCCTCAGGGCCTTTTCCAATTAATCAGTTCTTTGAATCAGGTGGCCAAAGACTGCAGTAAGCTGTCCTTTTTTTTTTTTTTCACCCCAAGTATGGTTAAATCAAAGCTTTTTTTTTTTTTTTAAATTAACAGTTTCATACCATGTAGGAGGCATTGTGCTAGAAGTATCAGAAAGAGAATCAGAACTAAAAGTGTCAGATATAGTGCCTCTCCTTAAAACCCTCCTGATGAAAGTGAAAAAGTTGGCTTAAAGCTCAACATTCAGAAACGAAGATCATGGCATCTGGTCCCCTCACTTCATGGCAAATAGATGAGGAAACAGTGGAAACAGTGACAGACTTTATTTTGGGAGGCTCCAAAATCACTGCAGATGGTGACTGCAGCCCTGAAATTAAAAGACACTTACTCCTTGGAAGAAAAGTTATGACCAACCTAGACAGCATGTTAAAAAGCAGAGACATGCCAACAAAGGTCCATCTAATCAAAGCTGTGGTTTTCCAGTAGTCATGTATGGATGTGAGAGTTGGACTTTAAAGAAAGCTGAGCACCGAAGAACTGATGCTTTTGAACTGTGGTGTTGGAGAAGACTCTTGAGAGTTCCTTGGACTGCAAGGAGATCCAACCAGTCCATCCTAAAGGAGATCAGTCCTAGGTGTTCACTGGAAGGACTGATGTTGAAGCTGAAACACCAATACTTTGGCCACCTGATGCGAAGAACTGACTCATTTGAAAAAACCCTGATCTTGGGAAAGATTGAAGGCAGGAGGAGAAGGGGACAACAGAGGATGAGATGGTTGGATGGCATCACTGACTCAATGAATCTGAGTTTGAGTGAACTCCGGGAGTTGGTGATGGACAGGGAGGCCTGGTGTGTTGCAGTCCATGGGGTTGCAAAGAGTTGGGCATGACTGAGTGGCTCAACTGAACTGAACTTAAAACCCTCTATTTAAATCTAATATAAAATCCTCTGATCTATTTAAAACACAGAATCTTATAAAGTTAAATAATTTTATATAGAATGATTTTAAAGTCATTTTATTATTGAACTCATTATTTTATAAATGAATCATATGCATGTCTACCAAATAGAATTATGGGGGTTTGTATCTGGATTCAAAGGATGGCTAAAATTTGGGTATATATGATAAGAAGAAAAGACAGTGGGCTTTGTGTTACAATATGTATCATTTCAGAGTGAAGATTAAGCGACAGTCTCTGTTTGCATACCCTCAGACTTTAAGCCTGTGATCTACTGTTTTCTGACTGTTTACTATAGTGCAAGTTCTTTTTTCCTTCTTAGTCTGTTCCCTCTTCTGTAAAAACAAAGGGATAATAATGCCTCTCTCTTATGGTTGGTATGAGGATAAATGAAGTGAAGCACTTAAATACACTGCCTGCCAACATGGTGAGTGCCAGCTGTTAATATCAAGACATAGGCTATAAATGAACCCATCAGCTTGAAGTAGAGGGTTCATGTCAGTAATGAAATGAGATATTATAACACCTGTGGTTTAGCATTTGGTGTGGGTTAGGGGGTTGGGAACATTTGGAAATGTCTCTTAATTTTGCTGTAACTAATGCTTGATTGTCTTTGAAGCCAATGAGGTATCGGAGGACTCCATTGAGAGCAACAACTAATGACTGGTGACAAGCATGACTTGTCAGTTAAACCATGTAAATTGACAGTGTGTCTGGACTAAACTGGTGCTAGGCAGATAGTTTGTAAGTGCCTGAGGGGCAAAGGGAAAAGAAAAGACAAGTGGAAAGTGTTCTTCAGGCTTGTCATCACCATTGAAGTTTCCTTCATTTGGTGCTTATAAGCCACCCACCTTCTGTGTCACAACAGGTTGTAACATTGTATTTAAATGACGACTGCCACTGCAAGTAAATTTAGCAACGTGGTAGTCCCTATAAAATATCCCCAGCAAACTCCTGCCATTTTCTCTAACCACTCTGTGGACTAATAAAAGCCAAAGAGAGCAAGAAATAGAGCTGCAATTCCATTCTCTCTGCAGCTGCTCATGTAAGAACATGGTTTTCCCTGCACCTGAGATGTTTGCCCATAGAGAGTTATTTTTCAAGTTGTTCTGTGGAAGCTGAACAGATCTTAATGCCACCAATAGTTTTCAAAGCTTCAACTCTGAAAGAGCTTTGAAAGTAATTAGATAAAGAAAATTAATTCCAGTTGGGAACACATAGAGCATTTCATTTGGAAACTGACATGAATAAAATTATAATTATGGTAAATATAAAATTCTAAAATTACAATACATTCTGACTTTAGCATTTCCATGCAAATTAATGTTATGTTAACACTCAGTAAAGAATGCAATAGCCAGGAGACCAACACAACAATCAGAAAGGAAGATGCTCCTTTTGTGCAAAGCCTTTGAGCAGGCCCAAACTCTGAGATTGGGCTAGAAACAAGAAAAGATTTTGCAAAGAGCAGCTTAAGTAATACATCAAAGAGTGCTCAGATCAGTATTTTCCCTCTCTTCTTCCTCCTTTTCCTCTCCAGATAAAAATATAAATAAGTAGATGATAGATAGATAGTAGATATAGACATAAAGACAGATTACACAATATCAACAAGGACAATGTTACCCCAAGGGATGAAAATACATGCTCGAGGACAAAACAGTTAAATGTTATAATGGTTATGATCCCTCCAAAGAGCCACAGTATATAAAGATCTATATGTGGTACTAATATTTCACAGGATGAAATTAATATGGGAAAAACGTCTAAATAGCATTACTACCCTTGTGATAACAGGAAAAAGACTAAGAAATATTGATTTAGCTGCATAAATTTTGAGTCATGAGTAAACTTTTCCTAGGCCCTCTAGTTATACAAAGAGAGGTCTGGCAAGACAGCAGCATCATGCAAACCAAAAGAAATAAAATCCCCAAACTATTCTCTGTGTATATCTATACTGATATGTACAATATCTGATAAACATATCTTTAATTTCAATAAAGCGTCTCAGGTATTTTTGAAGTGCTTCTTGTGGAACAAAGTAGTAAATGTGCTCTTACAGGGAATGTGATCCAGATGAAAGGGTTATCAAACTCTTACCTGCAGCAAGGATGTGGGAAGGAAGGAAGGAACACAGAGCTTGGAGAGCATATACCAGAGGAACCCTGAAAGGTGACTTTTAATTAGATAGCTGGGTTATAAATAGAAAGCAGAGAGGCAAGGTCGTAGAAGAGAGTGTTCTAAGCAAAGACACTTTACATCTATCTATGTCCCAGAAGTCACAGGAATCGTGGCATGTTCACATACATGAACAGGATCCAGAAAGCTGAGGTTTAGCAAAGGAAGAGGCCTGTGGGCGATGGTAAAACTGAAGTAGCTCAGAGATAGAGGAGCTCACATAAGTCCTGCTAAGCGGTCTGGAATATGTCCCAAAAGAAAAACCATTGTATAATTTTAGAAAAGTAATTTGTCTGATCAGGGTTGTGTGACTAAAAGACTGAATTAGGTCAAGGTAAATTTTCAATGTGAATCAATATTTAACAGCAGATTTCCTTCTAAGTACTAATGAACACTCTTGCTATCATGTAAAATGCCCTTGTTCACAATAACAACTCCAAAAGCTGGAATTTCTTATTAGCAATATGCCATAGAAAATGGAGAAAAAATACTGAAGTGTGCAATAGTTTATTTAGTCAAAGATGCGCATAGTGTACTTGTAATGGCAAAACTACTGTGACAAGATTTTCCAGGGCATATGAGCCTAAGATACCTCTGATATTTGCTGTATGTTTCTGTGTTGACGGCAGCAGTCCATGTTGATGAAGTGACTAGACATAGAATTTGAATAGAGGTTGGAATATAACTGAGATGGCTTTCTAGGACCTACATGATTTCTATTTGCATAGACTTATAAAGAAGTCAGGGCCCGTCCATCTGTGGTCATGGGGAGCTGCAGTCCCTCTGTAAGCCATGTAGTCAAGATATTTTTTTGAATACCTGTCTTTTTATTTAAAGTGAAGTCTAAAAGTAGTATAAGATTTTCAGCTATTTCTTTAACAGTTACACAATCCATTAACTGATTCCACCACCCTATCAATGCTTTTTATTTTTTGACAAAATGAATGAAAAACAAAATTTTACCTCAACATATTTTCAATAAAAACAGGCAAAAAGATGTGAAAATTTAATAATCACAGCTTTTCTAAGATGCAAATAGTTTACATATAAAAATGTAGAAATACACTGCAGTGAAGCATTAAAAGTAACAAGAAAGTCTTAATCTGTAGTACCTATTTTGTCTTATATCAATGCATAGTTATTATGAACCTATGTGTAATATTTGTCTTCAGTTCAGTTCAGTTGCTCAGTTGTGTCCGACTCTTTGTGACCCCATGAATCACAGCATGCCAGGCCTCCCTGTCCATCACCAACTCCTTGAGTTCACTCAAACTCATGTCCATCGAGTCAGTGATACCATCCAGCCATCTCATCCTCTGTCGTCCCCTTCTCCTCCTGCCCCCAATCTCTCCCAGCATCAGAATCTTTTCCAATGAGTCAACTCTTTGCATGAGGTGGCCAAAGTACTGGAGTTTCAGCTTTAGCATCAATATTTTAGTATGTTAATTTTTCTATGTTTTCATTTGTTGAATTATATTTGGCTATGAGAGTATTTACAAAGCATTGCATTTCAGTTCATCCTATTCTCTTGAATTGTGTGGATTGTGGTTTTATTTGTGTTTGGAGGAGTTTATTTTGATTCTGTACACTGTCTAGCAGTTCTCATTGGTAGTAGCCCCTGGGTTCATTTAGAAAGCTACAGAGCTTTTGAAATGCAACTAATCAAAATGGAAAATTATAAATGTAATTTTATTTTATGACAGTAATTCATGGATGAAAGTAAGACCTAAAAAAAGCTATAACTTGTCCCAAAAGACTCTGTGAAGAAACAAATGCCTACAAAATAAATAACCTTACACGAATGAATATAAAGATTGTCTTTAAATTCAAAGTACTAAAAAATATGAAACATACTTACTCAAATAAAACTCCATGGTTATCTAGAGAGTAAACCATGAGTTAGATATAATGGGCTACAAAATTAATTGATTGATTGAGTGCATTCTAAACTAGCAAGATTTCATTAAGCTCTGTCTCTTATCAATGAAAAGAAACTTTCTAAATTACTCATAAATAGGATGGTTATTAATTATAATCTGAGAAAACACTGAATCAGGTCTAAATATCTGTTTATTATTTCTGTTGCTCTGTGACTTGGCTAAGTCTGACACAAGTCCAAGGCGATGCAGTGGAAAACAGAAAAGCTCCTCAGTGAGAGTGCACATGCCTCATCCATGCTGATATTAATTGCCAAAGTGTCTCAGACATAACTGAACCTCCAAACATATTTGCCAAAGAGATCTGAGGGTTGAAATTGTGAATCTAAACCCTTAAACGATGTGTTGGTTTTTCCTAGAAGAAATAAGAAGAAAAAAAAAAAAGAAAACTCTAGTTAGACTATCAGAATTCTTCAGTAGTATTAAAGAAGACGTTAAAAAAAGCAACTTAATTTGATGGTTTATCCCATGAATCATCTGCCTTTATTTAAATAGAATTTTCAAAAGATCACCTAATTAAAGATGCATTTAAGACCTTTCTATGTATCAGGTGAAGTAATTTTCCAAAGCATTTCCATATAAAAATTATAGAAATTGTTCTTTTCAGCATTGGAAATATGTGCAAATTATATCACTGAAAGCAATTACATCTCTATGTTCTTAGATAACATTTAGTAATCTACTGGGGATTTGCTTTTCAAATTAAATTACTGTAACATTAATATTGCTATATTCATACAAAATTGAAGGTTTCAGACACATTAATTTCAATTCAAATTTTTCTTCTCTTCATCTTTCAAAGAAATGCAATAATAATTTGAAACAAAAAATTAAACACACATAAGAAGGTTATGTTGAGTTGGGAGGATATTGTAATCTTTAGCCTAAAGCTTCAAAAAGCCTGTTATTGGATTCAGTCCATTTTTGCTTGTGCATGCTAGTTCCGGTGAATGCATGTGTTATTACAATGAGTCAAACGCATTTGAACTCAACCTTTTCAAAGTTCTAATTCTGCTGAGCTGACATTATAATAATGATGGCATTTGTACTATGGGACAATGGGCATTATTTTATGAATTCCTACTATTAGTAAGAAATTATTAAAAGACCAAACTAAACTTTTTAAAAGATAAAATTATTTTTCACAATATGAATTATGTGTACAAAATTTTCGATAACTTGACGATAAATAGATTTAAATGATGAGGAAAAGAAAAGAGGATAATTAGCTTAACAAAGTTTTATTTGAAAATATATATTATGTATTTAGTTAAATGATATAATCACTCATCCTAAATGGTCATTGTAGGTAGGTTAAATATAATGAAGATGTACTTTAAAATACTATTTTACATTGGAACATGTAGTATAGAGACCAGCCCTTCTTTGAGTATTTAGTTGAGCTATGCTCTTTTTTCTTGCAAAAGCAACCAAAAAAAGTATTAACTATAAATTCTAGGTTTGTTTGGGGAATCAGAGAATTCTTAGAGGTTCTTTCCTTATCTCTCTACTTTTTCTGCAATTACTCATATCAATCTCAACAACATTTTTATCAGCGTGATCAGGAATTTCCCAAGTACTCAGTCTCCATAGAAATAATTTCTCTTTATCTGGCACTCATATTTCACTGCAAGTTTGTATTATTTCATAAAAGCTAATTAATTGACAGCAATAAGTAGTAGTATTGATAAAATTATTAGTGAAATAAAAAGATTGGGAACAAAAACAACTTAGTGCTGGTAAGTACTTCATCCACGAGTAGAAATTTGTGTGCATAGGCAAAACTAGGCAAACTTCTCTAGAGTGTTCTGTCAGCTTTGGGTCTCCACACTGCTCTGGGCATCAGTCCACATGGTTTAGAAAAAGTATTAGCACTATTCACAGAACATTAATCAGTTCACTGGGAGCCAGTCTGGAGAGACTATTCTACTGTACTCAAATTCTGGCCTGTAAATATTTTGATGGATGTTCAGTGTTAGTTGCTCAGTCGTGTCCATTTCCTGGAGACCCATGAACTGTAGCACACTAGGCTCCTCCGTCCACGGGAATTCCCAGGCAAGAATACGAGAGTGGATAACCATTCTTTTTCCAGGGTATCTTCCTGGACCAGGAATCAAACTGGGGTCTCCTGAATTTCAAGCAGATTCTTTAATGTCTGAGCCACCAGAGAAGCTCTACAAACCCATAAAGATTCAGATAATTTGCAATTCCTAAAGAAATTCTTCTCTACTTTTGCACACATTGTATATATTTATATTTACAATTATGCTTACATTTATATGTTTACAAATCTGATTTCTAACTCAAGGCCCTCAACAACTGAGTGAAAAACATAAGGGGCAAATACTTTTTGATCCCTAATTTAATTATTTCTCTTATTTTCTTCATAAGAAAATGCATTTTTCCATATTAAATGTTTATAATGTGCAGAGCATGTGCTTTATATTGACAACCTTTGTTTCCAATATTGGCTTTGCTGATTAATACCTATTTGGCTTTGCACATAAACAAATTATTGAATATATGTGATATGCTTAGAACAATAACTGGCCAATAATAACTGTTATGTACATTAACTGTTATTAAATAATTCCAGCATCCTTGCCTGGAAAATCCCATGGAAAGAGGAGCCTGGTGGGCTGCAGTCCATGGGGTGGCAAAGAATATGGCATGACTGAGCAACTAACACACACACAAATAACTCAATTACTCTGAAACTTCATTTCTAATCTTTAAAATTAATATTTCATAGGATAATGTACACTAAGAATTTGACTGGCTCTCTTCTGTAATACAAAGAAAGCTTTGTTTCTAGTTTTGGTTCATGCATTTTAAGTTAGTATTGTTGTGTCACATTTCACAGAGTTAGAGAAAAGATGAGCTCTAAATGCTATACTCTATGTGTTTCTGAAATTAAATTCTTTAATTGCACTAATTTATCTATATATTTAAAAGCATACAATTTATCATGACAAAAATAGAGTGTAATATTTGTTACAATTTTAACGGACTTAAAAAAAAAACTTTACTGAAAAATAAAGTAAGGATAAAGGGAATCAAGAGAATAAATTAAGATCAATATTTGTACAATAACACCAAAAATAGGTGAAAAGGAGAATGATACTCTAACATACAAACTTTAGAAAATAATCAGTCATAAATTTTCAAAATTTAAAGAATAACTTATAGTCATATGATAAACATCTCTCTAGAATATTCTGTTCCTGATTGTTTAATTACATTTTAAAAGGGAAATTACTGCTGTTAATTTTTAAGGAAAGCTTAAATTATTTCTAAACAAATATTCATATACAAAACAAACATTTTAAAATAAATTCAAATATTATTAAAGCAGAATATTATTGATAACTAACACATATTTTTAAAACATCTCCAACTTGGTATACACCTATATTTAATTTAAAATCTTTAATATATGTTTGTATACATTAAAAACAAGCATATATACTAGAGTTTAAAAGTGAAATTTGTATATACATAACTTTAAAAAATAATGAAAACACTGCTGACAAATTTTTTATAAGTTAACCTAGACAAGGATTTGTTCTCATTTCATGGTACTTATAATAAAATTTCTTATTGATTACACATTGACTACACAGCATTTAAAAAAATTCTGTTATCTTAAAATTGTTGTCTGGGCATCATGTTTACAGTTTTCTAAATTGCTATATAAAGAAGTTAAGGAGAAGAATACCTTGAAGGTTGAACACTCTTTAATGATTTTGCAACCATGGTCAATCCATTAACCTCCAAGACATTCCTGTATCATTGTCTATATCTTCTTAAGTTTGATCTAAGTTTTAACCCACATATCTACTTTGAGTTGTTGGAAAATAAATCAATATTGAAATGTAAATAGACATTCATATTTTTAATGGTATAAAGGAAAACAATTGTATAAATGATGTTAAGATTGCTAACTACAAGGAATATTTTATCAGAAATGATGCTTCTGCATCTGAGTGTCTATAGTTTTATGATCTTCACAATTAAGAAATGCATGACCTGTACTGCAAAACATGCATGCCAACCAGTTATAGAATGAGACCCATCTGGTACATTTCAGTGCAGAATTGTTTTTCTTAGCTATGTTTTAGATTAATCAAGAGATAGGTAAATGATAGCTGCACATCATGAATCCTTTATTTCAATAAGTTACTCTTAAAGGAATAACATAATAAATCAAAAAGCCTTCATGTTCAAAGTAACCAAATTCAGTAAAAAAATCTTAGTTTCGCCAATAACATATCCTATGACTTCTATCATATTTATAACCTCTCTACAACTTTTCAAGTTCTAAGCCTGTCTTTTAAGTCACAGAGAATTATGGGCACTGTTTTGTGCAGGTGTATTTATTTTTTCTTTAATATCTTGGCAATGCTTCAATGAACTTTTGACACTAATTAAATTTAATTAATATATAAGTTTGACCCAATGTATTTGGATTGGTTACTAGTGTCACATGATGTTTTCATTAGACTGTGATGATTACAATTACTCTTATAAAAGATGAGTTATTCAGTGAAAAAGCAAATAGTTTATATTTTTTTACAGTGCTAAGGTGAGAGTTCACTTAATGTGCCAAGCTAACCCACATAAAATGAAATTACTGAAATTTTGAATCATCATGCTGTAAAGATTGAAACAAAATATAATATATTAAATAGCATGGAGACTGACAAATGATAGATGCCCCTTAACAAAATCACATATCAGTGATGCTGAAATAGGCTAGATGTGGTATTGAGTTGTTACATACACAAGGTGGTGGGGTGGAGAGGAACTGAGCAAATTCCCTGTTTCAAAGTATTTGTGTAATACTTGAATACAGACCAGAAAAATAAAAGTAGAGATGAAAGACAATTACAGAATATATGTGAAAGTTATCTAAGTTAAACCTGACACAGAGTACTAACATGACATGTACAAGAGAGAGATCTTCTTGTTGACAGAGCTACAATCAAAAGCTATTCATCCTGCCACCTGTTCTTCCTATTCTGAAGAAAAATGAAGGTAGGGTCTTCCCTCATAGCTCAGTTGGTAAATCATCTGCCTGCAATGCAGGAGACCTGGGTTCGATTCCTGGGTTGGGAAGCTCCCCTGGAAAAGGAAATGGCAACCCACTCCAGTATTCTTGCCTGGAGAATCCCATGGAGAGAGGAGCCTGACAGGTCCACGGGATCACAAGAGTCAGACATGACTTAGCGACTAAACCACTACCACAAAGGGAAGTAACACATTTTGGGTACTAGTTAGAGATCCCATAACATAAAGACAAAACATAATGATCTCTTCAGAGGAGACACTAGAACTCAGTTTAATGAAGTCACTTGTCCCCTTGATAGGGGTGTGTGTGTGTTTGTGTGTGTGTGCATGCATGCATGCACACTGTCATGTCCAACTCTTTGCAACTCCCTGAACTATAGCCCTCCAGGCTTCACTGTCCATAGACTTTTCCAGGTGGTGAGTAACTCCAAATACGTGAATGAAAGATTTGATCCTCTATCTAAATCTAGGTCCTAAACACAGATCCTGATCTGAAATGAATATTTTTGACTATTCTACTTTTCAGGATCTAGAGCAACAGCTATAACCAACATGCAATAATTCATGGAACAATTACCAGCACATTCTCTGTAAAATGTATCAATAATAAATGTATAACTCCAGAAGCCAGATACACTTCCATTTATTTTGCCTACTTAAAAGATTGTTCAAATTGCACAAAAGTGATATATATGATTTCAAAAAAGAGCTCTTGGATAAAAATCAATCCATAGGCAAAGACAGAAGCAACAGGCTTTGGAAAATAATATGTAAATCTTTGTTATTTACATTTATTGAATTTTACTCTTTACCTTAGAAAATTGAAAGATAAAAGCTCTACAAAATGCACATGCTTTTATCTTAAAATCTTCAGTTTATTTTTATAGGTAAGGAATCTAAGTTATCATGAGTTTAAACATCTTATCCCCACAAAATCTTATCTGGTTTTCCTGTAACATTTAACAAATCTCACAAAAATTAAGATTATAAGAGTAAGTGAAAACAATTATGACACAGGTTAAAATATTTTCGGGAATGATTTAAAATTAAATGCATTGGGGGATGTAATTTAATGGCATTTTTGCTTATTCTACAGGAAGCATTAGCCACTACACTTTTACAGCTAAATTCAATGTAGGTTTTAATATTTTTACATGTAAAATTAGTTTGTTGAAGTTTTCTATATAATTTTAGAGAAACTTTGTGAAGTGAAACAAATATTAATTAAATGAATTACATGAAAGACATTTTTATCATAGCAGATAATTGATTTTAACTCACATATACACATTTATGGTGCAGACTTTTTCAATAAAGGGAATATAATCATCACTAAATTCTAATCCTTATCTTTAATTGCATTCTTTGCTAACTTGGATATTTAATCTAATATTTCTATATTCAACTTTAGAGTATCTAGAAGGAAAACTTCAAAGGATATTTTTTTACAGGTTTTATAATACAATTTCAGAGTATAGCACAAGCTAACCTAATTGTTTGCCCACAGGGTCCATTCATATTAGTATTAAACTCTACTACTGATTTTCCATCTACATCCAATCATTTTTTAAATCAGTAAGACATAAAATGGAAATTCTTTCTACATGCATAAGTATTAGAAATATAATTTGTTGATAGATAGTTCTCCCTATTTTATACTATAGAGTCAAGCAGAATGTCCATCCTTAAGGTTAAAACAAACTGTGATAATTCTTTTGATAATTGTATCAGAAAAGACATTTTAGAATATTTATTTTCTATGACTATATGCAAAGATTTGTCAATCACACTCATAAAACGACTTCCAAAGATTTTGAAAATGTTTTGTATTCTTTATATTAAATGTCTAGTTTAATGGTTGGAAAATCTGTTACTTAATACATTCGAAAAGGATCCAAAAATTATAAACTAACTCCACATATTTTATTCAAAAGTGTATTAATATTTAATTTTGTGTACTCTATAAGTACAATTCAAAATAATATCTCCTAATTTTAGACCTTATATATTTTCCTAAATACATTGATAACAGCAGGAAGATACTATAAACAAAGACTTCTCTAGGCATCTGGTGGCTAAGACTCCATGCTTCCACTCAGAGAGCACAGGTTTGATCCCACATGACACATGACATGGCAAAAAAAAGAAAAAGTAGAAAGATACCTTAAACTAATTTTTATCAAGAAAATGAGAGAATGACAGAGACAAATTAATTGTAGCTGTGTAATTATCTAAAGTAGTTAAATTCATTGTAGTTACATAATTTAAATTATTCTAATGACTATCAGTTCAGTTCAGTCGCTCAGTCGTGTCTGACTCTTTGCGACCCCATGAACTGCAACATGCCAGGCCTCCCTGTCCATCACCAACTCCTGGAGTCCACCCAAACCCATGTCCATTGTGTCGGTGATTCCATCCAACCACCTCATCCTCTGTTGTCCCCTTTTCCTCCTGCCCTCAATCTTTCCCAGCATCAAGATCTTTTCAAATGAGTCAGCTCTCCGCATCAGGAGGCCAAAGAATTGGAGTTTCAGCTTCAAAATCAGTCCCTACAATGAACACCCACGACTAATTTCCTTTAGGATGGACTGGTTGGATCTCCTTGCAGTCCAAGGGGCTTGCAAGAGTCTTCTCCAACACCACAGTTCAAAGGCATCAATTCTATAGAACTCAGCTTTCTTTATAGTCCAACTCTCACATCCATACATGACTACTGGAAAAACCATAGCCTTGACTAGACAAACCTTTGTTGGCAAAGTAGTGTCTCTGCTTTTTAATATGCTGTCTAGGTTGGTAATAACTTTCCTTCCAAGAAGCAAGCATATTTTAATTTCATGGCTGCAATCACCATCCGCAGTGATTTTGGAGCCCAGAAAAATAAAGTCAGCCACTCTTTCTGCTGTTTCCCCATCTATTTTCCATGAAGTGATGGGACCAGATGCCATGATCTTATTTTTCTGAATGTTGAGCTTTAAGCCAACTCTTTTTCACTCTCTTCTTTCACTTTCACCAAGAGGCTCTCTAGTTCTTCTCACTTTCTGCCTTAAGGGTGGTGCCATCTGCATATCTGAGGTTATTGATATTTCTCTCGGCAATCTTGATTCCAGCTTGTGCTTCCTCCAGCCCAGCATTTCTCATGATGTACTCTGCATATAAGTTAAATAAGCAGGGTGACAATATACAGCCTTGACGTACCCCTTTTCCTATTTGGAACCAGTCTAATAAGTTAATTGAGCCAATATCTAAATATGTAGATAATAGGTCTACATAGTGATGCCAATTATTAAAGTTTGATATGTATGATATATTAGTTTGTTAGGGCTACTGTAACACAGAACCCAAACTGGATGTTTTGAACAACAGAAATGTGTTATCTCTAGTTCTGGAAGCTAGAAGTTGGACTCTGTTCCAAGCGTTACCCAGCTTCTGGTAGCCCCATGAGTTCCTTGACTTGTATCTGGTGTTCTCCCTCTGCTCCCATATAGTTTTCCCTTTGTGTGTTTTTCTATGTATGTGTCTGATTCTGTGTCCGAATTTCCCCTTTTTATAAGATCACAGTCATATTAGATTAGGGCCCACCCTGATGACATTGGCCTAACTTGATCAACTGCAAAGGAAGATTCTATTTCTAAATAATGTCATATTCACAGGTACCATAGATTAGAATTTCTATTGGGGATGGTGGACACATTTTAAATTGCCATATATGGATATTATATAAATTAATTATATAATCAAGATTTTCTAGAAATAAAGATAGCGATTGATATTTGATATATATGAATGAATGGAAGCTGCCAAAAATTAGATAGAATATATTTCATCTTTAGTTAGTGTCATATAATTTCAGTCTTTCCTTATACATCTCTCATTCTTCCCACTTAACTGAGAACCTGTTGTCTCTCTACAATATATTAAACACAATTCATGTGACCAAATTGGTAATGTTTCCATATTTTAAAAGATGCAGCTAAATTTTTGTATCCCAACCAATAATTAACATTATGATTTTCATGTAACTTTCTATCTTAAATCTTCATTCTTTTCTTCTTTCAACATACATTTAATGAATACCTAAAATGTACCATAAATTTTGTAAAAATATCTCATTATGAATCACTTAAGTCAAGAAATTGATCACTTAAATTATTTTATTTTGAAGCTGAATTTTTTATCTTTCAAAAAATATTTGAACATCCCATAATCCAACATTCTGAGAGGCACTTGTAAAACAAGACCAGTCAAGACACTCTTCTCATGGAATTTATATTCCAATAATGTGACAGACTTTTTAAAAAAGTATGCTAAATAAATCATTTCAAAAAAGGATGAGTTGTAGAAGGAAAATAATATGAGATAGTGGGAGAGTGATGGTAGGGAAAATTTGAGGATGAGGCTGCTTTGGATGTAGTCAAGGAAATCCTCTCAGTGGAGGTGCTCTCTGGTTGTTTTTAGGACACCAAGTAAAAACTCTTGAATAAATATGATTCTCCATGTTTAGTGTTCTCACTGATACATTACACGTATGAGCAAAAACTTTTGAGGGAGGTTTTTGTTGTTGTTGTTTTCAATATATGTTAAAGAAGAGTGACTTGTATGAAAATATGCCTGATGGTTAAAAGACATTTCATTGTCTTTGTTCATTTCATGTAGGGGTGTCAGCTCAAGCAGCTGATAATTCATTCAAAATACAGATTTTCTTATACCTTGTGGTCTTCTGGATTTTTGCCTTCCTCCCACTTTCTTATCCTCTATCACTATTTGATTCTGAGGTGTTGGATAATGGTTCAGCCTGCTTTTTAAGAAATACTGCTATAACACCTCTGACAACACGGGTTCCATTTCTGTCAACCTGGCACAATTCACACGTCTTCAATTGGCTTCATTATTTACTGTTTTGTAGAACAGTGATAGCATACTTGGCTCTGTGGGGGGAAAAAAGAAAGAATAAAGAAAAAAAGGGGAAAAAAAAGAAGGCCTTTCTGCCCCAAGGACATGCAATTTAAGTTAGACAATTCGGACATAAAACACAATGGCTGAGAAACTGGTTCAATTTCAGAGTGAAAACTACCTGAGTTTTTATTCTTGTTTGTAGAGGTGGCAAATTTACTGCTGGATACTTTTTTAAAGAACAAATAGAGAGAGAGAGATGGAAACACTGAGACTGGCAATGCTATCTTTACATTTTATTCTTTATTTTTCAGGCCACTCGCTAACTAAATTTTATCCCCCATGATGAAATACTAAAAACAAAGTCCATGATGTTGCCTTAGAAGGACGTATGTACATGTATATATTCTATTTTCTTACTGTTGAGTTCAAAACAACTGAAATATATTCAATGAAATAAAATGAAATAAATGAAAGGAAATCAATCACATTACCAAAAATCATAAGTGAAATAGTTCCCTAATGATTATTAAACAGTAACCTGAAAAGACTGAGGCAGAATTTACTGAAAACAAATATGAAACCATAAGGCTAAAACCTGTTAAATACATTAGACTTTTTAAAAATATGAGAAAAAAAGTGTTTCTTCATTGACAACGAGTAGATGCTCAAGAAATATTTTTGAAAAGAAATGAGGGAAAGAGAATGATTCTTCAGAAAAGAAGTAATTTTCAATAATGAGGTGGAAGACAGATGCTCTGGAAATTCTTTTAGAGGTTTTTTCCATCACTGCTCCATAACACCATTTACATTTTACCAAGAAATTCATATCTCACTAAGAATTACCTAAATCAAACAAATAGGCTACTTACATTGCATGTTTTTAAGAGAATGGATATACTTTGGATGACAGAAATCAAAGAAATACCCTTGTTTCTGGATTCAAGGCCCTTCAACATAGAGCGGTTGGGGGTTGGCTGCTACCAAGTATGTGGGATGAAAAAGCACAAGGAAAACATGTAGGATTTGGATGAGAATAAGAGAGATGAGTGGAAAAGTGGTTAGACAAACTCAGAAAAAAATGTCACCACATAAGCCACCAAAAATATTGTGCTTTTAGTTGTATAACTGGGTTGCCAATGATCTGATTATTTAGTTATCACTTTCCTTTTCAAACTGTTCTAAAAGAAGAAGCAGAAAAAAATAATCACCCTAATCTGCCTTACTGAATATGGGCTGCTGGAAATTGTAACTACAGAATCTACAGACAGAGAGAAACAAATAAGCAATCTAATTTCCAACCTCCTGAAACTCATATCCTTTCAAATCATTCAGTGGATTTTATTCATTGTGCTTATTCCACTGTAAAATTAGATGTACAAAGAAATACATAAGTCTTTGTATTTGTTATTGGCTATAAATCTTTAGAACAAGCTTAAACTATGGTTATTTAAAACTATATATCATGACCACATTTTCAGGTTTTTCCCAATATTTAGTTAATACTACATAGAAAGACACTTATTAAGATTCATTTAGAGTAAAGTTAAATACATCTTACCTTCAAATTATATTGGTAACATATAATAACATATAATACAAAACCATGAATTGTACTGAATATGGATTCTATTTGTTAGGAATATTCACTAGCAATAAAGTAGTGAGGAGGACATAATGGTGCTACTCTATAGCAGCAAGAACAAACTGAAACTTGCCCATTTGTAGGGGTAGACTTTCACAATTCAAAATGAGGATGCTGTTGCTGCTGCTGCTGCTAAGTCGCTTCAGTCATGTTCGACTCTGTGCGACCCCATAGACGTCTGGCAGCCGACCAGGCTCCCCTGTCCCTGGGATTCTCCAGGCAAGAACACTGGAGTGGGTTGCCATTTCCTTCTCCAGTGCATGAAAGTGAAAAGTGAAAGTGAAGTAGCTCAGTCGTGTCTGACTCTCAGCGACCCCATGGACTGCAGCCTGCCAGGCTCCTCCATCCATGGGATTTTCCAGGCAAGAGTACTGGAGTGGGGTGCCATGGCCTTCTCCACAAAATGAGGATAAAAACTATCAAAAATAAAATATTATAAATTTGGAGTCCCTAAATTTGTCCTAAATTTGGAGAAAAGGAAAAATATAAGCATCTGAATGCAGAATTCCAAAGAATAGCAAGGAGAGATAAGAAAGCCTTTCTCAATGATCAATGCAAGAAATAGAGGAAAACAACAGAATGGGAAAGACTAGAGATCTCTTCAAGGGAACATTTCATGCAAAGGTGGGCTCGATAAAAGGCAGAAATGGTATGGACCTAACAGAAGTGGAAGATATTAAGAAGAGGTGGCAAGAATACATAGAAGAACTGTACAAGAAACAGCTTCATGACCAAGATAATCATGATGGTGTGATCACTCACCTAGAGCCAGACATCCTGGAATGTGAAGTCAAGTAGGCCTTAGAAAGCATACTACTAACAAAACTAGAGGTGATGGAACTCCAGTTGAGCTATTTCAAATCCTGAAAGATGATGCTGTGAAAGTGCTGCACTCAATATGCCAGCAAATTTGGAAAACTCAGCAGTGGCCACAGGACTGGAAAAGGTCAGTCATTCCAATCCCAAAGAAAGGCAATACCAAAGAATGCTCAAACTACCACACAATTGCACTCATCTCACATGCTAGTAAAGTAATGCTCAAAATTCTCCAACCCAGGCTTCAGCAATACGTGAACTGTGAACTTCCTGATGTTCAAGCTGGTTTTAGAAAAGGCAGAGGAACCAGAGACCAAATTGCCAACATCCACTGGATCATGGAAAAAGGAAGAAATTTCCAGAAAAACATCTATTTCTGCTTTATTGACTATGCCAAAGCCCTTGACTGTGTGGATCACAATAAACTGTGGAAAATTCTGAAAGAGATGGGAATACCAGACCACCTGACCTGCCTCTTGAGAAACCTATACGCAGGTCAGGAAGCAACAGTTAGAACTGGACATGGAACAACAGACTGGTTCCAAATAGGGAAAGGAGTATGTCAAGGCTGTATATTGTCACCCTGATTATTTAACTTATATGCAGAGTACATCATGAGAAACGCTGGGCTGGAAGAAGCACAGGCTGGAATCAAGGTTGCCGGGAGAAATATCAATAACCTCAGATATACAGACAACACCACCCTTATGGCAGAAAGTGAAGAGGAACTAAAAAGCCTCTTGATGAAAGTGAAAGAGGAGAGTGAAAAAGTTGGCTTAAAGTTCAACATTCAGAAAACGAAGATCATGGCATCTGGCTCCATCACTTCATGGGAAATAGATGGGGAAACAGTGGAAACAGTATCAGACTTTATATTTTTGGGCTCCAAAATCACTGCAGATGGTGATTGCAGCCATGAAATTAAAAGACACTCCTTGGAAGGAAAGTTATGACCAACCTAGATAGTATATTGAAAAGTCGAGATATTACTTTGCCAACAAAGGTCTATCTAGTCAAGGGTATAGTTTTTCCAGTGGTCATGTATGGATATGAGAGTTGGACTGTGAAGAAAGCTGAGCACCTAAGAATTTGTGCTTTTGAACTGGTGTTGGAGAAGACTCTTGAAAGTCCCTTGGACTGCAAGGAGATCCAACCAGTTCATCCTAAAGTAGATCAGTCCTGGGTGTTCATTGGAAGGACTGATGTTGAAGCTGAAACTCCAGTACTTTGGCCACCTCATGCGAAGAGTTGACTCATTGGAAAAGACCCTGATGCTGGGAGGGATTTGGGGCAGGAGGAGAAGGGGACGACAGAAGATGAGATGGCTAGATGGCATCACCGACTCGATGGACATGAGTTTAGGTGAACTCTGTGAGTTGGTGATGGACAGGGAGGCCCAGCATGCTGTGATTCATGGGTTCGCAAAGAGTTGGACACGACTGAGTGACTGAACTGAACCTATGATCCATAACGCCACTGAATCCATGGAGATATATTCCAAACTTCAGAGTTGATTCCTGTAAACTCCAATAAGTACAGGGTTTGCAATTTGCTGGAGAGATTTCATTAACTTATCAAAAGATACTGAGAAAAGAACAAAGAAAGAAAATTTAAAAGCATTTTGTAAAGCAAATTTTATTTCAGTATATTTATACTTCAACTGTTATGGACATTTATATATTAGAAACATCCAATATTTCAAACATCCAATATTTGGGAATAACTAAAAAGTTACGAGTAATGAGCTGTTACATTTGTGAATGGTTTACAGCTTGTAAAGAACACTCACACGAAACCATGCTCCCAATTCCCTCCCTTCCTCATCCACCCTCCTCCCCTTCATTACAAAATCACCAGCATCTTGTGCCCGTCAACGGTTAGATCCATTTTGCCAGATTTTTTCTTACCCTTTCTTTCCTCAGCTTACTCTGCTGCCTTTTATAGATAAAATGTGCTGAGAGTCTCCCCTACTATTTCTAAAGCTTGATGTGCTAAATAGATGATTTATATTTTAAGTCTGAGGCCAGCATTATAGTTTCTTTCTTTTCTTTGTATTCCATTTCTTTATTTGGTTGACAGGTATACAAATAATAACAATCCATCCTATAGGTTTGGGTAAAAAATAAAACTAATATTTCATTGTTCAAATATTTTTGCTAATACTTGGAATACAGCAAATCAAAGCTAGCATCAGTATATTGTAATCATTACTAGGAAGCAATTAATGCAAGGTGAAAATCTCTGACTCTCACAATGCAGTCTATTTTCAATAGGAAACTGATCACCATTATTAATAGTAATAGATAAATTGGTATTTTTTTCTGGAGAATCTGACACACTGCAGACTAATTCTCCAGGCAGCTCATTCTGGAATCTGCCTGGCTAGCATGGTGAAAATTCTTTCATTATATTACAGAAAGATATATTGCATTTTTCTAGGTAGTTTAAAAATAAAAACCTATCTTATAACTTACTTCTGGCATTTTCTACAAATGGGGTCACCTTCTGGCAAAATAGCTTTATGAGGCTGCTTTGAGAGCATTCAAAACATAGAAAACTTAGACTATCAGAAGCCTATTGGAAGAATCTGTGCACGAGGAGCAAATGGGACCCTGAGCCAGCTGGACCCTTGAACAGACATCCAGCAGAATTCCATCTGGGCTCGGCTGGGAACTTCCCTTGCAGCCTGTGCAATGTGGAATGTTCCCTGGCTTCATCCTCATCTGGTTCTTTGGCCTGCACCTCTCTGCCCTGACCCACAGCCTGTTCCACGTTTGACCTGCTCCCTTTTCCTGCTCTGACTCTTGGATATAAGCCCCTGTTGCCATGACTATCATCCCTTGGTTTTTGACTCAGCCTGGCTTCTGGTCAGAGCTTTTGCACTCACACATAGCTAGCACTCAGTTTTAGCTTTGGATTCAGTTGCAGTCTTATTTGTACACTTGATTCAGGCCTCTAATTTAACCATAACTTTCTTGGTTTTACACATTGAAATACAAGGTCTAGACCCAAGGTTCCAAATATGGGCCTGAAGGAGAAAACTTTAGCTTGATTATTGGATGTTATCTGGATCCAGTCCATGTCCTTCTTTAGTGAATGGCTTTGAAACAGCACTTCATTACTCATCCCTAGTAGGGAATACTTCCCTACCCTAATCTAATATCTCTCAAAGCCATGAGTAAATCAATCCTGCCAGCATGAATTTACTCTTCTGTGCGTGGCACAAGTGTTACCTTAAATGGATTTCTATCAATAATTCAATTTAAAATTATACTGAACATGTACTAGGGGAAAACACATGTAAAGTACAGTACTAGACATAAAATAACCACATAAATGATAATCAGAATGTGCCAAGTGTCCAGAGGCACATTAAAAAATAATAATAACCACAACAGAACAAAAAGAGTTCTTAAATGGCAGAAATGATGTGTGTTGGGGACATCAAGGAAGTCTTCTTTATAGAGGTAGAATTTGATAAGGATCTTAATGAGCTAGCAGGACTTGGGCAGAAAGTTGCACAAGTAAGTGGACCTAATCTGACCAGAGAACAGGAAGGGGGAAAAAAAAAAAAAACCAGAAATGGTAAAGTATGAAACATCATTAGGGAAGTAATTAGCTTTCTATTTGGGCAGAAAGATAATGTTGGTTCAGGAAACTAATACCTAGGCAAACAAAATGGACTGGTTGACTGGAGTTTTCCACTAAGGACTTGGAAGCTTGTGTGGGAAGACTCACTTTAATTGTAGACATTGTGTATTTTACTTATAATTTAAGAAGGTTTTTTTTTTTTTTTAATGTTTTAGGAGACAGAGAGATCAGGACTTGGGTGGCAGGGATAGGAGGAAGTCTTATAAATACTCCAAGGTTTTATAAAACAGTGTACAAAGTGTACGCGTTTAGAACAGGTAGTGAAAGTAAGGATCTAGAGAAATGGTGGATAGGACACACGTTGCATAGAGTGTACATGAGAAAGCTGAAGTCTTTGCACCTGTGCCTGCCTCTCTAAGTGTACTATTTCCCACGGGGAGTATAGATCATAGTTTTAAGAATAATATGCCATATTTGTCCTTTTAGAAATTACTGTACGGGAACTTTCTTGAACTTTATGGGAATTTTTAGGAGTCATAATTTCATCTAGAGCAGTGGTCCCCAAACTTAATGGCGTATCACAATCACTTGAAAAATCTGTCAATTTATTTCTCACTCAGTAAGCATTAGGTGAGATATTTGAATATTTATTTTGAAAAAAAAAAAAGAAAAGAAAAACAGTAAGAACCTGTTTGGGAAGGGACCTGGTTGTGAGACTCAACCTTCAGTTTTCCAAGAAGTCATAATAAACTCCTGTGGACACTCTTGACATGATGAAATTACTGTAAGTGTTTTTTTGTGGCTTCACCATAAAATGAATTTCTTATTTATCCTTATCCTTATGCCAACACAGATAAAATTGTACAGACTGTAAATGGCAGAATTATGTATATGTATGTATATGGACAAATTATTCAGAAAAGAATTTCGGTAAAAAATCTTGATCATGTTTAGAAACAATTTTCTTATTTTTAATGGAAATTACTATTGGCCAATTAGACTAGATTGTATTTTCTATGTAGCAAAGAGGCTAGTGAAGTTATCCCACAATGGTCCACTTGGATGGATTCAGTGTGTCCTGCTAGCAGAATTACAGTTGAAAATCTGTGATTCTTTTTTTATCTTGCTCCAAGCTCCATGGTGCTCAGCTAAGCAAGAAGCTCCAATTGCGTTCAAAGATGGCTCCTCACTCGAATGAGCACCGTGGGGTGCAGAGCATGACCAGAGTCTGTCCTTGTGCAGGAAGCTTTAACATATGCCTCGTTTTAGATCAGGTAATACCAAAAAGGATTCTCTGGAAACTTCAAGACATGTACATATCTCTAATTCACAATAGGAAATAATGAATTATAGAATAAAACAGGGTGAGCCTAATATTAGAAAAAGATAAGTTATTAGGGCAAACATTTAAAAACTAACTGATTTTCATGTCTGGATTCTGTCTATGCATTCAATTCATGTGTTAGAAAACAGTAATAATTTATAGGTCAGTCATGCCGAGGTGTTTAAGATAAATTCATATACATAACCATTTATTGTCTTTCAAATAATTTATGTATTTTAGGATATAGGCCATTTTTATATTTTAGTAAATATACTTGCATATCTATGAAAACTTTTATCTTCATTTCTCAAATTTCTTTTTGTCACTGACCATCAAAGATGATAATATATGCTCTATTCCCCAAGGCCCTCTCAGATAGTGCTAATTCAGCAGCATTTTTCTCTCATGCTGTCAGGTTCTACCCAGATTTCTTTCCTTGATATTTGGAAGGATATTTCTGCCTTTAAAGCTACAGAATGGTTAAAGGGTTTTCTGTTTCTTTTTTTTTTTTTCTTTGCTATTGCTTTGTTTACCTTTTTGTTTCTGTTTTTGCTTTGGATAAATACATATTTTAATTTTAAATATCCCAAGATATCAATCTCCTAAGTAACATAAATGAGAAATCTACCAAATTTTATGAAATATCACAAGCCAGTAAATATCTACAATCTAACCAAGACTAGGACAATTTACTTGTATATCTGTTTCCCTCTTTTTACATCATTTAGGATAAGGCTGTTAAGATTCTCCAATGGGGACTAGTTTCTCAAGAAGTTGAGGGAAAAGATATTTAGTTATGTCTCAATAAATATGTAACATCAATACTTATTTTTATTATAAGTGAAATCAATATTCTATAGTTATAGAAAACAATAGGACAACTTGAAATCTAAGCTAGAAGTGTTTTAATTCAAAATTAGTTGCAAAATCTTAGCCACTAGTTTTCCTTAATTCTTGCATAACACACCATGTTTCAAAACTGAATTATGTGGTTTTTGCTTCTTTGCCTTCCATTATTTGTCCTTGACTTGGATTGAATTGGAGACAGACCAGAGCCCTATACCAACTTCTTCTTTCATACCTTGCTCCTTCATCTGCCCATTTGTCCTTTCCCACTTACCTTCTCACACATGTCTGAGGCTCTACTGCATGCCAGGCCCTTTGCTGAATACTGAATACAAAATATCTTGGACAATCTATGTAAATTAGGAGACCTGTTTAGTTCGTTGACATTTAAGTCCTGTTTTCCATATTGCTGCCTTAAATCATTTATTTTACTAGTTCAACTGGATCTCATCTTTCATACACTTGATATTTGGTCTCAAAGTTTCTGACTGCACTGAAAGAATCAAAGTTTCTAAAACTCTTCCCATTCTTATTCTATCCCTCTCCC
Source organism: Bos indicus x Bos taurus (assembly GCF_003369695.1). NCBI lineage: Eukaryota > Metazoa > Chordata > Mammalia > Artiodactyla > Bovidae > Bos > Bos indicus x Bos taurus. Next base: position 39,587,567 of record NC_040087.1, on the reverse strand, counting down.
CAAACACAGACACTCACAAAGCACACATATGAACAATAATTTATCAATATGCTATCATAGCATTAACTTAATGAAAAAGGAAGCCTGAGATATTTTACTGGTTGACTTTGAGTGATTATACCCTAAAGAGTGTACATGTTCATGTCAAAGAGTTATGATATTATAACTTTAGAACTATATGGTTATAATTATAAATCAACCAGAAAATTCAGTTTGTCCAAAGTCTACTCTTCTCTCTTTATAAACAGCATATCTGCAAGTTAGTCATATAGCTCTACTGGCCCACAGAGGAAGTTTGCCTTCAGGCATCAGTTTGTGTATCTGTGCATGTATTTATTTAGTTTATGATGAAGCTAATTGTGTTTGTGGATAAAATTGAGGCCAATTTTATCAATTTATTTCCAACTTTTTCATTTGAATTAGCAACAAATTATGATCCTAGGGTTGGCTCAAGGATAATTTTATAGTCTAACCCAGATAAACAAGGGTAAACCTCAGGAGACCTCTCAGTGGTACAGCAATTTTAATTAGTAAAAGATCCTGAAACTGCACATTGAAAACAAATTGTTACTCAGCAGATATGTGATGCCATCAGTCAGAGTTCTCATTCACAACTAGTGAAAGACAGGGAGCTTTGGGGAAGAGCTGGTGAGGGGTAATGAGAAGTGTCACTTAAAGTTAGTTCCTGGAAGTAAAGATCAAAGTGAAGGACACTCATGCTCCTGGCGCTAGAACTCATATCAAAGTGTCAGGTTTCAGAGTTATCTCAATTCTGCAGTTTCAGCCAGGGAAAGGGAAATGCTCTTTTAAAACTTTCTTCAGGAAATAAGATTCATTTTGAAGTTCTTAGTTCTTAATTTTTATTTCCTATCAAAGGCTATAGGAAATGGTGGCACATTTACAGCTATAGCTAAACCAACATATTGCCAAGTCCCCATAAAAAGTCAATTCATCCACGAACTTGATTTTTCACTGTTTTGTTTATGAATGCTGCTGCTGCTGCTAAGTCACTTCAGTCGTGTCCGACTCTGTTTGACCCCATAGACGACAGCCCACCAGGCTCCCACGGCCCTGGGGTTCTCCAGGCAAGAACACTGGAGTGGGTTGCCATTTCCTTCTCCAATGCATGAAAGTGAAAAGTGAAAGTGAAGTCGCTCAGTCATGTCCGACTCTTAGCGACCCCATGGACTGCAGCCTACCAGGCTCCTACATCCATGGGATTTTCCAGGCAGGAGTACTGGAGTGGGTTGCCATTGCCAGCTTGTTAAATTTTGATTTTTTTTGACTGCTATCCTCAATTCTATTTTCAAGAATTGCTTTAATACTTCTGTGAATCACTTTAAATTTTAGTTATAAGCATAATAAATAATAATAAAATATGAATAACAAAGGACTAGATATATTTCTAGAAAGCTTCACTAAAATATTTGTACTGTACAACCTTAAAACTACTATTGCTAATAGAAATTTAATAAGAAAGAAAAACCTCACAGCTAAACTTTTTGTCATTTGTTTCAAAAAAACATTACATGTGAATTTATTGGTCATTTGAAGTCAGATACCTGAGTAGATTTGTTACCATAAAGAGTTAAATACATTAGTAATGAATTTTTTTCCCTTTAGATAGTCTCTTATTTAAGACTTTTCAGTTACATGGCTTCTTTAAAATGTTTTATATGTAAAATTGTTTGGACATTGGTTTACAAGTCATATAATTTTTCTTCTGGATGTCCTGCTTATTTGTGTATTCCTTTCTTTTCTTTTCTTTTAGGTTCTTGTTAGTTACCTATATTAAACAAGTAATATATATATATATATATATATATATATATATATATAAATGCCAGTATCCCAATTCATTGCTTTCTCCCCACCTTTGTATCTATAAGTTTGTTCTCTACATCTGTGTTTCTATTTCTGCTTTGTGAATAAGTTCATCTGTAGCATTTTTCTAGATTCCACATATAAGTGATGTGCTGTGCTGTGCTAAGTCACTTTAGTCATATCTGACCCTTTGCAACCCTATTGGACCATAGCCCAGCAGGCTCCTCTGTCCATGGGATTCTCCAGGCAAGAATGCTGGAGTGGGTTAGTATGCCCTCCTCCAGGGAATCTTCCTAATCCAGGAACTGAGCCTGTGTCTCTTATGTCTCCTGCATTGACAGTCAGATTCTTTACCACTAGCACCATCTGGGAAGACCCACATATAAGTGATATTACATGGTATTTAATTTTTTCTTTCTGACTTACTTCACTCAGTATGACAATCTCTAGGTCCATCCACATTAATTGCAAATGGCATTATTTCATTCTGTTCTAATGGCTAACTTTCCATTGTATCTATGTACCTCATCATCTTTATTCTTCTGTTCATGGCCGTTTAGACTGCTTCCATGTCCCGTCTATTGTAAATAGGGCTATAGTGAATATTGGAGTGCAAGTATCTTTTTGAATTGTAATTTTTTGGGGGTATATAATTTTATCTTCTTTTCTTTGAGCCAGGAGAGGGATTGCTGGTTCTATGGTTCTTTTATTTTTAGCTTTTGAAGAACCGCCATACTGTTCTCCATAGTGGCAGTACCAATTTACTTTCCCACCAACAGTGTAGGAGGGTTCCCTTTTGTCCACATTCTCTCCAGCATTTACTGTTTGTAGATTTTTCTGATGATGGCCATTCTGACCCGTTTGACATGATACCTCACTGTAGTTTTGATTTGCATTTCTCTAATAATTAGTGATGTTGAGTATCTTTTCATGTGCTTGTTGGCCGTTTGCATGTCATCCTTGGAGAAATGTCTATTTAGATCTTCCATCCCTTTTTTAACTAGGTTGTTTATTTTTAAAATATTAAACAGCATGAGTTGTTTATATATTTTAGCTGTTTGTATATTTTAGTATTCTAGAGATTATAGAATACTGATGAAAGAAATCAAAGACAACACAGACAGATGGAGAGACATATCATGTTCTTGGATTAGAAGAATCAAGATTGTGAAAATAACTATATACACAAAACAGTCTCCAGATTCAGTGCAACTCCTATCAAATTGCTAATGACATTTTTCACAGAACTAGAATAAAAATTACATAATTTGTATGGAAACAAAAAAGGCCCTGAATAGCCAAAACAATCTTGAGAAAGAAAAATGGAGCTAGAGGAATCAGGCTCTCTGATTTCAGGCTATACTATAAAGCTATAGTAATCAAGACAGCATGGTACTGGCACAAAAACAGAAATATAGATCAATGGAACAATGATAGAAAACTGGTATAGAAAGCTCAGAGATAAACCCATGCATCTATGGTCACCTAATCTATAACAAAGGAGGCAAGAATATACAATGGAGAAAAGGCAGTGTCTTCAATAAATAATGCTGGGAAAACTGGACAGCTACTTGTAAAAGAATGAAATTAGAACAATCCCTAACACCATACACAAAAGCAAACTCAAAATGGATTAAAGACCTAAATGTAAGGCCAGACACTATAAAACTCTTAGAGGAAAACATAGGGAGAACACTCTTGGACATACATTGCAGGGAGATCTTTTGGAGCCACCTTCTAGAGTAGTGAAAATAAAAACAAAAATAAACAAATGGGACCAAATTATACTTAAAAGATTTTGCACAGCAAAAGAAACCATAAACAAACTGAAAAGACAACCCCCAAGATGGGAGAAAATATTGGCAAACAAAGCAACCAACAAGTAATCTATCTTTGAACACATTTCTGACGGGAGCCAGCGTGAGGACCTCCACCCATGGCAAAGGTCATGAGGAAGGAGGCTCAACATACACAAAGGTGGGATCGAGCCTCAGGAGTCCCCCTGGAAATTCTTGAGCATCTACCCCCAAAACCAGAATCTGCCTACTTTACTACTTTGTGCTCTCACCTACACCTCTGACTTTATGGGGGGTTGTTCCCCACCACCTCTTTCAGAGAAGGAGTTAACTTAGAGCTCCAGTTAATAATAATTCCTGGGCATGATAGGAGTGTTTCAACCTACAAACTCCTCTGAAGGTTCTCTAGCCTGCCTGACAGGCTTGTCCAGCCACATGTGATTGCTCACAGCCTCCCAACCGTGAGAGGCACGAGATGCTTTAAACCTTCTAAAAACAGGTTCTTTAGAGAAGTTAGAAAACTACTAGCTTAAGTATAGTGGGCTGATTAGAAATTGTATTGGTGAAGGTTTTTCATTTGTTGAGCCAATGTTTACTGCTACGTCTCCACATCCCCTGCCCTTATACACATTAATGAATATATAGAAGAAATAAGTATTAACCTTTGCTATTAATCACGTTAGACCTTAGGCTAAGCAAATTCTTTCCTTAATTAAAACCCACTACACCCTCACCCTATAGGAATGTAACTTTATCTGGTACCTTCGGAAGGTGGCATCTGTTTTAAGAATAATCACCCCTGGAGAAATAAGTATTCTGGTTGACTGACTGCTGTCACAAGGAGAGGGTCATAAATTGTCAGATGATGTAACACCCCTAAGACCTCTGTATACATCTGTATAAAGCACCTGACTTTAATAAAAGTCAGGACTGCTGACCCCGCATGACTTTTGTATAACATCTCAGTGTATAAAAACATATCCTGGAAAAATAAAAAATGGGATCAGTTCCTCGAAATACTGGTCTCCTCATGTCATTCTTTATCTCAAACTCTGGCTGAGTTTCCATCTGGAGCTCAGAGCCCGCCAAGCTTACTATTTTGCCTGGGCTTCTAAGATCCGACCAGGGAGGCCTCAGTGTCTCCTCTCCTTCAGGAAAACAGAAAGACTCCTGCGGCCTACGTAAGTGGTGCAAACTTTTTGTCTTGAAGTTTTATTGGTTTCCTGCGTAAACCAAGCTACTCAGCCTCTTTTCTCCACTAAATTTTCCTGCTGAGCTATCCTCATTCTATTACTCTTTATATCTCTAATTAATATCTAATTAAAGCCAGTGTATTTGCCAATGCCGTCTCCCCTTCAAACTCCCTGGATCAGCAGGGGCTGGACCTCGGCACACTTCTTTCATATTTTCAGGCAATCTTATCTAAATGCAACCTTACTACTCAGCTAATGGAATGATTGATTAATAATGCCAGTGATAGCAACAAAGGAAGCTCAAGTAGAAAAGAGTGAAAACATAATGGCTTAAACTCAATCTGACGCAACTAGCCAAGACAGTTCTTCCTTCTCCATGTGAAAGATAGCTGGTACTGACGATATTTAAGATAGAATAAATAGTTCCACTTTCCCAAGAAACCCTTAGGAAAATGGAAAATCTCTTCCTACAGTATTTTCCTTTAATATTCCACATCCCATCAAGTTATGACTTGCTTGACTGTATGGTGGTGTGCGATCATCTTCAACTCACCAAGAAAAATGTGTGTGTGAGAGACAGAGAGTAGAATTTCAGGCATTCATCTGGCTCTGAATGTTGGATGTAATACTTTCCATTTCTCCAGCAGTATAACTTAAAATCCTCCAGCAGTTAATAGTTTTGTTTTAGCACCAGCAGAGCAATGACACCTTAAACAATACCATCATCAGCTCTACAAACTTGTCGTATGCCACTTTTTCTGGTCTTTGCCCATTTACCAATACTAAGGTAAAAATAAACTAAAACCCATCCCTATCCCCTATCAAGGCACCTTTGAGGCAAAAGTCAGACCACAGTTTTTAATGATTCCTTAAAATCATCAAATTGAAACAGAAAAAGAAATGGAGAAGGAAGAGACTAAGGCCTGGAAAGAGCTGCTAGTGGGAGAGCAGGTGACTGTTTAGAAGTAATAATAAGAAATACATGTTTTTGAAGTCTCTCAGGGAAAATTTAGCAGGATATCTGTGCTCTAAAATGGGAGAAAAAAGAAAAACTGCTGAAGACAAAGCAGACATTCTTTTTGCTGCTGCTTCTGCTAAGCACACAAAATACATACCCTAAATGTATCTGGTTTCACATGTCCCAAGGCTTGTTTTAGTGTACTTATTTTTCTATAACTCATGCTATAACTTGGTGCAGTGGTCTTCCCCCAGAATATAAACCTTAAATGTATAATTGAGTGTAATAAGTCTGATGATGTTAGATCTCTTCCTGAACGATGAGTGTATGCACAAAATATGCCTTTGAAACTGTGATTCAGTCATTATTTATTGAACATTGATATCAGTAAGACTAGGGATATATTTGACAGTAAAACAAACAGGACTTGGAGGAGGAAATGGCAACACACTCCAGTATTCTTGCCTGGAGAATCCTGTGGACAGAGGAGCCTGGCAGGCTACAGTTCATAGGGTTGCAAAGAGTCAGACACAACTGAAGTGAGTGAACACTCACACGTGCAAAACAAACAAGATACTCAGAAACTAGTATAAGTGTAGAGAATTTATCATTGCACTGATCATTTTTATATTTTTTGTCATTTTTCAAAATTTGAGTCACTTTTCTCATCACTGGGGATAATTTGGGATGTATGTATGTGTGTGTGTGTGTGTGTTTTGCTTTCTTTGTGCAAGTGGAGAAAGTATATGCAAAGAACAACAAGCAAGGGGGGTGGCCCTTACATGTAAAAAGTATGTCCTAGAGCAAGTTAATAACTGAAGCTCTTTGTCGCTTTCCTCCTTTGCAAAAAAGGGATGCTAATTTTTAAGTCTTTGTTTGGTGGTTCAGATGGTAATGCAGGAGACCATGGTTGGATTCCTGGCTCAGGAAGATCCCTGGAGAAGGTAATGGCAACCCACTCCAGTATTCTTGGAATTCTGGACAATTCCATGGACAGAGGAGCCTGGAGGGCTACAGTCTGTGGGGTAGAAAAGAGTTGGACATGACTGAACGACTAACACTTTCACTTTCATTTTAATATAAAGTTCCTAATATACCGACCAGTAAACAATAAATCCTTGAAGAATATTAGTTCCTTTTTTTCTTCCTCCTGGCTGCTAACAGTATTTCTGAGAGAAATACTGAGAGTCCAAATCTGAGAGACCATAGATTGCAAAGCACAGAGAACCGTTATTTTATGTACAGTTAAGAAAGTAATGCTGACAATTAAATTGCAACATAATACTTTCTTAGAAAACTGATTATATGACACATCCTGAATCTAGAATTCACGTATACATTTTTAAGAAAACATTGTGAATTAACAAATGGGTGTTTAAATTGTGTTCATTAGGCATAATGATTTAGGTGTTTCAAATTTGAAAGTAATTCATGCTTACAGTACAGAAACAGAGGTGAAATTGATAATAACTATATGTATACACATTCATGTGTGTATTGAGGAAAGACATGGAAATAAAAAAGGAAATTACCAACAAAGGATCATGACTAAACATTACCCTTAAAAATTGTTTGTCTTATGGCTTAAGCAATGGTCTGGAACAAATTAACAAACAGCTTTAAAAACTATAAGTACCTCTTCACCAAAGATGAATTTTTTTTCTACTTGAGAACTTAGAATAGATACAAGAAATACTTGAATATTGAATACAACTTAAATTAACAGTGTTTCTTCTTATTGCATTTATTATTTTTAAGTGGGAAAAGTTTTATCTCTAAATACATTGAGTGACACTGGCATCAGTCAACCAATTTATCCAATGATGTTATTTCTCCAAACAAATTTGATCATATTAAGTTACTTCAGGAAACTCAAGCCACTCAACACAAAAAATGCAAAGAATCAATGTCTAGCAAAAGCAAGGAGTCTCTAATAGAATTCTTTGATGTGGAGGCACTGGAAGACAAACATTATGCTAATAATATCACAATAGACAGGGTAATCTATATAAGTGGTGCTGAGGGAGGAAAGGAACAGGCCAAGCCGACTCCATCTGAAAAAGAATGAAACTCTATCTTGCACTTTTAGTGAGCTTTGGACTATGTGCCTGGTAGCAATGGGGATAACGTGACTACAGCCGAATTGGCCTCCTAGACTGATAAACCCCAGATTCCATACCGAGATTTCCCGTCGCCAAAAAGAATGTAATAATCCCCTATGTAGTCAATCACCTTTGTAATCTTTATGGCACCCACTGGTGTAGGCTACAATGTATAACCAGCTGACCATTCTGATTATGAATCATGGCTGTAATCTGATTGTATCTCCCTTTAACACTTTCAAGGCTAGGTTTAAAGAATTTGGGGATGTAGGCTTGAGCAGTAAACTTCAGGTTTATAAGGACAAAAGTCGGTCAGGGTCCTTGGCTAAGAGTAGACTCTGCCTTGGGCCCGCCAGTGTAATAAACTGCACTCCACTATCTGCATTGTCCCTCTGAGTGAGTTCGTTTCCCAGAATGCATGGCTGAACAGTGCTACTTCACACTCACAAGCGTGCCTAGGTCTGGGATGCCTTTCTCTGTTCCACTGGCAGGAAGAACTATTATGGCATGTATTTCCAAAAATTCTTGAAATGTAATATACATGTAATTACATGGAATATAATACATGTAATACATGTAATGTTATTTTTGTAATATACAAAATATACATAATTTGTAATATACAAAAATAACACATACACATCATTCAGGCATACTGAATACCAAAGAATTACATCAATATGAACTTCAAATTGTTATAAAATGCTGCACAGAGAGTGAGGATTTTGTTTAAAGTCACATTTGGAGTCAGAAAGTGCATAGTTTTTAATCTGGTAAAAGCCATCCTTGTGTCAATCTGGGCCACCAAGGGGCTCCTTTGCCTGCCAATCTCTTTGTTCTCCTCTTACTTGGCATCCTTCCTGAGTTTCTTGGGATCATGGCCATGTGGGAGTCCCATATGATTATGGGACTTTATGTTCAGATGGACTGATGCCAAGTGCCTTCTGTTTACTTGTATTAGCCCTTCACCTAGAAACGACAGAAGCAGCAGTGATTCAGTGCCCACTTCTTACAGTGGGAGAAGCTGAGCCAGAGCTCATTGGAAGCTAAAATGATCCACACAAGCTGAGCTGAGCCTTCCCTAACTTATTTGGAGCTGGAATAGAAACTCATGTAAATGGCTATCACGCATTAGATCCATTGATTTCTGTGTACTTTATTCTGGGTTCTGAGGCATCCTAACGAATTCTAATGCTGATTGTCTGGTGGCCCAGCACACAAGTGTAATTAAAAAGCACATAGGACTTTGCTTTAGAAATCTCCGTTCTGTTGTCTCTTTTTCTTATTTCTATTCCGACTTGCTCTTCTGGGGCAAGAAGTAGTTCTCCTTTATATTCTAAAGATTTAAATGTTCTTACCTCCTTTGGGGAATTCAAGAAAACAATAACTCTGTCCTGGAATTCACCAGGTAATGGCTAAACCTGTCATTTGTTTTCCTTTCTCTATGTAAATGGAGAACTTTGGTGAACCTAACCATCATAAAAATGTTCAAACTTGGAGTTTTATAAGAATTCATCTGCTTATGAGCCTATTGTCCTATTAGTGGAAAGCACTTTTACAGTTAAGATACCCTGGAAAAGGGAATGGCAACCAACTTCAGCATTCTGGCCCGGAAAATCCCATGGACAGAGGTGCCTGGCGGGCTGCCTCTGGGATCCTAAGAGTTGGACACGACTGAGTGACTAACACTTTCACTTTCACTTTTCATTAACCCTTTCAAGGGACTATAGAGGAAGGGATCTTTTAAATACCCCAAATGTCAGTACTCCTAACAGATGCACACACTTTGAAATGTGTGCACCTTGCCTAAAAGGAGTCACTTTCACAGTAGGTGAATGACATTAAAGAAAAGAAACAAAGTATCATTAGCTTTCAGAGAAAAACTGAATTTTTTTAAAGAGAGAACAAAGTACCTAACCAAATTTGTTTTTCAAAGAGCAGCCTAAATGCAAACAAGAGAGAACTTTTCTAATTAGGATGTAATGCCAGGAACCTCTGATGGTGTCTTAAACTGTTGTGAATATGGAAATTTCAAGCTTTTTCTCTTAATTAACTCAATTCACTATACTTGGGATGGACTGAGCCTTCATTGCTAAGCGTTAGTATTATATTTTGAAAGCTGTAGGTCAGTAGGGCTTCCCCCATAATGCTTGTGCTCACAACTGTAGTTTTTCAGTAACAGGCAGAGTCAAATAAGTGGCCTGATGACAAGCATTTGCTTTGGTTTTCCTACTTTTTTTCCCCCCTTTTAAAATCTTTCATTTGTTTTGCCAATATGCCTGCTTTCTGGCACACCTGCTTTCCTCCTTAGGTAGCATTTGTTCTCTCAGAATCAATTGCAAGCAGCTTGCAACCAAATGCCTGATTAAAAAGTTAGCAGACCTTGAGTGCAATTACTTCAGCTCTGTAGCACTCAGGCATTAAACCCGGTGTTAATTGTTTCCCACTTTTGTAATGATCCTTATAATAGGATAAAAACAGAAGAGATCATTTCTTGTAGTTAAAATGGCAGAAAATAAAGTCATTCACTCTGATTAATCATTGCAATATGAAATTAAACACTATTAGGAGTAAATATGTTAGGATAATTTTGATTCCAGCAAAAGTCATCATTTCTTCTGTGTCAAAATTTATGTGGCAAAAAACTATTAATCTAAGAAAGAAGTTTCATAATAAATAATCTTAAAGCAATTACTTAAGGAATTTTATACTGCTTTTGAGCATTATGTACCTTAATGTTTATCACAAATATATATCCTTATGTACTATGTAAATTACATTATAGTCAGAATGGCTTATATTTTAAAATGTATTATAATATTTAAAACACTTAAACTAAATATTTTTGAGTGATTGTTCTTATAAAAAGAGAAGAAACATTAAGAATGTTGTATGGGAAGCATATTTTGGCTAATAAAGCCTTATTGTGGCATTTCATAACACTGAAAAGATTCTTAAAGATTTAGAATTCTATGATCTAGAATATCTATTCAGATATGTTTACACATGAAAAGAAACACTTGAAGACCTTACCTCTTTTCTGTTTTGCATTCTGTATAGCTATTTGCTGCCTTAGGATATTTTTAACCTGTGATCAGGAGTCTGATCACTTGTCGGTGGGGGGCTTAACTACTGGTTTTGACTAATTATGAGTCTATTTTCTTTCATAAGAGAGAAGTCATCCATGGCAGAGACCTTTGTAGTTCCTAAAGAAAGACAACAGAGGCAAGGATGAAACTTGTTGAATGGCCTTAAGAATGAAAATGGTTGAAAAATCCACTGAAACAATCAACAGTTCCATAGAGTCCATTTCACTTCCATTGATGTATGCTTTTTTAGTTATTAAAAATGCTGAGTTTATTTGCTTATCATTTTTTTTTTATCTGTCAATTCAGGTACATTTTCAGTATTATTTTATAAACAGATAAGTATTTTCTTTTCATGTTTAAAAGAACACTCAATCAAGCCAGTTCTTTTATTTTGACACTGTCATTAAAGAAAAGAAAGTTTTGTGATTATGTAGGTTGTTATAGGAGAAGGCAATGGAAACCCACTCCAGTACTCTTGCCTGGAAAATCCCATGGACGGAGAAGCCTGGTAGGCCGCAGTCCATGCGGTCGCTAGGAGTCGGACACGACTGAGCGACTTCACTTTCACTTTTCACTTTCATGCATGGGAGAAGGAAATGGCAACCCACTCCAGTGTTCTTGCCTGGAGAATCCCAGGGACAGGGAGCCTAGTGGGCTACCGTCTATGGGGTTGCACAGAGTCGGATACGACTGAAGCAATTTAGCAGCAGCAGCAGCAGGTTATTATACATTTTCATGCAATACATATTTTGGATGCCTGTCAGATGCTTAGGACTATCACAGATGCTAAAGATATCAAGTCGCATAAAATATGGTTCCTGACGTTGAGGGATTTCTAGTTTTAGTTCTGGTTTGTCATAATTTTCTTAATGTATGATTTTTTATCACAATTTCTGATAGTGATCTGAAAAGAATAGATATTTAAAGGAATTCTGAAACAAATAGTGTATCAAAATACCATTATTAAGTACCCAGAATTACTGAGACCTAATGATTAAATCCTAAAAATGTAAACATCACCACACTCATGCTTACGTTCATGTATTTCAGTGGAACCAGTAAGAATCAAGATATCTTCAGAAGCATTGGTAAATCTGCTTCAGTAGCATCTAAAATTTTTAATGATATATTTATTTAGGGGATATAGAGTTTGAGTTCTACATGGGAAAGCAAAGAAAAAAAAATGTGGACAATGGGAATTCCCTGCTGGTCCAGTGGTTAAGACTCCATGCTTCTAATGCAGAGGGCCTGGATTTGATCCCTGGTGAAGGAACTAGATCCTACATGTCACAGCAAAGTTCCCTGTGTACTGAAACCAAGACCCTATGCAGCCAAATTAAAAAAAAAAAAAAAGTAGATAAGAGTCTACTTCTGGAGTTATTAATTCAAAATTTTGCCTGGAATTATAAGCTAGTGGGATTGTGATTCATAGCTGTCTAGGGTCTGCCAAGTAGCCATACATGGACTGCCATAGCCCTTACTGAAAGTCTTCTCTGGTTGAGTTGGATCCTTCTATTATATATGTTTTTTGTACCCTGAATTTATTTTTCACAATACCTAACACATTTGTAATAATTTACTCATCTATTTCATTTATTAGATTGTAAGTCTTATGAGTGGAGAGATTGTGCCATTCTTGACTGAAAAAGTACCATCAGTATTTAAGAGTATCTAATAGAAAGTGGGTGGTTAACAGTTTTTGTTACATGGCTGAATATAGAGTGCTAGGGAATTTTTTGAAGCTTATACCATTCTATAATAGCATGCATTCTCCATATTTTCAAGTTCTTTGATGGTGTAATTTCAGATAGGTTGATTTTATGGGGGCTCAAAATTTTTTATAATTGTCCTTTAAATCTATCTTGTTAATGTGTACATCGCTTGAATATAATTTGAAACTTCATAATAATTTAGTGAACAGAATACTTTGTAAGATTTTTCAACATATATTACTAAAATAGATTTAAGTCTCAAGCTGTTAATTTTTAACTTCTTCCTTCACTATTATAGTACTAACAATATTGCTCTACAAACATAAGGAGAGATTATATTTGTTTGAGAGTCAAATGATGGTGCCCTTCATGAAAAAGAGCTTTTTCCTGTTAGAGTTTCCCAGGAACTAAAATTGATTTGATCAGTCATCATCCACACTGCAGTTTCAATGAAAATCTAGATTTTCATGTCTCTGAAAAGTTAGTGATCAAACAAGATATCTGAACCACATTCTCCTTGTGCTTTGTCAGTCTGTGAAACCTAAGATAAGATGCTTTCTATAGACATTAAGCTCTATGATCTATTCCAGGAAAGTAATTCCTTAATTCCCAAAGTACCATCATCTATCTTCTTCCATCTGTCAGGTTAAGACATAAACTAGATCAGAATTATTTTGTGATATGAAGAACATTTCATTTCATCTTCATGAAGTTGACTATCTGAAATATGTCCCTAAAGTGTCAAAATTGGCTTATATCATTGTAAAATATAACTTAAAGTGTCTACTTATTGGAGAAACTATTAAAGTTTATACTATTTCAAAAATTTTAAAAAGGAACCAAGGATAATTGTGGCAAAATTCACAAAATTACACATACAGAAATATTCTTTTTTGAAATGCATATAATTATATAAGTATAGAATCTTTATTTATGACTTAAAAAGGATCACTCAGGCTAAATATAATAGTGGTAATACATAAGTATCCATATCTCACACACACATACACACACACACTAAACTCTACAGAAGTAAAATTAATATAATGCAAAACAGCACCATCATCTTTTAAATTCCATGAAAATAGCCTGAATTCCCTTCACTTTCACTAGTAAAGTCTTTTCATCCTATCTTTTCTTGTTTAATCCTTGTATTTTTAAAAGAATAGACTTTATTTTTAAAAGCAGTTTTAGGTTTCCACAAAAATTGTGCACAAATTAAAAACTTTCCATATATACTCTTCTCCTGAATAGGTTCGCCTATTAACACTTTGATACATTTTACAATAAATAATACTGATACATTATTATTAACTGAAGCCTGCATTTTACATTAGTGTCAGCTCTTAGCGTTCTAATCTTTTTACATCTTCAAGATAGAGCAAGTTTTCTTTCAAATGTTTAATTGCATTCTCCCATTTCATTTAGGTAAGCATAATTTTAGCATTTGTTCACAAGAACAATTTCACTGAAAATAATTTATTCCAGACTAGCAATTTGCCAATCATTTTTAACTTTGTGTACATAGGACAATATATTTTTGACTATTGAGATCCTAAATATAAACTTTAGGAAATTAATTATTTCTTTCTCAAACTGCAGGATGCCTTACTGTTCTCTAATTCATAGGCCAAATTGTGTCATATAATAAGTTACCTTTGGTATGGAAAATTTTATAAATGTTTCATCCTGAGGCCATCTTTCAGTCTCTGTCCCAGACAAAAACAGAAGGAATTTCTGGGTACACATGCTGGGTCTTAGTGTCAGGTGATTTTAAAAGTGTCACTTTCTTATCTTCCAAAAATATTGTTAATGTTGTTGAACTTTTACCTTCTGGAATGCTGTATCCACATTTGAAACACAATACTGGAGTGTTTTGCTCTTTGAAGATAACTACATTGTTCTGAATATAGCTCATTATTCTATAGATGCTATAAATCTACAGAAACTTTTGACATACAGAAGTTTTTGACAGTTATTTGAATTTTGTATTTGTATTCAGAGAAGCGAATAATCCCCTGGGCACAAATAACAGAGATTGGTGACTCGGTAATGTTTTCAAAGGATAAACTAAGAGCCACAAGGCAAGTAGTGATTATCACTGAGAAGTGGGAGTGATTTTTGTTTCAAATATCAGGCTCAAAGTCACAGTGACTGTCTGCAATAATAGGTAGATTTTAGAAAAAAATGAAGTCCAGCTACTTCGAATGTTCAGAACAAAGGCCACTCTACCCAGGAGAAAAGAGATATAAAGTCTTACTCATGTTTGTTCCAACTGGATTAGTTTCTCTATTTTCTTAAGATCTTTATAAGGGCTCTGATTCTGGCAGAGTACAGTAGGTAGTTACATATTATATTTTTTCAAAGCAAAGAAAATTAAAACATTTTCCTCCAGTTTATCAGGACATTACTGTGTTACACTCTACTGAATAGTGCTTGTTAATACTCTCAAAAAATAGTTTGATATGATTTCCATATCCAAATGTTACAGCTCAGTGCATGGGTAGCAAGCTTGCTTCATCAGGTTTTCCTCAGATTTCTGTCATTCAAAACTGCTTTTTAAGACCATAACCATTCATCTCGTTCTCTCATACCAGACTACCAGCACTATTCTTTCTAAATTTAGATCCAAAAAGAACATTCCTGCATATAAGCCAAGAATATAGTCAAGAATGGCTTTTAGCTAATAACTTGAATCATGTACTTAGAAAAGTGTGTGTTAGTTGCTCACACTGATTCTTTGTGACCCCATGAACTACACAGCCTGCCACCAGGCTCCTCTGTCCATGGAATTCTCCAGGCAAAAACACTGGAATGGGTTGCCATTCCCTTCTCCAGGGGATCTTTCTGACTCAGGGATCAAACTCAAGCCACCATGGAAGCCCACTTAGAGTGCTGTCCTTCAAATTGACTCTATTCTGCTCCTTCACTGAATATCATCACGTCTCAAAGTATTTTGGAAGTCCCCTTTTGTAATTGTCTTAAAAGCTAATTTCTAAGCCACTGAAGGCATCACCGACTCAACAGACATGAGTTTGAGTAACCTCCAGGAGTTGGCGATGGACAGGGAGGCCTGGCATGTCCATGACAGTCCATGGGGTCGCAGAGTTGGACACAACTGAGCAACTGAACTGGACTGAACTGAAGCCACTGAAGAAAATATGCTGTGTTTTTTGGTTTTTTTTTTTTTTTTGCTGTGTTATTTTGTCTCTCTCCTTTTTTGTAAAATGCTACTGTTCATCATTACAGATAGCTTTCAGTTGTTTCAAAAAGTAAAGTCAGATCATAAAAGGCAAACAGTTGGTACCTTGAGACTCTGCAATATAATTGTCTCAATTCAAGAAGCACAAACTCCAAATCTAAAAATACAGTGGCATTACTATTTAGATTATGAAATACCTCCTCCACAAAATAATTAAATAAATGTTTTATACAATTTCTGCTTATCTAAAATGTTTTTTTTTTAATCTTATAATCACAGTTGTATATGGTGAATTCTACACTCAATGAAATATCATTGCTATTCAATTAATTTTCGTCACTGGTTAAAGCTGTATATATGGTATGAAATATAAGACAGAAGAAACTCTTTTTGGAATGCAACTTGTTATATCAGACATGTCTAAATTAATACAGGTTTTCTAAGATTCAATTAATAAAATTTATATTTCATTTTCAACATTGATAAATATGACAAAGATCTTGGATATATGTGACAATTTCCTTGTATAAGAATAGGAAAATTTCACATGCTAAGACACATGCAGTGTGTCAGCCTCTGTTGGAATTTGTGCATAAGTTTTGCGTCATCTATATATAAATATACATATACAGTTTATGTATATGCTGTAGATATATTTTTAAAGTCTCCTCATTTTCTTCCTAACTTACTCTGAGAAAAAGAAATATGACTTAAGTTTCCCACATTCCTAATCAAACATTTTCAATTGCAAACATTTTCATTGATGTGCTTTGAGAGAACTAAAGGAAGACAAGATAAGAAAATGCTTTTCTATTAGAATATGCATGTAACACCATACAATTACAAAGGATAAATGAAGTTCCTAGTAATCAATTCAAATTTGATAGCTAATACATTGTTTTTTAGAGGATAGCTAATCATCCTATATCAATAATCATCCTATCAAACTACTGCCTATGAGATGATTTACTGAGTCCAAAGTTTCAGATGAAATTCCAGGATTCCTGTTTCTTTTTTGTGTGCTTTTTGTGACCAAAGATAGCTTCTTTCCTATCTGCTTAGCTTCAGCTTTTCCCATTCTGGTAAAACATTTCTCAAGTTGGGTCAAGTTTATAGAAGAACCTAGAAAAAGAATTCAATAGTTCGTCAATATCAGGGTCACGTTCTGTGCCTGTGCATACACATTTCTATGTCCTCAAAGTGTAACTCGGACCTATATTTAGGTTCAGCAGACTTTGTCCCCCTATCTACCTTCCCTATGCAGATTAGTCCCCCAATTAACCTGCCTATGAGGATTGAGTTCTCTATCATGAGTGATGCTTTTGGTGGCTCCTATACTAATTAAGGACTTCCCTGGTGGCTCAGAAGGTAAAGCGTCTGTCTACAATGCAGGAGACCCGGGTTCAAGCCCTGGGTTGGGAAGATCTCCTGGAGAAGGAAATGGCAATCCACTCCAGTACTATTGCCTGGAAAATCCCATGGACAGAGGAGCCTCGTAGGCTACAGTCTGTGGGGTCACAACTATGACTGAGCAACTTCACATACTAATTAATAGTTATAAGATACTCTCCATATATGAATCACATGAATCATAGACTAGAAAGAGGCTAAAAATATCATTTCCATCACCATTTTTGTTTTGCTTTTTTCCTTCCACAGAAGATATGATTGATGGCTCAGAATGATTTGTAATCCATATATTTCCAGGGACAGATACCCATCATACGTGCTAGCACTAGTTCAAATAACTTCTTATCTCTTGACTGCTTCTAAGGAGTTTTAATACTTTTCTTTATACTACGAATGTTACACAAAAAGCTAAATAAATAAAATGAAACTGCAGAGTTTGACACAAGGTCCATCAAGACAGGTCATACCACTTTTTAGGTGCAAATTAGTAAACCTCAGAAGGACTTTCAAAAAACCTCATTGTACAGTAATAGTATTTCCTGGAGAAATTTTACAGGTTGTTTCTTGCTGCCTCTACCTCTCTATCTGCATATTTTTCTTTGACTTGAAATAACATAATCTATCCTGTAAAGCCTTGGGATTACCAGCTTTCACTCTTACTGGGTAATTACGATCTTGTGTGTACTTGTTCAGCAATACACAAGGGAAGTTTAAAGTGTCTGTGTGCATGTTCAAACTTTCATGAGTCAAGTACCCACTGTCTGAAGTTATATAATATAATATGAGTGTGAATGAGTGTTAATCGCTCAGTTGTGTCCAACTTTTTGGGACTCCTTGAACTGTAGATGGTCAGGCTCCTCCAGAATTAACTTACCTGGAATTTTCTAGGTAAGAATATTGGAGTGTGTTGCCATTTCCTTCTCCAGGGGATCTTCCCACCCCAGGGATTGAACCCAGGTCTCCTGCACTGCAGGCAGATTCTTTACTGTCTGAGAGAGACACCGATATATAGATCAGTCTTATGGACTCTGTGGGAGAGGGGGAGGGTGGGGAGATTTGGGAGAATAGCATTGAAACATGTATAATATCATGTATGAAACAAGTCGCCAGTCCAGGTTCGATGCACGGTACTGGATGCTTGGGGCTGGTGCACTGGGACGACCCATAGGGAGGGTAGGGGAGGGAGGAGGGAGGAGGGTTCAGGATGGGGAACGCAGGTATACCTGTGGTGGATTCATTTCGATATTTGGCAAAACTAATACAATATTGTAAAGTTTAAAAATGAAATAAAATTAAAAAAATAAATAAAAGTCAAATTTAATTTCAAAAAAATAATATAATATACATTTAGGGAATGCCTTTTGAAAAATACATTTTTGAAGAAAATACAGCCTATTTTTTGCTTTATAACTTTTATTTTGTATTAAGAACTACTAATAGAAGGGAATGCTAGAGAGATGCTCATTACCTCTTTTTTGTTACTTCTGTTAAAATTACCTGAGAAAAATTCCTGAAAGCTAAACACCAAATTCGACTATTTATATTAACTACACTGACAGATCTGATACATAGTTTTTAATGATTTTTTGTTATCCAAAGAAGGCTCACTTATGGTAAAAGACCACATACTATATCAGTGAGTTCTGTAATTTTACTTAACCACAGTGATAACTTAGTGGAGTTTCTAATTAAAGTGCTATGACTATCATGTATGCAGATTCCATAAATATGATAGGGGTAACTGCCTGCGTCACATGGATTTGTTTATACTAGAAGACTAAATTGGAAAGGCCTCTTGCTGAGTTGTTTCTTTTCTATTTCTGTACATACAATTTATAGATGCAAGAATTCTGCTTGTAGATTAAGGAGCAGTTGCTCCTGTTTACTCTAGTCATTTTATATTTTGTATGCTCAGATAAAGCACTGCATTCCTACTGGGCAACATTTAACTGTAAGGAATAGGTTGAGGGTGTTTCTGATAGTAAGAACAAAATAAGATATGAGGAGCAAAATAACCAACAATGCCAACAATTCTTAATCTTCTCTGCTTGCTTTGGACCCTGGAGGGAATTTAAGAGTTAGGGTGATGCCACCAAACCAAGGAGGAAAGTTGATTCTAACCTTTTCCTCTTTCTCTGATGTTGCACAGGGGGAAATGATTAAGGGAGGAAATGCCTTTCTTATGTTTGGTTCTGATATTTAAATTCAAGCACCAAAGTTATACCCCAAAACAGTATAAAGAGTTTAGTTTTCTCTCAAGTTCTTTAAAGCTATCAGTTGTTCTTGAATGTGAAGAGAGATGCTACCTAACTTTCTCACAGATCATACTGATATCAAAAGGAAATAAAAATGAAATTATATTAAAAATGTCATCATGCATCATTACACATGTCTTCCAGGCATATAAAGTCTTATGAGGTATTCAAAACACTTTTACTTACAAAGTACAAAAAGCCTAAGTTTTTAATTTAAGGAAGTCATTTAACAGTAAGACATTTACAAAGTCAAGGAAACAGTCTAAGTTACTATGAGTTTCCCCACACATATAGAAACTGAAACAAGCTTCCTACACTATCATGCAGTTGAGTATTGAAATTAGAACAAAAGCCCACAACTCTGTCCTGAAATGAAGCAGTCGCTTAGCAGCAGGTATCAAACTGGTTAACAGGACGATGAATATAGATGAGCATTCCCCATTTCCCCTGAAAATGCTATTCAACTTTATATGGACAGGTATCATCTGCACCCTAGTCTTGTTTTATAGCATAGATAACATTAGGAATCAAAAATTTTGTTTTAAAGATGCTGATAACTTTACATCCATCACCCAGGTCAGTGAAGTTATTATACAAATACATCTTTCTCCAGCATAAACTTAGCCTTCTTATTTGTCTCCAAATATTCTGAAATGTAAACATTAAAAAGGAAAGAAGGAAATACTGACAGCCAGTTCATTGTTACCATGTTTCATTTTGCTACTTTTAAAACAGGGCAGTACTCCCTGCAAACGTCTTGCTTGGGAGACGGAGAACTTTCCCCACAGAAAAGCATCTTCGAAGGATGGACAAAGATGGGATAACCTAGGAAGAAAAAAGTATAGTGAATATAGTTAATATTAACAATATAGTTAATATAGTGAATATAGTGAGTGTCTATTCATGCAGTGACCTTGCTTAAGCCTGCATAGTTTGCAAGATATGAATGGAATCAAATTATAAAATAGGTGACACAGGTGCTGGTTGAAAGCCTGCTCAGAACTATTAAGGAGTAACTTAATAAAATTCTACCTTTTAGGAAACTGTGTGATACAGTTATTGCCTTGTTCACCATCATTTTCTTAGCAGGTATTAATAGGATGGCGTCTAGCAGATAGTACCTGAACTTCAATAAGATAATAAACAGCTATTCTACCAGCTTAAGTGAGTTTATACAGACATAGCCATGAGAATTATGATTCAAGTTATGCTAACTATGTGAACTATGGTGGCTCATAGGCAAATCCAGAGAACAAGGAAAGGGAGCTGTGTTTCAGGAAAAGGGCAGAATTGGGAGGAACTGTAATAATCAGAGTCTATTGGAAGAGGCTGTGAATCCAAGGTATGAAGGTTCTCATTGGTTGGGCTGCTAACCTCTCTGATTGGCTGGGCTATTCAGGAGCCAGAGAAGTTTTCAACTTCCCCAGATAGTAAAGTAGGAGACAACTTCTAGTGGGAGATGTCAACAGTGGTCACTTTGGAGTAATTGACTATGAATGTGACAGCTCCTCCTACAGGCCCACCCTACTTTCAGTTTTACTTGAGGTTTCTTTAATGAATTATACAAATAGGTTTTCAAAAATTATTTATGAAGGGGTAAATGAATAGTCCTTTTTGTTGGAAATCAGAAAGTGAAACCTACATAAGTTCCTATTGAAACCTACAGAGACAAATCCCTTTACCTTACTTAATCATTTGAAATAAATGTAACAAATTCAAAGAGACTAGAAAATCCCTAGATGATTTCCAACGTTAAAGTACACAAATTCTGCAATAGTAGAACTTTTTTAGCATAAGTATTTTCAATCAAAAAGATAGGAGATTAACTCAATTTACCAGTAACAAATAATAAAATGACTCATTATAAACTAATTCTGTACTCAGAATTATTTCATTTATCACCAGTTGAAAAGTTCTGTATTAATTTTGTCCTGCAAAACTGTTTCTTAAAATCTTAGTTTCTTGATGAAAGTGCTCAAACATGAATAAGGAAGAACATATGTATAGTAATATTAGTTTCTAGTCAAGCCTGTGAGTGTTGAGTAATAGCAAATTAAACTGTAACCACAAATTGCTTTCTGGGTTGCATTTAATTTACCCTCTAAACCTCTATGAGTTTTACTTGATTCAGGATTTTATTAAGAGGAAGAGTACTCATTGATTTTAGATGGCAAGAAGCTATTGAGGAACTTGCTATTGAATTGAATCAGTGGTTTTAGCTGAACGTGTGTTATTTTGTCATTTAAAAATTCCTCTTTCCATAGCTTGCAACCTAAGACTATACTCTTAACTATTACTTTTAAATTTTAAATGGAAATGTCTTCTCTTAAAAATATTAAAGTACAAAATGTTTCTAATTAGTGTTTATAAGAAATATTTGAATTCAAATGCAGTTTACAGTCTCCAGAGTTTTTTAACCATTTTTGGTATAATTTTCTTTGCTACTTGAGAAAAAATATATATGAAAATATTATTTAAAATTAAAAAGGCTATATTTATTGGATTTAATGCTGCAATAAAGCAAAAACAGGTTTATATATGGAAATTTAACACTTTGTTTTTTACTTTATCATAAGTAATTTCTGGCTGATGTGTTTGTATGCTTATATGTGTGTGTGTACTACTTAGAGATTTTATACATATATATGATATTTTATTTTTTAAATGTGATTAAAAGAACTAAATCAAAATAAGGAATATTTATTTGTAAAGGTATTTTAAAAATTTTCTATGGATTTAACCATATTTAAATAATCCTAGGGCACTTTTCTCTACTTCCAAATAATTTATAATTTTCAAAAATATAATTATTTTAAGTGTCATCCATTAACTAGTAAATTTACTTATTTGTCTTGTAATAGTTGGCTTAGTCTATATTCATATTATCTTGTGATTTGAGGAAAAGGCAAGGATCTTTAATTGAAATGATTAAAAATTAGGTAAAGTAGCTAAAAATGGAAGTTAGGGTAGCTGCACAGTGATAGAAGATTTGTTTGATATTTGAGATGAAGAGAAAGCCAAACTACTGTCTATCAGATGTTCCCTTTCTCTTGGACTAAGTTCTATTTTGCTATAAGTGGTGAGGAAAAATACTTAAAAATAGCATATGTTCTAATATTGTAAATATAATGTATGATACTATGAATATAATATAATTAATAAATATGATGTATGAAGCTCCAATACTTTGGCCACCTGTTGCAAAGAACTGACTCATTGGAAAAGACCCTGATGCTGGGAAAGATTGAAGGCAGGAGGAGAAGGGGACAACAGAGAATGAGATTGTTGGATGGCATCACCAACTCAATGGATATGAGTTTGAGCAAGCCCCAGGAGTTGGTGATGGACAGGGAAGCCTGGCATGCTGCTGTCCATTGGGTACCAACGAAGTGGACACGACTGAGCAAATGAACTTAACTGAACATGTGATAACTTTAGTATAGTCAAAATAATAAAAATTTTAAATATCATAATGCTATAACCAAACAATACCAATTTAAATACTTAATGTATGCAATCATATATTAGTTTACACATTCACACATTAGGTGATGGTTTAGTTGCTAAGTTGTGTCTGACTTTTGCAACCCCACAGACTGTAGACCACAGGCTTTTTTGTCCATGGGATTTCCCAGGCAAGAATACTGGAGTGGATTGTCATTCCCTTCTCCAGGAGATCTTCCCAACACATGGACTGAGCCTGGGTCTCCTGTGTTGTAGGAGGTCTCTTGTATTCCAGGTGGATCCCTACTGAGCCACCAGGGAAGCCCAAGGCACTTAAAAAAAAAATCAATTCAACTCAGTAAAATTTTTGCTAAACTGATTTTTACACTTAACAATAGATTATCAGTTCAGTTCAGTCACTCAGTCATGTCTGACTCTTTGTGACCCTGTGGACTGCAGCACACCAGGCTTCCTTGTCCATCACAACTCCGGAGCTGGTGATGCCATCCAACAATCTCATCCTCTGTCATCCTCTTCTCCTTCCCACCTTCCATGTTTCCCAGCATCAGGATCTTTTCAAATGAGTCAGTTCTTTGCATCAGTTGTCCAAATTATTGGAGTTTCAGCTTCAGCATCAGTCCTTCCAATGAATATTCAAGACTGATTTCCTTTAGGATGGACTGGTTTGATTTCCTTGCAGTCCAAGGAACACTCAAGAGTCTTCTCCAACATCACAGTTAAAAAGTATCAATTCTTCAGTGCTCAGCTTTCTTTATAGTCCAACTCTCACATCCATACATGATTACTGGAAAAACCATGGCTTTGACTAGATGGACTGGGCTTTTGTTAGCAATGTCTCCGCTTTTTAATATGCTGTCTAGGTTGGTTATAACCTTCTTCCAAGGAGCAAGCATCTTTTAATCATGGCTGCAGTCACCATCTGCAATGATTTTGGAGCCCTCCCCACCCAAAAAATAAACGCTCTCATTGTTTCCATTATTTCCCCATCTATTTGCCATGAAGTATGGGACTGAATGCCATGATCTTAGTTTTCTGAATGTTGAGTTTTAAGCCAACCTTAACAGAATTTTAAGTATTGTGAATGTTTCAGTTACATGCTATCATATAATTAAGTTACTTACTAGACATTTCACCATTTTCTACTGTTTTTCTATGTTATACAAAGGCACAAAGTACCTTACTAGCAAAGCTTTGTGCATGAAAATCTCTAACTTAATGGGACTGGGATTGTAGGCTTGAATGTGAGTCATTCATTGGCGAATAATATCCTGTACCAGTAAGAGAAGCATTAAAGCAATGATTGGTATTCTTAGGTGACTCATTCTCTCAGTGAATCTTAAAAAAACAGTGCCCAGCACAGAAACATGTATATCTTCCCAGGGCGTCTTAAATTTCTGCTCTCCTTCACACTATCCTATAAGAAAAAGTATTGTAAAAGTACTTGGTGATGTTTCTCAAATCTAATCAGTGTGATACCTTCCAACTTGCAAGATCTTGGACATTTCTGTATTTGTATGGATGGCCCTTTATTCTGGCATAGAGTACAGGGTCTCTGATGGAAGCTTACTGTGGTCAGAATCCATACCAGCAGTCCAGAGATAAAATAACAATGATCAGCCTTAGTAATTATTGTTCTCATCTTACTTTTTCTCTGGCCAGCCTGGGACCTGGAGCTAACTTTGTCAGTGATAAATTAGATGCATAAATGTGACACTCAAACCATCAACCAGACTTAGCAAAAATAGTAATAATGTTTCCCATGAGAGAAAATGGAAATTGTAAGAAATAGATTCAGGAAAGCAAAATATAAGTTCCCAGGCTTTGGAAAGTCTAAAGTAGTCTCATGATAGCATGTGTGTCCCAATTCAGTCAGGCAGGGTTTGACTATATTTATAACCCAAATTGGGGCACATTTCCATGGCGATAACCCAAAATCAAAATTCCCAGAGGCTACAAGTAAAAAGTTCTTTCTTTCTTTCTTTAAATATACAAACAATAACAGGTTTCTTGAAAGAACAGTGGGAAAACCTTCACTTTCTCTGCAAAAAAAACCTTGTGTTCTAAACTGTTGATCTTCATCCCTCACTCTTATCACAAAACAGCTTCCACTCAAAGAGATTCTGGGCTAACATACCTACAGGCACAATGTGAGGCATGCCAAGACTGCAGTTCTCTTCCCAAAGAACAACACTTTTGCTGGGGTGAAAGTATTACATCTCTATAATTGCTAAACATTGATACCCAGAGATTAAAAGAGATTGTGTAGATATCAATTTCAAGAACTGGGGCTTTCCTTGTGGCTTAGCTGGTAAAGAATCCACCTGCAATGTGGGAGACTTGGGTTCGATCCCTGGGTTGGGAAGATCTCCTCGAGAAGGGAAAGGCTACCCATTCTAGTATTCTGGCCTGGAGAATTCCATGGACAGTCCATGGGGTCGCAAAAAGTCAGACATGACAGCGACTTTCACTTTCACAGCTACCTTTTATTGAGTACCTACCATGTGTCATGTTTTATATAACAAGAACACTTCTTATTTTATCTGTTTGAACCTTACAACATCCACTGCTGAAGGTACTGCATCCATCCAAGGCCAAGAACTCCTTCAAAGAAATGGTGTCATTGCCCAGGACCAGGCTCTACAGGGCAAGCACTCCCAGGCAGGAGGTCTGGTTCTGACTCCTCATCTAGTGCTCTTGGTTAAAAACAGAATAATTACTGTAGTCTTTCATGACACCTATAACTCCTGTTTCTTAATGCAGAAATTATCCTAATTTTCCTTCGTTTTAATTTATTCAAACATTTTCCTTTTATCTACCTTGATAAGCCAAACATTATTTCACTTGCATCAGTCATTACGATGATAAGTTAAAGATTGATTTGCTTGATCAATTTGCTTCCTACTATAATATCCATGTTGCAATTCTTAGTCCATATGCATCACCACCCCTACCTCCCATTAGACTGATAAATTGTGCACAATTTTGCCAATTAAGACTTAAACATCTTTGAGTCAAATTAATTAGGAAATACTTCCATAAGCCACAGTAGTTTAAACATTATATTACTCTAATTTACAGGGTCTTAGTGCAAATAAATTATACTAGATTTATATCTTATTCTCACTTATAAAGTGGTAAAGAAATATTATAGTATAGTATGTATCAGATGAAATTTAATATGTTGTATTTGAAATAGTTTAAAAAATATTTTCCTTTTTATTCTCAATGTAATTATACTACTAATCTCTATATGAGTAGGTGCTCAATAAATACCAGCTCTAATGACTTTACTGTGAGAACTGCTGCATTTAGATACAGCTGATGTTGCGGACTTGGACATTTCCTATGAAAGAAACTATAGTAATTAAAGCAATATTATGTTTAGAAGAATATCACAGATATTAATTTTCCTTTTTCCTTCATCTATGAAACAAATGTTTTATAATAGCTTATGCATGTCTTCCCAAAATGCTTTATGAAGGCTGCAGAATCAATCAAATTGTTCCATTGTCTTTCTCTTGTGTTTTGACTTCTTTTTACTTGTCTGAGCTATCACTAAGAGGTAGTCATCTAGAGGTACACCAAAGATACTTTAATTACTCAAACTATGGAAATTTTAGCAGCCTGTCACTTTAAAAGCAATATTTGACAATTATGTATTGTGTGCAGCTGGTCACTGTCCTTAGTTCTGTGTTTATTACAAAAGGATTCACTTAATATGCTCCTGGAGAAGGAAATGGCAACCCACTCCAATGTTCTTGCCTAGATAATCCCATGGACAGAGGAGCCTGGGAGACTACAGTCCATCACACCACAAAGAGTAGGACACGCCTGAGCACACATGCACAAGCACATAATGAATTAAGTGAATATTGAAACAGAAATGGAAGATATTGGCATGATTGCCTTTCCGTCAAGAGTTAAGTTCACATAGGAGAACAAACACTCTAATAAATAAAATCAGTGGCATGGTCTTCCCTATAAAAGTAGAAATGCATTTCAGATGTTAATTAGATATTAAAATTCAAATTTTCCTTGATATTGTGTAGCACTCTCTAGGCACGTTTCAAAATCTACTGAGGAAGGAACAATGGTAGGGAGATAGTTGTGCTTGAAGCTGAAGTGTGCTACAATAGACTCAATTAGGACCATTTAAGATTATAGTTTATGTGATGTTAACATCAGTTCATTAAAAATGTACTGAACTCTTAAATCCTTTCACACAGGTGATTGAACAGCAATACGGTGGTATCAGCTCTTCTCAATTATGACTCTCAGCATGATTTGAACTAGTGACTCACAGGAAATAAGCTATGTTCTATTGTCAGTCTATAAAAACTACATTTATAGAGAAGCAGTATTTCTACATATAATATTTTGTCTCTAAATTCATTCATTTTCTTTGAAATGGATGCAATAGGTTGTCTATTAAAAAGCACAAATTTTGAGTATGACAAAATGATTATCCCATACAGTATATCTCCATTTTATATATTTATATATTCATAATTTTATTAAATCTGAGCAAAATTAGTCATATGTGATGTGATATTAAAAGTTTTGTTGTTGTTGTTGTTATCACAATAGACTGAAAATTAGGTGTAGTCAGAGGTAAAGCATAAATTTACTACTCTCACATGATTCTGTCAGGCATAAAACTCCACCCCACACAGCTGTAAATAGTCTCCTATCTCATACATTGCATCAGCTAGAATAACATATACCAAGAGAACTAAGCAGTGATATGTGCCAAAAGGCACAATTGTATCTTACTAAAACACTAAAATTTATTAAAGTAACATATACATATTTCAGGTCACTTCTGATGGTAACATTGTGCAAATAGATGCCAAAGTAATATTCCAAACACCTTTCAATAGGGATATTCTATAAATAATGACTGGTAAAAAAAATCAGGGCCAGTGGGCAATAATGACTTCATTGCAAAAGCTACCTTAAAACTCTCAACTAAACACAATACTCGGTTATCCACAAGAAATGGAATGCTGTCTTGCATTATCTGTGTATTTATTCAGATCTATGGAACAACCATTTGTATATTTCTACTTATTTAACTTTTGTATAGCTTTGACCACTAGCATTATATTCATATTTCTACAAATTTCAGTGGTTTACCATTAGCTTTTTTCTTCTCTTAAATTATACGAAATTGAAATTCTTTCTTGTATTTTGCAAGTTGGACATGTCATAGTAAATGACAAATAATAAATGTTTGTTCCCAGATGTGTTCCAAGTGTTTTTTACTTTGCCTGGGCATTGTACTGTGTATTATTAAAGTTGCTTCAGGAAGGATGTTAATGGCGTGTCCTGTGGTCTTCTTTGTAGTCGCAGCGCCGGGTTACCTTTCACCTCCCCGACGGCTCCCAGGAAAGCTGCAGTGACAGTGGTCTAGGAGACCACGAGCCGGTGGGTAGTGGAACCCTGATCTCACACCCTCTTCCTCTGGTTCAGCCACAGGACGAATTCTATGACCAGGCCTCTCCGGACAAGAGGACCGAAGCAGACGGCAACTCTGATCCCAACTCTGGTGAGTCCCCTTAAAAACTTTGCTTGGAGATTTTCTGGTTTTCTTTTGTGCCCTTGAATTTTAACAGTAATCCTGGGGAGCAAGTAAATGGTCATTCAATTGTTTTTTGCTGCCTTTGTTGTTTTAATATTTCTTGAAATAGATCTAACGTGCTTGACATATCAGCTGTTAAATTGTATGGTGCATCTTTAGTTTATGAACCATGAAAAATAAAAGAAAGAAATGCTGCAGATATAACTGCAAGAAGCCATTTTTTTTTGCATGACATCTACATGTCAAAGATATTAAAATAGGAAGACTTTTTTAGAGTTTAGAATTGATACAACATAGTTAAGTGGACATGGTCAATGACGGAAAAGAAAAAAAATGTCCTGTGGAATTCTGTTTTCCAATAAGGACTTTATATAGTGATTGAAACAATATGAAGAAGTGATAGTGATGTAAGGGTTTTACTTTTTACCTATTTTAATTTTGTATGATTCTTTAGTCAGTACACCAAGTGAAATGAGTGGGATGGGATTGGCAAAATCTTTTATTCTGCACAGACTTACATACATCCCATGTTAGAAATCATTGCTCACTCCAGGTAAGCCCTGTGAGGGCACTTCTTCAGCCTTTGAAAATCACTGGGGGCCAATGCTATACCTTTTTTGGTCATGCTAGTTGTTTGTTTCTCTTTAAAATCACTACCTAGTTCACTTTAATTGAAAAAATTAGAAGTCCAATTTAATAATTATTATGTCTAGCTTAAAGTAACAACCATGATTTCTGTTTGATTTGAATTGAAAGTTTTTTCTAACTCCATCTTGACCTGCTTATAAATTGTCTATAGTGCAAATGGGGTTAGGGTAACTTTTCTATAATGTTCTAGCTACTCTTCTGATTTCTTTAGATGTTATAGTGACTCTGGCAATTCTATGGTTGAAGTAGAAATACCAAGAGGAGGTAAAAAGCATTAAAGGGCTTTCTTAACTAATCCTATTGTGTTAACCCAGCATTAGTGTTCTCTGCCTACTAGAAATTTAAACTGATTCTAGTGATGGGTATCTTTTGTACATATGCCCCCTTCTAAAGTGTGCCCCAGTCTCTCCAGGTTTTTCTGATAGGTAGTTCTCTTCTCATTGGCATATGCAGTTACAATTGCATCTTCTTTCTGCTCAAGTTTTTCTCAGCCAATCTTTTAGGAAAATCTAAATTCCAAACCAGCTCTGGTCCTCAGTCTTTCATGCCCTGTGTCTTGATCTCATAAGGAAAACATAAGCGCATTTTTGACTTCACATATCCAGAAGGTCAGGGATATTCAGAGAGGCAATCAATCCTCTCACAGCATTTGGGGGACCTGATTAAATATTCTCCTTAGATCTCTTGGTTCTGATTAGTCTAAGGACCATTAACCTAAGTGGTTCCATTGACTCAGCTTTTCCTGGACTTGTGTGAAGAGGTTGAGTATGTAGGACAGTTCTTTCTCAAATGATTTCCTACTCTGCAACTTCCCCTTCTCCAATTTTAAAGCATCTTTTATTGATATTAAACCAAAGGTCCTGAAACTGGTTGTTGACCACCGCTTCTGCATGTGGCAGTGGTTGACTCTTCTGGTCTTCGGGCCTCTTCCAAAACTGAGACAGGAAAAATCCATTTTAAGCATACTGACACAAATAGGACTTGTCTATATAGTTCACCAGTTATTTTTACAGAAGTAAAGTTTTAAAAAATGTACACAGCAATATAGTGAAACTAAGCTGCCCTAGACCAGGACTTTATCCAATATATTTATTTTCTTAAACCTGAGAAATAGCACTGGCTGAGCTACCAAATGGGAGAAGATATGAGAGATTCTAAAGCTTGAGGTGGTAGGGGGAAATCTTTTCAAGTTTGCTCAAGAATTCTTCAGAATTTTTAACCAATCTGGTCACATGGCAAAAAAAAGACCGTAGGGAGGACACACCCTTGCATACTCCAACATTCAACTCAACACAGTTACTTCACTCAGGAGAATCATGGTCAGTGAAATGTGTTAAACCAGACCAGTGCTCCTTGATGGAGAACACATCTATATTTGCCACTGAGAAAGAAGGTGTCAAATAGGGGAAGAGGAGGCGCTCAGAGGGCCCCTGGTGGCCAACATTTCTTTCAGGATCTCCTGCCTGGCAGGTGGATTCTTTACTAGCTGAATTATCAGAGAAGCACTCTGACACTTGAAGGGACTTTAATTTTAATCTCATTTGTAAATGTCTGGAGAAGAATTCATTAGACCAGCCTAGAAACATTAAGAGATTCATAACTAAACAGTGATTCATATTGAGATAGCATTATGATATATTATATAAAATCTGCAGTCATGGTTTTGTAATTAACTTTGAAAAATTTGTGGCATGAGATACAGGATAATTGAAGCAGTAATCTTCACCAGTATTAATCTTGCTATGTAGATATGAATTGTTTCCTTTTTCTTCAGTGGCATTTTCTGTCTGCCTCTTGAAGAGTCTTCTCTTCAAGAAGGGCTTCCCTCAAAACTCAGTTGGTAAAGAATCTGCCTGCAATACAGGAGACCCCGGTTTGATCCCTGGGTTGGGAAGATCCCCTGGAGAAGTGAAAGGCTACCCATTCCAGTATTCTGGCCTGGAGAATTCCATGGACTGCTTAGTCCATGGGGTCGCAAAGAGTCAGACATGACTGAGTGACTTTCACTTTCACAAGAGTAATAATTTTATAGTGATCATGCAATATCCATATAAATTTGTATTATCTATAGTTATCGAATATTGTATTGATATAGATTCCTAGTTTTTCAAATATAATGATTCTCAATAAAAGTAATTAAAATTTATTATAATTTCATGGTAAATTTCTCATTATACATTTTTTTAAAGAAATTAATAGAAATGGTATCATGTGCAGGAGTTTTTGGAAACCTAAGTTTTAATATATCTTTGTTGTGGTTTAGTTGCTATCATGTCTGACTCTTTGGTGACCCCATGGACTGTAGCCCTCCATGCTCCTCTGTCCATGGGATTTCCGAGGCAAGAATACTGAAATGGGTTGCCATTTCCTTCTCCAAGCAATCTTCCCAACCCAGGGATCAAACCCCTGTCTCCTATTTAGAAAGTAGATTCTTTACCAATGAGCCACCTGGAAAGCCCATGTAGTACACATTTAGGCTTTTATATAAACCTCTAGCAACCAAATAGATGATGTCTTGATGTTCTAGACACTTCTGAATCCTAGAGCATGCTTAGCCGACTGGCCCACAAGGGACACACACATGAGCATTTCTTGCACTAAGTTTTGTCAGCTTTTCTGCATAAAAAGGTTCATCTTACTTGCAAATAGCAGAATAAATTGTATTTCCTTAAAAAGTTAACTTATTAATGTGATCATGCACTTCATGTAAAATTCAATAAAACCATTAATTTATGAAAATAGTGATTTTCAATCGAAGATTTTAATTTTTAGCACATATAACTAGAGTTATGAAAGAATTTTAGTAAGTTAAAAAGAAACCAAAACAACTATGTGATCAGATCAGAAGCAGCTTGTTATCACTAATTCAGAATTAAATTCCACTGAGAAACATGAATAGAGTTATATTTTGTATCTGGTGTTTCTTTTAAATGCTAATTTAAAGGATTTTCTTCTATTTAATCACATACAAAATTTCAAATTGTGTTTATGTTTTTAAAGCCCTGTCATATACTTCCACTTCTACCTGGATTGTGTATTAATAAATTGGTGAATTTCTCACTAAGAATACTTTTGGTTGTTGGTGATATTTATGGGTAAATTTATTGAGATCTACTTATGAATCAGGAATAATAGTAACTGTTTTAATGTATTGTTTATGATTCTACACCAATATTGCAAGTTAGATAGTATTATGAAAGTGTTAGTCATTCAGCCATGTCTGACACTTTGTGCCAGGTTCCTCTGTCCATGAATTTCCCGGGCAAGAATACTAGAGTGGGTAGCCATTCCTTTATCCAAAGGATTTTCTCAACCCAGGGATGGAATCCAGGTCTCCTTCATTGCAGGCAGATTCTTTACCATCTGAACCACAACTGAATTTCAGAAAATTTTTCTAAGACTACTTTGCAATTAGATTGGGAAACAATGGAAACAGTGACAGACTTTATTTTCTTGGACTCAAAAAAAACTGCAGATGGTGACTGCAGCCATGAAATTATAAAAGACGCTTGTTCCTTGCAAGAAAAGCTATAACAAACCTACAGAACATATTAAAAAGTGGAGACATTGTTTTGCCGACAAAGATTGGTATAGTCAAAGCTGTGGTTTTTCCAGTTATCATGTATGCGTGTGAGAGTTGGACCAAAAAGAAGGCTGAGTGCTGAAGAATTGATGCTTTGAACTGTCCTGTTGGAGAAGACTCTTTAGAATCCTTTGGACAGCAAGGACATCAAACCAGTCAATCCTAAAAGAGATCAATCCTGAATATTCATTGAAAGGACTGATGCTGAAGCTGAAGTTCCAATACTTTGGCCACCTATTGTGAAGAGCTGACTCATTGGAAAAGACCCTGATGCTAGGAAACACATAAGACAGGAGGAGAAGGGGACAACAGAGGACAAGATGGTTTGATGGCATCACCAACTCAATGAACGTGAGTTTGAGCAAGCTCCAGGAGATGGTGAAGAACAGGGAAGTCTGGCATACTGCATTCCATGGGGTGGCAAAGAGTCGGACTGAGTGACTGAACAACAAACTTTGCAAGTTTACCTGACTTCACAGGTTATGCTTTTATTAATCAGAGAAACCACCTGAAATATGCACATGTTAAGACAGTGTGTAAAAGAACAGAGTCATTACTGACACTGAGTTTTAAATTTGGGAGCATGGATCTCATTTTTTAAGAAATTTGAGAAATTGAATAATATGAATTCTAAGATGTACAACTTGTGAAAGAACTACTGTGTCAAGGATTATTTGGCATTTCTAATGAAAATTTAAATCTTAATAGGACCCAACAGATCATACAGTATAAATTATTCTATACAGAGGAATAAAAAGGGAAGTGATTGGCTTAAGTTACATAGCTTGTGAGTCAAGACTAGAACTCATATATACAGACTGTTATTTAGTGCTCTTTTCATTGAAACATTTTTTCTTTATTATTGTCCTTAAACTTTTTCCTTAAAGAGAATCTGAGTGATTAGTTATTAGCAACTATTTTTCCCATTAATCATTAAAGACTTTTTGCTCACCTTCCTATTCTCCTTGCATAATAGTTCCTGATATATAATAGGACAGCAATGTATAAAAATAATCAATTGTTCACAAACACATGAAAATACAGTCAGACAATTAAGTGTTCTATCAAGATAAAAACAAATAAACAGAAAAAACTAGCAAGTGCTACATCATGTTAACTGTGTGTGTTGTCTTCAGTTTGGAGTATTGACTCCTTTTTAATGGTCTATATTTTCCACAATTTTAATAATATAGTCATAATTATATTTTTCAGAGAAGGCAATGGCACCCCACTCCAGTACTCTTGCTTGGAAAATCCCATGGACGGAGGAGCCTGGTAGGTTGCAGTCCATGGGGTCGCTAAGAGTCAGACACGACTGAGCGACTTCACTTTCACCTTTCACTTGCATGCATTGGAGAAGGAAATGGCAACCCACTCCGGCGTTCTTGCCTGGAGAATCCAGGGATGGCTGAGCCTGGCAGGCTGCCGTCTATGGGGTCGCACAGAGTCGGACACGACTGAAGCAACTTAGCAGCAGTAGCAGCAATTATATTTTTATTTGTAATTTTCATGGAAAGCATGCAATACAGAACTGAGATACTCATTCTTAGAGTATCTGTTTTTCATCAAGTAAAAACATTATTAAATTTTTTTTTCCTGTCATTCTTAAAGTTATGGGAGATACATGCTAAGAAAAAATGAGAATTTAAAATGATTGGTCATGAGATACAGGCCATCATTTTGGGGAGGAAAAAATAAGCTTAATAAAATTTTAAAATACTCCAGAAAAGTCCAGAAAAAACAATGACGCCATCAAATTTCAGTCTTAAGAAATTGTGCTAATCCTAATAGGCAAGAAAAAAATCATTAACCATAAGATCCTTTGGGGGGGAAAAAAAAAAAAGATCCTTTGGGAATTAAACATGAATTTGATCTTCTGGGAACAGTACTTTATAAAAATAATTTTGTGAACTGTATTTATTATTGTTAAACATATACTGGGTTGAACTAATTTTATTGATCCAAAGAAAATTGTTCAGAGGTTTTGTTTTGTCACTTGTTGTGTTCACTTCCCTATGGTATTTTTGTAATCAATTCATGATGATCCAATAATACTGGTCCCTGAGTTAATGAATCTAGCGTTCCTCAGAAAATGGTATAGAGAAAAGATAATCAATCATACTGTACTTTAAATTTAAGAGGAAAAAAGGCAACAAAAGAACAAAATTTGATTTTCTTTATGCTATAAAGGCTTATTTATGCTTCTTTATAGCTTTATTAAATTTATTTGTCTAAATAAATTTAGAAATTTATTTGTCACTGCTGCTGCTGCTGCTAAGTCGCTTCAGTCGTGTCTGACTCTGTGTGACCCCATAGACAGTGGCCCACCAGGCTCCCCCGTCCCTGGGATTCTCCAGGCAAGAACACTGGAGTGGGTTGCCATTTCCTTCTCCAATGCATGAAAGTGAAAAGTGAAAGTGAAGTCGCTCAGTCGTGTCCAACTCTTAGCGACCCCATGGACTACAGCCCACCAGGCCCTCCGTCCATGGGATTTTCCAGAGTGGGGTGCCATTGCCTTCTCCGGATATCTATATATCTATCTATCTATCTATCTATATATATATATATATATATACCGTATATATTCTATTGCTAATTGCCTCCAACTTTGTGCCTTAAAACAACACACATTCATAATTTCACAGTTTCTTTTAAGTCAGGAGTCTGAACATGACTTGGATAAGTCCTCTGCTCAGGATCTCAAATGCCTGTAATCAATGTGTCAATCAGGTTGTATGCTCATCTGCAGGCAAAACTGTAGAAGAATTTACTTCCTAGATTTTTCAGATGGTTGTTTTTGTTGGTTAGTTGCTAAATCCTCTCTAGCTCTTTTTGCTACTCAATGGACTGTAGCCTGCCAGGTTCCTCTTTCCATAGGAATTCTCTGGCAAGAATACTTGAGTGGGCTGCTATTTCCTACTCCAAGGGGTCTTCCCAACCCAGGTATCAAGCCCACATCTCCTGCATTAGCAGGTGGATTCTTTACCCCTGAGCCACCTGGGAAGCCTTTTCAGATTGTTAGCAGAATTTATTTCCTTGCAGGTTTAGGACTGAGAACCCCAGCATCTTGCTGGCTGTCTGCTGGCGACTGCTCTCAGCTTTAGCGGCAACCCTCAAATGTTAGCCACACGTGCCTCTCAACATGAATTATTACTTCTTCAAGGGCAATTAGAGAGACAGTCTCTGGAGTGAGTTTGTAGCAACACACATTCTTATATAGCTTAACATATTTACGGGAGTGACATTCCATCACTGTTGCCTTACACTATTGGTCATAGGCAAGTCTCAGGTCCTGCTCACACTCAAGGAAGGGTATACACATAGTCATGAACACGAGGAGTTGGGATCCTG
Source organism: Bos indicus x Bos taurus (assembly GCF_003369695.1). Classification (NCBI taxonomy): domain Eukaryota; kingdom Metazoa; phylum Chordata; class Mammalia; order Artiodactyla; family Bovidae; genus Bos; species Bos indicus x Bos taurus. The sequence continues at coordinate 39,551,398 of NC_040087.1, read as the reverse complement.
AGCAGTCACTCTAGGGTATTTCTACCACAATTTATATAAGACTTAGTAATTCTGTTATAATTTACAAATTAAGAGCTGTCATTTAAGATCCTTTGTTCACACAGGTTTTCCATGATTCATTCATTTATTTGTTCTGTAGACACTCATACAGAGGCTACTTTGTGCCAGGTACTGGATTCTGGGGACAGGCATTAACCAAGTTTTTCTAAACTTAAACAAATTGAGATACTAGACTGTGAGAACAAAAGTTCTAATCTAAGTTCCTTGGTCAGAGAGGTCATGAGGAGTTTTGTGGAAATTTGTGAAGTTCCTGAAATTGTTTTGCAATTTATTTTCTCTCAGAGGCAGGCTATAAACATTTCACAGACCACAAAAAGAAGATAAAAGATATTGATTTTTGTAAGAAAGAAGATACTGGATACCAATAACATTAGTGAACTAGAAGAAATGCCAATTATAAGTGTAAAAACAGATTTTTTTTTTAAAAGCATTTATTTATTTGGCTGTGTTGAGTCTTAGTTGTGACACATGGGATCTTTGTTGCATCTTGCTGGATCATTCCTTGCAGCCTATGGGCTTCTCTCTAATTGTGACTCATGGGTTTAGTTGTGGAGTCTTAGTTCCCCTACCAGGGATTGAACCTGTGTCCCCTGAATTGAAAAGTGGACTCTTAACCCCTGGACCACCAGGGAAGTCCCTAAAGTGGGGTTTAGAATAGAATGTCTTGAATAAGAAATCAATAAAAAGTTCTACAAAGTGATACTTTAAACAAGTGACACTGGATGAACAGAAATTGAGTAAATAAAATATATGTGTGTGCCCCTGTGTATATGTGTGTGTATGTGAGCACCCGCTGAGCAGGGCAGGTTTTTTAGTGCTATGAATTGTCAAGGGCAGTTGGGTAGACAGTGAATAGTTCAGTATTTTTGTAGCACAAACTAGTTATGCTTAGCTCCACCACACAGTCTCAGGTTCCTAACTTTCAAAATGGGGTTATTAGTGTCTTTGAGATTATTGATATAAAAGCTACAGTTATTTGATATCAATAATCACTTAGCGTAGTGTTTGAAACATAGATACTCAACAAATGGTTGATATTCAACTGTTTCAGTCTGTGATAAGAAATGAGCCTAAATTGAGATATAGGTTGGGATCAGATTTTGAATGATGGGGAGGATATGATACGTTCTAATTGAATATAGCCAATAAGAGAATAGAAAGATTTGGTATTCCAAGATTTTAGTTTGCTAGACTTATTAGAAAACTACACAAATAAATTAGAGAATATGAGATAAAAATTCAGGAAACCATTTTTAAATTTAATTTTGGCTTCCCTGGGTCTTTGTTGCTGCACAGAGACTTTCTCTAGTTGTGGCAAGCAGGTGATACTATTTAGCTGTGGTGTAGGGGCTTACTGTAGTGGCTTCTCTTAGGTGGAGCTTGGGTTTTAGACTTGTCGGCCTCTGTAGTTGTAGTGCAGGAGCTTAGTTCCCATGTGGCACATGGGATCTTCCAGGACCAGGGATCTAATCCATGTCCCCTGCACCAGCAGGTGGACCCCTAACCACTAGACAACCAAGAAAGTCCCAGGAAACAATTCTTAAAAAAACAAATAAATAAACATTTGCAAGGCATACGACGTTTTTTAGGAACTAGGAGAATGACTATGAGTTGGAAATTGGAAAATGACAATGTAGAAGGTGAATGAAATTTGGGGAGTAACTATGGGAATTATGAGGATGGACAAGGAATCCAAGAAGGAAATTATGACACATCTTAACACTTAGGGCAGGCAAAGATGAGAGTAGAGTGGAATGAGAGCAAAGAGTATTTAAAAAAAGAGAGAGAAAATAGGGTAAAGTCAAAAAGATATTTGAAAGCTTTCGGGAGGTTTGAGTCCTATACACAGTTAGTGTTGGCTTCTTTGGGGAGGCAATGTGGAGTTGTTATTAAGAGCACAGACTGTGGATTCAGAGTATCTAACTCATTGATCCTGGGTCCACAGGACTGTTGGCGTATGATACAGATTTGATTTACAGGTATCTTTAATATTGTATTATTATTATTATTAGCAATAGAGAGTGCAAATGTTAACATGTAGATAAATCAAAACATGTATCTTAAATATTTAGCAAAAGTTGTCAATTAAGTTTTCAAAATTACCATGTTGAGTTTTAAAATGCAAAATTATTGTTATACCCTAGAGGATAAATATTCTAAAAAAGTGTTTCAAATTCTGAATACTTTATATCTTAAATTCCTTTCGTGTTACTTTTTTCATACTTATCATATTTGATGGGCAGTTCCAAAACATCACTGTTTGCTAAAGAATGATAAACTTATACAATAAAGTATATGTTTATGCTCCAGTATATTCATTATTTCACTTTAAATAAATTATGTTCACTTTGTGACTTTAAAGTATTTATTATAATATTAATTATTCACTTGTTTTATTACTATTTCATTTTTAAGAGGATTGCAATGAGATGATTTTATGTATTATTACTTGAAGTAGTCAGAAGATGGCTGTAAAACCAGCAGGAACACAAGATTTCTCTGCTGGCAAGTTTTAGATCTCATCAATTTCAAGTGTGACTTTAATCCCAAAAAGAATTAGCTTTGAATACTCATTTATTATAAATATTAAAAGTTGTTAGTAATATTCTTTTGCATTTGAGCTTGTAGGAGTCACTGAAATAGTATGTTCTGTGCTGTAGCAGAAAAATCTGTAGGAACAATACGCCTCCTAGTGTAAATGAAGGGTAATGTCAGCTTTCATTCCTGTACTGAGAGGAATTGTATTTCTATAGCTGCCTGCTGCCTTGTGATTCTGCTAAGGGTGGGTAAAGAGGAATGGCATTAGTCAACTCTGAATTGTGGTCTGCCTTAGAGGGTAAAAATATATATATATAAATTCTTCCTATATCAGTGTTTATAGTAATTTGAGTATTGTAAGTGATAGATAACAAGATAAACAAATCAGTAGTTATATCTAAAAATAAGGAGTTACTGGTTTCAGTAACTGTTAGAAATATTTTAAAGCCATCTCATAAGAAAAACATGGAAATAAATCACCAGTTTTAAAATATATATATATACTCAAAATCAAACTAATGTCTTTTATTATATCCTGATATGGAAAAACAAATTAGAGAAAAAAAAACTGTCTAGGGTTTTAAAATGACTTGAAAATTTTGAAGAAATCACAGATACTTGTCTCAAATGTCCCAAATTAACCTCACCACTATTTTGACACATGTTTCTGTCAGTGGATTGAGAATTATTCTGCTTAGTGTGACTGAAAAATACATGGATGCCCAGATTTTGATAACTCTTAAGTTTCCAGATAAAATACAGGATGGTCAGTTAAATTTGAATTTCATATGAACAATAAATTGTTTCAGTCTAAGTATATCCCAAATATTATAATATTGCAGTTTCTTGCAATATCTGGGACATACGTTCACTGATTTAAGCATCCATTCTGCATTTTATTTTTTCTGAATCTGGCAACTCTACTCAAAATATAATGATTTAATAAAATAGTATTAAATGAATTAAATCATTTAATTTAAGTATTATGAGGAAGTTTACTGATGGCATGCATCTGCTGCTGCTGCTGCTGCTAAGTCACTTCAGTTGTGTCCGGCTCTGCGCGACCCCATAGACGGCAGCCCACCAGGCTCCCCCGTCCCTGGGCCGTCCCTGGGATTCTCCAGGCAAGAATACTGGAGTGGGTTGCCATTTCCTGCGCCAATGCATGAAAGGGAAAAGTGAAAGTGAAGTCGCTTAGTCGTGTCCAACTCTTAGCGACCCCATGGACTGCAGCCTACCAGGCTCCTCCGTCCATGGCATGCATCTAATTACAGTTAAAATTGGGTGCAATGATTAGTCAACATAGAGTTGGACTTCCCTGGTGGCTCAGTGGTTAGAATCCACCTGAACTGCAGGAGGTGTAGTAGGCACATATTCAATCCCTAGGTGAGGAGGATCCCTTGGAGGAAGGCATGGCTACCCACTCCAGTATTCTTGCCTGGAGAATTCTATTGACAGAGGAGCCTGGTGGGCTACAGTCCATGGGGTCTCAAAGAGTAGGAAGTGACTAAGTGACCAAGCACAGCACAACACATGTTAGAGTTAGTTCTGTGATACTTCCCCAGGTAGAGATGTTATTTCTTTACTTTAAAAAAAGCATCAGTTCATAGTACCCAGAAAATAATCATCAGGTCCAGAAAATAATCATAATGTTAGAGGCTCAGTCTGTGCTTATATTCAACAATATAAATACATCACTCTACCATTGAATGATGACCTTTATGTTGGTCTTTCCCTGATTGTTGCAAACAGAGAAATTCTGGTTAAAGATTTTTTTTTTTTTTTGAGAGGGAAAAGGGATTTTATTTCTTCATAATAATAAAAGTAGTACCTCATTTTTATTCCACCCAAAATAAATATATCAAATAAACCACCCTACAGCTTAGGCAGTCTCCTTTCAATAAATGACTTGGATCTCACCACATAATCAGGCACTTTTTTTTTTTTTTTAATAAAAAAATTTTCACATGTTTCAATGCCATTCTCCCAAATCTTCCCACCCTCTCCCTCTGGTTAAAGATTTTGATGCATGATTTTTTGTTGTTGTTGTTCAAAGTCTGTTTTATACAACATATTTTATAATTCTTTGTTTTCATTGACTTTTACATACTTTATTTGCCTTCAGGATCTAATCTATAATTTGGGGGATCTGATTGCTTTGAAGGAAAACTATGTCAACATGGGTAGGAGATAGAGAGAGGGAGAGAGGAGTGAAGCAGGAGAGACAGAGTTTCAATTTGTTTCTGAAATTTTAAGGCTTTTCTGCATATCTTAGTAAAGACATCCACCTAGAATACATAAATACATTTTTTTAAGATTTCTCAGGTAAGATGCTGAAATAAAATGTTTGGAGTACCATTAGACTGAGTACATATAAATGCCTCTTCTGTTTGTCAAGCTTCATGACCTTGGGCGGGTTACTCTGGTCCAGTGGCCTCATCTGCAGCAGAGGATGAGCATAAGACTTGTAACTCATAGACTTGTACAGAATTTCAGGCCAATGCAAGTGACTCAGAACAGTTCTAGGTTCACTGTAAGTCTGTTAGTTATGTTATGTTATGTTAGTATTATTGTAAGCTATGGTAGTATTATTGTAAGAATTAAGTCAAACTAAAGTTACTTAAGCAAACTCTTTAGCTTCAATTCTGTCCCTATAATTTATATACAAGGAAAGAAATCTGAGATTTATCCTTCCTAAATTCCAGTTCCTTCCTGGCTAGTTGAGGAAAGATGGATGTTTCTTTTTTAGTGTATCAAGATAATATTTTAGCTCTGCATTTCATTCATTGCACAGGCAGTCAAATTTTGTTTTTAAAATTTTAGCACCAGTTATTTAAAGTATTACATAGATTTAGTCTAAAAGAGCTTTTGAATGGAGAGAATTTGGCACTTCTATAGGATCACGCCAAGCATCCACAAATAGGTTTAGCTGGTTACATATAGTTATATATGAAGGATATTAATAAAAATCTTATTATGCTCCAGATTCCTGGAACTAAATCTTATTATGAATTTTGAGCTGTTACAGGCCTATTCCTACTAATTGGCCAGAAAACTCTTTATTTCTTTGTAATTAGTAATAACCTCACTCTCAGATCTACAAACAGGCAATATAGTGTACTTGGGCAAATTTGCCAGTTAATCTCTGCAAATTAAAAGCACAGTTAAAAATAACGTAATAACAATCTTGATTTAAATGCTCATTAGAAGGAAAGAATTAAACCATAAACTTCCTAACTGCAGGCGCTGGTTAAATTGATTATTTTCCCCCCATGTTTTTGTGTTTTGACATTAATAGGTAATTTATCATTTCTGAGTGTTCAACCAAAAAAACCTTTTACATTAGGAATAAAATAAGAAAACCTGAACTAGCTTTTAAAATATTCCAGGAATGTAAAAAAAAAAACTTCTTTAGTCAAGGAAGGGATTACATTATATTTTGTTTTTAAAGATGCAGTCATAGTCTGAACACAAAATGACAATTGTGAGACTGTGTAGGGACCAAAAATACATATAGAGTTCCAACAGAACAACCAGCCCAGGTGCAGGAAAGGTAGCATCCTACCGCAGGAAAAGTGGTAACTCATTGGAATGTTTGCTCAAGGCCTCTTTTTGTTAGGGAAATATATTTTTCAAATGAAATCAAAGAGGAATCTTCATTCAGAAGAGGATGTTGAGTTCTGATTTAAGCTCCTTAAGAAATAGCTATAGAATATCTCACAGTCACTCTTCAGTAATCTCTCCTAAGTCAGAACTATTGTACAGTAAGAGATTATGATTTAAAATAAGAAGTTCAGGTATTTTGAGCCAGAAATACCAATACTCCATGTGCAGTAAAATCCTCACCTAAGCGACAAGCAGCATAAGAAAGTGAGAAGGGAAATTAGCCTATAGTCTCCCAATTTTATATGATGCTAGCACAGTCAGAGAGCTTTAGTTCTTTAGTTCTACTATTGTCCTGAAAGGTATAGATGATTTGAAGGTATTTCATGATGTGCAGGGCCATGGGAACGCCTGCTATAAATAAGGCAAATCGACGTTGACACTGGCCCGTACTTTCTACTTGTCAACTCTTGTGTCTCCTCTCTCAGTACCTCTTTGTCTCTCTTTCACATGTCTGCTGATTCTTTATGATAATAATATAATTACCTTAAAGAGAGGATGTTAGAAATATTAAAAATGATGTAAGCAAAATGTCCTGAATAAAGTCTGATAAATAATAGCTGAAAAATGTCAGTGTTACTGTAAGTAAGGAATGCTATCTCTTCTTGTTGTATCAGTGTTCTCACATCTCATCCTTCCAGTGTGATGCTTCTAATCAAATTTGAGTTGGTAGACTGCAGAGACAATTTGATTAAGTAAATGAGGAAAAACCTGTGGGATATTTACATGAATGATGTGCTAGTGCATTTTAAAGAACATAGGGGCATATATTTTGACTGTTCTGACATTTTTATTTACTTTCTAGTTCTCAAAAAGAGTTAAATTTAATGATTTTTTTTTTCAAATTTTAAATCAGAGGAAAAACAATATGCATGATTATAATAGTTTAGGTGGTATTGAATGAAGGGCTTTGAGCCACCAGGGAAGCCTTAAAATTCTTCAATGATCAGCTATTCAAAATAATCTGCCGAAGGTATATAGAAAGTATATATTTTCACAGTCTTTAAAACTAAAAGCCCACTGCTATCTTCTATTATGTTTATCTTTACATGATAAAAATTCATAAATTACGCATTCATGGTACACTAATAAACATTTGAATTTTAGTAATAGTAATCTGTGGAAAAAGTTGCTGTCAAGATACAATGACAAAATAAAACATTCATTTTTATAATGTATAATATTTTCAAGTTAACAAAATATATATTTTTAGTAATTTACTTTATATACTGTACTCAAAATGCTATTGATATAGAAATCAGGTTTTCAATTTCATTTGGACTGTTTTTCTATTTTCCTTATATCTCTGAATTGCTTGTTTATTTGGCCTCAAATGAACTGCAGGCAGACAGTACTGATTCATGGTTAGAGAGCCTATGTGGCATTGACTTTCTCATTTTCACTGAATTGCATGAGCACCTGGAATAAAGTGTTTCTTTTCTCCATGGCTAAGCATCCCCTTCCTCTCTGACATTAGCTACAATGTGCTCACCCTCCACAGTTCATCACAGATTCACAGTTTGTGCTGATGCAAACTCAGAGATCTTACATAGGAGGCACCAAGTTGGGGTCTCGATGCAACAAAAGGCAGACAGTAAGGGAGACCTTGAGGGGTCCCTTAGTCAATTCCTTTACTAAAATTCAAGGTTATATTCTACAGAGATCAGCTCCTTCATCTTTTCCTTATTGACAGTTACATGTTCCTCATCTCGCAATTTTCAGGATACTGATTTTGATCCAAAATATTTTAAATCTATTTCCCAACTATCTTAGGAATGGCTACTTCCTATTTTGTCCTATTGATGATGGGGGAAGTCAGATGGAGCAGCGTGCCTAAAGAGTCCCTCAGTTTGATTCTGGGTGTGAGGGCAGAGCTGTTTTCTATTAGCCTTTAGGTGAGGTTCAAACTTTGTCTATTCCCATTGCCTCTTTCCTAGCAAATTACTTTGGGGAACTGGAGGTCTGAGTGAACGATGTGACTTGTCTTATTATTTGAAAAAGCTGGAACAAAACATTAAGTATAATGCTGTTTCTCTGTACCAATAAAACAAAATGAAGATACTATTTTAATACTTAATTTTGTTGTTTTATTTTAAAATATGTGTGATCATAAATATGTGGGATTTTATACTTATTTAAAAGCCTATAGTCTCCTTAAAGTTTTGGATGCTGGAATGTTTCCCTAGGCAGTAAGAGCAGCTTATGGAAATTATACAATGCATTAAAAGTTTAATCTTAAACCTAATGATACTCTATAAACTCTTTATAATCAGTATCATAGACATCTAAATTACAGTTATACTGAAATATTTTTATCAGCTTTTATATGTAGCTCTATCTCTACCTAGAGGGGACAAATATGCCAAAAAACACCAGTTATGAAACACCTTCTTACCCAGATGGTCACAGAGAAGCAAATTTCTTCTTTGCACACTCCTTTTATTGTGTCATTCTCTCATTCAAATGTCTTCATTTATTTTTTAAATTATTTCATTTATTCTAAAGTTTTCATTTTTTAATTTATTTATTCAGACATCTGGAAAATTTTCTGAATGCTCACTACATTGCAGGATGTTTGAAGAAACTTCTTAAAATGTGCAATATTTTATTTGCTTTAGTTTGCTAAGTAATGCTCAATTTATTCATGTTTTCTATGCAAAAGATAATTATGTATAAAATATGTAATCACATAATAATAATTAAATAAATTATTAAATACTCCCACAAGTGACCAATTCCTTTACTGAAAAATTTCCTCAGTCATTTTGATTACTTAGGTGTATGCTATTCTGTGGAGAAGGGAATGGCAACCCACTCCAGGATTCTTGCCTGGAGCATCCCATGGATAGGGGAACCTGGTGGGTTACAGTCCATGGGGTTGCAAAGAGCTGGACATGACTGAGCGACCTACACATACATGTGCATGAGCATGCACACACACACACACAAACAAGTTTGAAAATGTTGCTGCTTTACAGTAGCCAACTATTTGCATTGTATTCCTTCAGAACATGTTTAGATTTTGCAACTATTTGCCCATAAATCAATTGAATCATGTAAATTTTGAGACTGATTTACTAGTTCTGTGAGGTCACTGAACTTTAGGTATATAAAAGTTGACCCAGCGTCTTTATGTAAGTAAAGTAATTAATTAGGACAGCACAAAAATTAGGAATCGCTTTGGTAAAATGCAGTATTTTATGCCTAAGGAGGCTTTATTTTACCTCTACTGTGAGTAGTTTATTTCTTAAGGGCTTCATAATTTTTTATTCCAAGAACTATAATTACTACCACATGCTTTATGAAAGAAAAGTAGGAAACACTACATAATTTGCTACACAGTCTGAACTTTAAAAATATTTACCATTTCAGTTCAATTTAGTTCAGTCACTCAGTCCTGTCTGACTCTTTGCAACCCCATGAATTGCAGCACGCCAGGCCTCTCTGTCCATCACCAACTCCCGGACTTCACTCAGACTCATGTCCACTGAGTCAGTGACGCCATCCAGCCATCTCATCCTCTGCTGTCCCCTTCTCCTCCTGCCCCCAATCCCTCCCAGCATCAGAGTCTTTTCCAGTGAGTCAACTCTTTGCATGAGGTGGCCAAAGTACTGGAGTTTCAGCTTTAGCATCATTCCTTCCAAAGAAATCCCAAGGCTGATCTCCTTCAGGATGGACTGGTTGGATCTCCCTGCAGTCCAAGGGACTCTCAAGAGTCTTCTCCAACACCACAGTTCAAAAGCATCAATTCTTTGGCACTCAGCCTTCTTCACAGTCCAACTCTCACATCCACACATGACCACAGGAAAAACCATAGCCTTGACTAGACGGACCTTTGTTGGCAAAGTAATGTATCTGCTTTTGAATATGCTATCTAGGTTGGTCATAACTTTCCGTCCAGGGAGTAAGCATCTTTTAATTTACCATTTACTCAGTGCTTAAAATGTGCTAGTGTGCATGCTCAATTGCTCAGTCATCTCCAGCCATTTTGGACACCACAATATGTAGCCCTCCAGGTTTCTCTGTCCACAGGGTTTTCCAGGCAAGATACTGGAGGGGATTGCCATTTCCTTCTCCAGGAGATCTGAACCTACTTCTCCTGCATTGTACATGGGTTACTTGCTGCTGAGTCATCTGGAAGCCTAGAATGAGTTAGGCACTGATACAAATTATTTTCATGGCTGAAATCAATCTATCTTGAATATATCCCCAAACAAACAAACAAACAGGCTTACATACATGAATTGTTGTATGAAAGTCACAATACTAATGAGTAGAGGATGGGGTCTTGAATTTAACTTTAACTTTTAACTAATATTTGATTTTAATCTAAATATTTTAAAATTAATCTAATAGTGTTTCAGTGGGGATATTTAGTGTTTTAAGAGATCCATTGAAAATCACTCAATTTTGAACTCTTTTGACTGTGAGTAGGATCTGCAATCTCAGACTGATCATTAATTAGAAGAGTTTGTCTTTCATATCATACAACACAAAAGAATCATTGCAATTTTAATATAGCAAATAATTTTAATATAAATATACAGAAATGTTAATAAAATGGCTTTCATTACTTTTTAACTTCTGTTTAGGCAACCTTTAGATAATTTTGGTATAAATTTATCAAGCTTCAAATAAAAGAGACATGCTGTTATTTGGGCTAGGATGAACTACTTAATAAAAAAAAAAAAAAAGCCATCCCATTAGGTTGGAAATAAAAATACAGGATCCAGTTAAATTTGAATTTCAGATAAATGATGAATACATTTTACATGTACCGTGAATGATCTGGGACATGCTCATACTAAAGGAATATTTATGTCTATCTGAAATTCAAATTTAACTAGATATCCTGTATTTTATCTGGCAAACTTACATCTACTAGAAAATGTTGATTATGCCTTTCTGTGATTAATGATACCACATACAGATTTGGACCATCATTACAATAAGAGCATTAAAAGGACTTACTAATTCAACCAGTCTTCCTAAGAAGCAAGTGGACTTCACTCCAGAATTGCAGTACTATTCCCTTCAGCATATTTTGCCAAGCACTTGTTGCCCTATAGCATATTTAGGAGTTTCCCCATTTAGAATGGAAGCTTTATGAGAAGTTTTGTTTAGTTGTATTTCCAGTGCCTAGAACAATGCCTACCACACAAGAAATACTCAACAAATACGTGTTGAAGAAATGGATGAATGAGTATGAAAAATGCTCATTGCAGTTATACTCACATTAGGTATTCAGCATATATTCAGGAGGGAAATGTATACATTTTCCTTACCACTGATAGACAAAAATAGTAACAAAAAATGTTGACTCTATTCTAGAGGCAGTGAATCGGCTATTTATTTTCACTGCCTGTCCTCCTAATTCTGATTTCGTGTGGGAAAAAATGTGTACAGGTGAGTTTTGTTCCTCTGCAAGCTCTATCTTTCATCTAGCCTTCGTAGATGAAAAGGCTGCATACAACATGAAGAGCTGCATGAACGCTGAAGGCAGCCCTTTGATTTCCTCTTCACTCCCCCAAACTGCATTTTAGATCCTACAAATCTTGGCAGACCCTAAAGGAGGTGGCTGCCCCTATTATCCAGAATAATGAATTGTACTTGAAAAACTGAACTCAGCCAATGTTACCCTTTGGGGGGAAAAAAATGGCACTGGCACATGATAAATGAATACTTCTATCCAACACTGGGAATTGTAGAAGAGAAACTGAAATCATTTGGGCCACACATGACACTGTATAATATTGCTTTTGCATCATCAAGTCTATTAAGATACTGTATGGAAAACATGTTTATTTATCTGGCAAAACTGCTAAATAAATAAAACTGCTAAATAAATAATCAGAGAGTCAGTTCTGCTGAATAGTCTGTCATGTGGACACTTCATTTACTGTTTAGCTGAAGGCTGAACAGGACAGAGCAGGAGCCAAGTAGACAATAACTTTTAAATATAGATGAGGCTTTGTTATTAAGCCTACAGTTCAATATTTGTAAGAGCTGCTACTAAAAGTCACAAATCGTCCTTTAGTGTTTTATCCTTTGTCTTCTTCGTGTCTTTCCTTTCAGAACTTTAACTCTTTTGAATTCAACACTGCAAAATATCATAGGAAACACATACAAGGGCTTTGATTTAGATATTAATTTTGTATAAATCTAGTGACTTTGTCTTGGGATAGTATATCTTGGGTTAGTTCTGGTACAGATACAATTTTGGCTAAGCATTTTGTCAAATATTTTAAAAATACTGTGTAAGAATTGACAAACCAGTTCATATATGTGTGTGTGTGCACTAGTTTTGGTGAATTTGCATGGAAGATAAATTTGAAATGCAATAAGTATTCCAGGAATTAATATTATTGTTTTGATATAGGAAATTTCAGAGATATAGTATTTTGAAATATACTTTAAAGCTGAATGGAGAAGGCAATGGCACCCCACTCCAGCACTCTTGTCTGGTAAATCCCATGGGCAGAGGAGCCTGGTAGGCTGCAGTCCATGGGGTCGCTAAGAGTCGGACATGACTGAGTGACTTCACTTTCACTTTCCACTTTCCACTTTCCTGCATTGGAGAAGCAAATGGCAACCCACTCCAGTGTTCTTGCCTGGAGAGTCCCAGGGACGGGGGGAGCCTGGTGTGCTGCCATTATGGGGTCGCACAGAGTCGGACATGACTGAAGTGACTTGGCAGTAGCAGCAGTTAAAGCTGAAGCATTCTGAATGCTTCACTTTCTAATAAATCCCAGAAACCTAGTAAATGTCATGGTTTCATCAGTATGTGACAACCTAATCTAGCTGGAACTTTACAGCCCTACTTAGAAGCAAGTATTAAAATAAGAGGAGATACTCTAGAAAGTAATGCAATTGTTCTCCACCAGCAGAGATATTGTTGAAAACAAATGTGCATAGAAAATCAGTTGAAAAACATATACTAATGTATGTTTCCCTTGAATGATGGAATTGAGAAGAAATTTATCATGTGTTCTATTTTTCTATATATTTATTTTTATATTGTCTAGTTTTATTTCTTTTTGAGGAAAATAGCCCTTGTTAACAGTTTGTTTTTTTTAACACCGTATCAATGTTTTTTTGATTCAGTTCAGTTCAGTTCAGTCTCTCAGTCATGTCCTACTCTTTACGACCCCATGGACTGCAACATTCCAGGCTTTCCTGTCCATCACCAACTCCCAGAACTTACTCAAACTCATGTCCATTGAATCAGTGATGACATCCAACCATCTTATCCTCTGTCGTCCACTTAACCTCCTGCCTTCAACCTTTCCCAGCATCAGGGTCTTTTCAAATAAGTCAGAACTTAGCATCAGGTGGCCAAAGAATTTGAGTTTCAGCTTCAGCATCAGTCCTTCCAGTGAATATTCAGGACTGATTACCTTTAGGATGGACTGGTTGGATCTCCTTGCTATCCAAGTGACTTTCAAGAGACTTCTCCAACACTACAGTTCAACAGCATCAGTTCTTTGATGCTCAGCTTTCTTTATACTCCAAATCTCACATCCATACATGACTACTAGAAAAACCATATCTTTGACTAGACAGACCTTTGTTGGCAAAGTAATGTCTCTGCTTTTTAATATGCTGTCTAGGTTGGTCATAACTTTCCTTCCAAGGAGCAAGCATCTTTTATTTTATTTTATTTTATTTTTGCATCTTTTAATTCTATGGCTGCAGTCACCATCTGCAGTGATTTTGGAGCCCCCCCCCCAAAAAAAAAATAAAGTCTGTCACTGTTTCCACTCTTTCCCCATCTATTTCCCATGAAGTGATGGGACCGGATGCCATGATCTTAGTTTTATGAATGTTGAGTTTTAAGCCATCTTTTTCACTCTCCTCTTTCACTTTCATCAAGAGGCTCTTTAGTTCTTCTTCAATGTCTGCCAAAAGTGTGGTGTCATCTGCATATCTGAGGTTATTGATATTTCTTCTGGCAATCTTGATTCCAGCTAGTGCTTCATTCATTCTAGCATTTCTCATTATGTACTCTGCATATAAGTTAAATAAGCAGGGTGACAATATACAGCCTTGACGTACTCCTTTCCCTATTTGGGACCAGTCTGTTGTTCCATGTCCAGTTCTAACTGTTGCTTTTTGATCTGCATACAGATTTCTCAGGAGGCAGGTCAGGTGGTCTGGTATTCCCACCTCTTGAGGAATTTTCCACAGTTTGTTGTGATCCACAGAGTCAATTTCCCATGTGGTCATTAACACATCTTTAGATTTATATTAATTAGGAGAGTTATGCTAAAGTTTTATGGAAATAGGCATATAATTAGTAATAGACAATTTATCTGAAGTAGTAGACATTTCTGTTTTACATTTAGATAACCTTGTGGCTCAGCTGGCAAAGAATCTGCCTGCAATGTGGGAGACATGGGTTCAATCCCTAGCTTGGGAAGATACCCTGAGAAGGGACAGGCTACCCACTCCAGTATTCTGGCCTGGAGAATTCCATGGACTGTATAATCCATGGGGTCACAGAGAATCGGACACAACTAAGCGACTTTCGCTTATCGCTTAACAGAAAACATGGGCTTCCCGGGTAGCTCAGGTGGTAAAGAATCGGTCTGCAATGCAGATTCAGTCCTTGCGCTGGGACGATCCCCTGCAGAAATGATAGGCTACCCACTCCAGTATTCTTGGTCTTCCCTGGTGGCTCAGATAGTAAATAATCTTCCTGCGATTCAGGAGACACCAGTCTGACCCCTGGGTTGGGACGATGCCTTGGAGGAGGGCATGCCAACCCTCTCCAGTATTCTTGCCTTGAGAACCTGCATGGACAGAGGAGCCTGGGAGTCTACAGTCCATGGGGTTTCAAAGAGTTGGACACGACTGAGCAGAACAGACACAGCAGAACAGAAACTATAGACTGAATAAAAATAATTATTTGTTCCGTATTCACAATGAATTAATAAAAATAAATACATAACTGCTTACATATACATTTAAGTTATCTTTTATAATAGTATATTGTAAAAAGAAATATTATAGTATGAAAGACCACACATTGAATCAATGAAAATATATTAATTAAACTTCAGTCTTTTAATGTCAATGTATGAATATCTGTGTCTAATTTATAAATGCAAACTCATATATTTCTATGGAATTTCCTGGATATACACTGAATACATTGAAATAATTTTTAATGACCTAAGCTATTACTGTACTTTGTAGGTGGAAAAAAAATCTCTCTTATACTATAAGCAAGGATATTTAGAATTTTGGAAGATGCCAAGGGATCTTCCTCACTCAGGAATCAAAATGGGGTCTCCTTCACTGCAGGTGGATTCTTTAACAGCTGAGGTACCAGGAAAGCCCACCCAAGGAATTATACCTTGTTAAATTCAAATTAAGTTAAATGAAAAAGTTAGGGCCATTTTTATGGTTATCACACCCCCATTCTTCAAGTTAAAAGGCCACTAATCTCCTCTATAAATTAGCTAAGCTCTATAAACTCTATTTGATTTCTACATGCTTAATAGTCAATCTGTGCATAATCATAACTAGCCCTGAGGTAAGTATAAGCCTTAAGCTTTTTAGCTCTGTTTTTCTTTATTAAATACCTATGACTTATTTTCTTGAGTATACTCTTAGAATATTTCTACCTTGTAAAACAACCTTCTGAAAAAAATATCAATACAAATAACATGCTCCATATGTTAAAGTATTTTACTTTATTTTACTGTGATGCTAATGGCAACAGCAACATGAGTGATACTTCATGGCAAATAGATGGGGAAACAATGGAAACAGTGACAAACTTTATTTTGGGGGCCTCCAAAATCACTGCAGATGGTGATTGCAGCCATGAAATTAAAAAACACTTGCTCCTTGGAAGAAAAGTTATGACCAACCTAGACAGCATATTAAGAAACAGAGACATTACTGTGCCTACAAAGCTCTGTCTAGTCAAAGCTATGGTTTTTCCAGTAGTCATGTATGGATGTGAGAGCTGGACTATAAAGAAAGCTGAGCACAGAAGACTTGATGCTTTTGAACTGCGGTGTTGGAGAAGTCTCTTGAGAGTCCCTTGGACAACAAGGAGATCCAACCAGTTCATCCTAAAGGAAATCATTCCTGAATATTCATTGGAAGGACTGATGCTGAAGCTGAAACTCTAATACTTTGGCCACCAGATGTGAAGAACTGACTCATTTGAAAAGACCCTGATGCTGGGAAAGGTTGAAGGCAGGAGGATAAGGGGTCGATAGAGGATGAGATGGTTGGATGGCATCACCGACTCAATGGACATAAGTTTGAGAAAACTCCGGGAGTTGGTCATGGACAGGGAGGCCTGGTGTGCTGTAGTCCACAGGGGTCACAAACAGTAGGAGAAGACTGAGCGACTGAACTGAACTAAACTGAATGACTAGAATCATGAGAGAAGATTCAATATTACAGTTAAGGCAATTATAGTGAAACTTATAGGTTTTGATGTCTGAACTAGTGAAATTAACTAACAAACTAATTGTATGTGTACTGTATGGAAATAGCCAATATCATTCTCTAGTAAATATTCTCCTTAGGAAGAAGTTTATGTGGTATGCGTGCATGCTCAGTAGTGTCTGACTCTGTGAACCCATGGACTGCAGCCCTCCAGGCTCCTCTCCATGGGATTCTCCAGACAAGAGTATTGGAGTGAGTTGCCATTTCCTTCTTCAGGAGTGTATGTTAGTGTATTCTTAAAATGCATTTTAAGAAGATATGCACAGGGCACAGAGAAATTAATACTTTTTTTCAAAGACAGGCAAAAGTCACCAATATATTTTATAAGGAATACTTCCTAAAGTCTTTATATCTGCTGCTGCTGCTAAGTCGCTTCAGTTGTGTCCGACTCTGTGCGACCCCATAGACAGCGGCCCACCAGGATCCACCGTCCCTGGGATTCTCCAGGCAAGAACACTGGAGTGGGTTGCCATTTCCTTCTCCAGTGCATGAAAGGGAAAAGTGAAAGTGAAGTCGTTCAGTCATGTCCGACTCTTCGCGACCCCATGGTCTGCAGCCTACCAGGCTCCTCCTTCCATGGGGTTTTCCAGGCAAGAGTACTGGAGTGGGGTGCCATTGCCTTCTCCAAGTCTTTATATCAGTTGGGAATAAAATGTAGAGATCATTAGATTCAATCAAAGACTCTAATCTAAAGAATATGATCATCAACATGACACATATATCTTATTAATAAACTATTATAACCTAATTTTAAGACAGTGTAAATATAAAACAATATTTTCTTATAATATGATTTCTTATAGAAGTGTGCAAATGAATCTCAGAAGTGACTCTAGGAAATATATTTGTTTATGAAAATAATTGGAAATGGAATTATATATTCTCTCACTCTCATTGTCTCTCTTTGTCTCTCTCACACTCCCTCCATTCTTCTCCCCTTCCTGCCATCCTGCCCACCTAGGAATGCTACAGTAATTGAAAAAAGAAACATTAAAAAAAAAAAAACCTTAAGGTTAAGTGTTCTCAAGTAATTTTGAGTCTTCTATGGGACTTGTGTATAACTTCAGTCTACATGAATAAATCAAGGAAAAAAATTACAACGTGCTATAAAGTTATATTGTTTTAAAAAGCACACTTGTTATTTGTTTGCCTAAAATGTTATTATACATGTATTTTTGAATACATAAGAAAGAGTTCAAGCACAAGCTCTGATGCCAATGTCTGTACCAATATCCATAATTACAGTTCATAAAGTAAAGCACAAAACAGATATGACAATATAATGCTCTGCTTGCACAGAATATGAAACAGACTCAACTCCTAGTTGTTAGTATAGGACAATTAAGTATTTTACCATGTACTTACATAAAATGTTAGGAGAAAAATATGTAATTACAGAATTGCTTGAACTGCTTTTAGTTTGTATTTATCTTTTGTCAGTTTATTAGAAATATAAGAAAACTAGTCATCAGAAATAACATCAGCAGAATAAAATATGATCTTTTATGGTTTTATAGGGGAAAAAAACAATTGAAAATCAATAATATCAACTGCTAGAAAATATAGACTCTGTAGACTACAATTTTGTCTGAATTGTCTCACCATGAATCTTTACACATTCTGGAATCCAAGTAATTTTGGAAGCATGTACATTATATTTAATAGTTCTTTCTTGGTCTATTGGTCTAATAAACTCATTGAAAGTAGTTAGATGCAAGAGAACTATTTAATTCCATAACTGGAATGCATATTCCACTCATTCATTTGTACTTTTATTGATTTAAAATTTACTGAGAGTTATATGTAACTGGGAAAGGAAATATAAATGAGAAATGGTCTCAATCTGAAAAAAGTGTTATAATTGAGGTAATGGGGCATTTGCAAGTCTAATATTGTAACAGTCAAGAGGCTTATCATTGTTAAACACTGAAATTGAGACTCAGTGCTGAAATCCTCTTCTAGTAAAATGTTAAGAAAATTATATTAGGGACAAAAATCTATCAGAGAAGACATTAAAGTACTAAAAGTTTGTTTCTGACATTTCTTCTCTCTGTTATATATAGAGCATTCATGTAATTGGATTGATAGCATTAACATAATTAAAATGATAGTGCAAGATTTAAAGTTATTAATTAATGATGTATAATATAATTAAACAACTTCAAGAAGTAAAGTCAGTTGCAAACATAAATACTATATTCATGTTTCATTTAATAACTTCTAGTAGTTCACAATCACTATTAAAACTAATCCACTTAGTGACTGATTAAGACCTTAGGTATTTTAAATATTCCTGCAAAGGGAGTTTAAAATTTATGATTTTTTACCTCCTCAATCAGAATAAATACATACTGAATTCCCAGAAGAGAAAAAAGATTTTGTTTTTAAAGGATGATCATGCAACTGTAATTCATAACTGTATCAAATAGTAAAATATAAAGCCCAATTTATATTATAAGTTAATTAAAATCATGCTAAATTGAAAAGACATACAATATCACTACATATTAAAACAGCTTAAACATTAAAATACTTTTAAATGTTCAATACTATGGTTTCTATTAAAGAAATCATTATATGTTTCCTCTTAGATACAAGGAGAAAAATAAATTACATGATTTTAAATTGTTCACTTGATGTAATTGTTACAACAGGGAAGCTCTGCAGAAAGCCAGCATTCTCCTAATTATATCCTACTTTGATTATCACTGTCTTTTCTATAGAGCAATTTTATAGATACACTATGCTAATCAAAGCTTTTTCAGTTTAGCAATATAAGGTAAATAATTACAAGACCAAATATATGAACTCATTCTCTCCAGTTCCTGATGTGGTTCTTATGAGGCATTTATGGAAGACTGGTAATTGTCACTTTTCCTCTAAAACACATTTTAAATTTATGAGTACACCCCTAGTTTTTAATCTCCATTAATGTGTCATGTGCTAAACAAATTTAAGCAAGCACAAAGTTTTGCATGTTTAGATTAATTAAATCATTAAGCCAGTAGTTGCTATGCTGAAAATATCCATTTGGCCCTGTTGAATTTATTATCTAATATCTGTGGGCACTGATTAGCAGTTTCACTCATTATTAAACTGAACTTGTTGCATAAATCAAGGCCCTAAAACATTACTTAGCATGGCTGTTCCCCAAGCCATTTTTAACCTTTCTGGCTCAAATAGTTCATTTAGTTTAAAAAAGATAAATATGCATTAATTTCTTGAGCATAATCTTGAATATAAATCATTACAGTATTCAATGTTCTTTGAACTTGTGTATTGTTTCCATATATTCTTTAC
Source organism: Bos indicus x Bos taurus (assembly GCF_003369695.1). NCBI lineage: Eukaryota > Metazoa > Chordata > Mammalia > Artiodactyla > Bovidae > Bos > Bos indicus x Bos taurus. Next base: position 39,531,367 of record NC_040087.1, on the reverse strand, counting down.
ATTTAATATTCCATTTAATTTTAAAGTAACTAAGAAAAAACAACAACAAAAATTAGTGTATTTTGCATAGCCATGTTTCACTACAATGTAAATTCTATTCATATTTTAAAACTTATCTTTTTAAAATTATGTTTTATAATGTTTATTTGGGAAAAATTAATCAAAGTAAAAATACTTTTTTTGCAGTAAAGTAATGAACTATTAATATTAAGTAGTGTATGTCAGAGTTCTACCACATAGTTTGCAAATATTTCTGTTGATTTTTTAGTCATGTCACATACAGAAGTTAAGACAAAACATTATTTTTGTGATAAAAAACATATATGTGTGAAGTAAAAGGAATCTCTATACAATATAAAATTAAAATTTGCATTTCTCAGTTATCTTCATCATTGAATTAAAGCAATGTGACTTTGAATACATTATATATGTGCTTTGTAATACATTATTGCATATATTGTTACATTTTATCATTGTTTAAAAATAACTATTTTTTAATGTTTGCCAGTTCAGTCTGTGACCTTGTGCATTTAGTACACTGTTTAAACCCATGCATTTAAAAAATTCTAGTCTGCTAAAGGATTATGTAGAAGTTTACTTTTATTATATGAGGTCATAGTCTTTTTTGTTTAGTTTATTAACAATAGTGTTCATGTGCTGGGAGAAGAACCTAATGAACTTTGAAGCATTTATATTTATTTTTACACAAAGAAGGAACAATTCCTAGATGTTAGCATACTGTATTTAGAAATATGATTATCAATGATTATTCCTAAATTTATTCTAATTTATGCCACTAATGATAAGAAGGACATATACTGTATCTCTGGTGAGAATATCCTGATTTTTTGTTTCTGATTTATTTTCCTATTATCGTGGAATTATAATTAAAAACAAAATCTTCTCCTAACCCAGAAATCCTTTGTACAAATGTAGCAAAGAAGAAAAACACTTTCATTATTGAATAAGCATTAAATCAGAATGTGATGAGCATCTTAAGCAATCAACAGAGAAACTGCAAACAGAAAGGCAGGTCATCCCATTAATATAGCCAAGCAGATACAACTAATTGCAGACGTGTTTTCATGGTAAACAAAAATCAGCCCTCTGATGAGAACCCATTTGTCATACAAAGTTGAATGTAACTTTACTTGATAATTGGAGTGACCATTTTACCAGGAGGGAAAACAAACTTAACTTTATGACAGGAGATAGCTCTGCAACCCTCTGAAGTTAAGCTCCTCCCCTCCCAAGGGGACTGAAATTTACATTTCAAAGAGATGGCTCTCAGGTTGCTGAGAAATACATTCCTGGGTCTTAAAGCCTATCTGGTTTTCAAAAACCTTACACAGATCAAACAAAGGAGAAAGTACTTACAGTTTTAAGTTTTATAAAGTAAATGCTCTAACAAAAATGAGAGAAGGGGCATCTCTTCCCTTATTTTCTAGAGAGAATTAGCCTCTTATTTTAAATTTTCATTTGTCCTTATTCTTTCAAAACTGTCTTTATTTAATCTAAAACACTCTATCACTTCCTTAATTTTGTTTAACCAGTTATAATCTTTGTTCATCAATAATATTCCTCTAATAACTTTATCTATTTTCCTTAAATTAAGCCTTTAGAGTGATAGTTGCACATTCCTCTCATATAAATTTTCAGTTGGATGCATTTTCAGAGGATGAGGGTCAGAGGTTTTTGGCTCCTTTTCTTGATTCAGAAAATTATACTCAAATATTGTGACTTGCTAAGTAAAATACTATTTTCCTGAGAATATTGTGGGCATATTTTTCTCTCTTCCCTCATATCACACATCTCTGAGGCATATTATTCTGATTTCAGAAAATATTTTGCCTTGATGCATCACTTATAAATTAGCTTAAATTTAGCAAAGCCCCCATTTCCAAATGAATGTGTTGTGTAGTTCTACCAGTATGTTAAATTAATAAAGAATAGTTGCTTCAGTTATGTCATTCCATCTGTTGCTCCAAACTCCATTATCTTTAAAAATAATTTAAAAATCCTGCCTAAACTATATTATAAAAATGCTTTATACACACACACACACACACATAATAACATTAATTCCTCCATACTCCAAAACCTGATGGGTGATATACTGATACATAGAAGAATTTGGTGTCATTTCTAAATGACTTACTTTAAGTATATGGAAGAAAAAAAAAAATCCTCTTCCCTCCTGAGTTCTTGGCTGAGAGCACTATAGTAAAAGTCAGGTTACCAAGATGAAAACAAACAACAGTTTATTAACATGTATAATTCATGTGTAGATGAGAGATACTCAAGGGTAAATGAGTGACTACCCTTTCACAAGTTTAACAGATTACATGTCCATTTCATCCTTGGAAAGAGTATTTTATTCTTTTGTTTTCAAATGAAAACTTAGAATTTAAAACAAAAATATATTCCAATCCCTGCCTCAAAAGAATACCAGCCATGGTTATTTACGTTAAATTATTGACTAATGCTTTTGGGTGTTAGATCATTGTTGGAGGGTATATAATCACTGGCAAATGATTTCTCTTGTAGGAAAACTATCATGTATTTTAATATATCTTCATTGTTTAAAGTGATTTTTAATATGTACAGAATAATATGGACTTGATATGACAATGTCTATTACAAATATAGCATCATTTTTATTTGTTGTTTTTGATCTATGGATCCACATCAGAACCATTTTTGAAGGGGGATATATGCATAATATAATATATATATCTACATATATACAATTCACAAGGAGAAGATGATAAAACAGAAAAGCTAGAGATCTTTCAAAGAAACTTGGAGATGTCAGGAGAACATTTCATGAAAAGATAGACATGATAAAGGACAGAAACAGTAAGAGCCTAATGAGGCACAAGAGATTAAGAAGAGGTGGCAATAATACACAGAAGAACTATACAAAAAAAGGTCCTAATGACAGGGATAACCCAATGGTGTGATCACTCACTTAGAGCCAGACAACCTAGAGTGTGAAGTCAAGTGGGCCTCAGGAAGCATTACTACAAACAAATTACTGGAGGTGATAGAATTCCAGCTGAGATATTAAAAATCTTAAAAGATGATGCTGTTAAAGTGCTGCACACAGTATGTCAGTGGATTTTGAAAACTCAGCAGTAGCCATAGGACTGGAAAAAGTCAGTTTTCATTCCAATTCCAAAGAAGAGCAGCACCAAAGAATGTTCAAACTACCATACAATTGTGCTCATTTTACATGCTAACAAGGTAATGCTCAAAATCCTTCAAGGTAGGCTTCAGAAGTACATGGACTGAGAATTTCCAGATGTACAAGTTGGGTTTAGAAAAGGCAGAGGAATCAGAGATCAAATTGCCAGCATTTGTTGGATCATAAAGAAAGCAAAAGATATCCCGGAAGGCATCTACTTCTGCTTCTTTGACTATGAAAGGCTTCGATGTGTGAATCACAACACACTGTGGAAAATTCTTAAAGAAATGGAAATACCAGACCACCTTACTTGTCTCCTGAGAAACCTATATGCAGGTCAAGAAGCAACATTTAGAACTGGATGTGGAACAATGGACTGGTTCAAAATTGGGAAAGGAATAAGATAGGCTGTATATTATCATCTTGTTCATTTAACTTTTATGCAAAGTACATCATGTGAAATACCAGACTAGATGAATCACAAGCTGGAGTCAAGATTTCTGGCAGAAATATCAACCTCAGATATGCAGATGATACCACTCTAATGGAAGAAAGTGAAGAGGAACTAAAAAGCCTTTAATGAGGGTGAAAGAGGAGAGTGAAAAAGCTGGCTTAAAACTCAGCATTCAAAAAACTAAGATCATGGTGTCCAGTCCTATCACTTCATGCCAAATAGGGGAAAAAGTGGAAGCAGTGACATATTTAATTTTCTTGGGCTCCCAAATCACAGTAGAAAGTGAAATTAAAAGGCACTTGCTCCTTGGAAGGAAAGCTATGATAAACCTAGACAGCATATTAAAAAGCAAAGACATCACTTTGCCGGCAAATGTCCATATAGTCAAACCTATGGTTTTTCCAGTAGTCGCATATGGATGTGAGAGATGGACGATAAAGAAGGCTGAGCACCAAAGAATTGATGCTTTCAAACTGTAATGATACAGATGACTCTTGAGAGTCCCTTGGACAGCAAGGAGATCAAACCAGTAAATCCTAAAGAATATCAACCCTGAATATTCATTGGAAGGACTGATGCTGAAGCTCCCATACTTTGGCCACCTGATGTGAAGAGCTGACTCATTGGAAAAGACTCTGATGCTGGGAAAAATTGAAGCCAAAATGAAAAAAGGGTTCCAGAGAATGAAATGGTTAGATAGCACCACCAACTCAATGGCATGAATCTGAGCAAACTCCAGGAGACAGTGAAGGACAGGGAAGCCTGTCATGCTGCAGTCCATGGTGTTGCAAAGAGTCAGACATTACTTAGCAACTGAGCAATGAACAACAATGTACAAAAATTCTGTCAACTAAAAAGATGCACAACATTCGAGCTGTAAGTTAAGTTTTACTTGGGGCAAAATGAGGATTGCAGCCCAAGAAACAGCACCGCAAATAGCTCTGAGAGACTGCTCCAAAGAGGCAGGGGGAGATCAGTATATAAATGGTTTTGGTGAAGGGGGAGTAGTTAGAATCAGGCACCCATTTTACAAAAGGTTTTCTGCAAGTCACGAGGAGAAAACCTTGAAGGTATTTAGTGCTTTTCTAGGTATGGGGCGATGCAGGATTGGGATCCTGAAATCAGTTCCTGAAAACACCTAGCAATCTAAAGTCCTGTTCCAGCAGTTTCCCTGGAGCACAGATTGCCTCACTCTCCACTCTGAATTCCCTTCAGAAGGTGTTGAAAGTAAGCAACTGTAACAGCACAGGCAGGTGACAAATGCCCATGTAGTTGCTGTTCAGTCACTGGCAAATGCTCTTGGCAAATGCCAATTCATAGATGACATATCTCATATCCTCTTTCTGGCATTTTTTTTTTATAACTTTGTACACTAATTTATTACATTCTGTCTCTTCCAGGGTATCGTTAGAATTTCTTTATGCTACATTAACATTAAAATCTGTCCTGGTTAATATAACACCATTAAAATTACATTTTACAATGAAAAGTAGAAATGTTTTAAGGAAAACAATCTTCTATCGCAAGTCTGTATGTGCATACACTTTGGGTGCATATAAACACTACTCTTACCAAGATACCAGAAAATATCAAATGTATACCAAAATATGCATGCATGCTAGGTTGCTTCAGCTGTGTCTGACTCTTTGTGACCCTATGGACTGTAGCCCTCCAGGCTCTTCTGTCCATGAAGTTCTCCAAGGAAGAATACTCGAATGGGTTGCCATGCCCTCCTCCAAGGGATCTTCCTGACCCAGGGATTGAACCCGCATCTCTTATGTCTCCTGTAGTGGCAGGCAGATTCTTTACCACTAGCACCACTTGGGAATCCCATGCCAAAGCATATGAGATACCAAAAATGCGTCATGCAGTCTTAACAGCTCTTGATAAACAATTCCAAATTTATTTGGGTCTTATTCAAATTTAAATCTTAAATTTGGATTTAAGATCTTATTCTGCTCTTAAATCAGAACTATTGATGTAGATTTGAGGATTCATGGTCCACTGTGTTCTTACAGTATTATCAAAAGACCTTTATTGTTCCTGCTGTCACCTTTAAGGCACAGTGGAAAATAAATGTCTAAAGAATGCTCAATTTGTAGTAAAATAATAGGAAACTTAACTACATGTACATGTTAACTTTTTCTGTCTTCATTTTGTCTTATTACATTAATTTTTTTTAATACTGTTCATGGGATTCTCAAGGCAAGAATACTGAAGTGGTTTGCCATTCCCTTCTCTGGTGGACCACATTTTGTCAGAACTCTCCACCATGACCCGTCCATCTTGGGTGGCCCTACATGGCATGGTTTCATTGTTTCATAGTTTCATTGAGTTAGACAAGGCTGTGGTCCATGTGATCATTTTGATTAGTTTTCTGTGATTGCAGTTTTCATTCTGTCTGCCCTCTGATGGATTAGGATAAGAGTCTTATGGAAGAGGCTCTGATAGGAGAGACTGGCTGTAGGGGAAACTGGATCTTGTTCTGATGGGTGGGACAATGCTCAGTAAACCTTTAATCTAATTTTCTGTTGATGAGCAGGGCTGAGTTCACTCTCTGTTGTTTGACCTGAGACCAAACTATGGTGGAGGTAATGAAGATAATGACGACCTCCTTCAAAAGGTGCCATGTATGCATTGCTGCACTCAGTGCTCCCAAACCTACAGCAGGACACTGCCAACCCATGCCTCCATCAGAGGCTCCTGGACACTCACAGACAAGTCTGAGTCTGTCTCTTGTAGGGTCACGGCTCCTTTCACCTGGGTTCTGGTGTACACAAGATTTTGTTTATGCCTTTCAAGAAGTCTGTTTCCCCAGTCCTGTGTAAGTTCTGTAATCAAGCTGCACCCAGAGCCCCTGCCCCTGTGTCTGGCTGCTGCTGACCCGTACCTCTGCAGGAGACTCAAACACAGGTCTGTCTCAGTCCCTATGTGGTCTCAGGGTCCTGGTGTACACAAGGTTTTGTTTGAGCCCTCTGAGCATCTCTGGCAGGTATGGGGTTTAATTCGAAATGTGATTTCATCCTTCCTACAGTCTTGCAGGAGTTCTCCTTTGCCTTGGACGTGCTGTATCTCTTTTTGGTGGAAATTCAATATTCAAAAAACTAAGATCATGGCAATTGGTCCCATCACTTCATGGCAAATAGATGGGGAAACAATGGAAATAGTGACAGACCTTATTTTCTTGGGCTTCAAAACACCGCAGATGGTGAAATTAAAAGATGCTTGCTCTTTTGAAGGAAAGTTATGACCTACCTAGATAGCATATTAAAAAGCAGAGACATTACCAACAAAGGTCCATATAGTCAAAACTCTGGTTTTTCCAGTAGTCGTGTATGGATGTGACAGTTGGACCATAAAGAAAGCTGAGCACTGAAGAATTGATGCTTTTTAACTATGGTGTTGGAGAAGACTCTTGATTGTCCCTTGGACTGCAAAAAGATCCAACCAGTCAATCCTAGAAGAAATCAGTCCTAAATATTCATTGGAAGGACTGAAGCTGAAGTTTCAATACTTTGGCCATCTAATGTGAAGAACTGACTCAAATGAAAAGGCTCTGATGCTGGGAAAGATTGAAGGCAAGAGGAGAAGGGGATGCCAGAGGATGAGATGGTGGGATTCCATCACCAATTCGAAGGTTTGAGCAAACTCTCGGAGTTGGTGATGGACAGGGAAGCCTAGTGTGCTGCAGTCTATGGAGTCGCAAAGAGTCACAGCTGAGATACTGAACTGAACTGAACTGATTACATTAATTTTTATATGTCCACCTGTGTCATTTTCTAAGCAACCATTTTTATATAAAGTAGCCCTAACCTTTCAATAATTAACTTCAGTAATCAACTTCTTTTATTCCTGTCATTATCTCTTTGTTCCATTTCTTTTGAAATTTTTCTTAGTCATTTCCCTTAAATGATATTATAGAAAATTAAGCTGTATTTGTCTCACAACTGCCAAGAAACACAAAATGAGAAAATATTCAAACAGACTGGTTAGAGCAAGAATATATGGAACTGGCATAAGAATATATGTAATGGAGTAAGACAATATAAAATCCTCAATTTGCCAAAATTTCTTTCCTACATTTGACTTTAGCAGAAAGAAGAAAATTACAGGAAACAAAGGAAAATTACATTTTTTTTTCAAAAGTACTCTTTGTTTCTGATATCAGTATAGATTCAGTGTTATTTCTTTAGCTTTCAATATCTTGAACCACTGATATATTTTAATGGCACTACATTCTGAGAACTTTAGAACTAAAAATTATCTATTAAATATGTCAAGAAACATTATATTGAACATCTTAAATGTTTCCTTCCTTCTACCTTCCTTTCCATTTCCCACACTGCCTTTCTTTCACTTTCTGCTGCTATACACATTTTCCATGACCTGTAAGGCCAAACAGACCTTCAGATTTGGAGTAATAATTTTTGCAGGGCCATGCAAGGAGAACTGGGAATTTATTCTCAAAAAATCAGAACTGCCCAGTGTTTTGGGGAGAGTAATGTTTTACAGTCATAATTTGGGGTAAAGGCTGCAGGATGTGTGTCTTTCTTCTGACTGCTTGTTGATGAAGTAACCAGGTGATGTTCTAGAAAACTCACACTCTGGTTCCAGCTAGTCTGGAGTTTAAGTACAGTCACCATCAACAGGTAGCCACCAACCTCCACCTGAGTTGACGGGGGGTGGTTAGTTTCTGCAGAACAACTCAAAGATACTTATCAGATCTATACCCCTTCAGGAGGAGCTACAAGTCCTGTGAGTCTATTGTCTTATTAACTGCTAGAGCCTGCTCTTTGGAATCAGGGAAGGCCTAACAGACCAAAGTCTTCTTATCCCACCTAAAGGAAACAGAACATGAAGGGGCTTTTGCACCCAAGAGGGCCTGCAGGGTCCTGACCAATTTCACTTTCTTATTAAAAGCTTAACATTGAACTGAGTTAATAAGTTCATTAGATCCACCATAATGGTTCATGCCAAACATTCTAGTTAACTGAAATTGTGTTCTGCTCTTTTTGTGTCTTGTTAGACATAAAGCGTACCTTTCTTCAAAGGTGAGTTTACTCCAATCACATTCAGAATATAAAGAAAAAGTCTCTGTCTTGGGCCTATTTGTACTCCATGTATTGAGAAATACTGCTAAAAAGAGACTCACATCAAATTTATACTCTCTGAAAGTCTCTCTGGATAATCTATAATTCATCATACAGCTGACCTCTATTGTCATATTTTCAGTACATAATTTTCTATTAAGATTGTCCTAAGTATACACTTTTTTTTTAAGTTGCTATTTAATATTGAAAATAATATACATATTTTTCTTCAATATTTTAAATTATCATCTTGTTTTCCTCCAACTGAGAGTCTCACCCTCTAAAATATTGCATTAAGATAACTCTATCATCAGAATTCTATACTGTTTCAGTATTATAAAGCCTGTAACCATTGCAAATCTTTTTTGGCCTTATTCAAATTCATTGTTGTTAGATAATTACAAATTAAAATATGTTCTAGATCAATTGTAATTCTGTCTGCATCAGTTCTTCTTCCCTTGAAGCTTAAATCATAGCTGATCATTACTTGTTACATACTAATTGATTTCTTTTTAATTTGGCTTCTTTCTGTACTGTCGTTGATCAAACTACTTGACAAGACTCCAAAAGTGAGATTTAGTTTTTAGTTTTTAGATTTTTTTCTTTATTTTAAAGATAGTTACTATCTGTGAATAAAAGTTTGGCTCATATTGGCTTAATTTTCACAAAATTATTTAACATGACTCATCTTATGATAAATGCATGATAAAAATCTTAATTTAAACAATAAAAATATGTTAAGCCAAATATGTTGCCATAAAATATTGACATATCAAGAGCTACATAAAATATGTGATTTTCCAGATAAACCAACAGATGACAGACTGTTGCCTTATTTCAAGTACAAAAAAAAACAAAGTTAAATATCATATATTAGGAAACAGATAAATGGATGATGTATTGATGGCAATGCCTCCTGTGGGACAGTAATACATTTCTATAGAATATTTTTATCTTAGATAAATACAGAAAACAAGTTTATCACATATTTACACTAACTTGTAATATTAGATACTAAAGAGAAACTGAGGTACACAGTATTTTTTAACATCAAATATAAAATTGCCTATAGCTTTAATATAATTTTGTATTTTTAAAAATCTTGGTTTGACAGAACCCAATACATATTTTGGGATTAATTTGAATACCTTTATTAAAAAGTATAGCCTTACATTAGATTACACATTTTATTATATTTAATGAAGAAAAGAATAAATAAATAAAAGGAAGTAAATAAAAATATAGAACTATTTGTAAATGAAATAGAATATTTTAATCTAGAGAGATAGTGAAGTACACTTCCACTTTTAGATTTATGTGTGGCATTGCTGTGTGCGAATGGGAAAAGCAAATTTTAAGAAAGAGTATTTTCAACCTAAACTGTGGCTGTGTAGCAAATAACAAAATCAAACACTGAGAACAGCTTTCACTGAATAGTTTTGTATTTCAATTGACAATTTCCAGTAATTTTTGGAAAATGGTTGAGGTAGATTAGATTTAGATTTCCTTAAAAGTGTCATTCTCTGCTAAACAGCATGTGCATTTGTTGTCTCCAGAGCTTTATTATTTCATACTCTGAATCTAATTTTCACTTGATTAAAGAATCAACCAATGCATGATTTAGCATGAATTTAGATAATCCTGAACGAGAGTTTGTCTCATGTTTATTACATGGACTGTTTAAAAAGTAACTTTAAGAAAGGGCTTCCCTGGTGGCTCAGTGGTAAAGAATCCCATGCTAATGAAGGAGACACAGGTTCCACCCTAGGTTGGGAATATCCCCTAGAGAAGGAAATGGCAACCCACTCCAGTATTCTTGACTGGGAAATCCCATGGATAGAGGAGCCTGGTGGGCTATAATAGGGTTGTGAAAGCATTGGACACATCTTAGTGACTAAAACAACTTCAAGAAAATATTTTTTTGCTTCTCTCTTGCTGTCTACACAGATTTTTCAACACTATTGAAAACTGGATTACTCATATGCATCAACATTTTCTGATGGTTACTTTTTTAGTTTTTCTTTTTTTTAATTTATTTTCAATTGGAGGATAATTCCTTTGCACTGTTGTTAGTTTCTGCTGTACAACAATGTGAATCAATTATAAGTATACATACATTCTCTCTTTTGAGCCTTTTTCCCACCCCACACATATCTCACCCTTCAGGGTCATCACACAACACCAAGTTGAGCTCCCTGTGTTATAGAGCAGCTTGCATCTCTGATGTTTAGATAAGGATAAGAGATTTAAAATAGCTATGGCACTATTGTTAATTTTTGTACATTTAGAAGTTTTATGGTTTAAAAAAGTCCATACAATGAAGTTTGAAAGCTAGAGATCTTTGGTACTTCTAAATTCTGTTTTTCATTACTTTTTACTTAAATATATCTTTAGAAAATTGATTAGGGATAATAGTCATATTAACTTTTTTAAAATTCCAAGAACTTCTTATCTTAGCTTCAAATTTGAATGCTATCACATATTGATTAAATAATCACTATGGAATACAAGTATAATCAAATTTTGCTGGGCCATTTAAATAATATGAACTTGTGTAAGTATATAAAAATAAAAAACCTTAGGCAATGCAAAATGAATTTATATAGCCTCTATAGAAAATGTTTGCAAATTTATTTTTTGTAGAGTTCTATTTTTCCCACTTGATGAAACATTTTAATGTGGAAAAATCAATACAATTTTGCTTTTAGCTGGTCTGTAAGTCATGACAATCATTTATTGACATGACATAATACATTTGCTTCTGCTTTCTTAAATAACTATGTGAAATTACTGCAGTCACACAGTCTCCCCGAATGTAAAGTTATTTGATTTGACTATAATATGTATTCTCACACTTTTAATTTCTCCAATTATAAAACTTTTCAATCATGGGCAGAGTGACTTGTAATATAAACCAGTTACTGTAGTTGAAGACAGGAAAAGCGAAAATGAGCGCAGCCTATTGTCATCTTAAGAACCACCCCAGCTCCATATCACAATGACGCCTACCTCCCAAGGGACCCCCAGGATTGTTGCACTCCTAGGAATCAGTTGAATACTAGCTCTCAAATCATCTCAAATAAATGACTATTCTGCACAGCTATTAATACTTTAAAATTAATTTTTTAATATTTGTAATTTCACCATACATTTTGTTATACTTTACAGAATTTGTCAGTTTATTGCTTTATTTCAAGGACATTGGTTCTACCCAATCTGTAAATGTCAGTAAGATTTAAAGGAAAGGGACATATATATTGTATCTTTATGTATAAAGCCATGCAGTAATTCTTCAATTATTTGGATTTACAGACTAGGACATATTCAGGCCTTTTTTGGAACTGGTGTGTGATAGCCAACTACTAGAGCAGTTCTTGATTTAGGCAAAAGTGAACATTTAGTATAACAGCCACATTAAAAAAAGAACCAAAACAAGAAAAGAAGTATGGGAAACCATTCAGAAGTATTGATCATTAAGTAATTTAAAAGTCAAACTTTGTTACTGTTCTTTTTTTGTGAAACTATGGAAAGTTAAATATATATATATATGTTCTTCTAACAATAGATTTGTAATTTCCCTGTAAAAAAAACAGGATTTTTCTATTATTTCATCATTTCCAGGTACTGTCTACAATTAGAATCTCAAACCATACAATTATATAAATGTATTATGCTGTCAGCTGTATTGAGTTTCCATGAATTATATTCAAGGAAAGAACTTGTTTAATCAATTTGAAATATAATCCTCAGGAATTTTATCCTGTATATTTTCTCTTGTGAACATAGAAATGAAGAAGATATGACAGATTTTAGGGCAAGGAGCTTATTTAGAAATTTTCATGTGCATACACTTTCATTTTCTTTAAATTTTCAACAGTTTAGTAAACATATGAAACATATGAGTATGTATACATACCCATGCACACGTAATAAAGGTTCTTCTTTTGAGTGAAAAATAAAATAAAAAGTAATAACAGTAAAAAGCCGATGGGCAAAAATTGATTCATAAATGAGATGGTGGCATTCATCTCAATGCTCTTATTGGAAACCTAAATCTCAGTAAATTTGTAGCCTAAGGATACAATGGGCTTAAAGGATTTCTGTCTCTGAAGAAAAATTAGAAGGCCTTTGAGGTAAGGTAAATGGAAAAGGTTGTTTGGGCAAATGTGGAGCTCCAGCACTATTAAATTTTAAGCACCATCAAGGGGTATCTCAGTCATTAACAAGAATGGCATGTGGGAGATTGTTTGAAGCAGAAGAAAAATTATAGATGGCTACGTGAAGGTGGCCCAATGCCATAGGGAAATTCTGTCAAGCAAGAAATGATTTTTTTTAAGTTATTGTTAAAAAAAAAGTGAAGAGGTTGTGACCATTTCTTTCCTTCTTTTGCTCAGTATCCTAGAGTATTAAAGAACCAGATAGTTGTGAGAGAAGAAAAAGGAAAGGAGTGAATAGGAGAGGAAAGGAGGGGGGTGGGGGGGAGAGCTGTCCAAAAGTGACTGGATAACTCAATGGCATTCAATCAAAAACAGAACAGCCAGTAAAGATAAAAATTCAAGAATATTATACTCCAATTGTTCAGCATTCTTGATTGCTTTGTCAGTGTTTTATTCAGTTTGGAAGTCAGTTTATGTATGATTTAAAATCTCCGAGAACTTTTTTTTTTTCCTTTTAATGATATCGCAAGTTAACTTCCTCTGCATTCCTAAAACATGCTTTCACAGGAGAAGGGATCACCTAAAGACCTAATTCAGAAACTTTGTCTCTGACTGTGTTAGAAACTGGAATACCGCATACACATGCAGAACTACATTTTCTGGAATCTACTTTCACATAGTACTAGGCGATCTATCTTCTAATTCTGAGAAATACAGGAATTCAGAACTCTGGGAGAAGACATCAATGTGCTCTCAGCTGGAAGTGTGTGGTAATGCTGTTGGTTCCATAGTCAGGCTTACTTAGGTGAGTTAGCACTCGCTAACTCAACATTACTTTTGGATTTTCCTTAAAGAATAACTCAAAAGCTGGTAGTCAAGGTAGATGTTATCTAAAATCATTTTTAAATTTAATTTGTTGCTCATTTTGATTGTCATTTGTATATTTGTAATTGATCTTGATTTATACTATATACTGAGCAATAACATTTATTTTCTATTTTTCAATAAATAACATTTACCTGGTTAGAAAATTAATAATCATATGGTTCAATCAATATGATCAGCTTACTATAAAAATGTTGATATTATGATGATATTTTTTCCAGTATGTTTTTGGAAATAATAGATTATTTTAACCAGTAACTTTGAATTTATTTCCAGATTTGCAATCTAAAATTTTTAGCCCTGAGCATATGATGTAATAATTTTAAGATAGATTTTTTTTTAAGTCACATTATTCCCATAAAGAGATGGCAAAGTGTAGGCAAATTGGAGCTTGCTGTCTTGTTGCTGGGAGCCCTGAGACTTCCATGTAAAGAAGCTTGGGTTAGCTTCCTGGAGGGAGAGGGCCACAACCTTTCCAGCCTTCCAGCTGAGCCCAGACCTCAGCTGATCTGTCAAATGATTCACAGTCAAGGCTGCATATTTAGATCAGTTTGTATTAAACACACATACAGTGTCATAGTGATTGTTTGCTTGAACTGAAAATAAGTGTCAGTTTAAAAAAAAAATCTAAATTTTAATCTCAGCATTTTAGCTAATGTGATTCTTTGTGTGTGTGTGTGTGTGTGTGTGTGTATGCGTGTGTGTGCATGTGTGTATGTGTATGTGCGGCTATTATACATTATTACTTTAGTTCTCTGATAGCTTTTTCTTTTCTTTTAAATGTGGTGTTAAATTCTAATCTGTCACTATGCTAATATTTTTGCTACTTTTAGTTTATTTATATTTATTGTTCCCTGAATCTATTACAGAATTTAAATAAAGTCATCAGTGCGTTATGTCTGGTATATTTAACAACTGTTTGAACTGACACTCAGATGTGAATGCTTTCTTTTGCTCTTATCTCATAGATAGAACTTTTTACAAAAGGTCTACGTTTGATGTGGTTTGAAATAGAACAAACTTGTGTTACAAAGGTATTGCGTGCTAACCCAATAGACTTGACCCAAGATAAATTACTTACTTAATGGTCTCAGCTTGAAGCACTGTACTGGCCACAAAAGAATAGAAGAACTCTTTTAGTCTCTTTGTCTTAGGTCAAAATTGAAACTGAATTTGTTGGTCATATATTCAGGTACTCAGATCATTTGTTCACTCTACTCACCACAGTGCAGTTCCAGGTAATTGTTAGTCTTTTCAAAGGAAAAAAGTGTTGGTGGCATGACAGACCACTTCTGAGGCCTTTTGATAAAATGTGCGAGGTCATCTCCAAGTCCCATCCTTAGTGTCAGTATCACTAGCTCTGTATTTTTATTATAGTGCAATTATTTTTTAAGATAAAATAATGAGTAATAGGAGGTACTTTAAAGGATTTGATTTTGAAAATATCTTTTTAAGTTCTTCAATGAATAGATAAACATGCTTTAAAGTAGTTCCTTTTATTTTGAAACATTCATAAGGAAAGAAGCAACCTTGTTGAATCTCACTTACTCATGAAGCTCTGTCAGGAATGGGGAGATAAGAATCCATTAAGTATATAGAAGAGGAGATATAATTAATTAATTTTAATTATTTGTACTTAATATTCATATAAGGGATATAAACCTACTAGTTATAATAGAAAACTACCTACTGGTTTCAAATTCTCACTGATAATCAAAACTTTATCAGTTCAAAGACAATTTATGTTCTTGTATGTTTCATATTATATACTCTTACAACATGCACTCCTGTATTCCAGTCCCTCAAAACTACTAATTTTCTAATTTATGTGCTTCCCTAATTATATTCCTACATATACATTCTTTCCTTTAACTGGGATGACCTTACCACTTTTCCTTAAGTATTATAACAGAGTTTTATTTATCTTCAATTGAAATACTACCTTCTCTTTGAAATACTCTTAACATTTCTAGATGAAATAAAGCCATTTCTCCTATATTCTTACCATTTTTAGCATTTTTAAAACTTCATCTTTCTTCAGGTATGAGCTTGTAGGGGTCAAAAGCAGTATTTTGTTCCCCCATCTATGAACTACACTGATTAAATGTATTTAGAGTTAAATAAATGCTGCTTGAACTGAATTTAATGTTACTTTTTATAAACAAATTTTAAGGTAATGTAGATATGTCTGAAAAATATTCAGGATGTTTTTGTGGAATTAGAGATGATCTATTGATATATGACATTTAGGTGTTAAAATGATTATTATAACAACATAATGATTCATTTGAGCCTGAAGTAACTCATTTAAGGATTGAATGGTAATAGTATCTAATAATTTTCTCCTTTGGTCAGTAATATGGTAACTTTTAAATTTCCCGCTAGTCAAAATGGAAATTCTTAGGCTGTTTGGACCAGGAATATTTAATTATAATCTAGGATTTTGTGGGCTTTCATGAGAGTCTAGAAATCATGATCTGCTCTGTACTCAAAAACAACCCTATTGAGTATATATTTTATTGAGTTGCTTTGAGAAGTAGCCTTTTAGGCTTTTCCATGATGTATTTTCTACTTAAATGGCACAGTTTCTTTCTTAAAGATAAAATGATTAAATAGAGCATAGGATGATAAATTCTTTTGAAAAGATTTAACCCTAAATACTGAGTAGGTAATATGGTGAAAATAAATTATTATAAAGTAAATAAAAATGATCAAGCTGTCATATGCAGGTACATATGCATTTATTTTTCTGACAATCAGATTGTCAGTGGCTTATGACATTGAAATGAACCACTACAGGAAAATTATACATGCAGTATTCACAATTTTGCATAGATTTTATTCTGACGTCCATGTTTGGATCTTGTTAGTGGAGAACACAAATGAAACTCAAGGAGAGAAAGTCAAAATTTCAAAAGAATAAAGTGGCACAACATCATAGAAACTAGGATTATAGAACACAAAACGTGGTGTTGGTGTCCATATAAAAAGAGGGATCTAAAAGAGAAACATAATCCCAGGTTTTTTGGGGGTGGAGAGTAAATAGACAATTTATGTCTGAAGGACAGAGAGAGTTTGGGGGAGGTAAAGAAATATTAACAGAAATTAGTGGAAGATCCCTATCCTCAGAAGAGTAAGAAGATAGAAGCAAGATCTTGCCTCAGCCCTCGTGAATTTCTCCTGCTACCAAAATATTTTATGATGGATTGTGGTGAGGGCTTCCCATGTGATTCAGTGGTAAAGAATCTACCCATAATCAGGAGACATAGAAGATACAGGTTTAATCCCTGGGTGAGAAGGATCCGCTGGAGGAGGGCATGGCTACCCACTCCAGTATTCTTGCCCAGAGAGTCCCATGGACAGAAGAGCCAGGTGGGCTACAGTCCATAGAGTCGCCAAGAGTCTGACATGACTGAGCGACTGAGCACTCATGCACTAGTGGTGAACTAGGGCTTAGTGAGGGCAATCAATTCATGATTCTAAATCTGGTTGTCTATTTAAGCTTATGTACTACTTAGGTAGTTTTGACAACAAAGTAGTAGTTTGGCAGGTCCCTGAACTTAATAGTCTGTTGGTATTAAAAATGTTTATAAAATACAATTTTAAATAATTGCACTGAATATCATAAAGGGATTTCTTTTAGTTTTCATTAAGAAACATTAAAAGAAAAAGGCTCTCTAGAACTAGTAATTATCAACTGGTTAATATTTTATCCTTAGTATGAGATTTATAGTTTCTTGAAATGCATGAAATATCAGAATGATCATTGAAATTTCAACATTTTATCTAGACTGTTTTTAGAATAGACACCATCTAAATAAATGATCTTATCTTCTCATATGGGTTGTGATGGTGTGAAATTGTAAAGGTAAGCCAAAATTATTACATTTGAAAAAAGAGAATAGAATACAAATTTTTGCTCTTCTTTTAAAAAATAAAAGCACTTTTTTTCTCATCTCATTATGGTAGGTTAGCTGCGTAATGATACACACTTTGGTCTCAACACATTACCCAGAATGACTTGATGGAGCGTAGGATTCTCACTGGCTTTCAAGAGGAAGATTGAAGTTTGAGACTGACTGAAAGAGGGCATGAAGAGAAATGGATTAGCTGCTCATGTGTTGCATATCCATATGAATAGTTATTATGCTGAGGAGATGAAGCACATTTTTCAAGATCTAAATAGGATGACTGGTGGACAGTGTAAATTTTATGTTATTATATAGATCTTTGAGGCAGAGCTTCAAGCAGGAGGCATCTGAAACCACAAAGAAGCTTAAGAAAAATTGGGAGACTGTCATTGAATAGCTAGTTTTCATAGCAGCACCTGGCACACTTCACTTCTTGGGCCCACATGAGCTATAATTCAGTTTCTGTGGATGAAATCTAAATTTTTTAAGGAAATCTTAGAGTAATTAAAAGATTTGGCTTCTAAAAGAGAGCTTCTTTGTTTTTACATTTGAAATCATGTGTTTTCTTTTACCAGCCTTTTATATGCCCATTTTCTTCCAGTGTAAATTTGTTGTCCTGAGGAGCAGGAATAAATGCTAAAATTAAAAGCATCTCTGATAACATTGTACTTCAGGGAATTCACTTTTGCTGTGCATCTTCTTCTTTTTAGAGAGAAAACCCACAACAGATGGTGTGCTTAATGCTAATCTCCTTATTATTCACCAACCAGTATTGCAGGAAACCTTCACATGGCAAAATATGGCCTAGCTTGATAATCATGCTTGCTATCTTGATGTTTATTTTATCCTGTGGAATGATACTGACTTGTCAGTAACAATAAAGTCTTAAGACCTTGATTTGCTTTTTGAAATTTGTTTTAGAAAGCTAAATCATAATCTGTTTACAAATTTTCACTGTCTGGAATTCAAAAATTATGACTTTATGGTTTCCACTTGCATCGAAGGGGAAGTTTAACTCTTTTCATGATAAAGTTTAATAACTCTCATAGAATTTTTAAAAATGTGAATACTGGTGTTTAAATTAAGAACTAAGGCCTCTAAATGTAGGAATATCTGCAGAAATGAAGGCTGTAGCCAAGAAGTCACACTCACTGACCATCTCTGTGATCATATGTATGGTTATTAATTGAGGAAACTTCCACCCCTGTAATTCTCTTCCATTTCCACTTAGGTTCTCTTGTCCTGTTCTAATTCTTCTCAGCTGTTTTCAACATCAGTGTGAATGCATAGGAAAACAATTGTCAAGACTGACATGGTAGTTATTGAACTTACTGTATTTTAACAGCTTTTTTGAGATATAATTTGCATACTATAAAATGCACTCATCTAAAATATACATTTCCCTGATTTTTAATTTCACAAAGTTTTGCAATCAACACTCTCAATTTTAGAATATTTTCATTATCCCCAAAGGAAGCCCATACTCAACAGTCATTTTCTACCACTACCACTCTGCATGCCCTAATATTTGTTGAAAATGATTATCACTCATTCAATGTTTAATGACCTTTTTCCACACTTAAATTATGATGGTATCAGATATATACTTGTTTAACACGCATATCAACCAGAATGGCATGTATTGAGGATAGAAAAATTAATATTACATGGCATCAGTCTCAAGCAGCCTGGTAGGAAATATAGTAAAATTTAAAAGCATGTATGCTAATAATTCTAGAAAAAATGAGAGAAATGTTTTAACAAAGTTTTTTTTTTGTTTGTTTTTTCCAATTAAAATCTAATCTCAAAGAAAAAATTGGCTAAATTTACTTCGGGTGGAGAAATATAAAGTTTTTATTCATATACTATAGACATTGTTTATTACCTTTTAATCAAAATATTCATTTCATATAACACTGACTGATAAAATCTGTCAGGCTTAGATCCATGATTTTCCAAGATGTACAGATCCTATTGATCCTAGAATTCTAAACTATATGTTCTAAACTTGAGAATTCTAAATTATATTTTCCTTTTTTAGAAAAATATTTATACATCTTCCAAAATATTTTTATGATTTAGATCTAATTTTTACTCTGAAAATATTACCTGGGTTTACAAACCTATCTCCAGGATCAGTTCACTTAATGTGCTCCAGTGAGGGATCATTAAAGATTTTTTTTAAATTAATAGTTAAGAATTTTCATTTTGTCAGATCTAAAATAAATCCTACCATTGTCACTTTTCTTTCTTCTGACTTTCCTTTTTCTCCTCAAATAATTGAGATATTTCAATATTTCTGTGTCAGACACTATTTTGTTTTACTATTTAGTGGTCATATCACTTCAAAACATTTTTGGAATAAGATGGGCATAAACAAATAAGCCTACTTTTTACCATGATTTTTAGTCTAATATCATTGTTGATTGATAACTTTCTCTTACCTATCTCCACTTCACACAATGATATCAAATGTCCAGATTCATAGCTAAATTTTCTGTATAGAGTATTAGTTTTTCTACCATGGTCTATTATTTTTCATAACATTTTCTCATTCACATTTTTGACCTTCAGTAAATGAATGTGGCAGTATTTTGTTTGGTGATGATTTAAAACTGCTTGTCTCTGTTGTAATATTTTTACAGCTTGAAGTTTAGCATTTTGGCTGCTGATATACTTCAGTATATTTATATGAAGCCATTTTATGTAGTAGATTTTATGATCTCCATTATGGAACACTTATTATGATTTATATATTTATATTTTAGTTGTGGTTAATGGCTACTGCAGAATAAAACTAATAGGGACATCAATTTTGAAAGAGCGAGCTCCCTATTTTTATTATGCATATGCCAAAACAACAGACAAAGCAATTAAGAGACCATGGACCTGTAAAATGGAGGGGCTTCTAATATGTATACAGCATCCATGATTTTAAAAAACTAGGAGGAAGTTTATTCTAGAAGCCACAACCCCTACTGGTTGATCACTAAGTCTCCCTTACCTACACTAGCAGGAAAACAGAGGCCTGTAATGAGTGTCTCAAGTGGTAATCAAGGACAGAATGACAAGTTACCTTGCCTTGCACAGATAAGCAACCCTTCAGTTCAGTTCAGTTCAGTCGCTCAGTCGTGTCCGACTCTTTGCGACCCCATGAATCGCAGCTTGCCAGGCCTCCCTGTCCATCACCAACTCCCGGAGTTCACTGAGACTCACTTCCATTGAGTCAGTGATGCCATCCAGCCATCTCATCCTCTGTCATCCCCTTCTCCTCCTGCCCCTAATCCCTCCCAGCATCAGAGTCTTTTCCAATGAGTCAACTCTTTGCATGAGGTGTCCAAAGTACTGGAGTTTCAGCTTTAGCATCATTCCTTCCAAAGAAATCCCTTAGATCTGCTTAAAGCTTAAAAAGTTTTAAGACTGACTGAGGATTCAGGGGAAGGAATGTATGGCTACTAATTGGAGAACAATACGAACTCAAATGCCTCCTTCAATGCTTACTGAATTTATTATGTTACCCCATGTTACACACCATTAAGTTATCATTGTTGTTTACAACATAGTTTTCGAACAAAAATATTTGCAGGAAATGGGGTGTTCAATAGATGTTCAGTGTTCATTCAAAGCTTTCCTCTACTTAACTCATGGACTGCTGGAGACTTAATATAGTTTCTAGTTCTAGACATTTGTTTCTCATAAAATATGTTTGCCTGAGATGGAAACATGTGAGAACCCTGTTTTAGAAGTTGCTACAATATTATAAACAAGCTTTCTAGTTGTTCTATTCCCACGAGTCAAACCTATAGCCACTCAACAGATGTGTTGAGCGCTTACCCAGGCCCTGTAGCACAGAGACTACATACATTTCATCCTCTCACCACTCTGCAAAGTATTATCCTCACTTATAAGATTAAAAAAAATGATAAACGTAAGTAATTTGTGCAGAGTCAGACCACTGCTGGCATTCAATCCAGTCAGCTCTCACTGCGAAAACCTCACTACAGATGCTCCTCCCTGAGCAGATAACTAGAGCATTCAAGTAAGATGGTAGGGACCCAAATAGAATGATGTCTTCCTTGAAGCTGAAGAACATGTTTATATATCATCTAAAAGAGTACATGTTTCTAGTTTACATATAATTTTAGAAATATTAATTTTTAGTCTTGCTTCAAATATCTTCTTGGAGAATATTGAATACATTAGGGAAATATTCAGGAGATCAAACTTTTAGGTAATTTATATCATCTCTTGATACATAGTATATCTTTTATAGAGAGACAATTATTAACTTTGATCTCAGTCTAACTGCTGGTTGAGAGAAGAGCACTGGAAATTATTTTGTGATCAGTTTTCCCATCTTTGGCATCAGCACTTTAAGAAATAGTAAATCTCTGATGGAAGTTTATCAGCTGAGCTTACAGTTGTGTGTCCTATTTTTCAACTTTTCATGCAGCTGTCACCTTCCAGGTTTTAGCCAAGTTTGCTGAGCATCAGAATCCTCAGTCAAGAAAGTGCTAAAATCCATATCCCTGAAAACCCTCTTTTAGCCAATAACTAATGCTCTTCAGCTCAAGTGGAACTGCAACACTTAAGAAAATGTGAAAGCAAACCCTACCAGTGAATTAGGCTGCTTCTATTTCAATTTCTTTGAGGATACAAAAGCAATAAAAATATAGATATGAAGTATATATCCTATGCAGTGCATTTCAGGGCTACCAACTAGGGAAAAGGACAAAATTCTGAAACAGTTGTCAGAGCATACTAAATTTTCTGGCAGTATAAGTATTTTACTCTCCAAATGTTGAAATTCATACAATTTTAATAATATAAATATTATCTCCAAACATCATTAGTGGAGCAAAATTTAAATTTTAGAAATACTTCCATTACCTGTATCTGCTTTTGTTATTTACTTGATAATTCCTGTTCCTAAAATCCGGAATAGGTCTACCCTTAAAATGAATCAATTATAAGAACTTTTTTTCCCCCTAATTTAAGGATCCATGTTAATTTGTATACTAATTGGTAAAGTGTATACATGATAATGGGCTTCCCAGGTGGTGCTAGTGGTAAAGAACCTGCCTGCCAGTGCAGGAGACATAAGAGACTTCAGTTTGATCCCTGGATTGGGAAGATCCCCTGGAAGAGGGCAAGACAACCCACTCCAGTATTTTTTGCCTGGAGAATCCCATGGACAGAGGAGCCTGGTGGGCTAAGGTCCTTAGCATAGCAAAGAGTCAGACACAACTGCAGTGACTTAGCATGCATACATGCATGCATACGTGATATTTAAAATTTTATTTGACTGTGTATTTGTTGGTATACTGATTCACTTAAAAATCAATACCAATAATTCTGATCACTTGCAACAGTGGCAAAGACTTTTGAAATTCATTTATATATGTTTATCTCTTAGTGAAATAGATTGTCAGTTACTTGTTCTGTGAAGTTATATGCTATTTTTTATCCAAGCAGTTGTGGTGTCTTTATATACATATATAGCTGCTCTTTAAGGTAAATTTACAAAAATTTTAAAAACAGAAGAAATACACTGCAGTGATATAAATGTCTTCGCCTAAATAAACTCACTGATGGGTTATACCTGTTTTTATTTTAATTACCCGTAGAAGCTACTTCTTAATCCCATGGCAAAATACTGCATCTGAATTTTCTATAGCTTCTTTTCTCCTAGGATTCCATTCCATGCAAGAATGGAAAATTGAAAAGGAGTGAGACTGTGGCAAAATAATTGATGTCCCTTTAGGTTTTCCCATAAGAATGCTCCCATAATAGCTTAAATTCCCTTGATTTAGGTCTCACAGTTTAACTTGTCAATATGTAATTATGATTCCAAAACAATACAGATTACTTTGCAGTATGTTGTGGATGCTGTCATGATAAATAAAAAAGACACATTTGCTGGATGAAGGGAATGTCTCATTATAGCTTCTTATTTAATGATCTGCCAAGGTTAGGACTCTATCTGTGAATGCTATCTCTAACAGTCTTAAGCAAGATTGCTCCAGAGGCTCTGTAATATCTGTAAAGGTTTAAGTTTACAACCTTAACTTTGACTGCTACAATTATGGGCTTTATAAAAAGAAATATATATATATATATATATAAATATATATATATAATATATATATATATATAATATATATATATAAATATATATATATATATATACACACACACACACACACACATACACATAGTCATGTGTGTGTGTGTGTGTGTAAGGAAATCTATGTATTAACATGTAATATCTAATCACATAGATCTACATACCTCATTTATAATGAACATTTTTGAAATGCATATTA
This sequence comes from Bos indicus x Bos taurus, assembly GCF_003369695.1. NCBI lineage: Eukaryota > Metazoa > Chordata > Mammalia > Artiodactyla > Bovidae > Bos > Bos indicus x Bos taurus. The sequence goes on along the minus strand of NC_040087.1, from coordinate 39,507,357 downwards.
ACTTTGAACTTCTAAAGGAATGAAACTGTCAGAGCAATAAAACATTTGTATTTAAATAGTTGATTGGATTTGTAAAAAGGTTTCTAAACCTCATGTTGATTACAAATGTAAAGGCTACTTGCTTTATACTATTGAATTTTCTCTTGCTTTTTTCTTCTTCTGTGATCAGTTCAGTCATTTAGTCATGTTGAATTCTTTGTGACCCCATGGACTGCAGCATGCCAGGCTTCCCTGTCCATCAACAACTCCCAGAGCTTGCTCAAACTCATGCCCATCGAGTTGGTGATGCCATCCAGCCATTTTATTCTCTGTCGTCCCCTTCTCCTCCTGCCCTCAATCTTTCCCAGAATCAGGGTCTTTTCCAATACATCATTTCTTTGTATCAGGTAGCCAAATTATTCGAGTTTCAGCTTCAGCATCAGTCCTTCCAATGAATACTCAGGACTGATTTCCTTTAGAATTGACTGGTTTGATCTCCTGCAGTCCAAGGGATTCTCAAGAGTCTTCTCCAACACCACAGTTCAAAAGCATCAATGCTTTGGTGCTCAAATTTCTTTATAGAAAGAAATACCTGCAGGGATTTTTTTTGGTAGTTGACTTTTTTTTTCAGTCAAATGCAGTCCAAAGTGTTTAGCTTACATACTTTAATCTGGTGATCTTTCTGTACTATATACACATGTTAACTGTAGTATAAAAGCATATAATTAATATATTTACTGAGCAGCCACTGTCTATATAATACTATAACACTATAATTATATTATTTGTTACTATTATTATATTTTAGTAAAATAATAATACATTATTAGTATAATGGCATTGGTTATAATTTTTATATGATTTCTTCTCTTACTGGATTTGTCCAGTAAGTCATACATAATCAATTAATTTATAAAATACAATATTTTAAATAAAGAAAAATTACAGGATGTTTTGAGAGTTAATCAAAGAGAAATGATGTAGTTGGATGGAAATGGTCATGGAAAAGCTCTGAAGAAATGACATCTTAGCTAATACCTAAAGAATGAAAATGTATAGGCAGATGAAAAGGACACCAGAGTGAGAAAAAGGAATGCTAAGTCCTGGAGGGACTTAAGAGGAAGGCATGGTTAAGGAAATAATTAAAGGCACTGTGGTTTTAAATACACTCATGAAGAGGAGAGTGATGTGCAGGGGAAATAAAGCAGGAGATTATAATCACCATCTGAAACTTCAACATTGTTCAAAAAGGAGTGGAGAAACTCTGCCAGATTTTAAGGAAATATTGATGGGACTGGATGTGACGAGGATTTGAGGAGATCTCAGTAAAGACACTCAGATTTCAGACTCAAGCAACTAGGTAGCTTATGGTAGCATTTCCTGAAGTAGGAACTACTGGATGAATGATAGACACTGCGAGAAATACAGTTGGTCATTTCTGTGTTAGGAACCAGGAAAGAGCTAGGGCTAAACATAACAATGTAAGTATTTCAAATATAAATATTCCCATGTGCTAGGTTACTCCTATTCCCTCTTCTAAGGAGTTTAGTTACAGTGGAATCAGCAAGGGGCCCACTTCTGTGAAGCCACACTGGTATTTCTTGAAGAGGAGAGAATAACAGGATGGAAACTGTAAAGGTTGTGACTTTTTCAGTAGTATTTGGTGACAAGAAAGAAAAATGGTAGCTAGACACATTGACTTGTGGAAATTACTTCTGAATGTGAAGATGAATTAATCTATTTTGAAGATCTGTAAGAGTGCGTCAAAGCTATGGTTTTTTCAGTGGTCATGTGTGGATATTGAGAGTTGGACTATAAAGCTGAGTACAGAAGAATTAATGCTTTTGAACTGTGGTGTTGGAGAAGACTCTTGAGAGTCCCTTGGACTTCAAGGAGATCAAACCAGTCAATTCTAAAGGAAATCAGTTCTGAATATTCATTGGAAGAACTGATGCTGAAGCTGAAGCTCTAATATATTTTGGCCACCTGATGTGAAGAACTGACTCCTTGGAAAGACCCTGATGCTGGGGAAGATTGAAGGCAGGAGGAGAAGGGGATGACAGAGGATAAAATGGTTGGATGGTATCACTGACTTGATGAACATGAGTTTGGGAGTTGGTGATGGACAGGGAAGCCTGGCGTGCTGCAGTCCATGGGGTCCCGAAAAGTGAGACATGACTGAGCAACTGAACTGAACTGAACTGAAGAGAGTGGGAATTTAAAGGAACAGGAGAGATTAATTTAACAGCGGTAACATATTGAGACAGAGAAGGCAATGGCAACCCCCTCTAGTACTCTTGCCTGGAAAATCCCATGGACAGAGGAGCTTGGTGGGCTGCAGTCCATGGGGTCGCTGAGGGTCGGACACGACTGAGCGACTTCACTTTCACTTTTCATCTTCATGCATTGGAGAAGGAAATGGCAACCCACTCCAGTGTTCTTGCCTGGAGAATCCCAGGAATGGGGGAGCCTGATGAGCTGCCATCTATGGGGTCGCACAGAGTTGGACACGACTGAAGTGACTTAGCAGTAGCAGCAGCAACATATTGAGAAGGCTGAAAAGATTGGGATATAGTACACTAAGTAACAGATACTCCATTTTAAAAGACACAAGGAAAGAGGATGCTTTGGTAGCTTATATATCATCAACCTAAGGTTATTCTCATCCAAAGACCTCTGTTTTCTTTCTTTATTAGTGGACTGTATCATTTGCATGGGGGCTTGAGGCTGATTCTGCAAAGACAGGGAGAAAGAGAAATGAAGCTCTAGAAGGAGGAAGGCAGAACACAGGTTTGGGGAGACAGGAATAGGTTGGAAAAAGAACATGTGGAAAGTGTATTGCAAATTAACCAGAGAACCAGTCTGGCTATTGCTGAGCAATGTTCAACTTTCACACAAAGTTCAAAGTCACAAATACATAGATGAACCATCCTGACTATGTGATGTGATTTTTCATCAGCAGCTTGGTTGGGTACAGGCATGTAGGAAGCAGAAAACTTATTGAGTTTTGTTGCTTTCCCTGGTGGTTTTGCCCAGAATGACAGAGCAGTTAGGCTATTAACTAGGGGAATTTTAAAACATTTTTTGTTATGTATATATGTATGTATATTAATTAAGTTATATAAATCTATAATACATTAACTATATATATTCATTTCAGTTCACTCAGCTGTGTCTGACTCTTTGCGATCCCATGGACTGCAGCATGTAAGGCCTCCCGGTCCATCAGCTATATATCTTAACTAGAGGAATTTTGTAAATTTTATAGAATTTTAAAACTAAAGACAGGAGAGAAAAATTAAGCTAAATTAGAGTGGTGAAGAGAAAGAAACCCAAAGAGAAACTTAAAGGGAGATTGTTGTTTTTCAGTCTCTTAGTCATGTCCAACTCTTTGTGACCTCATGAACTGCAGCATGCCAGGCTTTCCTGTCCTCGCCTATCTTTCTCAGTTTGCTCAAACTCATGTCCATTGAGTCAGTGATGTCCCATCCTATTGTCTCATCTCTGTCTCATCCTCTGTCTACCTCTTCTTGTTCTCAATCTTTCCCAGCATCAGGGTCTTTTTCCTGGAGATTACCTATGAGGGAAAAGACCACTGTAGTGCATGTGTTTGCATAATCAAGTAATGTTGGCTAACTTGCTGCATAGCATTTCAGTTGATTTTGCACACACAAACATAATACAACCAGCAGTACTCAACTAAATACCCTTTATTATGTGTCTGCCATTTGATAGCAATAATTATAAAGATGTTTAATTCTGCAAATCAATTTTCAGTTTATAAGCACTGTGCATGCATTATCTTAAGGTGGTATCTCAGGTTGCTATTTAGGTAGATATTGTGCTAGAATCTAGTGATATAAGATGAACAAGATATGATCGTTGCCTTCAAGAAACTTAGATAAGATGATGGGGAATTCTATCCAGGAAGATCACACAAACCTACAGACAGAAGAACTGGATCCTAAGTAAGGTAGACTCAGAGGGTTTCAGACATTTACATGAACAAAAAGTTTATATGAACAAAAAGCGTCAAATTGAAATAAAATTTAAGTCTTTTGACACAGTCTACAAAAATACATGCACTTACAAGTTAATGTCACCACCAATTTGCTGCAAGAACAACTAGAGCAAATTTTAGATCTTTATATGCAATCAGACCTATTAATTCAGGTATTCATATCCAAGACCCAGCCAAGATAGCCAGGAACACAGTGTCAGATAAATAGACTGGAAAAGGTGGGGAAAATATTAGTTTTGTGCTCGAAGATTTGACTATTTTATGACCTCAGAAGAATTGTTTGCCATTCTCTTTTGAGATTTCTCATTTGTAATTGCATATGCAATAGATTTATCAGTCTCACTCACAGGCTTTTTATGAAAAATGGCTAATGAGAATAATTATATAAAAACAGCATTTTATTTTAGCAGTTGAACTATCAAGTGATAATGAGGATGGTAGTCAGGAGTAGAACTGATATGTAGGGCAGAAGAGGACAATTATTTCTCATGGCAACAAGGGGGGAAAAAAAAAAAACATCAATGCCATTTAGATGCTATTTTTAGTCTACATAGAGCATGCTAAGTCTTTGATAATGCCCTTCTATTTTGCCTGACCTTCAGTCTCTGGCTATCATAATTTTTCCTATAGAGTTAGGTGAGCAAAGCATTCTGATAGGTTTACAAATACCAAGCAAATGGTCCATGTTTTTGAATTATATGTATTTATTGCTTATAAAGAGACATCCAAATGTATTGATATATTTTTTAAATAAGCCATAAGATTTCAAAATAGATACTTGGGAGGACCAGAATTAGAACAGAGTATCTGGTATATAATATGTGAGTATGCTATTTGGGTTGGAGAAGGAAATGGCAACCCACTCCAGTATTCTTGCCTAGAGAATCCCAGGGACAGAGGAGCCTGGTGGGCTGCCGTCTGTGGGGTCTCACAGAGTCGGACACAACTGAAGCGACTTAGCAGCAGCAGCATGCTACTTGGGTAGAATAACTTACCATCTCACACTGAGCATTCTGTCAAAAAGGGAATATAAGGTAAATGTTATTAGGCTTCATCTAGTGTACATTGATGATGCAAAAATTTATTGAAATGTACTTTGAACCTGTGGTAAGATTTTTAATCTATGATGACTTACAGTTTTAAAAATACTACCAATAATATAAAAAATAACATATTTCCATTATTGAATAGTTAATATAGGCATTTATACATTATAGTTTATCTTATCATCCTTTTTTGATGCACAATTTTAAGTCATAAAAGTACTGAAATTACAATATACACATCCTAGATATAATTTTCCTTTATTGAGAGTCATTTATTTAAATGTGTCTTCTGTGTGCTAATGTGTGCTTAGTTTCTCAGTTGTGTCTTTTGTTGTGTAACTGTCATATGTGTATACTGTAGACATTAACCTCTATAATTCTTTTTCAAGATCCATTGATTAATTGCAACCACTTTCTGAAATTAACCACTTATTTTTCCTTTTCTAAAATCTCTTTTGTCCCTACTTCATTTTCCCTATGAATCTTAATTTTAAGCGAAATGTTTATAAAGGTAAACAGATTCACATGCAGTTTTAAGAAACAAGAAAGGTCCATAATCTACTTTGCTCTGTTTACCAAATGTTAACATTTTTCAAAAAAAAAAATCTAGTATAATATCACAATCAGTATATTGACATTTATACCATCCACCTATCTCATTCAAATTTCATCAGTTTTATTCATACTTATTTGTGTGTGCATGTGTATGTGTGTGCTGTATTTGGTTCTGTACAACTTTAACTGTTGGGTATGTTCATGTATACTCCACAACAGTCAAGCTACTAAATGGTTCCCACTACCCCAAATTTTCTCCTATTGCCCTTTTATAGTCTCCTTCCCATCACTCCTTCCCTCCCTAATCCATCCCTAACCCGTGTTAACCATTATACTGCCCTCCATTTCTTAAATTATGCCATTTAATAAATGTTATATTAATAGAATCACACAATATTTACATTTTTGATATCATTTTTTTCATTCAACATAAGTTTCTGGATATCTGTCCAACTGGTTGTGTGTGTGTCATTAGTTTGTTCTTTTTTATTGTTCCATAGTGAGATTCTCATAGAAATATCAATAGCCTCACATATGTAGATGATACTACTCTAAGGACAGAAAGTGAAGAGGAACCAAAGAGCCTCTTGATGAGGGTGAAAGAGGAGATTTAAAAAACTGGCCTAAAACATTCAAAAAACTAAGATCATGGCTTCCTGTCCCATTCAGTTCAGTTCAGTCACTCAGTCGTGTCTGACTCTTTGTGACCCCATGAACTGCAGCACGCCAGGCCTCCCTGTCTGTCCATCACCAACTCCCAGAGTCCACCCAAACCCATGTCCATTGTGTCGGTGATGCCATCCAACCATCTCATCCTCTGTTGTCCCCTTCTCCTATTGCCCTCAATCTTTCCCAGCATAAGGGTCTTTTCCAATGAGCCAGCTCTTCGAATCAGATGGTCAAATTATTGGAGTTTCAGCCTCAACCTCAGTCCTTCCAATGAACACCCAGGACTGATCTCCTTTAGGATGGACTGGTTGGATTTCCTTGCAATCCAAGGGACTTTCAAGAGCCGTCTCCAACACCACAGTTCAAAAGCATCAATTCTTCTGTGCTCAGCTTTCTTTTATTTATTTATTTTACTTTACAATATTGTATTGGTTTTGCCATACATCAACATGAATTCGCCACAGGTATACCCATGTTCCCCATCCTGAACCCCGCTCCCTCCTCCCACCCCATACCATCCCTCTGGGTCATCTCAGTGCACCAGCCCCAAGAACCCAGTATCATGCATCAGCTTTCTTTATAGTCCAACTCTCACATCCATACATGACCCCTGGAAAAACCATAGCCTTGAGTCGATGGACCTTTGTTGGCAAAGTAACGTCATTGCTTTTTAATATGCTGTCTAAGTTGATCATAACTTTCCTTCCAAGGAGTAAGCGTCTTTTAATTTCATGGCTACAATCACCATCTTCAGTGATTTTGGAGCCCATAAAAATAAAGTCAGCCACTGTTTCCATTGTTTCCACAATTATGTGCCATGAAGTGATGGGACTGGATGCCATGATCTTCGTTTACTGAATGCTGAGCTTTAAGCCAACTTTTTCACTCTCCTCTTTCACTTTCATCAAGAGGCTTTTGAGTTCCTCTTCACTTTCTGCCATAAGGGTGGTGTCCTCTGCATATCTGAGGTTATTGATATTTGTCCTGGCAATCTTGATTCCAGCTTGTGCTTCTTCCAGCCCAGCATTTCTCATGATGTACTCTGCATATAAGTTAAATAAGCACGGTGACAATATAGAGTCTTGACATACTCCTTTTCCTATTTGGAACCAGTCTGTTGTTCCATGCCAGGTTCTAACTGTTGCTTCCTGACCTGCATACAGGTTTCTCAAGAGGCAGGTCAGGTGGTGTGGTATTCCCATCTCTTTCAGAATTTTCCACAGTTTATTGTGATCCACACAGTCAAAGGCTTTGGCATAGTCAATAAAGCAGAAATAGATGTCTTTCTGGAACTCTCTTGCTTTTTTGATGATCCAGCGGATGTTGGCAATTTGCTCTCTGGTTCCTCTGCCTTTTCTAAAACCAGCTTAAACATCTGGAAGTTCATGGTTCACATATTGCTGAAGCCTGGCTTGGAGAATTTTAAGCATTACTTTACTAGCATGTGAGATGACTTCATGGCAAATACAAGGGGAAAAAGTAGAAGCAGTGACAGATTGTATTCTCTTGAGCTCCAAAATCACTACAGACAGTGATTTCAGTTATGAAATTTAAAAATGCTTGCTCCATGGAAGGAAAGCTATAATAAAAGTAGACAGCGTATAAAAAGCAGAGACATCAGTTTGCTGAAAAAAGTCCTTACGGTCAAAGTTGTGGTTTTTCCAGAAATAAAGAAGACTGAGCACTGAAGAAGTGATGCTTTCAAATCTGTGGTGCAGGAAGACTCCTGAGAGTCCCTTGAGCTTCAAGGATACCAAACCAGTCAGTTCTAAAAGAAATTAACCCTGAATATTCATTGGAAGGACTGATGCTGAAGCTGAAGCTTCAATACTTTGGCTACCTGATGTGAAGAGTCAACTCACTAGAAAAGACAATGAGGCTGGGAAAGATTGAGGACAAAAGGAGAAGAGTGTAGCAGAGGATGAGATGGTTAGATGGAATCACCAACTCATTGGACATGAAATTGAGTAAATTTCAGGATATGGTGGAGCATAGAGGAGCCTAGCTGCAGTTTGTTGGGTCACAAAGAGACATGACTTAGCTTCTGAACAATATTGTATTATAGAATTAGTTTGTTTAATTATTCACTCATTGAAGGATATCTGAGATGTTTCCAGATTTGCCAATTAAACATAAAGTTGCTAAAGAAATTTTGTGTATGTTTTTTGTTGTGTAAACATAAATTTCTCTTTCTATGGGATAAATGTCCATGAGTGAAATTGGTAGGTCCTATGGTAGTTTCAGGTTTAAATTTATAAGACTTGAAAACTCTTAGTTTCCAGACCAGCTGTGTCATTTTACATTCCTACAACAATGTGTCTGATGTGGAAATCCAGTTTTAAATCCAGTGAGGTTCTACCTATACATCCTTACCAACACTTTGTGTTGTCTTCAATTAAGTTTTGACCATCCATCTCTTGTCTAATAAACCTACAAATTCTCAGAATGTTCTTCATAATTAGAAGCATTCTCAACCAATAGACAATTGAGAAACCCAAAAATGGTGATATGAATACACAAATTTTTTAGTATGAAGTAGACTTGCAATAACCTTAAAAATTATGTTAAGAATGATATATAATGACATTGAAAAATATTCATGATATATCTAAATGGAAGAACCTTACATTATTGTATGTATTGTATATTATATATATAGAAAAACACCAAAATGACAATTATGCTTAATTCTTAGTAGTATTATAGGTGAATTTATAATTTATTTTTATTTACCTGCATTTTGCTGTTGTTCAGTTGCTCAGTCGTGTCCAGCTCTTTGCAACCCCATGGACTGCAGTGCGCTAGGCTTCACGATTTCCCGGAGTTTGCTCAAACTCATGTCCATTGAGTTGGTAATGCCATCCAACCATCTTGCCTCTGTAATCCCCTTCTCCTCCTGCTCTCAATTTTCCCAGCATGAGGGTCTATTCTAATGAGTTGGCTCTTCACATCAGGTGACCAGAGTATTTGAGCTTCAGTATCAGTCCTTCCAATGAATATTCAGGACTGATTTCCTTTAGGATTTACAGGTTTGATCTCCCTGCAGTCCAACAGACTTTCAAGTCTTCTCCAATACCACAGTTCAAAAGCAATAATTCTTGAGCATTCAGCCTTCTTTATGGTTCAACTATCACATTCATACATGACTACTGGAAAAGCCATTTGTATAGAAAAAAACAGTTAACAGAGGCTCCAAATATACCAGTATCTCATGATACATGTTGCTTAGGGTTTGCATTTCAAGATCCATCTCTCTTATGTCCAATCAGTGTGAGAAAATCTCCTTTCCAGGTTTTCTGATAATTTTTACATTCCACTCAAAAATATCCCTCATTTCCTTCAGAATGTTGCTCCAAATGTGCCTATATAGTTTCATGAAAATGTTTTGCTTTTTCCCTCTTTGACTTCCATTAAAGGGACATTGAATTTCTCTTGTCCCTGCTTTATAATATGCTTTACATGTTCCTTACAAACCACTGTGTGTGGGTGTGTGTATGTGTGTGTAAATATCCTCAGGTCTTGATTGTGCAGTATCTTAGTCTGCTTTTAAGGCCATAACAAAACAATATAGACTGGGTAGCTTAACAGCAGAAATTCATTTTCTCATAGTTCTGTAGGCTGAGAAGTCTAAGATCAAGGTGCTAGTCAGTTTGATTTCTGTGAGTCTTCCTTTCTTCTGTGAATCTTCTTCTAGATGGCCACCTTCTCCCTGTGCTCTAACTGTGTCCCCCTGTATCTCTGCCTCTTCTTACAAAGGCATCAGGCCTTTCAGTTTAGAGTTCCATCATTATGACCTCATTTAAACTTTATTACATCCTCACAGGTTCCCTGTCCAAGTATGGTCACACTGGGGATTAGAGTTTCAATATATGGATTTTCAAGGGAGGTGGATCACATTCAGTTTATAATATGCAGAATAACACACAGTAGGCTTGCTTATTAAGTAAGTCTTTAGTCTTTGGATTAAAATCAATAGAAGTGGGTTATAAACAAGAGAAACATATTTTTAAATAAAAAGCAATTCTAAACTAGTCTGACATAGATGTGACTGTGTGTGATTTATATAAGAATTAAAATTTCACAGCAGAAGCCCTCGAAACATTACAATTTTCCTGTGTTTAAAGGGATAATTTCTTCCTCATTACATGATTTGATGGTAAAAAGAAAAGCCACTGACTGTAATGTCAGTGAAAGCTGGTTTTGTATTTTAAAATTGTACTTTGGACAGTTTTAAAGAAAGCTTTCTGTTAAGTTGTTGATATTGGTGGCGAATTGTGTCTCCCTAAATATTACTCCAAATGTGACCTTTTGCCCCATTATGCAAAAGATAGAAGTGAAAGGGCTTTGGAGGTCTGTGTGTTTCTTTGTTAAGATCATACATTTGCATTGCATTATCATTTGTTGAGTCAAGGCTATCGATTTAGTAGCTGAAGGCTGGATTTATTCAGTGTTGTAAAATTTAAAGAAATCGAAAGAATAATTGAAGGTCAGTCAGTGATTGACATTCTGGTGTAATGGATAGGAAAGGGAGAAAGAAGAAAAATGTCAGGGGGGAAAGGAGCCAATTTAAAAACAACAACAACAAAAAACCACAACAAAACAATGGGTTTCCCTGATAGCTCAGTTGGTAAAGAATCCGCCTGCGATGCTGGAGACCCTGGTTCGATCCCTGGGTCGGGAAGGAAAAGGGATAGTCTACCCACTCCAGTATTCTTGGGCTTCCCTTGTGGCTCAGCTGATAAAGAATCCACCTGCAATGCTGGAGACCTGAGTTCAATTCCTGGGTTGGGAAGATTCCCTGGAGAAGGGAAAGACTACCCACTCCAGTATTCTGGTCTGAAGAATTCCATGGACTGTATAGTTCATGGGGTCGCAAAGAGTCAGACCAGACTGAGCCACTTTCAAAAAAAAGCAATGTTAACCCTTAAAACTGCATATCTCATACCATACATACGTATTCAAATCTAATTTGGTACTGTCATACTTGCAAACTCTTCATTCCTAACTAGAAAGTGAACCCTTTAAGAAAGTGATGTAGGTTTTATCATATCCTGTGTAGCACGCAGCAGAGTATTTTCCTAGAAAAATGCTCGATGTATTAATACCTGCTGAATAGAATTGACTTAAAGTGAACATCTCTGAGCTGAAAAGACTTTTCCCTTAAGACTGGCCAAAATTCTAGTAAAGAATTGAATTTTAAGGATTTTTACAACTTCAGGAAAAAAAGAAAATTTCTCTCACTCTGCTTTTCCATTCATGTGCCATTTTTATTTTACCTGTGTTTACTACATAATCCCAGTGGATTCCATAAGATCCTATCCTCCCCTTCCACAGTTTGCTAACTGCAGTTAGTTTATATAACTGTGAGATGTCAAAGGGTTTCCATTAACATGAGAAATACTATATTTTACTCCTATAATTATATGAATGCATCAAAGCATGGTTTTTTTATATGAAGCTAACAAAATTCTAACTAAATGTTTAAATTATGACCTAATTGACCAGCAAGACTAGCCATTAACTTGGCATCTAAGACGTGAAAGCTAGTTCCATTTCAGAACAACTAATAACAAGCCAAATTGCTTTGACTTATCAACTGTTAAGTCCCTAATCAGCAACATTACTGTTAATAAAATAAGTTCATGTAAAAGATATAATGATTTTGGTACAGTCATTTTACTTTCTTTGAGTTTTGTATTATATATTACCTTACCTCTTCACTACCTAGATGTTAATGTGAAGGAAGGGAAAGACAATTTACTCAGACCTTATCTCTATTTCTTAATAAGATTGGGCACATATATAGAAAACAGAAGTCATCTAAAAGTGCTTTGTGTCTCAATATGGAGGTAAAATTGAACCAATATCCCTGGTTATTTTGTGGAAATCCAAAGCCCTCCCTGCACGTTATGGATATTCACCAGAGGCTTGCATTCTTATTGATGGTCTATTTCCAGAATAGACCAGCATTCTTTAACCCCATTCTCATGACCCAAATATCTTCACCTTGCTTGCTTTCTTGCTTTCTCTTGTTTTTATAAAAACAAACACATGCTCCTGAAAGTATTTTCAAGGCAGTAGACATTTTTTTTTTTTCTTAGATGGAGAGGAATCTGAAGAACACATCAAAGGTCAAATAACTGCAAACTAAGCATTAAGCTCTCATGTTTTTAAAGTCCTTTTGGGCACTGGACCATGTTGAATTTCTGCAGAGTCCAGCCCCACCCTAAAGCTTGATTTTCACACTCTCTTCTTTTCTCTTCACATTCCTCCCTTCTCTGCTATCCTCACTCCATCCAGCCTTCTACCTGCTGCAGCAAAACAACTAACACACAAATCAAGAATTGCTTCTCCCAGGCACAGCAGGAGAGGACCTACTTATTTTGGCTTAGACCCTTGCCACCATTTTCATTAGTTGAGCATCCCTCTCAAATAAAGGTAATATGGTGCTAGATTTTAGAATTATGAATAAATTGACATTTTATGTTAATATTCTGATAGACTAATATTCTAGAAGGAATGTATACAAATATATAGGAATGTAAGTGAATGTGTGTGTATTTTTTTAAGGAACCTGGGTGTGCTGTAGGTTTTATCAAGAGTTGTGTTTGCTTTCATAAAACAATGTTTTTTAGCACAAAAATAAATCTTATAATTGAGTATGAAAATGTTGAATGATAGAAGGGCCTGAATACACTAACTACAGGAGAAGTATAAAGCCAAGCATGAAATCTAAGATGGAGATAACTTTGAAGCTTTCTCTGTACTAGTACTAATAGCTATTCTGTTAAAATCTGTCATTCTCCCCAGTTTCTGTGAACCCAGGACTGAGAAAGTTCATTCCAGGAATTTGTTTCACTACACTTTCTAGGCTTCCCATAGAGCTTTTCTTTTTATACTATGTGAATCTTTAGGGCATATCTGTCCATGAAAATGAAAGAACAATCTTTATCACAAAACCAGATGATTATTTTTCTGCAGTTACCACAGTTTATTTATTTGCATGCCGTTAAGTTTTCCATACAAGAGTGAAACTTCACACATCAGCATTAGAATCAATGTGAGGCTAGAATTTCAAGAGGCTGCAATTTGCCAATAAAAATGATTTATATAGCATTTTAGTACCAGTGAAACGTGAGTATATGCTCTTCAACATGTACATTTATTTATCTGCAACACTTAAAAGACTGTGTACTAATTTCATGATATTGCATACATTTATATAACTTCCTAAGGGAATAATATTCTCCCCAGGATGCATCTTAGGAAAAAAGTTGCATCTATGTGGATGATTGATTTAAGGACATTGATTTCCACTGATTCATGGACAAAAATAAAAAAAGTCCTCAGGACATCATAATTTAAAAAAAGAAAAAAACAACTTTATAGCTATGATGTTTCTGAGTGAGTTTAAATTTTGATTTGCATTTCTGAGATTGATAAAAGATGTGGGGAAATGTTACTTTGTAAGAGAGAACTCGCTATTCACTCACTATTCATCAGGGGACAATGTGAAATGTGTTGTTATTTCAGCAAAGGGTGAAATAATTTTCTAATATTCTATTTTCAGAGAGGAAAATTCAGATAACTAGAAGATATCTTTCATTTTAAGAAGACTTACTTACCATTTTGGTGACATCATATGCAGTAACCCTTCCATTTCTGGTTCATCCATCTTTTTGTCATATTTAAAAATCATGTTTAAAATCTTAGCCAAGGCTTTGAGTATAAGAAAGTATCAAAAGAATATTAAAACAGGATGTCAGTGTCATTGTTTTTTGTTTTTTTTCCAATCTGTCAGCTTTTTAGATTATATATATCTGGTTTATTGTTAACAGCAAAGCCCTTTCACTCATCCAGCAATGGTTTACTAAGCATGCGCTTCTGTCAGGCACTTTCAGCCTCTAGGGATATGGTGGCCAGTAACAGACAATGACTTTTATAAAAAGAGCTGCAGTATAGAAGGTTAAAACTAATTTTAAAAGTGTATAAATAGTGAGATTTCAGGTGCAACGAGTTTTAATAAAAGTAAAACTGGATAATATGATTCAAAAGAAAGGTAAATGGGCAGTTAGACTGCTAATTTAGAATTTAGCATGACGAGATAAGGAATCACTCTAAAAGGTAACGTTTAAGCTCATACCTGAAAACTGAAAAATCTCAAGGATGGGACAATAGTTTTGGAAAAGAGCATTCCAAAACAGGGCCATGCAAGTGTGTTGAAGACTGAATGGGCTTTTCTCTTGAAGAAGAGAAGGAAGACCACTGAATGTGGAGTCTAGGGAGTGAGGCTGAGCATGGTGGTTGATGAAGGTAATGGGCAACAAATGACTCAGAACCTTGTCCAGAAAATAAAAGAGTTCAGGTTTTATTTTAAGCACAGCGAGAAGATAACATGAGTTTAAAGCAGGTGAATGACAGGCTCTCTGTAGTAGTGTTGATGAATCACTCTGGCACATTTAGAGATGGATTTCAAGAGCACTCCCTTCCTGTGTGGAGTGTACAGTGAAGCCCAGACAGGAGATGGCAGTTTTGGCTAAAGTAGTAGGAAGGAAGAGATAGAAGCAAAATGGATGCCCAAGAACTATTTTAGAGTCAGAGCCAACAGGTCATGCCAGTAGATGGAGTTTATCTCTGAGAAGGGAGAATGACTCCTAGGTTTTTGGCCCCACCACTGGGCAGATAATGATGCTGTGAAGAAAACTGGTACATGGAAATAGGACAGGGACAGGTTTCCACAGGGAGAAGTGGGAAGAATTAACAAGTATTCTACTTTATATCGAAGTCAAGATGCCACTCTCCACTTTGTAAATACTTAGGCCTGAATGATGTGCATCAAAACTCATGCACGTCAAATGAGCTTCAAAAAAGTCGAGGGATTCAACTAGAAAAGAAAGCTTTGAGAAAACACGTTAAACTGAATTTTGTTTAGAGTATTACTGTATGCAGTATGTATAAGTGCATGTCTGTGAAGAATATATATATATATATATATATATATATATATATATATATATATCCCACTTCATGGATCAGAGCCTTGTCATTGCGAAAAGGCTCATATAACTCAGTGAAGCTATGAGTCATGCTGTGCAGGTCCACCCAAGACAGATGGGTCATAGTGAAGAATTCTGACAAAACATGGACCACTGGAGGAGGAAATGGCAACCAACTTCACTACTGATGCCTAGAGAACCCCACGGACAATATGGAAAGACAAAAAGATATGACACCAGAAGATGAGCTCCCCAGATCAGAAAGTATCCAATATGCTACTGGGGAAGAGCAGAAGGCAATTACTAATAGCTCCAGAAAGAATGAAGTAACTGCTCCAAAGCAGAAATGACACTCAGATGTGGTTGTGTCTGGTGGTGAAAGTCCAAAAGAACAGTATTGCATTGGAACTTGGAATGTTAGGTCTGTGCTGCTACTGCTGCTAAGTTGCTTCAGTCGTGTCCGACTCTGTGTGACCCCATAGACAGCAGCCCACCAGGCTCCCCCGTCCCTGGGGTTCTCCAGGCAAGAATACTGGAGTGGGTTTCTATTTCCTTCTCCAATATATGAAAGTGAGAAGTGAAAGTGAAGTCACTCAGTCGTGTCCGACTGTTAGCGACCCCATGGACTGCAGCCCACCAGGCTCCTCCGTCCATGGGATTTTCCAGGCAAGAGTACTGGAGTGGGGTGCCATTGCCTTCTCCGTTTAGGTCCATAAATCAAGGTAAATTGGACTTTGTCAAGCAGGAGATGGCAAGATTGAACACTGACATTATGGGAAACAGTGAACTAAAATGGATTTAATTCAGATGACCAAAATCCTTCAAGTTAGGCTTCAGCAGTACGTGAACCAAGAACTTCCAGATATACAGTCTGGGTTTCAAAGAGGCAGAGGAACCAAAGATCAAATTGCCAACTTTCATTGGATCATAGAGAAAGCAAGGGAGTTCCAGAAAAAGATCTACTTCTTCTTCATTAACTGTGCTAAAGCCTTTGACTTTGTGGATCACAACAAACTGTGGAAAATTCTTTAGATAGGAATATTGGACCACCTTACCTGTCTCCTGAGAAACCTGTATGTGGGTCAAGAAGCAACAGTTAGAATCAGGTATGGAATAATCATCTAGTTCTGTATTGTGAAAAGAGTATGACAAGGCTGTATATTGTCATCCTGCTTAATTAGCTTCTACACAGAGCACATCATGTGAAATTCTGAGCTTGATGAATCACAAACTGGTATCAAGATTGCCAGGAGAAATATCAGCAACCTCAGATATGCATATGATATTACTCTAATGGCAGAAACTGAAGAGCAACTAAAGTACTTCTTGATGAGGTTAAAATGGAAGAATGGAAAGAAAAAAAAAAAACTGTCTTGAAACTCAAAATGAAAAAAAATAAGATCATGGCATCTGGTCCCATCACTTCATGGCAAATAGATGGGGAAACAATGGAAACAGTGACAGATTTTATTTTCTTGGGCTCCAAAATCATTGCAGATAGTGACTGCAGCCATGAAATTAAAGGGTGATTGCTCTTTGGAAGAAAAGCTATGACAATCCTATTGTGTATTAAAAAGCAGAGACATCACTTCGCGGACGAAGTTCCCTATAGTCAAAGCTACCGTTTTTCCAGTAGTCATATATGGATGTGAGAGCTGGACCATTAAGAAGATAAAGCATTGAAGAATTGATACTTTTGAACTGTGGTGTTGGAGAAGACTCTTGAGAGTCCCTTGGGCAGCAAGGAGATCAAACCAGTCAATCCTAAAGAAAATCAACCCTGAATATTCATTGAAAGGACTATTGTTGAAGCTGAAGCTGCAATATATTGGCCACCTGATGTGAAGAGCCAACTCACTGGAAAAGACCCTGATATTTGGAAAGATTGAAGGCATAAGGAGAAGGAAGTAGCACAGAATGAGATGATTGGATGGCATTACCAACTCAATGGGCATGAGTCTGAGCAAACTCTGGGAGATAGTAAAGGACAGAAAAGCCTGACCTGCTGCAGTTCATAAGGTTGCAAAGAGTCAGGCACAACTTGGTGACTGAACAACAACAAGAATAACAATATATATAATTCAGATATTTATAAATACGCACACACCAAATTTTAATATAAATAAGTTTAACTATGCTCTGATAGTTGTTTTATTCCCTCTCATCTGGTATGGCTCTATGAGTCTCTGTAACTCAGTTTAACAGCTCTTCTTCTATTAATGTAAGGGAGACAGCTTTGCTTTGACCACTCATGCATTTAGTATAGCTACTTTACTGAGATCTATTTGTGTCTAAAACTAGGAGCTCTTTAAAGGTTTAATGATGTGTAAAACATAGTAGCCTACATGCTGGGCTCATAAAAAATATATCAGGAATGATGATGTTACCAGTAACAATAGATTTACATTTTATTGTGTTTGAATAACCCCCCTTTTTTGGCCTTGTGCAGATTGCAGGATCTTAGTTCCCTGACCAAGGATTGAACCAGGGCCCTTGGCAGTGAGAGCATGAATTTACAGAGTCCTGATGACTGGTTAGCTAGGGAATGCCTTCTTTTTCCCTTTTAGATATATTTTATGCTGACTAGTCTTCACCTAATTCATACAGTTCCCAAACTGCACAGTCCATGACTTTTGGACTGAGGTCGGGTCGCATTTCTAAAGGTGAAGAAGAGATGTGATGAAGCAGTAGCAGAAGTGAAGCAGTGACAGTGCAGAATTTAGATAAAATAGAAGTTAAAGTGGCCTAAAATCAAAAGATATTTTCAGTTATGGCCTGAAGACGAAGATGTCTTAAGTCTTCCTTTTCAATTCTGCAATCCAAGAGTAGCTTGCAGCCAATTTTATTAATAGACTATTTATTTGAATTCACATAATTACTTACTATGACATGCAGAGCTGAATGTTATACCATTCACTGTGAATTTACAAGCCAGGTTGTATGATCAAGATTAAAATGCATGTAAGTGCCACCCAGGGGAAATATCAGTGCATGATTCAATGTTGTTGAGAACAGAGAACACACTCACCAGACTCAGGTGGTATAGGAGATTGTGCATGGAATCTAGTCCCTTGCCATGTGCCGATCCCTCTGCCATCAGATCTGCTCCATAACCAGGCAAGGAACCTAGCTGCAGAGCCCCCACTTCACTGCTGGGGCCGCAGTAAAATGATCCCAACCTCATCCTTATAGGGTCTAAAGTATAGCAACCTGGGGGTGTGCCTGAGGACTGACTGCTGTGTTTAACAAACAGAATGAAAACGGACAGTTGTCCCTTGTTATCAGATGTCCATGGGGTATTGATTCTAGGACCCCTGTGATACTAAAATCAATGGATGCACAAGTCCCTTATGTAGAATGTAAATGTAAAATGTATTTACATATAACCTACACATGTCCTCTGGTACACATTAAATCATTTCTTGGTTATTTATAATGTCTGTGCTGTGCTCTGCTTGGTCGCTCAGTTGTGTCTGACTCTTTGTGACCCCACATGTTCTGTAGCCCACCAGGTTCCTCTGTCCCTGGGGATTCTCCAGGCAAGAATACTGGGGTGGATTGCCCTCCTCCAAGGGATCTGCGCAACCCAGGGATCGAACCCAGGTCTCCTGCATTGCAGGTGTATTTGTTACTGTCTGAGTCACCAAGGAAGCCTTATAATGTCTAATACAACATAAATGCTATGTAACAATTATAAATACCATGTAAATGCTATGTAAATAGTTGCCAGTGCTTCAAATTCAAGTTTTGAGTTTTTTATGAAACTTTCCAGAATTTTTATTTTGAATTTTTTTTTTTTAACAACTGAATCAACCAATTTATTTAGTTAGTGCTGATAAACAGCACCTTATTTTGAAATTTTTTGATCAGAGGTTGGTTGAATCCTTTAACGAAGACCAACTGTATATAATAAGCTTAAAACAAGGAAACATATTTCCAAAGGATGCATAAGCCCAAGACAGACTGTGAGGGTTCTTTATGTCTTAGTAAGGAAATGTTCCTGGCTCAAGGTCCGTTCTTAGGTTGTCCAGCAGGGGTTAAGACATAGCAGGCATGAGGAATGACAATTATTTTTAGACAAGAAACTTAATACTTATAATATTATAATTGTTAATTTCTGTTCCTCTCTTACATAGGAAAATATGGTGTTCATTGGCTGTGTTGGACAGGTGTACTCTGGTGAAATTAAAAGAGATTTGCCTCTGGTTCACCTCCTCCTCATCTGAGTTCTGCTTCACCCTTTCAGTTACTTGCTATCAAATATTTACTTAAATTCAATAAAGTACTGTTTCATAATATTTACACAGAAATAATGCCTGCTTCAAGAGATTTGTAGGATTAAATTAAATTAAACCTATACTAAAATATCAGTCATACAGCAAGTGTACCGTGTCCTCTAATACAATGTCAAAAGTCAACTATTTTAAATTCCTGAACATAGGGAAGAAGAGTTCAAGAAATATGAATTCTTGGTAGCTTATTCATTTACACAATTTTTCTTTTTTCTAAATCAAAAGATTACCAGGTACCAGGAAAGTGAACATATTAATGGTTTTAACAAGTTAGTCAATAAAAGAGTCTGATGTTTTATTCTTACTCTCTTGATAGTTCTGGTTGTGATCAAAGGTAAACCTTACTAAGAGATGTTTCAAATTCATCACACAAGAGAAACTAGTGGGAAATTTCCCCACCTAGCTTTTTAAGGATTCCTTCGGACCCCACTTCTCAAGTTCTCAGAACTCTGTGCTTGTTAGCTTTTTCACTGAAGCACAAATTAAGAACTGGCAACCACCACCAGGTAATCATGTCTCACTTCACTGATAAAGTCTTGCATTTGGCTTACAGAATCTTAGTTCCCTTAATTACAACTGAAAACAATCCTAGGAACAACTTATAGAATAAGCCATTTGAACTTTTGCCCTTAAGGAATCTTGAGAACCAAATTTCAGCTTATAGCTGACTGCATCTGGAGTGGTCTGAAGGGAATCCAGCGTTTTCCAGATGAAGCCTATACTTTGCATCACTGAGTTCCTTTGCTGTTAGCGCCTTGCCCTCTCTGCTTGAGGCGCTGACTCTGGCAATTGCTCCAGAGGAACCGACTGTGTATAGGGCACTTTCTGAAAGTTTCAGGGAGGGAAGAAAAGCTTTTATTCCTGTCTGTGCCAAAGAGGGCTTTGGGGGTATTTTCTTCCTCAGAAACTCTTTAACTCTCCCCTTGTGAAACATCTTTCTGTGTGCTTTGCAGAGAATGGAATCTCACCAGAGGCCCTCTTAAATGACTTCAGAAAGTGTTGAGAGGACTCCAGTGTAGTATTGCTTCCTCTCCACTCCCCACAGGGCAGCTGCAGGACTTGACTTTCAACCTCTTTTTTGACTATGCTAAAATTTTCATGTCATAAAAGGCTTTTGTAAAAGTACAACTTGTGTAATAGTATGTAAAATTATTTCCAAAAGCAGAGTCTTTTTACTTAAACAGACTTTCATGTAATAATGGTGCTATTTACTAATAAAACTGAAAGACATTATAGCATAGCTGGCTTATTATCATTAACTTCCATTTTTTGTTCATAATTTAATCATATTTCTGACATTTGTATACAATTCTAGCTGAGTTTGGATTGGTACTCCTCATATATCTTTATATATGCATGTGTGCTAAGTGGTTTCAGTCATATCCGACTCTATGCAATCCTATGAGCTGTGCTGTAGCTCTCCAGGCTCCTCTGTCCATGGGACTGTCCAGCAAGAACACTAGAGTGGGTTGCCATGCCCTACTCCAGGAGGTCTTCCCAACCCAGAGATTGAAACCTCGTCTCCTGCTGCTCCTACGATGCAGGCAGATTCTTTACCACTGAGCCAATGGAGAAGACCTGTCTTTATATATATGACGGTGCTTTTCTTAGCAAATCTTCAGATATCACTCGGTCATGTGCTTTACTTCAAGTCTTTTGTTGTTGTTGTTCAGTCATTCAGTATTGTCCGACTCTGTGACCCCATGGACTGCAGTACACCAGACTTCCCTGTCCTTCATATCTCCCAGAGTTTGCTGATACTTGTGTCCATTGAATCGATGATGCCATCCAACCATCTCATCCTCTGTTGCCCCCTTCTCCTCCTGCCCTCAATCTTTCCCATCATCAGGGTCTTTTCCAAGGAGTTGTCTCTTTGCATCAGGTGGCCAAAGTAGTGGAACTTCAGCATCAGTCCTTCCAATGAATATTCAGGACGGATTTCTTTTAGAATTGACTGGTATGATCTCCTTACTGTCAAGGGACTCTCAAGAATCTTCTCAGGAACCACAGTTCAAAAGCAGCAATTCTTTTGTGTTCAGACTTCTTTATGGTTCAACTCTCACATCTGTACATTACTATTGGAAGAATCATAGCTTTGACTGTATAGACCTTTGTTGACAAAATTATGTCTCTGCTTTTTAACATACTGTCAGCTACTCAGGTTTGTTATAACTTTTCTTCTGAGGAGAAAGTGTCTTTTAATTTCATGTCTGCAATCACCATTCTCAGTGATTTTGGTTATCCCAGAAAATAAAGTCTGTTTCCATTGTTTCCCCATCTTTTGCCATGAAGTGATGGGACCAGATGCCATGATCTTAGTTTTTTGAATGTTGAGTTTTAAGCCTGCATTTTCACTCTCCTCTTTCACCTTCATCAAGAGGTTTATTATTTCCTCTTCGCTTTGGGGATTTTTTTTTTTTTTTTTGCTTTATATTTTCCCTTTGTTTTAAAAAATACTTATCAGATTTATTAAGGAACTCTATTATAACTAGTGCAGAGGAAAATAATGGTTCCTGTACAGTACAAGGCAAATAAAATAAGTCATTTTGTAATCATGTACATGGTGATTTCTATCTTTATGAGCACATGAAAAATGTATGTTTTTATCAAGTTTTTTAATTTTCTGTGAAAGGAATATTCTTAATAATAAACAGTCCTAAAATGTGAATCTACAGAATAGGGTACAGTATTATATTTTAAAGTCTTGATTATTGCATTGTTTTCTAATAATATGTCTGTATATGTGAAGAATTTACAGTGCCACAGTTTTGGGTTAACCAAGGAAATTCTTCTAAACATCCTACAAAATCTTTCTGATAAACAATTATCAGCTTCCATTACAGTGTAATTATACCAGTAAGAATTGGATGGTTTATATACAAACAAAAAACACATTCCTTTTCCTTGTCTGCTTGTAATGTTTTTCTCTTTATATTTTTCTCCATTTGAACTTGAAAGGGTAGACTACTTTCTCAGCAGTATTTGGGTATCTCTTGTCCATAATCTTATTGATGGACTCCTTTGTAATTTGTAAAGGAAAATTAAAATTGACCTGTAATCTGTTAAAACAGTGCTAAGCATTTGCATCAACCATTAGCTCTGATAACTCCTTTATCTTTGTGAAGAAGGAAAGGCTTTTAAGTATTGATTTTAAATAACAAAACATAGCTGCCAATCTAGTTTTACCTGTCACACAGGTTCCTGGGTTTTGATCTTCATGTTTACTTTTAAATAATATGCTCTTCTATTTCAGGAAAGCATTGTAGAATATTTTTTTTTCCCGACCAAACAAGTATAGTATGAGTGTTTTTCAATCAGAGACTTCAGTAAAACAATATAAAACTACAACTTACAATTTTTTCCTCAGTTTTACTTTGAAATGTTCATGATTAAATTATGTACTTCAAGTAAGCATCATGAAAATAATTTACTACTATGACTATATTAGCATATTACAATATAATTTACAACATATAGACTATTGATTAGTGATGGAAAGAGTAACTCTCACCCAAAATAATCCATCCACTTCCCTCTATTTCCCAACTCCTTTGCAATTAAGCAGAGTCATCTGATTTGTTCTGGCCACTGCAATGTGATGTATTGTTTCCAGGTGAAGGAAAAGCTAATTCTCCAGTCTCCTTTTTTCAGCTGAGTTAACTAGAAGACCACATATTCCAGATGGAACAGCTACATTTGGATGGAATGAACTCTGAAGGTCATGTAAAATCAGCTAAAAAATAAACTTTTAACTGTGTTATAACAGTAGATTTTCAGGATTAAGTTGTTATCACATCATAACCTAGCCAACCCTGGATAATATAATTTTAGACACATTCATTCCCAGAGATTTAATTTCATTACCTACACAGAGATGTACCATGAAAACCTACTGCAACAGTTTCAGACATATTTTATTACAATTATTTTCCCTGTGTTAAATTGGGGATTTCTTAGTAATCCATTCAGCCCCTTATATGTAAAGGATGACAGTAAGTGAAAAAAGTGAATGAAAAACTGGAAGAAAGTGAAATTATTCTTTAGCAGTAAAAATTGTGCTAGCTATGATTCATCTTGCCAGGGGAGATTCAAGGTCAGAACATCTCTAGAGTTTCTGAAGACATTATAGCACAGTTCCTCCAAGCAGACACTTTTTAACTTAAAAGTCCTACTTGATTTTTTTATGCACTTTCTTAGGTTCAGATGTCAAATATCTTCAAAGAATTTCAAAATGTGATTTGTTTTCATTGAATTATATGTAATTTTCATCTAATTATCTCAGTCTTGAGTTTTATATTAAAACCCACTTTGGAATCTATTAAGGACTACTTAGATTTGTGTTTTAATATAAATTTGCATATGATGTATATAAAGCTTTTGATCCTACCACATTAATTTACCCAAATTTAATTTTGGTTTAAAGTAAGTTCTGAAATGTTTAAGTACCAGTGAAAAAGAAGATTGAGGTCCTGCTATTTTTTTAAATGTGACAATGTATTCTATATATGAAAATAAAAACAATGTATTTTTTCTCTTTGAAAATAATCCACTGAAAAGTAAATCACCTTTTCAGTTCAGTTCAGTTCAGTTCAGTTGCTCAGTCGTGTCTGACTCCTTGCGATCCCATGAATCACAGCATGCCAGGCCTCCCTGTCCATCACCAACTCGCGGAGTTCACTCAGACTCACGTCCATCGAGTCAGTGATGCCATCCAGCCGTCTCATCCTCTGTCGTCCCCTTCTCCTCCTGCCCCCAATCCCTCCCAGCATCAGAGTCTTTTCCAATGACTCAACTCTTCACATGAGGTGGCCAAAGTACTGGAATTTCAGCTTTAGCGTCATTCCTTCCAAAGAAATCCCAGGGCTGATCTCCTTCAGAATGGACTGGTTGGATCTCCTTGCAGTCCAAGGGACTCTCAAGAGTCTTCTCCAACACCACCATTCAAAAGCATCAATTCTTCGGCGCTCAGCCTTCTTCACAGTCCAACTCTCACATCCATATATGACCACAGGAAAAACCATAGCCTTGATAGACAGACCTTTGTTGGCAAAGTAACGTCTCTGCTCTTCAACATGCTATCTAGGTTGGTCATAACTTTCCTTCCAAGGAGTAAGTGTCCTTTAATTTCATGGCTGCAGTCACCATCCGCAGTGATTTTGGAGCCCCAAAACATAAAGTCTGACACTGTTTCCCCATCTATTTCCCATGAAGTGATGGGACCAGATGCCAGGATCTTCGTTTTCTGAATGTTGAGCTTTAAGCCAACTTTTTCACTCTCTACTTTCACTTTCATCAAGAGGCTTTTTAGTTCCTCTTCACTTTCTGCCATAAGGGTGGTGTCATCTGCATATCTAAGGTGATTGATATTTCTCCTGGCAATCCTGATTCCACCTTGTGTTTCTTCCAGTCCAGCGTTTCTCATGATGTACTCTGCATATAAGTTAAATAAGCAGAGTGACAAAATCACCTTTTACACACTGATAAATAGAGTTTATATTTTAATACTTTTAGGTCATGAGCATTTTTTAAGTCTACAGTTATGGTGACCAATAAAGGTACCAGAGCAGAGTCCTCTCCTCCACCTGAACCCAGTGAGGATTCAAGCCTTAGTACCAGCAGAGGCCCCTTGTGCCCATCTGCCTCCTCAGGGAGTCCGAATGAATTTAAGTGAGTCTCTCCTGGTTCTAAGATCCCCCATTGGTTGATGATCATACGTTTTATTTGGTGGAGGAAGAAGTTACCCTTGAAACTTGGTTTCAAGAAAATGTACCTAGGTTGTTCCATTTAGACATTGAGCAGGTTATCCTTGTGTTAAGGCACTTGGAGGACTCAGTTTGGGTACTGAATGTTTACCCTCAGATGACTGGAAGATTTTACTCAGTAAACACTAAGTAAGGTAGGACTGAGTCATTAGAGGGAAAGACTGACCTCCTGTTTTTTCCTTGAATGGCTACCTTAATACTGTTTGTTGAAATAAAATGGAAATCGGAGCTTCTGAGCTCTGAAGAAGGAACTCTCTCCTCTAGACTGGCAATGGCTTTCTCAGGTGACTGAGAAACTTGCAGGTGTGGTGGAGGCAAGACCTCAATGCAGCACAGCTGTCCTTATATGTAATTAACAAATTGCGCAACTGGGGACATGCATAAGAACTGAGCATTCAGTAATCTGAGCACCCACGGAAGACCTATACTCTTTTGGGAAAACCAAGACACATAAGAGGGGGCTAAAACAACTCCAGGACAAAACCAAAGAAGTTAAGCTCCCAAGCAGTACAAATTGTCCCACCACAGGGTCCTCACTAGCAATTTTATCTTAACTAATGGATTTCAAAATAGGAAACAAAGGCTTCAAAATAAAAGAAACAGTAACAAACAGATTGCCAATACCCCAGCTGGTTAATTGTACCTATAAAATTTACAAATGTTTACTTAATTGAAAATTAAAGGAAATCTCACCCTAAAAAATCAGGGAGATCTTTCATATATATGCACTCAAGCCACATTAAAGTTAAAAGCTGATTTAGTAAAAATGTCTTTTCAGACTTTAAACAAAGGTCTTCTTGAGGGAGACTTTCTCTGTGTCTTTGAGATGTAAATATTCTACCTGATCTTCCTAGGACATTCTGTCTTTGAGTGTTTTGTTTGTTCAAGTTTTTTGAAAACTTGACCTTGGCTATACTATTTTTTGAGAGTAAACCCTTTGGATTTAGTTTACATCCTCTCCCACTCAGAGCTTTCCAGGTGGTGCAGTGGTGAGGAATCTGCCTGCTAATACAGGAAACGTTAGAGACGTCGGTTCAATCCCTGGGTTGGGATTGAGTAGGAAATCCCTTGAGTAGGAAATGGCAACTTGCTCCAGTATTCTTGCCTGGAAAATTCTGTGGACAGAGGAGCTCGGCAGGCTGTTTTCCATGGGGTCTCAAACAGTCAGACATGACTGATTGACTAAGCCAGCAAGCACTGAGTGGCAAATTATTTCTATTATTGCAGTTAGTTTTTTCCAGTGCTCACATCTTATAGTCATGCTCTGGACGAAACAAGCAATGTATATATATATTTGTATTATATAACTTATATATGCATAGAGACACATATAATACAAATTGAGGTCATCATTATCTATGATTTTTTTGTAAATTCCATATTAAATTTTCTCTTGTTAATTAAATTGCTGCTGTAAGATTCAGTGAACAAATTTAGAATGGTTTTACATTGCATTCAAAGGTTAATATTGGCAGCCTATGCTCAGAATAAGAGTCTGAAACTAATTTTCTTCAACTCATAAATTGTTCTAGATGACAGAGGCTAAAGAAAGGAATAAGTCATGAACTTTGCCCTCTAAGATTACCAGTTTAATGAACAACATCCATGTGCAAATGAAAAATTAAATATAAGTTGATTATTATAAATGTTCTAAGAATTCAATAAATTGAGTACTTTAATATGCAGAAAGAACTTCAGATCATTTCAGAAGGGGTAATTAAAAGAAATAATGCAAATCTGAAGTAGGCAAATAAAAATGGTAAGAAAAAAATGAAAAATATATTTGGCAGGTAATTTTTGTGTGTGACTTTGGCCAGCATTTGAATGACAAAAGAACAAAGAAGTCTGAAATTGATATGTAGGTTTCTAGCATAAATAACCCAATAATTCCATTAAGTATGTCAGAGAACCTATAAAAACAAATAAAAAACACTTGAAAGAAACTGTCTTTTTGTACCTAAGAAATAACTCTTGCATCTCCAGTGCAAGTATATGGCCTAGCATAGAGTAGGTATAGAAGTTTTTTTTTTTTTTTTTAAGGACACAGAAAACTGCTCTGCATTGTGTATATTATTCACTGTGTACTTCTAAGGCCATCACCTAATTTAAACCTGTTATTCACCATTGATTTGATAGTATACTGTTTGATTTTCCTTGATGCTCCTTATTAATCTTCAGTCACTCTTCCTTTTTGAAGCCCTTGATTTAATCTCACACCTAAGCAATTTTTCTATAAGACAGCAAAAATGTCCAGCAGAATATTTATTTGTCAAGTTTTACTTTTTTGATGTAAACTACTTGGATTTTAGCTATTAATTTGTTTGACATAAAAAAATAGTATAGTTATATATGTAGTTATCCATTTAGTATCTATATACTCTTATTCTATAAAGTTTTTAAAGTGATTAAAAAGGTTTTATTGCTTTCATGTCTCTGAAATTATGATTTTTAAAAAGCTACCTTCTCACAAAAGAAATAATTTCACTTTCAAATGCTGAAAATAGTCCTACTCTAAGCTTGCAACAGAAAATACATTATACATACATAGCAAAACTCAAGTTATAACTATAAATTTAATGTCTATAAAATAGGTGTATGGCTTTCTAAAACTTAGTTTTAGGAGTTACTTCTAGGTGGTGAGAAAAAGAAATAATTACTATTGATTAGCAATTGGCTCAGCTTCTCTAGAAGGTTATTAAGGTCCTAAAATACAGAACAGAATGTTATAAACAATAATGTGTTCTCCCAAGTCTGTCTTGAACTGACCGTTTTTTTCCCTGAAATGTCCTTTTGACACAGCTTCTGCATCTCAGGAGCTTTGATATAAAGAGTGATTTAGAACCAAAGACCATTTCAGCATTTAAAAGAGAGAATGCTCAGAAACCCTCAGAGAAGCAATATAAACTCTAAGTGAATGGAATGGAATAATGATAGCACCTATCAATAATTACTCATTGTGTATAAAATTACTTTCTGAAACTGAGATTAAATAGTTCTCTAGATTTATATGAGCATATGAAAATATAAATGGTTCCAAAATGTGTACAAGTGAGCATATTATTAAATTGCAGAGGAAATAAAAGGTCTATATTATGTATATATGTACTTTTTTATACAGAGAAGAAATATGTTATTAGTAAGGGATACTTTTTGATATCATGTTAAATTTCCAAATAATTAAACATTCACCTGTGTGTACCCCCTGGCGTTCACCCAAATCTTGTTTCCCTTGAGGATTAGTTATTGTTTGTTTTGCTTTTTTCCCCATACATACCATCTCAGCATAAGTAATCAAAACTTCAGTTTGCCATAGGAGTGTTCTCTCTTTTTCTGGGCAATTTTTGCCCCAATTGAAATAGTACTGAAAGCCACTTGACAAATCAACTTTACAGGCTATAATTTAATACATACAGTATAAATATTTGAGTCATAGATTTACATCATGAAATGTAGAGAATTTCACATTAACTTCTGTATTTGAGAATTTCACAAAATTTAACTTATCCCCAAATTTAAGTTACGGGAGGAATAACCATTCATTCATTCAGTGTTCAATTCACTCAGTAAATAGTGCATTCCAGCACTGTTTAGAAAATTGGGGATACATGGATACAAAAATAACATTCTATTGTTACGTTGGTTTCTTCTCCTCAGCCTTCTTCCTAACTAATTCAGTGATTTTGTTTTACAACTGACAGCCTGTTGACCAGTATGGGTTCATCTTTCATTTTTTAGCTATTTCAGATTATTAAATCTCTGGTCCAATCACCAACATATTGAATATATTATTTATTTTCGTATTTGTGATTTTCCCTCAAAGATATAATCAGTGTCATTAATTTTAATATTCCCAGTGTCTGGTGCACAATAGGTTCTCAGAATTTGTTTATAGAACTGAACTGAACATAAGGATGATCAACTCAATAGCACAAGGGAAGTTTGGACAGTCATCAAGCCATGGCATGGAACTCAGTAAATTTGTCAGCTGATACCTAAGGGAAAACGATACCATACTAATTTTGTTCTCTTAATATGCGCATCTGACCTGAGAGTGTCCTAAGTGAAATTTTATGTTGCTCAGAGAAAAAGGTTACCCAACAATAGAGAATGGAGGTAGGAAATAAACCTTCAGGGAGGCAACTAGTGCACCTAGGAGACCACAGAAAAGAAACTCAGAGGGACACTGTCTGTGAAACTCATCACAGAACTGGACACCAAGGTAATATAGACTGAGATGAGGAAATAATCCAGAACCTAGAAATCAGTATCAGGAAATTTCAACCTAGATTAGACATTTGGAGTGACATGGATAATACTGAGCTACACTGTATTGCCATGGACTGTGTAAGGTCAGAGATCAAGGCAAAGATGGGTTTCAAATCAGATTGGGATAGGAAGTGTTTAGGGCCAACCTACCATAATAACCAAGGCACCAATGGCCTCACCTTTGTCAGACAGAAGAGAATTGCAGACTGAAGAGACCGACATCAATAAGACAATCAGCATTAAAATTCTTTGTATTCAGCCTGTTAATAAATGGGTTTATTTTCTATTTAGCTTCTGGAGTAGATGATAGAAAAATCAGATATTTCTTAATTAGGGTAGAATCCCCACATTTATTTCTTCACATGCAAAACTGAATTAAGCAACTGTAAATTATTTGACCCATGAAGCTGCTCTCCTGTATTATATGATATATGTTTTGTTTCCCTTTTGAAGTGGAGAACTCTTCCATATTATTTGCAATGCAGAAAATGAAAAGTATCCAATCTAAAAATGTACACCAATAATCAGTCATAGTTCTGGAGATTAAACTAACAAACATGATTTCTACTGGGCACAGCTCTACTAAGAACTGCATTCTTCTATATCAATAGAGCATCACAGTTGATGTTTATGCTCTCTGGTAAATAGAAAGTACATGGAAAATTTTGAAAATTGGCTAACTGTTACTGTGAGTGTGCCTGAAATTTCACATGGATTCTCAAACTCTTATAATTTCCTGTTATGCCCTCTCTCCCAGTTTTCCTCTATGTTGTCACTTTCTTTATAATTCTTTCTAATGGAGAGGAAGC
Organism: Bos indicus x Bos taurus; assembly: GCF_003369695.1. Classification (NCBI taxonomy): domain Eukaryota; kingdom Metazoa; phylum Chordata; class Mammalia; order Artiodactyla; family Bovidae; genus Bos; species Bos indicus x Bos taurus. The sequence continues at coordinate 39,476,962 of NC_040087.1, read as the reverse complement.
CAAGGAACAGCAAAAGGGCATGTCATTCCATGTGCATTTTCTTTTTCTTTTTTTTGGGTGAACTGTTAGTGCTATGAATCATATGAAGGCTATGAATCATATTCTCTATCTCTTCTGCAGTGAGATGCATTGTGCTTCACGTCTGTCATTGTAAAAAATAACCATCTAGTCTCCCTTTGGCAGAGAAGGCTTAAATTGGATATGATCCTTTGGGATCTTAGTTCCAAGGTTATTTTAGGGAGATTACACATCAAGTCAAGGAAAAGGCACTCTTATCTAACATAAAGGGAAGGTTTTGTTACTAGAAAAACTCTTCTCTCCTTAGAAAATTAGAAATTAAAAAAAAAAAAATTAACTGCAGTCACCCTGAGCTTGAAACCCCAGCTGACAAGCTTGTGAAAGTAGATTAGCCACGTTTCTGAAAATGTCATGAATTATTTTTGGTTTCCCTCAATTGAAAATAGTGTCAAGGGGCTAATCAAACAAGTTGCAGTGGAGAAATCAGGGATATTAATCTAGAGTATCATTTGTAATGCTGTAAACATTCAGCATACAATGTCTCTCTAGAGTGCTCCTGAATCACTTAAAAGGTAAAGAATGACTGTTCTTTGATAAAAATGCCAGGCCATTTAGTCAGCATCATCCCTCTTCCCTCCAACAATTCTGTTAGTTAAGATGAGGTTTAGCAGCAACTGACATGAAACTCAAAATAGCTTGTGATATTAGCAAAATAATAATATATTTTTCACTTATATAAAAACTCAGGGCTGATATGGGGCTTTGTGCCGCCAGGAACAGGCTTATTTGGCCTTGTTGCTTCACAGTGTATTGTGTCTAATGGAAGGTCCAGGAGAGCAGCTCCAAAACTCAGGCAGGAGTTTGGTGGAGGGGATGAAGGACAGGCCAACAAAATCCTATGGATACTTCTACTTACAATCTCTTGCTCAATATTTAGTCTAAAGTCAAGCTGGGAAATATACTGTGGTGGCCAAACAGAATGTATGTTTCTATGAACAAGGGAAAAAGAATGTTGAAGAAAATCAGGTCTCTGAACCTTACTCATTTTGGAAAAGTTTTATAAAATAATAATACTCATAGTTTTTAATATAAGAATACCAATAGGATTTTAAATTCTATTGCTAAGAATTTTATAAGCTTTTCAAGGTAAATTATGTGAATTTACCTCTTAAGCTTCATTCATTCAATAATTATTGTAAAATACATAAACAAATTGACCAATGGTAAGCGGACAAGAATATAAATTGTGTGTATAAATAATTCAAAATTAAAAGCCAAAATCTCCTTTACTGGATTCATTCCTGTGCTTTACCCTCAAACTGATTTGAATTATAGATTGTCTTTCAAACATGGTTGTTTTTGCTACTTATAAAAGGCAAATTTTACTCATATTTATTTACTTTAAATGTGAAAATATTTTATTTAAAATGCTATCATATGAAAAATACTAGTGGCATGGTAACATTTTATTTTAGAATTCCCTAATTTAGACTATATGTAATTTTAAAAAAGAAATCAGCTCTTTAAATTTCAACATTTAAACATAAGATCTTAATAAGAGAAATAAATGTTTAATATTTAAATTCTATACCATATGTGGTGGAAATCTGATGCAGTAACATGAACACATCCCCCAAGCATATACAGGCATTTTTTAAACTTTTTATTTTACATTGGGTATAGTTGATTAAATAGTGTTATGTTAATTTCAGATGTACAGCAAAATGATTCAGTTATATATATACACGCATCTATTATTTTTCCAATTCTTTTCTCATTTAGGTTGTTATGTGATACAGATCAGAGTTCCCTGTGCTATAAAGTAAGTCATTGTTGATTATTCATTTTAAATACAGCAGTGTGTAATGTCAATCCCAAACTCCCTCACTATCCCTCCCCCCTACTCTTCTCCCAGTAACCATAAATCTGTTCTCTGTCAGTGAGTTTCTGTTTTTAAATACATTCATTTGTTTCTGTTTTGTAAATTAGTTCATTTGTTTCAACATCTCTAGTTATTAGAGAAATGCAAATCAAAACTAAAATGAGGTATCACCTCACATCAGTCAGAATGGCTAGCATCAAAAATTCACAAATAATAAATGCTGGAGAGGGTGTGACAGAAGGGAACCCTCCTACATTGCTGGTGGGAATATAAGTTAGTGCATCCACTATGGAAAACAGTATAGAGATTTAAGAAATTATTTAAAAATATAGCTACCATTTGATACTACAATCCTACTTCTGGCATATGCATGGAGAAAAACATGGTCTGAATGGATACATGCACTCTAGTGTTCATTACAATGTCATTTACAATAGCCAAGACATGGAAACAACCTAAATGATCATAGACAGAAGAATGATAAAGAACCACATATACAATGGAATATTACTCAATCATTAAAAAGAATGAATTAATTCCATGATTTCAGAAACATGGATGTACCTAGAGATTGTAATATTGAATAAAGTAAATCATAAAGAGAAAGGGAAATATTTTATGATATCACTTATATGTGAAAACTAAAAAATGATAAAAAAAGAAGGAAAATTTGAAATAAAAATGTTTTTTTCTTTTAATTAATATTATTACAGTTTTATGCTGCTGCTAAGTTGCTTCAGTCATGTCCAACTCTGTGTGACCCCATAGACGGCAGCCCACCAGGCTCCCCATCCCTGGGATTCTCCAGGCAAGAACACTGGAGTGGGTTGCCATTTCCTTCTCCAATGCATGAAAGTGAAAAGTGAAAGTGAAGTCGCTCAGTCCTGTCCAACTCCTAGAGACCCCATGAACTGCAGCCTACCAGGCCCCTCCGTCCATGGGATTTTTTAATATTATATCCATTAAATTTAAGTGGCATTTGCCACAGGCTCATCCATTATTTTCTTTAACCAGCACTATATAACTAAGAAAATCAGCTTTACAAGTATCCCCAAGGTATACTTAAAGTCTAGATTAGATCTTTAATCATCAAATTCTTACAAATTTAATTTGATTTGTCAACTATCTTTAAGAGCTTTAGTACTAAAGTACCCTTTGGACCAATATTTCCGATGTAGTATGCTAAGTCACTTCAGTCCTGTCCAGCTCTTTGTGACTCTATGGACTGTAGTCTGCCAGGCTCCTTTGTCCGTGGGATTCTCCAGGCAAGAATGCTGGAGTGGGTTGCCATTTCCATTTCCAGGAGATTTTCCCAACTCAGGGATAGAACTTGCATCTCCTGCAATGGCAAGCAAGTTTTTTACCACTAGAGCCATCTATGAAACTCCAATGTAGTATATTCCATATTAAATTAGTATACATTTATTTGAGTGACTGAACTGAACTGAATATGCACTGATACACAGATATACCTGTGTGCGTGTGTTGATTTATTTCAGTGGTTTATAAGAATGTGTTTAATTCTATAACCAATACTTGGGTAAGTTTTGAAATACTACATTGAACAAAATTCAGTAGTATTTTTTATTCAAATTCTTTGAAGACATCCTAATACACTTATCTACATTACATTTTTTCCAGAAGGAAATGTGATATGTAAACATATTTAGCCACATGTACTCTAGTATAAATCAATCCTGGTGTCAGCCTATGACTATTTTTGAAACAAAGAAGAATAAAAGCCCTTACACCTTTGTTTCTCATCACAAACCCTGACTGTGAGCCCTCATCTATGTAGTCAGATTCCTCATGGAAGATGGACACAGTTTTTGAGGCATGAGCCTGCTGTGTCTCCCTTCTGTCAGCTGAGGATAAAAGATACCTTTCTATTTCCTCCAAAATTGAATAAATAAATAAATAAAATCAATAAATCTCATGGAACTAGTAGTCTATGGAAAAAATTTTAGGAAAGGATGAAAATAATTTATTGATATAGAGATGGTTAGTTTGTATATTGATTAAAATTAAATCAAAAATTTAGCACACAATTTAGTTTAGATTTACCATAACCCTGAAAAAGGATCTTCATAGGGAAAGGATAGATGTCCATGTAGGTCAGTTCAGGAGCACTAGAAATGCCTAAAATAGAAAGTTCATTTGTATATATATATTTTTTATTTTGCTGAATTATTTTTTTAAATCAAGGTCTTTGGAAATATAATCCTGTAGTTCACTTCATTTATCTACATTGCATTTGCCCAATTATAAACTACACTTTTGATGGTTTGTTCACCTTTTACTCTCCATTTCGAGGACATGACATGATTTATTTACCACTTTTATTTTATTTCACTACTAATATGCTAAAAGCAAAAGCAAAATATTTATCATTGAAAACCTACCATGTGTTAGAAACAATACTTATAACTGGGAATGCAAAAGTAAGATATTTATGGGCTTCCCAGGTGATAAAGAATCAGTGGGAAAGAATCTGCCTGCAATGCAGTTGTTGATCCCTGGGATTCTTGCCCAGAAAATTCCATAGACAGAGGAGACTGGAGGGCCACAGTTCACAGGGTTGCAAAGAGTCCGACACAACTGAAGAGACTTAGCAAGCACTTGGGCTAAAATAAATTTATATTTAAATCCTGAAGAGAGAAAAATGTTGATGTGCATCCAGAACATTACTTAAAATCAAGTAAAGCTTTTTAAAAATTGTTTAGGTGCATATTGCGTCTGACACTTTGCGACCTCATGGACTGCAGCATACCAAATTTCTCTGTCCTTCACCACCTCCTGAAGTTTGCTCAAACTCATATCCATTAAGTTTGTGATGCCATCCAACAATCCTTGACTCTTTTCACGTATGGTGGTATATTTATTCTTCAATTAACTGTGCAAATTAAAATGCCTTTTAAAATTTGATCATGATTTCTAAGCATATGTTATTTTAATAGAAAACATGTCAATGGCATTGTTGATCAAATTAATGAAAGATACTTTTCAGTTTCTGGTTACTTTGCAATAGTAATCAGTAAAAGCAGTAACTTTTAAATATAAAAGGGAAAGTTGTTAATATTAAGGAACACTATTTATAATTACCTTAGAAAAATTTTCTGTGAAAATTAAAATTTATGTTATTCAATGTGAACATTTAAAGGAGATACTCTAGTTGTTATCACAGCAAGGTGTAATTCCAAAGGCAAGAGTTTTATAAATTAAATAAAATGATTAAAGGAATTTTTTAAAAAAAGAAAAACCTCACATTTTTAAATTATGTAAGAAGAGATTTTTCAAAAATACAAGAATGTTTTGAATGCGTAGAAGGCCTAAGGAGACATTTATTCAAGAAGACATACAGATGACCAACGAGCATATGAGAAAGATGCTCAAACATCACTAGTTGTTAGAAAAATGCAAACCAAAACTACCTTGAAGTATCACCTCACGCCAGTCAGAGTGACCATCATCAATAAATCTACAAACAATAAATGTTGACAGGGTGTGGAAAAAAGGGAACCCTCCTACACTGTTGGTGGCAATATAAATTGATACAGCCACTATGGAAAACAGAATGGAGGTTCCTTAAAAAAACTAAAATAGAGCTACCATTGTTTTTTAGTCACTAAGTCGTATCTGACTCTTTGCAATCCCATGGTCTGCAGCAAGCCAGGATTCCTCATCCTTCAGCATCTCCTGGAGGTTGCTCAAACTGATGTCCATTGAGTCAGTGATATCATCCAACCATCTCATCCTCTGTCACCTTCTTCTCCTCCTGTTCTCAATCTTTCCCAGCATCAGAGTCTCTTCCAATTAGTTGGCTCTTCATGTCAGGTGGCTAAAGTATTGGAGCTTCCACTTCAAAATCAGTCTTTCCAATGAATATTCAGGGTTGATTTCCTTTAGGATTGACTGATTGATTTGATCTCCTTGCTACCACAGGGCTCAGCAATTCCACTCCTAGGTGTATATCTGGATAAAACCAGAAAGAAAAACAATGTATGCATCTCAATGTTCATTTCAGCATTATTTATAATAGCTAGGCTATGGAAGCAACCTAAATGTTTATTGACTAGGAATGAATAAAGATGTGGTACATATGTATAATAGACTATTGTGCTGTGCTGTGCTTATTTGTTCAGTGTTATTCAACTCTTTTTGATCCCCTAGACTGCAGCCCACTAGACTCCTCTATCCATGGAATTTTCTAGGCAAGAATACCAGAGTGGATTGCCATCTCCTATTCCAATGGAATATTACTGAGCCATAAAAAGTAATGAAATAGTGCTGTTTGCAGAAATGAGGATGGACCCTGAAACTTTTATACAGAGCTAAGTAAATCAGAAAGAGAAAAGTAAATATTGTATAATATCACTTACATGTGGAATCTAGGAAAACAGTAAAGGTGAACTTATTTGCAAGAAGAAATAGAGTCACAGATGTACAGAACAAACTTACTGTTATCAAGAAGGGAAGAGCAGATGGGATGAACTGGGTGATTGAGACTGACGTATATATACTATTATGCATAAAACAGATAACCAATGAAACCTATTGTATAGCACAGGGAACTCGACTCAATACTCTGTGGTAATCTAAATGGGAAGGAAATCTAAAAAAAATAGTGGATATATGCGTATGTATAACTGATTAACTTTGCTGCATGGTAGAAATTAACACAAAATTGTATATCAATTATACCTCAAAAAACCAAAGCATTGGAGTTTCAGCTTCAAGATCAAGTTCTTCCGATGAACACCCAGGACTGATCACTTTAGGATGGACTGGTTGGATCTCCTTGCAGTCCAAGGGACTCTCAAGGGTCTTCTTTGATACCACAGTTCAAAAGCATCAATTCTTCTGCTTTCTTTATAGTCCAACACTCACATCCACACACGACCACTGGAAAAACCATAGCCTTGACCAGATGGACCTTTGTTGGCAAAGTAATGTCTTTGCTTTTTAAGATGATGTCTAGGTTGGTCATAACTTTTCTTCCAAGGAGCAAGCCTCTTTTAATTTCATGGCTGCAGTCACCATCTGCAGTAATTTAGGAGCCCCTGCAAAAAAGTCTTTCACCATTTCCCCAACTATTTGCTGTGAAGTGATGGGACTAGATGCCATGATCTTAGTTTTCTGAATCTTGAGCTTTAAGCCAACTTTTTCACTCTCCTCTTTCACTTTCATTAAGAGGCTCTTTAGTTCTTCTTCACTTTCTGCCATAAGGGTGGTGCCATGTGTATGCCTGAGGTTATTGATATTTCTCCCAGCAACCTTGATTCCAGCTTATGCTTCATCCTGACCAGCATTTCTCATGATGTACTCTGCATATAAGTTAAATAAGCAGGGTGACAATATACAGCCTTGACGTACTCCTTTTCCTATTTGGAACCAGTCTGTTGTTCTATGTCCAGTTCTAACTGTTGCTTCCTGACCTGCATACAGGTTTCTCAAGAGGAGGTCAGGTGGTCTGGTATTCCCATCTTTTTCAGAATTTTCCACACTTTATTGTGATCCATACAGTCCCTTGGACTGCAAGGAGATCCAACCAGGCCTTCCTAAAGGAGATCAGTCCTGGGTGTTCATCGGAAGGACTGATGTTGAAGCTGAGACTCCAATACTTTGGCCACCTGATGCAAAGAGCTGACTCATTTGAAAAGACCCTGATACTGGGAAAGATTGAGGGCAGGAGGAGAAGGGGATGACAGAGGATCAGATGGTTGGATGGTATCACTGAGTCAATGGTCATGAGATTGGGTAAACTCCGGAAGTTGGTGATGGACAGGGAGGCCTGGCTTGCTGCAGTTCATAGGGTCACAAAGAGTCAGACATGACTGAGCAACTGAACTGAACTAAACTGAACTGAATGGTCTAGTGATTTTCCCTATGTTCTTCAATTTAAGTCTGAATTTGGCAATAAACCAAATTGCTTATTTGAGCAAGAGTCAGCTCTGGTCTTTTTTTGCTCACTGTATAGAGCTGCTCCATCTTTGGCTGCAAAGAATATAATCAATCTAATTTCAGTATTGACCATCTGGTGATGTCCATGTGTAGAGTCTTCTCTTGTGCTTTTGGAAGAGGGTGTTTGCTATGACCAGTGCATTCTCTTGGCAAAACTCTATTAGCTTCTGCCCTGTTTCATTCCGTACTCCAAAGCCAATTTTGCCTGTTAGTCCAGGTATTTCTTGACTTCCTATTTTTGAATTCCAGTCCCCTATAATGAAAAGGACACCTTTTTTGGGTGTTAGTTCTAGAAGGTCTTGTAGGTCTTCATAGTACCGTTCAACTTCAGCTTCTTCAGCATTACTGGTTGGGTCATAGATTTGGATTACCGTGATATTGAATGGTTTGCCTTGGAAATGAACAGAGATCATTCTGTCATTTTTGAGAGTGCATCTATGTACTGCATTTTGGGCTCTTTTGTTGATTATGATGGCTACTTCATTTCTTTTAAGGGATTCTTGCTCACAGTAGTAGGTGTAATGGTCAACTGAGTTAAATTCACCCTTTCCAGTCTGTTTTAGTTCACTGATTCCTAAAATGTTGTTCACTCTTACCATCTTCTGTTTGCCCACTTCCAATTTGCCTTGATTCGTGGACCTAACATTCCAGGGTCCTATGCAGTATTGTTCTCTACAGCATTGGACTTTCCTCTGTCACCAGTCACATCCACAACTGGGTGTTGTTTTTGCTTTGGCTCCATCCCTTCATTCTTTCTGGAGTTGTATCTCCACTGATCTCCAGTATCATTTTGGGCACCTACCAATCTGAGGAGTTCATCTTGTAGCATCCTATCTTTTTGCTTTTTTGTATTATTCATGGGGCTCTCAAGGCAGAATACTGAAGTGGTTTGCCATTCCCTTCTCCAGTGGACCACATTTTGTCCATTAATAAAAATGAAAAAGAACATTTTGAATTATAAGGCTCCAATATTTCAAAACCAAAAATGTCTATTTCAAAAGACATTATGATTAAACTTTAGTATATCACATCTCATTACACAATGAAGATACAATTGTTCTCAACATTAAGACAGTAGAAAAACAGGAACTTACACACAGAGCACAAACCTTCCTACAAGTTATAGAGTTTTTAAGGTCATTATTTTATAGTTGCTTTATTTTAGAATTTTCAACAATTTATTTGTATACTAAAATATGCATTTGATTCTTTGAATAGTTTAAAAATGTGCATTCTATATTACATGCCTAAGAATCTTGCACTATATGGAAAGGGAAATAGTTGCTTTCTAAAATCTCCATTCACAATTTATTAAATAGCAATATGATAGTCCTTTTTTACCCTTTTATACACCTGTGGAAAGTAAAGCATAGACACCTTTATCTTTTATCAGAATTAAGGAAAAATGATTGTGTCTCAAACAAACATACCAGGGCTGTGAGATGGTTCTTGCAAACACTGAAGCACTGAAGGATGCAGTCACCTTTATGCCCATAAGGAAGTCTACTGTGTGGTTCATTGGAAAATAGTAACAATGATCACTAGAAAGTCAATTTAATTAAGCTTTATCTATCAAAAATAGATTAGTTCAGTTCAGTTCAGTTCAGTCGCTCAGTCGTGTCCTACTCTTTGCAACACCATGAACCACAGCATGCCAGGCCTCCCTGTCCATCATCAACTCCCAGAGTTCACTCAAACTCACGTCCATCGAGTCGGTGATGCCATCCAGCCATCTCATCCTCTGTCGTCCCCTTCTCCTTCTGCCCCCAATCCCTCTGAGCATCAGGGTCTTTTCCAATGAGTCAACTCTTTGCATGAGGTGGCCAAAGTATTGAAGTTTCAGCTTCAGCATCAGGCTTTCCAATGAACACCCAGGACTGATCTTCTTTAGGATGGACTGGTTGGATCTCCTTGCAATCCAAGCGTCAATTCTTCGGCACTCAGCTTTCTTCACAGTCCAACTCTCACATCCATACATGACCACTGGAAAAACCATAGCCTTGACTAGATGGACCTTTGTTGGCAAAGTAATGTCTCCGTTTTTGAATATGCTATCTAGGTAGGTCATAACTTTCCTTCCAAGGAGTAAGCGTCTTTTAATTTCATGGCTTCAATCACCATCTGCAGTGATTTTGGAGCCCAACAAAATAAAGTCGGACACTGTTTCCACTGTTTCCCCATCTATTTCCCATGAAGCCATTGGACCAGATGCCATGATCTTAGTTTTCTGAATGTTGAGCTTTACGCCAACTTTTTCACTCTCCGCTTTCACTTTCATCAAGAGGCTTTTGAGTTCCTCTTCACTTTCTGCCATAAGGGTGGTGTCCTCTGCATATCTGAGGTTATTGATATTTCTCCTGGCAATGTTGATTCCAGCTTGTGCTTCTTCCAGCCCAGCATTTTTCATGATGTACTCTGCATATAAGTTAAATAAGCAGGGTGACAATATACAGCCTTGAAGTACTCCTTTTCCTATTTGGAACCAGTCTGTTGTTCCATGTCCAGTTCCAACTGTTGCTTCCTGACCTGCATATAGGTAAATATAGGTTTCTCAAGAGGCAAGTCAAGTGGTCTGGTATTCCCATCTCTTTCAGAATTTTCTACAGATTAGTAGACTCTGTCAATTCAGACAAAGGAAAAAAAAATGTTATCAAATGGAAAATGTAAAAAAACTGTTTTGTTTTTTTTTTCCACTGGGGCATATAATGCTGCCAAATTACAAATTAATGCTCCTAAAGCCTTTTCAGCTCTGTAGAGTCCCGGACAACATAATAAGCCATAGCTTGGTCTAAACAGTAGATAAAGTGCTACTTAGCAGCTGCTGTGTACACAGCAAATATGAACTGATTAGTTTAAAAATTATTAATTAGTTTATTTCTGTAAAGTTGGTGCTACAAGTAACTAAGTTGAAGACCAAAGTAATTATGGGATAGTAAGCCTATATAATTTGTGAGTTATTGAAGCCCAATATTATTAGAAGCAGTAGTGAAACTAATATACCATCATCTAATTAAAAAAACTGATTTTTATTATATTTCTTGAAATTTTTATTAACTATTTTGATATATATTTTTATACTTATTTAACTCAGAGAATGAAAATCTAGGGATAGGCTAATCAACATCAGAATGTTTTATTTCTGGTTCACTGAGGGAAAAACAAACCTCAACTTTTCTTAATGAAAATGACTATTGTTCTGTTTATCTTAATGTTAAGTGACAATAAAATGAAAAGATTAACATACAAATGAAATAAAAGAAACTAATACACTTCATGTTTTTCTTATTCAATATAATTATCTAATCTTAGGGTAACAAAAAGGCTTTCCCAATGACTCAGCAGGTAAAGAATCCATCTGCAATGCAGGAGAAACAGGAGGTGCAGGTTTGATCCCTGGATTGGGAAGATCCCCTGGAGAAGAAAATGGCACAAACTCCAGTATTCTTGCCTGGAAAATACCATGGGCAGAGGAGCCTGGCATAATGTTAATGGCATGTAGGATTGCTCAAATCATTTTTATATTCAATTACATTTAAACTAAACTGCCCTTTATTCAAATTGGTTAGGAAATAGTGTATCTGCCTAAATAAAAATGAATTGTGCTTTCATATGTATGTACCAGCATATGAGTTGTGTGTTTGTGCATAAAACTGCCCTTTGTTGTTGTTCAGTCATTAAGTCATATCCAAGTCTTTGCAACCCCATGGTTTGTAACAATCCAGGCTCCTCTGTCCTCCACTATCTCCCAGAGATTGCTCAGATTGACATGCTTTGAGTCAGTGATGGTATCTCTCTCATCCTAAGCCACCCCCTCCTCCTTTTGCTTTCAATCTTTCTGAGGATCAGAGTCAGCTCTTTGCATCAGGTGACCAAAGTATTGGAGCTTCGGCTTCAGCATCAGTCCTTCCAATGAATATTCAGGGTTGATTTCCTTTAGGATTGACTAGAGTCCAAGGGACTCTCAAGAGTCTTCTCCAGCACCACAATTCAAAAGCATCAATTCTCTTGTGCTCAGCCTTCTTTATGGTCCAGTCCTCACATATGTACTTGACTACTGGAAAAATCATAGCTTTGACTATATGGACCTTTGTTGTCTCTGCTTTTTAATACACTGCCTAGGTTTGACAGAACTTTCCTACCAAGGAACAAGCATTTTTAAATTTTATGGCTGTAGTCACTGTCTGTAGTGATTTGGGATCCCAAGAAAATATAATCTGCCATTGCTTTCACTTTCTGCCCATCTATTTGCCATGAAGTGATAGGGCCAGATGTCATGATATTACTTTTTTGCATGTTGAGTGTTAAGCCCGGTTTTCACTCTCTTTCACCCTCCTCAATAGGTGCTTTAGTTCCTCTTCACTTTCTGCCATTAAAGTGGAATCATCTGCATATCTGAGGTTGTTAATATTTCTCTCAGCAGTCTTGATTCCAGCTTGTGGTTCATCCAATCTGACATTTCTCATGATGTACTATGCATAGAAATTAAACAAGTAGGGTGACAGTATACAACCTTGATGTACTGCTTTCCCAATTTTGAACCAGTCCATCGTTCCATGTCCTATGCTAACTGTTGCTTCTTCACCCACAAAAAGATCCTCAGGAGGCAGGTAAGGTGGTCTGGTATTCCCATCTCTTTAAGTATTTTTCAGTTTTTTATGATCCAAACAGTCAAAGACTTTAGCGTAGTCAATGAAGCAGAGTAGGTGTTTTTTCTGGAACACTTTTGCTTTCTCCATGTTCCAACCAATGATCACAATTTGATCTCTGGTTCCAGTACCTTTTCTAAATTCAGGTTGTATATCTGGTAGTTCTCAGATCAGGTACTGCTGAAGCCTAGCTTGAAGGATTTTGAGCATAACCTTGGTAGCATGCGAAGTGAACTCAGTTGTATGATAGCTTGAACATTCTTTGGCATTGCCCTTCTTTGAGATTGGAATGATAACTGATCTTTTCCAGTCCTGTGGAGATTGTTGAGTTTTCCAAATTTGGTGACAGTTGACTCATTGGAAAGGACTCTGATGCTGGGAGGGATTGGGGGCAGGAGGAGAAGGGGACGACAGAGGATGAGATGGCTGGATGGCATCACTGACTCAATGGACGTGAGTCTGAGTGAACTCCGGGAGTTGGTGATGGACAGGGAGGCCTGGCGTGCTGCGATTCATGGGTCGCAAAGAGTCAGACACGACTGAGCAACTGAACTGAACTGATTGACTGCAACACTTTAACAGCATTATACTTTAGGATTTTAAAAAACTCAGCTGGAATTCCATCACTGCCACTAGCTTTGTTTGTAGTAATGCTTCCTAAGGCTCATTTTATTTCACACTTCAGGATGTCCCCTTCCAGGTGAGTACTATAGTACCCCTTCTAGGTGAGTGACCACACTATTATGGTTTTCCAGTTTGTTAAGACTATTTTGTGTCACTCTTTGTATTCTCACCACCTGTTCTTAATTGCTTCTGTCCTTACCATTTCTGTCCTTTTTCATGTCCCTTCTTGCATAAAATATTCCCTTGATATCTCAAGTTTTATTTAAGAAATCTCTAGTCTTTCCCATTCTGCTGTTTTCCTCTGTTTCTTTGCGTTGTTCATTTAAGAAGCCTTGTTTATTTCTCCTTGCTATTTGGAACTCTACATTCAATTGGGTATATCATTCCCTTTCTCCTTTGCCTTTCTCTTCTCTTCCATTTTCAGCTATTTTTATGCCTCCTCAGACAGTCAATTGGCCTTCTTGAATTTCTTTCTCTTGGGGATGGTTTTGGTCACTACCTCTTGTACATAGTTCTTCAGTCTGTCATTCTACCAGATCTAATCCTGCAAATCTATTAGTCATCTCAACTGGATAATCATAAAGGATTTAATTTAGGTCACCTAAATGGCTGAGTGGTTTTCCCTACTTTCTTCAATTTAAGGCTGAATTTTAAGCATCATAAGGTGCTCATGATCTGAGCCATAGTCAGCTTCCTGTCTTGTTTTTGCTGACTGTATAGAGCTTCACTATTTTGGCTACAAAGAACAAAATTAATCTGATTTCAGTATTGATCATTTAGTGATGTCCATGTGTAGAGTCATTTCTTGGGTTGTTGGAAAAGGGTATTTGCTTTGAATAGTGTGTTCTTTTGGCAAAACTCTGTTAGCCTTTGCCTTCTTTCATTTTGTACTCCATGGCCAATATTGCCTGTTATTCTGGGTGTCTCTTAACTTCCTACTTTTGTTTTCCAATCCTCTGTGATGAAAAGATCTTTTTTGGTATTAGTTCCAGAAGGTCTTGTAGGTTTTCATGGAATGGTCAATTTCAGCTTCTTTGGAATAAGTGGTTGGGGCATAGACTTGGATTGCAGTGTTGTTGAATGGTTTGCCTTGGAAAAGAACTGAGATCATTCCGTCATTTTGAGATTGCACCCAAATCCTGCGTTTTGGACTCTTGAATATGAGTGCTACTCCATTTCTTCTAAAGGATTCTTGCCCAGGGTAGTAGAAATAATGGTCATCTGAATTAAATTTGCCCATTTTTGTCCATTTTAGTTCACTGAATCCTAAGATGTCAGTGTTCACTCTTGCCATCTCTTGCTTGACTATGTCCCATTTACCTTGATCATGGACCTAACATTCCAGCTTGCTATGCAATATTGTTCTTTACAGACTTTATTTTCACCACCAGATATCCACAAATGAGCATCATTTCTTCTTTGTCCCAGTTGCTTCATTCTTTCTGAAACTACTTTGCCCTCCTCTCTTCCCCAGTAGAATATTGGATATCTTCTCACCTGGGAAGTTCATCTTCCCATGTCATATCTTTTTGCCTTTTCGTATTGTTCATGGGGTTCTTGCAACAAAAATATTGGGGTCCCAATAGTGATTTGCCATTCTGTCCTTCATTGAACCATATTTTGTCAGACCTCTCCACTATGACCCATCCATCTTTGGTGGCCCTGCATAACATAGCTCGTAGCTTCATTGAGTTATGCAAGCCCCTTCACCAAGACAAGGCTGTGATCTATGAAAAAACTGCCCTACTAAAATTCTTTGAGTGTGTATAATTAATTTAGAAGTTCATGTAAGAGCTGGGCATTTCCCTTAGTCAATAAATTAGTGTGATTACCATTCATTGTTAAGTATTTTTTTTTTTTCCTGATGATAGAATTCTGGATCTAATTTAATAGGAACTAGGAGAAGGAAATGGCAACCCACTCCAGTGTTCTTGCCTGGAGAATCCCAGGGATGGGGGATTCCCTGGTGGGCTGCTGTCTATGGGGTCACACAGAGTCGGACATGACTGAAGTGACTTGGCAGCAGCAGTAGCAGGGAAATACTGGTAATGCAGAGACACTTTGTGCCTGTGATCATGGGAGCTTGCTGCTATTTAAAACATGTCATCAAAACCCTGTATAACACAAATTTATGCTGTATCTGAATAGGAAGAAAACTATTCAGTAGTCATTCATTTCTAATTCTGGGTCTGAATGATGGGATCAGGCATTGCTAAACTGAACTTGAAAATGAAAGTCATGTCTGACTCTTTGCGACCCCATGAACTATACAGTCCATGGAATTCTCCAGGCCAGAATACTGGAGTGTGTAGCCTTTCCCTTCTGCAGGGCATCATCCCAACCCAGGCAGGTCTCCCACATTGCAGGCAGATTCTTTACCAACTGAGCTATCAGTGAAGCCCCATACTGAACTTAGATGTATCCAACTTCTGGCAAGGTAAGAGATGTTCAAGTTATGTGGTGGTCCCATAAGACATGACTGTAGATGAGGGTGTGATAGGACAGCAGACCCCAACCTTTTTGGCACTCGGGACCTGTTTTGTGGAACACAATTTTTCCACAGACTGGGGGTGGGATGATTGTTTCTGGTTTATTCAAGCACATTACATTTGTTATGCATTTTATTTCTATTAAGGGACTTCCCTGGTAGGCCGGTAGCTAAGATTCTGTGCTTACATCAGCTGTATCTCAGATCATCAGGCAATGGATCCCAGAGGTTGGGGACCCCGGTGATAGGAAGTGCAAGTTGGCTATGCCCCCTTCTGTCTCACTCCTCAAACACCTCACAGAGGGTAGCTTGGGTCTAGATGATTTTTGCTTGAAGACAAAGGCCTTGTAGCATGACATCACTGTGTTTCATTTTTATATTTTATGTGCACAGGTTAATTAGAAGAAAAGATGGTTGACAAGGTATCTTTTTATAAATATCTTTAATTCAATTTTTTTTCTTTTCCTTCTTTAATTATCTTAAAATACATTCAATGAGTTTGTGATACAAATACTCATTTGTCAAATTGAGAAAAATTTTACCACATGACCAGATTATATATCAGTCATCCTACCTAGTATCCCTCGGAGAGGCTGATTCCAAAATCCATGGATGCTCAAGTCCATTATATAAAATCTTGTAGTGTTTGTATATAGTCTATGCATATTGTCCCTTATACTTTAAATCATCTCTTTGATAACTAATACAATGCAAATAGTTGCACATGCCCAGCAGATTCAAATTTGCTTTTTGGAATTTTCTGGAATTTTTCTACCCATTTTTTACCATTTGATTAAATCTGAAGATGTATAGACTGCATATATAGAGAGCTGATTTGACATGTTTGAGTTACCAGGTAAATTACATAGACTCTTAATTATTTTACTCTACCTTCTGGTGATATGAAAGAATATGCCAGTGACTTTCAAATTCTAATGTGCAATTGATTTAAAATGATTTAATCCTCTTCATCAAGAATATCATTATGTTACTTAGTATATAGAAATGGAATAAAAGAAAGAAAACATTATTATAAAATAAAGATATCCTGATAAATTATAATTTCTCTATATATCTTTCTCCTAAGTTAAGGGTTACATTTATGATCATATAACTTTTTATATATGTATAATGGTATGAAAATTATAAATATTATAAATTTTCTCTATAATGATGACTATGTAAATCACCCTTTTTATTAGTAAGGGTTCTCCAGAGAAACAGAACCAATAGAATAAAAATATTAAAAATTTAATGTGAATATGAAATATTCATAGAGAGATTTATTTTACATATATATAAAGAGATTTATTTTAAGAAATTGGTTCCTATATTTGTAGGGGCTGGCAAGTCTGAAATTCAAAGGGCAGGATGGCAAGCTGGAAACTCAGGCAGAACTCCACTTATAGATTTAGGCAGAAAATCTTCTTCCCCAAGAATCATTAATTTTTTTTCTTTTAGGACCCTTAGCTAATTGACTGAGTTTCATCTACGACATTTAGGCCAACCTTCTTTGTACTTGTCAAGTCACTTTAGTTATGTCTGACTCTTTGTGACCCTATGGACTGTAGCCCTCGAGGCTCCTCTGTCCAAGAGATACTCCAGGCAAGAATACTGGAGTGGTTTGCCATGCCCTCCTCCAGAGGATCTTCTCTACCCAAGGATAGAACATTCATTTCCTGTGTCTCCTGCATTGCAGACAGATTCTTTACCACTGAGCCACTGGAGAAGCTCTAGTCTAACTTCCTGTACTTAAAATCAGTTGATTATAGATGTTAACACAATCTGTAAAATATCTTCATGACAACACCTAGATTAGAATTTCATTGCATGATTCAGTGTCATAGCTTACCCAAGCTGACACATAAAATTAACCATTGCATTCTTCATTGGTAAAATCTGAGAGTCAAATCTAATTTGATTTTGTTGCCTGGTGTCATTAATGGAAATATACTGATTGTTCATATATAATACCCTAAAGTACATAAAATAGGGTAATGCCAAAGAATTTTCAAAACACAGTACAATTGCACTCACTTCACATGCTAGCAAGATTATGCAGAAAATCCTTCAATTGGTTTCAGGAGTACTTGAATCGAGAACTTCCAAATGTACCAGCTGGATTTAGAAAAGGCAGAAGAAACAGAGATCAAATTGCCAACATCCATGGGATCATAGTAAAATCAAGGGGATTGCAAAAAATATATCTACTTCATTGACTATGCTAAAGCCTTTGTCTGTGTGGATCACAACAAACTGGAAAATTCTTAAAGAGATGGGAATACCAGACCACCTTACCTGCCTCCTGAGAAATCTGTGAGCATGACAGGAAGTACTGGACATGGAACAATGGACTGGTTCAACATTGGGAAAGGAGTATATCAAGGCTGTATATTGTCACCCTGCTTGTTTAACTTCTATGCAGAATACATCATGTGAAATGGCAGGTTGAATGAATCATAAGATGGAATCAAGATTGCCGGGAGAAATATCAATAACCTCAAATATGCAGATGACACCACTTTAATGGCAGAAAGCAAAGAGGAACTAAAAAGTGTCTTAATGAAGGTGAAAGAGGGGAGTGAAAAAATTGCCTTAAAGCTCAACAGTAAAAAAACTAAGATCATAGCATCCCGTCCCATCACTTCATGGCAAATAGATGGGACAAAAGCAGAAACAGTGACAGATTTTATTTTCTTGGGCTCCAAAATCACTGAGCACAGTGACTGCAGTTTTGAAATTAAAAGATGCTTCCTCCTTGGAAGAAAAACTATGACAAACCTAGACAACATAGTTAAAAGCAGAGACATCACTTTGCTGATAAAGGATAAAGGTCCATTTTGTTAAAATTATTGTTTTTCTGGTAGTCATGTATGGATGTGAGAGCTGGACCTTAAAGAAATTTGTGTGCCAAAGAATTGAAACTTTGAACTGTGGTGCTGGAGAAGGCTCTTGAGGGTTGCTTGGACAGCAAGGAAATCAAACTAGTCAATCCTAAAGGATATGGACCCTGAATATTTATGGTAAGAACTGATATTGGAGCTGAAATTCTGATACTTTGGCCACCTAATGTGAAGAGTTGATTCACTGGAAAATCCCTGATGTACGAAAGATTGAGGGCAAGAGGAGAAGGGGGCAACAGAGAATGTGATGATTGGATGGCATCACTGACTCAATGGACATGAGTTTGAGCAAACTCAGGGAGAGTGAAACACAGGGAAGCCTGGCACGCTGCATTAATGGAGTCATAAAGTGTTGGACAGGACTTGGAGACAGAACAACATAAAGCAGATATAAATGAGATAATGTATAATAAAGATGATTATTAGTCTGAACCACCCAAAAACTTTCACATCAAGTCATTTAAAGGTTTCACATCTATTATTTTCTACAGATTTCTCAATACTGCTTAAATCATTGTACCTATATGTTCAACCCTCTAAAATGCAAACAAACATTGCAGGAACTGAAAACTAGAAGGACATATATGTTCCCTATATGTTTTTTTTTTATCAATTTATAGATAAAAAATATTCCCTTGAGCTCCTCTAATTCTCTGGTTCAGTTTGATTCATGGGCACTCTTTCCTAGTTCTTTATTTGTAATTGAGCACTCACTTTGTAGTGGGTTGAAATTCTGCCCCTCATTCATATATACTTGGAACCTGAGAATGTGTTCTTATTTAGAAATAGTTTCCTGGCAGATATAATTGGTTGGTATAAGATCATATTGGATTAGAGTGGGCCCTAAATAGCAATGACTGCTGTTTTTAGCAGAGGGAGAGAAACAGGAGGAGATCATATGAATTTACAGAAATACACAGGAGAAATATCCATATAAATATGGAGACAGAGATCAGAGTTAACCTGTCAGAATCCTAGGAACCCCAGAAGCTACCCAAATTGGCAAGAGTCAAGGAAAAATCTTCACATGTCCTCAGAGGGTCACTATGGCTCTGTTGACCCAGGCCATTTTTTATTTCTCCAGAAATGAAAAAATTAGTTTCTTTGGTTTTAAGCCACCCATGATAATTTAGCATGGCAGCCCTAAGAAATAATTATGCTTTCATTAAAATTAGACATAAGAGCTTTCTCTACTTTCCTTAAGTTATTTTGAAAAGAATAATGAAGCTTCTACAAAGAAATCTTAAAAGACAGGCTAAATCTATGAGATTCTTGGGATTCTTTATATAGAGGGAATGCCTCATCTGGGCACTTCTCTTCAGAGTTTGCATGGTATTAAAAAAAAAAAAAAAGTAGTGGAATGAATTAGGCTTCCATTTATGCTTACAAGGGAGACAGATACTTCTTTAATGGGAGATGTTTAAAATACCACATAGGTTGAATTTAATTGCAGTCTTTGAATCTGGTCAAAGCTCCTTTCTGTATCCAATTTATTTTTTT
This sequence comes from Bos indicus x Bos taurus, assembly GCF_003369695.1. Lineage (NCBI taxonomy): Eukaryota > Metazoa > Chordata > Mammalia > Artiodactyla > Bovidae > Bos > Bos indicus x Bos taurus. The sequence continues at coordinate 39,456,940 of NC_040087.1, read as the reverse complement.
CCCCAGGGAATTAACTGACCTAATCTGTTGTGTGAGGTATGCAGTAAGTTACTTCCATTAGAGTAGCAGTAAACCACCAATGGAAACAGTGACAGACTTTCTTTTCTCGGGCTCCAAAATCACTGCAGATGGTGACTGTAGCCATGAAATTAAAAGACACTTGCTCCTTGGAAGAAAAGCTATGACAAACCTAGACATCATATTAGAGCAGACACATTACTTTGCTGACAAAGGTCCGTTTAGTCAAAGCTATGGTTTTTCCAGTAGTCATGTATGGATGTGACAGTCAGACCATAAGAAAGCTGAGCACTGAAGAATTGATGCTCTTAAACTGTGGTGTTGGAGAAGACTCTTGAGAGTCCCTTGGACTGCAAGGAGATCCATCCTAAAGGAAGTTAGTCCTGAATATTCATTGGAAAGACTGATGCTGAAGCTGAAACTCCAGTACTTTGCCATCTGATGCAAAGAACTGACTCATTGGAAAAGACCCTGATGCTGGGAAAGATTGAAGGCAGAAGGTGAAGGGGATGACAGAGGATGAGATGGTTGGATGGCATCACTGACTCGATGGATATGAGTTTGAGCAAGCTCTGGAAGTAGGTGATGAATAGCAAAGCCTGGCATTTTGCAGTCCATGGGGTCACAAAGAGTCAGACACAACTGAGCAACTGAGCTGAACTGAAACCACCAAGGCTCTCAAGCACATGGATTTTTAAGGTACCTTGCTCCATTTAGTCATGATGCAACCAAAGACTCATCAAACTCATGTAATTAAGTAAAAATGATAATCCAAATAGTTAAGAACACAAAGTCATGACCCTTAATGATCCCTTAGCTTATCCCTGATATAAAATGAATGTTAATTGTCGTTAATGGTCTATGTGTATCTAAGGTATGATGCACTTATAATTCACCCAAAGGGAATCTTCAGTTCCTTTGGTACATGAGGTACCCTTTTGGGGATGGGTATTCGTTACTTTTACATAGAAACAAAAGTACTTTAAGTTCTCAAGGTATTTTGTAACAACTGTCAGCATAAGTGTACATAAAACTTTAATTGTGTCCTAGGTGGCTTCAGATATAAAATTAGCCTTGAGAACTTTTAGGATAACTTTACACTTTAATTGCCATGTAAAGAAAACTTAGTAACTACTTTTCTGATTATATTCAAGTAGCACAAGTTACCTTATATGAATAGAACTGGCAGTTTGATATGTGGTTAAGATCAAATTTAATTTTCTATTAATTTTACTAAATTTGTAAAATCAGCCTACAATTTTTTTCAGTATTTCCTTCATAAATATATGTGTACACAAATAGCTTTTTTCCCCCTAAAATTTAGAATTATTTCTCAGCTTTATTTAGAAAGCTATTCAGCAGTCAGTCCTTTATATTCCAAACTCTAGGTCCCAATTTGAAAATCTCTTGGGAGTTGTTTTGGAGAGGCAGCAAGGGAAAAAATAGTTAATGTTAATCTTTTTGTATTTATAATAAATACCCTGTGTATTAGTTGTGGATAGCCATGTAAAACAAAGCATATAAATAGTTTTCTAAAATTGCCAGATTTAAAACAACAATCATTTGTTTAGCCTAAGATGCTATGAGTCAGCACCTGGGACTGAGCTCACCTGGGTGATTCTTCTGAATATGGCTGGGCTGTATGATTGCATTCAGCACCAGTAATATGTTGAAGTGGCTGGGGGACATGGGCTTACTCATTTCTCTGGTTGTGAGTTCCCTTTTGGCTAAGGTGAAAGAGCAACTAGACCACACGTCTCCCAATGTCCCACATTCTAGCTCAGGCTTGTTCACATGCCCTCCTTAGGACCAGTGGTGACAGTGGTAGTGAGAAAGGTCTTCTGAGTTTTAAGCTCAGAACTAGTATAATTCCACTTATACTCCAAATTTTGTTGCTCAAAGCAAATCACAAACCCTATCAAAATAGAAGGCATGAATAGACTATTTATTGATGGAACAAGCTTCAATTCACAAAGCAAAAAAAAAAAAAAAAGGAATGATAGGGTAGAATGAAGAATTTGGATCATTTTTTGCAGTCTATTACAGCATGCTGGTCAAAAAATGAATAGTTTAAAACTCTACACAAAGATTCCGATTTAGCTGGTCTAGAAACCACTTTAGTAATACTTATACACAGCAACAGTCTATACTGACACCCAGAGTACATATGTTCTTATAAAGTCAGAGTAAATCACAATTTTAAATACTAATTTTCACACTGATAAAATGATGCACTATAGCTGATAATTTTAAGTGCCCAATCAACTGAGATTTTTGTCATCTAACTTCAGTTATCTGGGAAAGCATTTAAAATTTAATACAATAAGTAAGTATTGTATTGCACACAGATTTAAATTTCCTCTTTTACATAGAATAATTTATATTCATATTAAAAATACATTCAGTCCAGTCCATTATTTTATATTTATGAATCAACAGATCAATTCTAAAAAATATTGTCCTTGTTTATAAAGTCTCAAAGCAATAGGTCTTTTTATTACCAGACTCTCATGTTGTCTATATTATAAATAGTTTATATTTAAGAAATATCTTTATGCATCTGTGTTTTTAAATAATGCAGGTCATATAAGACAAAAAAGGCACAGTTCCATTTTTGAGGCCTGTCAGAACTTCTGTTTCTTTGTTTCATTTAATAAGGAGCAAAGGAGAGACATAACATATTTGGGAGTCTATTTCTTAGGAAGAGTGCCTAAAACGGTTCCATGTGAATAATTTTTATTAGTGAGAATAGAATGTCCAGCCAACAGATAGGGAGTGTGTAGCAAGTAGAGAGACAGAAAAGAGGGAAATGACCCAATTTACATAGAGATGTAATATGATATTCAATGCACCATGCAAAGCAAAAGAGTGGTCAAGGTCGGAGGGGGGTTGGATATTACCTTGTAAGATATCTGGAGTTTTTCAGAAGATGAAAAATAAAATTTCCAAGACATAAGAAATCTCAAATCATTCCAAATGAGTGATACTGATCTTGGAGTTATATACAGGGAAAAGAGAATCTGCAAAACCCTGGGATGACTAGAAAATAACGAACCCATGAAGAATATCATAGACTTTGAGAAGGTAATGTCCAGAAGAAGGCTGTAGATTTTATAAAATGAAAAATACCTGTTAGCAGCGAAGAGATCAATGATGACTTCAGTGAAGGTAGCTCCAGCACATTGTAATAAGATGTTGATTGATGTTAAAGAAATGAAGGCAGTAGATATGAACTAATCTGAGAAATTCAGATGAAAGGGAAGAAGGATTTTTTTTTTTTTTAATCTTACTAACAGCATCATGGTCTTTTCTAGTGAGTCAACTCTTCATCGACGTTAACTCTTGCCATCTCCTGTTTGATGGCAATTTGCCTTGATTCATGGACCTAACATTCCAGGTTCCTATGCAGTATTGCTCTTTACAGCACTGAACCTTGCTTCTATCACCAGTCCCATACACAACAGGGTGTTGTTTTTGCTTTGATTCCATCCCTTCGTTCTTTCTGGAGTTATTTCTCCACTGATCTCCAGTAGCATATTGGGCACCTACTGACCTGGGGAGTTCATCTTTCAGTGTCCTACCTTTTTGCTTTTCCATACTGTTCATGGGGTTCTCAAGGCAAGAATACTGAAGTGGTTTGCCATTCCCTTCTCCAGTGGACCACATTCTGTCAGACCTCTCCACCATGACCCTCCTGTCTTGGGTGGCCCCACATGGCATGGCTATGGTCCGTGTGATCAGATTGGCTAGTTTTCTGTGATTATGGTTTCAGTGTGTCTGCCCTCTGATGCCCTCTTGCAACATGCTCCTGGGAGGGGTTGGGGGCAGGAGAATAAGGGGATGACAGAGGATGAGATGGCTGGATGGCATCACCGACTCGATGGACATGAGTTTGAGTGAACTCCAGGAGTTGGTGATGGACAAGGAGGCCTGACGTGCTGCAATTCATGGGATCGCAAAGCATTGGACATGACTGCAACTGAACTGAACTGAACTGAACAGTACGCTAGTAAAATATTTTAATATACCTTCATATGTATAATGAACTATGTATAGGGTTTAAAGTTTTGCTTCCACTTTATTTAATGATTTTAGAATCATGAGATACTGTGTTGAAAATTAAACTTCTCACTGAGGAATAATCCTTTCCAAATATTTTGCTGTGGTGAGTATCTCAAACTCCTTAGAAACATACTCCACTGTACACCTGTAGTAGGCTTCATCCCATCTGTGATAGTTAAAAGTGTCTATTTATCTATGCCATGAAAGCCAGATATTTGATCAAACATTATTTTAGTTATTACTATAAGTTGTTTTTAGATGAGTTTAGATTAGTTTAATATTTAAATGAGGGAACTTTGAATAAAGCAGAGTTATCCTTAGTAACGTGATGGGCCTTATCAAATCACCTGAAGGCCTTAAGAGGACAAGAATGACTTTCTCCAGTAAAGAGACAATTCTGCCAGGAGATAGCCTTTGGACTCAAACTGCAGCTCTCCCTTGGGTCTCCAGCCTGCCACATTAGTTTGCAGATTTTGCATTTGAGAGCTTTCACAATTGCATGAACCAATTCCTTAAACTAAATTTCTCTCTCTCCCTCTCTCTTTCCCATTATTTTGCTATACACATGTATCTATATACTTATATTACATATATAATATGTATACTACATATACATATATGTATATTGCATATGCACATATTAAATATATAATTGCACATATATTTATATATACATTCTATTAGTTCTCTTTCTTTGGAAAATCCTGACTTATATTACATGAGATGTAAATATTAAAAGATCAGGAATCTAATTTGGTAAAAGACACATTCTGCTAAAAATAATTCCTCTGAAGTTTCTAGTTATGGACAGTGTTGAATATTTGCTTGTGGAAATATATTGAACAGTATTAAATCACTACCTTCCAGTGATATATGCTTTTGCTGTTGCCTTCATTTCTGACTGCTTGTTTTATGTGTATATATATATATATATATGTTGTTATCCCATCACCTTTCACTCTGTCTCTATGAAAAAAATGCAGAAAAGAGTACAAGGCACCAATCAATGAAAATATAAGTGAAACACTGTCTGAATATCATTACATGAAATATTTTTAAGAGCATTTTTGTTGCTGAAATAGACAACCAAGATAATGCTAATAACAGTGTAGAGAAAAAGATCTTTTACTTTCTTTTACCTCCTTGGATGCCTGTATTGGTTGTTTGGGTTTCTAGTGGCCTTGTCAAACAGCATACAATGATCCAAGGAAAAGCACATTTGTTTTTGCAGAGGAACAATTGACAGTGAGTAACTTGGAGAAGGTCCTTTAGTGTATAATGAAAATTTTATAGATAGCTTTAAGATGAACCTTTAACAAAACTGTTTTGCTCACTTTGGTCACTGACTATCCAAATCCTAGAGAACTTCCTGTTCAGTGACTCAGTTATTCAGTGACCAAATGTGCCCTGGTTAAAAGATTTATTTTAATTAGGACAGCTGTTTGAATGACTTCTGTGTTAATCGTTACAGAGTACACACTAAAGACATTTCAATAGTCTACAAGGATCTACGCAATCTAGTCTCTGCCACTCTCCTTGACCTCATCTTCCCACACATCTCCTTATAGCTCTCTGTTCAGCACTACAGGCTTCCTTTCATTCTTCAAACATGCAAAGCAAATTTATCTGGAATAGTCTTCACACAGGTATCTTCAGTTTCCTTCATTTCTCTGAGGTTTTTCTCTTCAAATGTCATCTCCTCAGTAGGCCTTTTACACTGTGTAAAATGTCAGATGGCTCTGTCTTCCTATTTATTATGTATAGCAAAATATATATGCTAATTATATAAATTATGCACTAATTAAATAATTAATGTGAGGAATATAGACAGGTTTGGGGTTCACTCCAATCCAGACCCTATATCTACGAAGAGTCATGCCAGTGCTAGCATCCACTGGGCACAGTGTATCCTGAAGTGGCAAATGAGTCCTGAAGACTTCAAGGTGCTCATAACCAGGGCGCTCACTATCACTTTGTACAATGCAGTCACTGGTTCTCATCTAGGCAGATAATTAGAAAGACTGAGAATTGTCTTTAACTACATATTGTCTTAACTACATATGTTCTAAAACTAAGGTCCATTTTTCAGAACAATGAGGCTTCTCTGGTGGTTCAGACGGTAAAGAATTTGCCTGCAATGCAGAAATCATAGGTTCAATCCCTGGATCAGGAAAAACCCCTATTTTCAGAACAATAGTGTTGAAAACAAATAAACTAGTTCATTTAGAATTTCAATTTTAATAATTCTATGTTTTATCCATAAACTAGTTCAAGTAGAATATATAAGAGGTTTTAGCTTCTAAAATGTACTGACTTCATCATAGGAAACTCACCAGTTGAATGCAACTCTGTAATATATGTTTTAATTTTTTAACTTGGTTTATCCAGTTTCATATTTTCTTTTAAAGGCCCACTGATTTTAACTTAATTTACAAGTATTTTCTCACACTTTCTGTGATAGAAAAGCACGATCCTATAACTCAAAATAATTGCTTATTTGATGTGCACCCTCTTCAAAATATTAATTCCTACATATCCAATTTTTAGGAGTTATAATTATTCATTTAAAACTCTCTTGCACACTTCACTAAAATATTTCTAATGCCCCCAATTATTCTTTATGAATTGTTTTTACATTGTCTAAAAAAAGCAAAATGTCAAAGCTTTATTCATTTTCACCCTGCAGCAGAAGCCATTTTGATAATAAGATGAGGCTTCCTTTGTGAGTCTTATCTTTTCATCACGGACAGATGAAGATTGAATGTGATAACATATGGGAAGCATTTAGAAGATAGTGCCTGTCATAAAATAAGAGAACAGCAAAATTTTTCCAAAAACCGACCTTTATGTCTATAATGAAAGAAATTGTGTTAAAGGATGAAATTAATTCCTGTGTTTTATTTATTAATCACTTTATTATTATCTTTATTTGTTTATTGATTTGAATACATTCTCCTCTGCCTAGTATAAAGGAAGGGGCACTGGGTGAGAGTCAGAAGAGCTTTCTTTGAGCATTAGCTGCTTTTTTCCCTAAGATGTGTAACCTTGAATAAGTCATCTCATAAAGAACTTAGAGTCTTTAAAATAGAAATAATCTTTTCCTACAACTATATGGAGTAGTGAGGATGATCAAGTGAGGTAATACTTGACAAGTTGCTTTCTGATAGATATCACTGCATATCTGCATGTGTGTGTATGTGGGCTTTAAGATAGCTTTTGATAACTGATTACCTCATTTCAATGATATTACTACAAATATAACTAGATTTTTTTCAAAAATACATTATATTGGGCGTTTTTAATTTATACTTTGAAACTTGGGGGAAATGCCCCCCTCATGGTGCTGATCCAGATCTATTAGAGTGGGGACTGCCAATGATAACATCACATAGCCTTGGGAAAATTGAGAGCATGCTATGCAAGTAGTGTCAACCAGAGCCCTCCTGAGCATTATTTTAATGAGATGAAGAGAAGAGAGTTTTCTGAGATGTGAATCTAGGATACACTGTCCAACTACAATACCTCGTTTCTCTATGGTTAAGGGTACACCTAATAATTCAGGGTTCACCTGCTACATTCTGAATTAGTCAAATTTGATATGAAACTTTGGTATATCATTATATAAAATATGTTATAAGCAAAGTGCTATAAATTGTAGTGTTTGGACTATCTTGCATATTGCTCTTCTCACATCTGAGCCATTTAGTGAAGGTCTGTATAAAAAATTGCTAAAATACATAGCAAACCTTAGAGCTTTCTAAGAGAGTTTCAACAAGGATACTACTGATTATACAATGACATTTTAGATGTAAAGAGGTTGCAACAATATCTACAGTCATTTTTTTTTAATTTCATGTTAGTGAAAATGAACATCTTATTCTGTATTTAACTCAGACTTTTGTGGTGAGTTGCTGCAAGGAAAGCCAAACATACCAAGAAATGTTTAATCTTGCTTGTAATTTTTAATTGTGACAAATTAAAATGTGACAAATACAGTTTATCATTCCAACCATGACTAAATATTGAAGTGGCTGATTCCAGTTTTTCAACATTTCAAGTTCTGAAGAATATATTTTAAGCATTGTTGTGGTACCATCATTTCACTAATCAGCGTCAAAAAATTTGGTGAGTCATTGGTTTGGTTTCCATTCATGCCACATACATACATAAATAATCAAACATTTGGATCAAAGAGCTCAATAGTAGTTCTTTACTACAGAGCCATTTTGTACTCTGGGGCCAAGTGTATTTTTATGTAGTAAATTGATGGGAAAAATAAGCCACAGTTTTATGATAAAATATTCCTGCCAGGTATTAATAACTGTAGCTTTTGTCACACTTGACAAGAGCTATTTTTTAATTTGTTATGAATTTCAGAATCTCTAACAACATTACACTGCCAACATGTATAAGAGTAGTAAAAAGACAATCACCCTTGATGTATGCTGCATTCATTAGACAGTTACACTGCTTTAAGTATCACCAGTAGTGACACTTATAGGCCATTATATGCTATGCATGCTACTAAGGCCATTTATGAGAGAAAGTGGGTAGAAGAGAGAAAGGAAAAGAAACCAACAGTAACAACTTAATTAAGGCATCCTTTAAAAAAACTATTAATTTTTATAAAACTAAAGGTTTCAGATTCTCCTGACTTTTCTCCAAAAATTGCCAAGTCTTCTAAATTATACAGTTGTATCAGAATGACACTACAAAATGATATCATGAAACTGGGATTGGTGAAGTTTCAATTTTAATTTTGAATTCATTAAGTTTATTGTCTGAAGTTGAAACATCAATATGCTTTATAAAAATAACACTTCTAAAAGTGAGAATAAGGAAGATTATTGAAAGTGAACAAAGTCCATATGTTGCCATGATGATCATTTCATAGCGTAATTTTCATTTACATTTCAAATTGTCTAATCAGACCAGATTTATGCCTTCCACCCATGTGCTGCCCACATCAGATCAGATCAGATCAGATCAGTCACTCAGTAGTGTCCGACTCTTTGCAACCCCACGAATTGCAGCACGCCAGGCCTCCCTGTCCATCACCAATTCCCGGAGTTGACTGAGACTCACATCCATGGAGTTAGTGATGTCATCCAGCCATCTCATCCCTTCTCCATCCCTCCCAGCATCAGAGTCTTTTCCAATGAGTCAACTCTTCGCATGAGGTGGCCAAAGTACTGCAGTTTCAGCTTTAGCATCATTCCTTCCAAAGAAATCCCAGGGCTGATCTCCTTCAGAATGGACTGGTTGGATCTCCTTGCAGGCCAAGGGACTCTCAAGAGTCTTCTCCAACACCACAGTTCAAAAGCATCAATTCTTCGGCGCTCAGCCTTCTTCACAGTCCAACTCTCACATCCATACATGACCACAGGAAAAACCATAGCCTTGACTAGACAAACCTTTGTTGGCAAAGTAATGTCTCTGCTTTTGAATATGCTATCTAGGTTGGTCATAACTTTCCTTGCAAGGAGTAAGCGTCTTTTAATTTCATGGCTGCAGTCACCATCTGCAGTGATTTTGGAGCCCAGAAAAATAAAGTCTGACACTGTTTCCACTGTTTCCCCATCTATTTCCCATGAAGTGATGGGACTGGATGCCATGATCTTCGTTTTCTGAATGTTGAGCTTTAAGCCAACTTTTTCACTCTCTACTTTCACTTTCATCAAGAGGCTTTTTAGTTCCTCTTCACTTTCTGCCATAAGGGTGGTGTCATCTGCATATCTGAGCTGCCCACATAGAGCTCCACAAATCAAACAGTGAGACTAAAACTGAGTTTGGCTAAATAAAATAATTTTTGAATGTTCTTTCTATAACTTTATATTTGATTGCATTTTAATCAAATGTGTTGTTAAAGTATACAGTCAATTAATAAAGTTGTTGGATAGTCAGGCAAAATATGTGTTGACTTATCTCTGTGCTATGTCTCTTAAAGCTAACAACATAAACAAATTAAAATAATACTGTGGTTAAATAAGCTCATCTTGCAGTGAATAACTAATGACATTTAGTCTATTTAAATTCAGTGACATGAGGGAAAAGTGCTTAAAAGCAGATGTTTTCATCAGTGAATGTAAAACTGGGATATAATATTTTTAGAGTGAAGGAGATTAGAAGTATTTTGCTTTTTAAATGTGCAGAAAACTAAAATATAAATGCTCAAATTTTAAGTAATTTACTGCTCCTTTTTAATTGTAGTGCATTGCTCATTCCTTGCTATACATAGGAAAATTGTGAAATAAGGTTTAGAAAAATTTTCAGGAAAGGTCTTTTTTTGGTGCATCTTAATTTTAATATGGTATATTTTACTGGCTTTATAAAGATGCATTTCTTTTCTTAAAATTAATTTCATTTTTTTTCAAAAATATATTTTTATATTTCTTCTAATATAAGAATGTAGGACTCATGTCATTAAACTTTTAAATAATTCTGCATAAATTGTTACTATCTCAGTACTTTATAGTTAACTCAATAGGGATATTAAAGTTATCTTTTTAAAAATCTGGATTTTTTCAATATAGTATGTTCTTTTAAATTTCTTAACTATCTTCATAGAATGTTGATAAAAATGATATTTACTCATCAAAAGTGAAAGAAATATGGTTACACTCTCTTTTTAGAAGATAAAGATTTGCCTTTTAGTAGCAAATGAAAACCAGAATTACTATATGGTTTGTATTTTATAAACTTTATCTATAGATTCAGTTTTCTTATGGAATTATAACAATTCTCCCAGTTTTTTTCTCCCATATACTTTTCATTATTTTCATTTCTTCACTTTTCATTTCTTTTTAAATACATTACTACCTGAATCTCCATATAAGACTTAGAACTTAGAAGTGTATACTGAAATTATAGACCTCTATATAGAACCATTTTTAAAGCATAATGTATTTTATCATAGCTTAGGAAATAGTTTATAACTTAACTCAGTATCTACCTTATAGTTCATGTTCAACTCAATCATCAAACCACTGCAGATAGTCAGTTTATTCTCAGTGTTCACATAGTCTTTAAAAAGCTTCTTTTTTATTACAAAGAACCATGGTTCTTTTTAAAAAGTCAAATATTATGGATATATAAATATATGGAAACTAAAATTTTCCATCACTACCCATCTCTTAGGCTTTAGTCTTATATGTATTTTCAAGATTTGTAAATAGATGTAGATATAGATATAAAAGAAGTCAAGTTCACCATATTGTTGGCAGATTTTTTTCCTTTAAATAATGTTTCCAACAACTTTTATATTCTATCTTTTCTGCTGACTTTAACCACTAAGTTGATTACCTACTTACTACTAGAATCAATTTACTAATACCTTTGGATACATCTAAAAAATAATCCTAGGATCCATAGAATAATGATTTCTTAGCTATTTTTTCAAAATAGTAATTATATTTAAAGGTAAAGAGAATTTAATGGCTAATTTATGAGTATTTAAAGTTTTCCATGATTTTTTACATATTTTTGATATTTAATTAAAAAGTATAAACCATGAGATGTAGAAAGGGGTTCAATAACTCATTATGAGAAAATAGAAAATGAGTTAAAATTCTAAAAAAGGAATAGATTAATAGTCTGGAACATATCCACAATTATCTGGAAACAGCTGGTGCCCTTTCACCATTGCTTCAAATAAAGGCCCTGGTTTTATTCCTCTCTGCCAGAAATAACATCAGCCCAGAAGCCCTGAATCCCAGCAGCACAGAACTGCCAAAGTGCCAGGGAACATGAGCACAAGAGTAGCTTCCTCGCCTACAGGAGGATGTGTTGCTAAGACTATAGGATAACCTTTTAACACCTTCCTAGATGCTTTTGAGTTATGCATTCCATCAAGCCACTACATCTTACCCTTGATTAAACCATTTTTCAAAACTGTAATTAGTTCTTATGTTGTCACTTAGCTTGAAATAGTGTAATATTCTTCCCAAAATGCTGTAAGAGCCAAGTGCTAATAACAGGTAGAAAGAAAAGTGAAAACCGAGGAGAATAGCTATTCTGATGTGGAAATGGGTAGTTAGAAAGTAAAACTAATCAAGTATTTATATATTTGAAATAGAAAATAATATTTTAACTAATTGCTAAGAATTTTTGAAAACATTTAAATTTGCTTCTACATCTACAATTCATTTTTAGTGTCTTAAATATTAAAACTCATTGGTCTATTTGTCTTTTCCTATTCCTATTTAAACAATTTACATACTGACTGATTTATAGGACATATTTAAGCATTGAGATTTGATTTAAGGATTTCCAGTTTATGAAGTAAACATAAATAACATATCTTAGGATGAAAGAAATAGAGTAATTAGGTATCTACAGATATTCTCCTCATTTTTCAAGAGAGGAAATTGTAACTCAGAGAATTGCAGTTAATGTGAGCCTGTGGCCCAAGTCTCTAAGTTCCTTTGTTGTTATCGTTCATGAATAATCACACAATGAAAATCTAACTTAAAATTCAATGAGCATCCTTATTGTAATGCTTCATTAATTAGAATGTATAAACAGTACATTAAAATGAATACTACTTAAAGCTTCGAATCAAAAACTGTTCCTCTTGTTTGTCCAGAAGCTGTCTTGTTTTACAGATTTAGGGGAAGGACAGCCACCACTAAGGCATCTCAGGATATAATCAATGTTTCTTAGAGGAGCTGTTAAAATGTAGATGAGGCTTTTCTTCCTTTAGTACAAATTCTTGATAGTAAAGAATCTCTAATCAGTGAGAAAGATTCATACCATAACAAGAAGATTGCTTCTTGAGACATTATAATATACTATCCTTTTATTTTTACATTATGCTTTGTTGTTGGTAACAGTGCTTTCAACTGACAGATTAAAAACAATGATTTTTAATCAGTTTTCCATATATAACTTTTAATGAGTACAGCACAGCAATCCATTGAGATTAAATGGGGATAAAGACTGTTGTTTTCTGGTACTCGATAGGAATAAAGTGCAGTGTCCTCCTAGTCTCAAAATAAATGCAAAAGTGGAGCTATCTATTATCAGCAAGTTCTCATTTATCTTTTGTTCTTTAGACCAGAGTTCTTATCACCACCTGAGTCTGATAGAACCAATATTACCAAAGAAGCAAGAGACAAAAGAGATCAAAGAGAACAACAAAAAAAATAAAAACACAAGTAGGTTTAAAACAAAACAGGGATTTTATTTTACCTCCAACACTCTTTAATCATTTAAAGTTATTTTTAAAGTCCTTTTTCCTTCATTCCAGTACTATCATGCTAATAAGCATAGGGGAAAAACAATGATGGATTTAAAACCAAAACAAAACCCTCAATGCTCTTTTCAACATCAAGCACCCTGCCCGGTTCTGGCCTGAAAAATAAGTGGTAGAAGTCAAGAAGTTTCACGTGTGCATGTGTGCATGCTAAGTCGCTTCAGTAGTGTCTGACTTTTTGTGACCCTATGAACTGTAGCTCTCCAAGCTTCCCTGTCCATGTATTCTCCAGGCAAGAATACCAGAGTGGACTGCCAGGCCCTTCCTTCTCTTGGGGATCTTCCAGACAAAGGGATTGAACCTGCAGCATCTCTTACCTCCTCCTGCATTGGCAGGCTGGTTCTTTACCGCTAGTGCCACTTGCGAAGTCTAAGTTTCACAGAAAGGTATACAAATACTCCCAAACAGGAAGAGATTGGTAAAGTATTAAAGTCAGTGTTCTCCCCAAAGTCCTCAAAATGATAACCACATCAGCAACCACATCAGCAAGGGATTTATTTGTGTTGTTTAACTGGATAAAACATTTTATTTCCTCATAATCATTTTATCTGCTGGTGAAGGGAGGGAAAAGCCATGTTGGTAATATTAACCATATTTTTATGTTTTCTTTAAATCAGCATATATATACATGAAAATAGGCATTACTAAAATATAATGAGGATTGTCCTAATTTATAAATGACATTTATTTGGCATGTATTACTTTTTCTTTTTCTTGTTAATGGCATAGTTCTCTTTCTTAATAACAACAAAAAAAGATACCATGGAGATACTTAATAGATGGCACAGAGATAAGAGTTCCCAAATAATAATAGGACTATATAAGTAGGGTAAGGAAGTCAGAGAAGGTAAGGTTCAGAAAAAGAACAAGACCGGCATTTTACAGGAACAGATCACCTTTAATGAGGCGAGAAGGGGCAGCAGTCAGACTAGTGAGCTGCTGCACTAACCCATGAAAAAAATAAGTATATATAGGCATATATGTGGAAATCTACTGTCTTAAGGGGGCCTGTTCTTCTCCAAGGTTATTGGGATTCGTTATCTCTTAAACTGCTGGAGCAAGGAATTCTGGCGATCCACCGGAGGCTGGGACCAGCTGGGAGCTGGGTGCTGGGCGTTTTCAACTTTAATGTCCACTTTTTTCCTTAGGGTGAGAGAGTTCTTTGTTTTGCATAGAATGGTGGGAAGACCTAGAAGGCTCAGGCTATTTTGAGCCGTGGAACTTTCCTTTAATATAAACAATCTACTTCAATCTATAGATATCCAATATTCAAAGCACTGCTATAACAGAGAAGTTAAATGTTACTAAATCAGTATTTTCATCTCATTTGAGATAGTTTCAGGAGATAAGCCACATACTGTCTAAAAGTAATGAAGTCTGAAAGGTTGGCCACTGGGAATCTTTGTCACAAACACATATCTTCTCATGCTCTGACAACGTTAATAATTTCTTTCCATAGACAAAAGACCTTCAAAACTCTAGACCGTATAAGAAAGGGGTAGGAGAAGCTTAAAAAGAAATTAAAACCTGCACTTAAATTTGAAAGTGTAAACAGAGAAGTTCTTGTGTATTAAACTCCACTGATAGTGACTGAAATTTATCAAAATAGCAATATCACTTAACTACATACACAGGGAGATAGAAGTATATAAATGTATTTATGGTGTACTGTGTGACTCTATTGTGTGTATTTTTATGACTGTAATTCTTATCATTAAAGCTGTGAGTCACTTTAAGTTCCCTGGAAATGGAGAATTTTTTTTCCCCCCAAGTACAGTGATATAATTTTTTCTAGTATGCAGTAGTGTCTTCTGTTTATGTGGTATTGATCTATAGGCAGAACCCTTGCTTTATATCTTTGATCTGTAACTGTGATATATATATTGTGCTTTATGTCACAGATGTATACTATACCCCATAAAAGAGATGTAAGAAGACACAAAGCAATTCAGTTTGATCTGTCAGATATTTTTATCTATCAGAAAAAAATGTATGTACTTTAAAGCAGACTCCTTATAATAAACAGTTTACATAATATTCAGTTCCAATATGATTTTAGTCAAGATTCTCTAGACAATCAAATTTCATTACATTTTAACAATGGAGTTAAGATGTAGTTATTAGTTTTTTGAACAAACATGTTTCTGCTGCTGCTGCTGCTAAGTCGCTTCAGTAGTGTCCAACTCTGTGCTACCCCATAAACGGCAGCCCACCAGGCTCCCCGTCCCTGGGATTCTCCAGGCAAGAACACTGGAGTGGGTTGTCATTTCCTTCTCCAATGCATGAAAGTGAAAAGTGAAACTGACTAATGTGCAAACATAAAGAAGAAGATACAAACCTTCTCATTGTTCAAAAAACATCATACAAATAGTAATAAAAGGGAGTTACTTTTCCCCTCAAATATTTCACTTTAGTGCAATAGGTTCTATTTTCTCAGTTCAGTACTGTTGTTGGTATAAAGAGTGGGTGTATAGCTAAAAATTTTCAATTTCCTTAACTGGGGAATCAGTTTGTGTCTGAAGAAATGGTGCATTTCAAGTCCTTTTCAACCTGTGGGTATTTGAGAGTTATTAACTTCAGCTTCCTTCCTGCCTTTTGAAATCTGACACTGACTTGTCCCTTATCTCCCAGAGGCCTCTAAGTGCAATTAGGCATTGGATTCACTGAGTAATTACTTCATTTTTCATGTAAAATGCACTTGATTTATTATATACTTGGGAGGTGATGGCAGAGATAGGTCAACAGCAGTTAGAGGAGATTAAAGGAGATACTCTGTTTAACTGTGGAAGCAATCAATTCCCACAAGACTGTTAGCGAAGAGTAAGAAGGGTACCACTCAAGTTTAACAGTGGTTTTCTCGATGAATTTGCCGCTGATTTGAAAATGAACTGAGTAATAGAAGGTCATTTTTTAAAACTCTACTTTCTGATTATCCCAGTGAGGAATAGAATGATGTACCAGTTAGGATGAATTAAAAAAAAAAAAAAGTTTTTAATTGTAAATAAGAGTTTCCCAGCTTCTATAAACTCTGTAAATCAGCACAGTTTCACTGTTTAAATGGAAAAAGAAGACCTTTGTTATACTCTTCCTGCCCATCCTTTAGGAGAATTTTGCTAGCAATTGCTTTACTAAGGCAATACTTTTCTAAATGAATTTTTTTCTATGGATAGATTACTCTGACTTAAATAAACAGTACTATACAGAGTAATACAAAGGCATGATCAACTGAGAATGAAGAATTGTTTCCTTTTGACTCACATATTATGTATAGTTTAGTAGTTGATACTGTACAACTGAAAATTACCCTTCGGTTGCTTGGGAAAACACATTTTAGCAAGATGCCGGTACTTTTGTTTCTGTTGGACAATTGCACTCTCACTAGACACTTCCTCCGTAGAGTAGTTTCTTTCTGTGGTGCTGGCATCTGAAGAGAGGATAATTGAGTGACCTTGTCTGGCCTAGGAGAAATGCTAAGTCGGAAATGGAAGACTCCCCTGTGAAGGAAACTGCTGAGAGTTTTCATTGCCCAAGACAACAAAGCAGGGGTGGATCTTTCAGAAATTATAAAGCCAGTTCCAAAAGGACCAGGCTTTGTCTTTTTCTGTCATTTCTGTTGTTATTTTTCTAATTCTAGTCAACTGAGAGATAGTGAAATTGCAGAAAGGAATTAAAAGAAAAGCTATTCTTTCAGGATTATCATCCTTTAACAATGTACTTACTGTATTATTTATTGGGTCATAATTTAGTTTTTTTTAAATTTCTGTAATAACATCTTTATCCCTTTTTAAGACTATGGTATAGTCTTAAACTCTTCAATGAAGTTACTGTAATTTGATTCCCTTTAGCACTGTTTTAGGAACACATAAGAGTGTCTTTGTATACTTGATCAATGTATACATAATTAGTGTCTTCAATAACGTCTCTAATATATGATACATTTTTCATACTTTATTTTTTTCTCTGACTTCCTTACTCATTTTTGGCCTTTATGTCAAAGTATTATTAAAAATGTAAAAAGCCAAGCAGCTTTTTTTTATGTAGTTTCAACCATATGGAACTTCATCAGCAGAAAGGGTATTATCAAGTCTATGAAATAGGAAGTCCAGAAGACTGAACTTTCTACTTTGGAGTTTCAAAACTCCATCCTCATAAGCAACTGAATACTATCATCTGTTTTATGTAAATTAAAAGAGGGGCAGAGATGAATGCAGAAAAAGAAAACAATCATCTACAGGTCAAAGTAGTAGGGAAGATTTATATCTAACATACAAAGCGATGAATCAAAAAGAGTTTTTTACCTTTTAATTAAGAAAAATGGCATGACAACATTTGCTGGTTTAGAATTTGTCTTCTTTGTGTAATGGCTTGAGTAAAACAAAGTAGGAGCTATATTTCACCCTGTTACTTACAATAATTTGGGAGTGATTACAACCTGGAGAGATGGATGAAAGTAAATAAATAAGTTTTCTGTAACAGATATTTTCCCCAAGGAGTGTCCTATAAGACTGATAATGTTTTCTGAAAAGCTTTTGTATAGGATTACTGCTAAATAGTTTTAGTGTCCCAAAACAAATCTGGCTAGGAATAAGAAATCCCAAGAACATTCATATTCAAATCCCATCACCACTGCAAGGCCTACCTGCTCATATTTAGCTCAACCAAGCATGGAATAGCTTTTTCTACCACTTTGGTGGTTGTGTGAATTCAGTGATATGCTCACAGTACTTGCATGTAATTTTGCTTGCACCAAAGATAATCATGTAGGCTTATTATCTAGAACTAATCCAAAAGACAGATTCTCTTGTTCATGGATATTTTGTTAAAAACAAAAGTAATGCTAGCATTTCTCAGTTAGGTCACTTTGAGATATTTTTGCTGGGGATGTGGTAAGTCTGTTTTGAACTTCCATTCAGGTGAAATTTGTCTTTACTATGTTTCAGATATTAAGGGTAAAACCAGGTTATCAGAAGCATCTTATATGTTTCCTCCAAATGCAGTAAGATTGATCTCTTTCTAGGTACTAACAAAATAAAAGGACAAATTATACCAATTTAACAAATATTAGTGACTAACAAATATTAGTGGGCTTCCCTTATAACTCGATTGGTAAAGAATCTACCTGCAATGCAGGAGACCCAGGTTCGATTCCTGGGTTGGGAAGATCCCCTGGAGAAGGAAATAGCAACCCCATCCAGTATTCTGGCCTAGAGAATCCCACAGACAGAGGAGCCTGGCAGGCTACAGTCCATGGGGTTGCAAGAGTGGGACACGACTTAGCGACTAAACCTCAGTGGCCTGGAAGGAACTGTAAAGGGGGCAGGCAGGAATGGAGACAGAGAGATTTAAAGTGTTGTGTAAGTTAAAAAATACAGGGCATTTTAAACTGTCATGATTTTTAGGCATTTTAGCTCAGTAAAATTTCTGAACTTTGAGCTGTACAGACTCTTCTCTTTTGGGGAATCTTCATTCTGAAGAATGTTAATCAAAATATTTGTACATGGCACAGTACTTTTATTTCTATCTTTTATTAGCAC
Organism: Bos indicus x Bos taurus; assembly: GCF_003369695.1. Lineage (NCBI taxonomy): Eukaryota > Metazoa > Chordata > Mammalia > Artiodactyla > Bovidae > Bos > Bos indicus x Bos taurus. The sequence continues at coordinate 39,438,073 of NC_040087.1, read as the reverse complement.
CACAGGATCAAGTCACTTTACACAGCATTTGAAACTCAAACCTCAGGTGTTCTTTCTTTGTGCTTGTTCAGTTCATAATTAAAATAAATAGCATTACTCCTTCTCTAAAGCACTTGCAACAAGGAGGCCCCAGTTAGTGGAAGATTTCCCCTCTTGGCAGAAATGGATAGGTGCCTTTACATTCACGCCTATTATTTATTTTTGTTGAGCACCAATTATGCTTAAGCCTGGTGGTCAACCCTAAGAATATACAAGGAATAATATTGTCATAGCCCCTTCTACTGGGAGACTCAGACTGACACACAATTAAACAGTGCAAATAATTGCTTTGAAAGGAAGGGCTGTGCAGTGAAGATACAAATAAATGGAAGGATTTCAACACTATTTAGGAGGTGACATCTAAGGATTAAATTGTGTGGGTCATGCATGGTCTCAGCCTTTGCAACAAGGAGAAAGTTGAGGAGTTTGAGAGAGAAGTGAATAAGCTCCCTTTTGGATATGCCAATTTTGAAGAGCTTTTGGAAAAGCAAATGGAGATGTATGAGGTGCAGCTGAATGTATGTTGTCAGCAGAGGCCAAATTACAGCAGCTTGAAATGTAAATGGGTGGTAGAGATCACAGAGATTCAATGTAGACAAACGTGTTTAAAGAAATTTGGCCTAAAGCAGCAAGACTAAATAAGCTAAAGGGAATTTTTTTTTTTTGCTCCGTTTTGCAATTTAAACGATTTAAACCTATGTAAATGCTGATGGGGGCGTGCCAGAAAGAAGGTAAACTTCGAGTAAATAAAGGAGTCATAATAGCATAATAGCATTTGGGGCTTCCCAGGTAGCTCAATGGTTAAGAATTCACCTGCCAGTTCAGGAGACATAGAGTGGCAGTTTCCATACCTGGGTCAGGAAGATCCCTTGGAGAAGGAAATTGTAACCCACTCCAGCATTCTTGCCTGGAAAATTCCATGCACAGAGGAACCTGGCTGGCTACAACCCATTGAGTCGCAAAGAGTCGGACAAGACTGAGCATGCATGCAACATACATTGATAGTATTTAGTTCTAGAGAAAGAAGAGGAAATGCAGAATCCATGGAGAGACTAGGATGTAACAGGAGACAGGTTGATCTTAATTATAAAGATACCAAAGCACAAAAAGATAAGTGAGGAATTAGGGAGGGTTGTAAAGGGGGAAGATCAGGGGAATCCCCAGCTAATGATGTCTAACTCCAAGAATTGACAGGACCTTTGTAGAGGGAGGGAGAGGGATTGGTGGACATGATGGATGAAAGAGAGTGGGGAAGTCTTAAAATGCCTCTGTAGAGAAGGGGAATGAGAGTCACAGGTAGGGCTGAGCAGTTCTAAAGAGTATGCAACTGAAGTTAGAACTACAAATGAGTAGAGACACTAACTTGAGAAGCTGTGGGATTTCTCTCCTGAGGCATACAAGTATGCATGGTGGGCATACACACACACACACACACACACACACACACACACACACTCACTTCAAGAATTGTAATAGAGGTTTCCTCCAAAAGTTGCCAGCTGTTTTAAAACAGGAGCAAAAGATGTCAGTTTTTTTCAAGATATTGGAGGTAGCTACACATTTTGGTTTAAGAATAATATTCTCTATTTAAAGAATGAATATTCTGTACTCTTTGATTTTCCAACATATATCATTATAAGCCATGCATTGGCTTGTGTTTGCTTTGCTAGAAGGCACATGTAACCATTTTAGTCCTTTGGCATTTCTCAACAGTCTGAGTTAACATTTGGAGGAATGTTAACATCCAAAAGTTCTCCTTTCTATTCCTCCCCCTTTGTGCTGCCCTTTTAATAGCTCTACATTTCCAGATTTGTCCAGGTTGTTGTTGAAGTCCAGATGATAATGTTACCATTAATTCCCTTTAGTTGAAAGAAAGTGAGTTCTTAACAGGTCTGAAATATGTTAGATTTACCGGTATCCTCTTTATAAATTCTTGAACTGAAGGATATTAATTACTTTTTCTGGAATTATTTATGAATGTTCAAGACATAAGATTCACAGAACTGAAATGCCAGTCTTCAGTGGCAGAATAAAGATGGGCACAAAAGGAATGGTAATAAAAATTTTTTTGATACTCCTGATACAAATGGAACTCATATTTCAAAAAAATTAATAGCCATTTTGTATGTTTATAAAACTAGGAAGATTTTTCATACATAATAAAGTACCTTCAGAATTTTATTACTTAAAATTTATTTTGATTTTAATAGAATAATTCATATAATTAGATTGTGATGAAAGATTTTGAAAACTGATCTTGGCGAAAGAACACTAACCCATTAAAGCCATTCTCACTATTTTTTTTTTTTTTCCTTTCACGCATTTCTCCACCTGAGGCCTGAGTGAGCAAGCACATAAATCAGTATTTAGCATCACTTCATAATGGGCTATACTGAACTTGATTATCAGCATGTCAATGAAGATTTCATGATATAGAAACTGAACCTGACATATATAATTTAATTAAAAACTTTCTGACAGTTCTATTACGTAAATTATTTTCTATTTGAGTATCTTTCAAAAGTTGAAATTTCTAAGAACTGTAAGGAAATTTTTTCCTATGATATATAGATTTTCCCCTTCTGTGCCAACAGAAAAACCCTTGCTTCGAGAGTGGTTCTGGAGAAGGATTTATTTGATCTAAACATCTTCTAAGTGATAATGGTAATACTACTACTAATAAAAATAAAAGCATCCTTATTGAATTTCTTCTCACCCCTCACTTTGCTCTTTCCTGAATCTAACCCCCACTACGCTAATATAGAGTAGTCTTTATGTGCATCCTGCTACTGAGTTACTGTGCATGTCTTAATACTCTTATGTACAAGTTAAGTTCAGATGAACTTCAGTTAGGGAAGGAACTATGCTCTTTGAACATGCATGTTATATCTTACTTGGACACACAATTTATTGTCACTATCTGTAACTACATCATCACTAAGCAGTTTATTTTTCTCCTCCTAGTTCTCTTTCTTTACTTTATTTCTGGATAAATCTCAAGCTCTGTTTCTGTTCCTCATCTGTTTCCATTCCTCATCCTTATAATAGTGCTTACATCATAAGACTGCTCTGAGAATTAAATGAATGTTCTTATATAATATACTGGCATATAGCAAGTGCTATGTAAGTTATGGCAATGATGGCAGTAGAGATGGATAAGAAGGATAGGACATTTCACAGAAAGAAAATTGTGCAGAGAAGACAAATGAGAGAATGAGTTTACTTTTAAGAATGCTGATGATTCACGTCTAAAAAATTGCTATGAGACTTCACCTAAAAGCACCCTTGCCCAAAAGTCATTTTTTGAAGAAACATCTGACAAGAGACACATAGTATACTTTTTTCTAGGATTGTAATTTCAGTCAAGTGAATTAAACTGTGGTGATGATTAGGTTGTCTGCTAATAGCTAAATATGAATAAGATATTTTACTGGTGTCCTGTGGGCCTCCATGGTTGTTCAGATAGTAAAGAATCGGCCTGCAATGCAGGAGACCTAGATTTGATCCCTAGGTTCAGAAAGATCCCCTGGAGAAGGGAATGGCAACCCACTTCAGTATTCTTTCCCGGAGAATTCCATGGGCAGTTGATCCTGGTGGGATCCTGAAGGGATCCACAACACTTTGTGGCTGCTATAACAAATTATCACAAGCTTGGTGACTTAAAGATCAGAAACATCTCTCTCTTACTTCTGGAGACCTGAAGTACAAAATCAGGATGTTGGCTGGGCTGTGTGCTCCATCCAGAGAGCTTAGGGGAGATCCAATTCCAAGTATCATCCAGTTTCTACTGGGTCACATGTTCCTGGGTTGTGTCTGCACTGCTCTAACATTCCATAAGTCACATTGCCTCTTCCTCTTCTTTCTTTTGGTCTCTCCTCTGTGTGTCCTTTCTAAAGACAGTTCTCCCTGGATATGGGGCCCACTCAAAAAATCCATGATGACCTTTTCCTTAACTTATTACTTTTACCAAGACCCATTTTTCCACATGAGATCACATTCACATTTCCAAGGATTTGTATGTGAATGTATCTTTGGGAGGCTACAATTTGACCTTCTACTGATACACTTAGGTTATATGATAGTTATGTTTCTAAATTATTATGAAGTCCTTCATAATCGATTTTGAAGTTTCTTAATTCATATCCTCTATTCTGAAAGCTACTCAATTCTCAACTTGATGTCATAGTCAAACCTCTTCCAAGAGATCTTCTCTGGCCACTTAAGTTTATTGAAAACTCTCATTTTACATGTTTCAATAGCATATATAGTCTGTGCCACTTACTCTGGTTATTGGTCATCTCAAGATTTGAAGCTTTTTAAAAAAAAATTATTTACTTTTTTAAGTTCAGTTCAATCGCTCAGTCATGTCTGACTCTTTTGAGACCCCATGAACTGCAGCATGCCAGGCCTCCCTGTCCATCACCATCTCCTGGAATCTACCCAAACCCATGTCCATTGTGTCGGTGATGCCATCCAACCAATTCATCCTCTGTCATCTCCTTCTCCTCCTGCCCTCAATCTTTTCCAGCATCATGGTCTTTTCAAATGAGTCAGCTCTCCACATCAGGTGGCCAAAATATTGGAGTTTCAGCTTCCACATCAGTCCCTCCAATGAACCTCCAGGACTGATCTCCTTTAAGATGGACTGGTTGGCTCTCCTTGCAGTCTTCTCCAGCACCACAGTTCAAAAGCATCAATTCTTTGGCACTCAGCTTTCTTTATAGTCCAACTGTCACATCCATACATGACTACTGGAAAAACCATAGCCTTGAGTTGACAGACCTTTGTTGGCAAAGTAATGTCTCTGTTTCTTAATATGCTGTCTAGGTTGGTCATAACTTTTCTTCCAAGGAGTAAGCGTCTTTTAATTGCACAGCTGCAATCAGCATCCACAGTGATATTGGAGCCCAGAAAAATAAAGTCAGCCACTGTTTCCACTGTTTCCCCACCTATTTGCCATGAAGTAAAGGGACCAGGTGCCATGATCTAAGTTTTCTGAATGTTGAGCTTGACCAACTTTTTCATTCTCCTCTTTCACTTTCATCAAGAGGCTCTTTAGTTCTTCTTCACTTTCTGCCATAAGGGTGGTATCATCTGCATATCTGAGGTTATTGATATTTCTTCTGGAAATCTTGATTCCATCTTATGCTTCCTCTAGTGCAGCGTTTCTCATGATGTACCCTGCATATAAGTTAAATAGGCAGGGTGACAATATACAGCCTTGATGTACTCCTTTTCCTATTTGGAACCAGTCTGTTGTTCCATGTCCTGTTCTAACTGTTGCTGCCTGACCTGTACACAGGTTTCTCAAGAGGCAGGTTAGGTGATCTGATATGCCCATATCTTTAAGAATTTTCCACAGTTTATTGTGATCCACACAGTCAAAGGCTTTGACATAGTCAATAAAGCAGAAATAGATGTCTTTCTGGAATTCTCTTGCCTTTTTGACGATCCAGCAGATGTTGGAAATTTGCTCTCTGGTTCCTCTGCCTTTTCTAAAACCAGCTTGAACATCTGGAAGTTCACGGTTCATGTATTGCTGAAGCCTGGCTTGGAGAATTTTGAGCATTACTTTACTAGCCTGTGAGATGAGTGCAATTGTGAAGTAGTTTGAGCATTCTTTGGTATTACCTTTCTTCGACATTGGAATGAAAACTAACTTTTTCCAGTCCTGTGGCCACTGCTGAGTTCTCCAAATTTGCTGACATATTGAGTGCAACACTTTCACAGCATCATCTTTTAGGATTTGAAATAGTTCAACTGGAATTTCATCACCTCCACTAGCTTTGTTCATGGTGATGCTTCGTAAAGCCCACCTGACTTCACATTCCAGGATGTCTGGCTGTAGGTGAGTATGAGTGATCACACCTTCATGATTATCTGGGTCATGAAGATCTTTTTAATACAGTTCTTCTGTGTATTCTTGCCACCTCTTCTAAATATTTTCTGTTTCTGTTAGCTCCATACCATTTCTGTACTTTATTGAGCCCATCTTCACATGAAATATTCCCTTGGTATCTCTAGTTTTCTTGAAGAGATCTCTAGTCTCTCCCATTCTATTGTTTTCCTCTATTTCTTTGTATTGATCACTGAGGAAGGCTTTCTTATCTCTCCTTACTATTCTTTGGAACTCTGCATTCAAATGAATGGGTACATCTTTCCTTTTCTCCTTTTCTGTTCACTTCTCTTTTTTTCACAGCTATTTGTAAGGCCTCCTCAGACAGCCATTTTTCTTTTTTGCATTTCTTTTTCCTGGGGATGGTCTTGCTCCCTATCTCCTGTACAATGTCACGAACCTCTGTCCATAGTTCATCAGGAACTCTATCAGATCTAGTCCCTTAAATCTATTCCTCATTTCCACTGTATAGTCATAAGGGGTTTGATTTAGGTCATAGCTGAATGGTCTAGTGGTTTTCCCCACTTTCTTCAATTTCAGTCTGAATTTGGCAATAAGGAGTTCATGATCTGAGCCACAGTCAGCCTCTGGTCTTGTTTTTCCTGACTGTATAGAGCTTCTCCATCTTCGGCTGCAAAGAATATAATCAATCTGATTTTGGTGTTGACCATCTTGCTTTACAGAATTTTTCTGTTTTTTGTCATACCTCAATATGAATCAAACGTAGGTATACATATATTACCTCCCTTTTGAAGCTCCATATGTAAAATAGATAGCCAATGGGAATTTGCTGTATGGCTCAGGAAACTCAAACAGGGGCTCTGTATCAACCTAGAGGGGTGGGATAGGGAGGAAGATGTGAGGGAGATTTGAGGCTTTTAAAAAAAATTTCATGCCTTGATGGTGTCCCTTGCTATTCTGACTCAAACAAGCTTTGATATTGATTTTAATCATGTTTCTGATACTGGCAATCTCTAAACTTCCATAGGTAATTTTTGATGTGTAGCCAAGGTATAGAAATATCACCTTATGTACTAATTCTTAAAGGTTTGATATCCAATTTCTCTTTTAGTATCTAATGCTAAATCATAGGATTCATCTCAAAAAATATATATATGTGCACACAGAAATAAAATTGATGTATTAATAATATGCATGCACATACAATTATGCAAATTCTTCCATAGATGTCCTAAGATTAGAGATCTAGATTAATAATCTCCAAATAATAAATTTATGAATTGTTTCCTATATTGGGTTTTTGGAAATCAAGCCCCACCAGTAAACCTTTGGACTAGTTTTGCATTTTAAGGATTCAGTCTTCGTGGGTTAAACCATGTCTTTATATATTTGCAAATGTCTCAACATAACACATAGCAATGTAGCAGGCTCTACAGTATTTTCTCTCACAAAAACTGTATCAGTGCTCCTAGGGAAAGGTAGTTTCTTTTGACAGTTTATATAGAATTGAAATTCTGTGTTAGCCACCTATGATAGGATCTATGATGTTCATAAAAAGCAGTTTTATTATTCCATCTTCAAAGAGGTGACTGTTTTTTGAGTGACTGACAGAGAGCAAGATTCTACATCATGTTGCAGAAACTACTGACCTCATCATGGCCCATTTCCTTTCAAATTGTGTAGGAAAATAAATGATGAAAAACTGTGAAGGAAATGTTTCAGAAACAATCTTTCATGTTTCTAACCACATTTCACAACACATGGAAAGGCTAATACTGTATTTTATCTCAGTTAGTGGAACTCATAGCCGTGCTTTCAACAGAGGGAAAAAAAGCTTTAAATGCTGGTCTTGGTTTAATTTAGAACTGATTGCTCATTAATCTCTGAAATAGGTATGCAAGCTGTCTTCCAAATGAAGGGGAGGCTGTTGGCTACTTCACCTAAACCCTACTGTGCTGTTTTCAATTTGTTTTTTTTTTTGTATGATATTTAGTCTTTCATTCAGTATTTAGTACTAAACATTAATGGGGAAAATATTGCTTAATGAGTCGTTGTGTTGGGCAGAATGCAGTCAAACACGCCTCCTTTGCAAGAGCTTGCCAGCTTGTGCCAGTATTTAGATAGTGTCATTAATCATGCAGCATTTCATTCTCTTCTGTCCTGAACAACAAGGTGTTCCTGATGTCATGGAAACAGGCCCTTTTAAAACTGGGTATGGATTAAGATATGGGATATCTAAGAATAAGACTAGATATGGTTCAATTATCATGAGGAAATACCCCATTTATGGTTCATAGCCTTCTGTTATGGATTTTATTAGTCTTTAAAAGTCCAGAGTTAAGAATACATCTTGCAAATGTGCAGGGTTTGAGGATTCTGCCTTTGGAAAAGATAAGCTAAAGAACCAGATACCTGATAGATCAATTCTAAAGACAATGAGCCTTAAAAATAAGCTTGGCTGGTACCAGGGAGACTATTTTACATGGCAGGTTTTTATGTGGCTTCAGACCTGCAAGGTAGTTTGTGGGACTATTGCTGGGAAAATGTATCAGTACACAATACCTGGCAATTTCCGATCTGGTATCACCTTCCACATAGTTATATGAAAAAAATTAAATGTGTTTGGTTCATGTTACTGATTTCTTCTATTAACAGGAAAAAAGACCTAAGGAATTTCAGGTCAATCATAAATTCCACATTAAATTGAAAAAGAGAAAAAAATCATTATATATATGTTTAATACAAATTCAGAGAAGTCCATTATCACTGACACTTTCTTACATTGTAGTTATCAGTCTAAGAAGTCAGAGGAAAATTTGCTAAAAATAAATAATGGTGTGAGGATAAAGAAAGGACATCAAGAAGGCTAGAGGGAGGCACAGTACTTCTCATCATTCTTAATAGTCAGGAGAGTGCTAGACCTCCTCACTTTTTTTTCATGAACCTATTTGGATTGTTGGTTTGGCAGCAAAGGACAATCTGAGTAATAGGAAATATGTGTCAATCAAAAACGTTTTATTTAGTGTAATCCCTTGTCAGTAAAATGTGAAAGTGTAGATTCTATTTTAATAGGACTGCCACTGATCACTCAAAAAGAGAAGCTCAGAATCTGTAAATGCTAGCCATCCTGGCTTTGCACAGCATTTTCCGATGGCTGAAAGCTGCTTTGGTCTGCAAAATCAGGAAAATACTTAACAAAGCTCATATAATTGAGAAGGTTATTGTGTAGTGCAAATGTGGATTAAAAGGCTCTTTAGACATATCGGGATCACAACCTCTTTAGGAAAGGGAGCTGGCTTGTGTTTTTTTGGTTCCTCTTATAATGCCTAGCAAAGGACTCAAGATATGATACTCACACATTAGGAGGATTGAAAAACTAATAAAATCTTAGGGCCAAAGGACCTTAGGGATTCTCTAGACTAGCTAATTTTTTTTTTTATTTTTCAGATATGGAAATTAAGGCTCAAAAACTCTAAGTGGTTTACTTATGAACCTACTGTTAATTAGAAACAAGCCTGCAATTATAAAAATGGGCTTCTGTCTCCTTTTCTGTTGATGGTTGATTTTGTCACCACAAAACTTTAGCCCATTATTCAATGGCCAGTTATGTACAAACCCTCAATTAATGGCAAATCCATCTTGATAAATATGGCCAAACATACTGATTGGCTATAATAATAAGCAATCTCTCATTTAGAACTTGCAAGATACCTGAGGTTTTTAGGGATTTACATATATTAAGTTGTTTCATCCTTACAGAACCCAAGAGGAATGCACTGTTGTTACCATCATTTTTCATAATAGGATACCAAAATCCTGGTAACAAAAATAATCCAACCTTCACGGAGCTCACAGAATGACACCACCCTTATGGCAGAAAGCAAAGAACCAAAGAGCCTTTTGATGAAAGTGAAAGAGGAGAGTGAAAAAGCTGGCTTAATACTCAACATTCAGAAAGCCAAGATCATGGCATCCAGTCCCATTACTTCATGGCAAACAGATGGGGAAACAATGGAAACAGATTTTATTTTCTTGGGTTCCAAAATCACTGCAGATGATGACTGCAGCCATTAAATTAAAAGATGCTTGCTCCTTGGAAGAATAGCTGTGACCAGCCTAGAGAATATATTAAAAAGTAGAGACATTACTTTGCCAACAAAGGTCCATCTAGTCAAAACTATGGTTTTTCCAGTAGTCACGTATGGATGTGAGAGTTGGACTATAAAGAAAGCTGAGCACCGAAGAATTGATGCTTTTGAACTGTGGTGTAGAAGACTCTGAGAGTCCCTTAGAATGGAAGGAGATCAAACCAGTCAATCCTAAAGGAAATCAGTCCTGAATATTCATTGGAAGGACTGATACTGAAGCTGAAACTCCAATACTTTGGCCACCTGATGCAAAGAACTGACTCATCTGAAAAGACCCTGATGCTGGGAAAGGCTGAAAATGGGAAGAGAAGGGGATGTCAGAGGATGAGATGGTTGGATGGCATCACTGACTCGATGAATGTGAGTTTGAGCAAGCTCTGGGAGTCAGTGATGAACAGGCAAGCCCAGCCTATTGCAGTCTTTAGGGTCAGAAAGACTCAGACATGACTGAGCAACTGAACTGAACTGAACAGAGCTCATGTGCAAAGTCAGCTTTGCCAGAATGCAAATACTAAACCTAAGCAGCTGAATTCTCAGAATTTTCCAACCTCAAATACAAACTACACATAGAAATAGGCCATTCGCTATGAACCCTGAGGAAACTTCATGTAAGATCTGGGTCACCAGACAAATTTTGCCTTATTTATAGTAGTTTACTCCAGAGATCTTGATGCCTGTGTGTCCCTGGGCCTCTATTGGAACTACTGTGTTCTAATAAAGCAATTTGCCCTGGCTTCAATCATCAGTTAGGATTTTGGTCCCTCCTATCCTAGAAGTATTTAAATTTCTTCTAAAAAATTATTCATTTCCCCCTGAATTCTCTTACCCACCAACAGCAATGCAGACCAAGGATTTTAGAGTATGGCAAGTCACAAATTTTGTTGCTCGTCCCCAAACTTGCATAAATTTATATTCTCTGTAAATGTGTACAACTTACAACACTCAGTTGTTTCCTCACAAAGCAAATATCTGCTCTGAGATGACTGTCTTCTCAACCTTAAGTGGTAAACAGATTAACATAAATTTGAATTGCTTAATGTGTACCCTTCTAATATCTGATTAAATGTCCAGTCTTGTACATATTAATGTATATTTCCATAATCTTTAATATTAAATCAGATTAATATTTAAATCTATTGTTTTCTGGGAGAACAGATTCCTAATTTATGGTTAAGAATCAGCTACTGTTTTTAAATTTCACTGTTGAAACACTTTAAAGTATTACCCTACTGTGACTTGCTTTGATGATACAGGCAAACAAGAGTGGATAGAATGTGCCAGTTTATCTTATTGGAATTAATGGATGCCATAATGTGGAACATAATGATTCATTTTTTCATTCATTTATTTATGAATGTATCCATTCATTTTTGTCATATCTACTTCCAAATGATTTTCTTGTAAAGTAAATTTAAGTTGTAAAATAATTACAAGGGGAAAAAATCCAAGAATTATGTCTTAGAAATGTGGAGAGCATAACAGGAAGGGAAATGTAAGTTTGGCTATTAAAGTGAGTATAAATATTAATTCTGGGGTTCCTGGAGGACAGTTTTAAAATAGAAGGACAATGGATTGGGTAGCTGTCATTGTCTACCAATCTGATCACATGGACCACAGCCTTTTCTAACTCAGTGAAACAATAAGCCATGCCGTGTGGGGCCACCCAAGACAGAGAGGTCATGGTAGAGGGTTATAACAAAATGTGGTCCATTGGAGAAGGGAATGTCAAACCACCTCAGTATTCTTGCCGTGAGAACTCCATGAACAGTATGAAAAGGCAAAAAGATAGGACACTGAAAGATGAACTCCCCAGGTTGGTAGATGCCCAATATGCTACTGGAGATCAGTGGAGAAATAACTACAGAAATAATGAAGAGATGGAGCCAAAGCAAAAACAACATCCAGTTGTGGATGTGACTGGTGATGGAAGTAAAGTCCTATGCTGTAAAGAGCAATACTGCATAGGAACCTGGAATGTTAGGTTCATGAATCAAGGCAAATTGGAAGTGGTCAAACAGGAGATGGCAAGAGTGAACATCAACATTTTAGAAATCAGTGAACTAAAATGGACTGGAAAGGGTTAATTTAACCCAGATGACCATTATATCTACTACTGTAGGCAAAAATCCCTTAGAAGAGATGGAGTAACCCTGATAGTCAACAAAAGAGTGCAAAATACAGTACCTGGAAGCAACCTCAAAAACTACAGAATGATCTCTGTTCGTTTCCAAGGCAAACCATTCAATATCACAGTAAACCAATCTATGCCCCAACCAGTAATGCTGAAGAAGTTGAAGTTGAACAGTTCTATGAAGATCTACAGGACCTTCTAGAACGAACACCAAAAAAAGATGTCCTTCTCATTATAGGGGACTGGAATGCTAAAGTAGGAAGTCAAGAAATACTCAGAGCAACAGGCAAATTTGGCTTTGGAGTACCCAATGAAGCAGGGCAAAGGCTAATAGAGTTTTGCTAAGAGAATGCACTGGTCATAGCAAACACCCTCTTTCAACAGCACAAGAGAAGTCTCTACACATGGACATCACCAGATGGTGAATACCGAAATCAGATTGATTATATTCTTTGCAGCCAAAGATGGAGAAGTTTTATACAGTCACCAAAACAAGACTGGGAGCTGACTGTGGCTCAGACCATGAACTCCTTATTGCCAAATTCAGACATAAATTTAAGAAAGTAGGGAAAACCACTAGACCATTTAGGTATGACCTAAATCAATCCTTTATGCTTCTACAGGGGGACTGACAAATGGATTCAAGGGATTAGATCTTAAAGACAGAGTGCCTGAAGAACTATGAACAGAGGTTCATGACATTCTACAGGAGGCAGGGATCAAGACCATCCCCAAAGGGGGGAAAAATACAAAAAGGTAAAATGGTTGTCTGAGGAGGCCTTACAAATAGCTGTGAATAGAAAGGAGTGAAAGGCACAGGAGAAAAGGAAAGATATATTCATTTAAATACAGATTTCCAAAGAATAGCAAGGAGAGAATAGAAAGCCTTCCTCAGTGATCAGTGGAAAGAAATAGAGGAAAACAGCAGGATGGGAAAGACTAGAGATCTCTTCAAGAAAATTAGAGATACCACGGGAACATTTCATGCAAAGATGGGCACAATAAAGGACATAAATTTTATGGACTTAACAGAAGCAGGAGATGTTAAGAAGTGGCAACAATACACAAAAGAATTATACAAAAAAGATTCTTACAACCCAGATAATCATGATGGTGTGATCACTCAGAACCAGACATTCTAGAATGTGAAGTTAAGTGGGCCTTAGGAAGCATCAATATGAATAAAGCTAGTGGATGTGATGGAATTCCAGATCAGCTATTTCAAATCCTAAAATATGATGCTGTGAATGTGCTGCACTCAACATGCTAGCAAATTTAGAAAACTCAACAGTGGCTACAGGACTGGAAAAGGCCAGTTTTCATTCCAATCCCAAAGAAAGGTAAGGCCTAAGAATGCTCAAACTACCACACAATTGCACTCATCTCACACGCTAGCAAAGTAATGCTCAAAATTCTCCAATCCAGGCTTCAACAGTACATGAATCATGAACTTCCAGATGTTCAAGCTGGATTTACAAAAGGCAGAGGAATAGAAATTAAATTGCCAATATCTGTTAGGTTATCAAAAAAGCAAGAGAATTCCAGTAGAATATCTACTTCTGCTCTATTGACTATGCCAAAGCCTTTAACTGTGTGGACCACAACAAACTGTGGAAAATTCTGAAAGAGATGGGAATACCAGACCACCTGACCTGCCTCTTGAGAAGTGTGTATGCAGGTCAGGAAGCAACAGTTAGAACAGAACATGGAACAACAGACTGGTTCCAGATAGGAAAAGGAGTATGTCAAGACTGTATATTGTCACCCTGCTTATTTAACTTATATGCAGAGTTCATCAGGAGACACTCTGGGCTGGATGAAGCACAAGCTGGGATCAAGATTGCCAGAAGAAATATCAATAACCTCAGATATGCAGATGATACCATCCTTATGGCAGAAAGTGAAGAACAAAAGAGCCTCTTGATGTAAGTGAAAGAGGAGAGTGAAAAAATAGGCTTAAAACTCAACATTCAGAAAACTAACATCATGGCATTTGGTCCCATCATTTCATGGGAAATAGATGGGGAAACAGTGGCAGACTATTTTGGGGAGAGGCTCCAAAATCACTGCAGATGGTGACTGCAGCCATGAAATTAAAAGATGCCTGTTCCTTCTAAGAAAAGTTATGACCAACCTAGACAACATATTAAAAAGCAGAGACATTACTTTGCCAACAAAGGTCCGTCTAGTCAAGGCTGTGGTTTTTCCTGTAGTCATGTATGGATATGAGAGTTGGACTATAAAGAAAGCTGATCCCTGAAAAATTGATGCTTTTAAACTGTAGTGTTGGAGAAGATCTTGAGGGTTCCTGGACAGTAAGGAGATCCAACCAGTCCATCATAAAGGAAATCAGTCCTGAATATTCATTGGAAAGACTGATGCTGAAGCTGAAACTCTAATATTTTGGCCACCTGATGAGAACTGACTCATTTGAAAGGACCCTGATGCTGGGAAATATTGAAGGCAGGAGGAGATGGTGAGGACAGAGACTGAGATGGTTGGAGGGCATCACCAACTCAATGGACATGAGCTTGGGTAAACTCCAAATGTTGGTGCTGCAGTCCATGGGGTCTCAAAGAGTCAGATACGACTGAGCGACTGAACTGAACTGAAGCGAAGAAAGGGAGGCATGGGTTTCATTGAAGGATACAGGTAGATTTGCGTTTCTCCCATGGCCCAGTCATGAGAAATCTGCCTGCAATACTGGAAACGTGGGTTCAATCAAGAACATCCCCTGGAAAAGGAAATGGTAACACACTTTGATATTCTGGCCAGGGAAATCTCATGGATAGAGGAGCCTGGCAGGCTAGTCCAAGGTGTCACAAAAGAGTCAGACATGACTTAGAGTCTAAACAACCACAAAAATAGCAGTTTATTAGGAAACACATATTTGTTCCTTCCTTAAGTGTTGGATTGTGGGGAAAAACTCATGTGCAGTTTTAAGAAGGTATTTGAAGAACACAATGGATGTTGCTCTTGATGGCAATTTTTTTTTTTTTTAATTACAGACAATACTAAGAAAGCTGGTTTCACTGGGAAAGCTAAAAGCATAATGATTGATAAAGTCCTTGAGGCTATATTTAAACCACAGTTTTGCAGCCCATATATGTAGCACTCTGGTCATCTCACTGGATAAAAGGATCAAGCTTAGAGTTAATATAGTTTATATCATAATTGTATTTCTGGCTCTACGATGGTTAATAAATCAATTAGGTATCAAGAGTCTAAATGTTCCCTGAGTAGTGCAAAGTACTTTGATGACATTGTTAAATAAAATTTAAGAAATAAATTTAAGAAGAATATTTAAGATATAAATAAATTAAAGAAAATTTAACTTCAGTCAAAGCCATGGGAAACTCAATACAGATGCATGATGAGTTTAAGGCAAGAGAGGTCCTTGAGTAAGGAGATAATTGCTAAAGGCTTTGATGGGAGGAAAATTTTGAAAATGTCCTGAATAAGAAAAAGACTAATACACACACACACACATACAAACACACACATACATATACACAATGTTGAGAATGGATAATTTTAGAAGGGTGCAATTAGTCACCTTTAGATGTGTAGCCAGATGGCTAAAGACAAAATATTGGATAGTTTCTGAATAATATCTGGATCTGTTAATCAAAATATTGTGCTGCTCACAAGAATAAATGGAAAAATGATAAGCCATGCTACAAATTCTTCCTTCATAAACATGCTTTTCCCCCAGAACTTTTATAATTTTCACATTAAATGTTTTTAAGTTTAATTGATAAATATTAGAGTAAAAATCTCAAGGCTTGGAATACCATTTGACTTAATTTTAACCTTATTGGACTCCGTAGAATAATAAAAAAAGAGAAGGTCAAATTTTCTCTAGGATTATTCTAGATAGAATTAGCATTCTTTAGTTGTTCTCTTAACTCTGGTTGAAGGACTACTAGACATTAAACCATCCTAAACTATCCTACACATGTCTTTATTTTAATATTAATAATTTTTAAGTGTGTCCATTAGATAACATATGTGTTTTGTAGACTTTTGCTTTACAAAGTTCATGCATATAAAATTCATTGAATTGCATTGAAAAAAATTAAATTTTATTGAATTGTTATACTATTTTAAAATTGATGAGGGTTAACAAGAAAATAATGTTATATGGGTCAATATTTTTTTTTCAAAAGTTAAATATTTCAAAAGATGTTCAGAAGAAATCCTACAAAAAATATTTTATTTTCAATAAGGCCTGTGGATATGGAAAGAAAATATTCCTTTGCAAACTTGGAAATGATGTAGTATCCTCTTGTATGAATACACACACACACGCACACACACACACACACACACAAACAATGCAGAAAAAGTGTAACACATTTTAAGGCTCAATCAATGACAATAAGGCATACTCTACAAGGTTGATTTATATGAACTAATTCCTATAAACACAGAAGGTTATTTCTTTTACTGATTAGGTATTCTTAAATAAATTTTTATTGTTTATAAATTTGAAAATCATTACAGAAAAAAAAAATCTCAATTTGTTTTATTAAGAACTGAAGATTTGGCAATGAATTTGCATTCATGCAAAATTTGTGTAGGATACTTCTACATGATTCATAATTTTCTGTGAATTTTATGACTCCTTTATGTTTTTTGTTAAATAATACTTTTAAGATTTCCTTTTGTAATTATGAGAGATTTTCAATATAGAGAAAATAAATGAAAGGCTTATGCACTCACTGCCTGTTTCAGCAGATATTAACATTTTACTTTATTTGTTTCTGGTTTCTAATTTTTTTATGTAAAAATAAAGCATTGCAAATACTACATTCTTTCTCTTTCTTTCCCCGACATATTATTTTCATATGTATGGTTTTATAATTTTTCTACATATGTATGAATTCTACCTCCCAAAATATATGATAAATTTTGTATAACATGTATTTATTTAAAAATCATATTGTCTTAACAATATTTTAATGATAAAGAATTTGTTTATCTGAAGTTATTAAAATATAGTAGCTAAACATATTAGTGATTCTAATTGGTTAGATAATAATAAAGTCAATTTTGTTCAAACATGAATTATATTTTGATTTCTTATTCAAATACAGTGTGTACCTTGGTACACACAAATACATTATTTATATAAAACAACATAATGCAGTATCTTGAGGAAAATTACCACAAATCCTTCCTGAATCTTCTGTGCTTTATTCAGTAACTGTGTTATTCATTTTATGGTGGGGATACTAAACCACTAGGAATGAGATTGATAGCTGTTGCACAGCACTTCCAGAATTCCAGATATAATCAGGGAGCTAATATTGCTTTTATGATGATTCTGTACTTATAAACCAGAATGGAAATAAGTAGATATGTAGGCCCTTAATTTAAACCGAGACAAATGTCTCCGTATGAAATGGACTATTACGGGTTTATCTGCTATTCATTTCAGAAATACACTACAGTAGCCCAGTGGACCAGATAATCACATATACTTGAAAGTGTGAACAATGCAGTGTAGCCATTCATTGCTTTTACATTATGTAGCAGGCAGAAAATTGGTAAGAATGCAAAATGCCTGTAAATAGTGGCCTCTTCTGAATAGATGTTTCCAGAATGTTTACTAAATAAGACAATGGAAGCTTGTGAAATCAGCTGGTTTTCTCACGTCAGCCACAAAACCACTCCTGAAGAATAAATTTTTTCTGCTTTGGATTTCTGAATTCTATTTAATATACTTCAAACAATGCTAATGTACAGTGTTGCCTGAGGCATCTCCTGCCTACACTCAGCAAGGCATTTTACATGTCTCTCTTCTTTTTGTATCTACTTCATTTTCCCATTCATTAATTTTTAAACTCAAACGATTTGTTCTTTAGGCTCACTGCTATTCTCTGTCTACATATGAGGGCATGCCCCTGCATCATGTCTCCATCCCACTACTAAGTGAATTTTATATTCTTCAAACCAGGTCTAGGTCTTTGAACAAGGTGAATGTCCCAGTAAATGTGGCTAATTCAAATCCAAAAAAATAGATTGTATTGAATCATATCAGAGACTTGGAATATGCCAAGCAGTGATGTCTTAGCAAAATCAATTTGAAAACTTTGATTAAGTATATGATACTGTGTATGCCCAATCAAACTTTATTTGACTCAAATCTATTTAACTAGGATTGAAAATATAGTCTATATTTTTAAAGAGATAAATCTCTGTACAAAACGAATCCACCTAGTGATTACAAGCTGCTTATTTTACATCCTAATATGTGGATGGGGGCTCTGGGTCTCAGCATGGAATTTACACAAGAGTTGTTGATTCAGTTAAAACAAAAATGCCATGTCAACTTTCTTTTTGCAGTTAGTGCTGGTCACTGCCAGGAAATAGCTTACTGAAACAGAGTTCTTAAATTTAATCTCCACTTGATTGAATTAAACACACGTATCTGAAAAGAGAGTAAAAAAAAAAATAAAACAAAGTTAACTCATTGCCAAACTGTTAAAGAGAAGAATGGCTGAACATTTTGAGGGAAAAATACCTTGATTTCAGCTTATTTCAAGGGCACAGTTGGGCATTTCTTTTTTAAGTTAAAAAAGGTTACACATTTGTATTCTGTCAGCCATTCTATTATTTTCATTAAGTAAGACTGAAGAATGAAAAACCATGAGAATATTCAGCTTCACCTGATAAGATTTTTTTCTTTAAAGATGACCCTAACCTGTGGACGATGATTTATGAAATCATGGTTTTCATTATTGGACTAGGTGCTGACTGTGTTGTTTTTGATTGATGGGCCTGTAGTTTTCCTCTTCTTTTGTCTTTAGTGGAGAGCAAGGGCAGAGGAACTTTGCCAGCCGATAGCAGAAATTATGTAAAATGTGTAATATTTAGGAACGGGTAGTTTGAAAGAAATGTAAAGGAAAGGATACAAATAGCTTAGGCATAATAAAACGTGAGGCTTTAAAAAATAGATTTGCCTTTTTAAAGATGATTACATGAACTATGGCAGAGGATTTATAAAAATTTTCACTTGCTGTTGCTGAAAATAATGGTAATATGCAAGAATAGGGACATGTTATTCACTCTGACATATAAAATCTTCTAGGTGACACAGAAGAACATCTGTTGTTTTATAGGTGAATAGAAAATAGATTTGCCGGTTTTTATAGTGTATAAAGGAATACATATTTTTGCTGGAGTTGAAAGATGTACAGCTTAAATTTTAGAGAATTTCTCACCAATTAAACAATATCTTTATGAAACAATATTTTTCTTATTTTTTTAAATCTGAAGTTTATTTTCTTCTGTGTGTGTACTTTCTTTAAAACTTCTCAAAATAATACAGGCAAGCCTATAAAGAGATGGGGACAGACAAGCCTTGGTACATAGCACCCGTGGGTGTTCTGGAATTTCAGCCAGGACTACAGAGAATGTGGAACATCTTCGCTCCTTTCCTCTGAAATCATTTCTGTTTACTTTCAGAGCCTATTCTTTTCTAATATTTTGTTTATTCCCATTCACTGGTAAAAAGGAACTTAAAAAAAAGTAGTTTAAAAGTGATATGTATTTTATAAAGAACAAGTCCATTTATTAAAAATTGATAGCTATTTTCTATTAAGCATCCCTACTGTACTTACATGATTCTTAACATATCCATATATACATTTTTGTTGAATAAGTTAATTTCTAATGTTTCTCTAAAAATTCATTAGAAAAATAGGCAGGCATGAATCCAGGCCTAAATAGTACAAAAATTGTGAGATCCTCTTTGAAAAGAGAATATGAACGTAGACTATAGACATTACTTAAGGAAGTAAGTATTAGTTAGGAAGGGAACTGTAAAAGTGAGAATCCCTGAAAGTTAAAATTCATTAACTTCATGGTAGACCTGTCTCTGCATTTTTTTTTTTTATAATGGAGTAAGTAAGTATTAGTCGCTCAGTCGTGCCTGACTCTTTGCAACCCCATGGACTGCAGCTCACCAGGCTCCTCTGTCCATGAGATTTTCCAGGCAATAATACTGGAATGGGTTGCCATTTCCTTCTCCAGGGGATCTTCCCAACCCAAGGGTAGAACTCAGGTCTCCTGCACTGCAGGCAGATTCTTTACCAACTGAACTACAAGGGAAGCCCACCTAATGGAGTAAATTTAAAATATATTAAATATAGGCAAAACAGTTACATTAAATAAAGGCTTATCAGTTATAATGCCTTCATTAATCTTACCACCACCACCACCACCACCATTTACTGAGCACTTAGAAATGGAAGGCACTGTGCAAGGGCTTTGCATTAATTATCTCATGTAATTTATTCAATGAGGTGTATATGATCTTGTCTGCATTTTAGAGTTGAGGCAATTACTACTAAAGGAGTTTAAATACAATGCCCCAGGTCATGCAGCTAATAAATGGAGGAACAAAAATTCCAATACAAGTTTATACAGATTTAGGAAATTAAACAAGATGCCCTACTCTATTTATATATACAATGAAAAACAAGGGCAATGCAAAATTAATGTAAAATTTTTCATATTTATTAAAAGAAATTCTCAAATTTGTGGTAGTTGTGTGTTTCATAAATACTTCAGGAATTTTAATGCTACAAATTTAATATCTGAATCTTTCAGGATATTAATTCTGAGGAGCACTGGAATGTTCAAAGCTCATCACAATTTCAGGCCTCATTGACACCATTTATCCTGCAAGTTATGTAGAGTGGTTTTATTTAATGAGCAAGGGAAGCATCACCATGACATATTTTTTGGTTTTCAAATTTTGCCTAGTTTTTTATAGCTAACAAAAAATTAATGTACTTCAATGAGAAATTTTAGGGATCATCTAAAAAGTCTATTTTTGCAAGCATTTTATTAATAAACTCTTAAAAATTCAAACATGTACTCTATACGTAGAGAATGTAAAGATGTTAAAAATATGTTTTTCTAATCAAAATACACACTTCAAGACTTGGCTGCTTTAGAAATAGAAAATGAAAACAACAATTATTAAATCCCTGAGCAGTAGATAATGCATTAAAAAAAATGAGACATATTAAAATGCAAAACACTCAACAGTTTGACTAAACAAAAATATTTTTATTGGAGATGTATAAATAATGATGTATGTTGCTGCTGCTGCTGCTGCTGCTAAGTCCCTTCAGTTGTGTCCGACTCTGTGTGACCCCACAGACGGCAGCCCACCAGGCTCCCCTGTCCCTGGGATTCTCCAGGCAAGAACAGTGAAGTGGGTTGCCATTTCCCTCTCCAATGCATGAAAGTGAAAAGTGAAAGTGAAGTCGCTCACTCAGGTCCGACTCTTAGCGACCCAATGGACTGCAGCCTACCAGGCTCCTCCGTCCATGGGATTTTCTAGGCAAGAGTACTGGAATGAGGTGCCATTGCCTTCTCCAATGATGTATGTTAATAATTTATAATTCAGCATAGCTGTTGGGTCCTGGCTTGACCACTTGTAAACTTGATAGATACCTTAAGACAGAGCTTTTCAAAATTTTCTTGGAATTTGTTCAAGGTGTAAAGAACAAACATCAGAAATCATGCAAGTCTTGCAAGTTCAGACCAAATTTATCAGTCTTTACGTGGAAAAGCATTTGAAATTTCTTTACCTTATAAGTACCTATGAAAGTTGAATTCTGGCCCATAATATATCCATGTTCATTTTCATAGAAAAATGTTTTAAGAAAATGTTTTAAGAAAAATGTTCCATCAAGTTGCATCTTTCTTTCCAAATCTGTAGGTAAAATGTAAATTCAAGGATGATATCACTGGGTTCTGTGAATTGTCAAAACAAAAGTTGCACTGGCCAAAATTAACAGGCTTAGAAGACTTTCTTCAAGATTATTACGATAGAGGAGAGAGAATGAACCACAAAAATAGAAGGTTCAGTTCCGCTCAGTTCAGTCACTCAGTGGTGTCCGACTCTTTACAGCGCCATGGGCTGCAGCATGCCCGGCTTCCCTGTCCATCACCAACTCCCAGAGCTTAATCAAACTCATGTTTATTGAGTCGTAATGCCATCCAACCATCTCATCCTCTGTAATCCCCTTCTCCTCCCACTTGCAATAATTCTCAGCATCAGGGTCTTTTCAAATAAGACAGTTCTCATCAATGGCCAAAGTATTGGAGTTTCAGCTTCAGCATCAGTCCTTCCAATGAATATTCAGGTCTGATTTCCTTTAAGTGGACTGATTTGATCTCCTTGCTGTCCAAGGGACTCTCAAGTATCTTCTCTAGCACCACAGTTCAAAAGCATCAATTCTTCAGCATTCAGCTTTCTTTATAGTCTAACTTTAACATCCATAACATGACTATAGGAAAAACCGTAGCTTTGATTAGATGGACCTTTGTTGGCAAAGTAACGTCTCTGCTTTTTAATATGCTCTCTGGGTTGGTCATAACTTTTCTTCCAAGGAGCAAGCATCTTTAATTTCATGGCTGCAGTCACTATCTGCAGTGATTTTAGAGCCCCCAAAAATAAAGTCTGTCACTGTTTCCATTGTTTCCTCATTTATTTGCCATGAAGTGATGGGACCAGATGCCATGATGTTAGTTCTCTGAATGTTGAGTTTTAAGCCAACTTTTTCACTTTCCTCTTTTACTTTCATCCAGAGGCTCTTTAGTTCTTCTTTGCTTTCTGCCATAAGTGTGGTGTCATCTGTGTATCTGAGGTTATTGATATTTCTTCTGGCAATCTTGATTCTAGCTTGCGCTTCATCCAGTCTAGTGTTTCTCATGATGTACTCTGCATATAAGTTAAACAAGCAGGGTGACAGGAGCCTTGACATAATCCTTTCCCTATTTGGAACCAGTCTGTTGTTCCATGTTCAATTCCATGTTCCATGTTCAGTTGCTTCTTGACCTGCATACAGATTTCTCAGCAGGCAATTTTTAACTACTGAGATGACCTAATGGAAAAGTACTGCAAGACTGTAAGGATAGGTTGATCAATGGGATATGGCAAAGTTCATTTAGTTATTCCTGAGTTTACAACTTTTTTTTCTTTGATTAAGTCATCTAAATTTTATATTTGCCACAAGGTAATAGCTTTTTAGTATTTACAGGTCAAAGAGATGGTTTTCATGTCCTTGAGAAATACACTTACTAGGCTATAAAACTGGCAAGAGACTGGGAAGCATTTCACAGAATCAAAGAAAAAAATTATAATTTCAAGTTTTCTAAAGTAAATACTCTAAGAGGGAATTCAGAGACCCAGAGTCAGAAAGAAATTAAGAAATCTGCTTAAAATTTAGTCAAGCCAAGGAGAACTTGGAGCTCAATCACAGTATGTGTGTGTGTGTATATATATATATATATATATATATATATATATATATATATATATAAAACCTGGGTTGGATCCTGGATCAAGAAGATTCCCTGCAGGATCTGGCCACCCACTCCAGTACTCTTCCCGGAGAATCCCATGGATTGAAGAGCCTGGAGGGCTACAGTCCATAGGGTTACAAAGAATTGGACACAACTGAAGTGACTGAGCACACACATATATATACATAGAGATTTCCCAGGTGGCTCAGTGTAAAGAATTTGCCTGCCAATGCAGGAGACATAGAAGACACAGGTTCAAACCCTGGGTTGGGAAGATCCCCTGAAGGAGGAATTGGCAACCCACTCCAGTAATCTATCCTGAAGAATCTCATGGACAGGGGAGCCTGGAGGTCTACTGTCCACAGGGTTGCAAAGAGTCAGATACAACTGAGCATGCACACAAATGTATATGCTGCTGCTGCTGCTAAGTCGCTTCAGTCGTGTTCAACTCTGTGCGACCCCAGAGACGGCAGCCCACCAGGCTCCCCCATCCCTGGGATTCTCCAGGCAAGAACACTGGAGTGGGTTGCCATTTCCTTCTCCAATGCATGAAAGTGAAAAGTGAAAGTGAAGTCGCTTAGTCGTGTCCGACTTTAGTGACCCCACAGACTGCAGCCCACCAGGCTCCTCCGTCCACAGGATTTTCCAGGCAAGAGTACTGGAGTGGGGTGCCATTGCCTTCTCCGACAAATGTATATATAGATAAAACATTTTGACACTCTACTAGTTTCTTTTTGTATAACATACCTCTACTATTTTACACCCAATAGTATATAACAATATTTTTCAACAGGTACATTTGTAAGTATTTTTTATGTACAAAGCAGAATTCAAACCCATTATGTTCGTTATCTCATTTAAACCTCAGTCTCCTGAGAAGTCTTTCTCAATTTTAAAATTTACCTATGAGAGAAGAGTTTATGAGATTAATAAAGGGGTTGGGATTTGAACCAAGGTCTGTCTGACTCTAAATAGGAGTTATCTGTATTGCCTTTCCAAAAGTTTCTCAAAAAATGTAGCTTCCATTTCTTCATTGCAAACATAAACATATTTTCAAAAACTAGACTGGTTTGTCATGGTTATCATACCATGTAAGTAAGAATGAATAAAATGATAATCCACTAGCCTAACATGATAAATGATACTGAATAATGGTGTTTAAGGTGGGCTTTTTGTGAATATTACTGGGTGCAAAGATTTCCTGCCTAGTGAAGGTCACAGTGCTTGTTAAATGTTGATTAACTGATTGCAAATTCTTGATGTAATTTGTGCTTATTTAACATTTGTATTTCAAAGTACACGTCCACTCTCTCAAAACTTGATTATCTGTGAGCAACACAAAAGTGAAGAACTCAAAGTCATCTGACTAGCACACTTTGCAATAAACTGCTTTGTTAGAGAAAGATATATGGTATAGCGAGAAGGCAAACATGCTTTTGAGTCAGTATTTAGGACAGAACATGGTGGCAACCACAGCCCACAGTGATGGACAGAGTAGTGTATTTGTACTCTAAGAGACCAGGATGGTGTTAGATAAATGGTTTGGTTAGATAAACAGTTTTTAGGAAAAAATGAGAGGTGAGATCTGGTTTTATCTAGAGGTCCTTTATTGTTCCATGATTCAAAAGCTTTCTTTATGAGAATAATGGCCTCACGTTTCAGAAAGAAGAGTAAAGAAGCTACTTCTAGATATGCCTACACTCAGATGATAATAGATTCTCACTCTGCACCAAAGGTTCATGACCCTTTTAAATTACCTGAGGAACTTTGAAAAATAAGCCACCAAGGTAACTCTGTAGAAATTCTTATTCATTTGGGCTGGGTGGAGTTTGGCCTTTAATAATCTTTGAAATCTTTCCAGATGATTCTAACACTTAAGCGGAGTTGAAGCCACAGCTCTGTGTCCACAACCTGTGGTAGAACACATACACCAGACATGAACCTATCTATATCAGGTCAGGGTTACAAGGTCATGGATAGAAATCTCATTTTTATGTGAAAACTCATGGTCTTATAGATGTTTCATGTATCGTAAAAAGCAAACCATCTCATCAAATGTCATGTTCCTTCCTGGAAACAGAGAATGCTGCTGCTGCTGCTAAGTCTCTTCAGTTGTGTCAGACTCTGTGCGACCCCAGAGACGGCAGCCCACCAGGCTCCCCCATCCCTGGGATTCTCCAGGCAAGAACACTGGAGTGGGTTGCCATTTCCTTCTCCAATGCATGAAAGTGAAAAGTGAAAGTGAAGTCGCTCAGTCGTGTCGGACTCCTAGTGACTCCACGGACTGCAGCCCACCAGGCTGCTCCGTCCATAGGATTTTCCAGGCAAGAGTACTAGAGTGGGGCGCCATTGCCTTCTCCAGGAAACAGAGAATAGCTGTTGCAACATTTACTCCTTTTGGGAAAAGCAGAATGGTGTACTGGAAAGAACACTTAACAAGGTTTCTAAAGATGGGGATTCTAGTCCCAAATCTACCACAAAATAGCCTTGAGAACTTATATTAGCCAATTAACAAACTGAACCTGTTACTTCCCCTAAACATGGCCTTCTGTTTTTTATCTTTTACTAGATATTTCATACATCTAGCCTTAATCTTCCAATTCAAGTTAGGTATTTTTAACCCTATTTTATAGATGACTAAATTACAGTAAAAATCATCTTTGTAATTCACCCATTCAGTAAGAAGTAGAGAGAAGAATTCCATCCAAGTCCTTCAATGCTGAACAAGTTAAGGTTCATCTGCAAACAAAACTCCTTTAACTTATTTAAACAGAAAGGTACATTAAACATTCAATTAATGAACTGGAGGGACAGGCTCTACATTCAGTTCCAATAACGGTCCCCACCTGCAGAGTCCTTGGCCTTTTCTTTAATTGATGGGGAAAACTCCCGCCGCCTTTGTAAAGAACCACTGAGTCACTGAGTTGCTAACAGAGAGATGTGTTGGTAGAATCCACACCCGCAAAATTGCTTCATGGCACCTTGCCTGTCCTTTACTTAATTTGGTTCTGAATGCAAGTGTAACAAAATTCATCTGATTGGTGAAAACCTAAATTTAACTCAGGCCATGTGGCAAAGGCATCTGGAAAGTCGAGCTTTACCTTTCCAGCTTCCATGATACAGAAAGGTGCACAAGAGAGAGGCAGATTGAATGTGGAATAGCTGGTGTTTGACATTTACCACAATTTCATGTGCTGTTTTTACTGTTTGTGGCTATATTATGTTTTTGTTCTGATAATGAAATCAAACAATGTATGAGGGGTTCCTAAAATAACTAAAATATCAAGTTTATTTTTTTCAAATGCAAATTACTATTATTAAAGCATCCAGATAAGAGATAATGCTCATTTACTGTGACATTTATTTAGAAGGTACTGTGACCCGGCACTATTTCAAATGCTTGATATCAAATAATTTATTTGACCTTTACAGTAACCTTACAGACAAACCAAGGCATAGACTTTAGGAAGCTTAGGGAAAGCCACCTATCTAACACAAAGGAGAGCCAGGTTTGAGCCCATTTAGTCTGCATACTTACCTCAGGATAATCCTTTGTCTCCGTGACAGACATAGACAGACGCAGCTTGCTTTCATTGAATTTTTAGATGCTTTACAACTTGATTAATGCTAGAACATGACATAAAAAATCAAACAATAAACAACACCCACCAACACATACATACAGGTTTTCTGACAAAGGAGATAAATGGGGTAAGCCAGAAACAGTAGAGGGGTTGCAGAAAAAAGAAGGCAAGCCCAGCCCTCCCCCTTGTAAAGTTCAAAATAAATTATTATTTTGCAATTTGTCTACCCATGATACCCATTCTGAATTTTTGCTGCATAAAAATGAAGAAAAAAACTGTGTTTCAACTTAAATACATTTTGCCTTAAGGAGCTTCAGACAGTTTGAACTTGAAATGCAGCCCATGAATGAATATTTAATTTCACTTTCCTTATAAGTGAAATTGAATCACTTTTGCAAGTCTGAGGGTGACAGTTTCAAATTTCAACTCAGGCAGGCAATCAACAGAGAATAATATTACAGCAGGGGAAAAAGTTGGTGATTCAGTAATGACATTTTAATGTTACAGAATAGAGTATTGGTATAGAAATTTGCAATCCCTTGTGATAGCTTTATGTTGACTTAACAATCAATACTATCATAACAATAAAAATATGCAAGTCTCTAGCTATAGGCAATGCCTAAGAATGAGAACTTGTCCATCATTTGTTAAAGCCTTCCATGTTTTCGTACACAACAAATAATTTTCCATGCATTTAATCTGGTGTTTTAAATTATGGCATAGACATTTAAAGATATTGAAAAAGTATTTCTTCCTTTTGGCCATTATTTACAAAAACAAAGGTGGTTTTATCGAACACTTTTTAAAGTTACCTTCTGAAACTAATTTGCACTTTTATTTTAAATTCAAACAACTTCAACTACAATAGATGGTGTCTTATTATCATTAAGCATTTATTAAGCTTTCTTTTTGTGTGGCGCCATAATCAGTACTTAAAACAAACATGGTCTCTGTCCATTAGAACTGAGGCCTATAACCTGCTCAGTAACCACAGAATGGACTCCAACCCACTCAGTGTCTTTACTTACTGAGTTAAAGAATAATGACTATAACAGTCTGATTTTTTCTAGTAATGATGTTTATAAATTGATCTTCTTTCTTATTATGATCCATGAGCATTTTCTTATTTCTGACATGTTTTTTCTGCTTGCAGGGAACCTTGAAATAGACTGTTATTATGCGCATCTTCCATGGTGGGAAGAAAGAATGAGAAATAGCAGGAGTTTACAGCTTTTTAAATTTTAAGTTAAGGAAATAGATTCAGAGAAATTTTCCAGGCTTCTTGTTTTGTGGGGTAGTTCAACTCCATCTATAAACAAAACACATGTAAATTTACATACAGGCTCACAAAAGACAATATGAATATTGGATCTGTCTCCCTTATC